>NC_140490.1:47272639-48747639 GCF_964271855.1 Acomys minous | reverse complement strand
TGTTCACAAATAAAGGACCAATCTATGGGCAGGAGTTTGGGGTGGTAGCACTAGGGTATCAAGGTGGTGGTGAAACTGGTGGATGTAGTATATATTATATATGCAATGTATTCCTATGTGTATACTTGTGTTCAGAGGCCAGACACATCTTCCTCAATCACTCTTCAACCTCTTCTTGAGACAGGGTCTTTCATTGGTCCGTAGCTTACCTATTGGCTAGACTGGCTGGCTAGCAAGCTCCAGGGATCTTCCTGACTCTGCTTTCCCAGAGCTGGGATTATAAGTGCATGCTATGGCATTCTGTTTTTTATGCAGATGCTAGCATCCAAATTCAGGTCCCCATGCGTGCACAGCTAGCTCTTCGCTGACTGAGCCATCTCCCCAGCCCCAGCGGACATATATTTTATTGTTGCCACTATCATTAGTGAATTAGGAATGGAACCCAGAGCCCTGCACATGCTAAACAAGGATTCTCCCATAGAACTTACATTCTCAGCTCTGGATTCTTTCATCCATTCGGGCTGCATGAAATTGTGATAAAAGGCTCCTCCCCCTCTTCCAAAAGTATTTGCTTCAAAAATCAGTTTCCTCTGCTTCTATTTATTACCGCATTTTGCTCAGTGGTTCTGAGAAACTGCACAGAAAATCACCATGCTACACTTGCTAAATTGACCCTGCAGGGCTCTGCCACTAGCACATGCATCGTCAAGGGGGGGGGGGGGAAACAAAAAACAAAACAAGTGTGCCAGGCTCGTGCTGAGAACATCATCACAGAACCAACAAGGATATGCAAATCTGTCTCTCTCATAGTTCATTTGCATGGTGCTTCTTTGGCTTTGTGGAACCTCAATATTAAAATATCAATTTCCTTTTCTTTCCTAAAGCTTATTAGCTTCATGGGACGTTTACAGCTTGAAGAGCAAACAGGCTTAATAGTTAAAACATTTAAACTATACAATTAAAAGCATGAGAGGGAGAGAGAGAGAGAAAAAAAAATAGAAGCTCTGATATAGATGAATCGTGCAGATATACTTGAGCTGTTAAAATATGCTTTCCAAGTTTGGAAAGAGGCAGTGGTGGGGGTGGGGGGTTGGGATGGGTTTCATGCATGTCTGTGCACACATAAGCACAACCACAAAATTTGCTTAACCTGTTTCTGCTTTCTTTCTTTCTTTCTTTCTTTCTTTCTTTCTTTCTTTCTTTCTTTCTTTCTCTCTCGCCCCCCTCCCCACCCCGGCTATCTAGAAAAAGAAGGGGTTTGCTTATAAATGACTGAAGGGCTTGCACTTAGTCGCCGAGTGCACATTTACAATGAAGTCTGAGAGGAAGCTTGCCAGTGCCTGGGCTGGGATTCAAACATTCCACAACTTTCAATGTATTTCGATCTTTGAAAATGAATGTTTTTAAACTCTCTGGATCTTTTCTGAGGCACTTCAGAGTTCAATCCTCACCTCTGAGTTCAGAGAAAATACACACAGCCAACAACATTCTGCTGGAGAGAAGTATAAAGAAATCCCTTCCTGTGACACTGAACTTTGTCTGATGGGCTCTGTCCCAAGATATATCTCACCATGTGTCAGATTCAGGAACTCGCTAAGAACAGGAGATCCAAAGAAACTATTGAAAAGTCCATAAAGATTGAAATATTGATTGTTTAAGTAGCAGACCACACCACGTGCACTTGCTTTCTGGAATGAATGTGAGAAGTTTTGTATTTCAGGTGACAGTTCAATACAGTTTCCACTACTAATGGACATCAAGCCAACAGCTCTACTCAAGGCACTGACAGTCCCCTCCTTCCGAATATGTCTTTACTAGCACAATCAATAGATATTCCAATCTACCTGGACCCCAGGAAAAACAACTGTTCAATGATAAATTCCCACAGGGTTGGTTTCAAGGTGCGCAGGCAAAGCCAAGCAGATGCTCTTAGGAGATTTTGGGGTTAGATAAAGCCAGAACACTATACCTACACAGAGGGGTGTCCTTCCAGGTTAAGCATGTCCTTGCCATGTGTGGAACAGGCAACTCTCTGATAAAGAGACACTTGGGAGCTTTAAAATCTCTGGGGCTGCGAACACACTGATGCCTTGATGTAGTCAGTGGTGCAACTTTTGTCTGTACAACCCATTCCCTATAAAAGCCTTCCCTTTGCCTAGTGATGAGGCCTGCAGCATGAATCAAGGAGTGAAAAGTGCTCAAAATAGGAGCAGACGTGGTGAAGCCATAGTCAACAGCAGACCTAGGTCTCCTGCTCTACTGAGGATTTCTTGAAGATCCCTGGAAAGTTGCTCATCTGTTGGTCCAGGCCTCCAGTCGTCATGTGACTTCAGGCTTCTGAACCCAGAAGCTTTCTTTTTTTTTTTTTTTTCTTTTTTTTTTAAATTTTTTTATTTTTTATTTATTTATTTTTGTTTAGCTTCATTATTTTCTTTTTAAAATATTTTATTAATTTATTCATATTATATCTCAATTGTTAGCCCATCCCTTGTATCCTTCCATTCCTCCCTCATTCCCGCTTTCCCCTTACTTCCCTCCCCTATGTCTGTGACTGAGGGGGACCTCCTCCCCCTGTATGTGTTCATAGGGTATCAAGTCTCTTCTTGGTAGCCTGCTATCCTTCCTCTGAGTGCCACCAGGCCTCCTCATCAAGGGGAGGTGGTCAAAAATGGGGCACCAGAGTTCACATGAAAGTCAGACCCCACTCTCCACTCAATGGTGGAGAATGTCCTGTCCATCGGCTAGATTTGGGTAGGGGTTCGAAGTTTACTGCCTATATTGTCCTTGACTGGTGCCATAGTTTGAGCAGGACCCCTGGACCCAGATCCGCATGTCATAAAGTTCTTCTTGGAGGTTTCTAGGACCCTCTGGATCCTTCTATTTCCCCATTCTTGCATGCTTCTCTCACCTAAAGTCCCAATAGGATGTCCTCCCCTCAGACCCACTTTCCTGGTAAGTGAAGACTTTCATGGGACATGTCCCTTGGGCTAGTGTCTCAATATAAGTGAGTATATACCATTTGCCTCTTTTTGCTTCTGGGTGAACTCACTCATTATGATAATTTCGAGCTCAATCAAGTTGTCCACAACTTTTGGGAATTCCTTGTTTTTAATAGCTGAGTAGTATTCCATAGTGTAAATGTACCACAGTTTCTTTATCTATTCTTCTACTGAGGGACACTTAGGCTGTCTCCATATTCTGGATATTATGAATAAGGCAGCTATGAATATGGTTGAGCATATGTCCCTGTTGTGTGGTGGCCAGAAGCTTTCAAAAAGCACTCAGCAAACATGGGTTCCAGACTATTACCCCACAGTCCAGTGTGCCTACATCAGACAGATCAGTGAAACCCCAAGTCAATTCGATACCTTATGCCATATGAAGATTGCAAAAGCCTTCAAAAATTGGCCTCAATGCTAATTTTGGGTTTATCTTTTTCCATGTATGGGAACACATGCACACATCAAACAGACCTAGCTAAGTCATAATCATCCAGACAAAGATGACCCAAGGTTCTCATTGTTTCCCACTTTTGCTGCTGTCAATTTTATAGCTGCCCTGGCAATTCTTCTACAGTTCGTGAAAGGGGATGACATGCAACTCAAGGTGTCCCTTTTCTTAATTGCTGTTGTCTCATTTACCTGCACTCCATCAGCCATCATAGGCAAGGACTGCCCAGTTTGAGCCAAGTCATCCTCATAGGTGGATGTCATGTATCTATATACATATATGTATATATATACATATATATACTCACACATATGCATACATATATGTATATATATTATTGCTTATATTTCATCTAAAAGTGATTCATACTTAGTAATCCAGCAGGGAGGGGGTTAGAGAGACAGGGCAACAGGTAGGAGTATTTATTGCTCAGTGAGAAGATTGAAGTTCAGATTACAGCACTCACACCGGGCAACACACAAGCACCTGTCAGCCCAGCTCCAAGAGTTTCTATAGACCTTCTGGCATGTGTCTATCCATACTCCTACATAACAGAAGACATAGAATACAGAATATTACATAAAGTAATAAAGTAAATATTGTTTAAAAAAAACCAGTAAAAGCCAGGTGCTGTGGGTTACACCTATAATCCTAGTACTTGGGAGGCAGAGGCAGGTGGATCTCTGTCAATTTGGGGCCAGCCTGGTCTACAAAGTGAGTCCAAGACAGCCAAGGCTATGCAGAGAAACCCTGTCTTGAAAAACTAAACCAAGACAAGCCAAAACAAAGAAAAACAATGAATGAATGAATAAATAAATAAATAAATAAATAAATAAATAAATAAATAAATGTAAAATTCCAGTAAGGATCATCCCAGAGAAATACTTAGGAAATAGATGGAAATTTAATGATGGGACTCCTTAGGTCAGTGGGTGATCCTGGAATTCATAACAGTGGAGGGAAAAAAAGAGGCTGGTGGTCCAGTACCTGAGCCCCTACAGCTTTGTACATGTAAGGTCAACATGGCATAAATGGCGACCTTGAAGCAGAAAGAAACAATTCAGTGTTCTAGTCTGGAGTGTCCTGTAGTCTGGGACTCAGGTCTAGCAGTCGTTCACAGCACGTAGCAAGCAAAGCTTCTGAGGGAGGAGCCTCAGCTTCTCCTTTCATGACTGGTCGTCTGAAGATCCAAATTTAAACTGCTCAGGAAACAAGACCCTTTGGCAAGAGGTGCCAAAAGAATCATGCGTAAGTAACTGTAAGCTGAGCATCTGCTGACCGCGCCTCGAGTGGTGTGTGCTATGAGGGACCTAAAATATTTTTAAAAGGACAGCAGAAAAGGTTGAACTTTCTCTTTTCATTACACACACACACACACACACACACACACACACACACACACACACAAGAAAAACCAAAAAAATCCCCTCCCTGAAAAAAAAATGATGATAAAATGAGAACACCAGTGACTATGGGACAACTACATTTTATAACTTATAAGGTCAATTCTCAGCGTTAGAGATGGCCTGGGAGTCACAGAACTTGGGGCTTTGGATGAAAAGAGTGTGAGGACTTAGGGGCACTGATTTATCCAGGGCAGTACAGCACCGACCAGAATGACAGGGGCTGCCATGTAGAATTCACAGTCCAATCTAAACTTGGCCTAAATCATTCTGTGTTCTATCATTTTCATACTGCATTAGTTTAGAAAAGGAAAGTTATGCTTTTTCTTTTTTGAGACAGGGTCACTGTATGACTGGATGGCCTAGGCTGGCCTGGAACCTCTGGGCCCTACGACCCTCCAATGGCCTACCAAGTGCTGGAACTATACACAAGTGGCACCGTGCTTGGCTGGAAGTGTTTAAATGAAAAAGTAACGACTACCAGTTGAGTATTTTGTTTTTTGTTTTTTTAAAGCACATTGTCTTTTTCCTGTTTTGTTTTCTCTAATAAAATATTTACTAAAAATATATGATTGAAACCAAACCTTTCACATTTGCAAGTGTTTTTACTTGAATTCACAAGGATGGCATTTAGGGGGGAAAAAACCCAACTTCCAAAACCCCATTAGAGGCTTCAAGCAGGGTTTGGGGTGATGGTGTGCACCCTTGCCAAAGGTGGAGCAGATTACTAGTCTTCTTCAACCTCTGTTCTCTCCTCCTCCCTGCTGAAGACAAGAATGACGGCAACAGTGGCAAGAACACACAAACTAGGGTCACGCAAGCGAAAGCTCCATGGATAACACCAAACTGGAAAGACGTGAGTCTGTAATCCATGCCCCAGCAGACGGGAGTGGGCGCAACTGAACTGTGGATGACTATAAGCAGGAGGGAGGTATCCAAGTGTGAGGCCATGGGGAAGAAAGGGAATGGAACGGGTACCAAAGGCTTGGCGCCAAAGAATCCCTTAAAGGCACCAGTGGTTGGTGAGCAGGTTAATGAGTGATTTTAAGGACAGCAGCAGCAAACTGGCAAAGGACCCAGCGGAATCCATCTGGTGGGGTGGGGGTGATGAGCCACATGAAAGTGTTCAGGTGGACCCTTAGTCTACTGTGGACTGTTTTAACTATAACAGTTGATGCTAGATAATGTTTAAAGAACAGCTTTGTTTATTACAGGTCTTCTGAGAAGTTCAAGGTCAAGGGAATTCCCATCTGGAGAGGAGGGGAGGCACTGAGGGCATTATCAGATGACCATAAACAACCTACTCCCCAGATAATAGCATTGTGATGGTAAAGGTTCATGTCAACCTGAGTGGGTTGAGAACCATCCAGAAGACACATCTCTGGGCATGTTTGTGCGGGCATTTGCAGAGAGTCACTGAGGAAGAAGATTCCCCTTCCCCCTCTACCCTGCCCCCAAAAGTGGGCGGCACCACTCCATGGCTGGAGTTCCAGATTGGGAAAAGAAGAGCAAGTGCACTGAGAACCAGCATTCTCCGTTCTCTGCTACCTCACGGGTGGGTGAGATGGGTCCCACTGCCTCTCACCTCTGCTGCCCCAGCTACCCTGCCAGGATAGATTGGGCTCCAAAATAACCCCTCTGCCTTCCTTCAGTTGCTTTTTTCGGGTCCTTTGTCAGAGCAACCATCAAGGGAGCAATACAAGCATGAATCCACTCCTAAGAATGGGCTCTTCATGGCCCAACTACCTCTTAAAGTTCCTACCTCTCCACATTGCTGCACTGACGACTGTGAGAGGCCCATTCAGGAGTAAGTGGTGTGGTACACACAAACTCTCAAAACCAAGAAAACCAAGCTTCCACACACAATAAAACCACTCCTAGGGAGAACTTCTTTTTAAATATTTATTTATTTACTTTCATATTATGTGTCTTCATGAGTGCCTACATGTATGCTTGTGTATCATAGGCATGCCTGATACCCACGGAAGCCAAAAAGAGTGTGCTGAATCCATTGAAATAGGAATAACTGGTCTTTGGTAGTTGCCCTGTGGGTGCTGGGAACTGAACTCGGGCTCTTTGCAAGCACAGCAGGTGCTCTTAATGGCTGCGCTCAAACTCAAGGAGAAACGTTTGAGAGGACAATCAAATTGTACAGGATGGTGATGATATGGTCAAAGAAAGGGAGGGGTGGAGCAGGCGAGGCGGAGAAATAGGAGCAGACAAAGTACGGGTCTCACTCCATCCTTTCATGGAAGTAACAAATCTCGGAGCTGTGGAACCCTGGAGCGGGTGATGGTTTTTCTAGTTCCTCTTCCCCACCCCCCTTCAAAAATCACAGGAAAATTCATTTAACTTAAAGAGGAATAGCAAAAATAGGATCATGGTCAAATTCAGTGCTGTTATTATGAGCAGGGCAAGAAACTCAGACTAACATTCTCACCACAAAGTCATGCCCACAACACAGATGGAAACTTTAATGCTTCAGAGGAGCTCAGAGCAATTGGGAAAGGAGGAGATGGAAAGGAATGGCCAAGGGGATAGGGAGGCTGGGAAATGACTGGAGAAACTCAAGATTTACATCCGGGGAAGCAAAGCCCTTGGCACAAGATTTTAAGTAAAAGAAAAAATGGAAAAGAAGATTAAACAAGAGAGAAAACAAGGCAAAATGTACCCTCCCTAATTGTGCCCCCCTCCCCACCCCACATTAGAGAATGGAAGAGAAGAATGATTTTAAAATCAAAAAGAAAATGAGGAAGGAGAAGAAACATTTTAAGAGAAGCCCATGAAAGATTAAGTCGGGAAGAGAAAAACAAAACAGTGTTAAACAAAGAGCCTGGAACAGACTGTGAATCCAGAAAGCACGCTATCAAAGAGCAGGCGTGAGGCTAGGTGTGGCACCGCAGGCCTCTGACCCCAGCATGACCAGAAATCCGAGGTCATCCTCCGCTACATCAAAAGTTGTTCAAAGGCCAGCCTGGGCTAAGTGAGACTCTGTTTTATGCCATCAAAGACAACAAGGATTGTCCTAAAAGAATTCAGCTGCTCGGCTGACTAGGTTCCCGACGGGCAGAAGCGACATGTTTTCAGGAGCACGAAGGGTAGTCACTGTTAGGGATCCATCTGTGAGTTTGTAAGAAGACTATTAAATCATGGTGACTCAAGAGAACACTATGAACTAGAGCGATGGTAAAAAAAAAAAAAAAAAAAAAAAAAAACCCAAAAAACAAAACACACACACACACACACACACACACACACACACACACACACAGGAAAGCATCAAGCCTTTGTACAAAACCTGAAGCCCTGAGTAAACACATTTAAGATGTAAAGGCGATTCTTTTCGTGAATAATGCACCTCACAGATAAATGAATAAACAACACAATGAGGTTATAACCATTGTGCAACCCCTCTTAAGCTTGAGAGTGTGGATCCAGGTCTCAAGGCAAGAGAAGCCACTGACAGCATTGCCTCCTGCACCAAAGCTACCGTGCCAACCACGAGCTGGTCAGACAAAGGCAGGCAGAGTGAAGGAAGTAACACAAGGCTTTTAGAACTCTTAGTAAACACCAGGGCGTGCAGGAACCACAGGGACATGGCTACCAACACCACGTGATGCAATCGCTAAAATCCAGATGGAGGGAAACACAGCAGACAGACTGTCTGGTTCCTCAGGAGAGAGGAAAAACCAGTAGCATAAACAGATGGAGGTGGCGGCAGGGCGTGCAAGGGGATTAGGAGATGGAAAGGACATTTATTTGGATCCTTATTCAAAGAAATACACACGTGTGTGTGAGTTATTGTAACGTGTTGTCTTGTTGTGTGTGGGCACATGTGTGGAGGTGCACATGCATGTGTCGGGAGTATGGAGGTGCAAGGTAAACCTCAGGTTTCATTCCCTACATTTATTTATTTATTTATTTATTATTTTTAATGTGGCTTCTACAGATTGAATTTAGGTCCTTGTGATTTGTAAGCATTATACAACCACAGTCATCTGCCCAGTCTCATTCTTACTTTTATTATTATTATTTTTTAACATAAAAATATTGTGGTCTTGTATAGAAAAGAGATCTGAGTCACTTACTCAGGTACTAAAATATCTATGGATGGCATGCTGCTTGAATTTAACTCAAAATAACCTTGCTGCAGGCCTGGGGCGGATGCTATGGTATTGACTGGGATGAGGTGGTGGGGCAGAAGTGTGCATCTTTCCAGATCTCTATGTTTGGACTTATTTTGTGTGTTCTGTAAACACAAGGCTCACATTCTTCTGTGGTGTTTCTCAAATGTGCATTCCCACAGCTGTCACTGGGGTATTTATTAAAATTCACACTCCCATTGTCAGCCTGCTTGGGACACTTATTAAAATTAAAAGTCTGCTCAGTCCAGGTTTCTGAATCAGAATCGCTGGGAATGGAGCCTAGAAAACTCCATTTTATTTTAAATACACTCCACAGGTGGGGCTTTACACATGCTGTTTTGCTTTCTTTGGCATGCAATAAATAATTTCCACTTTTCAAAGTGTTTTAAACAATTTAACCCCAAATGGTGTTTCCCTTATAATAGCCCAAACTATTCTTCACATGCTATTGTTTCCTCCTTTCAATAAGATATGGCCTCACTGGGTCATATATCAGTAACTGTCACAAGCTTATTATGGGGACTCAGATGTAGTGACAGAGCTGTAATCCTGCTTGAGGAGAGCTTGAGCTACATATAGAGACTCTGTATGAAAACCCAAACAAAAATTTTATTGTGGGAGTAGGGAATCCAAACATATTGTGTAAAGCTTGCTGGGTACCTGTAGTCCAGAAACTCATGGCTAACAGTATCTGCATGAAACTGCAGAATGTGCCTCCTTTGTAAAAAAGCAAGGCTGGAGATAGAGAAGGCATGCACACTCCTGGTTTGCCTTTTTTTTAGTTCCTAAGAAAAGACCTCATGCAGGACTCCCAACCTTTCCGCCTCCACTTCCTGTGTGCTGAGATTATAGGCATGCCTTGTCAGGCATGGCTCCGGATATGCAAAATCTGAAGAAAAAGCGATCCTAGGCTCCCCTGGAACAGCAGCTTGATAACTCTACCCAAAGCTGAAATGACTAAGTGCCGCTCCCCTTTCCACAAAACCCTTAGTCTTTAAAATGAAGAGTTTTCTGGGACCGGGGATACAACACACTTGGTTGCATGCCTGGTTAGCACGTTTTTGTCTCCAGCAGCACATAAACCTGGTATAGAGATACATGTAACCCCAGCACCTGAACAGTGGAGGCAAGATCTGTCTCAAAGTGTGTGGGTGGTGGAGGTGGTGGTGGTGGTGGTAATACTTATTTCTAATGATGGTGTGTAATCATTAGAAATCAGTGGTCTGCGGGCAACTCAGTTTCCCTGGTTAGCAAACCTAACTTGCCAAGATGATGGACATGACCCCAGCATCAATAACAAAGGCAACCAACAGGAAGAGTGGTCATTAGCAAGGAATAGAATTGGTGCCCAAGTATAAGCTCTACCAAGGTGGTGGTTACATATTTACACATTTTACATATAAGACTTCTAATTTCATCTTTAGGAAAGTCTGCAGCTTTTGCACTTGTTTAAAACTCCCAGAAGACTCAGAACATCTACATTTTATTTTTAAATTGAATTTTCACTACTAACTGTCATTTTTAAAAAGCCTCTATTTTTCACAGAGTAGAAAATTGCTTAATGCAGAAGTTAGTATAGAAAAGTTCCTGCCCAAGCATACAGTGCAGGGTCAGAATCATCCTTGAGATTTTGAGGTCTGAATCAATCATGTCCACTTAAACCCTTTAGCAGCTCCCACCATTCGTGTGGTGTGATCAAAGCACTGATGGTTCTTGTCAAGGCCTGGAAGGCTCTATAGACTCTGATGCCAACTTTCTGATGTCCCACCCCGGCTTACTGTTATTTACCTGTAACTTTTTGGCCAGCACACTGACCCCCTCCCCAACACCCCCTGGGTTTTCTTTTGCCCTCCAGGCATAGTCTTATCCCTACCTGGAACTCTTCACGGTGGAGATGCACAAAGCATGCTCTTTTAGGTCCCTGCTCATGCAGTTTTCTCTATCTGGTCACCATGTTTAAAAGCACAATCCTCAGTGGAGTGGAATGGCGGACGCCTTTAATCCCAGTACTTGGGAGGCAGAGGTAGGCAGATCTCTACGAGTTCGAGGCCAGCCTGGTCTACAGAGTGGGTTCCAGACCAGCAAGGGCTACATAATGAGACCATGTCTTTAAAAAACAACAACCAATTTTCTGTTCCCTCTTGACATCTTGATTCATAGCCACCACCTGTACACGGTCTTGAGAGCCTCAACACAGGTAATGTGGCCAGCCTCTCCCTTGTTATGTCTATCTTCTTATGCTAGTGGGAAGCTTCTTGAAGGCAGGCAGGCAAGAGGCTTTTGGTTCTGTGTCCACAGGAGTCCTGCAGAGATGGCTCTCGATGTATTTGTTGAATAACTAAAAAAGTCTCCGAAAATGCCCATCAAGGATAGTGGTCAAGGTCTCTGTGCAGCGATGATCCTGCAATTAAATTAATCTAGCCTGAAAATCATCAGGATAGATTATGGCCCAAGAGGAGAGCCTGTGCCAGCCCTATGTCTGGGAGCCAAATTCAGGCAATCTTCAGCAGCCCTGATGGGTGGAATTGAAGTCATTCTTGCTTGCAGAAAGGGTTTCCTATATTCCATTCTGACGGGAAGTCTCTTGTTCCCCAATATCCATTAGCTGATTTGTATTAAAGAAGTCTTTCAGATTATCTGCTTCCTTCTCTGCGTATCCGCCTGAGAAGTCAGTGTTCACTTCCACACTGACACCATGGTGGACCTGGGACGGCCAGGTTTACCAAGATCATGAGTCTCCCAGGACACGGTCTCAGTTGCACACAGCTGACATCCTCTCCTCAGAACGGCCTGAGCTCTGTTCTCAGTTCTACCCCTTTATAAACTCTCCTAGGTTCATTCGTATGAAACGTCACAATCCCTTCCCATACCACCACCATGTCCCACTAAAGCACAGACTGAGGCAGCTTCCGTGCTGGCCATCAGTGGATTTGCATGTATAAAAATAACTCAGTGTGGCACAAACTGGCATGACTAAATTGAATTGTTGGCATCGGACCACCAGAAGTACCCTGCTGATGGCAGCCAAGCGTCAGCGGAGAGAATCAAAGTCCAGAGCTATACTCACTGGGCACAGAAAAGCAAGTGCGGACATTGGACAGGTAAAGCCACATCTCACTGATGTTGTAACTGGATATTTTCTACCTCCAAGAAGACTTAGCTATAGGAAGCAATGACGTATTCCCTAAACTGGATAGGCTTATCAATTAAAAAGTGAAAATTCTTTTTTTTGTGGGGAGAGGGGAGGGATTCAAGACAAGGTCCCTCTGTGTAGCTCTGAATGTCCTGGGACTCTGTAGACCAGGCTGGCCTCAAACTCACAGAGACTTGCCTGCCTCTGCCTCCCTGAGTGCTGGGATTAAAGGCCCGTGCAGCCACCACCTGGCAAAAAGTGAAAATTCTTACATGATATTAAAGATCTTTTACTTTGGAGAAACATTTTCTCTTCTCCTTGTGCTTTAGGTGCATAAAATATAAGCAGGGGAAAAAAGTCCTGAGGTCACATGTCACTATTTTAGTACATCAAGAGGATTTCTCTCTCTCTCTCTCTCTCTCTCTCTCTCTCTCTCTCTCTCTCTCTCAAGATTTCACAACAATTAAATAACAGCGAAAGGAAAGAAATCTAGTGTTGCGGTTAGAGAAGACCACAGATGCCATCCATAAAACCGATTTCAAATTTCTCTGCTTATCACAAGGCTTCGTTGTTCTCCCCATCCGACAAACAAATCAACACTGTATGTTGAGGTCTAGCGTACATTAATTATGCTAAGAGAATTCTCTTTTTTTAAAATCAATTTTGTTATGTGGAAGTTTCACAGAGGATTGTGCTTGTACAAGGAGCTGATGCTAAAAATATTTGTCAGCCACCGAGCAAGGCAAGGGATGATGCTTGTACCCGTGGGTGAGAACTACTGCAGCAACATAATGTGGAAACACGGGGAAATAAATGAAAGAAGAGGGCAGACACGGCTGCTCACACTTGTCACTCCAACACTTGGGAAGCTGAGGCAAAAGGATGGCTGTGAATTTAGAGACAGCTCGGGTGACACAGCGGGTGCTGAGACAGTCAGACCCTGTTCTAGAAAAATAAAGGAAAGGAGGAAGGAGGGAAGGAAGGAAGGAAGGAAGGAAGGAAGGAAGGAGGTTAGTTCATCAGTTAACCAAATCCTGCAGAACTGTCTGCCACACAACACCCAGTTTTGGATGCAGACCATGTGTTAATGACTCAGTCGACTTCCTTCCTCCCTTTCCAGGTAGGGGTCAAATAGGGGAAAGATGGTCCCAACATTGAGACAATAGGTCGCCAGGCCATAGTAGGACCCAGGAAACAGTTTCACTGTCCTGTGCCAATGAGCCTCTACTTTCCTTCTATCTCGCTCTCTGCCTCAAAGGGAGAGGAAGGCTCCATAGCACAGCAGATAAAGGTTTATCACTCAGAGAGACAGGTGCTCACTCAGTGTATTTATTGCTAACAAGTAGCAAAACAACCTCATTTCCGTTCCAGCAAGTTCATCTGCTGTATGGAGATGCTAAGAGTTTGCCATGACTCCTTAATAGTGCATTAAAAATCTAAACATATACAGCTCACCTAGCACCCCACAATAACCTTTCAATAAATGCCCCATCCTTTGGAGACCCTGCAGACATGTGGGTCAACCTGTTCCACCAACAAGGACCAGACTCCCACCTTGGGGATGGAGTTTGTGCTGCCCTCCTCTTGGAGCCTCACAGGAAGCCCAGCCTATCTTCCCCAAGCTCCAGGTTAGGTCCCCTATGTCAAAGGCCCCGTGAGAGTGGACAAACGGAACACACGCCCCTGTGAGAGTGGGCAAAAGGAACATAGGTGGCAAGAGAAAGGGCTGCAGGAGACCCAGACTCTGCCAGGTGGACCTGGAGAACAACATGGCGCTTGAGCTGATTGCAACTTATATATCACCAGACCCTCAAGAAGTTTCCTTTGTTTAAATCACAGTTGATCTTTCCCGAGCATTAAATGGGGGCCCCTTGTTCTCACATCGCAAAGCAAGCGCTTGCCACACTTCAGCTGTACAAATTATATAGGATTGAAAATAGTATAGCTGAAAGAAACATGAGGTTTGTAATTAGAGTTCGCACTCCCTCCCTCTCCATCTTCGCCCCCTCCCCCCTTCCAGGCAAACAGGAACAAGCCGAACTGAAATGTGGTTTTTTTTTTTAAAAAAAGGTCAAAAGGTTGTCACCCCCCACCCCACCCCCATTCTATCTTTAGCCTCGCTTACTCTGCCTGAGGTGTGGAAGATACAAACATGGGCTCCCTCTGCAGACATAAAAGGCTTGCAGTCAGCCCAGGAGGAGTAGGTCTGTGCTCTGAAGTTCTTAGGCTACATCAAGCTCTGCATGGGCTGTAGGGCTAGTTCAAGGCCAGTTTAGGTACTTAGTGAGACACTGTCTCAAAATTAAACTAACAGAGAGCCAGTGCTCCATCTGTCTGTCTGTCTAGAGGCAGCCAGCGGTAGTGCACTCACCTAGCATGTATAAGGCCCTGGACTCCATCTCCAACGTACGCGGGGTGGGGGAAGGGCAGGGAAAACTAAAGGAAAAGAAACACTGTGGGTAGGTAGCACCAGCCTGTTTCTGAAGGCATCCCTGGGACAATCCTTGGAGGAAACCCCCAATATCTAGCCATCTGATTTGCTTTTCTTTCCCCCTTACCTCCCAAGGCCACAATGAACAAGGCAGAAGCGTCCCCTGGCAAGCAATGTTCAGTTGCAACCACAGAGGGAAAATTTGGACTTTGGTGGGAAAGAGAAGAGGAGAGCCTCAGAGTTAAGACTGGGTCTTTGAACATTCAAAACCCACAGTGTCAAACACACAAACTTGGAGGTAGGGTAGGCCCTCGGTTAGTTACGGTAGATCAGTATCGCCTCAGCCGTTACAACAAGCATGGGCTGTAGGAAGCTAGTAAGAGGAGACATTGCATGACCTGGGAGAGGGAGACCAGAACTGTGGGGAGTCTTGGTACTTTCCATTCAACTTTCCTATAAATCTGAAAACATTCTAAAAATTTTAAAGCTTATTAATTAAAAAAAAAAAAAAAACGGAACCAACCCCCCCCTCCCCCCTCCCGGGCCGGGCACTGTTAGCTGTTTCAAGTCTTTGTCCTTCTAGCTACAAGACAAAGCTAACTAAGTGAAGGGTCTCTGGGTTTTGTACCATTCAAGTTTCTTATTGGGTCACGTTTGGGAGGGATCATACAATGGATTCCAGGAGAGCATAGAAAAATGGTAAGGTGTTGGGGAACACAGTCCACGGGCAAAGCTGAAAACCTTTCCCTTCTCTATCCAGGCTCTGGAACATGAGCCACCGCAAAGATTACAAGGACTCTATTAGTCAACGTCATTCACCATGAGAAAAGTGCGCTGAGTGGAATCCCGTTTCTGCAAAGTTCTATGAACTCATTTGTTCACATGCTCAGGGAGAACTTTCTGTGTGACCTCCAGCACTCAGGAAGCTGAGTCGGGAGCTTCTCCTTGAGTATAGGGCTCCATGTGGGCTCCATGGTTTCCTAGTTTGGGATACACAGTGAGATCCTGCCTGCACACAACAAGGGGAAGAGAGAGAGAGAGAAGGGGAGGAAGAGAAAAAGAGAGAATGAGAAAAAGGAGGGGGATTAGGAGGGGGGAAAGAGGAGGAGGAAGGGGAGGAGTATGAAGAACGGAGGAAGAGAAGAAAGCGAGGGAAAGAGAGAAAAGGGAAGAAAAAGGAGGGAGGAGAAAGAAGGAAAGAAAGGAGGAAATGAAGGAAGAGGGAGGGAAGAAGTCAGAAAAGGGAGGGAGGGGGAAAAGGAAAGGTGGGAGAGACAAGAGAGACTGGGCAAGGCAAGAGGAACCTTCCAGAAGGAATGCACGCACATGCTAATAGTGGTGACTGTTCACTGCAGCAACAACCTGGTGGTTCATTTAGAGGCCTGGTTGTCTTCTCTAATTCTTCTCCAAGCTACTCCAAAGTCTCCTTGTGAAAGACTGGTTTCTTTCTGTGAGAACAATTTCTTCCCACCTCCATAACTCAAGTTCCTAATAGCATCCTCCAGGACAGGCCAGCCAGTGCCTGACACAAAAGCCGAAGCCTGCCTTAGATCAGCGTGCTGCAGCCTCTCATTACAGAAATGACTTCAACAGCCACATCCTGGTGCATAAGAGGGGAAAGGCATGGAAATTCCAAATAGCTAAAGTCATCTGAAGCAATCGCTGGAACAGAACAAGCAAAACAACCCAATGCAAAATGTCTCGGGCAGAGAGATCAATGCCCCCCTCCCCCCCCCACACTGTTATCCCCTACCCTCCCTGCTTAATATTATCAGGCTACAAATGTCATTAAATGCACAGATATACAGAAACAACTCATGATATAAAACATTTATAAAGATGGTGACGTAGCGAGGATTGGCGTAACTGTACAGCCAGGACCCATCGGCGCACTGGATTGTCCAACCATCAATGTCGGGTTCTACTGTTCGATTGTATAAATCCAGCTCAGGAGGCATGGTGGTTCTTGCAGTATGGGAAGGCAGGACAGAAAAACACCTGCCTATCAGTTTCCCTCTGTGACAACTTCACCTTACAATCTCCTTCAGGAAGTACCTTCAGCCCATGGTCATCTGTGTCTAATTCTCCCCTTTCAGTGGCATGAATTCCCTTTAGCTATTTACTTTAGTTACTGCACCACCCTGGCATTTTCAGTTTTACTGTCTTGTCCAGAACATGAGAAGGCCAAAGAGAAAAACTTAGAGCAGCTAACTTTAAACTCTATTGCTTGGCAACAGCCCCGCCTAACCCGGTTAGTTGGGAAAGCAGCTGAGCTATTGCATCAAAAAGAGATAAAAGATTGTCTGGGGAGTCCACTTATCCCCGCGTTTCCTGTCTGTATAAAACATGAATGCACTCTTGGTGAAAGCACTCCGTGGATATTCTGCAGCTCCTTTTTGCCTTTTAAACAGGGGGTTGCAGTGAAAATCATGACGATGACAGTTAAAGTAGCGATAAAAGGAACAAGAACTTGTCAGTTTCTGGCTGTAACCGTAGCGTCATTGGTGCTGGAGGAAAGTCAGTGATAAAGCAGCTTAGGACAAGTTGGTACCTCAGAAAGGGGACTCACCATCAAATTGTTCTCAGCATGACTGCTGTTTCCAAGGCAGCCACAGCACTGTGGGACTAGTAAGTAGTCACCAGTCCAGCGAGAAAGCATGCTGTCCTTGGGCTAGGGGCTTCTAGCAGACCATCAGGCACCCAAGTACGAGGCAACACAAAGCATCGTCCTTTTCTAAGAGGGCATCCAGATATGGTGAACTGAGAGAACACGTATGCGTACAGAGTGGCCATGTCTGATCATGAGGGCATTGACACTGAGAGCAATTCTGAGAGTCTTCAGGGCCACAGAGAGGATTTTTTTTGACTTGTCACCTTCTGCTGGGACAGAAGAGCTGACTCAGCTGTGTTTCCTCCGAATGGAAGCAACAAGAATGAGAGTGTCACTCTGCACTCCTTCTGGATGTCACCATGCCCAGCTGCCAGGAAGCTGCTATTCTATCAGGAGAAGCAAAATGTAAGCAAGTCCCGTGCAGTGTGATATTTGTGGTAACAGGGAGCTAGCTGCCAGGAGCTGGGAGAGAGTGGAGCAAGCATCTGCATTAAACCCATTTACAACACGGTGCTCACAGGTCATCTGTGGCCTCTGCCCCGGAAGCAGTTACATTTTAATAGAAAGCAGGCTGGAGATTCTGCCTTATATTTGAGGACTGAATGCTGTCAGGAGCTTTCCAGGCAGCAGGCTGGAGGTCTTCAAAGAAGAAACTTCAAATAATATTACTAGGTAGAAAGCCCGTCTACTATTCTGTCTCTAAAAACAGTGTACGCCTCCTTGCAGCATTCGTGTCTTACAAAAACACAGAACAGAGAGTTAGTAAGGGGCCTTGCACACCCAGGTACACAGCAACATTGCTCACAACAAGGCAGAGATGGAAGAACCCAGGTGTCCCTCCATGAATGTGTGGTTAAATAGGATGTGGTTCATCTATACAATGGAATAATATTCAACCTTAAAAAGGAACTTGAGTACATGCTGTAACATGGATAGTGCTTGAGAGACTTGTGCTAAGTGAAACAGACCACTCATAGAAGGATGAATACTGTAAGCATGTAATCACAGGAGGGGACTTAGAGGGGTCAAAATTACAAAGGCAGGAAGTGGTCACAAGGGACTTGGGAAAAGGAAGGGTGGGGAGTTATGGCTGAATGGGTCCTGACTCAGGAAGGTTTTGTAGATTTGTAATTATTATTTTGTGTGTGTGTGTGTGTGTGTGTGTGTGTGTGCACCCATACACATGTGCCCCAATGCCTGTGTGAGGAGTAGAGATAGCCAGTGGGAGTCACATCCCTCCTTCCACCATGTGGGTCACAGAGACTGAACTCAGAGCATCAGACTTGGTGGCAGGCATGCTTACCCATCTTGATGACTCCAGGTTCAGTTTTCAAGAAGGAAATAAGTCTGGATGCAGATGGATGAATGATGAATGCATGTATATATGTGTATATGTATGGATGGGAGGATGGATGGGAGGACGGATGGGAGGATGGGTGGGAGGTCGGATGGGAGGATGGATAGGCTGATGAGTGACGGAAGAAAGGAGTGTCATCAGTATAGACTTAAAAATGGCAGAGGTAGAAATGTTTGTTCTATTTGTTCTATCACAATATAAGATTGAGATGGGCCAGATGTGAGTAGAAGGGGAAAGGAAGGTGAAGTCCACTGAAGGGTGACAAGGGATGCTTTGAAGTCAAACTGTTTTACTTTGAAACTTCCCACATTTCACAGACGGCCTCTGGATATCAGCCTAGTTCTGTTTTCCCATTGGAACCACCTCTTTCTCACTGAAAGACTTCTCAGAAGACAACAGAAATGATGACTAAAAACTTCAAAAGGGGCCTGTCAGAGAAGAAATACATTATCCCCTAAGTAATCCAATCACAACGACACAATTTAATCACAGAAACTAATTTTGAGTTTTCAGTTTCATAAACAGGACTTTGTAAATAACTTAAGGCCATGAAAAAATAAATAATATAGATGTCCTGGACTTGGAGTTTCTGTCTGTGTTCAGAGGTTGCATTTAAAGAAATAAAATGTAGTCAGGCATTGCAGTGCATCCCGTCATCTAAGCATTTGGAAGGTAGAGGCAAGAGATCAAGAGTTCAGGGTCATCCTTGGTTACCAGATGACTTAGAGGCTAGCCTGGGCTACATGAGACTATCTCAAGAAAAATTAGCAAACAAACATATCCAGGAAACCTAACTCAGTAATTATATAACAGGAAAAAGGAACAGACTTGATAGAGCAGAAGGGCTTTGATGTCAAGGTCAAAGAAAAATCATGGCTTATAACTGTGCCATTATCCCCAGATTGTAAAGCAAGACTAGATAGCCTACTGAGTGCAAATTGTCCTGTTTACTGGCATTCTCTCACCTCTCTGTAGCCAAGAGGGCTTCAGCAGAGCGTGTGGGGGTATGTGTGCATGTGGGTATGTACGTGTGCATACCTGAGAGGAAGGGGAATTCACTGTTGCCATATCCAGAGACTTTGCATTGGAAGGGCAAGAGAGTCTTGCGGCTCTCATCAGGGAAGCCTCCCTTCCTTCATAAGCCATGCAAAATACTTAGTGGGTACTTGTCAACCTCACGCCATCTGTCAAATTACGATGACTGCCCCATACGCTAATCAAGGAGGCAATCAAGTGTGGCTCTACACAGAGTCTCTCTCTTTCAGACTTAAATGTATGACATCTCCTAAGAAAGTCAGGGCCAGGAGGACCTTACCAGGGTCACAGTACTGAAGACAGTAGACAGATGGGCAAGGGAAGAGGACAAACTAGCGAACAGGAGCTCAGTATAGCCACACGCAGGCTGCAAACCCCATACAGCAGCATCACCGTTCATCTTCCAATAACAAGATTCCATTTCCCTCTGCTAAGCTCCGCGGCCTCTGGACCAGACAGTCTAGTCATTAACATCATATGTGAAATGTCACACAAGGTTACATGTTTGAACAGTGACAGAAAACACAAAGGTGGCAGTTTCTCCAGTCCCCTACAATGCCAAGCACTTTTCTGCCCCTTCTGGCATTGGCTCCACATACTGTTCCAGAAGCCAAAGTGGAGTGAGTATGGCAAGCCCTTTGTTCCTTTCAGTATAGAATGCAATGAGTCAATGTTTGTATGCATCGGCCAGCTATTAAGGCAAATAAGCAGAATCAGGAATTCCAAGCCATTCCATGTTTTCCTTTCCAGTTCACTTGAGCATGAAGCTCGCCAAATTTGGGCACTTGAAATCCGGAGAGGGATCTGCCCCTTATCACATGTTTCTCTATCAGTTCTCCACATAATGCTTTAACTAAGGCTCTCTGATTAAAAATATCTAGCATGCTTGCTATGCTGCTCAGCAGTAAACAGTGCCCATGGGCTGGGCCTAACCTCTCTAGCAGATGAGGCATCGCATTCAGCAAGCCCCATGGAGAAGGAGCGAGCCTCCAGCCACCCTGTTCCCCTACCCCAGCATGCAAGGCAGCACTCCTAGTCCCATTAGTGACTACAATAGAAAGATGGAACCATCTCACATGGTGATCTTTCTAAAAGGCTTCTCAAACAAGTGGCAGAACATATGAATCCAAGCTAATCAGTAGGCCTCCCCGATTCAAGGGGAGGATGTGTAGGCCTTAGGGCTCTTCTGCTTCCTTTGTTCTCTCGATTCCCATTTAGTCTCAGCATTTACTATGGGAAAATGCCCTTCGAGGTACAGACAGCCGGAACCACAGCTTCTTTGCAGGGGTCTACATTTTCTCTTTTTAAAAGTGAAAATATAAAATCACCAAGAAACATGGTGAGTTACGTATTTCATGCACATGTAGAGGCCCTTCCATTTTTCTCCACCATATTTTAAACACTGGAGTTATAATTCAGAGGGTTGAGAAATACCCTGCTATTCCCACCCACCCAGCATCACACAAGTCTCAGGGCCCCAGACCATACTCATACAAACGACAGGTCCTCTGTCACTCTCACTTACTTGAATTTAGTGAAATGAAACACTCGTTTTCATGTTAGTATTTTTAGGAGCTGACACTGAAGAGTATGTTATAGGTCATATTTGGAAATGCCTGGGTGAACATTGGCCCAATCCAAGGTCAGGAAGAGTTCTGAGAGAGCCTTCTGGACACTGGGGGCACACTGTCTATTTTGAGTTTCAAAGGGGAAAGTATGTTGAAAAGAGAAGAGTGGATGGCTGGCCTGACCTGTGATATTATAATGGGTAGTCACAATCAAAGGGCAACTTTGATCCAGTACTTTCTTGGATACTGTCAACAATCTATAGTCAACAAGGGTCTGTGGGATTTTATAAGAACTGGTGGCCAAGCCTCTCATATGTGCTCAGGACTTCCCCTGTAATCAGACTGTGGGCAGGTCCAGAGCCTATGGCTTTCTGCTGTACTTTGAGACATCCCCCCCCCCCCCCGCCCCCGGCCCTCTTCCTGGTCATATTGTTTCAGTATACTTGTGAGCTCCGCACCACCCTGAGTTGTGTTAGTTCTGTTTGTGCTAAGCAATCCTTGGGACATCTTTCTGGGAATGATGCTCAGTGCTTTTAGGCTTTGTGTTGCCTGGTGTCCTGTCAATCATGACAGCATCCTGCATAAAAGCTGTCAGTGGCTCTTCTCCTCTCTTTAAGATAGATTTCAAGCCAGATGTGGTGGTTCAGGCCCAAAATACTAGCATTTATGAGGCAAAGGCAGGAGAATCACCACCAAATTTGAGGCCAGTCTGATCTACATAGTGCATTAGTGAGCGCCGGGCCAGCCAGAGCTACAGAGCACACACACACACACACACACACACACACACACACACACACACACACCTACCCTTAAAAAGTGATCTTATGACCCAACCCCTTTGTCATTTCTCACATGCTCTTGTCTAGCCACTATCGTTTTCCAACATGCCATATCCTCTTACAATGAGCTTTGCACGCGTTGTTTTCTGTGCGACTAGAACCAAAGATTTGCTAGGCCCTTTTAGTTGAAACTACTAGCAAATCTGCTATTGGTGACCAAACAACACATGGGGGGAGGATCAGGAAAAGGGTAAGCAGGGACTCTTGACTAGTTTACTAGAGGATGAAATAGGTCATGGAGCAGAAACAAGCTGCCCAAACTGAAGATCCCTTGGCCCTTTGTCATGCTAAGCTTTCCAACAACCATTCTAGGCTAACAAGTCTCAGCCCAGCTAGCTAGCACAGAACATAATAGCCCAAGTGGTACACAGAATCGCAGTACAATATGTTGTTGTAAGCCACTGCATGTTGGGATCACTTGTTACCCGGTATATGCCGACTGATACACCATAGCTTTATGGTTGACACTACTCATCCCTCAGGTCTGAGGATGAAGGCCTGATCCCAGAAGATGCCACACTGGTTTGCATCCACAGGATGCTGCAGGTATCACTCTGGTAGTACTTGGGGAGAACTCTACTCCTGGTATAAAGAGTTGCTTGTTTTCTCATTTCCACTCCCAGCTTAGAAAGCTCCCTAACTACTGTGGATGCCCATCTTAAGCAAACACTCAGTCAATATTTGCTAGAATAAGACAGAAGAGTGCATATCTCTATCTTCTGGCTTTGTCAAGTCTTTAACACCAGAGCATCAGTTTTAGACATTTTTTTCCTATGCTGCTACCTAGATCTGTTAACTGTATCAAATGCATCATCACGTTTCTGTTTCATAGTTCCACTCATACCAATAACTGTCAGGAATCTCCCTATGCTTTATATAGGTAAAGCCATCACATCTCCTAACTATGCCTTTCAGTTTTACTAATACTAAAAATTCACCTAAAATTCCAAGGGCCCTCAGCTTATATACACATAGATAATTCTGACAGATGCTCACTTGCTTAGGCTCCTGAGGGCCCTCTGGATCTCAGGCTGCAGAGCGGTGGTACTAGCTGTCTTTGGAAGACAAGGAAATAAAGCAATAAGAGAGCATCTTGTTCATGGTCTCAAAGAAAGAAGGAGCGGGAAGGGAACTCCAAATACCCATCCTTGGCCTGATATCCCTCCTGTTAGAAGGAACCCAAGGCACTCCATCCTCGGTTGCCTAATTCATACACTCACATGGTCTATAATGGGGAGCCGAGAAAGAAGAGGTGACAGGCATAATCTAAGGGGACCTCTATCTACTATGTGTATAGCTATGATGTCGAATACGTAACGTGCAAGGTTCATGAGACTCAGGTTGGCTATCACTAACCTCACCCCAGATTTCCCTTTAAAAAAGCAACTGCCAAGGGCAGCCAGATGGCCCCAGAGGTAAAGCTGCTTGCTGCCAAGCTGGATGACCTAAGTTCAATCCCTAAAATCTACATGGTAGAAGGAAAGAATAGATGTTCCGCCCCTCCCCCATCTCTTTCTCTCTCTCTCTCTCTCAGATGTGATTTGCATAAGGAGCTATCATCAAATCTGGATACTGTAGCCTTCTAACTGAAATGTCACTCACATTCACTGTGGTTTTTGATCATGCCAACATGATGGAACCGTCTTTAAGCTAGTGAACCATTAAGGATAATGAGTACTTATCACAATGTATTCAATTAGGAATTATAGAGCCATCTATAAAAACCAACCCTTCTATAGTACAGAAATGCACTTGAAGAGGTATTATTATTCCAAGTACACAAAGTGTCTCCTATCATGTTAATCATTTAGAGTAAAGTTGATCATACTGGGCAGACTGCACACTATCTGACAAACCTGCTTTACTTGATTTCTTCTTTTCTTATTTGGAAACATGGTATCATGTAGTCCAGTCTGGCCTCAAGCCAAGAATGACCTTGAACCTCAGATCCTCCTGGTCCCATTTCCTAAGTTCTGGGATCACAGGTCTGCACCACCACGCCCAGTTTAACAGGGTGGTGTGTGTGTGTGTGTGTGTGTGTGTGTGTGTGTGTGTGTGTGTGTGTGTGTGTGTAGCTTTTACATGCTAAAACAGCACTCCACCAACCTTGTTACCTCCCAGCCTACGATTTGATGTCATATGAAACATTTAAACAAACTGTGAAAGTGCCAACCCTATCCCTGGACTTCATTTTTTTCACCCAAATCATTTCTCTTAAGTAAAATCTCAGGTCTTATTAAATTATTTATCACTCTTCTGGCTCTGGGCAAAGACTCGAGTAGTCACTGAACGGTGCCAGCCTTGCTAGGTTAGACCCTCACCAGTGTTACCATGGTGATCAGAATCACATGCACGCACGCACGCACGCACGCACGCACTCACGCATGCACGCATGCACGCACGCACGCACTCACCTCAAGTTACCTGTGGCCATTAAGAGGAATGAACAATACTGAAACCAGAGAAACCCTATATTAATGGAGAGACAGGTAAGATGGGATTTCCACATCATTTGTACATTTCAAACGCCCCAGGACAACCCTCTCCTCCAGTTTCCTGGGTTCTCTATCTCCCCGCAAAAGCTCACCTTCAGTCTCTCTGTTTGTTAAAAAAAAAAAGGGGGGGGGCTCGCCATCTCTAGGGGAGAATGTCAGCTAAACTCCCCAGCCAAAGCTTGCACAGAGAAATGGTTACGGAGCTTCACATGACTAGTCAGTTTTAGAATGAAAACTTGGCAAAGTCTGGGCTGGAGAAGGGGCTCAGCAGTTAGGGGCCCTGGCTGCTCTTCCAGAGCTCAGCACCCATGGCAGGAGGCTCATAACTGCCTCTAACTCCAGGCACTTGCATGTACACACAGGCAGGCAGGCAGGCAGGCAGACACGCTCTCTCTCTGTCTCTGTCTCTGTCTCTCTCTCTCTCTCTCTCTCTCTCTCTCTCTCTCTCTCTCTCTCTCTCACACACACACACACACACACACATTTTTTTTTTAAGTGAGTAAGGTCAAATAAGGCCACAGACTTTTAGGATTTCTATGTTTGTTTGGTTCCAAGTCAGAAAACGGCAGGGATCATTTGATGCCAGTCCATTGTGGTATGATGGGAGGAGGGGAGAACGGGCTGAGCACAACACAAGGTGAGCAGTGTTCTGCTTCAGGGCTGGGCATGGAGGTGAATCACCGGAGCCCAGTGTGGATGTTCTCCTTACACTGGGAGCTTTCAGGCCAGACCAGTCAACAGGAAACGGAGGCAAGATGGGTGGTTTTGGTGTTCCCTTCATTCTTTCTCCATCTCCTGACCTTTGCTTCTTCCCAGCTGGCATTCCCAACTCAGAACACTAGTGCTGATTATCAACAAAACATTAACCCAATTCACACAAAAACTGTAGTATCAGATGTATTGGGATCCCACGCGCTGCCTGGCTTGCTACTCTCCATGGGAGGGTATTTATGCCTGACTATGTGGTGTTTGATCTTCTGTAAACGACACTCCTTTGATAAACCTAGTAAGTGACATCCTCCTCCTGGAGCCCAGCCCAGATGAAGGAAATGGAAAATCCTCTCGGTGCCAGGTGACTGCCAGCTCCATTCTGACCACTCCCCCCCCTCCCCTCGAGGCCACCCATATCCACCGCCACTCCTTCGGTTGTCTTTAGGGAAGTGCCAGCCAACAGGTTGCTACGACAACTGGCATCAGGCATCACAGCTGAGGCACATAAATAGATCACCAGGAGAGCTGGGAACATGAACAGCAAACCCCAATGATAGCACTGAGATACCCGTGCCTAACTGCTCTGACCCTTAAAAGAAGCACCAGAAAGGGAGGTAGGGGAGGGCTCCCTTCAGACCCAGGAAAATGGCTATATTCCAAATAGTGTGTGCCAGCAGCTAGGCAGTCAGCCACCGACATCAATATATTTCATTTATTAGTCTCCTGAAAGTCAAGCACAAGAGTGACAGCCAGAGGCAGGTAGAAAAACTGAGGTGGCTACAGAGGAGAAAGTCTGGTTACACAAATAATGGTGGCCTCCTTTTTAAAACAGCACTGTATTCCCACTGCCCTGTTCCTTGGAGAAAAAAGAAAAAGAAAGAAAGAAAGAAAAGGCAAAGGAGACTAGAAAACTAGGGTTGTCATGGTGGAAGGAAAGAAGGAACTTGTGCCCATCCCTTTGCTCTGTGGGGCAAGTTTCACAATGCTTATACAGGGAAGAAATTCAGAGGCCCAGTCATGAAGAATGCCTATCATAGAGTCCTGGAGTTTAGCTTTGGAAAAAATAATATATATATACATACACACACACACACACACACACACATATGTGTGTGTGTGTGTGTGTGTATTTTTTTTCACTCTTGTGCAAGCAACAAAGGCTCTAGAAGGGGGGAAAAAAACCAGAAATGAAGAGAAATCAAATGGAAACTTTAGAAAATGATTTTAGCAAGACAGTTTTAAGATTGGTAAAGGAAGTATCCCAATGTTGGTAAAGATGGCAGGCATTCTGACTAAAGTAGTGACATCCCCTAGCTCGGGGACTTGTGCTGTGGTCTAAGGACCACTTCTGCCAGCATCACCAGCCAATGTACCTGATGGCCAGGAACTCACTCAAGAATGCAAGAGAGATGGTCTCAGGAGCTTATGCGTGTATATATGCTCACGAAAGAATCAGAATTTACAGATAAAAGTTGGCTAAGAGCCTAAGGAACAAACTCCAAAGAATTTGCCTGAGTTACCAAGACAAATGCTGGAAAGCTGAGCATCTTTGCACTGGCCTGCAATTCCAGAACTTGGCAGGGAGCGATGGGAGGATCAGGGGCTAGTGCTCATCCTTGGTTATCTAACAGTTTGAGGCCAACCTGAGCTATTGGAGACCCTGTATCAAACCAACGAATAAACCAACAAAAACCCCGAAAGACTGTAAATAAAGATCACTATTCATATGCCTTCCTGTTTCTATTTCAATTTTGGTGGCTGTACTGAAGTAAATTGCTTCAGGAACATAAGCACAAATAGAAAAGAAAAACCACTTTGAAAGACTACCTTGCTTCAAAATAGGCTTCTAAGAATGCAGTTTGCTACCTCACCTAAAGTGGTTCAGCACTTCTGCAAACAGAAGCATGTAACACATTCATCCAGATGAAAGAGGATAAAATCAATTCTTTCCATCGAAGACTCTTCTCACTGACAGTCTACTGTACAGTACTGTATGAGATCCCTACTCCCACAAACCTCTAACGGAAATCGCCTGGCTCTGAGGTCCCACATATCCTGACCCAAAAGCACCTGATACAAGACTTAATTCCCAGTGCACCACTTGTCCCTTTGCCTTCTCAGGGCACACACATGTATGGCTTGACCTTATTCCCCTGCTGGGAGGTCTAAGTCAGAGGCTCTGAGTAATTCTGCCTAGCATCCCTCTCTTGGCACACCCTAGTGAGTGCCTTGGTCTTATCTATCCCCAGTGGAGCTCCTCTGAGATACCCGGCCCCGCCCCCAGGACAGTGACAGAGATGCCTCAGTCCTTCACCCTGGAGTGAGAATTTATCCTGCTTCATGACCTTCTTTTAACAAATGCTATTCTAAATGTCAGAAATCACCACAATCAGTTAGGTTGCTACCCGCTCCCTACTTCCCAGAATACACATTTGGCAGAAGTTTACAAACTCTTTTCTTTCCACAGCTTCTGGGTGCTCCATGCTCTTTTCTTCTGTCAGACTGCTGGCAGGGGCGGGGGGGGGGCACTGCATACTGGGGGAAGAAGGTGCTGAGGAGAGCATGTGTGCCGGTGATGGTGGCTAGAGCTAGCCAACCAACTCAGAGAGTATTGCTGAAGTCTTCTCTCAGAAATAGTAATCCATATAAGGGTCTCAAGAAAGGTCCTTTCTCCAGGTGATGTACAAGCATAACGGCCCAAAAACTTAAAAGGCTGCCAGTAGGTGAGGTTTGAGGAAGGTGGGGGAAAAAATTCAAGTGAGCAAAAGAGAAAGACAGTAGAAATCCTTAGGCATTTGTACGGAAAGTGACAGAGCACCCTCACCTCTGTCATCTGCAGGCCAATCTGTGACTACAGGGACTACAGGGAGTACAGGGTACTCCCCCCCACAAACCCAATAAGCTAATAATAAAATCCCCTCTTCTGCCCCCTTACCTATTTCAGAATATTTTGTGGCCATCTAGAAATTAGTTTCACAGATGCAAATCTGAAAGCGCCAACCTGACAGAGACACTAGGAAACCACCTGAGTGCTCTCAGAAGGATGGTCACATGCTGATCTCTTACTCTGGAGACCAGAATTCACAGCCTGTGTTTCAGAGGCAGAGAGGTGTTGGGTTCAGCCTGTTGCTTCCTAGGCATACTCAAAGCGTTACGCTAAGCAATTATTCAGATAAGGGGTCAGAAAACCACACACATTTTGCAACACCTGCCATCCTCAAAAGCAGGGCAGTATGCTGCCTTCCTAAACTGCCTTCTGGTAGCTTCTCCCCTAATACTACAGAGCAGAAGATGGGTTTGAACCAGCCCACCATTTCTTTCCTCTAAGTGGTGCACTGGGGGTGAGGTGTGGGGGCGGGGAAGGGGATGCTACCCCTGACCTTGTCTTTGGCCAACTTCCAGTGCATAAAAGGGACTATGAATGTCAATGAAATGACATGACCATATGTAGGACAGTCAAGTGCAGGCTGCTCACGGACCAGAGACCACAAACCACTCAGTTGGAAAGGAGGAGGAAACACACAGTGTAGAATTTTGCTTTTTAAGTATCAGAAAACCCCCAAGCTCATGGTAGTTACTCTGTAATATGATGTCCTTAGATGCTTTCCTCACCCACGTTTATATCACACATATCATAGACATTTAGCATCTGCTCCCAGGGAAGAGAAACAGAGTGCAGTGGGCTAGGGAGATGGCTCAGTGGATAAGGCTCCACATGTCACCTCAGGGCTGTGCTGAGGTCCTGGACACAGGAGGGTCACTTGGATTTGGTGACTGTCAGCACCTACAGTGTCTAGCTTATATTAGCCTGTAATTCCAGCTGTAGAACATTTGATACACTCTCCTGGCCTCTGAGGACATTCTCACGTACACATACATATGCATAATTTAAAAATCTTAAAAATTATTACTCCTATTCACTTGTGGGTGTGTATGTATATATTTGGGTACGCGCATGTCATGGCAAGAGCGGGGAGATCAGAGGGCAATTGGAAGGAGTTGGTTCTCTCCTCCAATCATGTAGGACTGAGAGATTGACCACGTGTTAGGATTGTTGTGAGTACGTTTATCTGCTAAGCCAGTGGTTCGCAACCTTCCTAATGCTGCGATGCTTTAATATAGTTTCTCACACTCTGGTGACCAACCCCCCCCCCCGACCATAAAATTATTTGCATTGCTACTTCTCAATGCTGTTATGCATTGTAATGACCTCTGTGCTTTCAGATGATCTAAGAAGACCCTTGGGAAAGGATCCATCAATCCCCCCAAAGAGGCCGTGACCCACAGGTTAAGAACTGCTGTACTAAGCCATTTTGATGTCACAAGACTACATTTAGTGTATTAAAACAAAAACATCTGAAAAATTAGATTGTAGCGAATCACTGATTTTTAAGGAGTCAGCGAGGGTAACTGAGGATCTGATCTGCCTCATAGCAGAGTGACATCTTGGCCATGCTAGGCACAGCATCCTAGAACTGCAGAGACCATCAAGCTCAATGTTGCCCATCTTGAAACGGGTCACCAGGGGTGCTGGGACCCAGGTTACGCAGCCACCTGCCACATGGAGTGCAAAATGCAGGTCTCCTGATGCCTCACTCAGTTTTCACCAGATTCCCCCGCCTTGTGCAAGGCACGATGCCTTTCCACTCTCTGAGAGGCAGGTGGAGACACCTTCGTGGGTAAAGGCCAACTGTTAGGAAGAGCGTGACAGATGGGACAGGCTGCTAATGAGACAGGCAGAGGAGTAAATGCAATGAGTAATGAGTCTGAGGCGTAGTCTGCAGGAGCTGACGAGGCCAGGCCACTCTGCCAATGCTGCCGTGATCATTGCTCACACCTTACAACACCCACACTCAATGCCTGTCTGCGTGCAAATACACATTCCCTAGCATTCCCTGCTTGTAACGTCCCTCCATGGCACAGGCCTTAAGGCTCCCAGAACACTGGGACTAGTTGAAAGTAGAAGCCGAGGTTTAGAAGAGTAGAGCAAGGTTAGGAGGGGTTGCTGACTCCGGATTCACTAACGTACAGCCTCCCTCTCAGCTCAAGAAAGTTCTTGGCATGCTCAAAGAGGTCGCTGGAATTTCGTATTTTCTTCCTCTCAACTCACTTTGTTTACAGAGGGATTTTCAAGTGCCATAAAGTTGGCCATGTGGCATATCCACATTGACCCTTCAGGACCTTTGAGAATCTCACGTAATGCCTGAGGCCTGACATGAGCCCTTCAGAGCAACAGTGTGAAGGGAAAATCCGCCGTGTTAGGCACAAAGCAGCCCTTGGTTGGTCACAGGAACCATCCTCAGCTGTGCCTGAAAGTGAATTTCTGTAAGACACACACTTCCCAGGAAAACAGTGTCTTAGAAAACATCACTATGCTAACAAGCTACTTGACTGGCAGAAAGAGTGTGCAGTGAAACATCGTGACACTTAAACCCAACAGGGCCCCAAATTACTCCATGAGAGTGACAAAATTTTATATATATATATATATTTTTTTTTTTTTTTTGAGACAGGGTTTCTCTGTGTAGTCTTGGCTGTCCTGGACTCACTTTCTAAAGCAGGCTGGCCTCAAACTCACAGAGATCTGCTTGCCTCTGCCTCCCTGAGTGCTGGGATTACAGGTGTGCCCCACCTTGTCCAGCTATGGTAATACACATGCACACCCCCCACGCTGCCCCCACACGGCATATACAATTCTCCTCCCCTTCTACAAACCCTAAACCAAGGTGTCCACAACTCAATGAATAAGTAGTATATAGAAACTTACAGATTTATAAAATACCACTTTCTTAGGTGACCTTAATAGTACAACTAAGAATAGAAGTTATAACCTTGGGTGCCAGAGCAAGTCTCACACTTCTAGACCCCACAGGAACACAGTCACAGGTGAAACACACTAAAACAGCAGCTCCTACCATGCAATATTTTAAGAGAGAGAGAGAGAGAGAGAGAGAGAGAGAGAGAGAGAGAGAGAGAGAGAGTTTCTTAGGTGCAGTTGTTCATGGAGGCCAGTAGAGGGCACTGGATCTCCTGGACTTGTAGTGTTGTAGTCATATGGGGTTGTGTTTCTCTGATGTGGGTGCTGGGAAATGAACTCTGGTCCCCTGAAGAGTACATGTGCTCTTAATCTCTGAGCCATCTCTTCAGTTCTAGGGAATTCTAAATCGAACAAGTTAATTTTGACAATAGTGTTAAACTACTAGGAAATAGGAATAAATATCTTAATACAAATGTTTAAAAAGTCATGAGATATTTTTGAAAGTTCTTTTTGACATCAATACCCTTTCTCTCTACATGTGCTGTATGCATCTCAACTTTATGAAATCTTTTAGGCAATCATGTAGAGTAAGTGATAAAAGACTGAAAAGGAATTGCAGTTGAGTCGTGAAGAAGTTCGGCGGCCTGTGGGTTAGCTCAGTGGGCAAAGGAGGTGGCTGCCAGTCCTACTCACTTAGGCTCCCTGAAGCCCACAGAGAATGAGGATCTAACCCGAAGCTGTCCTCTGAGTCTCACGTGCAACCTCTCCCCCAACACACAATCAATGAGTCTAATTCAAAAAAAAAAGACTTAAGAAGTTCAAAACATATTAATATGCTACTAAATGTCCAATTACATGTCTGCCAAACTCACAAGTCTTAATCGAGGTTGGCTTGTTATATTCTAAAATGCAAAGGTATTATTACTTCTTTTCTCAGAGATGTTCACTGGCCATCCAGGACTTACTTTCCTATGTTTATACTCTTTCTGGTCAACACTCTCCTAAATTTTGTGTGTGTGTGTGTGTGTGTGTGTGTGTGTGTGTGTGTGTGTGTGAGAGAGAGAGAGAGAGAGAGAGAGAGAGAGAGAGAGAGAGAGAGAGTCACCACCAAATGGCAGAGCTAGGTAAACCCATTTCAAGTTTCACAGCAAATGCAATCCTAGAAGCTCAGAGTGGCCTACTTCATCAACTACCAGACACTGAAACTCGTCAAGAGCCTTCAGCTGATATAAAGCACAGTTTACTAAGCTCAATATCACAGACATTCACCCTGATAAAAGCCAATAAATCAGCCAGTTTTGAATCTGACAAGAATACTAAATAGTCCTTTTTTTCCGTACAGATCTGAGACTTTGAAGGTAAACAAACAAACAAGAAAACTGAAAAACCAAAACCCCCCCAAAACAACACCAATACCAAACCAATCAAACAAATAACAAAAACTAAATCAACAATAACAACAAAACCAACAACAAGACATTCTGGATAGTCCAGAGAAAACCGAAGACAAATAATAATATTAGTTATGCATGGAAATCCAGGCCTTTAGTGCCCAGTCTATTCATCATCCCAGAAGAACAGTGGCAGACAGTCCCCTACACATCTGATACCACCAGCTACGGCAGGAGCATAAGGCTGAGGACCTCTGTATTCCACGTTCAGTCTATAAGCAGACCATCAGCAGTGCTCCACAGCAGTCAGGGGAAAGGCAAGTTCCTGGTTAAAAACGCAGAACCTCTTCTGAAAACAAAGGATGCACTGGGTGATCACCCAGGGCTCACACTAACAGCCTCTCACACCTGGATCACACTGGTCAATCACCCAGGGCTCACACTAATAGCCCCTCACACCAGGCTCACACTGGCTCATCACCCAGGGCTCATACTTATAGCCCCTCACGTGGGGCTCACAGATCCTTCCAAGGCAAGTCTCTGTGTCAGTTGTTCACTTACAGCATTCACTATCCTCAGCTCCCAGGAAGCCTCCCCGAGACTTCACCATGGAAACTTCTCTCCGTAGCTGGGCCACCCAGGCTCTGGTGTTGTCTTTCTTCCTTTCACAGAGAGATGAGAAATACCTGGCATGGGAACAGTCCAGAAAGAAAAGAAATGGTAAGCGCATTTATCATCCAATCACTTCTTCCAACAATCTGGTCATCTGGGTGAACCAAAGTAATAATTCACCAAAGACCATTTTCAAGAACCTGGATTCTTTGTGGTTGTTGTTTGTTTGTTTGTTTAATTTACTATGTGACATAAACAACCTTTTTGTCTTTTTTCTCCCCCATAAAGTTGATGCCAATTCTAGGAACCTTCAAACTCAGCCCCAGCAGCCACTATTTACTGGAGTGTTTGGTGTGTGTCTGTAATCCCAGCGCTGGGGAGGGAGAAGCAGAAGAGCTAAACCAGCCTGGATTATGGGAAACCCTCTGTCAAACAAACAAAAACAAACACAAAACCCAAACCAGCAAACAGAGGGAGGGAGGGAGGGAGGGAGGAAGGGAGGGAGGGAGGGAAGGAGAGAGTCAGAGAAACAAACAAACAAAACTATTTCAGCGGTACAGCACTTCCTCAGCAGCCCTGAGTTCCTGGGTTTAATCCCAGCACTTGGAGAACAAACATGATACCAAAATAAGTTACCTGACTCTAGTCTCTGGAAAAGGAAGCACCGGCTACAATCTTTGGCCGTTTTTGTACCTTCCAGTGAGACTGGGAAGATCAGTAAGAGCTCTTGAAAAGCACTCGAAGTTCCCCCAGAAGACAGACACTCTGTCAACAGAAGGTGTTATTATTGGTCACAGCTGCTACTGAGCTCAGAGGCAGAGTATAAAATCTAGCTTTGACTGAGCACCAACCATCAGCTCTCCCTGGAGCACTCAAACATCTACATGAGCCTGTGGTGCTGTGGTGCAAGAGAGAAGAACAGAATCAGAGACTCCTGGAATCTCTGGGAGACATTTTTAACAGACAGAAGGGATGTGTGGGGCAGGAAGCTAAAGCCGAAAAGTGCGCAAGGCAGGCTACAGAGCCAGGCATGGGTATATGAGTTGGTATGGGCTACAGCAAAGGGCTCCCTTCAATTGCAGATCCATGGTGTTTCCTGTGCCCAGTGTCTACAGGGCTGTGACAATTTTTCCACTTGCCTCTCTGTCACTTCTCCCCGCTGACTGTAACGTGCACACACACACACAAACGTGGCATAAGGAGGCTCTTCCTGAAAAAACAACTAGATCCATCTGGCTGGTTGCTTTAGTGCATCTCCACACCTGGATTTCTTGCTTTTCCCCTTCTTTCTGGCAGACCCAGAGAAACAATCACTTCAGGTCACTGTTATTAACTTTAACTTCTGAACCATGAGGTAAGAACGAGCGGACAGCAGTGGCCTTGGGGGAGATGGAAGCCTAGGATTGCCGGCTCCTGTCAGGGTTTCCTCTCGGGAGTCACGAGCACAAGTTGAACATAGGCGGGAGCTGTACTCTTAGCATTGTGGATGTGGAAAGAGTGATTTCCAAGTCAGAGGGCAAAAGTGGCTTTCTCAAATAACAATAAAAATAGGGATGAACATATTCAGGGGGAGGAGGTCCCCCTCAGTCACAGTCATAGGGAAGGGGAATGGGGTGAAAGCGGGAGGGAGGGAGGATGCATGGGATGGGACGGCAAATGAGATGTAATATGAGTTATTTTATTTTTCAATAAAAATGTGTTTAAAAAACAACGATGAAGATAGAGATGATAGAAGAAGAAAAGAATAAAGTTATATTAAATCTTAGATTCGGAATTGATGACACTGATTCTCAGAACTCAAAAAATAAATTTTTTAGAAGAGAGACAAAATTAGTTCAGAAGGGAGGAAGGAGGTGTCTGCTCTCTGGTAATTAATCACAGCTTTTATAGTGGATCTGGCTTACTGAGTGCTTTCTTATTAATTAGTGCATTCAGAGGACAGATATTCATTTAATACAACTACGCTCAACCAGGGCCAGAAGGAACAGTGAACAAAAGAGGCGAGGAGCCGGCCCTCTGCACACCAAGAGGGACAGAGCATTAGGGAATTGTACCAACGTGTTTTTAAACCAGACAAGCATCATGAGGGGACAATGGGTGATTGAGAGTTTGGGGCCCAGGAGAGCTTGCAGAGGAGTAAAAGATAGGATTTAGTATAAGCAAGGCTGGAGGCGCAGCTCAGCCAGCGGCAGAGCCCTGGCCTAGAGACAGGCCTCGGGATTCAGCCAGAGGAAACAGGCTGAGCATTGGTGAGCCTGATGGGAGAGCCGTGTGACTAATCTCTGTTACGGTTTGGATGGAGTCCTTCGGGTCTCTCCTTGGTGAAGGAATAAGTAATAACTATCTTCAGTGACTTCAAACGAGACCGTTCTTCCCTGACTACTACAGCCCTTGAGTCACAGGCACTGGTCATCACTTCCAGGAAGACACATTCCATGTAGGCACTGTACTTGATGTGACGGGAAAGGAGGTCCTTGCTCCCTAAAGTTACCAAAGAGCACCCTGTCTTAGTAGTGAACTGAAAAGCTGTCTTCTCTCATGCAGGTCACAGCTGAAGAAAGTCCATCTGGAGGGCTAGAGCCTGCATGATGACTTATGCCTGCAGCCCCAGAACTGGGGAGGCTGACCGTAGGAGGATCATGAGTTCCAGGCCAGCCTGAGTTATGTAGTAAAGGTTAAAATTGCAGGCCAACCCCGGGGGGCCTATAATGTGAGACCCTGGCAGAGAAACAAAACCAAATCCAAACGAAACAACAAAGATACAAAACGTATAAAAGGGCCCAGACTAGTTGTTACATGCAAATTTCTGGGCGTGGGGGTGGGGGGAATGACAAAAATCAAAACCAAAAACTTAGCACTTTGCTTTAGGATTCAAATTTATGGCTTCCCCTTGATCTCTCTCTCTCATGTGTAATTTTCAAAAACATCACCTCTCCTGTACTTGAACAACATTTATGCCTAACTTCAACAGTGTCTACCACTTTCCTCCTGATTTGTAAGTTGGAACTCTGTTTTACCTTCCCCATTGAGGAGGTGAGCACGCACAGGAGCCAGCAATGGCAAAGCTGCATTCCTCGCCACTATTTTCTTGCTCCCTATCATTCTAGATCTGGCTTGACTTAGTTTTTCCATTAAGGGGGAAAAATCAGTATTTTGTATTCTCCAAGTTGATGCTATCCCAGGCAAGCTCGCTCATGTTCTATGAATGGAGTCAGTCTGAAATCCTGCCTGAAACAAACATGGCTGGCTGAGCCCTGAGTCTCTTCTCATTTAAGACAGCCAGGAAAAATTTGGGACTTGCCCCCCTCCCCCACTACTAATTAGCCACAAAGACAAAAATACTGATAATATTCTACCTGCATGTCTTGGAATACACCTCACGCTGAAGTTATGACAAGCCTTAGCAAACCCAGAAAGGAGAGAGGGTACGAAAGGCAAGATTCCTTGCAGCCTAGTTGCTTAGTGTCTTGCCATCAGTCCGGGAGACGTATGCCAGGTTGGCAATCTCATCCTCCATCCACAGGACAAAGGGACATCATGCCAGCTTCTCCTTCCCTTGGGTGCCCAAAGCACTTACGGTCTCTACTGCACATTTTGACCCAAGGTCATTTTCAAGTCAGCACTCTGCTACAGTGTCTTTCTCCTCCATCGGATTTATTGAAGTCTTGAAGGCTCAGAAGCTCTCTAAGCTTCTCGATGAGTGAGGCCTTGCTGTGGCCTTGTTATGCAAGCTCCTAATAGCATCTAGCAGGAAGAGCTTGAATGGAAAAGAAATGATCCAAGACCCAAGCCTGATCTAGAAGAATTTAACCGTTACCTGCCAAGGACTTATTCCTCGGTAGCTATAGTTTAATCCCATCTCTGCAGAGAGTGCTCCCCGACCCTTGTTTCTCTATGGGCTGGTAAACTGTACTGTGTGTGTGTGTGTGTGTGTGTGTGTGTGTGTGTGTGTGTGTGTGTGTGTGTGTGTATGGAAGCCAGAGAACAACTTTCAGGTGTCATTTTTAATAGGGTTTCTCACTGGCCTGGAGGAACTCAGCAAGTAGGCTAGCCTGGATGGACATATGGCCCTGGAGATAGATGTGTCTCGGACTCCCCATTGCGAGAATTACAAGCTTGGTTTTTTCCCCTCTTTGATACAGGGTCTCACTGTGTGGCCCTGACTGAGCTGGGACTTACTATGTAGACAGCGTGGGTCCTGAATTCACAGAGACTTCACCTGCTTCTCCCTCCTCAGTGCTGGGATTAAAAATGTGCACCATACGTCTGGCCGACTCAGGGTTTTCGTTTGTTTGTTTTTATAGTGGACTCTGGAGGTTGAACATCAGTCCTCATCCTTGCAAGGCTTGCATTTTATTGAATTCCCCGGCCCTTTCACCTTTCTCTGCCATCCAAGGACTTAGAATTCCGACACGTCTCACCCCATGCACGTGTCCTACAGAACTGAGAGCACTTATACTTGGCCTTCTCTTTCCTGGTTCTTGAATCTTTTTTTTTTTTTAATCCTTAGTGACCTCTGAATGGCTGCCATCTCCCTCTCAACTGTTACACACTCACTCCACCTTCATGCCAGCAGGAGCTTATACCCCCAGTTCTCACGGCGTTTCCAAAGCCTCTGTTGCCGAAACCTTCGCTCTGTGTGGGGTAGCCATGGAGCTCTCTGAGGGGATGAATCTCAAACTGAAACCCGGACCAGACTAGGGAAGCCATCCCTCCTAGAATTGCTGACTGGGAAAGCATGGGTGTGAGCCAGGGAATCTGTAGTCTCTGGGAGTCCCCAGGTGAGAATGACACTGCTGTTCTGGGGCTCACACTCTGAGAACCGTTCCTCTAAAGTGGCACACTTCCCGACACAGGCACGTGGAAGTGCATGACTCTTACTCACTCAAAGATGGTTTTAGTGGAAGGAGTGATAACATGGCACAAGGAGACGCCAAATGATCAAAACAAACAAACAAACAAAAAAACCAAACAAACCCCACACAGTTAAACAGTTACATAACATCTGGGGGAAACTTTTGTGATCTTCCTCCACTTGAGCTCTTAGTCCGTTCTCCTGATATCTCCAGAGCTTACTGAGGTCAACTCTGCTCTTTATTGCCCTTTCTCTCTTTTTGGACTACAAATACTTTCCCCCAGCCTGTAGGCATGTTGCCTGTTATATTTCCTGAAAGATATCTACAGTATCCCTGACAGTTGTCTGATTTACCGAGGACCAGGTTAAAATGAAGTGCAAATCTCATGTTAGCATTTCAACACCTACAACTTAAAGCCTGGGAGTCTGATTTCCACCACGATTTTTGCAAACTGTCTTTGCTCTTTTAAAGGTTGTCATGGTACCTGACTCCCAAATGCAGCGACGTTTCCCCCAAGTCTTCATCCTAACGAAGTTCCCGTCCTGCTGTCCAGCTCAGTTCACTAGGGCTTCCTTCAATTTTCTTTTTGTTGTCTGACAGACTAGCATCTCCCTCCTGTCTCTACCCTCTATCCTCCCTACCTCTCCCATAGACCCCGCTCCTCATCTTCCACACCAGGTTAGATTCATCCTCAGAGCTTTTGGTTATAGTGTGACGCACATGATTCTCTGCTGGTCCCCACAATTAGCCTGCCTCAGATGTACCTCACGTATCTCCTCTTACCAATTCCATGGAACATTTTTCCAGATCTGGATGCTGTGAAGGTATTTCACATTTAATTCAGACCCCCAACCTACTAACCTTAAAATAGAGGAATTATACATGCATGGTTGGGTAGGCCTTTCAAAGGGACAGGGCTCAACAGGTAAAGGAATGTGTTCTGAGGGGGCAAGCCACATGGTATGAAATGAAGGAGACCCCGGGAAGCCTTAGAATGGCACCCATCCCACAGCCAGCAATGACATAGGGGCCCAGGCTTAACACCCCCAAGGAAGTAATGTCTACAAATAAACCATGTGAGCTTCAGAAAGGCGCTGAGCCCCAGGTGGAAAGTACCTCAGGCAACACTGAGATTTCAGTCTTGAGAAAATGGGAACTGCAGAGCTAAAAAGACATGGATGAGTAAAAGGCAGAAACTGGTCTTAAAAGTCACTATCCTTTAGCCAATTGTGTGCAGTAGGAGAGAGTAATGCATGTGTTCCAATAAATTTTGATTTTGCATGAGTCACTTTGAAGTTTTTGCTGTGTGTGTGTGTGTGTGTGTGTGTGTGTGTGTGTGTGTGTGGAAATTTCAAAGCCCACCCTCAGTGACACACTTAAGAAGCCTAGCCTGGACGTGAATTCCTGACCTTCCTGCTTCTACCCTTCAAATGCTGGGATCACAGGAATGCGCCATCACACGTAGTGAGCACATCAGCTTTTATTTTTCTACTTCAACCTAGATAGACCAATACTTCTTTCTCTAAGACAGCATCACACTGGAGTTTTGTTTTGCTTCTTTAAAGACAGCTTCTTGCTATGTAGCACTGATGGCCTGGTTCTTATTACATAGCCGAGTCTGGCCTGGAACTCACAGTAATGCTTCTGCCTCAGCTGCGTGAGTGTTAGGAGTAAAGGCACTTTCCTCAACTTCCTGGAGTTTCAAACATTGTTACTATTCCTTTTAAGCTTATTTTCCTCTGCTGAAGTTCATTCTTATCCTGAGCTATATATCCCAACCCCCCATGCCGTCATGGAAACCATGACCAAAGCAACTCTTAATGAAAGATAGCATTTAATTGGGGGCTTGCTTATAGTTTCCATTAGTCCATTATCACGGCAGGGAGCATAGTGGCATGCAGTTAGGTGCAGGAGCAGTAGTGGAGAGCTACATCTTGATCCATGGGGGTGAAGGGGAGAGAGAAAGGGAGAGGGGGAGGGGGAGGGGGAGGGAGAGGAAGAGAGGGAGGGAGAAAGGGAGAGGGGGAGGGGGAGGGAGAGGGAGAGGAAGAGAGGGAGGGAGAGAGGGAGAGAGGGGGAGGGAGAGAGGGAGAGGGGGAGAGAGAGAGAGAGAGGGAGAGAGAAGAGACTAGGTCTGGTGAAGACTTTTGAAACTTCAAAGCCCACCCTCAGTGACACACTTCCTTCAAGGCCACACCTCCTAATTCTTATAATCTTTTCAAATAGTACCAGTTCCTGGTGATTAAGCATTCAAACATATGATCCTGTGGGGACCATTTTTTATTGAAACCACCACACCTAACTATAAGCTCATTTCTCTTCCCATCATGCTTTCCATGTATTCCATTTGATTTGTAAACCCATGTGCTGGCATTTCTCCCAAGCTACTGAACATGTATGGTGCCAATCAATTTTGCTTCAACACTTTTCACCTACCCTCCAAACCAGTTTCTAATTCATGCTCATGGCTCTGTTATCTTCTCTTTTCTCCCAAGGTCTATTGGCGGTCAGTTCCTAAGTAGCTGCGCCCACTCCATTCCCATAGCCACCATGCTAGCCTGGACTCCCCTACTCGTTTCACATTGCTCTGCAGGCCTTCTGTGTTCTGTAGGCCAAGTGAGTTACCCTCATGTTTTCAAACTACCTGAAGTGACCGTTAGGCAACGTAGCTTCTCCCTGTCACGGGCCATGTCCTCATTGGTCTCTATACCTTCTGGAAACTTCCCAAAACCCCTTTATTTGAAGGGCAAAATTTAAGACATATTCCTACACTGGGGCCCAGTCTGCCCTCAAAAATTCATAGCACAGCAATCCTCCTGCCTCAGTCTCCTGACATTAGGATCCCAGCTATGAGGCACCAAGATCAGGCCAAATTCTTTATCTGATGTTCAAAGACTTTAAACTGATTTCTTTTGCATGAATACAAGAGTACACAGGTGCCTTCGAATGGAGGTCAGAGGAGAACTCTCAGGTGTCACTTCTCCTTCTACCAGGTGGGTCCTAGGAATGGAACTCAGAACACCAGGCTTGCTGGCAAGGGCCTTCACTAGCTGATCTACCCTACCTAGTGTGGTTAGGGCTTTTCTTAAGTTGGCTTGTCCAATTTTGTTACCTACTTCTTGGCTCAGGTGTTTTTGTTTGCTTGCTTGTTTTGTTCGCCTGGTGGTGGTGCTAGAGACAGGCTCCAGAGGCTTGCACATGCTAGTTAAGGTTCTGCTGCTGAGCGTTAGCGAGTGTCCAGATCACGTGCTCTGGGTCAGCCACAAGGAGCTACTGACTTCCTCTCTGAGAGTCCACCGCTGCTCCACACACCAGAGTGTAAGACACTCCTTTCTCCCAAGCCAAGCCCTAGCCTTTCCCAAGCATTCCTTCATCCTCCTATGCTATGACTTCTCTATCAGAAGTTCTATGATTTCACACATGAACTCCTGCAGATTTAATTCCTCTTCCTCAGAGGTAGCCACCGCTTTATTCCTTCTCCTAAAAAAGTTGTCACTTTCCTGTATAGACTGTGGTAACTCCCATGAACAAGAGTCTGCTCCTGTCTGCTTTTCATACGCCTCCAAATGCCTTTTTTTTTTTAAAGAAATTTTATTTTAAATCATGTATATATTTGTGTCTGTTTGTGGGTTAGGTGGACATGAGTACAATTGCTTATGCAGACCAGAAGAGGGCAACAGGTCTGGGTCTCCCAACGCTGGGGTTATAGAAGATTGTGAGCTATCTGAGTTTAGTGCTAGGAACTTACGGTAGGCATAGGGTTATTGTGTAGTTTAAATTCTGATTTCCTGTCTAAACGTTGTGTAAACTCTGCTCCCCAATTGCACTCCCCCCCCCATTATGTCAATAAAGCAGCTCACAGCCAATCGATGAGCAGAGGGGAGAACAGGGCGGGACTTCCTGCCAGCCAGGGGAAGAGGAGTTCAGAGAAGAAGCAAGGGATTCAGCTACAAGGAGAGGTCCAAAGAAGGTCAGGAGGAAGGAGCTGGAGCCGTGGGAAGCTACAAAGTGCAAGGATAGCTGAGATGTTTGCTGGGAGTAAGACAAAATAACGCAGAGGGCTAAGAACAGACTTAAACTGCTCAGAGTGTGTTGTGAAGCCTTGTATTATAAAAGAGTATCACTGATTTGTATGTTGCCTGGGTTAAGAAATAAGTTAAGAGAAACAAACATAGGTTTATAAAAATTTCAACAAATGACCCATAGTCCTCTATAAGAGAAGTGCACACTCTCCACTGCTGAGCCATCTCACAGGCCTATGGGAGGCTTCGGTAATGACACCTGTAATGTCATCACTCAGGAAACTGAGGCAGGCAGATAACTGAGAGTTCCAGGCCAGCCTGGTCTACATAGCAAGTACCAGGATAGCCACAGAGATATAGCAAGACTCTGTTTTAAAAATAAAAAAATAAAATAAAATATACACATACAAATAAAACAGAAATTCCTTTTGACTAACTGTTGGCATGTATGGTATTTTACTTTTGTGTCATTGCATCCTCGAATCTCCTTCCTTTGTGGTAGTCACATGAGAGCTCTCCCTCCCTGTCTCTCTCCTTATTTCTCCCTCCTTCCTCTCTCTCTCTCTCTCTCTCTCTCTCTCTCTCTCTCTCTCTCTCTCTCTCTCTGTGAGTTGGAGAAAAACAATTACATAAGCCAGCAAGGAAACTGCTCAGACAATGAATAAGATGTTTCATAAGAGTCTCTCATTCTAATAAGGGGCTAAAGCTGACTTCTGAGGAAGAAGTAGCCAGGGTTGCCGGGGGATGGAAGTGATGTGAAGCAGTGCAGAGAGGCAGGCCTGGGGCTGCAGCGCCTCACAAAGGCAGGCGACAACACCGGGAAGGGAGGGCCCGGGTGAATTGGTTGAGGACAGTTTTATTTACTTGTTTTACTTTTAAAGTTTTGGGTCTCAGATAGCTCAAGTAGGCCTATAACTTGCTATGTAGCCCAGGGTGATTTTGAACTCTTGATCCTCTTGTCTCTACTTCTGAGTATTATAGGATGTATGGGCATGGGCCATCAGAGTTGGCTTTATGCACCAGTATGGTGGGCATTAGTGTAGCACTCCCAGCCCCTTAAACCTCTTTCTAACCATTCTACGTAGCTGCCTCCTTGCTTCATTACTGTAGCTTTTCTGATGCAATAAAAAGTAAAGTGTCGCAAGACAAAGACAGCATTCAGAACCTCTTGCCCTTTGGAAGAAAATGATTCTGGTTTCAAAACAGATTTCAATGAGCTTAGGCGTGAACCCCAGGTAACAGGAATGCTATTTGGCACCATGCCTCAGGATTACCTGTTGAAACACCAAAGGCAGGAAGACTTTGATGTGGGTTCTTAGGTGCCAGGTAAAGTGCTAAGTGATGTAGTTATCCTTTCTATGATTGTGGACCTGAAACCCTGACACCATATTTGGACCAAATACTCATTGTGGAGAGGACTGGGGAGAGCATGGGGGATGGGCTCTGAGTTAAGTACACACACTCACAGACCAGCTTGAGCCCATTACAAGTCACCACGGGAGTGAAAATGCCGCGCTCTACTGGGTGTAACATTTTAGAGGGAAATCTTTACCGCTGTTTTCTGAGTCAAGGACCCTGACAAGATACATCTGCAATTTGTCTTCAGAGTGAAGAAGTTCAGTTAAAACACCTGATAACCCAGGCTCACTAAAAGTCCCGAGGAATTTCTTTACACAATGATCATTCTATAGGTGGCCCTCTAAAGTGGAGCGCGACGGTGCCGTTCTCAATTGCAGCATCACTTAGGAGGTGCGGGCATGCGACCAGGAATGCAGGGCCATAGACTATATACTAAATCTGAGAGCAGCCTAAGCTATATACGACCCTGTCTAAAATTAAAAAAAAAAACTAAAGAAACAAAATAATTAAACATAAGGATTTGTAACCTTTTAAAAGGAGCGGCATCTGCTCACCACCAGGTGTTTATAGAACATGTTCTCAAGCATTACCCCTGTTTGTGTCACAGAAGTGACTAATGGGGGTCTCCCTCCGCCTTCATCTTCCACGCTTAAGAGTTTATCCTAGTATCAAGGCTCAGGGGATTCTCTGGCTCACAACTCTTCCCATATCAAGAAAGGAGACACACTCTCTCTCCCTAATTGTTTTGTCGAATGAGCTCTCAAAAGTTCATTTTTGTTACCTTTTTCAGGCAAAATAAGAGGCCTTTTACAAAAATTCTATTGCTAAAACAATGGAATTCTCCCGGGAATGGCTTCGTTATGGAAACGAAATGACAGCTCCTTTTATGCAGCCAGGCAGAAAGTGTGCGCGTAGAAAAGACATTCCAAGCACTCAAGTGTGTGTGGGAGGACAGAAGATGCTATTTTTAATTCCGATTGCAGCATTTCTCTCCTGCGGGTCTTTCAGCATAATCATAATCATAATAAGACTGATCTAAAAAGAAAATTTCCATTCCTGCTGACCCCAGCAGAAAAAGAGAAAGAGAGAGAGAGAGAGATTGAAGAGGATAATTAACACTGTTTCCTTCTGCTCTGAGTCAGGGCTGTGGGCTCAGAGATGCACCTTTAAGACGGCCAGACTGAGACTCTCCAGAGTTCAAAGCATTAAAGTCCCAATTAGTAGCCACCTAAAGCTTTTTCACGTCCATCTGCACTCTGCACTTGTGACTTTCCCATGAGGGGAGTTTGCAGGAATCTCTCAGGGTCTGCTGGGAAGTCATGTTTAGGTGCCTAAGAGTTAACATTTGGTGATATGGGTAAGCTAGCCTGGTGGAAAGGCCACACGGGACACCCAGCATCTAATTTCAACAACCAGCCAGCATGAGGCACCCAGGTTCACAAACACGGAGTGCTCTAAGTGGCTGGTAGAAAGTGGAGTGATGAATGGGAGGACTCCAAGACCAGTGTGGGTGGCTCTGCAAATCTGACCTTAGAGGAGAAAGAACAGTGAAGGAAGACGGAGTTACAAAAGATGGCTGTCAGGACAAAGGCCTTCCAGCTAAGTGACTGCACGTGGCTGACAAGTGCACACTAGCAACATTAATGGAGGAGTAAGGGGTTTCATTTTTTAATGGAAGTGTGATTAATATTGACTGTCAAGTTGACAGTGCTTGGAATCACCCAGGAAACAAGTCTCTAGGTGTGCCCGTGAAGGCTTATCTGTCCCACAGAAGCCCCTGAGCAAGGCTGTGAAGGCTAGCATATAACATGTTAATTAAAGTGGGAGGGAAGAGCCAGCCTGAATGTGGGGAGCAGCGTGATCCCATGGGCTGGGGGGCTTAGACAGACCACAAAAGGATGCCCTGAGCTGAGCACCAATGTTCATCTTTCTCTACTTCCTGATGGTGAACACACTGTGGCCGGCTGCCTCCAGCTTCTGCCACCAAGATGTCCCCACTGTGAGGCAACCATCACCATTGTCTAATTTCCAAAGACCTTTGCCATGCCCCATGAAGGCCCCAAGCCTATGACGTAGTCATTCTTCATTCCCGCTCTTCTCAGACACTGGCAGTGCTGAAGCTGCTCTCTTGTTTACAGAGAAGCCAGTTGGATACGTTACACATAAATACAACCATGCAGTGCCGTGCTTGGCCTTGATTGTCACCTTCGTGAGATCTGGAACCAACAAAGAGGCACGGCGCTGGGTGAGTCTGTGAAGGTAAAGACTTGCAGGAAAGAGAACTTGAGAATGCACAATGCTTCCTGAGACTGTCTGGCACAGACAGGTAGCCCAGACAGAAAGAGGCCAAGGCAAAAGTGGAGTTGCCTGCTTCTTGCTGGGTGAGTGTGCCTGTTGCTGCCGCCATCTGACTCCAGCTTCTCCTAACCTCCAGCGTCGACTGAAGACCAGAGATGGTCCAGGAATCTGCCGGCCTTCATTACCGGATTGGGGCTAAAGAGACATTCATCTTTGTTGACTGGACAGCTCCCAGTTTTGCATCTTATCAATATGCAAATGGACCTTGTTGGACTCAACCTTTTCCTGTAGGCCAATCTAGTGAATGCCCTTTCAGAAGATACACACATTCTATTGGTTGTTTCGCTGAAAACCCCTGTCTAATACATGTGCTATGTGGTCAATGGTGACTGGAAGTGTGTGTGTGTGTGTGTGTGTGTGTTGTGTGTGTGTGTGTGTGTGTGTGTGTAAACTGCCCCATGACTGGCATCTTTATCTTGGAAAGTGTTTTCAAGGCTCATCTCTACTGCATTATATAACAGTGTTTCACTTTGTTTTGGGCTGAATAATAGTTTATTTTATGGCTATACCACATTTTAGCATTCTCCATCAGTGGTAGGCACTTATGGCAGTTCTCCCTTTGATAGCCATACATAGTGCAGTTATAAACATTCAAATACACTCTTTTTGGTCACCTATTTTCAATTCTTTAAAGGCATACAACTTGGGAGTAGATCTCCTGGGTCACACAGTAATGATACATTTAGCTATTTGAGTAAGTTCAAAACTGTCACCCACACTGGCTATGTGATATCGAATTTATTATCAAGGTTAAAGGTTTGGGGATACTGGGAATGTTAGCTCAGTTCATAGAGTGCTTGTTTAGCATGTGCAAGGCCCCAGGTTCAACCCCCAGCATCATATAAATTGAGTGTAGCAGCACATGCCTGTAACCAGCACTCAACAGGCAGAAGTAGGAGTACCAGAAGTTCAAGGCCATCTTCAGCTACTTTGCAAGTTCAAAGCCAAGCTGAATCGCATGAGACACCTCAAAAAAAAAAAAAAAAAAAAAGGCTAAAGATTTCAACTGGTGCACACCCTTGCTTCTTACTGTCACCACCCTAATGAATGTGAACTGTGGTTTTTTGCTTTGCACTTTCCCAAATGTTGATGATACCTAGTGGCTTTTCATGTACTTCCAGACCAACTGTGTATCCACTTCAGAAAACCATCTATTAGTGCTTTCGTCCATTTTTACACTGTGTTACTTATTGATTGATTCCTGAGTTGTCACTTTTGGAGCTTTCCATGTATTCTACAAACTTGACTTCTTCTAAGCACATGCTTTGTATGTGTGTTCTTCCCATCTGTGGTTGTCTTTTGACTATCTCCTTTGAACTTATATATAATTTTTCCATTTTTTATTTTTGTTTCTTGTACAGAGCATCCTAAAAATCTAATGCTAAATCCATGCTCATAAATAACCTCCCTCCTTCTTCTTAGGGTCTTTACAGTCTGAGCTCTTTTAAATTATTGATCTACTTTTGACTTTTTGTATATGGCACAAAGTAAGGCTCTATGCTCCTTTTCCATGTATACATCACATGTCTTTTCCAAGTGTCTCAGCTCCATTTGTTGAGCAGATGTGAGAGCAATTTTGAGCAGAGAGTGATTGTAGTCCTGGATCTTGAGAAAAACCTTTGTATGTGTTGTATATGCAAGTATATACACACTTATATAAATATAGACATGTTTATATACACAAATACACATATACATTTATAGCAAATCATCTTTAGTTGACTCCTGTTTGGATGTAGAGTGACTTTCTTTAGCATATGGTGAATATATAAATGTTATTTTTATCATCTCACACTTTAAAGCTCTAGTCCATTTTTCAGAACCATGAGCTTTCAGAGCAGCCAAGCACACTTGGGTGGTCTGTTTGCGTGGACCAGTTTCCAACACCAACAAGTAGTTTGAACTTGCTTTGTTTCCTGGTCTCCAAGTTCCCTTGCTTCTGTGCTTGCCTCCAGTGAACTCCTGTGCTCTCCCTGCCCTCAGAGGTCCTTAGGCTTGCATGCTCTTTCTCATTCGTAGCAACTCATAAAACTGGCTCTTGAGAGAAAGCCCAATGATCACATTCACTCAAAATCATGTATGAAAAAGAGAAATAAAATAAATTTTGCCCCTTGCTCTCTTCATGTCTGATCTCCACCCTCATTTTTCCTCCATGTCCCCTCTCTACCCTGTTCCCTCTCTTAAACTGCTTCCACTGTCTATTCTATTTCTGTTTCTGAGTGAGATTTAAGCAGCCTCCCTTGGGTCTTCCTTTTTACTTATCTTCTTTGGGTCTGTGGATTGCAGTATGTTTATCCTGTACTATATAGCTAAATCTGCTTGTAAGTGAGTACATACCATGCTTGCCTTCTTGGGTCTGGTTACCTCCCTCAGCATTAACATTCCTACTTCCATATATTTGCCTGTAAATTTCAAGATGCCTTTGTTTTTAATAGCTGAGTAGTATACCATCGTGTAAATGTACTACAGTTTGTTTGTTTGTTCGTTCGTTTTCCTTTTTCCTTTTTTCTTTTTGTTTTTTTGAGACAAGGTCTTTCTGTGTAGCCTTGGCTGTCCTAGACTTGCTTTGTAGATCAGGCTGGCCTTGAACTCACAGCAATCCATCTGCCTCTGCCTCCCGAGTCCTGAGATTAAGGCATGTGCCACGATGACACCCTGCCATGCCACAGTTTCTTCTTTATCCATTCTTCAGCTGAGGGACATTTGGGTTATTTTCAGTTTCTGACTATTATAAATAAAGTTACTATGAACATAGTTGAGCAAATGTCCCTATTGTATGGTAAGGCATCTTTTGGGTATATGCCCAGGAGTGGTATAACTAGGTCTTGATGTGGAGATATTCTCAGTTTTCTGAGAAACTGCTAGATTGATTTCCAAAGTGGTTGTATAAGTGGTTTGCACTACCACTAGCAAGAGAGAAAAGAAACCATGGGTAGGGGCATCACTGTGACAAGCTAGAGACAGGGTAGGTTCCCGGGAGGATATGGTGGTGATTCTAGCTGAGACTTCTAGTAGTAGCAGGGGTCATGAAGACTCAAGAGGCTACCCTCTAACTACACAGGGCTCCTAGTGGAAGGAGGGGAATAGCAGCCCGCCCACAAAACCTTCAACCCAAATTTACCCTGCCTACAAGATGTGCAGGGATAAAGATAGAGCAGAGATGGAGGGAATGTCCAGCCAATGCCTGGCCCCACCTGAGGGCCACCCCATGGGAGAGAGCCAACCCCTGACACTATTAATTATACTCTGCTATGTTTGAAGACAGGAGCCTAGCATAGCCGTCCTCTTAGAGGCTCCACCCAGCAGTGGATCGAAACAGATGCCGAGATTCATAGCCAAACGTTGAGCAGAGTGCAGAGAGATTTTTGGAAGCAGGGGGGTGGGGGGGAGGGAAAGATAGAAGGGAGGGGACAGGAACTCCACAAGAAGAGGACAGCGCACTCTTCACAGTTGTGGGGAGAGTGGGGACTGCATCTGACATGAACTCTGGTGCCCCCAACTTGATCATTTCCCTTTGGTGGGGAGGAGGTACACAGAGAAAGGGGAAGCAGGCTATCTTGATGAGACCTGATAGGCTGTAATCATATGGTGGGGGAGGAGGGCCCTTCTGTCAGAGGTCTAGGGGAGGAGAATAGGGCAAAAGAGGGAGGGGAGGGTGGGAATGGAAAGATACAAGTGAGGGGATAACAATCAGGATGTAATCTGAATAAATTATAATAAAAAAGAAAAGGAAAAACATTCACAGCCAAATTCTGTGAGTTTCACTTTCAAAACACACCCTGTGGTGGGGGGGGGGGGAAGACTAACTGAGCCAACTAACCAGGGCCCAGGGGCCCAGGGGGGCTTATGGAGACTGAAGTACCGGCCAAGGACCATGCATAGACTGGAGTTAGGCCCCCACACATATGTAGCTGATGGGCAGCATGGTCTTAATGTGGGTTCCCTTGTAAAGGGAGGGGGGCTGTCTCTGATGTGGACTCTGTTGCCTGCTTTTCGATCACTTCCCACTGGTGGGGCTGCCTCACCAGGCCACAAGTAAAAATGATGTGCTCAGTCCTGGTGGGTTGGTGTAGGGAGTGGGGTGGGGGTGGGGGGGTGAGGATCCATTTTCTGAGGAATAGCGGAGGTGGGATAGGGGGAAGAGGGAGGGTGGGACTGGGAGGACCGGAGGGAGGGGGCTGCAATTGGGATGCAAAGTGAATGAATAAATGAATGAATGAATGAATGAATGAATACATACATAAAATAAATGTTTCATTTTTATAAAAATAAAATGAAACTAGGCTGCAGAGTTCCAGATTTCATTCACACTCCCAAAGCAACACCATACAATCCTGGCTGTACATTGTAATCCCCTGAGGACGTTGAGAAAATGGTATGGCCCAAGCTATGGGATTTTGAAAAATCACTGGGTGGGGCCTCTCATGTACAGTGAGGTGGAGAACCACCACCCAGAGAAGTCAGTCACCAGAGCTTGCTATTTCCCTCAAAGGTAAGCCGCTTGTCACTGGACACCACTTAGATAGTCAGAGATGCCATCTTTCTTGAACGCCATCTACAGACAGAGATCCTTCTTTGTTTTTGAAAACTCACAAAACTTGAAGTAGATGTTTTAGCTGTGGTTCAATTTGTCCCCAAACCTTGTGAAAGTAGGTTTAACACTTTCATGTGACAGATGATAAAACAAACAGAATGTGTGAGCAACCTGAATGGGGCACAGCACAGACTCGCACACAGTCAGTCCATATGTGGTCAGTTTGCCACCAAGATCCATGAAGAGAACGGTACATTATCCACCCAGCATCCACTCTGTGAAAAGGGGCTGGGAAATATAAAGATTCTCCTTTGCTTCCCACAGTGTTACATCCCCCCAAAAGCCACTGTAGATGGAAAAATACCACAAGTTCAATTAATACAGAGGACATAGGGCCATCCATTTTAGTAGGAGGTGGCCTGCACAGAATCTTCCATTTCCCTTTATTATCATGGGCCTGACTGGAACTCAAGGCTGACCACTGATGTCTAGCACTGGGCTTCAAGAAAATATCTGAATTCAGGAAAATATAGCACCACTGCCATGACATAACTGAGGTGGGGCTCTCAGAGGTACCAAGAAAGAGGGGAATGTTTCTGATATATGATACTGGGACAGTGGGTCATGAAATAATTCATCATGGTATAAAAATAGCAAACACTGAGGAAGCCATCACTGTACTTATATATGTGAGTCATTTCAATGCCTACACATCATTATGAAACTTAATTAATGGGAAATGGCAAGCTGAAAGATACAAGGCAAAAATAAAACAAAACAAAACAAAACCAAAAAACAAAAACAAAACAAAACAAAACAAAAAAAACCCAGTACTTAAAGGCAAAGGTTCTAGAATGGAATAAGGCACAACTTCTACCTTATTTTCCAAAGCAAGAGGCATGTTTCCATCTCTTTATCCAACACTAAAGAAAGAAATGGCCAAACATATTGACAGTGGCATTGGTCACTGTGAAGGAGTCAAGTCACTTGTTCCTCTTCTTTCAAATTGATGAAATCCAACAAATGTGTGGGTGTTCATGCTCGTTCATAAACACAAATGGACTACCATAAGCTGATGGAAAATCATACCTGCATCTTTCCAGAGGCTCAGCTTCTTCCTTCAAATGTGGAATGGAGGGGTATGATGGAGTGGAGGGGTGTGATGGAGTGGAGGGGTGTGATGGAGTGGAGGGGTGTGATGGAGTGGAGGGGTGTGATGGAGTGGAGAGGTATGATGGAGTGGAGGGGTGTGATGGAGTGGAGGGATGTGATGGAGTGGAGGGGTGTGGTAGAATGGGAGATGTGGTGTATTGGGGGTGTGATGGAGTGGAGGAGTGTGATGCAGTAAGGAGTGTGATAGAGTGGAGGGGTTTGGTACAATGAGGGATGTGGTGTAATAGGGGAGGTGACGAAGTGGAGGGATATGACTGACATTTGTCTGTGATTTACCAAATAAGGCAATTGGATGGATATCTACACATCAGCCCTAGCAGCCAGCAAAGGGGGTGGGGAGCTGGAGGTTCTCTTAGGTCAGTATCAGAAGTTGGTTGAAGGAGAAAAGTTGTCACCCTTGGGAGTAGTACCTGTCTGTCTCCTAATTGTAGGGGATCTTTCAACCTTTTTACTAGTGTATCAAGACTTTCCCCTTCAAAATCGTTATCACTGTGCTCAGAATTGTGGCACTTTTAAGTCAACTGCCTCTTAAAGTACTGTTAAAAACTGACATCGTCAACCATTACTTAGAATGAATCTAGCTCTGCAAAGTCTCCTTCGTTCCTCAAGAGTGCTACTTAACACACACACACACACACACACACACACACACACACACACACACTCACACACACCCCACATACTTGACAGCCAATCTCTTGAACATGATTTGTACAGAAATCATGTTCAAATTACTTTATATCAAGACATTTAAGAGAAAATGTGGTTTTCTTTGTAATAGGCTAAAAATAGTAATATCCTTTATCTTCAGCTGAACATGTACATATGCTGTCTAGGCTGTTACACTTAAACAAATTGAAAAGCAGTAGGGTTCTGGCTATGGGCCACACAGAAACAAAACTTGCCCAGAATATCATCTGAAACATTTAAAAAGTACAATTAACTGTTATTCTCCACAAAGTTTCAATTCTGCGCTTAGAGTTGGAGTTGTCAGCCAAGCCCAAGTCAGCACCTTATAAAAACTGATGTCTCAAAAAAAAAAAAAAAATAGACAAGGCCAAAAAGAAATTAGTTTAGTGCAGTTTGAAGGAAAAAAGAGATTGAAGGAAATGATATAGTTTATATTAACTACTTCTTTTTGAGTTTTAAGGTAATATAATATTGACACTACCACTTTCTACGATTTCCCCAAATATTGGTAAGTCTTTTTCTTATTTTTGCATACTTCTGAAGAATTATCATGTGCAGTGTTGTGAGATAAAATGTAGCTATTGCTTTGCACACAGAATATTGACACACTTATTTTGTGTGTGTGTCCTACATGCATGACTACATGTGTTTACATGTATGAGGAAGCCAGAGATGAATGTCAAGCATCTCCATCTTTGTTATCTACCTTAGTTTTTGTGACAGAGTTTCTCACAGAGCTTGGAGCTCACCTATTCAGCCAGACTATATAGCCAGCAGGCTCCAGGCACCCTCCCATTCCCACCATCCCAGTGCTAGGATTACAGGCACACACATCACCATGCTTGGCTTCTTACACGCGTGTTAGGGATCCAAACTCAGGCCTCTGGGCTTGTATGACAAGCACAAACCAATTGAGCCACCTCCAATCCCCAGAAGTTGACTTTTAAAACACCCATCTGATTGTCCCCTACTGTAATAATTGGAATAAGACTTTATCACCAACAGAAGGGACTTTCAAATGCGTGTTGTTTTAACCCAGAACTTGACTTTAAACAAAATCCTTTGTAGAAATCTAATACATAGGGAAGTAAAAATGTGGCTATTGATTCTGTCTAAACTGTTGTCTCTTCACCTCCTCTTTCAATACCCAGGGGAATTCAGAAGTCAACTTTCAGGATGCTGAGGCCATTGGGCCTCTATGGGGTATCATCTACCCTGCGTTGATCTGGAGGCCATATTTCTTTTTATATTATATTTCATCCATTATTATTGTGCTTGATGTGTGAGTCTCAGCACACACATAACATGGAATATGGAAGAATACAAGTTTGGGGAGTCAGCTCTCTTCTTCCACCATGAGTTACAGGGATTGCACTCTGCAAGCTCTTCTACCTGCTAAGCCACTTTGCTGACTCCACAGTTCCTAGCTGGCACACGGTCCCCTCACACGGTCCATGGTCCCCTCACATGGCACACGGCCCCCTCACATGGTCCACGGTCCCCTCACAGGGTACACAGTCCCCTCACATGGTACACGGTCCTCGCACATAGCACACGGACCCCTCACATGACACACAGTCCCCTCACATGGTACACGGCCCCCTCACATGGCACACAGTCTACTCACATGGCACACAGTCTACTCACATGGCACACAGTCTACTCACATGGCACACAGTCTACTCACATGGTACATGGTCCCCTCACATGGTATACAGTCCCTTAACATGGTACATGGTCCCCTCATATGGTACACAGTCTCCTCACATGGTAAACGGTCCCCTCACATGGTATACAGTCCCTTTACATGGTACACCATCCCCTCACATGGTGCACAGTCCCCTCACATGGCACACAGAGCCCTCACATGGTACACAGTCCCCTCACATAGTACACGGTCCCCTCACATGGCACACAGAACCTTTACATGTTACTCAGTCCCCTCACAAGGTACACAGAACCCTCACATGGTACACAGTCCCCTCATATGATATATGGTCCTCTCATATGACACACAGTCCCCTCACATTACACACCAGCCCCTGACATGGTACATGGCCCCCTCACATGGTATACAGTCCCCTCACATGGTACACGGCCCCCTCACATGGTTCACAGAACCCTTACATAGTACACTGTCCCCTCACATGATACACAATTCCCTCACATGGTGACAGTCTCCTCTATGACTTGATTCTTTATTTCAGAAAAACTCCAAGTTCAACACAGCCCCAGACTAAGGACACTGGGTGACAATGGAGAACTGACCATTTGCGGCATAGGCTTTGCACCATGCCGCCCCGCACCACTTGATCCTTTCTGTCTGTCTTATACTTAAAAAAAAAAAAGCCAAGACTTCCCACAACTCTGTATGGCGGGACAATGGCTGGATTCTGGAGCATGTTGGTACAGTTTCAGCCTGCTCTTCTGGCTTGTAACTCTTGTTCACGTGGCTTTCATCTAAAGTCACCTCAATGCATCAAATGCTTCTAAGCACAAGGACCCGGGTTCAATCCTTAGAACCTGCACCAGGCGTGGTAGCACACAACTGTAATAGCTCTGCTAGGGAGCCAGAAACCAGGTGGGTGGATCCTTGGGGGCTGTGAGCCAGCCTAGTCTACTTGGTAAGTTCTAGGCACTGAGAAACGCTGTTTGAAAAACAAAGTGGATGACACCTGAAAGAGCGGCAGCCAAGGTTTAACTTTGGTATCTACGTGCATAAACAAACAAATAAATGAATAAAATAGTCAACTAGAAGATGCATGTAGCTAGATAGTGGACATGACAAGGCATCTTCAGCAAATCCCCAGGGAACCTTTATCTAAACGCATACCCCCTCACATATCTTTTAAAAGAATGTAATCTATATAGTATATTAATTTTATAACACACACATCAAACTTAGTATCTTAAGTATTTTTCACTTCTTTAGCTTTTTTTTGTTTGTTTGTTTCCGTTTAGTCACATGTCAGTGCAGGTAAATGCACCCACCTTAGTTTTTGAGGCAGGGTCTCTCTCTAGGACCCGGGCTGGCTGATTTGACTAGGCTGGCTGGTCCAACTCTGCCTACCCAGCACTGGGATTACAAGTGGATGCCACTGTGCCTGTCTTTTTATGTGGGTGCTGGGAATCATGTTGTTTTTAAACAAAATCCCAAACATTTGATTTTACCAATAAAGACTCAGGAGCCAGATGCTGGGGTGAAAGCGTGCTAGCTCAGAGGGAAAGAGAAAGCACCCAGCTGACCTTTCTCCTCAGCCAATATCCTGGAGGAAATAAGTCCCTTCCCCATGATGTCTTAAAAACATTTCAAAACTGAATCGTTCTCCTTTCTACTTCCTGTGTGTTTCTCTATCTGTCCTGTGGACTTCCTCTCATTTTCTGGTTTTTTTTTTTCTCCCTATGTTCATTTCCTGTCAGCTGGTTGCTTGCTCCTCCTCTTGACCTAGGGTTAATTTTATTTAACCCTGTTTACAGAAAGCTCTTAGATAAAAGGTGTGTGCTGGGGCTGAGTCACACCACAGCTAGAAACAGGCTTTTCCAGTACACAACTCAGGGTTCATTGTGTGATCAAATATCCTACAATGGAATCAAACTCACATCCTTGGTGTGACAAGCACCTATGGGCTGGGTTGTCTCCCCAGCTTTGTCATAGCCATTTTAAGTATACAGTTCAGTGGTCCTAAGTATAGTCACAGGATTGTACAACCATTAGCACCATCTAGTCCAGAACTTTCTCACTGTCAAAGCCCCAGTTCTTAACCATACATACATTTAAATAGCTGTTCCTAATAAGGAGTTTAGATTCAGATGTGGGGTGACCATGCTGCTTCCCTCCTGTCCCCACCTGGTGTGTACACTGTGTCTTCCACCCACATGCACATTCTTTATTGAGAAATGTGGTGACCGTGGTTGAGGTACATGGTCAATGAAACGTGCTTACTACCTTAGAGATTTGATGGCAGTTTGGGTTACTCAGAGTGAGTTTTCTGTGTTGTTTTTCCTAAACCCTCACTGGTTTCTCTACCTAGGATTCACTGGTTTCTCATCCTAGGATTCATTTTATACATGACAAGTATATAAGGGAGCAGTAATGTTGCCCCCATGTTAGGAGGCTAATCCTTAAACTTCCAGTGTGTCTTATCAAAACTGGTGGCCCCAGAGACCAAGGAAAGGGCTGGCATACAGTTCTTAAGTTTGCTCATGATGATCGTGCCTTTAATCCTAACACAAAGTCAAACATAAAGCAAAATAGGGAGGGGACCCAAAAAGGCCAGCAAAAACATGGGCAGAAGGAAGCAGATGACTTGGACACCATCACCACATGTGACAGAAACTATCCCTCCAAATTTCTCTATTGCCTCATTCATGTTCAAAATTACATAGGAGTAAAAAATGAAAATCAACCCAGGCTGCTCCTGACACCCTTCCTGGGTCAACATGGAACTGCTGTGGTTCTGAAGCGCAACAGTTCTCAGAGACGAGAGCTATTGGGGGGCGGGGTGGGGGGCTGGTTGCACCCCATAGACCAGGAGAGTGGATTTCCTCCTGTGTTCAGTGGTCCTGCTGCCACTTCTGTAGTGTTCTGTTTCTATCTTCCAACCGAAGACAATCACTTCCTAATTCACAGCAGCACATGACACTCTCCTCGAAACATGAACCACTGAAAGAGGGGTCACATTTATCCAGACTCCATTTAACGTTCCAGGACTGAGGATGTAGCTCAGTTGGTAGAATTCTTGCCTAGCATGCATAAAACCCTGTTTGATTCCCAACATTGTGTACCCGAACAACCCCCACTGCAAAAACAAAACAGTGATGGTAGCATATGCCTATACTCCCAAAACTTGGAGGTCAAGGCAAGATGATCAGAAATTCAAGACCATCCCCAGTTACATAGGGAGTTCAAGTCCAGCCTGGGCTACAAGAGACCTCTTCTCAAATAATATAGACAAGTAAATTAATCAAAATAAACTCCTGCCCCTCAGCTGCGTACATGCGGGATACAATCACTCAGATCTTGCCTATAACAAGTACCATGTCTGTAGTCCAAACAGCAGTCTTTCTGACAAATCTGGAATAGCCGTACACTACAATTTCTTTTTTAACCAAAAGTAAGCAAGTGAGATGAAAAGGTACCTACAGGTGGGGGCTATGGCAGTGAGGCTTGGCACTGGTACCATTTTCTTTTTTTTTTTTTTGCAGATTTGGCTATTATATCAGGTTATTAATATAAACGTTGAGTAGTTAGTATGGGAAAGAAATCATACAGGCATTATTTCAGAGGCTAAGGACCCTGGGAGTCTAGTAAGATAGATAGTTAAATGCAGCAATGAGATAGCTGCTTGTGGTAAAAAGGAGGGGGGGGTTCATACATTAATGTGAACACAAGCCAGTCTTTCTGAAAAAGCAGTCTTTGTTCTAGAAAGAAAAAAAATCACTCTAGCTGATGATTTCTGCAGTGTTAATTTCTTGAAACACTGTGCTGGGGGTGACTCATGGATATGGCTAGGAGATTCCTACTTAATAGTATGCCTAAGGGAGCTATGGGCAAATAAAGCCAATTAGGGTCACTGTGATAAGGTTGTTGAGAACATACACATGATGGTTTATCATCATCATCATCATCATCATCATCATCATCATCATCATCACTGCTGCTGCTGCTGCCGCCACCACCACTGCTGCCACTGCTGTTGCTGCTGCTGCTGCTACTATTTTACATTCCTGGGGATTGAGCCAGGACCTTGTGCATGCTCAGTATGTACTCTACTATGGAGTGATATACATGCCAGCCGCTTCTATTTTGTATATGTGTGTGTTCATATATATGCAGATGTGTGTGTGTGTGTGTGTGTGTGTGTGTGTGTGTGTGTGTATCCTTGTAAGTGTGTAAGTTTGGAGGCCAGAGGAAAATTTGGGTTCTGCTCCTCTGGTACCAACCAATTTGATTCTCCAAGATAGGGTCTCTCTATGGCCCAGAGCTTGCCAAGTGGGCCTGGCTGGCCAACCACTGAGCCTTAGGAATGAACCTACCTTTGCCTCCCTTGTGCTGGGATTGAAGAGTATATTGTAATACCTAGTTTCTTTTCACCCACACTTCTGAGGGATCAAACTCAGGTCCTCATGCTGGTCAGGCAAGCTATTATTAACAGGGCCATCTCCTCAGCCCTATCTGTCTTTTAAATATGCCAGCGGTGCTCGTATTGCTTCACATGCCAGACGAAAAGCATTGTAAAAACATCTGTATCCACACACCCAAGGAATAGCGAACAACGGTACAGTGAATATCACAGGGTCTCATTTCCTCTTACGAGTCACAACTCTCTTTCTGCGATGCCCCTCTCCTCTCCGTCCAGCTCCCTCTCATACAGGAGAGGCCCAGGCTGACTGCATTTTGGTTTTAGTAAAGGATTTTAGTGTGCAAGGTACTAAAAGCTGAGTTACACAGGGATGGGAAATCATCCATTGAAAGTCCCTCAAAAATGAGAACTGTCCCTAGGACAGCATCAGAGATCGGTCTTCAAGAGGAAGCCTGCTTTCTACAGAGCCACAGGTTGTGACTCTTCGCCTGGGAGGCACAAAGCAGGTGACATTATTTCAAGCTCATCGTCTTATTGCACACCAAATCAAATGAGGCATTTTAAAGAGGAGTCACATGGGGGAATCTAATTATTTTTCTCTAGTGGGATCCTATTTAATATGCTTGCATAAGCAAAGCTGCAGCGCCCTCTCACCTCCCTCTTTTACAACTCCCGGGAAAAAAAGAAAAGAGGCGTCCTTGGGCAGGTCTAGCCACCCACTGCACAGTATTTCAGAAAAGGGGTAACTTTGCTTTAACTCATCTCCCCACTCCACACTGACCCATAATCGAGGCAGTTGAGTTCCCTGGAAAACTTAGACTCCATTTAGGTAATGAGTTCAAAGATATTAATGTCATTCTCAGAAGTGTTGGAATGGATCAGTTCGTGTTGGTAAACCACTTTGGCATTCCCAGGTCACCGGTGTAAAACGGGCACTGTCATCATTTGTTTGTGGGGCGACTCCTCAAACAACTGCGGCTTAGTGAGTCTGATTAGAACTCAAAGCTTTTAACATCGCGTTGGAGAGGGAGATCTGTCATACTTTCTTTTACCCGGGTCTCAAGCATCCAAGGAGGGTCAGCTTGTTACTGTTATCATGGAGCAGGGTCTTGCTACATTGAGGCACTTACTTATAGGTGTACATGTCTTTCCCAAGACAAGTTCACTTGCTAATGTATGCCTGAATCAAAGAGACATAAGGTTTTTATTTCCCACATGCAACCATCATAAAAGCCTGCCATCTCCTTAATGTTTTAAGAGCTTGTAAAGATTATCCTGCGATTTCTTGCTCTCTCAGGCATTCAGTCTGGACCAGCATAACACCGTTTACGGAAAGTATATTACCTTGAAACCATCTCCATTAGGTTCCACATATTTGTAAAAAGTTGCCTAGAACTACTGCTTATTTTTATTTAATAAAGAAAATAGGTTTACCTAGTAATTATTTTTGAGAGTGTGACTTTCGCAGTCACAAGTACTAGATGCCACTATAAATAAGAAGGTCTTTTTAAAGACTGTTTTCAAAAGCTACTCAGTCAGTGGTTAAGTTGTGTGATGCATAAAAATATATTCAATGTAGGGATGGTAAAAAAAAATATCTTAGTGATACAGTTTACCTTCTTGTTATAGAGGGAATTATAGAGTCACTGACCATGACTCCTGAAATACATGCTGACACTCATTGTGGGAGATAGTATCAAATCTCAAGGATAAATAAACGAAGAGGCACTTGTGGCTTGGGAGAAAAGTTCTCCTAAAAGCATCAAAAGTTGACTCAAAGTGCATTGTACCCCCACCGATTCAGACATGCATCAAGATGATACGCTCTGGAATGCAGTTTGGATGCACCTCTAAGTGGCTCAAAAGATTAAAAAAAAAAAAAAAAGAGTCTGGCTTTATAGATAAAGGCCACAATTAAACTGCTTCATATGAAAGTAAAACAAAGAGATGTTTCTAAAATGAATACATGTGGTTTCAAACATGTATATATGATTAAGTAGTTTAAGTATAAGGCTTATTATTTAATTTAAAGTAAGGTGTGTGTGTGTGTGTGTGTGTGTGTGTGTGTGTGTGTGTTGTACATGTCTGTATCAAAGTGTGCACACATTAGTACAAGTGCCTGTGGGGGCCACACAGGGCATTGGATCCCCTGGAGCTGGAGTTACAGGGGGTTGTGAGTTGCTCCAGGTTGGTGCAAGGTCCTCTGCAAAAATAGCATGTGCTCTCAATCGCTGGGCCACCTCTCTGCCCCATCTACCTTGGTTTTGTTTGTTTGTTTGTTTGTTTTGATTTCACAGAGATCCTTCTAAGTTGGCTGGCTAGCAAGCTCCAGGGATCCACCTGTCTCTGCCTCCCCAGTGCTGGGCTTACCAACTTCCACCCCCACCCCCACATTGTGTACACAGGTCCCAGCGCCCCGGCTGAAGTCCCCATTCGGACATACCACACATTTCATAGGCTGAGCTGATAACATTCATACACTAGGAGACACACTCTACTGTAAAGCAGCTGCATAATTAAGGGCACCTTAGACAGCTGTCCTCTAGAGGACATTAATCTGTGAATAAAATGACCTTGACGTCTGCAATTCAAATGGGAAGATGCCATGCACGTGAGCGTAAAGGGTAGCCGCCACCTCATGTTCTCAACCTCACATAGTCAGGCTGGGGACTCACGACTAAAACACAAACAAACTCTTTTATGTCTTAATACAAGAGACGTTTCAGGGAGAAACCTCGCGGCATGGTATATGCAGGACCAGGGGCTGACACACAGTAATTCCTTCGGCATGCTCAGTTCTCATCTTTTCAGATGTCTACAGTCTTTACGATCCTCCCTCACGCCACACCACACTAGAAACAACAGGGTGAGAGCTTCTGCAGCCTCCTCCAGATAGCCTGGTAGTGTTTGCCTACATTCAAATAGACAGTGCATTTGACATATGAAGGAAATTCCCCGCAGGAAGCAGGAGAAATAGACTCCATGTTGGAAAGAGTTAACTACAGGATTTAGGTCTGAGGAGAATCAGTATAAAGAGACTGATGCTCAGTTCGAAGTCATAACACTCCTTCAGTGGTTCCCTTAGCAACCAGGTGACTTGCCAGGTAGCTTGGCTTCTTCTGTACCTAAGCAGATAATGGCGAAGCTTTGATCCCACCTCGCCCACATATTTCCCCTTACCCAGCCTCCTAAGCTTTACAATCATCCTGGGGTTTAATAATGAGGTAGGGACACCCTTAGGTAGCCAGGTGTCAAGCTGACTGCCCTCATCTTTGACTCGCAGTGGGGATCTTCAAAGTGAAATTCCCCCTTTCCCGTAAAACATCATGTCTGAGACTCTGTAAATAACTCTGCCAGAAGACACACCGTTTGCTCCTGTGACTTGGAGCTACAGAATTTACTCTAATCACAAAAACGGGTGTGAAGACAGATACCTCTCAGACCACCCCTCAAAGCAAAGCCGTTGTCCTACTTCCGGCATGCTCCCCAACCAGGAAATCTACACTCCCAAGGCAATGCTGGCACACCAATTTTTCAGAACAGGTGTTTCCAAGTTCTAAACACTTTGGAGATTCTCTTTGACAGTTTTGGAAAGCAAGTCTCTTATTCTTCCAACCCATCAAAAAGCAAAAAGCAGCAGGATGGGCCGAGTGGCGGGTAGCTGGCTCTCTGGTCTTGTTTCTTTTGCAAGGAGCTCAACTCACAGATTTGGAAGCATTTTGAACCACTGAGAATGATAAGCATTCATTCATTTCCTTCTGCCTCCTGGGTGAAAGTCAGAGTAGTCAGAGCTGCATAAAGACAGTGGGGGTGTCCTTAAGCCCTCTGTCGCCCTCACCCTTTGACCAGGACTAGACAAACTGTACCCCCTAGGAATGTAGGAGTGGCTGTGGTGACGTGGCCTTCTTGCATTCAAGTTTTCTTTTTCTTTTTTTTTTTTCTTTTTCTTTTCTTTTTTTTTTTTTTTTTGAGGAAGGGTTACACAGAAAGATGTGAATGAAGAGACCTGGGAATCACGGTGGAAGCCAAAGGCTTTTTCGGGGAAGGAAGTAGTATTTGCTGGGTTCCTTTCCTTCCAGACAGGCTCTCGGAAGTTTGTGCAATAGCTGGGAAAGCATTTGGGGTATACAGAGCTTCTTCACATGTGACGCCTTCAGCTCCTGAATTGAGAAGACGTATGAAACACCCGGTAGCCTGTTTATCCTTGTACAACAGCGGATGTTCCCTCAAACAAAATCTGTCAGGACGGAGACTCCTGCTCACACTAATGGGAAGTGATCACAGCCCCACAGTTCTTTGGTAGTTTACTCCAAAGCCTATTCCAGCTTTCCTTTCTAGGCAAAGTACATCAAAAGGGTATTGCTGTCACATGAAATTCGAAATGTTTAGTGCCTCTAGTACTAGCAAGAACCTATAGGGAGAGGGGAAGAGAACATTAAAGCTGGCTCCCGCCCTCTTCCCTTCCACACAATACATAACAATCTATAAATAGCCTTGCCTGTCTCTTCAAATATACACCTCCTCCTCTGGAGAGAGGCCTCTGAACATTTTGTTGTTTCAAAAGAATGTTACACACACACACACACACACACACACACACACACACACACACACACTCAAGTAATTTCACAGAGACCTCGGAACAATTTGTTGTGTCAAAAGAATGTTATACACACATAAACACAAACACACTCAAGTGGTTTCACAGAGACCTCTGAACCTTTTGTTGTTTCAAAAGAATTTTATACACACACACACACACACACACACACACACACACACACACACGTGGTTTCAGAGACTCCTGAACAGCTTTCTGTTTCAAAGGAATTTCACACACACACACACACACACCACGCACACACACCACAGTTTGATCCTAATCTTTGGGAAGTTTTAGAAGGAAAGGGTAAATGAAATACTGAGCACAAGGCCTGACTCTGTCTGTGAGTATCTCTAGATTCTTCTAGAGAAGCCTCAAGTGCAAGTGACACTATTATTAAAATAATCTTACCAAAAAACCCCACCCTATGATACTTGACTGCCATGCAGGCTTCTAAGGCATAGTTCTCTCTCATTCCCTAGTCTCTCCTTGTTTACTGTTTTGGTTACTAACACTTTGCAGACGCTCCCTAACTCTGAGCAGCACTCACTCTACAGCAGTCTTCAGTGTCTCATTTTGCCAGCCTTCTCAGAGGGTCCTTGTCTCTTTTTTTTGCCACCATCTCAAGTTCCTGGGCTCCCTGAGATACAGTTGCCTATATCACCAGCCTGTCAATTTCCAAGTCAGGACTCTCCCTACCATACTGGCCTATCCCCTCCAAACAGAGAAGGAGCAAGACCCTCTCCATCACTACTTCCCACAGAGCAAAAGTGAACAAACAAGTTTCCCTAATCTCGAGGTGTGGGGAAAAAAAACCCAAGCTCAGGTCCCAAGACTACCCTCTACTCCACACTTCACACCCTACTCTCAAGCCATAGGTCATTTTACGTGTGCTATCGGCTAGCCAGCTATAATTGGGGTTCTTCTACCTACTCCTTGTGTTTGATTACTTTGACAGAATGGCTCATAGAATTTGAGGGAATAATTGTCCAGTTTATCACCTTTTTCTCATGTATTTGCGTGCTGTGTGGGTGCATGGCCACACATGAATGTGTGTGGGTGGACTTGTATGCCTGTGTGTGGAGGTTGATGCTAGTGGCTCTCCACGATGGATGGCTTGCCACTTTATTCACCGAAGCTGGGGCTCCTAGCTAAGCTCATAGATAAAGCTAGCGCACACCACCAGTTTGCTCTGAGGATCTACTGTCTTAGCCTTCTGAGTTCTGGAATTGCAGGTGGACCACCTTGCTCACCTGACATTCACATGCGTTCTGGGCATCTGTGCTCTGTTCCCATGCTTGTACATCAAACACTTTAACCACCAAGCGACCCAGTTTTCTCTCTCTCTCTCTCTCTCTCTCTCTCTCTCTCTCTCTCTCTCTCTCTCTCTCTCTCATCAATCATCTATCATCTATCTATATACCTATCAATCATCTTTATTATCTCTATCATCTATTACCTATCATCATCTATCTATTAGTTATTTGTTATCTATCTACCATCCATCTATCTATTATCTATCTATTTACTATCTATCTACTATCTATCATCTATTTATCTTAAATGAAGGCTATTACAAAGGTCCAGATGAAGACATGTAAAGAGGCAGATAGAGGGGAGGGCAGCAGAGCCACCAGGCCCATTGCATGTAGTGCAGGGTACCCCTTTCTCTCCAGGAACTCTACACGTCCTTTGTTGATGTAAGCATTGCTCTGCACAAGTGTGGTCCTTCCAGAGGGTCCTTCCTGAGAAACTGGAGCTTAACACTGCTTACCCTCAAGTCCCCAGGATGCGTGTGCATGTGTCAGATGGCCCACTGAAGGGGGAGATGGTGCGATGTGAATGGAATCATGAGAACACTTTGGATAACTTTACTGAATTGTGTTTCTGAAATGAGGATGAATTCAACCTCATTCCGAAGGCACAAGGCTAGAAAGAAAGAGAAGCTGACACGATGTAACACATGGGGTTGATCCTTAGACTATTTAGACATCTATGTAATGAAGTAGGGAGTGTGAAAGGCTAGTCCTTTATAAGGAGCTCAGCTTCCAACTAACTTGGGTTTAATTTTCCCATATCCTAGGATCAACTAGTCACCATGGCTAATTAACCAACTTTAGCCTTGCAATTTATATTACTGCTTTAAATTTTACTAAATATCTTTGAGCCAGGCCTCACTTTACCAAGCCCATAACTGCTATGATTCTTCTAGAAATATGTGTCAATTCACTATTATGTTCATCCTGTCACCCATAGTTCTTGAGTACCTATCGTGTGCCAGAGGACAGGACTGGAACACAGTGAGCTGTCTCAAAATCTAAACTCAGCGCTCAGAGATACAGCGGGTGCCGAGCGAACCTTCAATGCTATGCCTTTGAAGCATTTAATTGCATAAGCAAATCTCTGGTTTTCTTCTCTTTCCTGTGATCATGAAGGGGCCTGCAGATGGTCAGAAGAAAAATATTGGAACTTTGCCTGGAGCACAATCATCTAGGAGAGCCACCACTTAAGTGACACAATATGAGCGACGAATGGACCTTTATTGTGTGGAGCCACCAGGAGTTTAGGCTTGACTGTTTCTGACACAAAACTGTATCCTTCCCTGACTAATACAATAGCTTCCATTTGCTCTATTATCATTCGCTTGGCAATGAATCTGTGAATAATACCTAGTGACAGTTCTGCAACCGGCTGCCTTTTATTCCTTTTCATTTCTTTGATATTGCCTGTAATCGTGCCTTGCCTCTTCACCTAGTCTAGGGCGGCATGAAGGCTGTGACCTTGGCTCTGACTTTTGGAATCCTCTTTACCCTCTAACTCTCTTCCCTTCTTTCCCTGACTCTCTCCCCAAACTCAAGAGTGAGCTTTGCACAAACCAACTGCCTGTTGTTTACTTGGCACAGTTTCAAATGCTGAGATACAGTAGACAATGAGACTGGCAGGCCTTTTGTGTCACTGGGTAGAAGAGGCTAACAGGTCCCCTGAACAAACACAGTAAAAGAAACTGAGAACAGTAGGAACTGGGAGAAGGAGGTGGGATGGAGCTGGGAGGATGGTCTGCCTTGATTGGCAGGCAGAGAGTAAACCGTGCACAGGGTAGAGCACCACTCCCACTGTCTTTTAAACACCCCTGGTCCTTTCCTCTGCCTTTTCTTCTCCAAGGGCGGGAAGTCAGCCATGTGCTGGGGGCTAGAACCAAGTGTGGCCCCAGCATCTCGAGATGGAAAGCAGATTGCATTGGGTAGGAGTGATCAAGCAAACTTTGACCTCTTTCTCCTTCCCAAAGTAGGGCTCATCAGATGCAAAATGGTTCCAGTTACGAATGCTAAGGACCAGAGCACTAGGGAGGCGGTAAGTCCCTTTGGCTCTCACTCTGTAACTGTTATTAGTAGCATAAAAATTCTGGCTTCCACCTGCATTCTGCCTTTTGCCTTCTTTCCATTGGCTCAGAACTTGGGAAGAGAACTCTGGTAACTCTGTTAAGATAAAAGGTTTCATACGGAAACCTTCTCTTTCCCCAACAGACCTCAAAATTAAATTAGGAATTACCACTCTAATCTACCAGATCTGTCGCTTTAATGAAACCCCCCTTCAAATGTCTGATTTCATGGCTCCAAAGACAACTGCTTAGACTGAGAAGTTTGGCCCCAAAGGCAAATGCTGTGACAGTGAGTGTTGGTAGTGGGGTTTATCTTTGTGCCACTGCGAAACACGGTACAGGGTTCGTGGTCATGGAGTTTTTAGATACTCCTTATTTATGACTTTATAGCTACATTTAAAAACATACACCAAGAATTTCTTTTTTTTTAATTTCTTTTTTTATTATTATGTATACAGTGCTCTGCTTGCATGTACTCCTGCAAGCCAGAAGAGGGTGCCCTATCACATTACAGATGGTTATGAACCACCATGTGGTTGCTGGGAATTGAACTCAGGACCTTTGGAAGAGCAGGCGGCGCTCTTAACTGCTGAACCATCTCTCCAGCCCCAAGAATTTCTTAAATGTGTCTTTTCTTTTAAAAAACATAAATACAAAAAACAAAAACAAAAAACAAAAACTACTTGGATATATTTACACATATACATCGCAATCCTTGGGAGACAGGATGGGAATATGACATCATTGTGAAAAAAAAAAAAGATGTCATAGGTACTACCCACCAGGCTCAGTTCTGGGCATTGGAGAAATTTAGCAAGAAAGTATATGGAGGTGAGAGAGGAAGAGAGTCCTGAATCTCATACTAAAAGGCTTCCTTTCTGCCTAGAAAGAGGCTCAGACTTCCCCTAAAAGAAATGCAGAATAGGTGTCAAATGGATGGCAGAGTTTTTTTAAAAAATAGCTTTCAGAAGTTAGTTGTGGTGGCACCTATCTGTAGTCTTGGCCCTTGGGAGGCTGACATAGGACAGCCTCAAGTTTGACGTTAGCCTGTGCTACTCAAGTGGTATTAATTGTCAGCTAGACAAAGTCTAGAATCACCTGGTGGGCGGACCTTATGGGCACACCTGTGGGGGATGGTATCGGTTATACTAGCTGATGTAGGAAGACCCATCTTGACTGTGGGCAGGGCTAGGCCCTAGGCAAAGGCTTCTGGATTGTATAAAAGCAGTGGTTTTCACTGAACCTTCCTAATGCTGTGACCTTTTAATATAGTTCCTCACGTTGTGGTGACCCCTAACCATAAAATTATTTTCATTGCTATTTCATAACTGTTATTTTGCTACTGTTATGAATTGTAAATATATGATACGCAAGATATCTTGATATGGGACCCCTGTGAACCGGATGTTTGACCTCCTGAAAGGGTCGTGACCCACAGGTTGAGAACCACTGTGAAAGTGGAGGCAGCCAGGTGAGCATCAGAATGTAGGCATTCGCTGACCTTTCATTCTGACTGCAGGTAGAATGTGGTCAACTGCCTTGGGCACATGGCACCTTGACTTTCCTGCTGTGATGGACTGTATTTTGACCTATGAGCTAAAACAAACCCTTTCTTCCTCAGGATGCTTTTGTCAGAGTATTTTATCCCTGCAATGGGAAAAGAAATCGATGATAGTTACACAGTAAACCCCAGGCCAGCTGGGGATATTGTATGAGAAACTGCTGCTTTGAGAGTTTAGAGGGGAAAACACTAGTTTAAACCTAAGTGTTTCTAATGGACATGATGAAACTTCAGTTAGGATCTGTGCCTCTGGCAGAAGCTTCTGGAAGGAGAGAAATGGGTACCATTATTTCTTTACGTAGCCTTACCGTGCCCATCACATAGGTCCACAGCACGTGACATGAGCTCTCCGCCTCCCTGAGTTTTACATGGCTACCTGTCACCGCCTATCTTCCAGCCAGGAAGGGCTGACTATAGTGTACAGGAATCTCTGTCCTTGCCATGTCATTATGACAGAGCTATCACACTACAGAGATGAAGCAAAGCACACATTTCCTACTTGCTCTCCAGTGCTGAGGTTGAAAGGTTCTCAGCTCTGCTGGAGAATAATACCATGGGCTTTGCCTTCCTCCTTACCCCATTCCAGGATGGATGAGAATACAGGCAAGTGTTCAGAGCAGAGCTAGATAGCAAGGACAACAAAGTGCAGACTCCCCACGTCATCAAAGGCCTCAGGAAGGGAAAGGGCAGAGGGAGATAGGCAGGGAAACGAAGGAGGCATTATGGCAGTCCTGGATCTGCCCAGCATACATTGGCTGCTGCAAGCACTGTATTTTTTTCTGGCTGCACAGACATGTTGCTATGGAACCAAATATGTGCCACTGCCATTTGGCCTCTAGCAAATAAAGTCTCTGGGCTGGCAAGAGCACTGCACTGGATTTCCCTTAAAGGGATACCTTCTGTGGTAAGTGCTATTAGAAATTGAGTGCAGCGTTGGTCCAGTGCCCTAGCCCTTTATACAGCAAGATAGAGAACCCAGCTACTAGTATTTTACAAGTAGGACCAGTCCCTGATCTACTTTGAGTTGTTGCTTTTTATTTTGGGTGTTGGGTGGATCCCTGGGTCTTATTCCACCTACCCAGTAAGCAGGATACCACTGAGCTCCAGCATAGCCTCCTGCTTCTTCTGGGCCTAAGGACTTCCCCAAGCCCCACAAAACCATCATGGTGTCAGTTTGAATTTACTTTGCATCTAATTGGTAAATAACAAGCGGCTTATGGTATTTTACATAATTAATCCCTCTTGAATGTCAAGATCAAACTACTGAGGACTTCAGCATCAGGCCAAGTCATTACAGCTGTACTTTAGCTGTACTGCATGGGCTCTGGGGGTCCTGACTGTCCCTTTCTAGAGTTGTTCCTTTGGGTTTTGGCCATAGATCCCTGTCTAGAGCTTCATTCTTTACCCGAAGAATAATACAGAGTAGATACGGAGTTTGCCAGTTCCCCTCTTAGTTGTCCTGTATATTTAGTCTAGTCGAGATCCTGATTCTACACAGACCTTTGGATCTGGCAGAGGAGATCACACCTTCATGTCTGTGTGAGTACGTGTGTGTGTGTGTGTGTGTGTGTGTGTAGTATGTATGTATGTATGTATGTATGTATGCATTTTCTAGGACTAGGCACTGACTTTCAACTTGACAGGATTTCAAATCAACTAGGTGACACCCCTCTGAATGTATTTGGGGGGACATTTCTGGAAAGGTTTAACAGAGGAGGAAAGACTCATCCAGAATAGAGATGTCACTGTTTAATATGCTGGATTACCAGACTGAATAAAAAGGAGAGGACTGTGTGGATCTGAGCAATTGTATTCACCATCTCTACTTGCTGACTGTAAACATGATCTAAATAAGTATGTATGTCATGATTTTCTATATAGGGTTGTTGAAAGGTGTTTAAAATCCATGTCACCAGCCACATGTTGCCATATGTATCTACTAACCACTGAAGTCCGTGCCCTCCCCAGGCCTACCAACCTGTGCTGATTCAGCAAATGGACTCCCACTTGTTTCCTAAATCTTTTTCTCCCCCTCTCTTTCAGTTTTCCAAAGAAAATAGACCAAATTTGCCCTGCTGGCTCCTCACTGCAAAACAGATGCGCTGGCCAGTCCCAACATGGGACAACGTGGTACTCCAAAAGCGGTGGTTTGGAAAGAGCGTAAAAGAAAATGTGCAATTGTATCTCTATTTAGTCTGAGTTGAAATCTCCCCCTCCCCAAAGAAGAGGTGAATTCAGTGGCTCAGGAAGCTCACTAAACTTACAGGATTCACAGAGCCCTTCATGGATTACATAAGCAAGAAGCAACTGATGAGAGACTTCTCAGTAGTTCTAAATCACCTGCAAGATGGGCAGGGAGCTCTGTGGATGAAGCTTTTGTGTTGTCACCCATGTTGGCATGGCTTTCTGGTGATACAGCTGCTAGTCACCTTTCTGTAACCCAGCAAACCCATTGGTCCACTAAGCTGAATGTGTGTGTGTGTGTGTGTGTGTGTGGTGTGTGTGTGTGTGTGTGTGTGTGTGTGTGTGTGTATTCACTTTTTACAATGTCATTTCTGCCCTCTCTATGATAAGCAGATATTTGCTGGCATATTCCTAGACAGAATCATGCAACCCATGCCCATGCCAATGAGGTCCACATCAGATGGTGTCTGGGCGCACCTACTCTGTCAACCCTTGTTGGTAACATGGCAACTCTGAAGTCAAACAGACTACTTTAGCATTTACATTAGGGTAGTAGGCCATTATTATTATCTTTATTTCAATTGAATTATATAAGTCAGTCTATACCCTTTGAAATAAACTGTGGGTTTAAAAACTGTCACCCCTCCACAGGACCACATAGCTAACAGTCCAATGCTGTTCTCACCCTCCTGGCTCTGCTACTATCTATGAGGTCATGGGTCTCTTGGAGCCCACTGGGCCCCAGCTATCTAATCTGCACACAGGGACTTTCCTGGATAGCCCGGGAGGTCCCACTGAGTGCTCATAACCAATTGTTCTTTCTCATGGCACTCATAAAACATAGCCATGGGAACCAGACAGAAAGTCTCCCCTTGCCCACAGCCTTACGTCTGCACACCAGTCACTGAAGGAAAGACACTTCGCTGTTGACCTCTCTGCAAACTGGACAAAGTGACAGCAGCCATGAGGGCGGCTCATGAGAGGAAGCAAGGGGACAGCAAGAAGCACTAGAGAAAAAGCTTTGAGTAAAATCATCTTTCTTAGCAGTGACCCAGGCAAATGAGGTAGAGGACAGAAAAGGCGTGCTGACTCCAAGCCTGAGAAGACTTCTCGAGCTTGCCTGGTATCAAATGCTTGATCTTGGAGCCCCGTTGTATCAAATACCATTTTGACGTGGAAAAAAAAATAGACTTAAAAGCTCACTCACCCTCTGCCAACAGTAGGTTTGTTTCTTCTCAAGAAGAAAAATTTGGTCTATTTTCTTTGGAAAACTGAAAGAGAGGCGGGGGGAAGAAGATTTAGGAAACAAGTGGGAGCCCATTTGCTGAATCAGCACAGGTTGGTAGGCCTGGGGAGGGCACGGACTTTAGTGGTTAGTAGATACATATGGTGATATGTGGCTGGCGATATGGATTTTAAACAGCTTTCAGCAACCCATAGACAGAAAATCATGACCTACATACTTATTTGGCATGAGTTATATAACCTTTAATGCAAGGCATATATGTTGTGGTACGTGGAAAATACATTTTGGGGGTCTCTTAAAGCTTCCCACTCTCTTCAGTCACTTTATTTTGTTCTTTCCTCAAAGCGCCACACCCTTAAGTCCAGAGCCACAGCCATCCACGACTACACTTACTAGGGAACACAGACTGGGCAGGAAGTGATGGAGGCCTCCTTTTAAGGCCACTTGAGTAACATGCTGCAGAGGCTACTGTCTCAAGTGCTGCTTGGTCCAATCAGCTGTGGGGAGAACCAAGATGATGCTAGTGTTTGGCCAGAGGCAGGCTGAACGATCGCAGGGAAAGCACAAGAAGTTCAGCTCCATGACAGCTCAAGAGTTTTAAAAGTCTCCAGAGATTTTGAACGGGTCTCTATGGGTCTAGAGGGGATGTGAGTCGAAGCTATCCCAGCAGGTTCCATATCATCCCAGTCTTGAGTCCATCCCAACCTCTTCCTGCCCATTTCTTAAGAGTCAGCAGGTGGCGAGAGAGGCCAAGAGGCCGAGAGGCCTTGAGGCCAGGAGGCCAGGAGGCCAGGAGGCCAAGAGGCCATGTGCAGAGTTTTTGCTAAGGGTGCCCCACCAGCCTAAAGGTGGGTTCTCAGATTTGGAAAGGCCTGCCTCAGCACGTCTGAGAGAAGTCTCTGCATGCCCAGGTGGCACCCACCCCACAACTCTGTCAGTCAGTCCCAGACTATGCCATCTATGGTGTGATTTCAGCTGATGAGGGGAACAAGGCCTAACAGAAAAGATGGCCAGAGACAGTAGCAGAAATGGACTCCAGTACAGCCCACCAACACCTCCGACAAGGTCTTTAAAAGTAACACATTATAATTCACTCTCGCACGAAGAGCCGGCCCTTTTATCCTCAAGATGGTCCAGATGTCGACAAGGACCGAGAAAGCAAAGTTTCGAGCCAGCCCAAGTGTGCTCCTCAGCCCCGTCACCCCTAGCTGAGTGATTCCAGCCATGGGAGCCCTCTGAGTTTTCCTTGTCTACATAATGGCAGCGATCAGACCAGCCTTTCTGTAAGTCTTACCTCAGCACAAGGCACGCAGGGGAGACAGTAAAAAGATCGGCCTTGACTACCCTTTAGCTCGACACATTTATGTGTCTGTAAACAAGAGGGGAGCCGTAGAGAGGCTTTTAGATTCTGCCTAGATTCGAGAAGCTGCACTGCACTGACCTCCCAATCTAATGAGACAAATGAGAACAAAATAAAATTGTTTACTGCAGAACAAGTAGATGATATAGATGCGGATGGAGGAGGGTGGTGGCGGGGAGAAGACAGCCAAGGAACAGAAATCAGAAAAAGTTCCACTCAGAACCAGTATAAATATTTTCCCTTACACTCTAGTTTCTTTTCAACTCCCATGCATACATACAAGCATTTGAAATAGAAATAAACCCCATACATGCATATATAACTTGGTTTAATGTATTTTTAGGGTTTTCATATCATCATTTTGCCAACTGATGTTTTTATAGCTGATATACTAAAACCCTCTTTTAACATCAAAAAGTTTATCTATATCATATTTTTTTTTTGGAGACAGGCTATTTGGTAGCCCAGGCTAGCTTTGACCTTGGTAGATAGACGAGAATGACCTTGTCTGCCTCCACCTCTAGAGTACAACAATTACAGGCCACTCCACCCAGTTTGTTCAGTTCTAGAGATCAAGCCCAGGGTCTCATGCATGCTAGACAAGCATTCCATCACAGTCTGAGCCTTATATGAGAGAGAGAGAGAGAAAAAAAAAAGACTGCAAGAGTATTGCTTTGGAAGAATGAGACAATAAATATTTACTTGTTGAACGTATAGAATCTGCCCAAGTATTCACATTTATCAGAAATGACTGCACACCAACGGCAGTATGTGTCTTCTCTCTCTCTCTCTCTCCTCTGTTTCTCAAGATTGGGAAAGGCAGATTGCTTAAATATAGTAAGTTTTAACAGCAAAAACTTGTTTGGGTTTGAGTGGGTGAGCGCAGAAGAATACAAACTGGCACATATACCGTGGGGAATGAAATCACAGCTCACAATTTCCAGCGAGCAGCTAGAAGGTGTTAAAAGGGGACCAGAGATGACAGGCAAAGGGGATGCTAGCATTAAGTAAATGTCGCTGTTTATCACCAAAGCATGGCAGACAGACTTCATGATATGGACAAAGGGAATTGAATTCTACAGAGTTCCGAGTGGCCCTAGAAATTCATTCTCACTATTTGGAGCTCAAAAACCCCGAGAAAGAGACTTTGGAACATGCCACACCAAGGCATCAAATGCAGGACTGTTTGTGAAATGCCAGTGCTTCTGGTCTAATTTCTCTCTCAAAGAGAATAGTTGATTTGATAAAACCTAAACAAGGTGGTCACAGGAGTCATGCCCCATGATGGCCTCTGGTTTATGGAGGCTGTGCCACAACCACAACAATGATCAGCCACATTTCAGACAAAGGCCACTTTGCAGAGAGGCTGGGGGAGTAAGAATATGGCCCCACAGTTGTCCAAGGGCGTGGTGACATTTCCCCCAGTGCAGTCAGTTAGGCAATATTCCTTACACTGTTACCACCAGGAGGTAAGACTAGAGGGTGAGGGATTTGCAGGGAGCAGCAGAGAAGATGGGGGTATGCCGAGACCCTGAAAAAAATCTGGAGAAGCACCTAATGAGAAATAAAGTTTTATTGGTGAAACCAGAGTCCACCCAGGAGATGACAAGTGACAGCCAATGGCATGAATGAATCCCTTCTAACATATGTATGATGGGTCATTCGTACAGTCTTCTGAGTAGGACAAAGAAGTCCCTAGGGCATGAGAACTGAGTCAAGTCATGGTAGTCCTGTGAGCACATTTCCAGGAAGGGTTCACTTGTGGGGAGAAGACACACCCTGAACGCGGATGACACCATTCTGCAAGCTTGGGTCTTGGCTGGGACTCAAGGGAATAACAAAGAAATCAACTGAGGACCCAATCGTAACTCCCGCCCCCACCGCATTTGAGGAAGTAACCTCACACTCCTGAGGCCACATCCAAGAGCATCTCCCTGCTCTGGTGGCTGAACTCTCAAACTGTGAGCCTGATGGAAGCCCTTCTCCCTGAAGTTGCTTCTTGTGAGGTATTTGATCACAGCAAAGAGAAAAGTGAGTGACAGTTCTTCCTCTCAGTGGTTCACCCCTGTTTAAGCTATTGCAAGCTGAGCAGCAATTCCTGGTGGTGAATCTCCATCTTGAAGAGACCTCTATTCTTCTATTTTGACCAAAATGAGGTGGTGAGAACACAGACACTGAACTGTATACCCAAGAGCCTCACCGTAACAATGCACACCAGGATTTACCGCATCATGGGACATGATCTGAATTGCTTGCCACAAGTCTTAGATGGGTACAATCTAGGAGCCGGTAATGTGTTTCCAGTGGGGAACTTCTAACAGGGACGGAGGTTTGCTGTGCTCAGTTTACTTTCTCAGGGACAGAGCAGCAGATGGTCAGGTCCCCTGTGCATTATATAATGACCCTTCTGCGCATTCAAAGCTGAATTATATACGCAGACTACAGTTTGCCTTCAAAGTGGTCTTCAAATGCGTTGAAGGCTATGTAGGATGGGTCCTACCACATCTGGTCTCTGCAGACCCAGCCAAATAAAACTGTGATGTCACAGTCCAAGATGCTCAGAGTCCAAGATGCTATGTCTCTGACCTTGTCGGGAAACTGCTGGTGTGATGTGCTCCACAACTGCAGGGAGTTTGGGGGCTGCTGACTTTTTGAAGCACCATCTGGCATCTGCTGTACTAGGGACTTTAAATGTCCTTAAAGGCCCTAAGGTTAAAGGATTGGTCACCAGGGAGGCGATAGAGCCTGAAGATGCAGGGAAACAAACAAACAAACAAAAGTCCTTAGGTCCTGGTGTGTGCCCTAGGAAGGGACTCCAGGACCCTCCTTTTCCCTTCTTTGCTCCTTGGCTGTGAGGTTAGTGGACCAGCTCATCTATATGCTCCCACCATGAGGGTCTGAGTTGCCACAGGTCCAAAAAGGACATAACTGATCATGGATTGAAACCTCCAAAACTGTGAGCCAGCCTAAACTTGTTCTCTTTATATGTTATCTTGAAAGTACAATATAGCAATAGAAAGTTGACATAGTATCTCATATCGTCTGAGCAAGCATCAAAGTCCTTAATACTGACCATTACCATTTAATAAGCAGCTGATTTCTGCTGACAAAATTCAACTGTCCTAAAAAAAATATTTCAGCTCTCTAAGTAAGTTCTATTAGCCTTACTGTACAGAGAAGCGAAACAGGGCTCTAGAAAAGTGGCCTATCTGGACCACATAACACATAAGTGACAAAGCTAAGTTTCTCAGTTTCATGACCAAAGGGAAAAGCTGAGCTCCCCAGCTCCCTGCACATATATACACATATGTATATATTTTGAATAGTCAAGTCTGCACACACTAGAATTCTGTCAGACACAAAAAGAGCCAGCTGCCACTAAGTCAGCAGACAGTCCTTTTCCAGGTAAGTATTTTCAAGGGTAGGCAAACAATAGTGGCACAGTACTTACTCACAGTGCTCAGCAAAGAGTCTCCCCTTAGCAGCCCAATGGGTGCTAGGCAAGCTCTTCAGGCAGTACAACGGGCCCAAAGTGCTGACAGTTGCATCAACACAAAATGTAGCCCTGGCAAGTGAGTCTAACAATTACTGTGCATCACTCTGATTATGAGCCACAAGCATGCAATCAGCAGTGGAGAGACGGCCCTAAACAATCTTCATCAGCATTTACTTCAGTTATCAAAGCGTGGTGGAGAAGCGCACTTTCATCCGACCTAAGCGCAATGCTAATGACCCAAACACATAAGAATGGTAACAGTTCGAGAACACTAGCCACGGTGGGGGCCACAGGATATAATGGGTGGATTTTAGTTCATTTAATTCTTTCATTTATTACCTGAGGGTAAATAAATATTATTTATGTGTTTCTCATCTAGTAGGTCAATTCATATAGGCAAACCAATTTGAATTGAATAAAGATTTAAATCAGCTTTACAGATTCCCTAGGCTGTATGACATGCACGTTCCTAGAAGGACTTTGATATCCCCTGCTAAATTTTTGTAAGTGTTCCCTTAAATTATGGTCCAGCTCTGATAGCCTAAGGTTCCTAGTATTTATTTCTATAATCCCCTATATTCCCATTTCCTAGGCACTCAGTGCCTGCCCTTTACAGTACATACTGAACAACCTGCAGGAAGGAATGTATTTGACGGTACTAAAATAAAAAGCTGTGTGCTTCCTGAATCCAAAGATGACTTCAAGTAAGAGATGCCACTAGCTTCTCACAGGGAGACTTCCAAATTGTGAAACTTGTCTAACCTCCAAAAGATGATTGTTAATATATGCTGAGAATTAGAGAAGCTGTGTTTTTAGGGTGAGCACTCCCTCCTTCCCTCCCTCCCTCCCTCCCTGCCTCCCTCCCTCTCTCTCTCTCTCTCTTTGCCCTCCTCTCTCTCTTACACACACACACATACACACACACTCCAAGATACAATTGCTGTTGTACTGATTACAGAAGCCTATTTTCAAAGGCTGCCATCCCACCATCACTCTATTTCTAATGCTACCATTTAAAACTCAAGCTGGAAATGGTATTTTGGGATTATTTTGAAAGAAAAGTAACTAAAAAGTCACTATATATATCTATCCAGATCTGGAAGAAATAGTAATTATTATACTGTCACCTGAGGTCAAGTGTGTGTGGTTTACCACTCCTGGTCCGTTAGTGATCAAAAAGGTTTGGAAGGTGGAGTATTATGTTAGGCTACGGGTACTGAGATGTATTAATTGATGATACATGATTTGGAAGGAAGAGACTGAGACAGGGCATCACGTAGCTTAGGCCAGCCTCAAGCTCACTATACTAACAGAGGCTGGTCTTGAACTCCTGATCCTCTTGCCCTCAACTCCCTAATTCTGCAGCACCACCAAGAACACATGTGTACACACACATGAACATACATGATCTTATTCTACATTTCATTTAGTATTAATAACATTCTTGATTTCTGTCTTTAGCCTTTTTTACAAATACCTTCTCCCTCCAGCAGGGAAAAGAGTGACTGCCGCTATTACGTTGTCATCAGGCTGTTAAGGGACAGGCAGTTGGCCAACGCTTATTAATTAGTAAAAGCCACCAGTAGCCATGGCATTGGACTCTGTGGAGCCTGGGACTTCATTCAAACCCCTCAATTGTCTTTGTTGCCTGGATGGATTTTAGCTCTTGTACTCTCCACATTTGATGACACATCACCACCTTCCTAGTCAATAAACATCTCAGCTGAAGGCACACTTGTAACAGTCCACGTCTTGTGTGCTTCCATGAACGTACTCTGTCTTATGTTCTTCTCTGGTCTTAGTTACCTTTCTGTTTTTTCCTTCATTAATTGTTTAATTTCTTTTAAAAAAATGTTTCTGTTAGCCTATATTAATTGTACATAATAATGGGTTTCAATATACCATTTTCATACATGTACATAATACACTTTATTAATATTCATCTCCTGGTTACCCTCTCTGTGTAGCCTTGGCTGTCCTGGACTTACTTTGTAGACCAGGCTGGAACCTAAATTCATAGCAATACACTTGCCTTTGCTCCCTGAGTGCTGGCATTAAAAGGTGCGCCACCACACCCAGGTCTTAATTACCCTCTCTTGCCCATCTCTCCTCTCCTTCTTTAGGTAAATAAAAAGTCAAATTTTTATTTACTTGTTTATTTTGGTGACCTGTAATGCTTTCCACATGTGAGTCAGTGTCTCATGCTATAGCCCAGGCTGCCCCAGAACTTACTATACAGCCCAGGCTGACCTCATCCTGGTATCTGTGCTTTGGCTTCCATCTCCTGAATGCTGAGCTTACAGCCTGAGCCACCATGCCTGGCTACTTTTGTGCTTATTTACTTATGCATTTGTTTTTCCAGACAGGGCCTCACTGAGCAGTCCTGTCTAGCCTAGAACTATGCAAAGCAGGTTCTGATCCTCTTGACCCTGTTGATGAGTGCTGAGATCTCAGAAATGTGGCATGATGGAAGGCTGGGCCTTTTTAGTGTTGATACAAAGACTCCCTTTGAGGTAGGAGCTAATGAGACGATATGGGAAAGGCATGCCCCTTCTGATCTCATTATCAGGTTGTTATTATCTTTTATAAAAGTCAAAGCCAAAGTCTAGGGCTGGAGAATTGGCTCGTTGGTAGAGCCCTTGCTCAGCATGTAGGAGGATCAATCCCCTTTACCACAAAACAAAGATCAAGTAAATTCAGGCCATTGTAAGCATGCACAGTCTTTGGGCTTAGATGCTTGACAAGCTTATTAGCACCCCCAAATGTTAAAGCTGTCTCCTTGCTATTCAACCCAGCAAATTATTGGCCTTGCCAACTGCCAGAGGATACAAGTGTTGACTTCTGCCAATGTGATGTCATCCAGGCTGAAAGCCAACTCAGCTTGCTTCAGAGAAGGGCTCCAGAGCACGAGGAGTTGCATATTAGGATGATTTCAAAACCAGAGCGCAAGTATGACACAGTCAAAAAAAACCCCATACTTGTGATTTGGGGAGTAAAAAATATATTCCTACTGGTATTTGCCAGTAGTACTAAATGCTAAAATGTTGATTGCAGCCTAGTGAGTCCCAATTAACTGTCCTTATGTATCCTTTCCCGTCTCCTACACCAGCCTTTACCTGCCACCCACTGGAAGGCTGTCCTTTGAAGCCTTCTGCCTCTTCCAGCACGGATGAGGCCAGGCTGGGACAGCAGAAGTGATGCCAGATAGTCCAGGGGGCTCTTCTCAAAGCTGCTGTGGTGATGCAGATTAAAGGGCCTACTGTGCCTTCCAAGGCCCCTTCCTTGATTATCTTTCCTATGCTAAACAGTTTTTCCTTTCCTTTCTTTCTTTATTTTTATTTTTATTTTTATTTTTATTTTTATTTTTTTAGTTCTGCCCAGGATAAGGAGGGAAAGGAAAGAGGGAGAGAGGAAAGGGGGAAGGGAGGGAGAAGGGAGAGAGAGAGACAGAGAGACAGAGAGACAGAGAGAAGGAGAAAGAGAGAGAGAAAGAGACAGGGAGAGGGACCAGGTGAGGGAGAGGGATGGAAGAGGGAGGAAAAAGAAACGTAAGGAAAAGAAGAGAAAAGGAAAAAGAAGAAAGCAGGAAAATTATCCATTAGCTCCAAGGTCCAAGCATTCCCCTCTCAACTTCATACTGACAATGATACTATACAGTCATGGCGGTTTAGAGGAAAATTGGAATCTAATGAGAAAAGATAAGAAAGGAGCACAGATCAAGGGACTCCTGAAAATCAGCCCCAAATAGTGCTGCCAAGACCTAGGGGTTCTCAGAGCTTATTAATACAAACTGCCTCTCACCTCGGGGGCATGTGAAGCGGTCATTTCTTTAAAACTATTAGTCACCCTTGCACTGATTTACCTCTAGACAAGGGCATTCTGTAACCAGGGATCTGTCTATATGGTTTTGTCACCTGATAGGCCTCAAGGTCAGCAAGTAGTGTAACGTGATAAGGATGACCTCACCCACCCACTATAGCACAGCGGTGTCACTGATCGATACAGGAGCTCCGTGCAACATCCACCAAGCCTTCTCCAGGAAGTTTCCTGCACAGATCAGAAACAAATTATACCCTTAAAGGCAGATGACACACCAAGACAGAAGGATGCTTTCTGCAAGTAGCTCCTTTGTTCTGTTTGAGGGGTGCCAATCCAACTCGGGAGAGAATCGAGAATCCATGTGAGGGAAGGCTGGGGAGGGTGCTTTCTTTTCTCTCCCTGAAGCCTCCCTCACCTTTCCACTGGAGTGCCTGGGGGTTTGCTCCTCATCACACCACAGAGCCAGGTGTGGCAAGGTGCTCCCGCAATCCTAGGATGTGGCAGGTGAAGACAGGAGTATTAGAAGTTCACAGAAACCTCTGGCTGCCTTGTGAATTTGAGGCCAACCTGGGATACATGAGACTCTGTCTCAGAAAAAGAATATATGTGTGTGTGTGTGTGTGTGTGTGTGTGTGTGTGTGTGTGTGTAAAGTAAAACCTCAAATGACTGCCATGCTGATCACTAAGAAACAGAGGCCTGCTTTAAAATGTGCTCCACGGTCATTGACCTCCATTACAAAGCAGGGAAAAGGTCAGCAGCGATAATGTATATTGTATACTGCTTCCCATATGGTCAACTCTACTCTATTAACAAGTGAGAATTGGCTTAGCCTTCCCGACACTCTGGGGAAACTGACTGCATTTTTAATGTCCATTGAACAGCCAGGAACACCAAGGCATACAGGGTTAAGTGAGATACACCCAAAGGAGGCACATGGAAGATGGGTTGTAGTTGTTTTCAAACCCATGAGTCTAGATATGTGATTATTAAATTCTCTAGGTAACCACAGGTGCGACGGTACCTGCACATTTAAAAACTATATATTCTTTTGTCTGTGCGTTATACACCAGCTTGAAATAACCATTCTGCAGTGTGCACTCTCTCTAGCAACGGAGGCTTCGGCAGCGATCCACATGTGCTTGCGTGTGTGATGAAGGAATGACAGGATGAGGAGCTGTTGATAGTTCAACCTTAAGTCATCCCAGAAGACACACTGGGAGCCCATGGTCAGTCTCATTCTCAGATGAAGGAGATGAGGTTTGAGGAAATCACACGACTCACCCAAGGTCATGCTGCTTTGCCTACAAGCTCTCCCACGACATACCAGCGGTTCTCAAAAACGCAAAATCCGCAGCATTCTCCTTTTGAAATATCCTTTATATAACTGTTACACGCAACAGGGAGAAATAAGCAGGTGTTCTCAGAGGGAGTCTGAAGGAGCCTGAAGCCTCAAGGCTGAGGGGCGGAGGGAAGGGATTTGTGTAAAGTCAATGAGGGGACTGTGACAGCACCCTAGAAACCTCCAGGACCTCTTATCCTTGACAATGAGAAATAGCAGATTGGCCTTGACCCTAACTCCTCTGAGACTAGAAGAGGGGGTGGCCTGTTAACTGTCCTCATGTCCCACTGATGATGCCTCTAACCCGAGGTAGACAGGCAACAGCCATCTGGTGTGGTTCATGCATTCCTGGTACCTGCTTCCAGCTTCACCACTCCAGCATTCCTGTCTCTTTAGAAGGATCTACTCTGTGCCTTCTCCTTTCCAGCCCTGAGGAACTTTCCTATGGATCTCCAAAAACCCACAACTTTTGGCGACTTGAACTTTCATCAGCAGCTGTGACAGAGGTCAGGGTGTGCCTGTTTACCAAGACTGGATGCCTTGAAGCAAATCTGAGCTCCTCTCAAAGCATGACAGGAAAGCAGACCAGGCAGAGGGAGCAATTCTGCAAGGTGGACACATATCTGAGGCTGCTGATTCCCAGCAGGCACAATGTCACGGAGATTACAGAATATCAGAGAGGTGGGAACTCACCCCGGACAGTCTGCAGCAACCCTCCTCACTTAAGCAAGGATATTTTGCCCCACCCAGAAAAAGTGCCTTGGTCAAAGTTGGCTGACACTGGCTGACACCAAAGGTTTCCGACATCTTACCAGTGAGCATCGGAAACTCTAAGAAGAAGAATGAGGGCGTGAACCAAGGGTGTTGGGGGTGGGGGCAAGGGTCAGACTGAAGAAGGTTCTAGTGATGTCAAGTGATGTGAAACAGTCAAATACTCTGATTGAGACTGAAGTCATACGTGCTTCTATGTAAAACCGGCTCTTAAGGGTCCCTCGGGGAAATCCATCTCCTGGAATTACTTGAAGGCTTGTCAAGTGATTTGAGGCTCCGTAAGGAGAGGTGTACTATTGAAAGACAGGAAAAGGGGGTTCACCTTTCCACACAGCCCAGAGTTCTTGCTTTCAGACGTCTAGTGGGTGAAGGAGGAGGTGATGGGAGATGCTTCTGGAAGGCAGGCCCTGTGTGTACTCATTAACATACGCTATCCGCATTCACTCCAGATGAGATTCCATCACAGAAACCTATTTATGCATTCCTTAATATAAATCTAAATTGCTCTCTTCAAATAGCGGAGAGAGCTAACTTTCAGCAAGGGGAAGGAGAATTGATGGCATTAAGAGCCAGGCTGCATTTTCATCTTGTCTTCCACCACCCAGTCATTCTGTCTTGACAGCCTTCACTTACACACCTCACTGAGCTCATCCCAGAACTCAGGGTAAACAGGCTTCCTCTAGAGGGGACGCCAGCAGTGCTCAGTGCTCTGGACCACTAGGGGACCATTGATAAGTCTTGTGCTAGGTGGGGCCCTGTGCACTCGGAGCAGAAAGATACTATTTATGACAGCTCGGCTGACAAATGAGGTGCCCGGTGAGCATGAGAACCTGAGTTCAATCTCCTAGAATACATGTTTCAAGAACAGCTAGGTGTGGTGGTGTGTGCTTATGATGCCAGTGGGGAGGCATGGCAGGAGAATCTTTGGGGTTCACAGAACCACTAGCCGAGTCACTCAGAGTTTCAAGCCAGGGAGTATCTCTAGTCTCAAAAAATAAGACAGGTAGTACCCTGAGAAAGAACACCAGAGGGAGTTCTGCAACCATTCCCTGACCACCATATCCATGTACACACACACACACACACACACATGTGTGTACATATACATATATGCATGCACATACATACACATATATGCATGCATGCACACACATACACATATAAACATGTATGCACACACAATCATATACACAATATACATGTATGCACACATGAACATATATACTCATAGACACATGATCACAATAGACACATATACACACAGATACACAAATATACACACACATATGCATATTCACATGCACAATTTACACACACATATATGCACATACATATATGCACATACACATGTATACACACATACATGCACATGCTATATATATGCAATACATATATGAAATGCACATGTATACACTAATGCACACATACATGTATATGCACACACACACCACACAAATAAGCATTCACACACATGTAATAGTTCATGCAAAGAAAGACACCAACAGTGTCAAGCCACACACGTGATGCTTTTGAAGTGTAAATCTGGAATGGTTCGCCAGGAGCTGCGCACACTTTTCCCAGAAATGAAGCATTCAAACTCAGCACTCTCTGAGAGGACTAGGGAATAAAAAGGCGGGGAGCTAGAAATATGGGGCAAGCAGTGCACATGGAGTGGAGCTGTGGCTTGGCTTCTGCTCATTTTTTTCCCATGTCCCCAGGCTATGACATCATTCTGTGGGGGAGGGGTGAGCAGGGAGGCACTGTGGCTCAATGCCTATTTCCTGAAGAATGATAATTTATGGTGCCTTTTCCCTCATACGGAAAAACAGCAGCCCTGTGACCCAAGCTCATGCAGAAGCAATGTTTCAGTTCTTTTCATCTGGAATAAGACAAGCCAACCCACCATGCCTGTGTTTAAAATAGCGAAAAGTTTAAATGAAAGCACAAAAGTCCAACATGATATCCTAAAACAAAGAAACTCCGTAGGAAAGCATGCCAGGAGAAAAAGAATGTTCAATTGTCTATGTGTTCATCTTCTAAATGGACCTTGAGCCACAGCCCTGTGGCAAATTTTACATAGGCATTGACTTTTATGCGTTCTGAGCATTACTGTTTCAGCTATACCTGAGGAGGTCATAAGGGGGCATTATACCTCCTGGGACTGGATTTACAGAAGGTTGTGAGCCACCATGTGGGTCGCGAAAACTGAACCTGGGTCCTCTGCAAGAACAACAAATGCTCTTAACTGAAGAGCCATTTGTCCAGCCCCTATTTTATTCAAGCCTTTTCTTATAATAATAATAATAATAATAATAATAATAATAATAATAATAATAATAACAACAACAACAACAACAACAACAACAACAAATATTTGTGTGGGGGGATGGAGGTGGTGGTGGGCATGCTATAACTAGCATGTGGAGGTCAGAGGACACTTGCGGGTGTCGTGTCTCTCTTTCCGTCATGTATGTTCTCAATTTAGAACTCAGGTTTGGCGGGAAGTGCCTTTACCAGCTGAGCCATCTCTCTGACCCGCAACTATTTTCTCAAAACTCCAAAACTCTGACTTAGTCAGAGCTCTCCAGAATGAACAAATTTTCTTTTCTTTTTTGGTATTTTGAGACAGGGTTTCTCTGTGTAGCCTTGGTTGGTCTGGACTCTCTTTGTAGACCAGGCTGGCCTCAAACTTACAGAGATCCACCTACCTCTGCCTCCCAAGTGCCGGGAATTAAAGGCGTGTGCCACCGTGCCCTGAGAATGAACAAGTTTTCAAGCATTCCTGTTTAATGCTTTGAGAACTCTGTCCCCTGAGTTAAAGCTGCTTTCTTACCACTAGGCTTGGGGCTAAACACCAATCACCTCTCCTAAGGTCACTAAAAACCTTGTGTGCTAGTCGTATGTAGGCTTATAGCATCAAGGCGGCCTATAGCATCTGGAACCAGAGGACTTGATTGTGGCATGTGACGTCATGAGCAAATTCTGTTTTCCTGGGCCTGGCGGCTTGTGCTTGCAATCCTAGCACAGCACACGGAGGAGGAGGCTGAGATAGAAGGGTCTGAAGCTCAAAGCCAGCCTGAAGCATAGAGTGAGACCTCGTTGAGCCTTGAACATGAAATGCATCTGAGGGGCTCACATGTCCGAACACTGGCCTGAAGCCGCTGCTGCTGCTCCTGCTCTGGAACACTGGCAAGGTTTTAGGAGACTGATGCTCGCTGGAGGAAGTGGCCCACTGGGAGCAGACCTCCTTGCAATTTTATTGTCCAGCCCTACTCCTGGTCTGGTTTCCGCTTCCTAGTGGCAGATACAATGTGACCTGACCAACTGCTGCACTTCTACTGCCATGACGTCTCTGCCATGATGGTCTATGTCCCTTCCCAAAAAGCACCTTCTGTAAGTAAGTTGCTCTTGTCAGGCATTTTATTGCAGGAACAAGGAACTAATAGGGACCCTGTCCAGGCAGAAGTGAGGTGGGGGACAGGAAAACTATACTGACAGTTTCTTTTTTTCATTGTCAAGTCTAGCGCATATATAGGCATTGGGGACTTTAAACCTCAGTGCTGCATGCTGAGAGGGTCATGGACTAGCTTTGAGCCTTGCTTTGGAACCAAGAGAAAACAGGAGTCTTGCTCAAACCTTTTGCCTTCTCCACACACGCTCCATTCCACGGTCCTCTCCGTTCCTTGTCTTCCCTTTGCCAGCAGGACCCAGTGTGTTGAGAAGGCTGTGCCTTTGAGCCCTGAGGAATCTGACAAAGGCCTTCCTCACATTGTTCCCACAGTAACCAGAGCCAGCTGTGCAGACCAGGCAGCCAAGTTGTTGTGGCTCAGGATCACACACAACAGGACCTCTGCTCAGAGAACTTCAGCTCCAGACGCCCCACCCCCACCCCTTGCCCCCTCGCCCCTTCCCTGGGACTTTTTTTTTTTTTTTTTTTTGCAGGTCAGAACACTCCTGGTAACTTACACGTGAATCTCATCCTGGAGGCTTCGTGTCTATAGTACAGCCACAATCATGTGACACTTCCCTATTCAAAATATCTGGAAGACCCAGGTACTTTAAGATCTCAGATCCTATGCACATAGCTCTGGGGTGCTACTGGGTCCCTACAACATACAGACATCAGGTTGTCCCACACTTGTTGGTATCTTCTGATACCATGGAAAAGATAACGGAGCTTGGGTGAGGGTGGCCATCTCAAATGAAAGAATGGGAGGCTGTGAAGAGGCAATTCAGAGCTGTCCGGATAATGAAGGTTTCCCTTTTGCCAGCAGCTCAGCTATGCGATCCTAATAAGGGAGGCTCCTTGGAAGGCAGTGCTTGTATTTTTAGCTTTTCTAAGGGAGGAAGGAGTTTTTGAATGGACAAAATGGAAAGGAATGCAGGGCAAGGGTGTGGCAGTGGGGGTGGGGGGTGGGGGGGTCGTACTGTGGAAAGGGGTGGGAAGATCAGGAAAAACTCAGACTTCGGGGACAGATATGCAGTTTCCTTGTTTCCTCCTGTCTTGACAGATGAGCACAGCTGGGCTTCCTGACTTGTGTCACACAATGCTAGGGTCTTCTGGTCCAAGCACCAAGTGCAAAAGGAATTGGAGACGGGAAATACTTTATTCAAGAACATGGCCAGTGTACATCTCATATGTGTGGTTTTTTTAACTCCTCCCCCTCCGTTTTTTTTTTTTTGAGACAGGGTTTGGATGTGTAGCCCAGGTTAGCCTTGAATTCATTATGTAGCCCACGATGAGCTCAAACTCTGGCCTCGGCCTCTTGAGTACCAGGATTACTTGTGTGAGCCACTACACCCAGCTCTCAAGCTCTATTCCTGAGACAGCAAAGGAGGACAGGAGTGGAAAGGGCTTGACAACCGAGTCAGATTTGAATGTAGCTCTAGCTTTGATATCCTCAAAGAAACACCCTGTCTAGACTCACAGACATCAGAAATCAATAACAGATGAATGAATCCATCCTAAGTGACCGTATTACGTTCCTAGGGAAGAGAAGATGCCAGTCTAGAAAAAAAAAATCCTAATGAGCTGAAGAATCCAACGTGCAGCTTCTTCAGCCCATGAGGACTGCTAATTGCTGGAACGCAGAGTTCAGATGCCACCAAGTCTGTAATCTAAAATAAACCGATGTACCCGTTAGTTTTAAAAGCAAGGTTGCAAGTTATGCAAGTCAATAGCCTTGTGGTGCGGTTAAGACAGGCCCGGAGCCGATGAGGGAACACAACAGTTAGTTTCCCCAACTCCAAAATAGGACTAAAGGACTTTGTGCTGTAGGAGAAGAGTCGCTGTGTTTTGTTTAATGGAACTAAATTTGTGCCCATTTAAATTGTGAGCAGGTGGCACCGGGTAGCAAAGAAGCCCTGAAAACATTCCCATTTAGTGAATGCAGTTGTATGTATAATTAGCTGAGACTTATTTTAAAGTACGCTCATCTTTGTGCTCTTGGGCAATTCAAACGGGTGAGGACTAAGGGGAGGCTTTTGGATATATTATAAAAGTAGAGGCATCCATCATAGTGTACCTGCTAAGAAATAAAAGTGAGGGAAGGTATTCGGAGACCTCCCAGCGTGGGCTCAGACTGGAGCGAATGGCTGGGCTTGCTTTCTTCCCGAGAATGAGTCAGTTGCTATTGGGAAGAAAAGAGCAGGCTGAACAATAGAGTTAAGAGGGAAAGGAAATGGGAAGAATCAGAGGGACATTCTAGAAACCTAACATTTGTTCATATGAAATCTCTATCAAAGCTTCACAACAGAAGGCCAAATACTTCTTACCCAGCATTAGTGAAGTGCTGACTCACTCATGGCTGACTGTACGCCTCCAAGTGAATCCCGGGCTCGTCACTGAACCCCTCAGCATTTCAGTATACAGTTTTAACCTTGCTCAGCATACTGAGGTCTAGCTCAGGTGACTCTGGCTGTGCCTCCATACAAGGCTAAAGTCTGGCTGAGGTCCAGGTCTTCGTGGGGACCCCAGGTTCACCATGCCGCTTTCTCTTCTGGTCCTCTCCCAGGTCTTTGGAATTGAACTGTGGTCCTCAGTATTAACCCAGAAAACAAACATTCCAGAGGTTGGACATCCTAAATTTCGATCTTGGCTTTGTCACTTTATGCCCCGCCCCGCCTTGAAGACTCACTGTCTCTACTGTTAAACACAGACAAGAAATTCCCACTACGAGACACAATTCCTTGTGACATAGTTATAAACGTAGCCGACTTTCAAGTCCTAGCAGTTTTTCAAATATGTTTTCATGGATTTTACATGAAAGTTCTTAGGAGCCGTAAAAGAGAAGCAATGAGGCGCCCTCTGTGAGGCGGGATCTCCTGTGTTAACGAGCTAGGGGCATGGCTGATCATATAACTTTCCTCTAATAACTTTGCACATCAAGTTCTTTTTTTCACATATAAATTAGAACCAACTATTTCAACATGTTGAACTGGAAGTTTCTTCAAAAAGGAAAAAAAAAACCCAAATGTTTAATATAATGTAAACATTCCCCAAAGAGAAGGGAAGAAAGCTCTCCCGCTGGGGGAGGCCCTAGCGTCCTTCAGAGAAAGAACATGCAAGCTCCAAAGAAAGTGAAAAGCACACAGAAGCACTCCCTCTCTGATCACAGGCTTGCCAAGCCCCCACATTAGCAGATGATCCCCAAATCATCTCGAGTAGAGTCAAAGCCTGAGAAAGAATCAGAAAATGAAGGGCTGTGCATAAGTGAGCCGGAAGAGAGTGCTGCCCAGCCGAACACACAAAGGTGTAGTATGAGGGGAAAGGACAGAGTGAGGTAATTATAACACGAAGAAGTCTGCTTCTAAATAAACCCCAAGGCCTGAGCTTCGTCTTTAATGCATTTGCTCTCAGGAGCCAAACCACAGGAACTGTGGTTTGCACTGTGCGCTGCCAACACCTGCACACCACGCGCAGGCTCACCCATAAAAGCCCAAATCCATGAGTCAGAGGGACAAAGTTGGGTACAGAAAATGGCTAGCCAACATGGACTGATTTTTTAGGGTCATAATGATGGCCACCACAGACTGAGGTGGTTTCAACAGTGGAAATGTATTGCTTAGTTGTGTTGGGAAATAGAAGTCCATGATGAGGTGTTAGCAAGCCTGCTTATCATGCACTTCCTGGGAGCAAGGAAGACTGAGAGGTAGACTCTGTTCCATGCCTCGTCTCAGCTTTCATGGTCCCCTTGCCATCTCCAATGTTTTGAAAGTAAGGACGGCCTTATGTCTTCCTACACCTGACACTGACTTGGAGTGGCTTTCTGTGTCCAATTTTTCCCCTTTCGTTTTCACTTGGTCAGATGCAAACACTCTGCTTCCAAACAAGACCTCATACATGGTACTAGGGATGCTGAGGATGCTGGAGATTCTGGGGTTTAGGCACCTCATACATGGTGCTAGGGATGCTGGGTGTGCTGAGGGCCAGTGATCTCACACTGGGGGGAGGGTTGTCATAGTTTAGCAAGTGACACCAGTTCATTTGAACTTAACTCAGGAATAGAAAGTGAGGAAAACCAGTTCCCATAGAGATGAATGTTGTCTCAAGGAACATGTCACCAGTATCCAAGTCATCCACAAGACCTTAGTGGTCGAACTTGAAAACAGGCATGCTACAGTTAGAGGCACACCCAAGCACATGGTTACCTGGATTTATCATGACATTAAGGCTCATTTATACTGTGTCCTATATCCCTTCTCAGTTTTGGCCATGTAACCTACATGTCAACATGGTCAGTCACCCACTAGATGTACACCCTCATCACGTGTTCAGTCCATCTCGGTTCCTCCTTCATTTGTATCTCACACTTTTAGGGCAAGAAAGAAAAAAAAATAACAAGGCTTTTTAGAAAGAAGAATCAAAAATATATATTGGCCTCTGTCTACGCTTGGCACAATTATTAGTCCACAGAAGAAATCACAAGCTCACAAGCAGGCACATTTGTAGTTTTTTTTTTCCTTATAACCCAGGCTAGCCTTGAACTCTTTAAGAAGCTGAGAGTAAACTTGAACTGTGATCCTCCTGCCTCCATCTCCTGTGTGCTAGATTACAGGCATGGCTCACCGTAACCAGTTTGTGAGGCATTGGGAATCAAACCTAGGGCTTTGTGCGTACTAAGCAAGTACTCTACCAACTGAGCTACGTCTCCAGCTTCGCTTGTAGTTTAAAAATTTTCAAGAATCACAACTGCAGAGTGTAAGTGCTCAGCTAGCCCAACAGACGCCAACATCACTGTTGTTCTCAATTCATTGGAGAGGAAACAGAAGCTCAAAGATGTGAACCAAGTCAGACATGGCTATACGGCTACTAACTCCAGACACAGAATACAGAGTGGCTCTTGGGACATGCAGCTGCACATATTGTTGTTGCTTTATGACAGTGTCACTGTGTAGCCCAGGCTAACCCGGGGTTCATGATCATCTTGCCCCAGTCTTTTGAGTTTGGGGGTTATGGCTATGCACCACCACACCTGACTCAAGGTCTCAAAACAAAACAAAACAAAAAAAACAACCTACAACAGGAAGGGTGGGAAAAAGAGAAAATAAAGCTACAACAGGACATGACTGACGTGGGGAGGATGTCAGCGGCAGAGCACGTGCCTAACAGGACACAATCTGTCAGATCAACAAAAAGGACAGAAAGTATTTTTTTTCCCTTAGCTCTAATAACCATGGCAGTAATAGCAAAATAGCCTGCTTATATTTTACAATTAAACATATTTTTTTTTTAAAAAATGTCTTAAGTATAGGCTTTATTTATTCTGATAAAAATAGGGTGAGTTTTTCCCACCCATTTTCTGGATGATAAACTAGGAGGCAAGCTCTCTAACTCTCCTCAATAAACTACTGAGTTGACAGTGAGGTTGGAGAAAGAACCACCCTATCTTAATTCCAAAATTGGCATTGGCTTTCCAGAGAGAATAACCCAACACCATGTTCTTGGAGACAAATAAAACTAGAAAGAAAGTAATGTAAGTGAAGGATAAAAAGAAGAAAATTGGGTAAGTTCCTGCATACTTTACTACAGAAAAAGAACGTAACGCACATTTTTGTCATGGCTGCTGAAAAGTGGAGCCCTGCATTTGTGGGGGAGGGGGACAGCCAAGATGGCCTCAGGTGTCCCTGAGAACTGGAATAAGGCTGTTTTAGGAAACACTCACAAGACTCGTGATGGATGAAGGCAGTTGATATGTTTTCTACCTCATTACAGGTTTCAGCACTCCTTCTGGTATCCCATGACCCGAGTTAGGAAAAAGGCTTCCAGAAGGAAGTGGCTTCTGAGCGTCTGCTGCAGGAATATTAGCTTGAGAGAAGAAGTAACAAACGTACTTGTTCCCAGATGGTTTAGAGGGCAGGGTGGCTGCAGGAGATGAGGTGGAAAAGCAAGCAGAGGTCATGGGCAGAGGCGACTTCTAAGGTGATTCTGGAAAGTTTAAAGTGTTTCTGAAGATGCAAGCAGAGGACTGGACTTATCTGAAATATATTATGTGCAGTGACTGGCACCCCCACGTGTGTAGCTCTGAATTCCCTTTCCACAACATACTATTTTGTTTTGTTTTTAGATGCCTGCTGGGCATCTCTACATGGCAATCCTGCTGTAGTACTTCCAATGAGGTTAAATGTGAGTTCTACTGTCTCTTCTAGATCTGGCTTGTGATTCTAGAAAACATTATAGGTCTGGAAATTTGACATTTCTGTGGGGGAAGATGAAGGCTGAAAACATACAAGGAATTAAGGAACAATATTCTGGAGGCAGAGCTAAATGAGCAATATCATTGAATTGAAAAAAATAAACAAAAATAAACAACAAAACCAGATCTCTGCCAGACATCTCTTTTGAGTTATGTCCAGGATTTTAAAGTACAAAATTGCACCTGTGCATGTGAGCATACATGGGGTGCATGTGTGGGAAACCCGGGAGGTACTGCCATGCCAGCTTAAAAGGACACGTGCTCTCACTAGCAACCGGAGTGGCTTCCTAGCATTTGGAGTTGTTCTCTGACATATGAAACGAGGTACAGAACAGGAATCATGACTCACTAAGTGTTTTAAGCATTCGATGCTGATGATTTCAAAACGGTTCGTAAGCATCTCTCCCCGGCTGGTCTCAAAGTCACTCCGAGGATAATTTGAACTGATGATCCTGCCTGCACCTTGCCAGTGCTGGGATTATAGGCATATATCCTGGACTTGGTTTGTGTGGTGCTGGGGAGTGAAGCCAGGCCCTTGAGCATGGAAGTGCCCTCTCTACCAGCTGAGTCACATTGTCAACCTGTGATGTGCATTAAAAAAAAAAACAAAAACTAGCACAATATACTGGTTAAATGCCCCTAACAAGACTGTCTGGCTGAATTACCATGGGGTTATACAGTAAGGGAGTCAGTCGGTGGGTGGATCAACTTGGCAGGCTAAAGTAGCCGAGTCACTGACCTCTAGGTTCAAAGGTGAGAAGCCTTTCTTCCGCATGTATGATGGAGATCAACTGAAGAAGACACCTTATGTCAACTTCTGGCCTCCACATGTCCATGTGCATGCACTGGCATGTGAGCTCACACATTCACACAGGCCTATCACACACATACACACTTGCAGAAAAGGAGCAAATATGTTTTGATGTGAAAGCTTCCTGGCTACTTCAAAAGTAACAAGCAGCTTAGCCCGGGCTCTTCTGTCTAAAGATGTGGTTGTTCCATGCCCTCCAGACGATAGAATATTAACCCACTGAAATCCCAGAGAGCCAAGAGCCTTGGGAGGCTGTGTCACCTGTGTAGATAACTGAATAAACATAAGGACTTCAAATATTTTTTGGAGATGCTGCACAGCCTATGTTTTCTCTTAGCCCACTGTCCTCCAGTCTATGAAGATGTCATGTCAACAACAGTTTGGGTCATAAAAGACTACGGCATCCAGGTATATATCCAAAGTATAGATGACACAAAGGCTATTTTGATCACTTTGTGAAAATGTACAGCAATCCATTTTTCCCTTGGATTATGTAGAAGGACTCTCTTGTGTGTGTATGAAAGCATCATCTGACAATAAAAAGTTAATGACTTATAGCTGAGACAGGAAATAGGAAGTAGGACATCCAGCAGGCAGAAAGGATTCTGGGATAAAGACAAGTACAAGAGAGTATCCCTGGCAAGGTATAAGGAGGACAGAAATACGGTACCTGAGCAGAGGTAACCAGCCACATGGCTGAATGCAGGTTAGTATAAATGGGTTATTTTAAGTTATGAGCTAGTCAGAGAAGATCCTAGCTATATGGCCTAGGTATTTGGAAATATATTTTGAGTCTCAGGAGTCTGTATTCCAGGAGCTTAGGGCTAGGAGGAAGAACCATCATAACATAATGGTGCCCCATGCTGGGCACCATATGTAAAATGACTATTAATATGAATATAGATGCATAAAATTAGTATAGTGGCAGTTACTTCTTAACCAGCTATTTACCCAAATAATGTGGAGACTATGATTTACTTAATTAGACTTCAGTACAGTACTGAGCAATCATTACTCCATCCTAAACCTCCAAGCTGTTCTAGCTGCCTCCCAGCCAGAATCCCCATCATACTTGCATTTATTTTTTATCCTCATCTGGCTCCTTTTCTCCTCATGCTTCCTACACCTCTCCTCATCGCTCAATCCTTACTTCTTCTCTCTTTAATAGTCCACAGTATAGGTAACTCAAAGGGTGTTTTGAACACTTAGGAAAACAGGTACAATAATACATTTTCCTCTGCTTTAATGCATTATCTCTTTTGTGGTGTTACTTTACACCCCACCCAACTATCTAACACATAGTAGCTCCTGCTCTTGTTCAGGAAACTTTAGGGTCATGGTAGCCCTGTCTAGCCCCCAAAGTGAGAGTCTGGTGTCTCTCCAGATGTTCACATCATTCAGCACTTCCGGCCAGAATGCCGTAGCTCAGTGCACTGCAGCTGGACAGCTGTGTTCTCTCTTTACTACAGCAACTAAAAGGTAGTGCAGGTGGGCCAGCCAGATGGCACAGTAGGTAAAGGCACTTGCTGCCAAGCCTGGTGATCTGAGTTTTATCCTCAGGACCTACACGGTGGGAGGAGAGAGAGCTTAACATCCCCAAGTTGTCCTCTTACCTCCATACACACACCGTAGTACCGTCCCCCCCCCACTCACTGACCCCATCCACACACACCGTAAGGAAATAAAAATAGCTATAATTTTAAAAAATAGACAGGATATGTGGGTTGGAACCTTAGTATGTAGTACTCTGCCTGAGACATCGTGCCTCTAAAAAAATAACCTCTGATAGACTGAAAGTGGATTCATGGTTCCAAGTAACTGCTCATCATCCTGTGGATCATGATGGGTCCCATGGTCTCTTATCCCATCTGACAGCCCCTCATATCTGAGGGGTCTCACTTGGCCCTCGCTAGCCTAGGGTCACAGCTACTGATTCTGGGTATCCTAGTAAAATATGCACCACCATCCCCAACCGACTTTCTCTGCTTGCAGGTGGTCAAAGCTAAAAGCTTTGGGAGCTTTCAGAACCAGGAGGCTTGAAAGACCGGTTAACAAGAAAAATCTGAAACACAGGTAGGACTGAGGCATTTGAGGCCTGGAAGAGTGAATTTCCATGATTTCTAAGAAGCCACCCCCAGATACCAAGGCAACTTTGTGAGGCCAGATTTTCCAGATATGTAGACCTCAAATTGCCAAGAGGTTTTTGAAGATGAAAATCCTTTCACAGTAAATGATTTATAGGTTACAGTATATTTATGCCATGCGTGCACTTATTTAATGTAACTTAGTCAAAGACCAAGGGTGATCAACTCCTCACCAGAGGGTTAATGGCAGATAAAGGAACCATGAAAGAGACAGTTACATCAGAACAAAGCTTCTGTTCAAGTCCATCAAGGTTCTGTTGATTTTTCTGAAAACTTTCTATGAGCTCACCACTCTACTGATTCTTGGAGGGAATCTGGAAGACAAAATTAACCTTGCTTAAAGCGCATTTCCTCCCACAAGCCTCTAAGCACACACCCCAAAGGCGCCCTTGTTACATATCCAAAATGTGAACACAACTGTTCTTTCGTTCTTACAGACTTCAGTGGCTTTCCACCAACCAACCACAGACTAAATAGGCATGCCAGCCCTACTCAGTGCCACGCAGGCCAAACACTCCTGTATTAAACACTACCTGAGAGCTCGGAGGCAGCCATTAAAAAAAAAAAATCTCTTCCAACCTGTGCTTTGTTGATCCTCATTGTCAACTTGACAGGATTTAGAGTTGCCTTGGTGACAAACCTCTCTGTCTAAGTCTGTGAGGACATCTCCAACAGGCTCAGCCCAGGAAGGAAGACCCACCCTTCCTTCCACAGACCAGCATCCTAGACCAAATGAAAAGGAGAAAGTGCACTGTGTACCAGGGTTCACCGCTTTCTGCTTCCTGATTGTTGATGAGGCAGGACCAGGCACCTCACATTCCTGTCATCATGCCTTCCCCAACATGATGGGCTGTATCCTTAAACTGTAAGCTCACTGAAGCCTTCCCTCCCTTCCTTAAGTTTCCTCTGTCTGGTAGTTTGTCATAGCACTGAGACAAGTAAGTAAGACGCTGGGGTTTGAAAAATTCCTTCAAGTCAAGCCTTTGGAAGTGTCACCTTTTTCTGCTTAGACACACTTCCAAAGCATTTTTGCTTGCTTGCTCTTCATGACCTAAGTTAAGCATCTCACACACTTCTGATGGCCACTCCCTCACCTTTGGTCCTGACAAGAAGCTCATTGCATTTGCACATGACTGAGGTACAAGACTCATGGAATTCTTCCTCCTACTCCCCACCTCACTTCTTCTTGCCCACTTATGAATATTTCATTGGCCTCTATGAGGCTACATGCCAGGTACAATTTATCTATAACATTTCTAGTAAGTGCACGTGACAGTCTTTACCTGCAGACAGTACCTGTAGATGAGGAACTAGGTAGAGACTTTGGTACCTTCGACAAGTTCACACAGCCAGCAAGTGACAGAGCCAGGTGCCTCTGGCTCCAGTGCCCTCCTGTTTCCCTCTCATGTTACTTTTCTAATTAATAGGATAAAATACTTGACAAAAGTAACATAAGAAAATTAGGATTATAACGGTTCCCAGTTTGAAAGCATTGTTGGTTGTGTTGGCAGGCACGGTGGCAGAAGTGTGAGGCAGCTGTTCATACTGAGTCCACAGGAAGGAAGCAATGATGGCTGCTGCTGTTCACTTTACTCTCTCTCCCTTTTAATTCATCTCAGAAGCCTCCACATTGATGCTACCACCCATTTTCAGGGTGGGTTTTTCCCTCTATAGGGACACCTTTCTGGAGACATTGTCATGGACAGACCCAGAGGCGTATCTACGACAATCTAATCTATCTAAATTGACAATGAAGACTCATCATCTCGCTCCTCAATATTCCTCCTAATGGCATATTAAACCCAACCTTCAGGAAGATTCTCCCAGGATACCATACCCCCCCTAGAACATAGCGGGTGATCTCTGCAGCATGGGAAAAAATGTGCAAGAAGGGTGTAATATGAGAGCAAGTGGTGAGGGCCCAGGTGCAGGAGGCCTGTGCCACAGTGATGCAGCCCCTTGCTTTTCAGGGATTTCTGCTTATTTTAGTCTGTCACGTAGGTGATTATCAGTAATTCCCAGACACCTTTTATCAATGTCTCTAATTTACAGAGCCAGCCTAAACGCCTTTTGTTTCTAACTACAACACACCGGATCTTTATGTTAGACATTTTTTAACAAGCATCAAAGCCTCTGTTGATGCTGTCTCTCCTTTTATTCTCCAGTTTTGCTAATGCAAGGGACAGCCTGTCCTAGTAATTATTACTAGGCTAATGTCAGGTTCAGCTTAGCACATAAAATACCTCTTCAGTGTAGCTTTCTTTGCAAGAGATCAAAACAGTTTTTAATGGCAACATCAAACGGAATCAACACGTAAACACGATTCAGTAAGAATTCTTTCCTCTCCGGTGATTTCTCAATATTTGGAGCTGTTTATTAGTTTCCTTTGCTTCCAAATGGCAACACGGCGTGTTCTTTTCTTCCTACCCTTTTTGGAGACGCTTCCACGCATTTACCGACAGTGAGTGGTTTGTGAGATGTTTTTGATGATATTCTAGAGCTAACTAACTAGGTTTTTGTCCCATGGCTTGACTTTGGAGGTCAGGAAGAATAGCAGTGTACCTACTTAATATCACCTTTTTCCTCATGGTCCCTGTCCCCCCCCGTTTTCCTTTGGCAAAGGCTTTACTGAATACCTTGGCACAACCCATCCCTAGCCTTTCCTAGTCTTTTCACTTGATTGGCAAAAGAAAAAACGGCATGAGACTAAAATCCGGTTGCTGGCTCTTTCTTTAGAGCATAGATGTCCCGGTCATATGCTCCTGACCACAAGAGTGGGAACATTCAGACTGCTGTTATCTCACTGCGGGGGAGCCAGTGCAACATGTTTTACCTGTTTGCAAATAGTTCCACCAGATCTGGCATTTTTAAGATGCTCTCTGTTTATTATAAGCCCCAGGAGCAAAAAATGTACTGGGCTCCACAGGTGGCCTTCTTATTAATGCAGAAACATGAAAAAGACTGCATTAAAGCCAGGAGCAACAGAAGCAAGCATGCCCTGGATACTGTTACTTAGCACTGTTCTGAGGGAGTTGGCCAATTTAATTACACGGGAAAAAGAAAGGAGGTTTTTTTTTTCTCTTTAAAACATGGGGAAGAGGCAGCAAAAATTATCCTTAAAGTGAGATGGACACGTTTATCTGAGAATTCCACAGGGGAACGGAACAAAAGGTAATATGAGAAAATCAATAACTTTTCTAAATGGTAGTCAGTTAGATATCATATCACATTTTCAATAACATTAAAAATACAAAATACCTAGGGATACACTTAAAGAGAAATAAGTAAGACTATATATAATTAAACACTGTGGACTGACAGAGACGACAGAAACAACTACAAACACCTGCCCTTGGCCAGAATAGGAAGTCAGCATCAAGTCAACAAGTCTGCCTAAATTAGTATACAAACTTGATACACTTAAATGCTTATAAGGAAGCTAATGCGAAGCTCAGAAAAGATAAATAGGAAAGAGTAGTCATAAAGGGATGTAAGCAGAGATAATGAAAGATTAGTTTATTAGACATTGAAAGCTACCATACTCCTGAAAGTAAAACAGTGCTCGTGTGCCAGGAGGGGGCCAATAGAATCAACACAAACCAAACAGATCCCCAAACAGACTGCAGCTCAGTGCATCATAAAGATGACATTGCTTTCTATATCAGAGAAAGGGGAACTTTCAATAATGAAGGACGGTCATCTGGGGAAAAATGCCTAGTTAGACCCCTAGTTCGTATCCTACATCAAAGTAACAAAGTACCAAAAATTCAAGTGAAAAACTGACAACGTAAAAACCTGAGGAAGATTAGTGCTATGCAAAGAAGGGAAGGCCAGTCACCAGTCACCAGTCACGTGAGGCAACACACTCCGTGGCGGTTCCCTGTGTCTGAGTTATCTGGAGCAGGCACAGCCACAGGGATGGAAAGCAGATCAGTGGCTGCGATGGGCCCGGAGGGGAAGGAAATGGGGAGTGACTGCTTGATTGGGTACAAGGTTTCTTTGGGGGACAATGAAAATGTTCTGTCATTAGTTTGTGGTAATGGTTGTATAACTCCAAATCAAAAAAGAAACCACTAAGTCAGACGAAACAGTAAGTTATATCCCAACAAAGCTATTATTTTAAATGTACTAATAAGATGAGACAATTTCTAAAATATAATTATCCAGTGGAGAGGGCCTGAATATGTCAAAAATGGTAGAGCCAAAAAGACTCTGACAACATAATTTCTTAAAGAAAACCTCGCATGAAAGAGACATGAAAAGTCAAGTGGGGGTGGGGGGGGGAAGTAAGACAAACATTCTAATTTTCTGAGTTGCTAAGTGCTCATCTGGGCCTGCAGGCAGCCAGTAGAGAAATGGGCAGTGACCCCGCATGCACGTTTCTCAGAAGGAGAAACCAAAAGCCTCTCTCACACAGGAAAATACATCCAGCATTTGCTCTCATCAGAGGAGGCCACAGCAAAACTAAGAGAAGTGAGTGGTTTTCACCTCTCAAATGGGCAAAGATTGTAGAGCTTAACGATGATGACGTCATCTAACAGAGGACAGACACACTCAAGTTGAGCTAGCAGGAGCCTGGCTGCCAGGCCTGCCAAACTGGAGGCCGATTTGGCAAGGCTCACCAAGACGAAAACTGCATACTCCTTTTGATCCAATAATATTCCCTAGAGTGATTTCTCCTCCAAAGACGCTTGCTGACACACAGAGTGCTATTTTTAAGAAGTTATTCAGTTGAAGCATTGTTCATGGTAGCAAATGACTTCAAACAATTAAAAACAAGTCCGCTAATGTGCGAACGAATACGCTATGACAAAACCTATATATAAATATTATTTAGATACTAAAAAGAGCAAAGCTGCTGCTATGTTCTGACTAAGCAAGTTCGATACACTGTAAAATGATTGAGGAAAAGAATGCTATGTAGGGTGTATTAAAAAGTTACATTTCTTTCAAAAGTGAGAATGAAAAAAGAATTAAGGTTTTTGTTTGTTTGCGGTGTGTATGTCTGTTTTGTGCTTTGTGTTTATGTTTGTATGTTTTCTCTGTGAGTGAGTGTGTGCATATGTGTGCGTGTGTGTATGAGTGTGTGTATGTGAATATATGTGTGTGTTGTGGTGTGTTGTGGTGTGTGTGTACGTGTGGGGTACGTGTGTGTATGTGTGTGTGTGTATGTGAATATATGTGTGTGTTGTGTTGTGTTGTGGTGTGTGTGTGTATGTGGTGTGTGTGTGTGTATGAGTGTGTGTATGTGGTGTGTGTGTGTGTATGAGTGTGTATGTGGTGTGTGTGTGTTTTGGTGAGTGTGTATGTGGTGTGTGTGTGTTGTGGTGTGTGTGTATGTGGTGTGTGTGTGTGTGTGTGTGTGTGTGTGTGTGTGTGTGTGTCTTGCTGAAGTTGGTTCTTCCCTAACACATTTGGGTTCTGGGGACTGGACTTGGGTCATAAGCCTCAGCAAGTGCCTTTCCCTGCTGAGCCATTTCACCCACCCCAGATCCAGAATTATTGATTATATAGTTATAAAATATCACCCAACATACCTGCAAGAAAATAATAGTGCTTGCCTCTAAGTAAGACTAGATATAACAGGGCCATTTCTTTTCTGGCAAAATATTTGTGTGCTTTTGCATTTTTATTGAGTCAAGGCAAAAATTATTTCAAAAAGAAAGACAACAAAAACACATAAAAGTCAGTGGAATGAGAAAAATGAGTGGTCTAATTTTGGATGGCTTTTTTTTGTTGTTGTTTTTTGCTTTTGAGACAGGGTTTCTCTGTATAACAATCCTGGTTGTCCTGTAGACCAGGCTGGCCTTGAACTCACAGAGATCAGCCTGCCTCTGCCTCCTGAATGCTGGCATTAAAGGCATGTGCCACCATACCTGGCTGGCTTGTTGTTTTTGACAATGCTATTTTTAAAAATGTTTATAGCTTTTTTGTTCAGGGCCTTCCTTTTGTTTGGGGGACAGGATCTTATCCTGTAGCCTAGGCTGACTTGGAACTCACTGTTGTAACCCAGAATGCTAGCCCTAAACTGGTGGAAATCCTCCTGCCTCAACCTCTTGGGTGACTGGGATTAGAGACATACACCACCTAGCTGGGTGAGCATGGCTCGGTTGAACTCGCTTAGGGAGCCAGGCTGGTTTAAACTTATAGCAATCTTCCTGTCTCTGTCTCCTATGTGCTGGGATCATAGTGTCCTCAATAATTTTTTTCAAACCATCACAGAGACTGACTTGAACTATTCCTGAATAGATATGCATTTGGCTATTTGGCTGATGTTCTTGCTCATGAGGCTTTGGGAAGGGTATGCCTCTGCTAAGCATACACTGGGAATTGCCTCTAAGCCTGTGGGAAGATGATTTCAGCTTCCTAGTGCATGCAAAAATGCCCTCTGCTGTAGCTAGAACTGTGTCTGTCATGTGGACCTAGTCAGCCTCTGCTTAAGGACCCAAAGAGGAAGACCCTCTCTGCCACTTCTATTTACCTGGATTCTCCTATCTGCCACGTTCTACTGGTGCGGTGTAGAGCCAAACAGCACTAAGACATCTGGGAAACCCTTTGGTGAACTTAGCCAACATTTCCTTAGTAGGCTTACTACTCTATATAGCATTATTTTTGTAAAACAAATGTTTTTTGGATACCATGTCCAGGAGTAGATTACCAACACAAAGCAAACTCTATGGTATTTTTGGAGGTTTTTTTTTTTTGGTTGTTTGGGTTTTTTTTTGTTGTTGTTGTTGTTTATTTTGTGTGTGTGTGTGTGTGTGTGTGTGTGTGTGTGTGTGTGTGTGTGTCTCATAATGCATAGGGCATCAATTTTTTCTTCTTTCTTTATTTGACTTTTCCTACTATTCCTTTCTCCTTCCCTCCTTCCTTCCTTCCTTCCTCCTTCCCTTCCTTCCTTTCTTTTTTCCCTATAGGTCTTTTATGTATATATTATAGTTTTGGTGCTGTGATCTTATGGAATTTCTCTCTGTGTGAATGTGCTTCAAGTGCTTTTTCTTTGGCTTTTTTTTTTCTTTTGTTTTCTTGAGACAGGGTTACTCTGTGTGGCCTTAGCTGTGCTGGGCTTACTTTGTAGCCCAGGCTGACCTAAAATTAACAGAGATCTGCCTGCTTTTGCCTCCTGAGTGCTGGGATTACAGGCGTGCACCACCATGTTGGGCTGGCTCTTTTCCTTCTATTCTGGTTTGTTCTTATTTTATTTTATTATTTTTAGATGCCTGTTTGTATTCTAATGAGAGAGAGAGAGAGAGAGAGAGAGAGAGAGAGAGAGAGAGAGAGAGACAGAGACAGAGACAGAGACAGAGAGACAGAGACAGAGAGAGACAGAGACAGAGAGAGACAGAGAGAGCAGGTATGATTGGGATGGGTGAGTAGTCGAGGAGGATCTGGGAGGAGTTGGGGGAGGGGAAGCTTTCACCAGAATTATATTGTATGAAAAAAAATTCTATTTTCAATAAAAATAAATGCCCTTTACTATACCAGTGTAGAATAAAGATTTAGTATACTTAATGCTCAAAATTAAGTTCTGAAGAGAAGAAAACAGAAACACGTGTGCCATATCTGACTCTTCTTGTGGCCTCAACTTTTAGAGACAGGCAGAATGCAATGGCTGGGCCTGGAAGGTCACCAACACTTAAAGATCCCTATTTTACATCTTGAAGAGGTTCCTGCAGAGGGCCTCCATGTTCCTCAGCTTCTCTGTCAGGGACGGTCTAGAGGGAGTCCCTGGGAGACACACTTCTCACACAACAGGAACATGGGCTGCCTTCCTCGCCATATACTCTGGCTATTTTGTTGGTGGTGGCAGTGGTTTCCTGGTGCTTTTCTGAGATCAAAGAACAGAGATTCTGAAATTCAAGGGCAATCCCCAGTTGATCTTAATGAAAAACAAAGACAAGCTAGGTGTGACTGTGGATGACTACAAGGGAAGTGTTTTTTCCAAACACAGCAGGGCAGTCACACATGTGACCTGACAGCGACTGTGACAGCATGCACAGGACCTGTTCAGGTCCAAGCCAGACAGAGCCCCCAGCAGGGAGACTGGAGGTGGGAGAGAGAAAAATCAGTTTTCTTTAAGGGCATGGCCCCTGATATCATCTCACTCTGGCGGACAGCCACACATTCAAGAGTACGAAGGTAGCACATATTGGACTCAATTTTTGGGAGTTTCTTTCTAATGGATCACTCCTTTCCCCTCCATGAACAAGGAGAAGGGAACACAGAAAGAGTTAAGCACAACAAGAAAGAGTAGGATACCCACTTGGGTGGGCAGGGAAGGTTGGGGTGGATCTGGGAGGAGATTCAGGATGGACTGAGGAAGAGAAAAATACATCTTACAAAATTCTCAAAGGACTAATAACAAAATTGGAAAAAAATTAAAGCCAGCATGAGGTAAATACCTCTAATTGTCCTGAGTTGGGGGCTAACATTCTGGGTTACAATAGTGAGTTGCAGGCCAGCCTAGGTTATAGAGTAAAACCCAATCTCAAAAAATAAAAACAAAAATAAAATATGAACAAGGGTGGGGATTTTTGTTTTGTTTTTAAGAGACAAGATTGCATGTAGCCAAAGATGGTCTAAAACTTGCTGTATGGCTGAGGATGACCTTGAACTTCTGTTCCTCCTGCTTCTGCCTCCCCTGCGCTGGGATGACAAGTGCACACAAATGCTGGGGATTGAGCTCAAGGCTGTGTGCACTCCATGCAAACACTCCTGCCACATGAGCTATATATCTAGACATCCACCCCCAGGAACTTTAACCAAACAATAAAGAAAACTCAGACTCCCTGATTAGCTGGCTTTCAAAGCCTTCCCTCTGACTCCCGATGCCCTGGCCATCTGGGTATAGCCTGTCTGATATAAGAGCGTGGGAGAGTCATGGCTTGGTTCTGAGCTGTGTACGGTCAAGCTCCTCATTCCTGTATTTAGAACTAAAGAACTATCTAAGACTTTCTTAAAGCTAACTGACTCATTACAAGAGCAGTGGTGATACCTCCACAACTATGGGGGCTAATTTCAGTTCAGGCCGTGTGACCAAACTATGTCCCTAGGTTTGCCCTTCTGTATGGCTCAGCCAAAACAGAGCAATGCAACAAATTCATTTGTTAAGAACACAGGAGTACTTCTTGGAATATACCCAGGAAATGCTCTACCACACAACAGAGACAAATAGTCAACCATGTTCATAGCTGCCTTATTCATAATAGCCAGAACATGGAAACAGCCTAAGTGTCCCTCAGTAGAAGAATGGATAAAGAAACTGCGGTACATATACACTATGGAATACTACTCAGCCATTAAAAACAAGGAATTCCCGAAATTTGTGGACAAATGGATTGAGCTCGAAATTATCATAATGAGTGAGTTCACCCAGAAGCAAAAAGAGGCAAATGGTTTATACTCACTTATATCGAGACACTAGCCCAAGGGGCATGTCCCATGAAAGTCTTCACTTACCAGGAAACTGGGTCAGAGGGAAGGACATCCTATTGGGACATTAGGTGAGAGAAGCATGCAAGAATGGGGAAATAGAAGGATCCAGAGGGTCCTAGAAACCTACAAGAAAAACATTATGACATGCGGATCTGCGTCCAAGGGTCCTGCTCAAACTATGGCACCAACTAAGGACAATACGTGCATCGAAGCCCTACCTAGATCTAGCCAATGGATAGGACATTCTCCACTGTTGAGTGGAGAGTGAGGTCTGACTTTCATGCGAACTCTGGTGCCCCATTTTTGACCATGTTCCCTTGATGGGGAGGCCTGGTGGCACTCAGAGGAAGCATAGCAGGTTACCAAGAAGAGACTTGATACCCTATGAACATATACAGAGGGAAGAGGTTCCCCTCAGTCACAGACATAGGAGAGGGGAATAGGGGGAAAGCGGGAGGGAGGGAGGGAGGGAGGGAGGAATGGGAGGATACAAGGGATGGGCTAACAATTAAGATGTAATATGAATAAATTAATAATAATAATAAAAGAACACAGGCGTATTTTTCACTCCTTTCATTTAGCAAATATTGACCAACGACTTCTCACATTCAATTCTAGATATACTGACCCATAGATACTTTAGGAAAAAATTGAAATTTTAACAAATTAAAAAAACCTAAAACTAAAATAGGTCTCATTAAATGTCATGGGTAGACAAAGACATGCTCATTTCCTCTTGGGGTGCTACAGTTTGCAGAGTAAATGTCCCTGGAGGGTGCAAAGTTTGAATCACAAATGTCCCCTAAAGCTTATGTGTATCCCTGGCTAACAGTGCTGGGAAATGTTAGGATCTATGAGGCAGAGCCTAGGAATAGTTTTCCTATCAGTGGGGGGCCCTTAAGGGAGCTAACAGGACACTTGCTTTCCCTGCCTTCTTTCTCTATCTTTCTCTATTGGTTGCATGTAGCACAGGCTAGCCTGGAAATCCCAAGTGGAAGAGGCCAGCTTTGAACTCCTGACCTTCCTACCTCTATTTCCCAAGTACTAGAATTATAGGTGTTTATCATCATGCCTGGCTGCTAAGTCCTGGCTGTAGCTGGGTAGCTCTGTTTACTACTTGTTCCAACCATGATGTGCTCCCTCACCCCCAACAGGCACCAATGGACTACAGACTGAACAGTACAAAATTGACAAGAGGGAAAGCAATGCCTGGTGTTGGAAACAGCAAACTACCCTGGGATGGTGTGGATCTTAGAGTAGAACTTACTATTGCCACTGTGTTAAACCAACATAATTACTAACTAACTCCATTCTAAATCCGAACCTTATCCCCACAGGCAAGTGCAGCTCTCACTCATCATCAAAGAAGCTTCTCCTTGCAGCTGACAGAGACCATTACAGAAAACACAGCTGGCCAAAATGCAGAGAACAGTTTGATCATGGGAACCCAGTCCTGATGGATACACCTTTAACCCAAATCCTGCAGCTAAGGCTCAGGAAACGTTGACGAGGAAGGGGTGGGAAGATAGAGTCAGAGGGACAAGAAATCCGCTGTGAGGTTGTGTCTCCTAGAAATGACTGGGAAGCTTCACCTGTGATACCCTAACAACACAGCTGCCTAGCAGCACCCAACGACAGAGTGCAAGAAGAGCTAACAACTGCTGGTAGTGGGAGAATTAGTCATCTCCACAGATGGGCCCTAGTTGCTATCTAATACTAAGTAGTCAGCCCTGAAAGCATAAACACATAAGCAACACTCAGTGTACTCAGCAATATACATCCTTCATACATATATAATATGTTAAATAAATATGTGTACATATACATATGAATTAAAGAAAAGTGGACATGAGTTTGAGAGGGAGTGAAGGGTGAGAGAAGACATGGCAGGGGCTGGAAGAAAGAACAGGGAGGGGAAAATGACATAATTATATTTAAATTAAAAAATAAAAATAATAGCCTTTTTCCTTCATATGTTGGTTATCTCTGGAATTCAGTACAGCACTGGAGAGCTAGACACAGGGTAATTACACACTGTCCCACATGGGAGAGGTGGAATCTGATGCCGTTCTAGAAGAATCTAAGTGTATCAGAAATGCATTAGTGGGAGGCAGGAGGGGGAGTCTCGAAAGCAAAGCTCGACAGAAGGCTGGGAGAGCCTGTGGTATGAGGGACCCCAGATGACTGCCTGCTGCTGGAGCACAGGCTGCAGTGGGCGAGGTTAGGAAAGGAGAGCAAAGGCAACTCTCCATACAGCCTCAGTTCCCAGAGCCCTCCAAGAAGAGAGGAGAGCACACCCACTGAGCCCAGTGTGCTTTCCAGGGCAAGTGGGGACAAGAGAAGACCCTGAGAGGAAGTGAAATAAGAGGCAGAGAGAAAGGAGCATAAAGGCAGGCCTAGAAGCTTTCAAGAAACAGCCCAGTCCAGAAACCCAGGGCGAGTGCTGACTAGGGGCTCCCCGTTTGGCCTAGCCAATAGCCGATGTAGACAGTAGGAAGAAGCACTCTCAGAATTTAGGAGACAGAGAATGACAGCTCCATAAACTGTATGTTGATATCCACGTGTGGTGGTCTATGTGAATGTAGGGGTGGGAAAAGTTTGACAGGAGTAAAGGGTTTTTGAACACGCAATGACAGGAAAAAAAAACAACTCAAAAGCAAAGGCTTAATGAACCCCCTCAAGGTGTTTCTTTCAGTGCTCACCAGGGTTGCATTCTGGGACTTCACTGCAGCCCTGTTTCTGAGCAAAGCATGCTATGCACATGCCGTCAGGCCACAAACCACCAACAAACGATGCCTGAGAGATCACAGCTTAGGTTGGAAGCTATTGCACATTATGGATTGCTGTGTTTTTACTATACATATGAAACTCTCTGCTTTTATAGAAACCTAATAGCCTCATTATAGAAAGCAAAGACTTCTCATTATTTACCCACTGCCATACCTCAGTATGTAACTATGAAATTAGTTCATCTTTGGGTTGTATTGTGTATAATACTTGATTTTAGGAACTGCTGTTTCAGTTGCTGACTTGAGTTTCATCAGAAAATTATTCCATGATTATTTGCTTGGGACAATGTCAGAATGTCCAACAGTGCCTGAAAGGGCTCTACCTATATTTCTGACTTTTTTTTTTGTATTTTGTAAAGCTGTGCTCTAAGAATTAATTTATAAACATACAATAAAAGTCAACTCTGAAAACCTTTAAGATATTCTATATTCTGAAGCCAGTACTTGATTCTTTATGTGAAAATGATCAAACACATCCATATCATTAACATGCAAATTTGTTTTTATCTGTATTTAATGGCAAAATTGCACACACACCAAAAGATTGTTCAAAAATAATACTGGTGGTTGAATAATAAAACCACCAGTAGGGTTTTAATTTGTATATGTCTTTTATATAGCTATATATCCAGGACTACTCTCTCAAGTGAAAGTGGTCACACTTGAAAAATGTTAAAAAAAAAAAAAAAAGGATTTGGAGAATTTGGTGACCTGACGTCAGTGATAATACTAATATGGAATAAAGGGAGAAAGAACATGATTTCTGAACAACTGGAGACTAAGGAGAGAGTAGAGAAATGGACTTTGTTTAGGACTAAGGAGTTTAAAGGAAGGTGTCCTTTGTGTTTTAGAAGGAGGCCAGTGGGTGTACTTGAAGGGCTTGAAGAGAAAAATTGAGGTTAACAGGAAGATAATGAAAAAGCCAAGAGGAAGAGAGAAATATAACAGAGCTGACACAGGTGCTGAGAAGGCAGAGTCCAGACAGCCAGAACACAGGGCCATGGCCCCATGGAAGGCAGCTGCCCTTGCTCCTCTGAGACCAGTGAACAGGGAGTGGACAAATGGACATCTAAGACCGTGGAAGCAATGGATGCAACACCAGAAGAGGAGAGAGGTGAAGGGTCTCCATCAGGTGCCCAGGGACTGGCAAAAAGCAAGAGGAATGATGTCCCTCTACGGCCAGTGGGGATGAGAGTAGCTCTTGAAGAGACTGGCTCTGGACTCGATCTCATGGCAATGTGACTGACGTTTCCTGGAGAACAGGTAGACGCGAGTGCTGAGCAGCTGCAGAGTTGTTGACAGAAAGGACAGAGTGACTCCGAATCACTAGAAAAGAGCAGAGTCACTACACTCCTATGAGATCTGGATCAGCAGAGAGACAGCGTGCCTATGGTACCAGGCATAATGACTAAGGAACAGAGGCACGGCGACTCCAGGAGAGTGACCCATGGGTTCCCTCATAGGAAGGGAGAAAGCCCACTCTATATTTTATGCATTATTACAAGATAGGAATTCAAAGGTCCCAAATACAAAACTAGGGCAGTCATGTAGTCATTCTTATTTGGGACGGTGGTGTTTGTGTAGAGGTGTTGAAATGTCATATACCCCATAACTATAGTTATTATGTATCTCTTTGTTTTGCTTTGTTTTTGAGACAAGATCATATGTAGTCCATATTTGAGCCAGTATATATATATATATATATATATATATATATATATATATATATATATATATATATATACACATACACACACACACACACATATGGCTAAGGATGGCCTTGAACTTGCCTCTACCTCTCAAGAGCTGGCAATACAGCATGCACCACCATACCTGGTTAATGAGGGCCCGAACCAAGGTTTTGTTTGCTATGTAGGCCCTCTGCCAACTGAGTTACATTCATCTTCCAGGTTTTACATGTTAATCAGACATTTTTTTAAAAAAAAAGTCCTAGGTGGGGAGGTGGTAGTGCGGTGCTCAGTAGTTAAGATCACTTGCGGCTCTTGCAGAGGCCCTGGGTTTGAATCCCACCACCCTGCAGTGGTTGAACTGCCTGCAACTTCAGTTTCAGAGGATCTGATGTCGTCTTATGTCCTCCACGGGCACCACATGGACATGCTGCATGCAGAGATGAGCAGGTATGCACAGCCGTATACCTCAGGAAAACTCAAACTGTTTGAGGACATGGGAATATCACTCAGTCGCCTTCATTTGCTTCTTTAGGCACAGTGTGTACTGTATACACATCAAGTCATCACACTACAGTCCAGACATCTGTATAAATAAAATAATCCACACTGAGAAAAGAAAAGAGTGGTGACTGACAAGAGGTGTTGCGGGTTTCTGACTTAAGATTTTCAAAGCTCTTAGGGGTGTCGACACACGGGGCTTGTGTGTGGTGGCGCCCATACGCGCCATCGCGGAGAATGAAACGAATGCTCATGATGTGGTGACTGAGGGATGGTAGGTCAGAGGGAAGAATCGGGATGAACCCCACGTTAGCCAGGTGTTTCTTCCTTACTCGTACATTGGGAAATATCCTGCCATCGTTTCATCAAAAAGGAGAAGCACATACGTCTGCTCCAAGCCCAAGGGCAGCACACAGATGATCTGAACCACTTTCCTAACTTTTCATCAAATTCAGGTCATTTTCGAGATAGAAGAGGATTCTCTGAGAGATGAACTGGTCTGTGGTCTGGGATCGCGTGAATCCTTGAGAAGCATTAGAGAGCTAAGACCTTGCTGAACACGAGGGAAATGCGTCCCAGTCTCAGCTATCCCGTCTTTCTCATAAAGTGACACCAACCTTCCCACAGCCTCTCTGCGCCTCAGCCTCATCTGAAGAGTGTGGGCCGCATGAGAAACGTTAGCGTAGCTGCTCCATGCTTAGCAGAGCATCTGGTGCTTAGTGAAACTTAGAGGCTGCTATTCCTCTTCTGCAGCCACAGAACATTATTTTGGGGGACATGGGAAAGGCAAGAAGCGGCAGCTGCGAAGCAAATAAATGTGTAAAGTTGGGGAGAGAGCTTACTATCTTAATTTATAGCTGCTTAAAAGTAGGCTACACAGAGAAATGAAAACATGCCTAGATTAGAAATTAGTCCAAGGGGATTAGAGAGTTGTTAAGAGCAGTTGTTATGCTTGCACAGGACCCAAGCTCCATCACCAGGACACACATGGTGCCTCATAATCACCTATAACACCAGTTCTAGGAGATACAATTACCTTCTTCTGATCTCTGGGGGGAGTGGACATGCATGTGATGTATATACATACATGCAGGCAGATGCTCATATTCATAAAATAAATAAGTGAAAGGAACCAATATTTGAATACTCTTACAGAAGAGTTAAAAATAGAGACAACCTAAATGCCCATCACCTAGTTTTCGATTTCAACCATGAAGGAAGGCATGGTACACACTGCAGAGTGGGTTCACCTTGAGAACACTATGCTGAGGAGAAAGAGGGTAGTCACAGGGGCCCACGGAGCACGGCGTTCTATCAGTGTGAAATGCCTGCAATAAGCAAATGTATATATAGCAAAAGCACAGGAGCTGAAAGTGGTGGACCGGGAGAAAACGAGACGGGACAGCTAATGGCTATAGGATTTCCTTTAGGGGTGTTGAAAGGTTCTAAAATTTACATCGAGAGTCACCCTGCGTTGGACTTTAAAAAGAAATGAGCCTGGCCACTCCCACCTGTTCCCACTTCCATCTCCTGAAGGAAGACCATCTTCCCTGCAAGAGGAGAGGCACTGTGTGGGAGCCCACCAGCACTCACAGCTGTCAACAGCTGCAGCTCATCTTCTGTCGGGGGCGTTCTCAGGTGGCCGCAGAGGAGTTCGTCCCCTCCTTTCCTTTGTTTCTGTCAACCTTGCTACTTTGTCCTCTTTCCTCACGGGAGGCTGGCAGTTAAACCAATCTCTGTTCCACAAAGGTCAGCAAGTACCCTAGCGTGGATAAGTCTTCGCTACCCACTGTAAAGCTGGCACCAAAGGCTGCCACCACGGAGGGATGTTTCCGAAGCATTGGACTTTTCACTTGGCTGTACCTCAAGGACAGGATTCCTGGAGGAAAAACTTAACCTAAGAGGTGATGTCACCTCACAATCAGTCTTTAGGGAACAAATTACAAGGAGAATATTGAAAAGCCATTCCTTATTATCTGCCAGGGGTTTGATTTATCTGAGAAACATGCCAATAATTGAATGCAAAGTACCCCTAACATCCAATATCAGCTGAGTTCCAGGAAAACGAACTTCTTCATTAAAACCAGCAGTGTCATTATGGGCATGCTGACTTAAAAAGAAAAAGGCTGCTAGTTCAAAAGCTGTCAGTTCATTCATTTGCAAAAATAATTATAATCCCAATCATAAATGTCACCAGATTAGTAATTCCTACACGAACTGGTGGCTCTTGGCCACAAGAAACAGAAAGGACAATAAAAGGCCTTCCTTTATTATTAGAAGCCTCCAGAAATTAAATATGAAAACATCCCTCAAAGAATTTCCAGGTAAAGCATTTTACTACGCAGGACTCATAAAGGTTCTCTGAACGTTAACGTCTCTTCATAAAGTGCTCAGCTCTGGAGACCCTCAAAACAGATGATAAAGCATCATGTTTTACGGCAGTTTGTGCTGGTGGTCAGCAGAGTGTCAGCAATAAAACAGAAACTCCAACACCGGCGAAGCACATTCAGAGGCCATAAAGGAACCCACTGGGCCCAATTTCCATCAAGAGGTGTCAACTCCATTTGATGGGTGTCATCTGCAAGTGAGCCAGAGGACCACTGCAACTGGTAGCCAAGGGATGCTAGAAAATGTTTGTGGGGAAACTTCTGAGAGAGAAATGGAAGTTGCCAAGACCCATGAAATCAAGGATTCCACGTATCCCTAGATGTTAAAATAGTACTAGTAAGATGATGATGATGGTGATGATGATGATGATGATGATGATGATGATGATGATAAAGGCCTTGGGGCTAGAGGGCCAGATCAATGGTTTAAGAGTACTTGATACACTTAAAGAGAACCTGAGTTTGATTCCCAGCACCCACATGGTGACTCACAGTTGTCTGTAACTTCTGTCCCAAAGGATCTGACTCCCTCTTCTGGTCTCCACAGTCACTAGGAATATAGGTGGTGCCTAGATAGAAATCCAGATAAAACAGCCATGCACATAGAATAATTAAATTTTTAAAAATTAAGTGAAAAATGTCCTGGGAACTTGTAAACTTGAGATTGTTATAAAATATTAAACTATGTTACTTAATGATTTATACGTTATTCTTAATATTTCATGGCTTTTTTTGTATCCAAATATAAAATATAATGTGCTGTTTGGTTTGTGTTTGAGAAGAGTCAAATGACAGTTCATGGGATTTAAGTGGTGGCTTTTTTCTTATAAATTATGTGTGTGTGTGATGAATAAGCACATATGTACAGGTATGCACACCAAGCCTGTGCATGAAGGTCAAGGGAGGACACAGGCATCCTGCTGTATCGGCTTTTCCCCTTGAGACACGTTCACTAACTTGGAGCTAGGCTGCTAGCTGGCAAGCTCCAGCCATCCTCCTGTCTTGCCCAACCTCCAGCTCTGAGGTTACAATAACCATGATGGCATCCTGTTTTTTACTGGGTGCATGGGATTTGGACTCAGGTCCTCATGCTTACGCATAAAACATCTGTTCCCACTGAGCCATCTCCCTGTCCCCTAGAGTTTCCCCTTAGTTAATATATTTTGTTGGCATTTTATAATTTCGGATCACATCAATACACCGAGGTTACTGTTAGCAGCTCTCAAAACATTGTCAGTGTCGTTAAAAGAAGATGTAAGCTACCTTGTATATGTTTTAGCATCCAGGGCTCAGGATAATGTAAGAGTACATTATGATGCCTCACTTTTTAAAAAAATTTTAATTAATTTATTCAGATTGCAATTAAATTGTTATCCCATCACTTGTATCCTCCTGTTCCTCCCTCCCTCCTGCTTTCACCCTATTCCCCTCCCCTGGGTCTAAGACCAAGTAATGCCTCACTTTTTAACACCGATGCTCTTCAGCTCATAAAGTCACTTTCAGCTCATGCTCATGCATACGTGTGCTTCTTTGTATTAAGCCACATCTTCTCAATTCAATTTCTGCAAAAGCCTTTGCAGAGGCATTTGCCAATTAATGAACATTAAACACAAAGGTGCCTAGGAATCTACGGAGACAGTGCCAGGAGGATGATCGCTGACTGAGGATGGAAGAGAGCTGTTGACACTGATATTATTCTCACCGTTCTGACAGTAAAGACGAACCATCAAAAGACACAACAAAACACATCAAATTAAATGCTTCTTGCACAGGCTTGCAGTATTGTCTTAACTACAGAAAGGAAAGACCATTAAATACGACTGCTATTCACTAGATTTTAACTACAGAGGGTTTATATTCTGAATCTGCCAGCACAAGTCAGAATAACAGGCCAAAAAATGTTTCTTGCCACTGCAAGGGTGCAGGGGGAGGGGAGGGAACAAAGTACTCTTTGCAGCACAGAAGCACATCTTTCTGACAGCCTTGCTCTCTGACAAGCTTGCATCATCCTTGCCTTCTATTTCCACCTTTTCCCAGAACCACGTCAGCAACATTTGTGATCTTACTCTTCCAGCTGCTCCGCTAACGATGGGAAATTTTGATGTGTACATGGAGAGGAAGTTTCCTAAGGGGAACATAGCCAGAACCAAGGTACAACACCAGTTTTCTTTACAGTTTGACGCGGGCAAGAGCACTTCTCTGCACAAATTATACACGCACATAGATTGGGAGTAAACAAGGTTTGTAACCTGGAGGTTGGCTCCAACAGTCTCAAGAGGTGTGTAAAATCCAAGAGAAAAGATCTATGAATTATGCCTGCGTGTCAACAAACTATAAAATGCTCAGAAGTTTTATGTTAATTAGCTGCTTTGCTTTGATGGTTCCCCTTCTTCATGCAGGACACACACACCCATGTACACACACACACACACACATACACACACACACACAAAACGAGTTATAAACATCAGAGTTCCTTAACCATTTATAGCACTACAAAATGCCCTTTTCTTCTCTTCCTTTTTTTTTTCTCTCAATAGTTGGCCATTTTTCTGGTTTCTCTTTTGCCCATGTATAAAAGCTGCTCTTAGCTGCAAGTCCTACTAAAGATAAATTGCAAGATAAAATGAAATCACCATTCCGATTCGTGAGAGCATTTGAAGGCCCTCCAAAAGGGAATGTTTCTACAAACAGAAAGAGACTATTAAATTTTAAAGGCAAGGCTATCATCAAAATGAGGGCAGAGAAAAGTACACATAAGTCAGGCTGACAAGCCCATGTTGATAAAGCATAGATAAATGCTATCTCTGAATAACATGCTAGGGACGGGCTAGCCTGGATTTATGAATGAGTCGTGTACAGAAAGTTCATTTGTAAATCAGTTACTTAGGGCTTCAAGCTTCTTTTGCAGGGAAACCGTGCTGTAACTAGTGCTTTCTTCTATAGGAAGGTAACCAAGAGCTAGTGAGTGTATAGGCAGATGCATTCTTGTACCAGCGACTCTCAAGCACACTGCCCCTATGTATGCTACACCCATGCTGATCAGGGAGAGCATGCAAGAAGCCCTTTGTCGGACATCCACCGGCCTTTCTCCACTTATGGATCTAAATGCTTCTTCCAAGCCATAGGAAAAACCACATGACAGTAATCTTATACAGTGCTGCACCTTCAATCCCCGTCCTCCAGGTCCATTTCCTGTTTTCAGTTGCCTGGCAATCACAGACTAGCCCAGATTTCCTATCAGTAAAGACTTACAGCAGTTTTGGCGGCAGCTACATGTTTGAGAATCTTAAAGAGTAGGATGCAAATGATGACGCATCACAGCTGGTGAGGACTGGAATAATGGGAGGAATTCCATGGGAATATAGCAAACATGACTAGGAAAGGGGCCCGGCTCTTAACAGGAGGAGGTGAAAAAGAGGAAGAGGATGAAGACATGGACAAGGAAGGAGAGAAAATGAGGAATAGGAAGAGGAGAAATAAAAAGAGAGGGGGAGGAAAGGAAAGGGGGAAAGAAGAACAGGGAGGCTCCTGACCAGTAGGAGGGCTGAAGAACAGGCAGGAGTTCCCTCCAAGGTCAGGGTGGTCATGCTAGGACATCTGTCAATGGCAGCGCTCGGGAAGATGCTCTGTGTGTGGAGTGACCATGATTGCTTGTCTTTCCCTCCGAATAGATAACACTGAGGAAGAGAAGTTGTGACCTAGACGGCTTGAAAGATGAAGAATCCTGGCAATACAAACTCAGCAGGCTCCTCATGTACCTGGAATAGAGGGCTGCTGTTCTGAAAATAGCTGGCCAGTGTGAAGGATATCGGGCCAGGAAGTTATCTCGTCTTGATAAATGTGGTAAGGTGTCCAGCAGCCCAACTGCCCTGGCTTCTTTGCTATACAACTTACATTTCCCAGCTTCCTGTGGCTAGCTGAGGCCCTGTGGCTAATTTCTGCCAATTCCATTAACAAACTTCCAATAAGGCCATCCTGTCTCCCTTCCTCCAGCTGCAAAAGATGCTCAGGGTCTCCCACCATCTAAGGCATGGCTGAACAGAGCCATGAGAGGAGAGATCTGGGCCTGGAAACTGCCACCTCATAAATGTACCTCATGCTGCCTGGAGAATACCCTCAGTTAACTGCGACATGACCAGAAAGAAACCTTTCTTGTCATCGTGTGGTCAAGACCTAGGTTGTGTGTTGCTGCCACAGTCCTGCCCGCCCCACCATCACCTCAAGACATCATCCTCTGCGTCCTGCTACTCTGACTGACAGACAGCCCTGCATGGCAAACATTTTATAATTCTGCTGTGCTTCTGTTATTGTGTATGTGCTATATAGTTGTGAACGTGTTCATGTGTGTGCATATACATGTGGGTTCATGTACACACGCTTGCACTCATATAATTGCTAGAGGTAAATGTCACGTGTTTTCCTCAAAGGCTTATCACTTTAGTTTTTGAGAGAGGGTCTTCCACTGGAGAGAGAACCTGCAGCCAACTGATTCAACTAGACGGACTGGCCAGTGAGGCCCGTTGGTCCTCTTAGTCTGCCATCCCCTGGCCTAAGGTTACAAGTGTATACCGCCACAGCAGCTGGACGCTCTAGATTGAAATTCAGGTCCTGAAGATTGAGCAGCAATCAAGCCACAGCTCCCCAGGCCTTGCTAGTCTTGTGTCTGGAGACAAAGTCTCATGTTCATATAGCCCTAGCTGTACAGCCTAAAATTAAGGTAGCTAAAGTGGCCTCCTGCTTTCCCCTCCCAGTGCTTGGGATTGCAGGTGTGTGAAACAACACAGGTTTATTTACTTACTTATTTATTTATTTATTTATTTATTTATTTATTTAGTACACTTTCTCCTTCCCTCACAATGGCTGCTATACATAATACCAAAGAGCCCTCCTGATCTTTTCAACTAGCTGGGAAACTGGACAACTACTCACTAAATTGTTAACCTCCCTGTAGCATTCCAAGCCAGTAGGATCCTTAGTATCTCAGTGCTCTGAAGAAAAAGATAGAATTTTTGTCTTTGTTACTGGTCATTTTTCTCCTAGTTATTCCCCCAACTCCTTGAAAGGGCATTTTCCTACTGTTTTCAGATTCCACAAATAGATTCAATACATAGGAATATTTGATCTCTAGAAGAAAGCAAAGCCATCGTGTGTGTGTGTGTGTGTGTGTGTGTGTGTGTGTGTGTGTACGTGTGTGGTGTACATGTGTGTGGTGTGTGTGGATATATGTATATGTGTGTGACTAAACACATAAATGTGGCATCCCATGAACTGGAGTGAAAGTAGCTTGTTTGCTTCATTCATTTACATTGTTATTAACTCATTTAGAGCCAGGGTCTCTCACTCACTGACCTGAAACTCTATATAGACATATAGACCAGGCTGGCCTCACACTTGCAGCAGTTCTACCTCCACCTCTAGGCTTGGACTGAAGGCACACGCCACCACACCCGGGCCTCTTTACTTTCAAGAGGGGAAGAGAGAGACCCAAGAAGGGAAGAGAGCAAAGAAGAGAACCTGGAAACTGTCCCCAGGCCTTGGCTTGTAAATACCCTGCACTGAATACCATTGGGGACAGTGAGGACTCTGAGCTGAAATGCAATTTTAAATGGATTGAGTGTAATTCAAAGACAGTTTCTGGTACTTTCTTAATCCTCTCCACTGCAGCTTCCTCCCTCTGTCTTTATTTCAGTGTTAATCTCTAGGAGAACCCAAGAGGACAGATGGACCTTAAGTACATACTTCTGTTGGGTGGCCAGGGGCCATCTTTTTGTCAAAGGAAAGGCTCAGAGGCATCCTGTCATGGTCCTCACAACTGATGGAGGACACACAGTGAGGCTTCTCTGACCTCTAAATAGCAAGGTCTATGGCAGTGACTCCAAACCGCTTCCCTGAATCTAGCAGGTGCCCTCTACTTCAGCCTCTCCTCCCAAAGTAACTCCCAAAGTAAACAAGATATCCAGCGTGATGGATACACTGTATTTACAAGGCATTCTGAGACAAGCAGGAAACCGGCAGCCTTCAGGGAGCTGTAGAAAGAACCCTTAGCCATAGTCTTTTCTATAGAAATTTTACAGGGAGCCACTGACTGCCATTACAGTTTGAAAATATGTTCCCTATGAAGAAATACCGAACTCAATACGTTAGTTTAACAGCACATAAAGGAGTCTTTATTCTGCCTGTTTCCACGTATCTGCTTCCACGGGAAGCCTGGAGGCCGTTTCACTGGCTTGTTTGCAATTGTCAATGTCCACTCCACAAAAGATGTGAATCCTTTTTACACTGCTCACAAAACATCAATTCATATTGTATCACACAATGTCGGCCTGGCCATGTTTTAAATGCACCACAGACAGTTTGCAGCACACGGAAACGTCTCATCACTAAAAGGGTGCTCAGTGTTGAAACTCGCATGTTGCAAAGCCTGTACTCAATGCTCAGGTCCTGGACAGTGTTACAACTTCTGTAGCTCCACCTTTGGCCACGACATCTTGAGTGAACCTGATCCTCGGAGCTAAGTAAGGTGAAGCCAGGCTAGCACATGTGTGAGAGAAACCCCACAGTTTAACGTTTTTTAACTATTTGTTTTTGTTTTTAAAATTATGTGTATGCATGTGTGGTTGCAATGGGATATGTGCATGTGAGTTCAGGTGCCCAAAGGGCCAAAAGAGGGTGCTAGATCCCCGGGAGCTGGAGTGTGGGGTGTCTGATGTGAGTGCCAGGAACCAAATTCAAGTTTTCTGCAAGAGCAGTCTGTGCTCTTAACAGCTAAGCTATCTCTCCAGTTCCTCCTCCTCAGTTTCATCCTTTTATGATCATCAAACAACTTCCAGTTAGGGTTATCTGGAAGATAACTCTAGAGTTATCTATTATCATCAAAAACATTTATTTAGCCTAATGAATAAGTGAAATCAAGTAAGGCGAAAAAGAATTCAATTGTCAAAACACGACAGGATGTTGGGAACAAAGCGGAGTCTTGGTTACCTTCCCAGAGTGTCAAAACGCAAACCCAGTCACTCCAATCCAGAATCAAGGTCAACACACCCCTCATGCCACCCCTGCCCTGATGCCCACAGTGCCCAGCCCTTTGTCCTCCAAACTTAACTCTAATCGTGTTTAATAACTTCTGCTGGAGGTGCTTCCAGCTTGTCACAGAGATCAACAACAGTAGTGTCATCCTTAAGCTAGCACAGGAAACAATGCTATGACTGACAAAAGCAAGGAGTCAAAGCAACAGGAAAGACTTCCTTAGTACCACAGAGTAAGGGATATGTCCAAGAGATCAGACAATGACAACTAACCCCACCCTGGACATCACTATTTAGGGGCTTAAATAAAAAAGCACGCTGGAGAGTGGCCTAAAGACTGGGAGCTTCAAAATGAAGCACATGCGCGCTCACACATTTTAAAAAAAATTTCTTCTCTTTCAAAAGCCATAGTTAACAGAATTTTAACATTCACGTTTTATTGTATGTCTAGGACCGTGCGGCTGATATTGGTGTGCTAGGGGAGTCCATGTGGGCCTTTTCCAAGTAGAACAGTCATTGCACAGTGTCTGTGTCTGCTCTAAGTGTGTCCGTGGAGAGCCCAAGAGTAAGCTTGACATCTCTGTTAGGGGGAAAGAACTGTCAGCTTGAAGGATAGTTTAGTACTGTTCACTGCTGCTGTAAGGAGGAGAGGCAGCAACCTCCCCATTGCCTTTTATTTGGGAGGCAAGTTTCCTGCAGGTCCACTTCAGTGTCCTTCAAGCCTAAACCATGTGCTTTCTGATGCATTTTTTAATTGGACACAGACACTGAAAATATACTCCTTTTAATTGTCCTCACCTATCTGATGAACATATTAGCCTAATCACGGACACAGTTTTCAAGACCCAGGAAATATCTTTGATACTTCTCTTCACCCTCCAGATCCTCTAGTCATAAAGTTCTATGTGGCTTCCTTCAAATGTTCCGCAGTATGCTGCCTCTTCTTCCTTTCTGAGTCCGTTCTCCAGATGAACAGGCTTTCACAAGCTCTTTTTAACTCCCAGCTCACCCATTCCAGCTCTGCTCCAGCCCCACCCAGCAGCTGTAGCTTTTACTATGCCCTGCATTCCCAAGAGGAAACCGTTCATACTCTGCAGGAACAATCCATAGGCCACAGTATGTTATGCCAGTGACCCAAGATGCTCCATAGGTGGGCTGGATTAAGTGACTCAACACAGTTTTTACCTGACTGTGGGCTTATTGGGAAGTAACTCCACTCTAAAGCGAAGAAATTTCACCTAAGAGTCCATAGCACCGTTCCACTGCCCACTAACGCTGAGCTCTTCTACCAGGTAATTTTAAAATTATTAGACATAAACACTTTTACCACTATGCATGAGTATTTTTGACTGCATTATGTGCACATATATACCACATGCGTGCTTGTTGCCCACAGAGGTCAGAAGAGGCCATCAGATTCCCTGGAATTAGAGCTTTGGCTGGTTGGGAACTGCCATGGGTCCTGGGAATTGAATTTAGGTCTTCCGCAAGAACAAGTTCTCTCAGCTGCCGAGCCATCTCTCTTGCCTTCTCCTGCCGGGTGTTAATGGTCTTCCGCCTCCACAGAGCTGACCTCCACAGGCCTTCTTTCCCACTGACCTTCAGCAAAACCCAATCCCTCCCAAACTCTGCTGTATCTAGCACAGATCACTTTCTCCCTTTCCCAACCTTTTGTCTGTCCTGCCTCTACAAGAGTGAGAAAGTGCCCACCCGCCAACCCTACACCCCCCTTATAGGTGAGCAAATGGTCTTGTTTCTCACAGGAAACTGGTCCAGGTCACTTCTGCTTCCAACTGTTTCTCACTCTTCATCCCCTCAGCTGCATAGGAAGTGGTTCCCACCCCCATCCATTCTCTGCCACACATTGTTACAGATGGTCTATCACTATTTCTTAGAAAGTTGTTTTTGGTTAATCCTTCAACTCTACTACTCCTCAAAACAGATGGAGACTTACAACAAGATTCAAGGTTAGTAGAGTCCCACAGGGTCCTCCTCTCAGGCTCCCTCTATGTTAACATCAACATCATAGAAAAGGGATCAAAATGGGGGAAGTTATCCTCAGTCAGTACTACACTGTAGGCTGGGAATGTACTCCTAACTATACTGTAGGAGTCAGCAAGACTTTATTGGCTCTTCTACAAGATGCTTTCTCTCACTGAGGACCCACCCTGGGATTCCCTAGACTGCACTGCATCACCGTGGCCCTTTGTCTTCCTCTTATTGGGAGCATTTTGCAATTCTTCCTTTAAAAACATTCTGTATATGGTTGTTTGGCCTGCATATATGTACACATATCACATATATACAGTACTCCTGAGGCCAAGAAGAGTGTATTGGATCCCCCTGGAACTGGAATTATGATTGTAAGATACCATGTAGATGCTAGGAATCAAAGTGGGGTTCTTTGGAATAGCAGACAAGGTTCTTAACCTCTGAGCCACATTCCCAGCCCATCGTCATTATTTTTAGACACTCTTGTACTTTGGAACATGAACCATTGCCTAAAATGTCCTTTTATTTGGTTCTGTCTATATCTTTACTCTTCTTGATCTCGTCATTATTTTTTTTTAAAGACTCTGATACTTTGGAACATGAGTCGTCACTAATTTCTTTTTAAATGTCCATCGATTTGGCTCAGTCTATATGCCCCCCAAAATAAGGTCACATATATCCCAAGTTGGCCTTGAACTCACAATGTAGCGAAGAATGACCTTGAACTGCTGAGCCTCCTGTTCCTATCTCCTAGTTATTGAGAGTAGAAGTAGATGCTGCCATGTCCAGTTTAAACAGTGCTAAGAATCGAACTCAACCCAGGGCTTCTTTTATGCTAGGTAAACACTTTACCAATGGAGCCATATTGTCATGCCTGTCTGACATTTTATTCTTGATTCCACATTACTAGGGAGGATATTGTGGAGGGTGTATATAGATCCTTCTCTATCCTTCATGTCAAATGTTCAGAGCGTGCGTTTCCATGGAGATATATCTTGTCCCATAAGACTCAGTAGAGGTCTTGTCTGTCAGGATACTTCATAGAAGTGGTGCTTTCTCTGCATCTAAGCCACAAGCACTCAGCAAATTCACCCTTCACTAGAGCTTTCCTTTGGGAATTACAACCACCACAGGTTTTGAGTGACGATTTTCTGGCTGCTTCATACCACTTTTAGGAACTGAAATTCTTTTGTAAGGAATGGTTGCCCTATTTTTCCCACTTTCAAATTTGGTTAAAAGACTTGTAGAGGTATGGGATTATGGTCATTTTTTCCCCTCTGTGCTATAATCTAACATGTGTTTCACAACAATTTGTTCTGGGCCTCAGCTAGGGCACTGGCCCCTTCAGAACAGAGGTGATCACATGTTATGTGTCTTTCTATATTGTCCCTTGTGGCCACAACAATGAGAGTCTCATCCGTTCATTTATTCCTTTAGCAAATCATGTTCAGTTCCTTGCCCTAAGTATTAGAGTCACAACGGCAAATGAAGAGATTCCTTTCCTCATGTGGTTTAGAGCCTCATCAGTAGACACTCATACGTGTGCACACTTTTGTCTGCTGAAAGTATTTGGAATGTATAGTGATGGTCCTGATGGAACATGGTCAACTCTACCTGGAGAAAAAGGGCAGATGCATGAATAAGACTTTCTTAAGACCAAGTAGTATTCTGTTCTGTTCCCTTTACTCTATTCCTCGCCTTGCAAAATAAGGGAGTGTGTAAAAACACTTAGAGACAATTAATCAGATATTTAGAAAAGAATGCTATGTGGGTACATGCCACTCTTGCGTTTTCGAGAACTAAGTTTAAACAAAAATGTAATGAGGGCACACTTTAAGAGGATTTAATATGATAAACACAGATTTCTATTTTTATTTTTACATAGTACTAAGAAAATTGGAAACCACTAACGTTAAAAAAAAAAAAAACCTGAGAAGCCATTTGTCTTAATCCATTTTTTCAAATCCAATTTCCTAGTTTTTATTCCTTCATGGGGAATAATGGAGATCAGGTAAGAAGCAGCATCCATCAGAGATGGGCTCTCTGGGTGTCTTTTCTTAATTCAATTTTCCCATGCTATTTCTACTGTAATTTCCAAACACAGCTGTTCTCTTCCGAGTGTGATAGCTCAGCCCTGCAAACATCCCTGGGAATAATAAACAAACAAGAGGGCACATTTCCTGCCCCAAATTATACCCTGCAACATTCTCTACCCAGAACACTCCCGAGTGGCAAGCAAGCAGGGGCACATCAGAAACGCATAACCTGGGGGACCCACATCAGGGCACGGACACTCAAATGTGTTCCTACTTAGTGTTCCTACTACTGTTCCCAGGAAGGAACAAGCAGGCTCTCTCTGCTGCACCGCGTTACGTCATCCTTGCAATCGTAGGCAATGCTGAACATGTTTTGCTGTCGCTGCTCCTATCACACCTCCTAATTAATGTCAGGGTGTCTTTCCATGTTAATGAGGACACAACACATCTGTGGGCACTCACACACACACACACATACTCATGGCTGCGTCCTGAAATATGCTCCTACGCACGCAGCTCCATCTTTGTATTAGTACCCACTTATAAATAGAGTTCGCTCCGCCCACCCATGCATGCACATATGCACAAGCGGCATACAATCCAGTTGACTTCCTTTCCTTAAGTTTTCCAGGAGATAAAGATGAGAAGCTCAGGAAAACGAAACACAAGAAGACACTTCGTGGAGTCCGTGATTAGGAGGCAGAAGCTAATGAGATAGACAAGAGGCACAAAGGGAACACAAGGGTGCCACACTGGGTGGGGAAGGTGTCAGCTTCACTCTGCCTTCCTGCAGGGCTCAGAGCCTTTACTGGGGACACTCGTGTTCTTCGCCCCTCTCTGCCAGTATCTTCCTAAGTTAGGGTTACTAAATGAGGGAAGACTTCTCTTTAGTCTGATCATGGCCGTGTGCTCCTGGCCAGTACTTACTTTCAAGTTATGTCACTTAAAAGCTCAATGGGAGGTGGATGACAGTGGCTTGCCAGAGTGCTTCAGAAAAACTTCACAAGCATAACAGTTTCTGGGCCAGAAAAATGAGGAGCAGAAAGAGAAGTGATTTGTGCATATTTTATAATTTCTACAGGATGGGTTTTTCTTCTGTGTAGATGAATCTCTACATTAGTCCTATATGTCCTTAAGTCTTAGCCCACATCACATAACCACAGCAGGGTTATAGAGCTAGCAATAAACACAGCCTTTTCAGTTCACAAAATATATTCGAATGCACGATGTGGCTTAATTGTTGCAACATCCCTGAGATAGATATGATAATTACATCTATTTTAAGGTCAACAGAAGAAGAATAACAAACAATAAAAACTTTACAGATTTTAATTGACTGCCCTAATGTCACAGGGCTAGTGAACTACAGAACTAAAATGATTACTATTTTTATGCTTATTTTGGCAATGGTAGACTAACCCTAAGGGCCTAAGGCAAGCATTCTCCCATGGAGCTATAGCCCTGGTCCCAAGATCTTAAAATTTGAAGCCAAAATTTCTGATGCCAAATGTCATTTATTTCCCACTACGTGCATTTCTTTTAATTTTTCTTGAATTCAGTTCTCTTTCCACTTTGCTATAGAATCATATTCATAATTTTACGTGAACCTTGCTCATTACCTAAAGATGTACTTTAGCTGAAGAAACCCTCTGGTTTCTAAATTTCATTCTAATGTTATGTTCCCTCTTTTGGTGCACTAACAGGGATGATATTTTAGCACTTGCAGACACGTTTGCTGGAAACCTCTTTTTGAGAAAATGTAGGCTCTACCTCTGATGGTCTGATCACTTTCACCTCCCTCTCCCTCCCGTGCCTCCCTCCGCCCTTCTCTCTCCTCAACCCCCACCTACCCATGCTGTTCCCAACACTCATACTTTCCCCTTTAACCCGCAGTGTCTATGTCCCTGTTCTGGTGCTCATCACACCCAGGACACCCACTGCAGAAACTCTAGCACAGGAACTTGACTGGAGCTATACAATGCAGAGTTTTTCCTGCAGGGCTGGGGATTGGACACAGGGCCTCTTATATGTTAAGCCAGTGTAATACCACTGAACAGCATCCCGAGTCATGTATTTTTCTAGGCTCTTCTTTCCCTGCCATTGTTTTTATCAAGATCCATGGACTTGGATATAGGTTTTCATTCCTGCAGAGCCAGCCCCAACACGCTACCTTCAGCTTGGTGATCTACGAATATTTAACAATGACGTTTTTCCTGCCCAGGGCCAAAACGGGGGAAGCAGCTTTGAAACCACGGACCTAGGACTGGAGAGGTTCTCACAAGTGCGAGAACCTGAGTTCAGATCCCAGAGCCACATAAAACAGGGTGTGGTTCTCAGCTGTTATCCCAGCGTTCCTATGGTGAAATGGGAGGCAGAAACAGGAGACGCCATGGAAGCTCACAGACCATCTAGCTTGGTGTAGACAAAAAGCAAAAACCCAAACTTCCTGTTTCCAACAAGGTGGGATGTGAGGAATAAAATCCAGATGTGTTCTCCGTCCTCCACCCATACCACCCATACGTGTGGCAGAAAAACCTATGTATATATGGGCGGGCACACACACACACACACACACACACACACACACACACACACACACACACACTTAAAAAAATAGATCTACGTGTACATTAACACAGCCTGGTCATTAGACCACTGGGAAGAAAGAAAGGCCTGGGATAGCATTTCAACAAGCCATCATATGAACCTCCTTCTCAGAATGTGTTGGGACTCTCTGGGCTGTTTTTCTAGCCATAACATGGGTTGGCACTTGTGTGTGTATGTGTGGGGTGCGGGCGTGGGGCGGGGGGACGGTGGGGGGTGGGGGGGGGAAGAGAGAGGCTCAAGTCTGCACTACATCAACAGTGCAGAGTCAGGCTCTGGGGCTGATCTTCTTGCTTTCTTGTTGCCCAACTGTGCACTGCCTGCTGTTTTAATTGGATTATTTTGAAATCTGCTATTTCTGTCTCATTCCTTTTCCCCAAACTGTCATATCGGCCCTGCAGTTCGACTGTGACACAGCTGCCAAATTTCACTCGAGAGATGGCTCTGTCTCAAAAGCCAGGCAAAGCGATGGTCCCTTTGCTCTGCCTGGAGACCAGTTGAAGGGGTTAAACATCTGGAAGGGGCTTGCCTGGGTGTCTGAAAGGTCTGCTTTCCCTGCTCCGATGTTGTTTTACCATCATCTCCTGAGGGGCAAGGAGGCCATTAGCTCCACCTGAGCACAAAGGAGGACGTAAACCAAAAAAAGCCACTAAAACGCTTCGGGATCAGATAAACAGAGACTGTGGTTTTTCATAGATATTTTGACTTCAAAGTTTCAAAGCACCAAAGATTTAAGGTGACACTGTTTAGAAGTAGAGGAAGCCTCAGAGAGCAACCCACTCATGTTCCAGACGGGAACTCAGAGGTGCAGCATCACTGAACACTGTTACGTGCTCTTCTGATTCTCAAGCCCAAGGGCGGTCCACGTGAATATGGGCTCTTCTGCAGACACATACAAGGCCAAGGTCACATCTGTGCCATTGAGGCCAAACTGAGGCCCAGCTTTTATAGCACAGGGCACCAGCAGCAAGGACGACAGAGCTTCATTCAGCTACATGTACTTGTTTTAGATACTCAACCCAATTACCACCAGGAAAAAGCAATGTAAAGGGAAAGAGAAAGGGGGCACAGCACCAGTGTTTAATGGGCCTTAGTCATGCGCTGGGCTAGCTAACATTGCTAAGTAATGCTGTGACCTGTTTGCTCCACCATGAAGACAAGGGACAGGGACGACAGAAAAAAAAAAAGTATTTTAGAGAAGGTAGGGGACAGAGTATAACTGCCAAGTCACAAAAACAACGTTCCAAGTTTCAATGAACTATTTATTGAAAATGCAAATCAACAATTCTTGCTGAGCCCAAGGAGGTGACACATTGCTTGCCACAGACATGTTTCTTACTAAGCCCAATCTATAGTTTACACACACACACACACACACACACACACACACACACACACACACTTGTACTTCATTTTTGTTTTTGTTTTAAATTCAGAGAGCCTCATAGTTTAGCCCAGGATAGTTCAGGTATACTATATAGTCCAGGCTGACCTCAAACTCTTGATAATCCTGGTGCCTCCTCCCAAATGCTGATATGTCACACATTGCCCCCCTCCCCCCCCCCCCGCAAGAGGCTTTTTACATTTTTTCTGTTATAAAATTTCAGCATATGAACACTTCATATAGGACAGGAACTAAATGGAAGGGGTAAATGATGCTGGCACAGTAGGCGCTGAGCTCAGAGAGAGGGGTGAAATGATCTGCATGTTTCTTTCCCATTCAACTAGTGGATCAAAAGCTAGACTCTTTCCCTTTCTAGATCCCAGAAGATTTGTTTAAATGTTTCATTTTACTTGTGAACGTCTATGCAAATTTACTTTGTGAATGTCTCTATACTAACACTATAAGTCACATCATTTGTAAAAGTTATTAAGGATAAAATACTTTATAAAAAAAAAAAGGCTGGGGAGCCATTTTACAAACTCTAATGTGCTCCAAAGTAGCCTTAAAAAGCTATAGAGACATATAAAACACCATGCACTCTTGATTCTGACCGGGCATGTTTTTCCCTTTGCAATGATAAAGATCTTTAAGTGTCTCAAACGCTGCCTTCCCCTGCCCCCACAGGATATGAATTATGGATGCTCCCTCAAGATTGAAAGCAATGGAGTCAAAAGGGGAGAACATGTTTATGATGAAGAATAAAATTGAGGGAGACTTCTATTTTAAATATTAAACTGAAACCAAAAATGGTCTCTTCCACCAAGATATGTGTGTTATAAATCTAAATGGAAAATGGGCTTGTGTTCCAGAATGCACTCTTTCTCTCCCTCCCTCCCTCCTTCCCTCCCTCCCCTTCCCTCCCTCCCTCCCCGCCCCCCTCTCATTCTATGTGTGTGTGCATTCCAGTTCATGCATTTGGTATGTGGATCCACTAGTGGAATAGACACTTAGACTGAGTTTCTCAAAAAGAGAAAAACATGGCAGTTCATATTTCATGCTGGATCCTTGCACCCCATTAAAGACCAGTTGTTGAGGACAAATGATACTGAAAATGTGTCCATCAAGGATAGTAAATTCCAAACCAAAAATGTAGCATTACTTAATGCCCATTAAAGGCCATAGGAGAGGAATATTTGAGTGGAGGTAATTGTGTAAAAGACTGGTACAAGCATCCTGGGATGTAGGGAAATTGGTAGAAAAGAACCAGAAGCTCATACACTACACCGAGAAGGACAATGATTATTAAAATGTCTAAGATATGACAACTTGCTTTGATCTGGAAACTTTAATTAGTCAAAAATATCTTCTATCTCTCTCTCTCTCTCTCTCTCTCTCTCTCTCTCTCTCTCTGTGTGTGTGTGTGTGTGTGTGTGTGTGTGTGTGTGTGTGTGTGTTGGAATGAATCCTATGATTTATACTATAATTTAAGGTAGATTACAGTAGGTAAAATAGGAGAAAGCTATGATTAGGGAAATGGCTCAGTCAGTAAATTATTTGCTGAGTAAGCATGGGGACATGCATTTGGACCCCCAGTGCCCACATGAAATTCAGGCGTGAGGATACGCTCCCCAGTGCTGGGGAGGTGAAGGTGGATAGAATCCTGGCCAGACTGCTTGTTATCCAGCTTGCCTGACTAAGCTTATGAACGCTACATTCAGTGGGAGATGCTGCCTCAAGAAGTAAGGTAGAGAGTGACTGAAGAAGACAGTGGAGGTCAACCTCTAGTCTCTACAGTCTCTCTTGCTGTGTGTGTCTCTCTCATGTGCACATATACAAGTATGCACATACACACCACACACACAGAGACACATACATACATATATATATACACACACATAGATAGATAGATAGAGAGATAAAATGATAGATAGATAGATAGAGCAAGTTCATAAAAGAATAAAATAAATTATCTGGGTGAAGCTATCATCTCAATCCTTCATTATTAAAGAAAGAAATTAAAGTAGTCTCCAAACTATTTACAGTTTTATTTTCCATGTTTTTAGTTACCCAGGTTAGCACTGATATGAAAATACTAAAATGAAAATTCTAGAAACATACAATTGACAAGTTCTGAAAAGCATGCTGAAATCTCATGCTACCTCACTCTTCTCTACTCAAGACATAAATCATCCCTTTGTCTTGTGTGTACACATGGTATATGCTACCCTACTGTTAGTAACTCGGCAGCCACCTTGGTTTTCAGATCCACTGCCATGGTTCTGTAGTTGTTTATGTTGAAGAATCCTATTTTAATCAATCATGGCCCAAAGCCCCAATGCTCATTACAACATATTTTCATAATTTATAGTTCCAGTATCATTGTTCATAATCCAAAGATAACTTTTATCATGTGTGTGCATGTATAGAAAAAAAATGTATTACTCATTAGCGTCAGAATGATTTGCATTTTCACGTGTGTACCATGATGATGAGGAATGACCAGGGTATTAACATACCCAGATGCAGGGTGACACCTGTCTTTTTTGTTTGTTTGTTTTTTTGTTTGTTTGTTTTGAGACAGGGTTTCTCTGTGTAGCCTTGGCTGTCCTCGACTCACTCTGTAGACTAGGTTGGCCTTGAACTCACAGAGATCCACCAGTCTCTACCTCCCAAGTGCTGGGATTAAAGGCGTGCACCACCATGCCCAGCTTGACACCTGTCTTTTAACATGTTATACACTCAACAAGAATCAGAGAACTCACTGCCCAGTTTCTCTGTGACATGAACTGTGACAAAGATGTACCTCTTAAATCACTTCCATGGAGAGCTGGGGAAGTGCTGATCCCTTGTGGGCCAGGCATGGGGCCACCAGAGAACAATTGTGTACAACTCCTGTCCTTATCGCCATCGGTTTCCATTTTGGAGTTGTTGCCAAGGGCCCTCCATTTCCCATCCCCATTTGTTCTCTGGCTCTCTCTGCTTCATGCCTCCATCACCCACAGGTCTTTTCTTCAGTTTGTCCACTGCCTCACTCCAGGTGCCCCCTTTTCAACAGCCCAGCCCCTCTCCCTGTTCCCTCCAGCCACTCTTTATGCATTTGGTAGTATCAACTTATTTTTGAAAGCTCCCTTAGGGACCAACCCATGTCTATCTTGTTCCTTTCTGTGTCTACAATGCCTGACACCATATGCACAAATCATTTGTCAAATAAATGGAGACGTGCTGGATGACTGAATGAGACACCAATAGGAGGACAGGGTCTTTATTCTCACAACCCAAAAGCCATGGCTTCCTTCTGGACTGGCCATACCCTGGAAAACCCTAAGTTGCATAGGGAACTATGAGAATTAACTTCTCAGTAACACTCTGTTGGTTTTAAAGATGCCCTTCTACATGGCTGTAGGGGTAAAGATGGTTTGCACAAACCCACCTATGCAACAGAGAACATCAGAAACCTGTAGGATGTCAGCTCCAAGCTACCATTAGACCAAAAATAACATGGCCAGCTTCCCTGTCTCATTGGAGGGATCTACTCTGGCAAGCTTTGGATGACTACTATGTCTGCGTTTTTGAATAGCAGCCTGGGAGTCATGCCTAAAAACTCCTTTTTGCCTACCAATCTACCTGTGTGAGTCTCCATTGCTTGTGTCATAGAGGAGACTAGGTGCTATCCAAATGCCATGTGATCCTAATGACAGTGTCATTACCGCCCTTACAGCAGCTACATGCAGCCTTCCTACCTACATGCATAAGGTGCCTCATCCAAGTTCTTTGCATGGTATATATCTGTCAGTACGTGTATTATTTTTTGTCCCCTCTCCCATGAATTTCACATTTCCTTTCAGCCCAATATACAAGCTTGCCTAAAATACATGTTTTGTTTTCTTATGCACCCCCACCATTACCTATGAGAGATTTACGGATGACCATTAAAGAGGCACTCTGTAACTAAAATCCCTCAATTAGGAATTTAGATGCTTCTCTTCTGCTAAGTACAAAGCTGCCTAAATGAGACTGAAAAATTAAGACCCCAGTGAACATAATGCTGACAGATGCAAAGCACCTGTAGATGTCACAGTGAAAGGCAGTGGTTCAAGCCACCCAGGTACTCCTGCGTGTTTGTCTCACTCAATGGAAATTCACTTTTGGCCCCCTTTCTTCCCATGTTCAGTCTTAGTATGTGGCCAAAGGGTGGAGTGACTCAGATCCCAGCTTCCTAGGTCCCTGACTCTTTGTTGTTTGTTTATTTGTTTGAGAATTTGTGTATTTTTATTTTATGTGTATGGATGTTTTGTTCGCATGTGCACCAAGTGTGTGCAATGACCTCAGAGACCAGATGAGGGTGTCAGATATCTTGGGATGGGAGTTACATACTGTGGTGAGTCACCATGTGGATGCTTGGAATTGAACCCAGATCCTCTAAGATCAGCCAGTGCTCTTAGCCGCTGAGCCATCATCTCTCCAGCTCAGCTACCTTTCCATTATGCATCTATAGACTGGAGTGCATGTTGCCACGAACTAGGAAGGTGAGAGATGGCTCAGCAGTTAAAAGCACTGTGTACTCTTTCAGAGGTCCTGAGTTCAGTTCCCAGTAAGGACATGGTGGCTCACAACCATCTATACTGGGATCTGATGCCCTCTTCTGGCATGCAGGTGTACATGCAGATAGAGCACTCATATATGTAAAATAAATAAATCAATCTTTTTTTTTTTTATAGCACTAGGAAGGCAGAAGCTCTTCCCTATATCTTTCCATTCATTCAGTTCATGAAATGAAGCTTGTTTATTGATAGGAAAAGTACAAGAGCCAAGTGAACCAGCTCACACATGGCTCCAGAAGGTGAGGGACTCTTGTCATGAGGCTCACCAAAGACCTGACACCTTCACGGTCTGAGTCACTTTCTGTACTATGGCGAGGCAGCCTGGATAGGAATGAGGATCCATTACTCAGGGCTGAAGCTTGGGTACCCTAGCCAGCAGACATAGGAGTAATCTTAAACCCTGTGGAAAATGGATTTCTTCCTTGAAGAAATTCAGTGGACAGTCTCTCCAGGACAGTACTGGCCATAGTAATGAAGCAATGAAATTCCTTTGGACACTAGGGATGAACCAGGGTAAGAAGGGAAGAATAATTGCATAAGGCAGGGTTCCACTGTGGTTAGTACCATACTTGCTTCTATAAAAGGCTTTTTTGTTGCTTTGTTTGTATGTGTATCCGCATGACTGTAAGTACACATGTGTGTGTGCAGGTATACACGAGTATGTGCCCACAGAGGCCAGCAGAGGATGCCAGACGTCCTCTACTCTGCATCTATTCCTGTGAGGCAGGGTCTGTCCTTGAACTTGAGGTTTGGATCTTCTTGACTAGGCTGAGATCCTCAAAACCCCTCCTCACAGTGGATACTACATTTTCCAGCCTGCTTGGTTTATTATATGGATGCTGGGATCTGGACTCTGGTTCTCGTGTATTGTAGGGTGGTTTTCCTCCTGTCCCTTAGCTCCCAGAATAATGACTCATGAGACCCATTGAATATTATACAAATACCTAGGCCATATACATATAGCTAAGCTCTTCTCTGACTAGCTCATAATTTAAAAGAATCCATTATACTAATCTATATTCCGTTGTGTGTCTGGTAACCTGTGCTCAGGCACTATGTGTCCAAATTCTTCACATCTTGGTGCCTGAATCTCACACCTGGCTCTATCCCAGAATCCTTTCTGCCTCCCAGATGTTCCACCTCCTATTTCCTGCCTAAGCTATAGGCCACAGGTTTTTCAATTGACACCCATACACTACACAAGATATCTTCTACACTCATTGTGATGGAACAAGCACTCTTAATTGCTGAGCCAACCTCTCCAGGGCCCATTTTCACCTTTGTGTGTGTGTGTGTGTGTGTGTGTGTGTGTGTGTGTGTGTGTGTGTGTTTTTAATTCCTTTCTCTGCTTTCTTGAGGTAAGGTCACATATGAAGCAACCAGACCTTGAATTCCTGATCGTCCTGCCCCTGGGTGCTGGTTTTAAAGATGTGCACCACCTTACCTGGCTCACAGTCAATCGTTTGTTTTTTTTTTTTATCATCAATAAATATCCAGTTGACACAAGATTTTAATGAGAATAAACTTGCCACACATAGACACATGAGGCATGGTCTCACATAATGGGCACTATGTTTAGCTACATCTTACAAATGCAAACTTAAAATATCATCCCTGAGAAAAGGGAAGGGCTGTTGTCTGAGCCCCTGTAGTGATCAGAGGGATGGGTAACCTCTATGTCCTATAAGGCAACCAACTGCCTGATACTAGGCACAGCATACAGACACATGCTAGATAGTCATAGACACATTCAGTTCTTTGTAAAGAGAAGCCCAACTTCAGATTGCTTCTCCTGAAGGCTGTTAATGAAATTTCTCATCTTTATTAAGCAGTGAAAAAAAAGCCTCACTTTTCACTGGAAAATGCTGGCTATTCAATGATTTCACAATTGTCCAAAAATACTTGGCTGGAAAGAGAGACCTCACAATTCCCCGGGGCTCTCTCACACTCCTCCCTGACTCAGTATTCGTTCTCAAATGTCCAAATCTGGCAAGCTATAAGTGTGCGTCTGTCCAGAGAAGGCGAGCTCTAGAGAGCAGCATGACACTCCTGCAGATCCCCTCACACGCAGATCCCCTTCTCGGTGTGCATACATATCCCCTCACACAGCACACATGGACACACACAGATCATTCCTCATCGTCAATGTGAAAAGCAAACACCCTTTCTATGTCCAGAGCTCTCAGCATCCAAGACTTTGAGGGCATTCAGAAGAGGCATGGGTCTCTTCTGAAAACAACCTGCTACCATTTGATTTGGGAAGCAATTTAGAAATGTGCATTGAAACGCTTCACACCTGAAAACTCTTCCACTAGGCAGCTCACTGATAGGCAACTGGCCCAAGGAAGTCTTTAATAACAGGAACTACTAGAGTTATAAGAACTTTCTGATAGCATTAAAGTTAAATATATATGCATATGTGTATATATATATATATACAACTAACAATATGTATATATATGTATATATACACAATTCAATTCCAGACAATCAAGAGAAAGAAATTTCAATGTGTCTGCTTGTTGAAAAGTTATATAATCAGAGAAAGTTACATTGTAAAGATGACACTGCCATTGAATGATGTTGACTCTGAAGAGAAACGAACATTTCCTCACGCTGCCTGATGGTTGTCTCTCCAGCTAAATATCACCATCAGAGTTATCTCTTCCTTATCATTGGCTTGTCACACATTTTATCAGTCACCTCAAAGTAAGTAAAAATTTTTTCTACTAAAAGAAAAAGAAAAGGGACTTACGTGAGTTGTTAGATAGCTCAATGGATAAATCACTTTTTGTGCAAGAATAAAGGACCAGAGTTCTGATCCCTGAACCCGCATAAAAGGCATCTGGGCAGGGTAACAGCGACAGAAGTTCCCCTAAGCAAGCTGGCTGGCTACACTAGTTATATTAGCTCTGGGTTCAGCTGGTGTTCAATATATAGGATGGAAAGTGATGGAGGGAGACTTTCAATGTCAAGCTCTGAGCTCTACATGCATACAAACACGTTCACTGCACAAACATGAGCTCACACACAAGTCATATTAGCTCTGGGTTCAGTTGAGAGGTGGGGCCTCAATATATAAGGCAGAGAGTGGTTGAGGGGTAGACTTTCCATGTCAAGTTCTGGGTTCTACATGCACACAAACATGTGCATTGCTTAAACATATGACCTGACATACATGTGAGCATGCCGCCCCCCAAAAGCATGCACACCACAATTGTATATGTACATACAAGCAAAAGTTCTCTTTTATAAAAAGACTCCAGAAAAATAAGTAGAAGGGTAATACGTAGATATGTAGGTATGCTGTTCCTGTGTGTATGTGTGCATGTGTGCCTGTGTTTGTATACACATGTGCTTCTTCACGGAGAGCTACTGATGTGTGCCCACTACTGTCATAGGATTTCAAGACTAAATGACAATGACTTTGACCACAGATTTTGTCCTTACTCACCTGTACCATTTGCCTTCATCACAGTGCAAAGCCACAATCAGCCACTTCCTCTCCAGGAGATCTTTTACTGATGAGTTTGCTTGAGTAGAAACAGTGGCAGTAGAGATATTCAGTGTAAGAGGCCTGAACCTGTGAATATAATAAGACAGGTGATGAGGCAGCTTCATGACCCTATTTAGTATAATCTGAAGTCACCAAAAAGATAAATAATCCCACACACATACATACACATGCACACATACACACCCTGTAATTTTTTTTTAAATAAAAAGGATTTATTTTTAAATAAAAAGGATTAATTTAACTAACAGATAAATCTTCCTTTCCTGTCTTGATTCTGCTATTTTAGGGAAACATAAACTTGTCAGCTCATTCTCAGAAGCTCTCAGGTACATGCTGAACTACAGCTTTTGAGTTAAAATTCTTTTAAAGGTTTGTTGATTTTTATTCTACACATGAGTGTTTTGCCTGCATGTGCATTGTGTGTGTCTGGTGCCTACAGAAGCCAGAATTGGATGCTGGATACCCTAAGACTTGAGCTATAGATTGCTGTGACCTGGCATGCCAAGTCGCTGTGGGAAAACAAGCCAAGCTGGTCCTCCCTTCAGATACTGGTCCGCATTTCAGGCAGGCAGCGCCTCCTACCCTGGCCTCCGTCTCCTGTTTTATTGTAACTCTCATTTCCACATGCCCTGAGTTCTCACTTGGCCAGCTTGAATTTGTCAAGACTGGAGTGTTGAAGCCGTGACAAGCTGCCTGCCTCTGTACCTGTGACATCATTGCGCACATGCCAACTCCTGCCTCACTGGCTCCAAAGGCTACATGTTGCTCAGAAAAGAACATTGGCTGCCAAGGAAAAAGCTTTTCATAATAACATCTTTGGCAAATGACCCACCACGGAAGCATTAGTCACCACCGGGACAATAAATACAGATTTTCTGAGAGGTCATGGAGCCTGCTCTGGAGGATTTTCTTTCACCTACACCACAAGATTTCATAGGCTTTACGCAGGAATAATGGCAGCACGGCTGCCCTATGCAACCCACTCCACGGAGCTCCTGGTGTCAACCTCTCCCTGTAACCTCTTTCCAGCAGCAAGCCTGGGGACTTCACTGTGGCATTGTAGCTTCTAAGCAATCCTGTGTGGTCTCCAGAGGCTGCACCTATGAACAGAACCGAGGAGAACTGGGAAGACTGTCGGTCAGTAAAGTGCTTGCTGTACAATTACAGGAAGACTTAAGTTTCATCCTCGTAAACCACTTACAAAAAAAAAAAAAAAAAAAAGCATGGTGCATGATTATAATCCCAGTGCTGGGGAGGCAGAGGCCAGCAGATCCCTGAGACTTAGTGGCCAAGCAGCCTAGCCTACTTGGCTAGTGCTGAACTAATGAGAGACCTTGTCTCAAAGCACGAGGTTGATAGCTCCGAGGAACACATTGGGGGTTGACGTGTGTCCTCCACAGGTTCAGTCACACATGCACACATACATATACATGTACTCACACACATGCATACACACAAGGGACTATCATATGTTATAGGCAGAAAGTGGGAGCAAGAAGGAAAAACTCGGACCTATTCTGTAGCTTCAAAAATATTTGCACTGTTGAAAAACTTGAAGCCTGAAAACGAATGTCTATAACAAATGTATTATTACCCATGAAGCTCGGCACCAAACACTGCCAGGGACCTCCTAACCCTGCTGATGGCCACATCCTGATGCCCACATCCTACTTAGTGCTTCTTTCCACTTTCTCTCCAAAGAATGAACCACTGTGGTTAACTTTTTATTCATTGTTCTCTAAAATGTATGATTTTTAAGTTTTAATTTTTTTTTAAATTAAAGATAAGTTCTCATGTAGCCCAGGCTGATCTCTAACTTACTACACAAATGTCCCCATACTTGTCATCCCCCTGCCTCCATATTCTCAGTGCTGAGATATCTGGCATGCGGCAGCGTATCTGGATTATAGGGACTGAACCCAGGCCTTCCTGAAAACTAAGCGAAAACTCTACCAATGTGGGGACACCCTCAGCTTGTCAGATGCATTATATAATTCCACCGTGCTGCATACAGTCTCTTGTAAGTAGATCCCCCACAATGTTTTTGTGATGATTTATCAAGTTCGTTTCAGGTGACTCAAGTTGCTCATTTTCAGGATGTAATATTTCATTGCGTTGTTAAACTGGCTCAGTTTGGCTTACACTTGGCTTTGTAGTTGGGGGGGGGGAGGCGATAACCTGGCCCTGTACAGCCTTTGCACATGGTATATCTGTGTCCTAACTTGACGTATAAACAAGTTATAATCTAGCCCAAGAGTAGAGTATAGGCATATAACCAAGCAACCAAGTCTCAGCCAATCACAAGAGTCAGGGTTTAGACAATCATAGGATACCAATCCATCAGACCTTATCTAAACAAGGCCAATGGCAACTGCAACCAGTCAAGTCCTGCCTGTGTCACTTCCTCTTCTTAGGCTATTAATATAACCTGTACATGTGGTAGGGTGGAGCATTCCAAACCATCTTTGTTCTGGAATGCTGCCCGGTTCTAGAACATTTTTTCCTTGCTTAAGTAAACTTTGTTAAATTTAACTAATGCTTTTAACAGTTTCACAGTATAAAAATATATTTGTGATATATATATATATATATATATCTTCTTCTATTGATGGACATTCACATTTTTCCAGCTTTCATTTCTTTTCCCTGTTACCAACATGCTGTGTCTATGAGACAACACACATAAGCACACATTTCCCTGACATCCAGCCTGGGAGTATGTGAATACACATTATTCCACAACAGCATTAGAGTAGTTTCTGAAATGAATATACCAGTCTACATTCCTGCTGATAGTCAGCCCCATATGTTTTCATACTGACCAGTCATTTTAGAGCCAAGAAGACGGACACCATCGGCAGCTGGTGTAGTTGTTTACAGAGGGGAAGTTTTAAACACACACACACTATACCTTTTTTTTTTCTCTCTCTCACGTTATAAGTTTACATTTCATTCACCACTAGGGAATGAGTTACTTGCTAGAATAGGTTTATTTTGTCACTTTGAAAAGTGACATTAACTAATGACTTGGATTGAAGTGAGAGTGAAAAATTTGAAGGTCCCACGTGGCTTTATTTCTCAATCGTTCAATTCTTATGGTGGTACCAAAGAGTATTCTAAAAGACCAGCCTGTGGCTCAGGTGTGGGATTCCAGCACGCAGAAAGTAGAGGCAAAGTGATCAGAAGTTTAAAGACATTTTAAGTCCCAGTTCCAGGACAGGCTGGCTATACAGGGCACCAGCTCAATAACCCCCAAACTAAACCAAAAGAAATGAACAAGTAACAAAATAAATTTTCCAAGACACATGAAGTTCTAGGTCCAACACTGGCCACTGGGGATGGGGAACTAAGTAAAATTTCAATATACTGAAACGATGAAAAGTCGAAGCACTTGCTTATGTTTTCACAGTAGAGAGAAGCTAATCAGTGAGCTTCTCTCTATAAGACCAAAGTCAGAACATAAGGCTCCTAAGCCTCTGATGCTGGTTTAAAAAGCAACCCCCAAGGGGGCTACTTTTACAGAGCTCCTCCAGGTATATTGTGGACCTGGCTGGGTCTGGATTGGATGTAGCAGATCAAGGCTTAGCAAGACAAGATGTACTGATACAAGTCACCAAAGCTCACCTAACAGGAGTTTTCAACTCATGTCAGGGCATCACCTAGGAAATGCAGTCAGCACTAACCAGTGTCATTTTCAAGCATTTAGCTTTTCCTTTTCACTCTCCATTTATACCATCATGACTGAATAATCTTCCTTGTGGCTTCTCCATCCTGGTCTCTTTTTGACTAGAGCCCTAATCTGGGAGGAAAACGCCTGGTTTATGGTATTATGGTAAGGGGAGAAATGGGTAATTGATAATTTTGCAGGAACAGAAGATATTTCTGGAAAACTGAGTGTTAAGGAAAAGAAATAAGAAAAGCACGTATATTATTAAATGCTTTTCCCTTGCTTGTTTGGGGTTCCCTGGGAGTTATCAGTGAAGTTGCCTCTACGTAGGCTCTGCATTGTACTGCATTACGAAAGGCCTGATTTTTGTGTTGTTTAAAATGTGTGTGGGTTTTTTTGTGTGTGTACTTATGTGTGGAGTTCAGAGGACAATTTGCAGCAGTCTGTTCTCTCCTTTCCTTATATGGGTTTCTGGAATTGGACTTAGGAAGGCAGGCTTGGGGAAAGACATCTTCATCTTCTGAGCCATCTCGCTGGACCACAAGCCTTTATTTTTGTTCACACTTCACAGGCTAGTGAACTGGAGCCCAGGCAGGCATTATCTGGTGAGCTCTTCTTTCCTGACGAGGGAGACTTTAACTGCCTTGTTTATTTTCTATTAAGAACGTGGTTCTAAAAGCCACCCTTGGGGCAGAGGATGTAACTCCTTTGACACATTGCTTTGCCTAGTTTATACAAAGCTTGGTGTCTAATCTCCAGCACTGAATCGACCAGCCACGGTGTCCCAGCACCTGGGAGATGGAGGCCGTCTCCAGCGTTGCATCCACCAGCTACGGTGGTGCATACGCCTGGTGTCCCAGCACCTGGGAGATGGAAGCTGGAAGATGAGAAGGTCAAGGTCACCCATGGCTGTGTGGTAAGTTGGAGGCCAGCCTGGGATACATGAGACTCTGTCTTAAAAGAAACAAAAGCCACTTCATCTAATATTAGTGTCTGATACTAGTGCATGCAAACACATGGCAGAAACAGGGGTCTGTGACTTCAGGTGACATTGCAGGTGACAAGGTAGCAACAACATTAAAATAGCCATAGTATAAAGGAGCCTTGTAACAGTGTTGTATAAAGGTTCTATGCCTCTATAGTCCACAAGTACAAACATTTATTGACAAGTGACTTTGTTGTCCAATGTGATGTGAAAGCAGGTTGGCTTTTTAATCCAGTGACTAGACTGTCTTTTAGGGAAAATTATGGGGGTTCCTTTAAGTGTTTAATGAGTGGCTAATTAGCTTTCTCCCTCCCCATCTACACTCATGGAAAATGAGGTCAGATTCTACTTCCTACCCAAAGCACCTCTTGGAGACCGCATCAAATCCATCAGCAGCCTTTGCAACAGGGAATCGCTCTGCAAAGACAACACAGGTCTAAAAATTCTTCATCAAGGGCTCTGCCTCCTATAGACAGCTCTGCTCACCAAAAAGCTAAACATTTCTCAGAAGCTCCTGCAAAGGGGCTGTTCGGACAAGCTGGGATAAGCACCCAGGTCTCAGGCGCGGAATGGCTGACTGGATGCTCCTATAACATCCCACCCTCCTAGCCCAGTGGTCTTGCCCACAGCTACAGAGTACAGCCATTCAAGGACAGCAGACTGACAAGTGCCGAGTGAGGTAAGGGGAGCGAACTGGGGCTTATAAACACCTAAAAAGTAGAAGGGAGATTCCAAGGGAAGATTGCCAGTCACTGAGCGTGTCCAAGGAGTAAGACGCATTCACATATTCTTGCTTGTCCTTAAGACTTGCCAAGCATGCGCAGACCACTCGTTTTTCCAGGCACCATTGTGGCACTAGTGCCTATCCAGGAAAATATTACCTCACACGCTCAAAGAATGCTCCCCACCTTTGAGAACGCTGCAGGCCCTCAACAAGCTGCACATAGCTGTTTTCGACACAAGGGGAAGCATGTCCCAAAATGCTGCTGGTGGGAGGGAAGGCAGTGTGGGAACTATCTGAGCTCCCAACATAGCTCCAAGGTGCACTAAGTCGGGAGGTGCATGTCTATGGCCAGGGATAGCAAACAGAAGCCGCTGAGTTCTGAGCTATGCTGCAAGTGGAGTTGAGCAGCCTGGGGTAGGATTTAAAAAAACTCTTGAGCTAGGAAAGACCTTTAATTCATGCTGTGGAGCCCATCACAGGTTGTAGGAACTGGTGGCCGCTGTGGCCCCAGGGACTCGGTCTACCTGGGACTCCATAGCTAGCTGCTGGCGTTTTGTTTCAAGAGTCTCCCTCTCTCCTTGCTTCTCCTTTCTTGGCTTCTCCTTGCCTTCTTCTGCTTCTCTCTTCATCTCCCTCTCTCAATATCCCCTCTCCTGTTCCTCAGAATGGAACACTCAAATATTCAAATAAATACGTGCATCCTTTTAAGGGAGATAACCGCTTGCTGGCTTCACTCTCAGGTTCCTCCATTAAACCAGACAGCGATGCCTGTCGAGAAGGTTGGCATTGCACTGGGTTGTTATTTACATAAAAGTGCATGGCCCAGTGTACTGGTCTCTGCCCATCCCCAGGACCATATAAACTGTGCAAGGGGCCATATGGCCAGAATCCCAGTACCTGGAAAACTCGTGGTAATCTTTTGGCTACATAGCCTGTCCTAGAGATTCTGCCTCAAAATAAAATAATAAAATAAAACAAATCAGGCGTGCGTGAGCATTCCCGCTCTCGACTAGCCACTCAGACATCAGTTTCCCTCCCTTTCTACAGAGCAAATCTGAACAGGGCAAGATAAAGCCAATGGCTTTTTGAAAGGCTGGCAAAATGGGGCCCTATGGCAGCATCTGTTCACAAACAAGCTGGGGCATGCTCTGTTGCATGCCATTTAGCTGCAAGGTCGTCCTGCAGAGAACCTGGCCTCTACTCCAGAGCTAGGCCTCCTGAGCTGGGCCTCCCTTCTCTCCTGTGTTTGCTGTACCCTGGGGGTGTGTCAGCATCAGCACAGCTGTGGCAGAGCTGTGGCAGAGCTGTGCCACAGGGACAGCTGCAAAGGAGGGGAGTAGACAAAGCTCTGACTAGCCGTCAGCCAAAGGCAATGATGATGTTGCCATGTACTTGTGCCCAATCAGAAGCCAAAGATCCCAAGGTGTCCACCCACCTAACGAGATTGATGCTATCATACCTAACCTCAAAGCCAAAGATGGCGTAGCACATTAGCACCGCCACACTTCTCTAGCTTTCAACAGCCAGTGTCACTGCCCAACAAGGCTCTAAGCAAGCCAGCTTAGGAATCACTCAGCAGGAGGGACTACAGAGAGGATGAAAGAAGGCAGTGAAAGGTCCTCATGGCTAGTTACAGATAAACAGAAATATGTTCTGACACTCAGGAGACACACAGCTCTGAAAGGCTTCTATATGATGCTCCCATGGGCATCTGAGGGTCGAGAGCACTAGGTCAGTTGGTAGCGTGCTTGCTTGGCAATCAAAAGAACCTGAGCTGGATCCGCAGCACCCATGGAAAAAGCTGGGCATGCTGGCACACATGGGCTAGGTTAGCAGAGAAGGGCAGACCCTGAGGGTTCACTGTCAACCAGGCTGGCCTAATCAGCAAGGCCCTGGACCCGCATCAATTCAACTTGTACAAGTTGTACAGCTTCAGAGAAACAGCACCTGAGGTTTGTTTTTTATCTACACACATACACACACACACATACACACACGCGCTCGTGCACTCAATTGATAAAGGACAGCTGATATCTTTTAATAATAAGAAAAAACAACTATCACAATGAAGACGGCATTATTTAGAAACAGTATGTCCAGATACTGGTCCTTCTCTTCCTCCATGACATTCCACGGGTGGGACTGGGGACATTTTGAGGAGCACTAAACTGACAGACTAAATGTCACCGGAGTGGTAAATAAACAAATTTGCTTTTAGGAAACTTTACTGTAGTGTGGTAGCACATGCCTACAATCCCAGCACTCAGGAGGCTGAGGCAGGAGGATCACTGAGAGTTTAAGGGTCTCAAAGACAAAACAACCTTCAAGATAAATAACATACCACACACAGAAATCTTGAATGTGATGGCATGACTTTTTTTTTCCTAATGAAGCTGCAGTAAATTAATTATTGTCATTTTCTTCCAATAATCAAGCTCCACAGGACTGGGGACATAGCCCAGTTTGTAAAACACTTGCCTTGCAAGCATTAGGTTCTGAGCCACATCTCCAGAACCTACACTTAAAAAATGTTTTTAGAGCCAGCTGGGATGGGGCTCTTGTAAAACCCTCACACTGGGGCAGCTTGAAGCCTAACCAGACTAGACTCAGAGGTGGCAAGTTTCCAGGCCACAGAGACGTTGTCTCAAAAAATAAAGTGGATGGTGTCCTGAGGAATGCTACTAGAAGTTGACTGCTGACCTCCACAAATATACACACACACATACAGGTACATGCACACATACTAACTACATACACACACAAACCATTCATGGCCTTGAGATGACACATGCCCTGTGCTATCGGCAATACATTTTAGAACGCCAGCTGTCCCCTCCTATCCCATCTACATTTTGCCTATGTGAACTGAGCCCACAAAGAACACAGTGTAATTTTAATACCTAAGCAAAACCACGTGGAAAACAAAAGCATCACACAAGGCTCCCCAAGGCCAGCGGAAATGATCCCAGAGTATACACACCGCTGATTACGCTACATTATCACGGATAATTAAAAGTTGCCTGTCTAATAATATTAAGCAGCAGACACAACTTTTAGAAAATTTCTCCCTGGTATTAGCTATGCAAAAATCCCCTGAGTGCATGTTCCCCACTAATCAAATCCATCTCCTCTTAAGAGTGGGTATAATAAATGGGTAGCCTAAAAGGAATGCTTTGAACAGAATGTCTCACTATTGTCTGATTATTCTAAATTTAAAACTCCAACAAAGGCAGGGATTATTCTCCTAGAGGTTCAAGATTCAGGAGAGTTCGCTAATGAAGTTCCTTTAGGAGCGCAAATCAAAAAATTGCTATCTGCAAGCTGCCAGCGCTTTATGCTTGGGTGGTGTTTTAAAATCAAAGTCACCATTCATTCAACAACAAATGTTTGTCTGAAATGAATGAATGAGAGTAATGGCCTTGAAGTGCTGCCACAAGCTTAATCACCTCTAAGCGATGAGTCGGGGAAACAGCTCCCATCCAACCCTGAACTCACATGCCAATCAGAGGGAAATGGCAGCCATCCTTCCGCGGGCTGAAGGGCGCCCAGGAGACCAAAGTCATACCTTTTGATGCTTAGAAAAAGACCCATCTGGGGGGGGGGCACCTGTTGGTCCCTGCATGTGACTTTCTGTGTAGGCTCCATTTGGAAAGCTGAAAATCTGGGCCAGATGAGATAAGCTCTGTAGCAAAGCCAGGCTACTTTATGAGATTATGCAGGGAGTCCAAAGAGGAGAAAATGCAGAAACCCTCCACTTTAATATTTAAGGCAAATGTTAATATTTTGCCTCCAGGAGGAACAGAGAGCAAATGACTCACCCAGAGTCATTATGACACCAACAGTAAGAGAGACATGTGCCTGCAGGTCACAGGATGGGAGGTAGGCCAGACTTCTTTGAGGCTTCCAGCTTATTCTTCCTCTTCTACCAACACTGTTAACACCCCCATAGCCCCGACTCTGACCTAAGAACAGGGTGCAGTCAGAGAGCTGGCCAGTGACCTAACACCTACCCCCACCCCTTTGCAACTCATAGGAAATGCAAGTAGAAAATCATTCTGTTTTGTTTGCAGGTGGAATCTACTCAGCCTGTAGCCAACCTCATGCAATTCAGGGTTCTCACACTGTAAATCTTACAGCTTTCCCAAATCCATGCCAAGGGAGCTAAGGCCCTGTTACCCCCATAGTGAAATGCAGTATGTGTGCTCAGCCTGGGCAAAGTGCAACAGGCCTCCACCATATCTGCTTTGGCTCCAGCGGAATGGATGGGCACTTTTGCAGACTAACAGGGAAAGTGAAGTTTATGTAGGGGTGCTTGCATCCCCTTTCCCCAAAGGGGCCTCCTCTAAGCCCCAGAGAGCCAGAGAGCTCTGTTTCCTGATTCTTCACCACCCCTCCCATCCTCCCCGTGCCATTAACAGTCTTGAAACATCCTATTGTTTTCTTAGGAGTACACTTCACTCATTGTTTTGCCTCTTTAAAAAAGAAAAAAAAATACTACTTTTAAATCTTTTAATTTTTAAAGTAAAGTATCAAAAGTTTTCCTTTAATTCCTGGCATCAGGCGCCAGTGGATGTTCTGAATGGGTAAACAGGGAAAGCCGTGCTCCCTACTTTCAAAAAGCCGGTTTCAGTGCGTGTTAAAGCCTGCTAGAAGGGCGGAAATGCTTTGAAATCACTAACCAGGTTCCTGTTCCAGACAGCGCCTGAGTGTGCGTTACTCACAAATTAGAAGAGATGTGGATGTGGTGTGGCGCGGTAAATGGATGCTATAGTTATGAGATAATGATACATCCTGGCCGGCCATGTGATCTCAAGGACCATTCTCAGGACAAAGAAGAGTCCAAGTGCAGGGAATCATAGCAGCCCAGGGCACGAACTGGCTGGCCACTCCAGAATGCTTTAACATCTTGCATCCACCCCGGAACCATGCGCCCCCTACAGGTATCTCTGAGTATTGCTCTCTTGCTAAATTCTCCTGGATACTGATCCTGCCTAAAACCCTAACCTTGCTGCGGTTCTCTCGCTTCTCCCCATCCCCTTGCCTGAGGATGGCACAACACCAGTGATACGGTGCCATCCATTCATCCCAGTACCCACTTTGCACCAGCTACAACTTTTCACGCAGGTACTGCTACCGACCACATGGTAGGATAAACAAAGCCCTAATTATCACGGGCGGCCAGAAAGGGGTGAAAAACATACTTCCGTGATCACGGCATCTCCCCTGTCAGGTGAGTAAGGGAAGAGCATTATATGAGGAAAGGCTGATGTTCAGATAAGCAGGTGACTAAGTAGAGAAAGCAGCATATGGCTCCCATGGTCCCTACCATAAGAGGGGTACTTGCGGAAACCTAGTGCTGACCCAGGCTTCATTCAGAGGCTGAATTCTAAAATCCAAATGTAAGAGAGCCAGGAGTGGCGGCTCACATTAGTAATCCGAACACTCTGAAAGCCTAAGTGGAAGGAGGCTCACTGTGAGTTCAGGGCCAGCCTGGACCACATAGTGAAGATTCAGGCCAGCCTGAGCTAGAGCGCGAACCTATCTCAAAAGGCTTCACCCCCTCGAAAAATCAAATATATGTGCTGTGGCTAAGATAGGCGTGGGGTAGGGAGGTGCGGGCCGGCGGCGGGGGGAGGGGCATTTAAAGAGGAAGGTGAGGGTATGGCCGGAAGCATCAAGCTAGGAAGTCGAATGAGTTAGCGTAACCAGAGTGTTAAGTAGTAAGAGGAAGCCTGGTGGGGAAAAGGAAAGGTGGGGTCTTAGAGGCAAGAGTCATTGAAGGCAAGCCTGGAAAGATGGCTCAATGGGCAAAGGCGTTTATCAGTAGCCCCATGACCTGGGTTTGGTCACCTGGAACCCGCATGGTGGAAGAAGAGGAATTCCTTAAGCTCCTCTGACCTCCACATGTGCCCCCATGGCATTTGCTTCTCTGCTTGTACACAAGATAAATACATACTAAGTTTTAGAAAAGGATTCATAGGAGCCTTGCTCCTAATAGTCTGGGTCACAGCAAGAGGTGGCACGAGGGATAGAGAGCCCGGGTTCTATGAACCCCCTTGTCTCTCTCCACCAGGGTTTTCAAGGCTGGCACCAGGAGCATGATCTTACCTGGAAGAGTGGAGGCATGATGGGACAGAATATAGAAACTCAACCTCTTAGGCTAGGGGGCTTCTTAAGGGGGCTTTGTAAGGTCCCCTCCTCAGGTTCGGAGCATGGGAAAGCAGCGATGGGGACCAGACACAAGGTGTTCCCTAGACTCCCTCCAAAGGATGGGAGGGGGTTCACTCAGTGGTAGAACACACGCATATGAAAGGCCCAGGATCGGATCCCCAGCCCTGAAGATCAAATATCAAAGCAATGCCAGTGCTGAAGTGGAACACTAGTCAGAGGAGCCTCCTGCCTTCCACCAGGATCCCTAGCACATGCCAGTGTGCCTCCTGCCTCACTGTGCTCACGCGCCAGAAGCCAGCTCTGGAAATACACCGGATGTACCAGTCAGGAACAGAGGTACCCTTTAAACAAGAGCACTCTTGTCTGTACAAGCCACGCCTTTCGTCTCTAATGGAGACTTTTTCTCATTTTCTAAATCCAGCCTCTAAATATTAGACCACAGGCACGCACTTGCCTAGTCACAGACCTGCAGTTCACGGTGCCTGTGGCTAAATCATCCATGCATTGGTTTGAAATGCTCACAGCCTCAGAAGACAGAAGACCCCTGGTCTGTAGTCAACAGCCCCTCAACCCACGGCAAGACAGTTGATGTCTACATGTGTCTTCCTGTCACCGTCCTTCTTCACAGTACAACACCGCCAGGCAATGGGACATTGCCAGGGGGAAAGTGTAATCAGCTGGTGATGCTATTTTCCAGTTTTAATTTTACTGTTTTTATTTTCGTTCTCTGGGATAGGGTCTCATACAGGCCAGACTGGTCTCAATCAAGGTATCTATCTAAGGATGAACTTGACTTCTGGTCCTCCTCCTGCCACCTGCTAAGTGCCGGGAGTACAAGAGTGCCTCACCCCTCCTGGTTAGGAAGTGTCTACAGTACAACACAAGACAGTAATGCTTGAAAGTGCTACGTGCAGGATAAGAGCTACCGACTTCATCTACCAAGCGAGCGGCTGCCTGGAGCTGCTCTACACACCATGGCGTGGCAGCGCCGCCTCTGCTCTAGCACAATCTTGACCTTCAAGTTAAGCACTCCAATCATCAGCGTCCCCCCCCCTTACCCAAACATGCAATGGACACCATGTACTCTAAACCACCTCTTCTTCTACGTCACTCTTATTGACAGTAAGTGCTTCTCCACCAGTGAGAAAAGAGAAAGCACAAGACACTGAATAAGCCTTTACCAGGTTCATTAAGCCTGTGACCCTCCCATCGCCTGCACGCACTTGACCTCTGCCTTGTTTTCTCATTTGACTGCATTGTGTTCGGATGTGGAGAGAGTTGTTTTGTTCACTCTTACTCAAAGGCATGTGATGCTATTGTTCTTTGTCTCCTTAAGAAATATGTTGGCAATTCTTGCTGTCCCCAGTAAGAGAAGGGCCTGTGAGGTTTGCTGAAGCTTCTGGGCTGAAGCAATTATCTGCTGAGCAACCAGAACCCAGCTGCAAAGGCCACAAGGAAAAGTGCAAAGGGCAGCTCAGGCCACGCTTTGAATCATAAACATTATTGCGGGCGGAGCAGGTTGCTGCTGGCTGGTAGGTTTTCGCACCTAATTGGGCTGGGTAGCATGGCCCTCCTGGGGACCATTACTGAGATACAGGTGTGGCTTCTGTGCATAAAAGTTGTGTGTCTGGCAATCTGGGCACACGCCTATCTTCTACAAACTTCTTTATCTATGAAATGTCCTGGGGGGAGTTTATCATTCAAGAGGATTGTATCAATGGTTTTGTGAATTTGCAAGCCTCTCAGGTTGTGTTACGAATGCCTCACTGAGCTTTGAGTCCAGTCTCTATGAGTACTTCAGAACCACAGGGACATAAGAGTAAGGAATGGGCTTTTTAACCTGAAGCTATTTTGCTGCATAGCCCAGAGAAATAATCACCGAGAGAGGCAAGACCAGAAATGCAACACTGGATTCTCTATCTCAAGAAGGAGAACAAACAGATAGTAATCTCCCAGTCCAGAAGAATGTAGGCTGGATGGGGGAGGGGCTGAGCTGGGAAGCAAGAGGGATTCTGGGTCACCAACATTTGAGTGGCTGAAGTTCCGGAATGAAGCCTAAGCACTGGGGCAGTCTAGCAGGATGGAGACTGCCCTCTTAGATAGTAGGGCTGGGTATAAAAGGGAGCCATTCACAGCCACTCGGGCAGCAAGCGGAGAAGCCTAGATCCAGGAACAATTCAGAATCTCTTGTGTGGTGATCTCACCCATCATCAACTGGAAATCATCCACAACAGAGAAGAGCAGAGATGGCCCAGCGTTCCAGCTTCCTCTTGGGCTGCTTGGCTGTTGATTCCTGCACTGGTCTGAGACCCAAGCCTCCCGTTTGAGGCTGAGAAGTATAGTCTGATCTTTGTCTGAAGGTACAGAGGTCATTTGAGAATGGATCCCACGCCAAAGAAATCCTCCTGTCACTCAGTCGTGAGTCCACACAAAACAGGCAGAGTGAGGAGAGGTCAGGACTCGATGACAAAAGAAAACTCACAAGAAGGAAAGAAAAGAGGTCATTTCACAAAAGGTCTTATGGCTAAAGGATATCATCAAGAAGAAGAAAGTTCAGACTTAGACATGAGTGCCAAATGCAGAGAACAAAAGCAAACTGTCTGGATTACAGAATTAGAGCAGGGAGAAAAGAGTTCACACAAGTAACGGGAAACACAAAATGTGCCCCAGAAGATTTCAAAAGGTATATGTGTAAAAACCAAAGAGCGACGGCCAGGTAGGCTAAAGATGCAGACAAGCTAAATTAAAGTGTAAAGAGTAGAACAAAAGCACACACTTTAACATCATAGTAAGAAGTTTTGTTCAGAGGTCACTTGTAAGAACCATCACTGTCCTTGACATGAAGCCCAGTGGGAAGGGAAGAAATGAACATGTGGAAAGTCAGATCAGCGATGTGAGAAACACACTTGGGAAATGTTCCTAAAATGCGTGGAGGGCGGGGGCTGGGGGGGGCAAGGAGGGGGGCAGGGTGGGAACCAGACAGATTATAATGCAAGCAAAGACAAAGCAGGAAGCCAGCACACAAGTATCTGTGGCTCATGACATAATGAAAACGTAAACAAATGGTCATTAAAGACATAACCAAAGAAAACTTTTCCAAAGCGAAGGAGCAAACAGCATTGCAAACAAATAAATAAAGACTTCAATCTATGTAAGTAAATAAGGAAAAATAATGGAAATGGATATATATATATATATGCATACATATGTAAGATAATAGATTAATGGGAACATGACATGTGTTTATTTCCTGAGAAAACTTGAATTTTGAGCTCAGAGAAAGAATGTTGTGAGCAGTCAGCGAGGAAAAAGCACAAATGTGGCTAAGCTGGCAACTAAGATGAAAGCCAAGAGCACTCCAGGCAGCAGAGGAAACAGAGCAAACGTGCGTCTCTGGTGACACACAGCTGAGGAGAAAGGTTATAAATAGCCACATTCCTACTGAGGTATGAAAGCTAAAAACTAAAACTCACAGGTGATCTAAAAGACAAAGAACTTCACAAAAAAATTACTTTGAAACACTTCTCCAATCTAAAAAAAAATTTTAATTGAAAAATATAAGAAAGAGGGAGACGGATTTTTAAAATATTTCTGATATGCAATGAAGCCATACACATAAGAAACAATATGAAAAGTATTCAGGTTATCTAGAAAAAAATTTTAAAACAAGGTTTATATTTTGAACATTACAAAATTCATTCTTTGCTAAACACACACACACACACACACACACACACACACACACACGCATGTACCCCTTGTGGAAAAAAATGGAAATAGCAAGGAGCCGCAGAAGCACAAAGAATGCTAGGTTGACAACACAACAAGTCTGTCAACACTGAAGCTAGGTATTAATTCTCTTCTAAGAAGTAAAAGACTCCCAGATGGAGCCATAAATTAAGAATGGCCTCATGGCTTCTTTGAGAAACACATAAAAGTTAAAAGAAGAAAGATTGGGGCAAAGGGATACCAGGAAACTTCACATTTAAAGGTGACAGTTACAATGTTAATTTAAAATCAGAATTAACTAGCTACAGCATTTAACAGGGGTGAACTTCTTACAGACAAAGGGCGTCTTACAAAGAAAAGCTAATATCTGACCTGCCAAGATGGTGCAGCATGACATATGCTGAGGAAATAAGCCCAGAATCAGAGAAAAGAATGTCTTTGCCATCTGCTTTTAATAATTGGTAATGTAGTCAGATAAAACTTTAACAAGGTTCTAGACAAGGTGACATGATAAACATGGCAGAAATTTGATTTCTGCAAGACTCAGCTTCTGTATAGGAGCTCAGGCAAGACCATCAGAAACTATGCATGGGGACATCTGGGAAAGTTAATGCACCCCAATATGAAATTAATGGCTCCGGCACAGTCCAACACACTAAAGTCAGACATGTTATTACAATAATTTGCATAGTTAAAAGTCTTCAAGACACATGTAAAGTCTTTGTAAGGTTTACAATTTGGAGACTGAGGGAAAAAACAAAACTCTCTCTCTCTCTCTCTCTCTCTCTCTCTCTCTCACACACACACACACACACACACACACACACACACACACACACAAAGAGAGAGAGAGAGACTGACTTAGAGGAAACTATCTTACATAGTTTTAAATTCCTTATAAACATTTAAAACAAAAGAGCAGCTCAAGAAATTAGGAAAGGACTGAGAAATAAAACAGAAACATAAAGTGTACAAAATATGACAGACAAAAATGTACATAGAAAACATTTTGAAAGGTTGAGACTTAAACACATAAAAAATAAAATATGATGGGTAGTTAGGCTTGTGATCCAAGTTAAATTAAAAAGAAGACTGGAAAAACCCCACAAATATTTTTTAAAAAGAATATATGGGCTGGCAAGATGGCTCAGTGGGTAAAGGCACCTGCCACCAAACCTAATGACCAGAGTTGGAGCCAGGGCCCATTTGGTGTAAGGACAGACCTACTCCCACAGGCTGCCCTCTGACCTCCAGATACCTGCAGCGCCATGCATAGTCCCTACCACCTCCACAGTAAATAAATTTTTAAAATGAATGTCATATGCTTGGTGCCATTTTAATAAAGCTTAAAATATAGGTGGCAGATTTTCTAGAAAAAGAGAAGTATTTTATGTTAAATAAAACTATGAACCAGAAAAATTACTACATAAAAACACTTTAGGTATGGTGATACACACCTGTTCTCTAAGCTCTGTGTAGGCTGAGGGAGAAGGATCGTGAGTTCAAAGCTAGGTTGAGCTACTTAGTGAGATCCTATGTCCAAAAATGGAGGAACACTTAGAGAGATGGCTCAGTAAAGTGACAGTCCCTCAAGGATAAGGATATAAATTGTGATCCTTGGCGTAGATGCATGTAAGCACAGAGGCAGAAAAGCAGAGATGGGCTGGTCCCCAAGACTCACTGCCCAGCCAGCCTAGCCTACTTGGTGAGCTCCAGACCAGTGAGAAAGCCTGTCTCAAAAATACCACCACCAGCACCAAACAACAAAATGCAACAGGGATCAGAGAACATCATCCAAAGTTGTCCTCTGGCCTCCAGAGGTGTGTGCACTCCAGCATGCCTGTGAACACATGAACTTGTCCCTACACACAAAGTAACTTACGTACAGCCCAGCAATGATAAGGTGAAAATACAAGCTATTACAGCCAACACTGGGAAAGCGCCAAAGAAGACTAAATGAGAAACGTTCAAAGCCTACAAAAATAAACACAGTGTGAGGGTAAGACCATGCATGGTTGAAAGCTGCTGTGGTATAAGGAGAGGCTATAGGTCTCTCCAAGTGACCATGTGATGATCACTTACCATTGTAGTTTGTCTTTAAGAGGTGCTCCAACATCTGGGAAAACTTGGCTTCTGTTACACACACACACACACACACACACACACACACAGAGAGAGAGAGAGAGAGAGAGAGAGAGAGAGAGAGAGAGAGAGAGAGAGAGAGAGAGAGAGGAGGTGGATAGGCTAAGGATAGTTCAGAAATTTTGGGAAAAGATTATTCTATGGGAAGATCAACAGGTGTTACGAGTTGTTAAAAGCATAGGTAAAATCTGAAATGACAAAGCACAGGCATGAAGCAAGAGGCTGTAAAGCTCACAGGTGCACCTGGCTTCCAGTCCCTCGAGAGAATTGCCATGAAACAAAAGATATGAGGGCAACTGGCTCCACACTGGGCACAGGCACACTGCACCCTTATGCCTGATGTCATAGGCACACTGCGTCCTATGTCCAAGGTCATAGGCACACTGCAGCCTTATGATGTCGGAGGTCATTCATCCAGGCTCACGCTGAGCGTAACCCATGGGAGAAGAAATGAGCTGTAGAACACTATGGATGGGCCTTTAGCTGATCCCAGTAAACCAAAGGGGTGCTAGGGAAACATCAGAAGCAGCATCCTGTGTTGGATTACACAAACCTTTTGAGTATTTATCCACCCAAAACATCATGAGTAAAATTCACAGGGAAAAATATCAATTGGGCAAAAAAGAAAATACATTTAAGACTGGTGCAGTGTTACAACCCCTAAAACAAAGCAAATTCACAAATTATCAGGAAAAGGCATACCTCGTAAGACACTGGTAGCAAAGAACATGAATAGGCAATTTACAAAGGACATGTCAAACAGAGAAACATTAAGGAAATTATCAAATTTAAAAATCACGTCAAAAAGAGCAAACTAAAACAAGGTATAAATGTGTATGTGTGTGCATGTGTATGAGTATATGTGGAGGTCAAAGGTCAATGGCCAGTGTCCTCTTCAATTGCTCTCCACCTTATTTTTACTTTTAAAACCTTTACTTAGGAGAAGGTGGGTCGCATGTGTGCTAAGACATGTGTGCAGAGGTCAGAGGACAACTTGCATGAGTCTGGTCTCTCCTTCCGCCGTGAGGGTCCAGAAAATCAAACTCAGATTGTCAAGCCTGGCAGCAAGCCCCTTTACCTGCTGCGCTGTAGCCAGCCCATATCCTCGTTATATGAGACAGGGTCTCTCACTAAACCCAGAGGTCTCTGCCTCTCTGGAAAGCTGGGATTACAAGTACATGGCTTTTTTTTTAACATGGATGCTGGAGTGAAACTCAGTGCAGAGCAAGCACTTTACCAACTAAGCCAGCTTCAAAAATAAATTTAACAACAGATAGGCAATGTTTTTGTTTGTTTCTGTTCTATAATTTTAATCCAGAGCTCAAATATATGACCATTTCTCTCCATGTACTAGCATGTACCAAAAGCCTTAGAATGCCCCCATTACTGAAGTGAGACAGTTCACTGGGGAAAAGCACTTGCCATGCAAGCTGATGGTTATAATTTGATTGCCGGAATCTATATTAAAAACCCAAATGTTATCCGGGCTCGATGGTGCACGCCTGTAACCCTAGCACTCAGCTAGGCAGAGGCAGGCAGATCTCTGTGAGTTTGAGGTCAGCCTGGTCTACAAAATGAGTCCAGGACAGCTAAGGCTACACAGAAAAACCATGTCTTAAAAAGCAAAACAACAACAGCAACAACAACAACAACCCCCACAAACAAACAAGCAAAGAAAAAACCCAGATGTTGGGATTGAATAAATGGCTCAAAAGCGAAGAGCACTTGCTGCTCTTCCAGAGGATGCAGATTCAGTTCCCAGCACCCATATCACCTCTTACCACACCTGTAATTCCAGCTCCTGGGGATCTGATGGCCTCTTCTGGCCTCCAAGGGCACTGAATACAAGTGGTGCATATATCCTCAGGCATGCATAGGGAAAACAAAAAAAACCCTAAAACACATCTTTAAAAATTGTCATGGTAGCCGGGCGTGGTGGCGCACGCCTTTAATCCCAGCACTCGGGAGGCAGAGGCAGGCGGATCGCTGTGAGTTCGAGGCCAGCCTGGTCTACAAAGTGAGTCCAGGACAGCCAAGGCTACACAGAGAAACTCTGTCTCAAAAAACCAAAACAAAAAACAAAAAACAAAAAACAAAAAACAAAACAAAACAAAAAACCTGTCATGGTGTGCATGTGTAATCCCTTATAATGAGATGAGAGCTAGAGGGAGAAGAGTCAGCCAGAAGCTCATGGGCCAGTTATCTGTGAGCACACAGCATCGCAGAAGCAACAGGAAAGCCCGGCCTCAACAAGGTGGAAGGAGGGAACAGACTCCTAGAAGTGTTCTACATGTGTGTGTGTGAGCGTGCACTCATCATAGCAACACACACGTGCGCACACACACACACACACACACACACACACACACACACACACACACACACTTCTTAAGCCAACAGTTCTCATTCTTGACATTTTCCCACAGGAAATAACCAGAGGTGTTCAAAGATGATGCATGTTCAAGGAACGTCCACCACGGCATTCATAACTACAGCAAAATTAAGTCCTGAACAAATAGAGAACTTGTGCGGCTGATGTAAATCGTGCAGTCTTCACTGAGGGGAACTAAAAGAATACATATCTGTATGCGACACAAACGTGATGGGCTGTAAGAGCACGCTGTGAGGGCTTGAAGATGACAGAGCGTCACACTCAGGTCACATCATGTGGACCAGGGATTGAGGCAGCTCTCCAGTGACACATTTAGGACCATCTCACTTTAAGACCAACTAGAGACAAGAACTCTATCCTCAGCGCCTTGTGTGATTTGTCCTTTGTGATTTTTGTATTCCTAATTTTCCTAAGTGAAAAGTGTGTGTGTGTGTGTGTGTGTGTGTGCACGTGTGTGTTGCTATGATGAGTGAAGCCATAGGCAGTGGGTAGAGTAGACGCTGGAGTCAAGGTAGAATAAATTGCTTATCCTCTGTGAGCTTTGCATTACTTCTTTTTCTTTTCTTTTTTGAAAAAAGGTAAGAGTGTCACTGTGTGGCTAGGCTTGGGTATGTGCATAGCATTGTAGAGCATTTAGCACATTCCCTGAATCATGAGAAGAGTTCTTAAAATCCCAGCATGCATTTTTTGGCAGGCTTTGGTCTTTCACTATTCTGTGAGGGTCTGTGGATCTCTTCGTGTGTGTGTGTGTGTGTGTGTGTGTGTGTGTGTGTGTGTGTGTGTGTGTGTGTGTATTCCAGATGTCAATCTTGCATGTGGTCCTTTCAGTCACTGTCCACTTTGAGACAGGGTCTCACACTGGCCAGAAGTCACCACGTAGGCTAGGCTGGCTGGCCAGGGAGATACAGGGACCCTCTCTCCACCTCCCAAAGGATTATAAGCATGTTCCCTCACACCTGGCTTCCCCACGTGGCCTCTGAGATTCGAACTCAGGTCCTCGTGCTTGCATGGCAAATACTTCACCAACTGAGTTATCTTACCAGCCCTTCCCTGGGGATTTATAGTTTCTACCTGGCCATTAGTGCCAAGGTACCCATTATAGATGGCGATTCTCCCTTTCTCATGTGGGAATTCAATGCAGAGCTGAGGGAACAGGAGACAGAAAAAAGTATCAATAGTCAGAGAGCCCCCAGGGAGAGGCTGTGGCCATGCTTCCTATTTATTGAGGTCTTATTAATACATGCAATTTATAATGCAAAAATATTAACTACAGGTAGATGTCATAGAAGGACTATAGTTAGATAAATAGATGATAGATAAATGATAGATGATAGATAGATAGATAGATAGATAGGTGATAGATAGACAATCTTGATTTTAAACTTTTACAGTAGAATGAACTCAAGGCTTATTTCATGGCCAAATGAAAGCAGAAGTCTCCAAAAGCTATAGGTATGAAGTATTAAACACAATTCCCTCCACACCACACACATACCTGCAAAGATGGAGACCTTCATGTCTGAGGATCCTAGGATCCTGAGAGGCGTGAGCAGCATAGCCAAGCATAGTAGGTCACACTTGTCATCCCTGCAACTTGTGAGTCTAAGGCAGGAGGATTGCCACACCTTCAATGGAAGCCTGGTATTGCGTGGTGAGTTCAAGGCCAGCAATATACAGAGTGAAAAGGTGCGTTGTAAGCAAATAAATAGGGCTAGAGAGATGGCTCAGCGGTTAAGAGCACTTGCTTCTCTTCCAGAGGACCCAAGCTTTGTTTGCAGCACCCACATGGTGCCTCATAACTACCTGTAATTCCAGTTTCCTGAGAATTACCCTCTTCTGGTCCCCATGTGCACTGCATGCAGGTGGTACTCAATTGTGCCAGCAAAACATACACCTCTCTCTCTCTCTCTCTCTCTCTCTCTCTCTCTCTCTCTCTCTCTCTCTCTCTCTCTGTTAAAATCAGGAGGAAAAGAGGGAGGAGGAGAAAAACAACAGACAACACAAAGGCTTTTAACAGAGACCCTGTGAATACTGTTAAGCCAGGCCAGGTCCAAAGAGGTGACTAATAGAGAAGAAGGTGACTTAAGAGCACATGGGCTGCTGATAACCAATTGCCTGATCCAGGACCTAAGAATGGCTTTCCAGCTAGGCGAGCAAGGTTTAGATCAGTGTTTCTCAACCTATGAGTCAGGACCCCCTTGGGGGGGGTCACATATCACATGTCCTGCATATTGGATATTTGCATCATGGTTTATAACAGTAGCGACAAGACAATTTTTTTGGTTGGTGTCACCACAACATGAGGAACTGTAGCAGAGGATGGCAGCATTAGAAGGGTGAAAAACACTAGTGTAGAGGCTAGCTGGGCAATGAAAATGGGCTCCATAGGAAGGAGGTGGGTGTGCCGAGGCCACACGGTGTTGGGATTTGCCTAGCTCCTGTGAGCCCCCGAGCCCTCATCCTCTGCACCAAATCAAAACAAGCCACGAAGGGTTTTGGCACGCCCCAGCTAAGGACTCCCAGCGTTTACCCAGCCCACTGACCAGCCCTGTAAGCATTCCAGCAGGAGTATTAGCAGTGACTCATCCGGACCTGAGGCTCCACTATAAAGGGTGACCACCTCAGCTTCTAACAATAGTTGTTTTATTTTTAACTTCAAAGCTGGCCCTTGTATCCCAGAACAAACAGAAGAGAATTACAAGAGTAAATGCTTCCATGCATTTCTAACTGTTTCCAGACATCCAGGAGACGCCCTCTGCTTTTCCTTCATCCTTGTTATTTAGGTGCATCTCTCCATGTAGAAAGTGACAAATGAGCAGGGGTCACAAAGCAGCACCTTCTCGGGGACCCGAGGTCATTAGATGCCATTAGAAGCTGCCTGATGCTGCATGCACAGCAGAGCTACTGCTGCACCATGGGTCACCTGGGAATGCTTCTGACTTGAAGCCGAGCCTGCAGCTTTCACATACACCAGAGCCTTAAAGCCTAGACAGTGCCAGGAGCCAGCTTAGCATGAGCTATGGAGGGCTGACAGCAGCCCAGTCTGGAATGAGGGGAGGGCTTTGCATATGCAAAAGAGAAATGATCCTAAATGGGACATAGTCATGTGCTATAAAGGCGAGTTCAAGGAATTAAACAAATAATGATTTGATAGCATGAAAAGAAGATGCTCTATGCAAAAAAAAAAAAAAAAAAAAAAAAGCCACATGAGAATAACAGAATCAGCAGCAAATGACAACAACATGGAGCCGTTGGACAAATGGCCTTGATTCCAGGCACAATGGTTTTGAATTCTGGTCCTTACTACTCACAAGCTGAGTAACTATGGGCAAGTCATCTGCACACTGTCTCTCTGTTGTTTGAATCTGTAGAACATTACTAGTATTAGCACAGAGTTACTAGGCCAATTTAATTGTGCACACACTCAGTGCATAATTATTGTACTTCCAGATATACAAGGGCTAGATCCAAACACTGAAGAGTGTGGGGACAAATAAGTACCTGTATATGCAGTAAAGAAAAATGCAGCTGGTAGAAAGGGTGGAATGATGCACATTGGCCGAGGATGTTATGTTAGAGTAAGGCAAAGATGCTGCGGTAGGAGCTTCATCCATTAAGTGGGATATTTATAAAGACTTTATCTTAGAACTCGGGAAAGCATGTGCTGCTGGCGCTGGTGGTGCTGATGTCTGGATGCTGATGTTGGTGGTGCTGACTGAGGTGATGGTAATAGTAATGGTGCTGATAATGATTGATGGTGGAGGTGATGGTGGTGGTGGTGGTGGTTGTGGTGGTGGTGCTGCTGCTGCTAATAGTGGGTGTGGTGGTGGTGGTGGTAGTGCTGCTGCTGCTGCTGATAGCGGTAGTGGTAGTGGTGGAGGTAACAGGGGTAATGGTGGTGATAGTGGGGACAGTGGTGATGGTGGTGGTGGTGGGGACAGTGGTGACAGTGGTGATGGTGGGGGTGGTGGGGACAGTGGTAACAGTGGTGGTAGAGACAGTGGTGATGGTAGGGACAGTGGTGACGGTGGTGGTGGTGGGGTGGTTGTGACAGTGTTGACAGTGGTGGTGGTGGTGGTGGGGACAGTGGTGACGGTGGTGATGGAGACAGTGGTAACGGTGGTGGTGGTGGTGGAGAGGGGGGGACAGTGGTGACAGTGTTGACGGTGGTGGTGGTGGGGACAGTGGTAACAGTGGTGGTGGTGGTGGAGACAGTGGTGATGGTAGAAACAGTGGTGATGGTGGTTATTGTGGTGATGGTAGGGACAGTGGTGACAGTGTTGACGGTGGTGGTGGTGGAGGAGACAGTGGCAATGGTAGGGACAGTGGTGATAGTAGTGGAGATTCTGATGGTGATGCGTTGATGGACTTGTTATGATAACCTAACAAGCAAATAATACAAGAGACTGAGAAGAGGTGTGGCCCATTTTAACTAAAGCAGTGAGTGACATGATCAGTACTGAGCCCATGAGCAGTGATTAGGACCCTAATTTTCATTTATTAAAGCTTGCAGCTCTATTTTTAGATACAGCCTTCAATCTACCATCATTCAAGAAAAGCTTCTCTCCAAATATTCTATTTCAGGAATGAATGTAATCTTTTTTTTTTTAAGATAAAAATATTCCGTGTGCATGAGTTCCTTTTTACCCAGCCATCTTTCTGTTGGTTTGCAGCCTGCCAGCCAAGTACATGTGATATTTTAGAGACTTTCTGTGCAGGGCACTTAGAAATCACATATGAACATTGAAATGGTAGAAATAGCTGGTAGCTTTTATTTCCATAGATGCTCTCAAAACAGCGGGATATGAATTTTAATGGAAGCCTCTCTAAGCTTCCAGCTTTTTCTTACCTGTCTTTGGGTGAAAAGTGAGCTGTTTAGTTACATCTATGTATGCTCACAGTGTGACCGTTTTGCTGGGACTTACTTCCTTGTGGCTTAATACTGGCTTCTTGAGATTCCTCTGAATTGCTAGGTACAGATTACTCACCGCTGGTATTGGATAGTATTCTATCATTTGGTTGTATAGCATCATTTGCTTTCTAATATGTTTCCTTATTTATTTTGTGTAGATGTATGTGGATGCGTGGATGCTGCGGCACAGATGACAGCTTGTGGCAACAAGTTCTTTCCTTCTCCCTCTGTGGGTCCTGGAGACTGAACACATGTCAAGTGCCCTTACTTGCTATCTTGGGGTATATGCTATCTTGGGGTACACAATTTGTTTACTTTAGTCTATTTTGTAAACACTCATGTGGTTTGGGTCTGAGATTTTAAATCATTAGCATAGTTAAGACTGTGATGAACACCTTACATGGTTCATAGCACACATGCACGATGCCTTCCCAAAGGAAAAACCTACAGGGAAAACCATATAATTAAAATATGTATGCGCACATTTATTTTTTCTTGATAAGGACCATTTTCCTAAATAATTATACCAATGAACACCTTTCTAGAAGCAAGGTGACATAAAATGCCTCAAACTTTTTGTTTGTTCATTTGTTTGTTTTGAGGCAGGGTTTTTCTGTGTAGCCTTGGCTGCTCTGGATTTGCTTTGTAGACCAGGGCGGCCACCTGCCTCTGCCTCCCCACGTGCTGGGATTACAGGCATGTGCCACTGCACCTGGCTACTTTCCTTCCTTTTTAAATTATTGTTTTATGTGTTTGTCTGTTTTGGATTTTTGAGACAGTGTTTCACTATGCAGCCTAGACTTCTTGCCTCTTCTTTCCAGATATGGGGTTGTAGGTGTGGCCTATCACCCCCTTTACCATGCCAAAGGATCATTTTTCAAATAGAGATCTGTTTTTTTTTTTTTTCTGAAAATTACAGACCTCAAATAACTCATGGACCAGTTGGGCCAATAGTTCAGTCAATTCACGTAGGCAGCACAGAGGCTCTTGTGCTCACAGATAAGCATTAGGGGGACCAGGGTGGTTAACACACAGCCTGTCTCTTCAAAGCGAGAGATATATAACCTATTTTCTGCCCAGGAGGCTGGAAGCCTATGTGGTTAATAGCCTGGTGACCTTTGTAATATCTGTGTGGCCAGGCTGCGCTGGATCCTCCCTCAGACCCTTATCTCGAGCATGTTTGCCTCCGTCAATCTACAGCCCTATCTTTTCAGAAGCTGTTGCTTGCACTTTATAAAGAGTTTCAATGTAGTCATGTCTTAGGCTTTGTTGTGCACACAGGATTGAGTTCATTATCACCAGGAAATTATTTTTCCAAATTGCACTGTGCTTAAATATGCCTAAAATAAACTGCTGGAGGGCAGACTCTTGAAGTTTGGAGCCATATCAGCTACCGAGTTGTGCTGAGCTGAACGGCCTTATGCTTCTCGGGGACCAATATTTGCTGGCCACAGTGTTTACAGAGATGCCTGCAGATTTAGTCCTTGCAGATGGGTACCCAGGGCTCAAGCAAACCAGTCTTGCCAATCAAAGAAAACTGCAGAGGTCACCTGACGTTAGCCAATAGCCTCCACACCACACGCACCACGTGCACATGCATCTATGCACATACCTAAACTACATGCGCACAAAATGTATGCATGTACACTACGCATGGGGTTAGTCACTCCAGGCAATAGGAAATTCATTTCTGCTGATTTTGTAGCATATCAGAACAAGTTGCAAGCAGACAAAACCATCACAAGAATGACAAGAACTAATCACATGCTGTTGGCTAGAGAAAGGAAGGTGAAGCTGCTTAAAGTAAAAGAAAAAATACTGTGAGGCTCCCTGAATTGATTGGGATGGTGCAGGTGCAATCTAGGCATTTCCCCAACCTTCCACTTGTATTTATTTCTTAGAACTTCTCTAACTTGACTTGCCAAACAATAATCATCTGGACAGGGGATGGAGACGGCTCACAGGGTAAGAGTGTTTGCTGAGCAAGTGTGAGCACTTGAGCTGAGGTCCTCAGCACCCATATAAAAAGCCAGATGTGGTCCTCTGCACACGTGTAAGCAGTGTACATCAGGAAGTCAGTGCAGGATACCTGGCAGTCTTCTCTGGCTTCTGAGAACCCACATAAACACCTGTGAACACACACACACACACACACACACACATACACACCACATGTAAATATACCTCACATGAATATACATACACACCATACATACACACACACCACACCACACACACACACACACACACACACACACCACACCACATGTAAATATACCTCACATGAATATACATATACACCATACATACACACACACCACACACACACCACACCACATGTAAATATACCACACATGAATATACATACACACAATACATACACACACCTCACATCTCATATATACACACACACTACATGTAAATATACCACACATAAATATATATGTACACCATACATACTCACCACACATCTCATACACACATACACCATTTACATTACACTAGCACATCACATATACAGACACCACACACACCATATAAATATTACATGAACTTATAATATGCAGTCACACCACACCACCACCACCACCATCACCACCAAATACAAAAAATATTTAAGTTTAAATAAAAGAAATATGTATATTTTTGGAGACTACAAAAAAGAACTAAATTTACTAAAAAATAATTTACTTACGGTAGTTTATAAACTATCTCCCAATAAAGCTATTATCAAAAATGTAGCACCTAAGAAAAACAAGCCGGTCTGAAATGACAAAACTATTTAATTTACACTAATTTTAAAACATTTATTCACAGTTATTTACTCCCCCCCCCCCTCTCTCATATGTGTGTGTGTGTGTGTCCATGCACAGACATGTAGGTCAGAGGATGGTTTGCAGGAATGGGTTCTCTCCTACCACCATGTGGATTCCAGTTGTCATCCTGAAATCAAGCACCTTGACCTTCACACACTTCTCACACTGATAGATCTGTTCATATAAGTAGTTAATACTACAGAGACAGAAAGTTAAATACAAGTAGTGAGCAACTGGACAGGGTACAGTATAAAGACTTGTTATCGAAAACAGTTTGATTTTACAAAGTAAAAATGGTTCTTGTCTTACTTTCTTTTCCTATCACTTTGATACAACCCAGTGACATAAGCAACTTAAGGGAGAAAGCACTTGTTCTGGTCACAGTTCAAAGTACCATCCATCATGGCAGGGAATTCCTGGCCGCAAGTGATTCAAGGAGCTGGTCACATCAGATCCACAGTGAGGAAGCAAAGGGCCATGAAAGCGTGTGCTCAACCCACTGTTTCCTTTGTATACATCCAAATTCCCAGCCTAATCAATGGTGCCACCCACAGTGGCAGCGTCTTCCCTTTTTGGTTAACCTAAAGGAGGTAATGCCCCACGGCCACGCAGGAGGCCCGTCTCCCATGTGAGTCTAGAGTTAATCAAGTTGAGATACAGGAATCAGTCATCCTGGTTCTGGAAAGGGTGGTGATGGTGGTTCCAGAGAAATCTGCCTTTATATCACAGAACAGTTTGAAGGCAGACACAGTGGCAAATTCCATGGCATTTATATATCACTCGAATGCGCAAGTCGCTTTTGTGTCAGTATGAAGTCACACTCGGGCGGAGACCCGTCTTCACACCATCCAGATTCTGCACCATAGCTTCAGCAGGGCAGCTTATTTTACTTTTATGATAATACTGACTCTTGATGCACAAATGCTTTAGCAGTCTGTGTGGTGGGTAAGACTGCAACAGTCAGGAAAGCCAAAAGCTACCACTCACATGCTGACCTTGACAGAAAGACTTTGCAAAAAACAAGCCTAACACAGTGTGCCACAAATTCGGAACATGTTACTACCATGTACCCTATGGGACTCAGGCACATTCCCCGTTTCATTTTAACTCCTGAATTGCTTGAGTCCTGTATGTTTAAATTCCCACCACGCTGGGACTGCCAACCCCACCTCTGCTGCTGATCACAGATCGTGTCGTCTGGCGGAACCGCTCCCATGAAACACTCGCTTTTTGAACAGCCCGAGGTGCCGAGGACACTTTTCAAAAATGTTAAACAATAAAAACTGTCAGTGGTAACTAGAAATGGAAAGCCAGCCGAGCCTCTCTGATGCCATCTTTTACGCCTGGAACAACCTTCCCACACCCACTCCCACATCCGTCATGCGAGCTCCATCTCTGCTCTCACGGTTCACCTTAAGTCACTTCTCAGTGACTCTGTAATGAAGGCAGTGGCTGTGCAGCATGAGAGAGAGAGAGAGAGAGAGAGAGAGAGAGAGAGAGAGAGAGAGAGAGAGAGAGAGAGAGAGAGAGAGGGAGGGAGGCAGGGAGAGAGAGAGAGAGAGAGAGAGAGAGAGAGAGAGAGAGAGAGTACTCACCAGCCCACCCCCGGATCGAGGCTTAGAGGATCATTTATACCTAGGGCCCCAACCCAATTACCCTACTCACTCCACATTCTTTCCATCCTGCTCAGTGAGTGAGTAGTGTTTTCCAATGCATATCTATCTATGTATTAACCTGGGTCTGCTGTTTCCGTCTTCACTCAGAATCCTCAGTGAATGGGCTAGGGACTTAGGGGCCACCCTGAGTCAGCCAGGCCAAGTGTGATTCACAGTGCTCCTCCTGCTGAGAAGCCTCTTCCTGGAGAGGCAAGGGGTTTGTCACAGAGAACAACTCACACTCAGCAATCCTTTCCATCGGCGCCACGTAATTCAGCAAATATTTACCAAAGACCTACTAAATGCCAGGCAGGCATAATGCCAGACACTGGGGACAAAAATATGCCTAAGACATGAACCCAGGGAAGAAACTTGTTGGGGCTGCCTATAGCAACCACATTCTCAAGGAGTCATCAGAACACTACTAGGGGGTATAAAAATAGCAGCTCACCCCGCCCCACCCCAGCTCCCAAATGCAGAGTACACATAACGTCAGCTAGCGCCAGCTCCGGAACAAACGCTGTATACTGGAAGGACAGATTTGCAACAGGCCTGGTGTCATTTTTGGAGACTCTCCTCTTCAGAACCCCAGTTATCACATACTCCAGACACATAAGTGTCCCGATATCCCCTAAGAGACAAAAACCAACTCACGCTGACGCAAGTGTAAGCTTCACAGATCTACTACCACGCACCTGGAGCTCACCCATACGCTACGTTCCACAAATCTGGCAAGAGGCAACTCTCATTTGCAGAGGTTACCCCAGTGCCTAGCTAGCACAAGGCTTGGCATATGACAAGCGGTTAAAAACATTTTCGGCACCAGAATCGTGATTTAGCCACCTGGGTGTTACAGTAAAATTAACGATTGAAGAGCCTGCTGTGGTTCTTCTGAAGAAGCAATGGCATCCGTATTGAAGCAATATTTATAGTGACGGCTATGAGTCACATTCTGAGAACACAAAACCCTGACTCTTGATCCCTCTGCAGGTGATCATGCCATCCTCCTTGGGATCTGGGAAAGACAGGTTTTAGCCCCTTGTTCAATGAATTATAAAACCATAGGCATTCAAATCTTTTCTGTAAAAATTACATAGGATTTGCCTAGACCCTACATACACCCTCCCACAGACTTTAAGTCACCTCCCAGTGACTTACAAAACCTAATACAATATAAACGCTGCATAAATCTCAGTTGCATTGACTGATGAAGGAATGATTGCAGGAGCAAAGCTTGCAATAATTATTACAGATGCTTTTGTGCGGGGTACGTATGTAGCCATGTGTGTATGCGTGCGTGTGTATGCACACATGCGTGAGTGTGGAGGTCCAATGTGGAAGTCAGACTATCTTCTTCAATTACTCTTTACCATATATATATATTGAGGTAGTGTCTCTTGGTGAACCCAGAGCTCACCATTTTGGCTGTTCTGGTGAGCCACCTGCCTGGGGAACTCCTTGTGTCTACCCTCTGGGTTTAAACCTAGTCACTGGGTTTAAAGACAGGCCACCATGTCCATCTGATTTTCACAAAGGTTCTCAGGATCTCAACACTACTCATCATGCTTACATGACAAGTTATTTGCCAACCAAGCCTCCTCCCCATCCCACAGGTACATTTTAACCAAGTATTTTTAACCTCTAGACTGGAGAGATGGCTCAGTGGTTAAGAACACTCCCTGATCTTTCTTTCAGAGGCCTCAGGTTCAGTTCTCAGCAACCACATGGCAGCCTACAATGGTCTGTAACTCTAGTTCAGGGAACTTGGCACCTCTTTTGACCTCTGTGGATTCCTGTACACATACGGTGCACATATAAACACTCAGACATATGCATATACACATGTAAAACAAATACTATTTTTTTTAAATGACAAAATATTTTTTAAACCTCAGTCAGTTGAGTCAGCATATGCAGGACCAAAAGAGATAGAGTGACAATCATATCCACTGGACCTTTCAAGAAGGAATTAAGGTAAACTGAGGCTGTATGAGTGGTCCCTAACCCAGTATGACTTGTGGCCTTATATGAAGGGATTAAGACAAGACACCCAGGAAGATGACATGAGGACTCAAGAATTCAGCCCAGAAGGACCTGGCTCTGGAGACCTTTCACCTCAGATACCTCACCTACACAGTCACAGAAAACAAGTGTGTCTCTTTCCAGCCATTCTTGGGCATCTTGTTACAGCAGCTATAGCAAACTGACACAGACACCAAGGCCTTCCTTGTGGCCTGGGGTCTGGGCTGAGAAATGTTCATTTTAGAAAGCCAAAGTGGGCCAGCAGAAAGCTAGTAGAGAGAGAGAGTGAGGAGATATCTGCCCACTTCTGTTTTCAACCTGGCCTCTTGGTCAAGCCTGCTCTGCGTTTCTCTGTGCCTGTCTTCTCCTTTAAAAGCAGATGTTTATATCATAAGAACTCCCAGGGCCAGGAACTGAAGCTCTCTACCAGTCTCTACAATAAGTGCATGGCTTCCTGTGGAAACAACAGCTTTGCTCTGGCTACAGTGAGCCATCACAAGGGGTTCCCCAAGTTTCCCATGAACATCCTCCAACATCCTCCCAAAGATAGAATCTTCTGTTGGCATCACCTACCACATGGGCATATGCCCCACGGCTCAGCTTCCTTAGACTGTAGCAGCACTGGGGGGCAGCAAGCTGAAATAGGGTAAAGGACAAACAAGAGCAAAACTGGCAGTTGATTCCATGTGTTGTGGGATTTCAGCCATCTTCCAAGCAGAAAAGGGCTCTTCCTGAGTCCAGTAAACAGAAATGACCACAATAAAACATCAGACACCCTAGTTAATTAATCAATTGACTTTTTCTCCAGTAATATTAGCACTAATGATTATGAAATCTCTAACATTGGTCCAAGTAAAGATGAAACCATTACTATTGGTCCAGCCTCGGCACAGATGCACAGTGGACTAGATTCAGCCCTCATTAGCCTGGACATAGTCTGTGTAGGTAGGTGGAAGCGTACACGACTACACAACAGAGCCTGCTACAGTGTGGATTTAGAATGTTGCCCCAATGGCCCAGTTATTGTCTTGGTCATTAGCACTTTGGGGAAGTCACAAAACTCTGAAGAAACAAGGCCTGCCAGGAGTTCCTCAGACCCCTGGGCCATGCCCAGGAAGGAGACTATGGAACTACCACCTCCTCTTATTAGCCACGAGGTAAGCAGACGTTGCTCTCCACCACATGTCCCTGTCATGATATGCTGCCTTGACACACAGGCCCAAACACAATGGAGACAAACAATTCTAGACCAAAACCTCTGAAACGGTGAGCCAACCTTTTCTCTTTAGAAGCTGATTCTCTCATGTATTTTTTTTTCCTAGTAGTGAAAACTGATTAACACGTGACCCCAACACCAGCATGCTAGACATTTTTTTTAGATTTGATTTGTTGAATTGTTTGCTTGCTTTGTTGTCTATAACCTGAAGTTCAACTACTCTTTATCCCCTTATCTAAAATCCACCGCCCATCACTGGACATTTACCAGTATTTGTAAGATACTGGTAAGATGTAATGACTGGCAGCAGCAAAATGTATATTCATTGGTAAAACTATATTTAAAAAATAGAAATCTTACACCCATCAGAATGGCTAAGATCAATAACTCAACTGACACCTCATGCTGGCGAGGGTGTGGAGAAAGAGGAACACTCCTGCATTGCTGGTGGGAATGCAAACTAGTACAACCACTTTGGAAAGCTATCTGGTGCTTTCTCAGAAAAATGGGAATAGGGCTTCCTCAAGACCCAGCTATTCCACTCCTTGGAATATACCCAGAGGATGTACTACTACACAACAGGGACATATGCTCAACCATGTTCATAGCTGCCTTATTCATAATAGCCAGAACTTGGAAACAACCTACGTGTCCCTCTATAGAAGAATGAATAAAGAAACTGTGGTACATTTACACTATGGAATACTACTCAGCTATTAAAAACAAGGAATTTCCAAAATTTGTGGACAAATGGATTGAACTAGAAATTGTCATAATGAGTGAGTTCACACAGAAGCAAAAAGAGCTAAATGGTATATACTCACTTATATCGAGACACTAGTCCAAGGTGTATGTCCCCATGAAAAACTGTACCTACCAGAATAGTGGGTAAGAGGGGAGGACATCCTATTGAAACTTTAGGTGTGAGAAGCCTGGGAGAAAAAGGAAATGGAAGGATCCAGTGGGTCCTGGAAAACTACAGGCGAGTCTGGGCCCTGGGGCCCTCCGCAAACTGTGGCAACAGCCAAGGAAAAAATAGGCAGTAAAAACCTTGAACCCCTACCCGGACTAGCTGATGGACATTCTCCACTGTTGAGTGGAGAAGGAGATCTAACTTTCACACAAACTCTGGTGCCCCATATTTGAACATGTCCCTTGGACGGAGATGCCTGGTGGCACTCAGAGGAAAGATAATAGGTCACCAAAGAGAGACTTGATACCGTATGAGCATATTCAGGGGGAGGAGGTCCCCCTCAGACACAGACTTAGGGGAGGGGAGGGGAGTAGGGGGGAAGTGGGAGGAAGGGAGGAATGGGAGGATACATGGGATGGGCTAACAACTGAGATGTAATATGTATAAATTAATAAAAATGTATTTAAAAAAATAGAAATACAATAAGATTGTCTTTTCTTAACTTACACATTGTTTTAGCTTGTCCTGGTGTCATAGGCCTATTATCCTAGCTGCACAGGCAGCTAAGGTGTGTCAGAAGTGCAAGGCCAAGCCTGGACCACACCAGAGTCAGTTCAAGGCTACATCAGGCAACTTAATCTGACACTTTAGATTTATCTCATTGGTAGACTACTAGGCCAGCTCTTGGCTCAGTCCCCAGTATAGTCAACAAAATGAAATAAAGCTTATATAGTATTTTGCTTTCTTGTAATTTTTATAACTGTCTTATCTAGCTGAGCAGAACATATAATCTTCTTATGGAAAGAACAATTTTTAAAGATATGCAGGTCTTTTAAAGTTATACTATTAAAGTTCACATGTAACAGAAGGAGACTACTGCAGAAACCCACAAAGATTAAAATTGCAGAGCTATGGAGCCCAGTCATGGTGGGGGCATCCACAAAACACCTCCTGCACCTACGGCTCAGGGAGCATTGTGGAAGAGAGGGTGGAAAGACTGTAAGACCAGCGAATTTGGAGAGTTTCTTGTCAGACTGTAACTCCTAGATATGTCAAAAGCTACATCCATAAAGTCTCACCAACATGGCTGCCAAAACATGAGCTGAGTACAGGCAACATCAGGACACATGCTAATGGGGGTGGGGGAAAGGCAACAAGGCCTCAGCCCTACCCAGAGAACTATGAGCAGCTAAGGAATGCTGAGAGCAGGACAAAGCACTTTCCCCTGGGAAGAGCCACCAATTGGTCATCCAATACCAAATAATTAGCCCTAAAACATACATACAAACAACATTATGCAGATTAAACAGTTTATACTTGGAAATATATATTTAGAGATATACATATATGCATGCAACAGCAACTAATGAAAAAGGATGCCATAAATTTGAAAGAGAGCAAGGAGGAATATGGGAGGGCTTGGAAGGAGGAAAGAGAAGAGAGGAATGGTGTAATTATATCATAATCTCAAAATTAAATAAACAAATTTGAAAAGTTATAATGAAAACGTTTCTCACAAGAGTGTTTTTGTGTACTTGACCTCTCTCTCTCTCTCTCTCTCTCTCTCTCTCTCTCTCTCTCTCTCTCTGTGTGTGTGTGTGTGTGTGTGTGTGTGTGTGTGTGTGTGTGTGAGAGACTGCCATCTAGGTCATATCTGCATAGATAGGATCATAGAGCTAGAACAGCTTTTAGAGTATGCCTTCAGAAAAGCATTGATTGCCCCATAGTCATCCTCTCCTCCTCACTCATGATAAAAGTCCTCCGGCCCCTCTATACGTGTTGACTCTCTTGATGGACATCCCAGACAAGCAGAGAAAACCGGCTTGCACTCCTAAAGGGATGATATCAACCATGTTGTTGCTATGCTTACACCAGTTGGTCCATTTACCAGTGACACCCTCCCCCCAACAACAGAGTCACATCCCCGTAGGAAATCCAAGGGCCTGAGTGAGTGGATTGAGTACACAGTTGCACATACATGCATAGCCACGTGCTGACATACTCAGTGTGCTGATTCTCAGCGGCTGTTCGTGGAAAAGCTAAGAAAAGTGATCCTTGCAATGCAAAGGATTCCAGCAGATCATGCTGGCTTAAAGGACTCAGTTCTGCAAGGTCCATGCAGAACAGACACTGCCTAGTCAACTGTGACTCCATATAGGAGAGAATGCGGTGTCTTTCCTCCCCAACCTTGACACAAAAAGCCACCACGTTCTTTAAAATGAAGTTCTTAGGCTGTAAATGAACCAGTTAAGAAGCCACACAATCACAAACACTCGAATATGAAGTAAGGGGATAATGATACTTGTCAGCAGATATTAAGGCAATAAAAGGGCCCTGTTCGTAGAGAGAATGATTCTAAACACAAAATGGTCAGATTGATGCTTCGAAGGCTGGCTATTAATAGAAAGAATCTTAGAGAGGTTTCATTATGTAAATGGCTCGTATGTCTGCCAGAAATACATCCATAATACTTTACATTTCTGCTCTGGCAGAAATTTCAAGCTATCTCACATTGGACCGTGAGGGTGCACCACGGCTTTTAGCTCAGAGGGAGAAGGCATACTTCTGCTCTTAGTTGGCCATAAAAATGAGTCATTAGGTACTGTGTGTGCCAGGCATGGTGCTGCCTATTTTCAATACAGCCATCCTTTGAAGCAGAGCTGTTATCCACACTGAACCATTGGGATCTCAGAGGGTGAGACCAACGTGCCTAGGATCTTACACATCTCAGGTAGCAGAGTCCGTATTTGAATTCATTTCTGCTTGACGACAAGCCCACACTTCTCACTGTAGCATTAATCTAGTGGTCTAATACCCTGAACATAATGCCTCAGATGGCTGATAGTGATCTTATCAGTAGGAATATATTTAGAAACATGGCACTTCAAGTCATCCATGGGGACAAATCTTAATATCAAGTGATATCCACATTTGTCCCAAGTTCCTTAGATATTAAATGTCTCACTTTGATCAACTCTTGATCTGTTGCAAGGAACTGACACCACACAGCCTTCTCAAGTCTAAATCCTATAACCCTCCAATGACAGATTATGAGGAGCTCAATACATTTGAAGTCTCATGGCTTCCACCTTCTCCCTGTCTCTCTCTGTGTGTCTGTCTCTCTGTGTGTGTCTCTCTCTGTGTGTGTCTCTCTCTCTGTGTGACTTTCTCTGTTTGTCTCTGTCTCTGTCTCTCTCTGTGTCTCTGTCTCCTCTCTCTCTCTCTCTCTCTCTCTCTCTCTCTCTCTCTCTCTCTCTGTGGTGGTTGCATGCATGTGTGTGTGTCAGTGTGTGTAGAGGTAGACCATAACCCATGCCATTCTTCAGGCTTCCCTGCCAGCCTGGAGTGCTCTGAATAGGCTAACTTGGGTGTCTAGCCCCAAGCCCCAGGGATCTGCCTGTCTCCATATCCCCAGCCCTGGGGTTATGGCACATGCCTTCACATGACTCACATGAGGCTTTTTTCACATGCATCCTGAAGATGGAACTCAGGTCCTCAAGCTTACACTTTACTGAGCTGTCTCCCCTGGCTCCTGTGCATCCAGTTTTAAAGTCTCTAGGACACCTGCTTCCCCACTCCTCTTTCATGGCCTCAGGACTCCCCTTCCTTTGGTTCTGTTTTTGTTTTTGTTTTTTGATACAGGGTTTGTGTTAGCCTTAGCTGTCCTGAACTCACTTTGTAGACCAGGCCAGCCTTGATCTCACAATGATCCATCTGCCTCTGCCTCCTGAGTGCTGGGATTAAAGGCGTGAGCCACCACACCCTGCTCCTCTTCCTTTAGTTTTAAGTGGTTAAAGTCAGTGTCCCAAAATCCCAAGGTGATTTCAAACTTTCACCCCAGCCACAGACCATGCCCAGAATGGCTAGCATTACACATTCTTTTTCAGATTCCCTACATCAGACACTCCATATATCCTGTTCTGAAGGTACTGCTCAGTTTTGGGCAGGTAAACTACACGTCAAGCATCTGAAGGACCATAAGAAAGCAAAGACTGTCTCCTGGTACCAGGCCCATGCTTGGAAAGGAGCACAGGCTTCACTGCAGCCACCATGTGGTTAATGAATGCTCCCAGTGAGTGGCTCTTCCTTTGTCACTAATCTTCTGGGTCAATGCAGGATGGCTTATGCACACTCTCTCTGGCCCCTCCCCCATTCCCTGTTCTTTTATCAAAGCAGCTCCTGCCCCTGGCACTGGGTCCTATGGGTTTGGGGTCACCTCAGTGAGAGAGGGACTGAAGCAGTGTGCTCATCTCAGGGCTGCCTCCACAGTGGTTCACTGGTAGATAGCACTACACAGCAGTTCTAAGGACCTCCCTAATGCTCATGTACAAGTATCTGGCCAGTCTTTGATGGTAATGTAACCTAAGAAGTATAGAAAAAAGGAAAAGACATATTGCTCTCTGATGGTTTCATTTGAATTCATATGGACAAGGTTTTTCTAATGACCAAAAGCTTATTTTATCTTTCAGGGAACCATGTAGCCTAGCAAAACGGTACTAGATCATGGGGACCCTTAGAATGTGAGGTGTCATTGTTGCAGGGCCAGAAGAGGCTGCCTCTGTCCAGCTACTACTATGCTTTCAAAGTCAGGAGGGCCCTTAATAAAGAGAGTAGACAACAGAAGACTTGCCATGCCAGTATGGTAGTCTAGGGTTTCACACATAGCAGCCTTTATGGAAATTTCTAGAAAACAAGAAATTGCTTGCCAATGTGAAGTTTAACAGACAAGCACATTTTAAAAGTGGGAAATAGATAATCAATACTCATTTTTGGAGTTTGTTACTGTCCTTTTTCTCTGTTTTCTCCCCCGCCCCCTTTTAAACCAATACCCACTCAGGAGGCTTCTGTAGGAGGATCCCAAGCTCAGGATGTGCCTCAACAAACAGTGAGTGAGCTGAAGGCTAGCCTGGTCAACTTAGTAAGACCCGATCTCGAGGGCTGGGGATGCAGCCAGCAGAGAGTTCTATATGATGGAGAAAGTCCTGAGTTCAATCTGAGTCGAGAACAGACAACCAGAAAAGCAAACAGCTCCTATTTCTAAAGAGAAATTAAGATGTTCGTTCTGTAAGATGTCATTTGACAGAGTGTAGATCTAAGATGCTGCCAAAAAAAAAAAATCATTATATACAAAATAATTAGGGCTGGAGGAGAGACTCAGCAATTCAGAGGAGTCTTGGCTTCTGCAGAAGGCCAGCACATCTGATTCCCAGCACCCACGTGGCTGTCCACAGCTATCTATAACTCCAGTCACAGGGCATCTGATGCCCTCTTCTGGTATCCTAGGGTATTGCAAGCATGTGGTACATAATCATACCTTCAGGCAAAACAGGAATACACATAATTAAAACAAAAAAATAAGAATGCCACAATCAGGAATTATATAAATGTTACATTTTTCTTGCTATAGGTAGTTTATTGTATATATGTGTAATAATATAAATGTATATGTAAAAATAAAATATTTAATAAAAATAAAATAATTTTAAAGATAAAATAAATAAAATAAAATGAAAATGAAAATTAGAGCTAGCCATGGAGGCATACAACTGTAATTCAGCCAAGGCAGGACGATTGCTGAGAAGTTCTAGGCTAGCCTGACCAACACAGCAAGGACCATCCCAGGTAGTGCAGCCTGGAGAAACCTCTTCCGGTGTTTTGGGTTTTTTTTCCTGTTTTGTCCTTGAAACAAGATCCTACTACCTAAATTATTCATCCTTGTAATATTTTTTTCACAGTGTACCCACACACCCGGGTCTCCTCCGTTTGTGTCTACTTCTGGCCCAAGTAGGAGTCTCTCAATGGTTGTTAGCCATCTGCTATCTTTGCACATGGGGGGTCTGCCAACATTCCCCATCACTTTGCCTTCTTCCAGAGGCACCTGCCTCGTGTGTGGGTCACACGCTGCCAGTACAAGGCAAAGTATGGGAAAAGACGCCTCTCCCAAGCTGTGCAGGAGGGCTGGTACCACACATCTCCTGAACTCATTCCACAGACTACAGACCCAGTCTCAGGGCTAATTAACAGGAACCCAAGGGAAGGCTGGCGACAGGGGGTGAAGCTCCAGCCACTCAGGGAAAGGAACCTAAGGAGAAATGACCTCGGGGCAGGCCACTGGTGTGACACTTTATTTACTTTTACTTTTCAGACTAAGGCATTAAAGTGCATCTTCACACTCTGGTGAGATTTTTTTCCCTAAGGTTCCAACTTGCTACTAATTACAGCAATGCCTACACCTGAGCGAAGGAATAATTTTTCACTCTTACATTTATACCACCTGGCTGTCATTTGAGGCAGGGACATTCCTCAGTCCAAGCCTGCAGGCAGGGGTGTGGGTGGGAAGAGGTGACTGGCCTGGATGGTGTGGTTCTCAGTGTTTAATCCTAAACACAGCTCCTTGTCCAAATGGCCTTTTGATATCTTCATGCAACCAGCAACCCCCACCCCCATCCCTCTCATCCAATGTGGTCCAGGCTGGCCCCATCTCCGTGCTTCCACTAGCTGGCTGGGATTACAGGTGTGTGCTACTATGCCCAATTTATGCTGCGCTAGGACTAGTACACAAAGCATCATGAATGCTAGACAAAGACTGTTACCTGAGCTATATCCCGCCCTGGTCGTTTCTTCTTACAAAAATTACTTTATCCTTTAATTGCACCTAAGCTTACCCTATGTAGATCTGGATTCCATGTCATCAGGAGATGGGGTTGTCATTTCACACCAGTTTGGCTTTCTCCAAAATGTAAAGCTTAAACCCTCTAAGCCTCATGTATCAGCCTGAGCAAATGACTTCTCTTTCAGGGACTGTTTCTTCATAGGGGATATAAGGAGGGCGGGCAATGAGCTGTCATGAGAAAGACATCTGTGATGTATGTGTGTGAGTTACACATATCAAGTGCATATTATCTGCTCAGCACTGTCCACAGATACACAATTAATGTCTGCTATCAAGATCTCAGCACAATACTTGGATACGTAGTAAGCATTAAAAAAAAAGCTGTCCAGTGCTTTTCTAACCACTAGTGTTAACACTGTTGATCTGTCACTTGAGTTTAATTTTCCATTGGTCTCCATCACTTAGCATTAAACTCTAGAGACATCGGGCTACTCTAACATACTACCCAGAAAAGGAGGTCAGTGAAAAGTAAGTAACAACTTGGCCAAGACTCATAGCATTTAACCTCAACCCCTGCAAGCTGATGACAGCCCTCATTCCGCTGTGCAGAGCTCCGGGGGTAAAATACAATGTAGCTGATTCTTTATGCGGGACCTTGGCAAGATAAATGACTATGCCTGAATCTGAGAGAGAAGTCAACTCAACAGGGCTTCAGAGTGATGGAGACAATCGACCGGGCCCCTGGGCTTCCAGAAACTTCTGGAAGACATGAGCAGGTGTGACATGAGTGGGGAGCAGGAGAACCAATGAAGCACAGAAGACGATTCAGAGCTAAGGCTGCTGCGCGGGGAACGGTTATAGATGGAAAATATGGCTCCTAGGGAAGTGTTTTCAAGACACAAGCCAGTTCAACAGAAGTCAGACTGGTCCTCTCCTGTAAAAGTCACTACATCGTAGAATGCACCCTGTGTGGGGTCTTTTAAAATTGTATGTATCTAGGAGAGCATAAGGAGGTTTGTGAGTACATGTATGTAGAATCTTCCATCTTATGGGGGTGGGTGGCAGTATCTCTCATTGGAACCCAAAACTCATCAATTCATCCCCACTGGCTGGCCAGCCATTAAGTCCTTGAGATACACCCAGGTCCACCACCCTAGCGCTTGGCTTTAGAGGCATGTGTCAACACTCCTGGCTTTCTAAAAAGATGTCAGGAATCTAATTCATGTCTTCATGCTTGCCTGGCAACCACTTTACATCTCATCCATCTCGCCAGCCCCACCCTGGGTTCTAGGCCGCCCTCAACATCACCACGGCCCCTGTTTCCAGCTGCTTTTATACCCTGCTCCCATTGCCCATGAGGGTCTGCTGTCTCTCCTTCCTGGGCCATGCAGACTTTCCTTTCTTGAAGGGACCATCCAAGCATGGGACTACAGCCTTCCCCTCATGAGGGAGGGAACAGATGCCAGAGAAATGGCAAGCTTTCCCAAGCTCACAACATCAGAAGTGAAGCAGGAAATGAGAGCCACAGGACTGGCCAGTTCTTTCCTCCCAAGCAATCAGGCTTCCCCTCCCCATCGTTTCCCCTGCTCACCTGCCTGGCTAATCCCCAGCCTATATAGTTGCTAAGTCATGGAGGTGTGTTCCGTTGCCAAGGAGGCCACTGGGGCAGATTTATCTGGGGTGGACAAAGCATATGACCAGTTCTCTTGGCAGTCACCCTGGTCCCCATCACAAGTGGGGACCTACTGCCCACACATACTGCCAATACTCCTCACAACTGCAGCACCACGTAGGCATGCCGTGCAAATATTCATCAACAGAAAAGGACTCAGCCTTCTGGACCAGGTGCTTACAAAGTTAGGCAAAGGGTTGAATAGTCCTGGGTAGAGAGGCAGTCTTCAGAAGCAACAGCCTACAAAAATTATCATTCAAAGACACAAAATTGTCGTAAAATCCCTACATTAGCTGACATAACATTAATTGATTGATAAACAGTTAAGACTGTCCCATAAAGCCTTTTTATCAACAAATACTAGATTCCATCTTTTTAAAAATAGGTTTATATTTTCAGAGTCTCTTCTCTCCCAGTGTTGTTCCTGCAGGAAATGTCACTTCTTGATTATTGGGTGCATAAAAAAAAAATAAGCTAAATTAAATTAGCTTTTCTACTAAACAGCAGACTAGGAACATTAAAGAAACTAAGGAGAAAAAAAAAAAAAAAGAACGGAAACCAATTCTGCACACTAGAAATCAACAACTCAACACACCAGTCATCGGTAACAGGAAAAACAACATTCAAGTTACAGTGCGTGTAGTTTGAGTTGAATGGAAAAAAAAATTAGTGTCTCACACAATAGCAATTAGATTAATTTTTCTTGAGGTCTGGTGAGACTAGATCTAGTTCAGTTTTGCTCAGCTCCCGAGCAAGCCTGCTACCCTATATCCTACTCGAACGGAGAGGAAAGTCAGATGTGAGATTCCCTTGAGAATGCGAGTCACAATTATGATTCACCAGCTTGGAAAATTCAGAACACAATCTCCCTGAGTTAAACACAAACTTGCTATTTGCTAAGTACCTAAGATACATGTTTCCTTGTAAACACCTGGCGGAGGGAGACTCCACACAGCCCTTTCATTTTCCTACTTTGCAGGCTGGCAGGATTTTTTTTTCTTCTTCTTCTAAGTTTCACAAACTAGTATGAAAGAAAAGTTGACTATATTTAATTAGCATATGCGTAGGCATGGCTTATGCATATTCATCATCGGGGAAGGATTCAGTTTACCAGGCCTGAAACTTACAAAGTTAGGAAAGGGGCTGAAGAGTGCTGGGTAGAGGCAGTCTTTAGAAAGCAACAGCCTACAAAAATTATCATAAATTATCAGCCACAGGGTTTCCGAAGGGCCTGTGCAAAGATTTGGAAGTAGAAGAACCCTAGCTTCCAGATTCTGCCCTGCCCGTCATACATGCAAAGATCTGAATACATTTCAAGAGTAAACATCCCTGTCAATGGCCAAGATCTACAGACGTCATTATTGACACTTCACCACTTAGTTATCGTAAATTCCTTAGTACACATCTTTGTTGACCCCAAGTGACCAAATGGCAATGTTTACATGAGGTTTTGGCTAATCTGTTAATGAAGGACAGTGTGTAGCTTGGTTACCTATCAAGAAAACCTATACTCCTCTGCCATTTGTTACGAAGCAGAGCACAATCTGTGGCGACCCACCTTCAGGTTCCTCAGAGAGGTTAGTGCTGCGGTACAGCTAAGGCTGGCGGCTATAATGGAGAGCAGAAGTGGTAGGGAAGCCACACGGGTAGCTGCGAAGTTGGTCAAAGTGGAGAAGAAAGCCCTTTACCACACTCACTGTTCTGTTCCTGCACCTGTGTCTAACACCTGGACTCTAGCCACTTTGAAGAGCAGTTCTCAACCTGTGGGTGATGACCTCTTTCGGGGGTCGCATATCAAATATTTACATTATGATTTATAGCAGTAGCAAAATCACAGTTATGAAGTAGTAACAAAATAAGTTTATGGTGTGTATGGGGGGGGGTCACCATAATACGAGGAACCGTATTAAAGAGTCACAGCATTAGGAAGGCTGAGAACCACTCACTGACATTAAGAGTACATTTTGTTCCTGCAGTGCTGGGGGAATCAAACCCAGGGCTTTGTGCAACCTAAGCAGGTGCTCTACCATGGAGCTATGCCCCTAGCCCTCCAGCACATCTCAGTAATGACTCCAACTTTCAATCAGTCCAGACTATCCTTTCGTCGGAGGAACAGCACGCTTGTTAAAGACACTCCCTGGGCTTCAGGGAGTGGAGCGGAAGGCCTGCTTTTGTGTTGCAGCAAGCCATTCCTCTCTCACTCACTTCCAGGAAGTAGAGGAGACCTTACCAGGTTCTTTGTTTTGAGGGATTTCAGAGCCTCAGTGTAAGGGAAGCTCGGCTTGGCTTCAACCAACAACTGCTCTCATGGACATCTGAAAACAACGCATTCATTCTGATGCACTGACTCACGCTACTTTTAATTATGGCTCATAAAAGATGTGGATAGAAGAACAGTGTTCACCTCTACTACAGATGCACTTCTGCTCTTGCAGAGAGGGAATACTTCCGCTTTGAGTCACATCAGCACGGGAGGTGGGGGGGCAGGGCATGGGGGGGAAAGGGCGCGGGGAGGGGGGGAGGAGAGAGGCTGTGATTCACCCATTTCCAAGGGTAACATCCTGTGTCACTGCCCACTGCCAGACAGAGGCAGGTAGACATAACATGATTAGAAAACAAACGCAAAGGGGAGTAAATCCGTGTCGTGTAGAAAATGGTATCTAAGGAATTCGGAACACTTCCTAGCGGGCACTGCAGAAATGCAAGCCTGCTTGGAGAATACTGAGAAGAATTCAGGCCAAATAGGGGCTAAAAAAATGAGAGGAAATTAGAGCCAAAGATGAACAGGAAGGAACGTGAAAAGCCACAGCAGAAGCAGTGTGAGCTTTTGTTTGACAAATGTTATTTTCTTCAGTTAACAAGAAGAAATGTGGAGGCCCTTTCTTCTTCTAGACTCTAACAGGGCCTGGTTTCTGAAATTAGAATGAGATTAATAATGTATTAGTAATTATTTATATAATCAAGTGTTGATAGAAAATGCTTTACCGACTAAAACCACATTTCAAAAGCTGGATTAAAAACACTGTGTTAAGCAAATGAGCTAAAAGTCAGGCATAGTGATCTATGCTTGTAATCTTAGCACCCAGGAAGCAGAGGCAAGAGAACCAGGGTTCAAACCCAGCCTGGGATATTCTGTGAGTTCTGGGCTTGCTTAGGCCACACAATGTGACCCTGAATTAAAAACAAAATAAAACGACAGAAACAAACAAAAACAAACAACAAAAGCTGGGAGCCAGACCAGAAAGGGTATATATTGTAGTATTTTGGGTGGTAGCTCTAAAAGTCAAACGCATAGAGACAGAAGGTTGAATAGAGGAGGCAGGTCTGGTGGCACACACCTGTAAGCCCAACCTCCGGAGGCAGAGGCAGAGGTGGGGCAGGTGGAGCTCTGTGAGTTCCAGGCCAGCCTGCTTCACATAATTCCAACCCATTCTGGCCTATACAGTGAGAGCCTGTTTCAAACAAACAGAGAGGGGGCGGGGAGACAGAGACAGAGAGAGGTCTCTAGGGGCTGGAAGAAGGGAGAGCAGGAAATTCACAGTCTTACTTTGTGTTTGGAATGATAAAAGGTTCTGGAATGGACACCACATAATGAATGCCCAACCCTGGAAATGTACACAATACCACTGAGCTGTGTACTTAACAACAGCCTGAATGGTGTGTGTGTATGTGTGTGTGTGTGTGCATGGTGTGTGTGTACACTCACACATGAGTATGCAGGGTGTGTGTATGTGTACACACGCATGTGTGTGCAGGGTGTGTGTGTGTGTGTGTGTCTGTAGGGTGTGTGTGTGCACTCACACATGAGTATGCAGGGTGTGTGTGTGCACACATGTGTGTGCAGGGTGTGTGTGTATGTGTGTGTGTATGTGTGTATGTGTGTGTATGTGTGTGTATGTGTGTGTATGTGTGTGTATGTGTGTATGTGTGTGTGTGTGTATGTGTGTGTGTGTATGTGTGTGTATGTGTGTGTGTGTTTCACTTTCTATATCCAGAGATTCTGCTTCCATAGATTCAACCAACAGCAAACAGAAAATATCTAGGAGGAGAAAGATTGCAACTGTATTTTCTACATAGAGATGTTTTTCTTGCCATTATTCTCTTAACAATATGAGATAACAACCATTTTCACAAGGCTGAGATTGTTTTAGGTATTGTAAGTAATCTAGAGATGGATTACAGTGCACGAAGGGACATGCCCGCAGCAGCTGCAGAGACTGTGCGATTCTGTGTAATGGACTTGAGCATCTTGGATGGGATCCTGCATCGAAGGTTGCATAAAATAGAATTACCCTAATTGAAATATATACACAGGATGGGATTGTAGCACGGTGACAGAGTGCTCACCTAGCATTCGTGAAGTTCTGGTGTGGTGTGTGGTGACACCTGCGTACAACCCCAGCACTCAGGAAACGGAGAAGGGTGATGAAGTTTAAGGTCATCCTTGGCAATATAACGTGCTCATACAGACTGGGCTATATGAGGCCCTGCCTAAAATAAAAAGTATATATTTACGTATATGTATATATACAGAGATAGATGGTAGATAGACAGATAGATAGATAGATAGTAGGATGAAATGGTCAAATTAAGGATACCTGGGAAGAAGCATGTCTAAAATGTCAGCTTGGTCCCTAGACAGTGCTGTAGGCTCACTGTCCATCCCAATATGATGAGATCAGTCAAGTCCCAGGAAAGGTTCACGATGACACAGTGTGACTACTCAGAAGTAAGGTGGAGGTGGCCATGCCCATTCCTGCAAAGCAGGGACAGCTGTGGATACGCTAAGCACCTATAAACCTGCACCAGAATGGTTGTAACACACTCGCAACTCCCAAATAAAATACACTTGAAGGATTTGATATTTTAGCAAATCCGAGAGCAGGTTGTCACAGCACAGACAACTCCAAAAATCTGCCTAGTAGAATATAATATAAATCTAATGTAGATTTAGGTCAAGTTTACATAATAATCCCTTTGGATTCATGGCTTCATTGGCCATGGCTTTTGATAATGTGAACTAAACTTCCTCTTTATGATCTAGAAGCCATCACCACATTGCTTGTTGCTATGCATCAATATAATGAGTCTGGATTCAGTCGGGTGGAAGAAGCAAAGTGCTTGCCTTAAATATCCAGGGCTCCTGCTAGGTACTCACTCCCAAATCTATTAACTCTGAAGGGCAAGCTCACTTTGTAGGCTCAGTCTGGACACTGGGCTCATGCCAGTGGTGAATCCCACTGCCTCCCTGCAAATGGCCACCCGCCAGCAGCAGCACTTAAGACTAGCACCGATCCTGAGGACAGTTGAAAACAATGTCTTCGCCATCAACCTCTGCAAAGGCGAGCATGTCCTGGGCGGGCTTCAGTGGAATGCAAGGAGCTGCCTGCTTAGTATCGGGAACTTAAGCCAGGAGAAGAACCTACTGTGTGGAGACTGAGAACAGCAGGCACATTAGGAGTCAGGGTTTGAATCCTAGCATCACCGTCTACCAGCTGGGTCATACTCTCCAGTTCCAACAGCCCCATTTATTATAACAGCATAGAACATGAATGTGAAATTAATGCCTGTGTGTAAGCCATCTTGTGAAGATGAAACGAGATGGCTCATGTATGAAAGTAACTTAAAATATCAATTGGGTAGGAGAATGTGCAAAGGGCATTTTCCAAAGCTTCACTGTGGACGTGCTAGGGGCAGGCTTTTCCAGGTTTTAATGTGGCTATAAGTAGCTACTCACCTGTGCTGCCATGAAGAACCCAAAGCTCAGTGGCTCACAGATCTGCACTTCAGTGGAGTCATTTCTTTGGGCTGTTGTAGCTATCCTCTCTGGCTGAACAGACATTTTCCCACATCTCCCTAGGAAGAGTCACGCTCTCTATGTGCCCACGGGTCTGCTTCATCTTGCCTAATGGGACTCCCCCACTCCTTTCCCTGAGTGAGAAGTGAATTAAATTTGAAGGAAGACACCGGGACAAAGTGGATATTTTTATTATGAAGCAACTAACTGAACACTGAAAACAGTAACAACAACAACAACAACAACAACAACAACAACAAAAACAACCCACACACACACAAAACCCATCATTTTTTGGAACGCCTTGCATGCCTTAACTAACCTGGATTTTACAGGTCTGGTGGGTAATGCCTTATTTTCCTTATTTCCAGCATGGAGAAGCTGAGGCTTAGAGACAGTAAGCACTCTGCTCAACATAATGCATCAAAGCACTCTAGCCTGTAATGTAGGCTGTACAGTTAATCTCGATTGACAGTTTGGCCGGAACTAAAGTCACCTAGGAGACACACTTCCGGGCAAGCCTGTGAGGGTGTTTCCAGAGAAACTTAGAAGGGGGTGGGGAAAGACATCTCTTCCCTAGGAACATGGATGGCACACTCCCAGGGGCTGGGATCCTCAGCAGAATAAAAAGGAGGGAGGGGGTGGAACGCTAACAGCCACCTCAGCTTCCTGACTGGATGCAGTCACACTCCTGTCATCCAGCCTTGAGTTGCTCTGGCTGCTAGGCCTTACTCACCATGAGGGGCGGTGCCCTCAAACGATCAGCCAAATTAAGCCCTTCTGTCCTTATGCTGATTTTGTCAGGCACTCTGCCATAGCCATGAGGACAGTCACTCAGACACAAATCCTCACTCACTTCTCTTCCATGCCTTTCCCTAATCAAAGCTGCTGTCACAGAAATTAGGAAGGAAGCTAACTGGAGAGGGAAACCAGACCTTATCCCACTCCGAGACTCTTCTGTCTGTGCTAACCCAACACCAGGCATCCTTGGATCAGCTGTAGCTACAATGTCACCATAAGGACTGGTCTAGACAGTCTGTAGAGGGCAGTTCTGGATAAGAGCCTACTATATTGGGAAGCAACTGACACTGTAATGAGAACGGTAGGAGGCTGTTGCCTTCCTGCGTGTTGGTTATGAGGTACTTAGGATCACAAAAGAGTAATATAGGAGTCCATACCTCTTCAGGAATGATGAGTGGTAACAAGATCTCAGAGCCACTGTGAAGTGCATCAGAGAATAACTAAGAGGTAAAGCACAGGGCTGAGCTCATTCACCTTAGCCAGGCTGGATTTTCTGAGCCATCTTTGAATCAACTTAAAGGTCCAGATTTTAACCAAATGTAATGTTTGGCAAAGAAAAGTCAGAGGCTTAGGGCTGGCAATGGCTCAGCAGGTGGAAGTACTTGCTGCCAAGGCTGATGACCTGAGTTCAAGCCTCAGGGCCTTGATGGTGGCAGGCAAGAACTAACTTCTTCGAGTTGTCCTCTGACCTCTGACCTCTGACCTCCACTCTGGAGCTGTGCCATGCACTCACTTCCCCACATACATATACATGCTCACACAAAATAAACTTTAATACAAATACCAAGAAAAGAAAACTAAAACTTTTGAGTCTTAGTACTTCAATTGGGCACAGCAGACAAGCATCAAGTTCTATGAAATGCTACAAAATGGCATGATATTGTATTCGTCCCAGTCAGTCTGTTATCAGCACAGGACAAAGAGACTAGAGGCTATATCAGATCATCACGCAATAATAATAATAATAACACCTGGCAAAATTCAAGGTGAAATTTCTCCTTTCCAACTAACTGATGTAAACTAAAAACTTAATAGGAAAAATTTGTTGCGTATACTATAGAGTTGACCCCCCCCACACACACACACAAATATGACTGGAGGCTGGAGACATGGCTCAGAGGTTAAGAATGTTTTCTGCTCTTCCAGGGGGCTCCAGTTCAATTCCCAGCACCTGTATTGGGGGGTGCCCCCAATTTTCTATAACTCTAGCTAGCTCCACAATCATCTACACATACGTACACACATAAGTAAAACTAACATCTTAAAAAAATGTATAATGTGCCCTCTCGTAATATTTTGACTCATGGCTAAAAAAACCAACCAAACAGCCCACCCCAAATTCCTTAATTATACTATAAAAAGCACGGGCTTTGAGTGGCATTTTAAGATGTAATTTTTTTTTTAAAACCAGCCCTACTTATTTTATAAAGGAACTCTTAGAGAATAAAAATTAATTTTGGAGATGACCTTTCATTTACTTAAGCCAAGATTTTTTTTCCTTTTGGTATTTTAGCCAAATAGAATTCTTAGAAATGGGAGGGGAAAAAAAAACCCAGCAACAAGCATATTCCTGGAGCAGGGTAGCCTTTCAAAGCTGAAAATGTTACGTCAACCTTTTTAATGTTATCCAGTCTTGACTTTTTAAATTCACTTTTTAAAAAATCCCACATAGTCATGCAATGCTGCCAGTACAGCAAGTACCATTAGTCTGAATCCCCGGTGTGGCAGATCACCGTACACAGAATGGCCAAGAAGGCAGTCTCTAGTTGCTTCATGAAGATGGTTACAACACAGTAGAAAGGTGTTTACTTTTCCAGGACCAAAGGTTTACCTTCGGCTGTTTAGTTTAAACAGTTTAACACCAAATCCAAGCATTTTCATACAATTCTTTGGTCAGAAACGTAGTCTTACAGTTTTTGAGAAACAGTCATGGGTGCTTGGAGATCTGCCCAGTGATCGAGCGATTCCCTTGTGCGTAAGGAGCCCTGAGCTTCGCCCACTGCACCACAGATGACCCGGAACTAGATGTGCACCTGCAACCTCAGGGCTTGGGAAACGGAAGCAGAAGGATAAGAGTTCAGTGTTATCCTTGGCGTCACAAATATCAAGATGGAGGGCAGCCTGTGCTTCAGGAAACCCTACCTCAAAACGCACCAGTGGCAAAAGAAAACAACAACAGAAAAACAAAACAAAACAAAACAAAGCCAATGACTCTTCTTCTGGAAGGTGCCACAGGAGCCGAAGCCTGAAAGAACACAGGGGCCAGGGAGCAGAAGGGAGGCAGTAAAAACTGCAAAACATCCAACAGAAGAAACTGCAGGGTTCCAGCTGCCAATCCATCCCGTGTCTCCAAACGAGAAAGAAGCCCATGGAAGTGAATGGGATAAACCTCAACTTTAGATTTAGCCTCAAGTTCAAGTAGTCCATGACACTTCTCACTGGAGCCATGGGAAGGGGATCTGGAAGTAACTGGGTTCAGAATCTGAGGAGATGGAAATGTTGATGTTATACATTGGCACAGAGTGGTGACCTCCTCTGCCACACACCACGACAGAGACAGACAGACAGACAGACAGACAGACAGACAGACAGACAGACACACACACACACACACACACACACACACACACACACACACACACACACACAGGGAAAGCATGCAAAGTAACAGGATGTGGCTTTCCCATTTCTTTTGACAGTATCTGCATTGGCAGCAGTAGTTAAAATTCTAATTTCTTTTGATGCACAGAAAATACCCCCTTTTCAAAACTCTCAAATTGTTACTAAAGAAGAGGACTCATCAAATCAATCAACACCTGCCTCACCGGCTCCTGCTCTAAGAAAATCCATTGCATTTCCTGAACTGGTATGTTTTACTCAAAGCTAGACTGAGCCACACACCTCCTCAGAAGGAACTCTACAACGAGAAGTTCGTGGTGGCATCGGCTAGAACAGTAAGTCCTAACATGTCTAACAGAGGATGGTTTGGGTCCTGCTTCAGAGCCCTGGCTTAGGAATGAGAGGAACTACTTCTAGAACTTTCTAAGGATGCCTGTAATAAGAGCACTGACTACACCTGCTCCTGTTTTGTCTCTTGAGTTTTCTTACTCTAGAACCCACACTGGCCTTAAACTCACTATGAGGCCCAGACTGCTTCCGAACTCGTGGTAATTCTCCTGCCTTAGCTTCCCAAATGCCGGAATTACAGGCATGTGTAGCTACCAGTGGGCCTTTTCCTACTAACGCCTGCTTTCCCAAAGCCATGCCTAGGATGAGTGCTGCTCTGGAAACCAGGCAACTCTCAAGGCTGCCTAGTGGTAACCGGCACGCACCACATGGGTTCTAACTGGGTGGACGCTCTGCTTACAAGACTGGCTTCTCTTCTGCCCACTTATAAGGAAGAACAGCTTCTAAGAAGGAAATAGTCCATGCATTTCTCTTTATGTACTTCCCAAATCAGGAATGCTAGCCAGATGTGGTGGTGCAGTGCACACCTGCAATTCCACCCCGTGGGAGTCAGATGCAGAGGGATCCCTGCCGAAGAAGGATTCCTTTGAGGCCAGCATGGTCTACATCGTGAGTTCTAGGCCACCCAAGGCTACACAGCCAGACATTGTCTCAAATCAAAAATGCTCTCATCTGATACCTTAGGACAAAATCCCACATTTAAAATTTTTCTCTAATTGGTTATTCTTCTACCCAAGAGGTTTTTAAAGTAAATAGCTTTTAAGCCTATTAAGCATAAATATATATATATGCAAACAACTATACATTTCTGTCCTGCAAATACCAACCAGAGCACTTCAGAGCAGCTCACTTGAACGAGAAAAAACCACTCAGAGAAGCCCCATCAGGTCTCCATGAAGCTTTATGTTGAAGAGTCTTATCTGCCTGTAGCCTTGCTTTGGGAACCCACACCTGTTTGTCCACACTTAGCTGAGAAAATTAGAAGGATCTGGCCTGTTATGGCTTTTGCTTTCTCATCTCCTAAATTGTATGAAAGGACAACACTTGTATATTAGTGGCAGAATAGCCATTTAACATGTACATGGTCCCTAGCTCCATCCCTACACCAAAATAAAACTGACACGGACCCCTGGGAGAATATCCCTTTCCAGCATTGTCCTTGAGAGTGTGTTATTGGGCAGACTTAATTCACAAGCAGCATGACTTCTACAGGCAAAACTGTGGCTAAGTAATAGGTGAAGAAAAAAAAAAAGAAGATTGTAAAAAAAAAAAATATTTTTTCAAACTTGAGCTTAACTACATAGCTCAGTCAATCTGTCTGTCTCAGTCTCCCATACACTAGGATTACAGGAATAGCACAATACCAGCATGAAAAAAGTTAAGTGGATTCGGTAAATTATGATATTGTGAAATATACATTTGCTATTTGTTTCCATTTCCTGGCTTACAATGTTCAAAACCCTTGGAAGTAATAAATGTCACCCGACAGGAATGAATTGGCTGACAGTAGTGATCCCCACAGCTTCAGGACAGGACCCATAAAGGGGAGATTTATAGGTTGGCTCATCCAGCCTGTACCCCAAACTCTGATAAGCTCAAGATTGAGGTGACCGTCTCTGGCCAATGAGGTTATTTACTGAGTATGCTTATGCAGTAAGGCTTTCATAAAACCTCAAAGGGACAGAGTTCGTGGAGCACTTAGCCATGAGGAGGGTGGGTCCTGAAGGTTAGTCTGCCCAGACAATGCTGAGGCTTCTAAAACCTCACTCTCCCTCTGGACCCATGCAGCCCTTTACCCTGCTGCCCACCCTAACCTTTGCCATGCCATTTATAACATGCAGGTAGGATTCAGCAGTGGTATACAGTAGTGCTATAGCAGTAAAGAGAGCATTTCCTTGACTTCTCTGACTCCTCCCAGCAAACTAATCCAAGCCCAGCAGGGAGGTGCAAGGGAGCCCACCTTACATCCGGTGAGCCCGATGCACCAACTAAACAGCCCCCTTCTGACGTATGCAGTGCGGCAGGGCTGAACCCTCACCTCTAGGATCTGACACCGTCCAAGCAGGTTGTTTCGATTGTTCACATGTTCACAGAAGTGTCCTGCATTGTCACACAGACAGTAGGAGAGACCGGGTTTGCTTTTCTCAATATCCACTCAGCAATAGTTATCTTACTTAACAGGTAAATCCATCCTGACGGTCCCACTTGTCCTTCATAGAACAAGGAGGCCATTATGAGCTCTTCTGTTAGATCCACCCACTAGGGTTACGTGCAAACCGCTGGGGAGCTCTGCCAGAAGCACGGATACCGCAGATTTCTTTGGAATCAAGCAAAGCCAGATTGACAGACCCAGGGTTTCAGGATGAGAGAGGTAGAGCAGGAGGAAGAGGGAAAAGACAGGTCAGATGTCACCACTGCAAGCTGTTAACATCAGCTTCTAACCCAGAGTCTGACACTGCCACTGTGGAGCTTTGCTCTTCAGCCAATGAGGCTTAAGCTTTGTCGCTTTCAGTAACAGGGTGGCTCTCCTGCCACCCAAACTGACCACCTGCAATCCTAACAGCTGAAAGAAACACTACATGACATAAACTGCCAAGGGCAGCTGATGTGGCCTTGGGAGTTGTCCGCGGCTCTTTTGTGGCTCTCCTCCAGCTGCCCAGCCCAGAACGGATGTCCCCTTACAGTAGACTTCAGGAGGAACTACTGCCATTACAAGGGACAGAGGAAAGGGACATTAAAGTGTTTCCAAGAGCCCCTGGCCTGGTGTTTTGTATGTTTAGCTGGAACTGGGTTTCTGAGAGTTCAAAGGCAATGCTGACTTCTCCTCCCCCAAAGGTGAGGCAATCAAAAAAGTAATTGTGACTCTCAGGGTGGATGCTGCCTAGATCAATAAGGGAGCATTTCCTTGAAATCGTCACTGGGCTCAGACCTGCACCCTTTGCTGTGGGCAGGAGGCCAAGGGAACACTCATAATTAGTCTCTAGACAGTTGTTCTAAATTTCAGTAAGCGGAGTTAGGTGGCATGGGCCTTTTGAGCTCCTCACCCCACCCCCAAAGAAGTTCTGATTCCTTCAGCCTGCTGTCACTGTGTCTGCAGCTTTAATAACCACATCCTGGTGAATCAGATGGAGGCGGTCCTGCGATGAGACCACCATTGAGAAACACTGGCCCGTGATGTGGGCCCTGTCCTACAGCAGGCTATAAGCCAACGGGGGTGTCAGCAAACACAAAAGCTCTATGTAGTGCCTGAGTGTCAAAGACTTAAACAAGATGGCCCTCTTGTCACCTGAGGACTTAGGAAGACCTTATAAACGAGAGCCCGGCCTTCTGAGAGCATGCCTCGTCTATAGGGAGCCCCCAACAAATGTCTTTATCAGTCTCGTGATTCTCCAGGGCCCACCGCACACAGGAAGGACACTCTCCCCCCCCAGAATAGGCATAACCTGGTGTCTCCAGATCACACTGAGTTTGCAGTGTCATTCTGCAGAATTCATGTGGTTTCCTGCATCTCATAATTTAACATTTGTTAGAGAGAGAAAAAGCTGTTATGAAACCCAAATAATGTGCCACTCTGAGGCAGACAGCCAGCTGCTAACAAGAATGACATGTGACCACCAGTTAAACTGCTGTTCACAGCTTAGCTTCAAGAAGGAGATGTTTAATAAGAAAGAAAACCAATGCATTCTCCTCAATGGAAAACAACGTTTGGGGCTCTATGGAGTGAAAGGGCTTAAATTCAGCCAGTCACAAAACAATAACAATTTAGGACTTCAATAGAAAAAAAAAAAAGACAAAAACTTAAAAGAACCTCATCTTGCTCATTTTCATACAAAATTCATGAGACACTTCTTTATTAATGTCACAAGGGAATTAAATTATTAACCACAGAATCTGAAAGTCATGTTTTTACCAAAAGACAACGGAGGCGAGTCCCTCAGGGGCTGGACCTTTTCTTCCATGCTGGCTTGTAGAATGACCTTCCTAACTCCTGCAAACGACAGTTTGCCCCAGGCACACAAGAAATTCCACTGGAGAGAATGGGAGACTGTGCTTATTTAATTGTACTAGAAGGCATCTTGTTTTCAATTTGTGGAGGCAAATTTGCAGGCAGATCATTGGGGCGCATACACGTTTAAGGCCAATCACCCGCAAGTGGTAAGCTCTTCCTACGCCTTCCACCATGGGTGGAGAGGAAATGGGTTTCACATCTGAGAATCATTTCCAAATAAAGCCAGGAAGATGTCCTGAGCAATTTATATTATTTTAGTATTTAGTTTGAACTTTAAAAAAAAAATCATGTATTTAAGGCTTGGAATGCTTGGTCTATAGCTCAGACCAAGCTTGTCACTCAGGGGACCAAGACCACCAGGAAACGGTAGGACCAAGGTCTACGTTCTGCAGCCAGGACAGTCACTATGTTTCACAACAGCTTATGGTACATTTTAGGGAGAGCTGCAAGGGAGAAACAAAAGGTTGCCAACACGAAGAACAGTCCAGAGTTTATGGGGAAAATGCTAGTTATCCTGACCGTACATTACACACTATACACTCCTTTCAAATGACCACATTGTGCCCCGTGTTTACAAGTTACAATAAGCACATGTTGAATGGCATCTGGGAACTCCAGATGACAAATCCACCTTGCCTGCTCCAATAGTGATTACAGAATAAGAGGGTCACCAGATGGCAAGACCTCCTCACTGTGACTCCCTAATCTCTTAGAAATTGGCTAAAATGGAACTATAGGCCACACAGATTATTCATGGATTTTGTGTAGGGTTGTGTGGACATCTGTGTTTTTGCTATTTTTCTTTCTTTCTTTTCTTTTCTTTTTTCTTTTTCTTTTTTTTTTTCTTCTATTTTTTTCTTTGTTTTGGTTCATTTTCTCTAACCGTGTATGCCTTTCCTGAGGTCTTATTGCTTGAGCTATGGGGGGAAAATGGCTATGGCACTTTTTTTTTTTTTTCACTAAACTGCCCCAGCACACCAAAAAAAAAAAAAAAAAAAAAAAAAAAAAAAAAAAAAAAAAAAAAAAACACCACTGCCACATGAAGTTTAAACGGTGCAATAGGATGACTTTACCCAAAACCACTCCTGCTTCAAGCTCATCCGTGCAGGCTGGGGGCCACTCTGCCTTGCTCCGGGGTCTACTGCAGCCCTACTTTTGCAGTTTCAACGCGGATTCTTTCATTCTGCTCCAGTATGCTGCAGACTAACAAAACCAAACACCAAGTCAGAGTGGAAAATGCCACTTCAAGCAGTTAGTGTATATGCAGGGGAAATCCCTGGTGCTAAGTGTCTATCTTACAATGCCAAGCAAGCATATCAATCACCCGAACAAAGCTATCACACATCTTATCTGCAGTGGTGCCCTAAAACACTAGAAAGAAAGAAAGAAAGAAAGAAAGAAAGAAAGAAAGAGAGAGAGACAGAGAGAAAGAAGGGGAAAGGGGCTTGGGGTAGGGAATATAAAGCAAAACACGATGGGGAAAATAGTATTTTCCAGTAGGCATGTGCTTGCAAAATTTCAAGTTTACCAACTGAATAGAGGAAAGAAAAGCTTCTTTAGGCTTGAATAGCTAAACTTCTAGGTATCAACCGGAGAAAGTAGAGGAAGTTCTATTAAAAAAAAAAAAAAAAGACTCATTCTGCCCGCTGAAGTCTGAGACCTGGAATCCTAGCACAGGGAAAGAGGGGCAGGGGTTTCAGAAGAGTGAGCAGTCGAGGCGACACAGTGAGCCTCTGTGTTTAAAATTGCATTCCCCTGAGGTCTTACTATCCTCAAAGGGTTAGAAATGAACACACTCATTTTGCTTTGTTTCGCTTTGTTTGTTTTGTTTTTCAAGACAGGGATTCTCTGTGTAGCCTTGGCTATCCTGGGCTCACTTTGTAGACCAGGCTGGCCTGGAACTCACAGCGATCCGCTTGCCTCTGCCTCCCTAGTGCTGAAATTAAAGGCGTGTGCCACCATGCCTGGCGTTGAACACACTAAATTAATCTGGCTACTTTCTTGGCTAGTTGTCAGGAAGAAAAAAAAACATGGTCAAGAATATCTTATTGCTTGAGCTATGAGGAAAACGGCTATGTACCTTAGTCACTAAAATATCCCAGCACACCAAATAAAAACACTGCCACGTGAAATTAAAAATGGGTAAGTGCCAACTCCAATGGGCTGACTTACCCCAAACCATTTCTGTTTCAAGCTCATTTGTGCTTGAATAAATATCCATCTGGTTGTTGAACATATTTTTTTTTAATATAGAACTTCTAGGATAACAAAAAAAGAAAAAAAAAAGATAGCATGCAAAAGAAGGGAAATTTCCATTTTGCACTTCAACTGGGTAGTTGATGGGTTTCCCCCACCTGCCTCTTGATAAACTTGATAAACACCATCTCCTCCCAGGGTGGAAAGTGCTGGTTACTATACATAGTGGGTATGAAATGAATGGCAAAGGTACTCATGCCTCTTTACCCAGACTCGGAACAGCTGACCAGGCCTACGCAGCCTATTCTGGAAAGTTCTTTTCCTGCATGCACTGTACTTAAAGTTCTCTTGTCCCTGCGTTAGTTCCAGTTTCTCCTGAAGATTTCTTAAAACCCTACTGTTTTGTCTTTTGATAGTGGCCACTTGAGAATTTGGAGGCCAACTTCAAAAGAGTCTGTACCTGCCTTTTTATGTTTTAGCTTTGCAGTAGTTGCTCTCTATCCTGAAAGCCCACGGGACGGCTGCTGCCCAGGGCTGAGGATGGTGACTGCATCCTACCGCAGCTGTAGCCCTGGTGTTGGAGGAGAGGTCCTGAAGACAGACGCTCTGTCCCTCCCTTCCACAATCTGACTGCCCCTCCCCACTTTTATAGACTTAGTGTGTTCAGCCAGCATGTAGACGGGCCTCAGAGCTGAAGCTGACCTCCAAAGGGAAGACACAAAGACCAGGCATGGTAGTGCATGGCTGCAGTCTTTACAATCAAAAGATCACCACAGATTCAAGGCTAGTGGAGTCTATATTGCCAGTTGAGGGTGGCCAGGGCCACGTAACAAGAGGACAGGAGTTTACCTCAAAATAGCAATGACAGCAACGGGGGTGGGGGGGGGAAGGAAGATCCCAGTAATCTATATTCTTTGGCTATAATTTGAATTAAAAAAAAAAAAAAGGTCTCTAAGACCAAATGGAGGCAACCTGGGCCAGGTCTCCAGCCATCACACAAGAGGACCCCTTGATCTGTTTCAGTTCCCATGTTTTGGTCTTTGTGTCTTGGCTCTCCACAGGCACAGTATGGATGAAATTAGATTCTCCCACCTGCCCTGGCAAGGGCCATATACACCTTAAAGACACACAGGAAGTGAGTCAAAGCTCTGACTAGACTTTGGGGTGAACACTTTATGCTAATTGACTCATTTACTTTTTTCATTTTTACTTTATCTTAATTTGAGACTCAGTTTTGCCTTATAGTCCAGGTTGGCCCTGATCTCCTCGTGTGTAGCCCATGTGTCTCCTGAGGGCTGGGGTTATAGGTATGTAGCACCACCCTTGGTTCTCTTTGACTTTTAAAGGATATTAAAATCATCTAACGTAATAGAAAGTGGCTTTAAACCAAAGAGCTCACTAGTAGCCTAACATTTCTATTAATGCAGAGCTTAATTTTCCGATTTGCTTTTATACTTAACAAAGAAATTCATTTCCAGATTACATTCCTGTCACCTGTCTATGAACATAACCTATTTGTGTGGGGGTAGGTCATCTAAGAGGACATCAATTTCCATTTTTCTTCATCCCAGTGGGCATGAAGTTAAAAATGATTCTTGTGCGTGCGTGTGTGTGCGTGTGTGTGTGTGTGTGTGTGTGTGTGTGTGTGTGTGTGTGTGTGTGTGTGATCCAGCCACTCCTCCATTATATACATGTGATGGGTTGCAAAAGAAAAAACCAGGATCTATGTTCAAGAAAATAAGAGGGAGGCTGAGGCAGAGGGATGGCTGTGAGTTTCACTTAGTTCTATCTGGGACACAGTGAGCAACAAGCCAGTTAAGGCTCTAGAGTAAGACTTTATCTAAAATAAATAAATAAATAACAACAACAAAATTTTTGAAACTCCCTTTAAGCAAAAATTTCATTAAGTTGGGGCTGAAGGCTAGCTCAGTGGTAGAGTGCATGCTTACGGACAGGGGAGGCCCTGGCCTCCACCCTCAGCACTGCACCTCCAAGAAAAAAGATGGCTTCATATTGCTAGGGATGAAACCCCAGGCTCTATGCATGCTATAGAATTCTCTACTATGTGACCACATCCCCAACTCTAAGACAAAGGAAATCCAATCTGTTTCCTTTCTCCATCAAGCACTCCACCTCCACCAGCACAAAACAAACAGGCTTGCCTTTAGCCTCACTGACAACTTGTCTGCTGGTTGGTGTCACTGTAAATACAAATAAACGGGGCTGGGCATGAGGCCCAGTTAGTTCATCGCTTGCCCAGCATTCTCAAAGCCCTGGGTTCTATCCCCAGCAGTGCATAAGCTGGATATGGGGCCAACGTGCCTGTACTCCCAGCACTGAGAAGGGAGAAGCAGGAGGATCACAAGTTAAGGATCACAAGTTCAAGGTCATCTTTTGACTACAAAGTGCTTTGGAAGCCAGTCTGTGACACATGAGACTCTTTCAAGAAAATAAAGAAAAATCAGCAACAATATGAAACAGAACAAAATGCAAGCATGTCAGAGTCCCAAGACTGGGGGTTGAGTTGGGAGGAGAAGCAGCTGAATCAGTAGGGACTCTTGAGTGCGTGACCAGAAGGCATGAGTACGTATGTAAAGGGATCTCTTGGATGTGTCCAGATTTCATAGGCATTTGGGGGATGCGTTCCTGGAGGATCATAACCAAGGGGTGCTATGTCCATATAAGCCACACACAATAACCTTTCCACTGCGGGACCTACTTGCCAACCTTGGCCCAGATGGATAGATTTCTCAGCTAAAGTCTCGGCCTCCTAAGTCCATTATCTCCTAATGTATGTGATAAAACCCCCTAAAATTAACCACAATTTCTAATTCAAATGGTTTATGTATATTTGAATATCTAATGCCAACACAATCTCTACAAATACAACCATGTCTTTTGTGACCTATGTGAGCTATTAGGTATATCTTTACAATGGCGCACACAGGAAGAAACTAATAGATCCATGATGTGATCTCTCCTCAGTGGTGAAGGAGCAGTTCATTCAATAAATAATAATGGGAAAAGTGGCTCTTCATTTGTAAAGAGCAAAAGTCCTTTATTATATACAGAATATAAAACACATTCTAAAGCTGGTATGCTGGCCCAGGAGTGTGATCCTAGCACCTGGGGAAACTGAGGCCAGAGGACAAAGAGGTAAAGGCCAGTGTTGGCTACATAACAATACTGTATTTTAAAAGATAAAGTAAGAGGCTGGAGAGAAGAGAGTGCTTCCTGCTCTTTGTGAGAACTGAGTTCAACTCCTAGCACCTAGTTCAACCATGTGGGGATGGTTTATAACTGTCTGTTAATTCCAGTTGTAGGGGACTGCATGTTCTTTTCTGGACTCTCTTGGGACCCACACACATGACATACACACACACACACACACACACACACACACACACACACACACACACACTCTAAAAAAAATAAATACTTAAGTAAAAAAATAACTGAATTCCAGATAGACCAATAAACACATACACATGCTATCACAGCGATGCACACATGTGCTATTTCTTATCTATGCATATATTTCACAAAATGTAAGAACGCCAAAATAACTGTGCAAGCAGAAAAATATCATAGGCTATTGCAAAGATGTTGAGTTTTACTTTAAAGAGGGAAACGATTGGAGACTTTGAGTGGAGTGGTGTGATGCCTTGTCCAGATCATCAGGTCTTCTATGGGGGCACAGCCATAGCATAAGGCTGAGCACAGAGTCACTTACTACAAAGAGCCCCGTGAGAGCCAGGTCTGGGGGTGCACACCTAGAATTCCGACTCTGTGGGAAGCTAGGGTTTCGTAATGAGAGCCTGTCTAAAAAGGGGTGGGCTGGGCTGGAGCTGCGCGACTCAGCAAGAGAACGCTTGCCTACCACGGGCAAGGTCTGTATTCTGGAACTAGTGGGGGGCTCTATATTCACTCACAGAGTCAAGCTTACAAGTCATGTGAGAGGAAGCCAAAGGCCCTTCCTAGCTCCTGATTGAATTATGTCTGGGAACAGAGCTGCCTGTAAGCAAGGTGGGAAAGACCAGGGAGCCCGACGGGTATACATATCTAGAATTCATGGGGACAGGGTGAGAGACACAAACCACAGCACAGGTGCCATTACGGGCAGCCTCCAAGGGGTCTCTAGTGACTCTGCTTCATGGGATGTCATTTCTAAGATGGGAGTGCTATAGTGTGTGTCTTAAATAGACTCCACAGGTGTGTGTGTTTGCACACTTTGTCCCCAGCTGGTGGCAATCTTTCGGAAGGTTGTGGAGCCTTGGGACCCAGGATCTGGCCCCCAGGTGGAAGATCTTATCTATTATCTAGAATACACATGCTTGAAGTTTTCACTTTCCACTCTAGAAAGTGCTGCAAACTCACCCTTGGCACAAGGGATGAGCCAGTCAGTCTTGTGTACCTCCATCAGCCTTCTGCTGACCTCTACATTTCTTCTGAGACATTCCCAAAACAAAGTATACAGTCTGTGTAACCATCAAAGAAAGATGAACAGGGCCCAGCGAGGTGGCGCATGCTTGTAATCCCAGCACAGAGGCAGAGGCTGGTGGAGCTCTGTGAGTTTAAGGCCAGCCTGGACTACAGAGTGAGTCCAGGACAGCTAAGGCTATACAGAGAGACCCTGTGTTGGAAAAAAAAAAGATAAAGGAAGAGATGTCTTGCTGTTGAAAAACGTCTTTAAGCTGGCCCATTGGTATCCACTTGTTGTATCTATCTGGTTGCGTATGGAACAGTTTGTAAAGGCTCTGCCATGTGTTCCTACAGGCTAGATGTCCTCATGTGGGAAAGTTGTTCTTTACATTTGAGTGGTGGAGTTGAGTCTCTGAAGGACCTGACTTGTAAGCAGGAAGGCCTGAGTTCAATCCAATTCCAAGAATCTATTAAAACAACAACAACAAACTAACCAAACAAAAACTTATAGTCCTAGCACTGAGGAGGAAGGCAGGCAGATGCCTACAGCCCACTGCCACATAGTCCAGCTTACTTGGCAAGTGCCAGGCCAGTGAAAAGTCCTGAGTCTAGAAAACACAAAAAGCTAAGAAGTGCCTCAAGGAAAGACAACTGAGGTTGTTCTGTGGCCATCACATCCATGTGCATACATGTGTATATACACATACACCCCACACACATATCTGCATGTACGTGGGTACACACACACACACACACACACACACACACACACACACACACACACACACTTTCTCTCCCTTTTCCATTTATCTGCAAAATCCCCATTCCAAGACCCCCACTGGATGCCTGAAACTATACACAGCGCCAAGACTTATATACAGTTCTTATGCACAAGTACCCATGTGTTATATTTTCTTTTCCTGTTGTTGCATTTAGTTACTATGTCCAAAAATTGACTTAATGAGAAAAAAGGGTTTATTCAGCTCATGGTTCAGGTAGTAGTCCATCATCTTAGGAAAGGCCAGGCAGCAGAAGCTCAGAGCAGACCAGCACACCATGCCCACATCCAGAGGAAGAGAGCCAGGAGTACGTGCGGCAGCTTGGTTGCCTCCCTTCACTATGGCAGTCCCAGATCCCCTGTCTAGGAAATGGTCTTGCCCATAATTAAGATGGGCTTCTCATATAGAGCCACATAATCAAGATAATCCCTCACCAGGATGCTCAGAAGCCCATCTCCCAGGGAATTCTAGCTCCTGTCAAGTGGACAATTAACTAGCCAGCACAGGATGATAATTTGAATTTATGAATTAGACGCAGCAAGAAATCAGCAATAGCTAATAATGCAATAGAACAGCATGCTATAATAAAGTTTGTTGGAACCTTTGAGTTATTTACTTCTGGGATTTTTTCCTCTTAATTTTTTTTTTTTTTTTTTTTTAATTCTGTTGACTGGGAGTAGCTAAAATTGCAGAGGGCAAAATTGTGGTGGTGGGGCGGGGCTACTGTACTCAGTGGTGAGAAAAAGAACAAATACCAAGGGAAATAGCCACTATGATTTGATTTGTTTGGATTTTTTTTTTTTTTTAGAATAATTAGGGAAAAACAACCTTCAGTTGGCACAGAGAGCCTGAGAGGATTCGAACATGGTTTCAGTAGGAAGTAGGGAGACCAAGTTGTTTTCAAAGCCTCTGGATTCTACAAAACGCAAAGCCTATTGTGCCCCTAGATATTGAAATGAATTAAGACGTCTCCATTGTCCTCTGACCCAGACATACAAAAAGGAAAGGGAGAGGAATTATCGCAGACTTCTGCCTCCGTTCAAATCCAGAGTAGTACTTGTCAGAAGGAAAGCATTTCTGATTTAAAGGAGCCTGGTTCTTACTTTCAGTATGGTAAAGTCCATCACAAAACAACTAGCAGCATCCTTTCCACCCCCAGTAGCAGAATTCAGCCCAGCATCTGTGGTGCTCTGTACCCATAGGTTCAGCAAAAGAGGAGGGAAAGCAGGCAGGCAGGAGCTGCAGGGGATAGCTCAGCTGGTAAGGAGCTACCGGTATAAGCATAAGGACCAAGGTTCGATGCCCAGTACCCATGTTGCACCCTGGGCGTGGTGCCATACTCTCAACTTTAATGCTGGAGAGGAAGAGACAAGAGGATCACTGGGCCTCAGTGGCCCCACCCAACCTAACCAAACCAACAAGCTACCATTACAGTAAAAGACCCTGCCTCAAACAACAAGGTTGACCTGTGGCTTCCATGCATATGTGCAGACCTGCATCTTCTGCACCCACATAAGCACGCATGCACACACACACACACACACACACACACACACACACACACACACACACACACAATTGGTCAGGAAAAGATATGCTCTATATTGAATATTTGCAGATTTTTTTTCCTGCCACTATCCCTAAGCATTATAGCATAACAGGTAACAGAGGGTTCACACTGTGTTAGGCAGTATGAGCAATTTCAAGATGATGTGACACACAGAACAGGAACTGTGTGGGTTTATGCAAACACTGTGCTATTTATTTATAGGACTCAGTCTTTGGGGATTTTGGTATCTCTGGAAGTCGTAGGACCTACCCCTGCAGACACCTAGGAACAGACTCACATTTCCCATGTTGGGTTTGCACCCATAGTCAGAAGAAACTAGACTTAGAAAAAGAAAAAAAAAAAGAATCATGAAAAAATACAATAAAACTCACTGTTATTTATAAAGATTTCTGTAACTAAAAGCAGCTAAGCTTTCGAAGTCGAAGTCCCTGATGCTTTACGGAAGGTATATTGTTGCAAGTTAAAAATAACCGACAGTAGCACTAGCTCAGGCAGCAAGGCTGCTACCACTTAACCTGCAATTTGGACACTTTGTATAAGAAGGAAAACGGGTTGTCTTATGCCATAAGGAGCAGATGCTACTAATTAACACACAAAAATGTCTAAAACAGAGTTAGAAAAACATATGAGTTTGAAAACACAAGTAGAAACAGCTTCGGAGAGTAACAGCCAGGCAGGATAATATGATGGGGGATAAGGGTTGGATTTTATTTTATTTTTTTTTAAGACAGTCAATCAAGCTGGTAAGCTTGCATAAGCCTTCCTGTAAATAAAGTATGGATTTAAAGGAAAGTGCCTGATAAATATTGCTTCTTATTTTTTAAAAACAGGGAAAAGCATGCACCATATATGAGCCAGAGTGTTCAGAGGGAGATATACTCCATTGAGAAAAGCTGTTATACCAGGAAGGAGAGGGATTTAAAAGGTTGGAATAAATTTGGGGAACGCCCGTGAGGTGGTGACCATAAAATCCAAGACCACAACTGTTAGATGCTGCAAGGGTAAATTACGAAGCAATAACCTGAGCCGGGGCTGGATATGGAGCTCAGCTGATAAAGCATCTGGCATGCACTACGTCATTGCTTTGATCCCCAGCACGACATGAACCAAGCGAGCGTGGTGGTGTATGCCTGACACTCCAGAACTAGAGAGGCAGAGGCAGGAGGGTGAGCATCCAAGATCACCCTTGCTCTGTAGGAAGGTCTAGGTGGTCCCAGTATAAAGCAAAACAAATAGTGGTATAGGCCAGTAGACCTCAGAATATCCATCACTTAAACCTAACCCATTCATGCTGTCCCCTCCCTCCCTCCCTCCCTCCCTCCCTCCCTCCCTCCCTCCTTACCTCCTTGCTTCTTTCTCCCTCTCTCTCATTACAGTAAGGCTTGGGGGCTTATGAATGCACAGCAGACCCTCAGTTCTTTGGTTATAGCTCCAGCTCTCGAGTCCTTTTAATACTCCTCAAGTTTGTCAAGGACCTCAAAAGACTTTTTGATTAGGCAGATTATATTTAGCAGCAATGCATTAGAAATTAAAATGAAATTTTAAAACGCTCAGAAATCCCTTTTTGCCTATGCGTGTGTGTGTGTGTGTGTGTGTGTGTGTGTGTGTGTGTGTGTGTGTGTGTGTGTGTGTGTGTGACCTGTGTCTGTGTGTATGCACGCTCGGATATGTGTGAGCATACAAGTACAGCGATGTACATGTGCTAGAGGTTGATAGTCTTCCTCGACAGCTTTTATCTTATTCTTTGAAGCAGGGCCTCTCAATTAAATCCAGAGCTGGTTGATACACATATCTAGGAATCCCATCTGTGCCTTCTGAGCACTGGCGTTACAGGCAGCCCACCAGGCCCACCCTGCACTTACATGGGTTCTGGGAATCTGAACTCCTGTCCTCACACCTGTGCAGCAAGAGCTTTACCACTGAGCCATCCCCCTGTCTCATTCAAGAGCCACATTTCCTGGATGTGGTGAAGCGCAACCTTTTGATTCTTCAAAGGTCAGGAGGACCAAACATTCGTAAGGATGTTATATAAATGCAACCCAGAGCACCCTCACTGCCCGCATCCCTGTCTCTCCCTCTGATAGCACATTTACGAAACACGATCAGTGAAAATGTCAGTCACCTGGAAGGCACCTTTTCCAGTGCTTTCTATATCCTCTGCTCCCTCGGGTCAGTTTGCTCAGCATTATTCATCAGATCCCTTGGTCTCCATTACTTTCATGTCTATCACTTCAGGAGTCTTTCTTTGCATTAGCCTGGAACCTTCTAGATTATTCTTAATTCTTACCCAGATATTTTCTCTCCAGATCTGTGCCATCTCTCCTTTTCCTCCACGGTGTTTCTATCAGGGGCCCCATCAATGTAGCCTCGCCTGTATATCCTCTGTCTAGGTGCCGCACGGCCTTCTTTTGTGTGGGCATGTCTCTCAAAACTATTAGTAGACAACCAGCACCCTTACAACTTCTGGTGACTCAGTTTAGGGCAGTGCTGAACCCTTGAAAACAAGCTTGCTCCCATTTCTCTCTAACTGGTTGATGACTAAGAACACAGTCATGGCGGGTGAAAGCATAGCTAAGTTATAGAGTATGTGCTTACAGTGTGTGAGAGATGCCTGGTTCAGTGAAGAGGAGGAAAACCAGAGGACAAGGTAGGGGAGAGGAAAGGGAGCAAGAGTGAAAGGAGGAACCAGAAGAGGAAGAGAAGTCAGGGAAGGACAAACCGGAGGAGGAACAGGAGAAGCAGGAGACGAAGAGCCAGAGAAGGGGGAAGAGAAATAACAAGCACAGTTTTTTAAAATGTGGATTTTCTTCTTAAACTTCTTTCCCTTTGCTCCTAAGATTAGACAGATTAGCAGTATAATTCTTCCAAATGTTTTAGATATTACTAAGGAGGCTGGCGTTCTCAGCAGTGTAGCCAGCACTGTTCTGTGAGATGCTCCATGCCAGCTTTTCTGGAACATTCTCAGAAGGAGAATTAGTTCTTTCCTAATGTGAGCTAACATTAGGGGGAAGTAGGGCAGTGCATTAATGTTTGGCAAAAAGAACCCGAATTTGGGGTACGTCCAGCAATCTTAGATCTTGCCCATTCTAAATACTTAGCCATCCTCAATGCCCCACCCTCATCAGCAGCTCCATGGTTGTTCAAGAGTTCCCCATCCATCTCTGCTTTCCATAGCACTGCCACCAACAAGCATGAGTCTCTTTAATAATACTAATATTACCATTTGGACCACAGCATATATGATATAGAGCCAGAGCCTGCCCTATTTATCTTGGCTTCCTTACTATTCTTTAAAAATCATGCTATACTTTTTAAACTGGCACAATGTGCATTTAGTGATAACAGTCCTTCCAGGGCACTTCACATTCAACAGGATTTTTTTTTCCTCTCCTCCAAAACTCTCCTTTCTCTTAGACAGAGAAAGCAAGTTGAAGGCTTGTGAACTTGCAGTAAAACCATGGCCAAGAGCAGACTATTGGGTTTATCAACCATCTATGTAGCCATTAAGTTAGGCAAGGTGCTCTGATGGCCCCCGTCTTGTGACTGTGGTCAACTTTCCTACTCGATTGGTGCCTTCCCACCCAAAAGCTCCGTCACCTGGGTGACAATGGCCACCCTCTTCTGAGACCTAACTTCTCAGTCTCAAGCTTCTTTGCATGACTCGTTCTCAGTGGAGATGTTCAGCCACCACAAAAGGTGGGGGAAGGGTGGGGCACAGCTGACCTCTCAGTCCCGTTTCCAGACACTGCCATGTGAGTGTATTCCACATTTCGACTTCTGGTAACATTTAGGTTAATTACAGTTTGCAAGGCCCCAGTCTGCTCCCACTTCAGTGCGCCTCCTCACGCAAGGCTGTTTTCCCAGCCTGGATTCCTGAACAGAAAAGGGCTGGTGTGCCGATTTGGTGGACATGTTTTAGGTACTGTGAACTCATCCCTGAGTGCCAGACACTTCAGACAAACCTAGACCAACTTAGGGGGTTTCCTGCCTCTGGTCCCTAACCAAGAAAGGGAAAGCTGCAGGGTCACCACTACGGCAATAGCAGCTGGTAAGAGGGGACCATGGCAACACAGTTCCTATATGTCCAGTCAGGATGGCTCTCATATCGTCACCTCACCGAATGGTGCAACCTGGACACACCAGAGTCATTCCCTCTGCTTTCCCCTGAGTCTCCCAAGTGAGTGGGTACCAAACCGTATCAGTTCTATTTCCCGGTTTTATCACCTCAGTATTTCCCACTTCTTGCCTCTCTAGTGCCACTGTGTCCTTCCTCACAGAAGTCTAACAACTCCCCAGTCAACTCTCGACAATGTCACCAAACCTGGCTCTAGAAAGTTCGGCCTCAGTGTAACAGCACCCCTCTACCCATGTTTTCTGTGGTTTCAGTTACTTGAGGTCAGGCCTGATCCACAGATACTGATAGAAAAATCTCAGAAATAGGCAATTTCTAAGTTTTCATTTGCACCGTATTCTGAGGAGTGTAGACACACAGAATACAATAGCGGTGCTGGGGGTGATTGGGTTGAGCCAAAGAGACGAGAGAAAAGTGGCAAACAGGGAACCTTGTCAACCTCATAAAGAAAGGAAACCATATGCTGAGGTTGCTCAGACCCACAGAATAGTAAGAGACCTTGAGAGAATGAGTCATGTCACATCTTTAAAGGATTTTATTATAGTTTTTCTATGTTACCAGTAGCTACTGTTGCCAATGCTTGCAGTGCCTCACTTCTAAATTAAATTTCCCTGGACAGATAATGTGGGTAAAACACCAGGATATGTAAGACTTGGTACTCTCTGCTATCTTAGGCTTTTACTGGAGGGCTTGGAACACGTCCCCTGTTGATAAGGATGGACAACTGTACACCTCAAACTGAAACGATAGATGACACTGGGACAGTGACATGCTGCTTAAATGGTTACTTAATGACAGAGGGGTTCTGTCCCCAATACGGAGAGAAAAATGTCCCACTCAGCATTGCCAAGTTGCTAGGATGCATTTCAGGACTGCTTGGAAGGCCGCAGATTTCAAACAAGATTAAAAGTCAAGCTGAAGGAAATAAGATGACTTGGGATAATTTTTAGACAGTCATAAAAACAGAAACAAATGTTATTTTTAATCGTTGGCTCACTGTAAACCGACAAGAGATGAATATGAATTTGATCAAGCGAGGCATAACTGCGGCGGCTCACCACGGCCACATGCCAGCAACTCCACTTCGTGTTTTATGCCAAGGTTACACGTGGAACATTATCAAATCCTTCCCAAACCGTCCTCATTAAAGTGAATTTGCTGTAGCTGATTCTTGAGGGGATGACATCATGATGACTCACAAGAGCGTAGTAAATAACTCTTCGCCAGTGAGCTGTCACAAACATCCTTGTGAAGTTTTACACATCTCCAAGGAAGTGAGACACTGCATGGGAGCTTCTAAGACGGAGAATGCTACAGCCCCTTCACCCACCCACAGAACCACGCTTCGGAGAGAAATTCTACCAGCTACCTGTCCACAGGAAGAGGGTGTGCTATAAGTGGGGTCCTCCATAAGTCTGCATGCAGTCTCAAAAGTACACATAGAGCAGCGCGATTTCTCTGCATTTCAGAGGCTAGGAGAAATACAGAGAGCCTGCGAAACAGCACGTGTGATGTGCAGAAGAGCTTCCGATAGCTCTATGAAGAAAATGGGCATGAAGAACCACAAAGAGAGGAATTCTGCACTCTTTCTATTCCCAAATGCAACTAATCAAGTTGTTTCTAGAGCTAACGTTTACTGAGCAAGTACTCTGTATTGCAAATGCTCAGAGGTGCTATTTCTAGGCTCTGGAACAAACCTGTAATGATAGCTTGATTGTGACTGATTGAAAAGAGACCCAGAGAGTCTATTAATTTGCCCAAAGGTCTTTAGTTATTAACGAACATTAGGAAGCCAAAAGTTCCCTTTGTATCAATAAGAGTTAATCTCAGAGAGGTGACACTGTTATAAACCATCAGGAGTCAAAACTACTAGATTTTTAATGTGTACATGCCTTATCATGATAGGAGTTCTGCATCTACTAAGACTCAAATATTATAGAGATGAAAACAATATAAAGAACAGAAGCATATGTTTATCTGGACTCAAATGTCAGCATTACACAGCAGTTTCATCTTGAGTTATTGAAATGTAGTTCTGCTTTAACATAGGGACTCATGACCCAGCTAGATGGCTTAGCAAGTCAAGGCACCAAGTGCCAAGTGTGATGACCCATGTTTGATCCCCAAGTCCCACGTGGTGGAAGGAGAAAACCAACTCCCACAAGTTGCCCTTTGACCTCTGGGCATGCTGTGGCATATCCATGCTCCAACTCCATATACATATGCATGTGCTTGAGCGTGCCTACATGCATGCACATACACACATACATACACAAATAAATAAATTAATATATTTTAAAATAATACTTATTCACATTTCTACAGCAATATGTCTTGAATGTTATACCAACAATTTCATGCAACATGAGCAGCAGAAGGATGTTCATAACATAAAATCCCAGGGTTAGAGGTATAGCCCTCTTATAATTTATATTTAACATCCAAGGTCTAAGCCTATCAAGTCCTCAAAACTGGCCCCACCCTTGACCTACTTAATGAGGCTTTTGGGGCCCAGGATTCTGACTTTTCAACAAGCCACTTCCTCAACCCCCAAGTGAGGATTAAACTGTCCAAATATTGGAGGCCATGATCGAGTACAATGGTTCTCAACCTGTGGGTTGCGACCCCCTTGTCAAGCCTCCATCTCTAAAACCATTTACATTACGATTCATAGCAGTAGCAAAATTACAGTTGTGAAGTTGCAATGAAAATAATTTTATGGCCCCTGAGGGCTGTACTGAAAGGTCGCAGCACTAGGAAGGCTGAGGACCACTGGCCTGGTGTGCCTTCCCCCACCTGCTTCCTTCATCCTCTTGCCTTCTCCCTTACTGGAATGTTTTTTGTCAGTTTCAACAACTTCCTTCATCTCCTTCCAAATGCTTTCTGTCACTCTATATCAACTGCATAAAGTAATCCCTCTGGGACACTAAAAAGAGGCATTTTTCAAAAAGCACATTTTTAATAATTTTTCTCAAGTTAAGTGAAAAGAAGCACAAGGCAGTAGCCTCACACGTTATGGACTGGGATAGGCGGAATAGTAACCTCCCCCACAAAAAGGCGTCCATCTCCGAACCTCCAGAAGATAGAAAGGCCTTCCCTGATGTCACTGATCTTGTGCTGGTGATCACGAGGGGGCGGGGGGGGGGGGGGAAATCCTCCACTGCACAGGTGGGACTAGAGCAATCACAAAAGTTTGAAAGTGGAGAAAGGAGAAAGAAGTATCAAGGAAGGAGTAACTGAAGGAAACAGGTACAGCAGAACTGCTGACTCTGAAGATGGAGGATGCTGCCACACAGCTAAGAGTACACATGGCCTCCGGGAACTCTACCAGGTCATGAATGTTCCCCCCGGAGCCCTGCCATCAGTACAGCCCCCTGCCTGCGGTATGCTCAGATCCACCTTAGCTTTGTGTTCTAAAGAACCTTCGGGGAAGACACTGTCATTTGATGCCACCAGCTTGTGGAATCTGTCACAGCAGCAAAAGAAGCTAACACAAGCACCTTGAAGAAGGCACACACACGAGTCAGCTCTAACATGCAGGCCATGTCCCAGCAGCCCACACCAATACTTTTTGGTCCTTTCCCAAATGTGTAAAAGCAAAATCCAAGATAACTGGTTCACTGAGCCTATTCTACTTTGCTTCCCTACTGCTGTGACCAAAAGCAACTTTGGGGGGAAAGTGTTTATTTGGCTTATTGGTTCTGGTCCAACATCGGTGAGCACTGTTAGAGCAAGAACTCAGGGAAGGAGCTTAGTGTAGGCATCTGGAGGTAAGAACTGTTGCAGAGACCATTCTTCCTGCTTGTGCTCAGCAAGGCAGAACTACCTTCACAAGAGTGGCACCATCTACATCTATGGTCTGGGTCCATCTATCAATAACCGTTAAGGAAAATGCGCCCATAGGTATGCCTGCACGACAATCTGATGGAAGAAATTTCTTATTCAAGGTCCCTGTTCCCAGGTATGTCAAGTTGACAACAAAGATTAATCATCTTAAGTTCACCCTTTGTCAACTTGACACATGAACAGATAGATGGCCCTTTAACTAGAACCTTTCCTTCCTTGTTTGTCCCCAAGATCTCATGCCAGTATCATAGTACAAAACACAGTGCAACTTTAAAAAAAAGTCCCATTGTCTTTCTGAACGTTCCAATGATTTAAAAGTCCAAGTTCTCTTTAAAAATTTAAAGTGGCATGTTGTAAGATAATTAACAACGTATACACTTTCTCGCACCAAGACAGAAAAACCAGGGTATAATTTCAATCAGATCAAAGCAAAACAAAAACATGGCCCACATGGTTCATTTTCCAAGCGATGCTACTTCTCCCCACTCTCCTAGTCCTACAGCACATCTTCCACTAAAACAGATAGGTGTGTCACTGTTTTAGAAATAAGGGAGTTGAGAAGGTTGAAAAGAGAGTTCTTTAGCTCCAGACTTAGCAGCATTTAAGGCCAGATAATTTCGTGGTGGAGGAGTATCCTCTGTACTGGTAGGTGATCAGCAGTACCCCTAGCCTACATTTGGCTCTAGACTCTATACCCCTTGGTGTCATCCCAATGGTGACTATCAAAAATGTCTCCATATGTCTTGGTTAAGACCCATAGATGTCCGCCAACTCTTCGGGTGGTCTCTCTTCAGTGAACGAAAACGTCAGCATGTTTGCAATGACTAGCAATCCTGAGCAGGAAATTCTTGGGGCTACAAGTTGCCCAGATTTAAGAGTTTTTTAAAAAAAGATTTAGGAATACTTTTATATAAATAAATTGGATATCTGGTGGGTAAGATCTGAGTGTAAAAGCAAAATTCATTTGGTGTCTCCTGTACAACATGTAGCACACCTTGTCTGAATGTCATTTTATATAATACTTTAAACAATGTATTTTTTCATAAAACAAGCTTTAGTGGGATTTTCTACAGTGGCAGGTTGGTGCTCAAAAAGTTTCAGATTTGAGTATATTTCAGATTTTCACAGTAGGGATACAAATATACACTCTTAAGTTACAGCTGGTCTCATTGAAATGAGTTTCCCAAGAATTCAGGCTGTTTGGCATTTCAAAACAGCTCTAAGTCAAAGATTCAACCACAGACTTCTTTTTTTAAAAGGCCCCACTACACTTAACTCCCAGCCACAGGCAACGGAAACACAACCTTTCCACAATGACCCTCAGGCCAATCCTGAGGACAAACTGACCATCTAGGCTGCTGACATGGTTGGGGGGAGCGGGGCTGGTGGTCAGAGGCCAACATTTCCTGCTGTGTGTTAATACGATAGCTCACTACAGCTTTCTTGCCTTGCTGTCATTAATAAAAACTCCTTCAGTTAAAATATTCAGTGCAGTACAGACCCAGAGGCAGGGATGGGCTGGAGGTCTGGCTCTGGCTACAGACAGATGTCCTGGAATCAGATCCTGAGAAATGGCTGGTGTCCTGCAGTTGGAAGTCAACACAACTAAAGAAACAGATAATTTCCCCAATGAGTTCTCTCCAAGAAAATGACTTGAAGATGCTAAAAAGCCTGTTCTGAGTAGTTCTGAATTCTGCCCCAGCTTTCAGTTTCAATTTCGAAATGACAAAGCAGGAAAGAAGATAATGGAAACATTTGGCCCTCTTTTTACAGAGCTCTTAAGCAAAACTACAGTTTTCAAGGCTGGATGTCAGGTTTACAGGCGCATGAGGAGGCCAGCAGAGAGCTACCGCTGACCAGAGTTGAGATGGTCTTGCTGGCGGTGGCTGGGAGTTACAGAGACGGGTGACTGTGCAGAATGTTCTTCCAGGAATGTCTGCCCACATCCTTGGTGACTCGAAATAACCAATGGCCTTTCAACATAGCAACTGTATTTCATCTCTGGAGATTAACCCACAGTCAACCGTGGCCATATTGTTCAATGCTATAACGATAACCACGTGTTTTCTCAGAGGCTTTCCTCTGCTGACACAAACCTAGAAGGAAGGTCCCAGGAATCTGAAGGGTCAAGGTCATAAATCAAAGGCACTCGTTTACAGATTCTCCTTCCTTTCATTTCTTCAGATATTTTACAGTTAAAATGAAAGAACGCTATTTGTGGCAGTCAGCTTTTATCATATGCACGAGGGTGAAAGAGGATAAAAAAAAGCTCTCAGGGCTCAGCAAGTGGATAAAGATGCTGGCTGCTATGACCAATGACATGAGATAGGTCCCCAAGTACCCACATGAGGGGCGGAGAGAATCATCCCATACAAAAGTTATCCTCTGACCTACACACACACACACACACACACACACACACACACACACACACAGAGAGAGAGAGAGAGAGAGAGAGAGAGAGAGAGAGAGAGAGAGAGAGAGAGAGAGAGACATTAAATCACACTAAATAAATAAATAAATACGTGATAACAAAGTTGTCTTAAAAGAAAAGAGTTCTCAGGAAAGGATGGCATGACAACAGGGGTGAGCATGGGGGAACGAAACACATACGTCATTAGCCATATCTCCCAGATGCAAAGGTCCCCACTTCTCAAGTGTGGCACTGTGGTACGTTAACATCAACAAAGCCATCTCCATGCAGGCTGCCTGTGTTGGCACCGGAATGATGTGCTAACATTTCAGAGACAGGCGTGGGTGAGTGAGCAACTCAGTGAGGGAACATGCAAGCTAAGATGTCGAACTGATGTTTAACCAATCTATGCTTGCCCCTTGTAGGTGGCTGGTTGAAAGAATAAGAACATAAGCTGGGCGGTGGTGGTGCACGCCTTTAATCCCAGCCCTTGGGAGACAGAGCAGGCGGATCACCGTGAGTTCGAGGCCAGCCTGGTCTACAAAGTGACGTCAGGACAGCCAAGGGTACACGAAGAGATCCTGTCTTGAAAAACAAAAACAAAAAAAGAATAAGAATAAGAATATTACCCTTACATGGCAATACTGAACAGCAAGAGTTAAGTCCCCTCCTTGCTGGACTGAATATTCTATAGCTTTTGAATTAGAACATGAGTCATGTATACGACTTCCTTGCATAAGGATAATGTGCAAAGCAGCATCTTATTGCAAAACCTAGCACTGCTGGCAACTGAAACCCAACTCTAGCTGGTTCCTGCATGAAAAACACACCTTTTCAGCTGCTAGAGAAACTAAAGCATGCGAGATTTTCTTTTATTGTTGGCTGATTGCCCAGACAGGCCCAGAAGATGCATATGAATAAAAAAATAGCCCTGCACTTTCTGTCCAGGGGACATAAATAAAGCCACAGTCGCACCATGAAAGAATAAACCCATGCACATGCTATAGGGGATCCCTTTTCTAGAAGAATGGAAAGCTTCTGAAGTTGATCACTAGCTCACAAGTCGTTCCTGGTTGGTTGTGGTGATTCAAGTATCTCACTGGGGTTGTTCCAAGTTGAAATATCCACTAACAATTCTCACTACAAAATTGTTCTCTGTTCCAGAACACTTTGCTGACAAGAGAAGCTCTGTACAACCATTAATAACTGATTTTATCCTATCCCATCACAAGACATAGAATCCACTGTGCTCCTTTTCTCCTGTGGTCAGTGTACTCTTCACAATATTTGGTGTTCCTTTATGCCTGTGGGTTTAAGCCACTTTAAAACTTTATTTTTGACTCGGTAGCATTTAAAAATTTTTGTTGTCTGTTTTTTGAGACAGGGGGCCCCATTTAGACAGGGTGATCTCAAACTCGGTGCATGCTGGAGGATAACCTTGAAGTCCTGTTCTTCTGATCCTCCTGGCTCCACACCCCCCCCCCAGGGGTGAGATTACGGGTGGGGCCTGTCTTATATGGTGCTGAGAATCAAACCTAGGGCTTTGTACACACTAGGTAAGAACTTTACCAAATGAACTACACCCTTAGACCCCTTATAATTTTAAATTCAAATTTCAAGTTAGACATCAAGCTATGGTCTAATTTATGACATTTTAGTATGTGTCTTTATGCTTCATACGAATGAGTGATGTCTATGGCCACAGCAAGTAGAGCACCATGGGAAATGTTAAAAGGAACAGGAGGCTGCTGTCCTTGACAGTACTTTCTAAACTTAGTCAGGGAGACACAAATAAACACACCAAGCCACAGGAATCAAGGACAGTGTGGACTGGCACTGAGGAACTGACAGACAGGAACTCAGCTTACAGGCAGAGGGGTCAGCGGTGGGAAGCAGGCTTTACTTCTCTGTGCTCAGGGGAGAAGAACTTTTTGTTTGTTCCTCATCCCCTCCAGAATGAGTGCAGTCTTAAAACTTTGCCCAGATAAGAGGTGGAGGTATATTAAGCTTGACAACAGTGCTATTAAAAAAAACAAAAAACAACAAAAAAAAAGTGAAACCATTACCACGACAGTTGTTTTAGATTTACGTTTGTCAACGTAGTCAGTTATTTTGTGTACCAGGGGGTTGTGAATGCTTCAGTGTGACTGTGTGTCAATCAGAGGACAGCTTTGGAGTGTAGGTTTTCTCTTTCTATCATATGAGTCCCAGGGACTGAACTCAGGTCACCAGACTTGGAGAAAAGCACCTTCATCCTTGAGGCATCTTACTGTCCCCCATGTTAGCTTTTTAATATAGATGGTATTTTTTTTCAGTCCTTGGCCTATTTCATTTCTGTGCTCATCCTTAGGTCCTATGCTTGTTTTCTCATCACTTCTGTACCACAAAATGAGGGTACCAAATCACATTCCCTTTGCCTGTGTGGCTCAGGGCTCACCTTATTCATGTGAGCATGTACCACTTATGAAGCAGTCTGGTGAAGGTTGCCCTTCATGTAATTTTAGTATGAGTAAGTATTCTTCCTTTCAAGCTGCTAAGTTTGTTTTGAAGCAACTAAATATTTACCTATGTTTGCTTTTCATTACATGACTGGTAGTGTAAGCAAAATACAATTGGTGGGGTTCAGAGAGAATTGTCCACAACTTTCTATTATTATTGCTCTCAATCCAGTATGTTTTTGTTAATCATCACACCTGCTTTCTGAGTATAGCATGCACTTTAAATTTGTTGCATAAAAAAAACCTGGTTATTTAAAAAGCATCTCATACACTGGAATGAGGGTTTTTGTTTGTCTGTTTGTTTTGTTTTCCTTTTACCTTTTTCAGTGGCTGTATGCCCAAAAAGATATGTTACTCTAGCTAAAATCATTTGCTCTAAATTCTAACAATAATTTCAGGTGCATTTTACTTTTGCTACTTAGCTTTAACAATTGGGAGGAATGTTTCCTTTACTGAATGGACTCCCTAAACTTGCCAGTCAGAGAAGGTAAAAGTAAAGTCAGTGCATAAATGCCAAGCAGTATAAATGTAGCATAACTTAGAATGATAGCCAAGACACAAGTGCAGCGGATGCAACGACATTAAGAAGTGAGCCCCAGTACCATTCTTTTTCACGTTCTTGGGTAAAGAGTTTAATGCTTTTGATCTAGAGATAATGCACACATTTCTATCAATATGGAATTCTTAGGCTAATGAGACAGTTCAGTGGGTGGGTAAGGCAATGACAGTTCCTGCAGGAAGACCTGGGGTCAGATCCCCAGAACCCAAGTAGATGCTGTAAGGCACACTTGCAATCCCTGTACTCCTACAGTCATGCACACCTGCAATCCCTGCACCTCCTGCAGTCCTACAATCATGCACACATGCAGTCCTTGCAACCTCCACACTCCTATAATCGTGTGCACCTGCAGTCCCCACAACCCTGCACTCCTACACTCATGCGCACCTGCAGTCCCTGCAACCTTTGCCCTTCTACAGTCATGCACACCTGCAACCTCTGCACTCCTACAATGTGCACACCTGCAGTCCCTGCAACCCCTGCATTCCTACAATCATGCACACCTGCAGTCCCTGCAACCTTTGCATTCCTACAGCCGTGCACACCTGCAACCTCTGCACTCCTACAGTCATGTACACCTGCAGTCCCTGCAACACCCCACTCCTACAGTCGGCACACTTGCAGTCCCTGCAACCCCCCCACTCCTAGAGTCCTGCATACCTGCAGTCCTGCACACCTGCAGTCCCTGCACACCTGCAGTCCCTGCAACCCCCCACTCCTACAGTCCTGCACACCTGCACTCCTACACTGAGACAGAAGGCAGAGAATGTAGAACCCTCAGAAGTTCGTTGGCTGCCTAGCCTGATATACACAGTAGCAAACAAGAAAGACCCAGTCTCAAACAGTGTGGGAGGTGAAGACTCACACTGTAGGCTGGCTTCAGGAAGCTCCACACTTGCCTACACTCTCGCACACCAACAGGCACATTGAATGCACACACACATACAAACAAATACAAAACATAAAGAAGTCGCAACCAACTACCAAGGATCTTTGTAGGCAAATTTTATTTCAAACACTTTCAACCAATGCCATGTGTTCACTATTGTAACTCTGTCTTAGACTGCCTTTTAAGACAAACATGCTTCTTTCTTCTTTACAGATGGCTGAATGGGGTGTGCTCAGAGAGAACCTGGCTGTCTTCTGGCGAGTGTTCTTTCACAGCTCAAAGTGGAAAAACCAAAGATGGAAATCTTAACAGGAGCCTAGACTAAGGAATTCAGACAGATCAAAGAATATTTTAATTAATTATTTTTATAAAGAGAACTGTATAGTTAGGACAGCAGCAATTTCTTATTGAATATAAATAGACCCTGTTACTTTAAACACACACACAAACAAACATACACACACCCCTGAGGAAACCATGTGGTGTGATGCCTGTAGTCTCAGCACATGAGAAAAAAAGGCAAGAAGATCACAAATTCTAGGCCAGCTTGCTCTAGTTATCAAGTTCCAGGCTATCTAGGGCTACATAGTGAGGCCTGCCTCTGAATAAATAATTTTTTTAAATGCCAGCAAATGTTGGTTGGAGTGTAAACCTGTGGAGCCACTATGAAAATCAGTGTGGAAGTTTCTCCAAAACACACACACACACACACACACACACACACACACACACAAACCCAAAAACAAACAAACAAAACAACTGCAATTATAACCTAGTTATGCCACTCCTGGGCTTATGTCCAGAGGGCCCCATATCTTTTCACAGTGATACTTACAATCCATGTTTGCTGCTGTTCTATTCAGTATAAGAAGGAAATAAAACCAGCCTAGTCATCTATCAACAGACAGAGGGGTAAGGAAAAAGAGTTCATATGCACAGTGGAATTTTATTCAGCCATAAAGAAAAATGAAATGCATAGGAAGATGTATGAATCTGGAAAATATATAAAGCAAGGTGACCCAGGCCCCAAGAGACAGCTGCCATATATTCTCTCTCATAGGTGTTTCCTTAGCTTCTAGCTTTTACGTATGGGCCCTCAGGTAGGCATGGACATGGGCGGAGGTCATGACAGTTGAAAGGGGGCCATGAGAGGGGAAAAGATGCTTTCAGGCAGGAGTGAGGGAGTAACAAAATAGATATGACATGAAAATGAAACAAAACAAAACGAGCACTGGGGGCAGAAGGTCCAAGCAGGGAGAGGAAATGGGGAGGGAATGTAAGGGCTCAAAAAGTAGATATGAAAATGCCACGAGGAAACTCATTAATTCATATGCTAATTAAAATTTCAGAACCAATCTGCCTAAAGGAAAAGGAAGAAACCAGAAAGGAAGAAGACGGAGGGTTGAAAGAACAGGGCAGAAGAAAGAATACAAAGTAAGGAAAGAAACAAGGAAGAAAGTAAGGAAAATAGGGAAGAGGAGGAGGGAGAAAATAAGGGAAAGAGAAGTAAGCGGGAAAGGGAGGAGGGAAGGGGGAGGAGGAAGAAGGGGTGGGGAAGGAGGGAGAGAGAGAAGAGGAAAAGGGAGATGGAAGAAAGAAACAAGGGGGGGGAGAGAGGGGAAGGAAGGGAAAGGCAGTGGGTCTGTTTTCATGTAAGAAGTCAGGTTCTAAAGTTTTGAAAAAAGTCAAATATTGTCCAAGTTCACTTTGAAACACCCTTGGTCTTCCCATAAATATTGGAAAAACAATTCTGGGTATACAACGCCACAGCTTTCACATACTAAAGTCTGAGGACTACTAGCCTACTGAGGAGAGCTGGAAGGGAGCTGACCTGGAAATGTCCAGATGCTCAAAGCTTCCCTCTACTACGGTGAGGTGTCAGGGCCCCAGCTTTCAATCAGGGGAATAAGTAAAGAATGGTAAAGTGCTATGACCCAGCAAGGTCTATTTCATTCTCTAGCTGCCATTAAGCTTTTTTCCCCCCGTTTATTCTAATTAGTTTACTTTAATGCTGGGGATCAAACTAGTCAACCACTCTTAACCCTGAGCCATACCCATAGCCATTAAGCTTTTATAAAAAAAATCTTTAGTGAAAATTAAGTTTATAGTTATTGCTAAAAGAATCATATTAGGGGTTAGTAGAACACAGGCAATATGAAGGAGAAAGGGGGGAAGGGAAGGAATGTCTAAGTGGGGACAGACGGTAGAATAGAGGAAGGGTTTGGGTAAGGAATAATGGTATGGATTTTTGGAGATCTGTATGGACACCATTTGATAAGCTACACACACACACACACACACACATACACATGCACAAATGCACACAAATACATACACACACACGCATGCACACACGCACGCACACACAAACACAAACACGCACACAAACATGCACACACATACACACACATGCGTGCACATACATGCACACACACAAACACGCGCAGACAACACACATGCACACACACACACACTTACATTTCAATTGAAGTTATACTACAAAGGAGATTATGCTCTTCCCAGAACTCATAAGTTACCAAATAAAGAGCCAGTGCCGGGTGTGAGATACTTCCCCTCAAAGTGGTAGTCCAAAGTATCCTAGAGATTTCCCCCAAACCAGCACACCATTGTTCTTGGTTGCCTACCAGAACTTGATGGCAAGACCCTATTACTGAAGACACCACACATGTTGCTCACAGGAGCTGAAGAAATCAACTGTTACTGACCAGAAAGCTTTCTCTCTGCCAGCTATAACTATTGTAGTACCAGAGGATGCTAGGCAGGCAGCTGGGGGAAAGCCATCAATAGTCTTGTCCAGCTGTGAATCCTGTGAACCTGTTGTATCAAGGTGTGCTAATGAGTGCAATAATGGCACAAATGTTACGGCAGTGACCAACTACTATCTGATTGCCTTTAACACCTACTCTCTGGGAAGAAACTCATCCCTAGCACCAAGAATCTGGCCAGGAAGCTCACAGGGACCTGAGGGTGAACATACCTCTATTATTTTGCTAAATAGACAGAGTAGAAAACTGACCTCTAAATTCATCTCTCTAACCTCAATAGCTAAGCTTCTTTGTGCAGTGGATGGTAGTTGATGAAGAAACTCACAACTGGCCAAACTGCAGAAAATACATGATTATAGAGTGTACTCGGCCATAAATGGGACATTCATATCACACCCCTAAGGTTCAGTGACCATTGCAGAAGAGGGAGAAGAATACTTATAAAAGCCAGAGGTTGGGGAGGACCAGAGTGAAAGAGTGTCCTCTAGGCATGCCAGGTCTGCTGCATTCACTCAGGAATTCCCAGCAGCGGTGGTTGCCTGCGTAAGACTTGCACAACTTGATTAACTACTTCAACACCCTCTGCTTCCAGGAATGCCTGAACGAGCTTCCTTCCCCGCAATGTCTCCTTCTTCTCTTCCTTTCTCCCCGTTCTTTCACCTGTGATGTTCCAGACTCCAAAATAAATCCCCACCCATTGCACCTGTCAGCCTCTCCTGCTGAAGCTTACAGGGTTCTTAGAAGACAGCTGAACCAAAACACAGACATCACCATGTTTTTCACTCACCAGCTCCTTCCAAGGTAGAAGGGCCCAGGGCTATCTGGACGCGGGCTTGGGGATGAGATGCCAACCAAGACAGTGAGGGATAGGTGTCAGAAAGGGGTTGCCCCCGTGATCCAATGGCTTCAAACCAGTGAAATAAAGGAAATGATGAGTATTAGTCCTGGTGATTTCCAACCACGCAGAAAGCTCAAGAGCTGCATGAACCTGCTGCAGTGTGCTGAGGGTTTGCTTTAGTTTTCTTTTGCAAAGGGACAATGCATTGCACGAAGTCAGAAGGCACCATCTTCCACCACTCATCATTGCTTTTACCAAAGGTTGGAATTATGAGCCAGAGGTTGTAGCTGCTGGAAAATAAATGATTTCAACAACAAATATTAAATTGGTGATCTAGCTAAGGGATGGAAAACTGAGAATAAGGAAGAGGAGGAGGAGGAAGAGGAGGAGGAAGAGGAGGAGGAGGAGGAGGAGGAGGAGGAGGAGGAGGAGAAGGAGAAGGAGAAGAAGAAGAAGAAGAAGAAGAAGAAGAAGAAGAAGAAGAAGAAGAAGAAGAAGAAGAAGAAGAAGAAGAAGAAGAAGAAGAAGAAGAAGAAGAAGAAAAAGTTGAATGGAAGGGATGCAGGACTTAGGGGCTTTCCAAAAAAAATTTTTAAGGAGCAAATGTTATTTCCTCTCCTCTTGAGGCACTGCTTGTGGGAGGGGGGGGGGCTCCTGGATCCTTTTCTGGATGTCCCTCCATGTTGTCACATTGTAGCTCTTTGCCTCTCACCATGGCAGTTTGGAAGGAAAAAAAAAGTGCTACCATGGATGAGAGATTCCGAATGCCTGTCAATCAACAATGCCCCAAAGTTAAGCCAAGCAGTCCTACTGCCCAGAATCCCACCCCAAGAATACAGAACACAGGACCAGAGCCATGACATAGCAGTACAGGGTGGGGTGGTGAAGAGCCACCTTTCCAAAACCATCCGTCGGTATTTACAAGGAAGGGGGAAGGGGGTGTCCTAAAACATGTAGCATGTACGTTGAGGAAGGCAAAGCATGAGGTAATTAAGGCAGCTCTTAGACACTCCTGCTTCATGTATAGAAAGACAGCTCTTCCGGCAAAGAGCAGCACAGCAGCACAGCATGGGGGTTGTGGCACACACTTACACCAATACATCAAAGCTGCTCCTGTACACCTCCCTCCCTCTCCTTTCCCTTGGCTCAGCCTTGGAGAGAGAGAGAGAGAGAGAGAGAGAGAGAGAGAGAGAGAGAGAGAGAGAGAGAGAGAGAGAGAGAGAGAGAGAAGGAGCTCAGTAAATCAATTGCCTATGTTGAACTGTTTGTGTATTTTGAAGTCCCGATTAGGCCATTAGTCTCTGAAAAGACTGCTTGGTAAACTAAAGGAGCTGCCATTACATAATTTCCCAAGAACACACAGAGAGCATCGACAGCGAGGCCCTAGTGCCAGCAAGACGTGCCGTGGAGATCTCCAGCCACAAGAGAGATGCAAGCATATGGGTGGTGGATGCAGAAGCTTGGGGGGAAGAAATCCATGATCAAGTTCAGGCCAGCCAGAGCTACATAGACAAAAACAAAATATGAATGTCTAATCTGAACAGAGCAGAGGCCTGACGCACTAAAAGTCCCCCGCGCAACCAGTAATTGTCACAGACCAGCTGTTGATAGCACCTTTTCCTGCAGCACAACATCTTCAAGAGCCTTGATAGGAGGCAGAAACCCAGGCAAACAGCGCCAGAGTAAACCCCGAGCCTTCTGGGGTAGCAGCTGTTCTCTTCCAAGCATACCCCAGGCCTGCCAACATCTGCATCTGAACACAGCTCGTGTTGGGCCTGACATGAAAAATCCCCCCTTTTTTTTCCTTTGTGTGACTCATTTTTCAGCTCCAAGATCAGGAAAATTATGTATTATATAGTTGAGGGTTTCCCATCCAAGGTAATAAAGAACATTAACAGAGAAAAAAAAAAGGGGGTGATGGTGGGGGCGCTGAGACAGCTCATTAGGTAAAAGCACTTACCACCTAAGCTGTTATAACCATCTAGGTTTCATTCCTGAGAGCCACGTAGAGGGGAAAGGTGAGAACCAGCCCCACAATGCTGCGCTCTGACCTCCACAGGAGCATGCCATGGCATGTACACACACACACACACACACACTCACTCACATTTTCAAAGTGAAGAATTAAAAAAGAACATTAAGAACACTTATTTTCATTTCTTTCATCAGAATTTTATGCTAATTCATACACTGCCTATGATAAAACAATGACACATACAAGTGGTTTTTGTTTGTTTTTTTATTGTTTTGTTTAAGAAAATGTGCAAGGATTCGGTTTGTTAAAACCTCCAGTGGGGAAATGGGGAACGATGGCCCACCAGGAAGGAATAGATCAAAGTCCGCCCGTGTACTGTAAAGTGTAAACCTGGGCGAGAGCCTGCTGGGAGCGTTTTAAAGGATTTTTCATGGCATGAACACTATGTTTTGGTCTGCTAATCCTCACTTTCCTGCTTCTATTCATATACTTTATATTATTTATTTGTTGAGTTATATATTTTAGCTGAACTTGAAATGACATTTATTTTTAGGAGGTTGCCAACCCGGGTCAGAGGAGCCTCAGAAACTTGGCTCACAGCTGCACTGGCACAGAAAGCCTGGACAGCAAAAGCTTGCAAAAGCAAGAAGCTGATGAGACCAGCTTCCCAAAACACACAGCGAAAGTGTCTTTTGTGACAGAGGAGGGGGGGGGAGGAAGAGGGGGGAGGAGGAGGAGGAGGAGGAGGAGGAGGAGGAGGAGGAGGAGGAGGAGGAGGAGAAGAAGAAGAAGAAGAAGAAGAAGAAGAAGAAGAAGAAGAAGAAGAAGAAGAAGAAGAAGAAGAAAGTTGATGTTATTGAAGCTGTTACTCGCCGAAGGGTGTTGACTTTATAACACACCAGTCACTCCCCTGCAGGCTGAGTACACAAATCTGCCACTGCCTCTTGCCAGTCAGAGCTTACAGAATGGCTTGCATTTCTTCACCTTGGACTAGGTCTGGGTATAGAGAGAGGAGAGGAGGGAAGGGACAGAGAAAGGGGAGGGGTGGTGAAAGATGGAGAGGGGGGAGTGAAAAAGAGACACCCCCCTCCCCCGTCGTCCAGCACACAGAGGTAGCTCCCACAGCTCCTAGCCTTGAGCCTTTCTGCACTGACTGCCTTCCAAAGCTAATTGTGGCCAGGAAGAGAAAGCCATTTCTCAGCTTTGGTGCCTTTCAGGTTATTTCAACTTTCCACCCCTGTTAACTTCCCCGCAGGAACTTTTGGCCCAAAGCCCTTCTTCATGTTCACAAGGCAGAGACGCTCAGAAGAAAAATGTCTGACACCCCTTTAAGCCCTGGGAGTCCTCCTCTATCTTCTACATTTTGGAGATTGGTGTGAAGGGTTTCAGGAGGGCACCTGAGAGTGTTCCCTAACACAGACGCCTGGATTTAGGCTTGGGATTAATCAACCTTTCCCACAGGAAGTTTAAGCACAGGCAGGGCTCTGTCTGAATTTCTGAACCCCATTCTAGTACAAACATGCTTGGCAATTAGTGTCCGAAGGCTCACCAGGGTTCTCTGCTTGGCAGACAGCGCCGCAGCCACCGTGGGCATTCCCATTTCAGGATTCCCACAACTTCCCTTTCTTCCTCTGCTCTGTTCTCCTTTCCACTGAGATGCTATGTGGGCTGGAGTTGTGAGGGCCAGGCTGAGCGTCAGGATGCCAGGGAGCTGTCAGTGCCTCTGCCAAAGGCAAGGTTCATACTTCAGGCCCCTCCTTTGGCTGGTGACAAAAAACAGTCACTTGTTTCATCATTGGTTTGGTATTCAGAGGCCACAGAGCCAATGGGTCCAGACAGAGATCATAGCTTGGAAGTGTGAGGACGGTGACAAAAGGCCCCTGAGTATGGCAAGGACTTCTAGCTGCTGAGAAAGAAAGAGAGAAAGAAAGAAAATGAGAAAGGAAAGAGAGAGAAAAAGGAAGGAAGGAAAGAAGAACAGAGAGGAAGGAAAGAAAGAAAAAGAGAGGGGAAAGAAGGAGGAAGGGAAGGAAAGAAGGAAAGGATAGAAGAAAATAGGAAGGAAAGAAAGAAAAGAAAAGAAAGAAGGAAGAAAGAATTTCAAGTTTGATTTTTTTTTTTTTTTTTTTTTTTTACTCCTTTGGAACAATCTAGACTTTTCTCTCTGGAACCAAGCAATAGGCCATGGGGAGGGTCCCCCACTGAGCCCCTCCCATTTTAAAGTTGTTCATATTGATTTCCATACACAAGTGTATATGGATTCTTACTGTATCACTTCCTACTGACCAAAGAGGAGTTTCTACAAGAAACATGATACAGAAATGACTCTCATTATGCCCCAAGAATAAAAATGCCTAACAGCTTCCTATCATGATAAACACTGAGCATCCTTTAACCCAAATGCTTGGGGGGCCAGGGGTGTTTTGGATTTTTTAATATTTTTCAGATTCTGGAATACTTTGCACATATATGATGAGATGTGAGGGAGACAAAACTCAGCTCTAATGGTGAAATTTATTTGGGTTGCATGTGTATGTTACACAGATAGCCTAAAGGTCACATGACAAAATATCTCCAGGGCACCGGTACTCTGAGACCTGTCATTCAACCGTGGGATTTTTCACTTGTGCCATGTTGGTGCTCAGGAAGTTTCACCCTGTGCAGCAGTTCACATTTGGGGATTGGGAATTCAGGGAGGCTCAGCTTACACTGACTCTATGTCAGCCCCCCACCCCCACCCCGTGCAAGCCCTAAATGGACTCCATGGAGACCTGTTGAGAGGCACTGAGCATTCCTGGGGGTTCTGAAGCCACAGCTGAAAAACCGCTGGTAAAGGCCTGCTTCCTCATTTTCCTGGTGCTGAGAGAACTTAGACCATCGGCCCACGACACCTGATTGTGGGCCTGTGATGTAGCACAGGCCTGTGGGCAGGCTAGTAGCCTTCTTCACCTCTGTTTCCTACTGGGAATTGGGGGTTGTGTGTGTGTGTGTGTGTGTGTGTGTGTGCGCGCGCGCGCGCGCGCGTGTGTGATTTAATCTCTGACAACAGAAAGAGTATATTCCTAGTGAGTCTGAAATTCAGCTTTTCTGAATTTCCTACTATACTTCACATTTCAGATGAAGCATCTCTTTTCCTGAATGAAGAGTGGGTATTTTTGTAAAGAATCTTACATTTTTCACTTATTCACATGATTTTCTAAGAGTGATAGAGCTATAATAAGTAACAAATCAGAAACGTCAATGAATAACATTTGCCTCAGGAAAACAAAATAAAAGAAATGTCAATGAACTACCATATTAATGTCTACAAACAACACACACACACACACACACACACACACACACACACACCAACTTCTGGCCCCAGTATTGCTAGTTTTTGCGTGGGAAAGACTGTAATTTGCATTTGCTGTTAGGCCAGGCAAATTTGTGGGTACACTGTAACTTTTTTGGTCAGGACTAGTACTCTGTTTTGGCCATGACCACAGCTTACACATTGGTTCACTGATGATAAGATAGCATAGCTGTGAGGTGTCGAGTGTTTCTGCTAAGACATCACTGATCACTCGAGCCCCCACACCGCACCCTCAGCATGCTGGGTTTTCCCTTGCTGGGGAGGAATGAGGGAACGAATAAGTGGTGAGGGCACCTTAGGCAGTTCCCCTACCCACAACCATGAGCCATTTGTGCATTTTGAAAGAAATGCACAATATTGCTGCTGCACCCATGACATACGTGCATGCACACATATGTGTGCGCGCAAAACACACACACACACACACACACACACACACACACACACACACGAGCAAAACTCTGAAAGTCTTTCTTATATAAAACCTAGTACTACTCCCTGTTACAATCTGAATAGAAGATACTATTTACTTTTTTTCCCTCCTGATTTATCAGGGAGATAGCTTCATTAAACAGAATTTATAGAACGTACATAAAAGGTTTGCAGGTCATAAGAAAGAAGTTGGAACTTACTCTGCAGTACGTGACCTGAGCAAAAGCAGTCACCACTCAGTGTTTAAACTGTTAACCTGAAAGCATCAGATCAAGCAAAAATATGATCCACAAGACAGTGGTATTTTATTTATCAATAAATTATTTTAAAAACAGGAAGAATTAATATTATTCTTTACCATACACTTACTTATCATTCTCCTTGCACACACAAACTTTGTGTTTATTACTTTTGAGATAGAGTCTCACTACCCAGCCCTAGCAGGTCTAGAATTTACTATGTTGGAATTTACAGTATACTCAGGCTAGACTCAAACTCCCCGAGATACCACAGGCCTTTGCCTCCTGAGTGCTTGGATTAAAGACATGCACCACTGCATCTGGCTGCCCAAGATAGAACATTTCCATGGATTAAAACTTCTTAAGCAATCTATGATCAGTGTAGTTTCATATACTTAAAAAAAAATCAATAAATGAAATTTTCCCTTGGACAATTTCACAAATGTATCTGAGATATTCTGACTGGCCTCCCCTCACCCCCCACCACGCCCCAACCTTGTCTCATCTTCCTCAAACCTCAGTCAACACCCCCCTTCCCTACAGATTCTTTTTTCAAGTGGTCAAGCCCTGTTGTTTTGTTCTGTATTATACTACATTTAATCGAGGCCATCTGTGTGACAACCAATGCTATGGAGCTCGGGGCGTTCACCAGAGGGCACAAAGTTTGATGACAATGATGCTCCTCTCTCCCCGTCTTTCAACAGGGGTTCCCAAAACAGGGCCGGTGGCTGACAGGGCCAGTCTTATGCAAGACTATTCACAATGTCTTGATGTGTAATTCCCTTTATTAAAATAGTCATGGTGTTTTAAAGTATGTTAGAGTTATTTTTTGAAAGAGAAATTGTTCAAATAGTAATTTAATGTCTTAAAAGTCATCAAATTTCCTAGAACCCAAAGGCAAAAATAGCAACTCAATCATTACATGTGAAATATAAGTCATGACTGACAGAATTAAGACATATATGGAGCCCCTCTGCTCTCCATAACCATGGTTACAATGGTTACACTGGAGTCATTTGACAATCAGTACTGATATTCCTTCCTCGCTTGATTGCGAACACTTTAAGGGGAGATTTTGTGTTAGCCTTTGTTTTTGTTCTGCATTTTAATGTGTTTTAATTTAAATAGACTCACATCACTTACCCTCTCCCCTTCCTCCCTGCAGCCCCTCCTACTTGGTTTATTTATGTGTAGGAATGTTTTCCCTGCATGTATGCATATGTACCACATGGTTGCCTGATACCCACAGAAACCAGAAGAGGCATCCCCTAGAAGGGCAGTTGTGAGCCATTATGTGGGTGCTGGGTCAAACCCTGGTCCTCTGCAAGAGCAACACGTGCTCTTAACCATCGAGCTATCTCCCTATTCCTGAAATGTCCATATTAGAAAAATACTCCACACATGCATTTAAATTCACACATACACACACACACACACACACACACACACACACACACACACACACACACTGAAAATTCAAAAATAATTACTTGTGGTACACTGACTTTAGTTCTCTATCCTAAAGCATTCACGGCATGGTGGCATACGACAACATATCTCCAGAAATGTCTTGTCACGCAAAACATATAACCACACTAAAGCACATGGGTATAATCTTTTGGGGTCATTTTGAACTCTAAAACATACAATGTGCCCTCTCTGAGGTAACAGCTACAGAAGTTAAAAAAGCAACCAGTCTCTGCCAGTGTCTCTGCGGGCCTCATAGATTTGCGTGTGGAGGCCAGATACCAAACATGGATGTCGGGTCCTCAAAAGCCATCCCGTTTGGTTTTGTTTATATGTTTGTATGTTTTTGGTTTGGGAACAGGGTCTTTCATTGAACCTGTAGCTTACCATGTATCTAGCCCCAGGCATCCTCCTTTCTCTGCCTCCCCCAAACGCTGTGATTTTTAAGTGTGCGCTACCATACCTGGCTTTTCTATATCCATTCTGGGGATCAACCTTGGGCCCAGATGCTTGCATGAAATTCTCTTTTCCAACGGAGCCTTCGCTTGAGCCCAACAGAGCCTATTTCAAACCTGGTAATGCATCACAAATAACTGGATTATGTTGCAGCAGCTTTCCTATTACGACCAATATGAGAGACACCCATCCATTATTCTAACAGACAACCCCAGTTTCTAGCTGTGCAATTATCCACCTCACAGGGGGGTCTACCTCAAAGGCCTGTCACAGACATTACAAGGTTTATCTTGAAACAAGATACAACAGATTATTTACACCATGCCTACGTGGAATTCCCTGATGTAAGAGTCACTCAATATTATACTCTCAACAACAAAAAAAAATGGAAAAGTTTAAATAATAATATGGTTAAGGAGCCAAGTTTTCCATCAATCAGGAAGGAAAGGTTGCATTGTTTGGGAGAGTTTAAAAAAAAATGTCCTACAAATAGTTAAAGACAATCACTACAGATATTTTTAAAAACACAGTTTTTTTAAAGCTATAAATAAAGTCACTCAAATAAACAAGAAATAGTTACTGAGAGCCTCCTATGTGGCCCGGGGAAGGCTTCTGAGGTCCGTGAACTTTCTGTATATTTATAAAAGTATTTAACGTCATGAAGTATTTCAACAAACAATGCAGCCTCCCAAGATGTCTTGGAGCTGTAATTTCATCCAGCTTCTCTGACACTGTAAGCCTTGGGTGGGATACAGACTTAACATGAGCAGTCTGGTTATGCTACCCGACTTGCTGGGAGGATCCGTGATCAGCTTAAATCCTGAAAAGAGAAGCACCAAGCTATTGGCACGGAATTATGAGGAGGAAGCGAAGCTGTCTGCTGTATGAGATGCGGTCAATGAAAATACCATCTCAGGTTACCGTGGCACAATCCACTTAACAGACCTGCAGTGTTGTTTTGTTTTTTTTTTCAAGCTTCCAAAATTAAAATTTTATTTTAATATTTTTTTAAAAATTGTGTCACACACTGTCTCTAAGGTATGCAGGTACAAGTGTGTGCGCAGGTGTGCATGCCCTTGGAGGTCAAAAGGTGACATCAACAGTCTTCCTAGCCGGGTGTGTTGGCGCACGCCTTTAATCTGGAGACAGAGGCAGGAGGATCTCTGTGAGTCCAAGGCCATCCTGGTCTACAAAAACGAGTCTAGGACAACCAAGGCTACCCAGAGAAACCCTGTCTCAAAAAACCAAGGGGGAAAAAAGGTCTTCTCAGATTGCACTCCACCCTATCCCTCCAGCTAGGGCCTCTCAGTCAAAGCCTGACCTCCCGTACCTCTCAGCTCGCTAGCCAGCTTGCTCCAGGGATCCCTCTCGGCTTTCCAAGCTCTGTGGTCACCTGCAGGCTGCACACTCATCGGGTGTTTACGTAGGTTCTGGGGGTCAGAACTCTGGTCTTCAGGCTTATGGAGCCAGTATTGTATCTACTCAGCTAGCTCTTCCCCGCCCCCTCAATTTGTTAATTTCATAATGAGAGAATTTTCACAAGGCTCTACCTCAGATAACACAGGTGACCCAGTGGTGACAGGATGATCCCGATGCTCTCTGGAAAGCCCAGGAGCCTTCTAGCACCCATGAACACACATCTAGAACTTACCACTTAAAATTTAAATATATTACGAGCCAGGAAAAACACGTTTGAAAGCTGTATGGTATTACTGATGTTCCTTCTACTTCCTTAGAGCAAGTCTGACATTTATGAGCATGAAATAAAGCAACATATGTACAGAAGGAAAAAAAACATAAAGGTTTATGTAGAACAACTACATTTAAGGTGGTTATTAGAAATTAACTTAGAAACAGAATGCAAATTTCCTGGAAAAGCAAAAGAGAATGACACTATGAATCAGCATTTTTCTACAAGCAGCGTGAAACAGAAGGGGGAAAAAAAGCATATATAGACACACATATACACAGGTCGAGATGTAAACACACTCTCTCTCTCTCTCTCTCTCTCTCTCTCTCCATACCAAATGAAGATAAAATATAATATAAACGTTAATTTATGTGTTTATATGTAATACTTCAGTCACTTCTCTGATCTTTTAGCATACTTAACTATTCCTTAAACAGAAGTTCCTCAAAGCTCTGTGAAATCATCATTGTTGTCCTGGCAACCAAGACACACACACACACACAAACACACACACACACACACACACACACACACACACACACACACACACACACTGCAGAATGCCTCAACAAATGAAAAGCAACTACAGAAAAAAAAAAAAGATCATACTCTCATAAGACAGCTTTTACCACTGTGATGTTTCTGCTTCTGTCCCAGGACAAGGTCTGGAGCAACCCCCTGAAGCAACCCCTGGAAATAATTCCAGGGAGTGCCTGGACTTTGTGCATCACTGAGTTCCTGAGCTACCTAATCCCGGGGAGTTACTACAGGCATTGACTCTCAGGGCATCTCCAAGCTTGAGGGACTTGGATACACTGTATAAGGGGGGGGGGCACCTAAAGAAAGAAGGTAAAGTGGTGATAGTTATGGCCAATGAGCTATATTGATGAGCCTCCAGAGCTCTGAGAGATACCCTCGGGGGCTTTCTTTAAAACTTTTCTAATTAATCAGACAGCAGCGAGGAACTGATGCAATGTTTATGCTCTGGTTTACTTCCTGCTATGACTGGCAGAGTTCTGACAGCTCTGAGATCATAGGAGGAAAATGAGAGAGAAAGTCCCACTCAGCTGCAGAGTTCAAGGCTCCTAGTCAATGGTCTCCAGGCCAGTGGTTCACAAAAACTCCTGACTTGGGCCTTCTCCACAGAGCACTAGTTACGTTCACTATTGTGTGACAGCTTTCCACAAGTTGTGGCACCCTGTTGGTGAGGTAGAGTAACATAGACGCAGCTAAACACAACTTTGCAAACAGTATAAAGGTGACAGTGAACTACGGATTTCTGGGTGACATCTGGTCTGCTTTCTTCCTGCTCACATTTTGAGCAGGGTTACCTAACATAAAGAGCAACCGCATTCTAACAGGACCAGTGGACCACTATGAAAACTCAGGTTTAATATCTAGAGATTTCTACATGCAATGTCTCTTAGCTACCACCAAAGCTGCTTAGATCTGCTCACTAACAATGTTTATATCTATATGCGTATAGCTGTGCATGTGCTTGGACAGCATAACTTTTCATTTTTTTCTATTATTATACATATGCTGTGTATATGAATATTGCATATATGCTTTAGGTATATATGTGTGTGTGTGTGTGTATATATATATATATACACACACACACACACATATATACACACATACCTGTATACATAATATATATGTTTATGTATGTATATACATGTGTGTATATGTGCATTTATATGTATATGCATATATATGTGTGTATCTATATATGCATATATATAGATATACACACACACCTAAGACATAGATGCATCTATATGTGTCTGTGCATGCACTACGTAGGTTTTATCTATGTGTATTTATGTGTTGTATATATGTGTGCTTGTGCACATGTACATGTATATAGATTCCTTATACAAAATACATTCACACAGTATTTATGTATTTACATATTATGTAAATATGCACATATATATTTACAAACATTACCTTTCCCATATTCAGCTAGAATTTCTTGTCTGGTGGATCCTAGACCACGACAACACTCTTTAAGTCAAAGGCCACGTGGGAGAACTACAATGTCTCATTTGCCAGATTCATAAGGCCAGTAAGTTTCTGGCCTAAGGCCTAGTCTGTGTGATAGTGGGATTTTTAATATAAATGTTTGCTTTTAATTGGCAAATAAAAATGGCATTCACTCATGGGTGTAATAAAATGTATTGATATGCTTCTATATTCATACTGTGAAACAATTGTGTCAACCTAGTTGATTTATCCCTTATCTCACATACTAGTTGTTTGTAGTGAGCACACTTAAAGTCTATTCTCTTGGCAATTTTAAGTTATTATAAACTATAGTTACTAATGAGTAATAATAATCAAGAGGCTTGAAAACATAATCCCCCCTACTAGAAATGTCAGTCAAACTAAGAGCAACCAATTTGTTTTTGTTTTTGTTTGTTTGTTAATACAAAACTTCTCCTAGTTTTTTCCTCTAGTGCTTTACCATCTATAGGAAGGGGAGAATAAACACAGGAACAACCAAAATGAAATTCCTCAGGAGTCCTAGGGAGCACTACAGAGATGAGGGCTTTCCGTTTGGTTTCTGTTTCCACCCCTTTAAGTATTGTTTGTGCTCTGACTGGGTAGACTCTGCAAGAGGACCACTGTCATGAGAGGAATGAGGGTCTTCATTTGTGATCCTGCAGGAGCCTGACCCTTCCTCCACTTAGAAACTAGATACAGGCAAGCCAGGTATTCATGTGCCAAACAAATATCAAAATCCTCCTGAAGCTCGCACAGCCCGCCTCCCCTCCATTCCTCACAGGTAAGTCACCTCTTGTGGAGCTGAGAACAACTACAGTGTCAGAGGCCCTAGACCAGTGACAGTGAGTTCTAACCCAGAGGGAGAGGACAGTTAGAGAGCACATTTCCAGGTTTCCTAGCAAATGTATTTCCATTTATCAGAAAGAGAAGGCCCATGCTCAAGTTTTCAAGAGTAAATGAATCGGAGACCCTTAGCCCTGTGAAATCGCTCTGCTCCAACTTCCTTGACTAATACTGAGAAGATGGAGGGAGAGAGAGAGAATGACTTGCCGAGTCACAGTTAGTCACCCACCACAATTCAGTCAGTGTCCCCAGAGCGAGGCCTGTCCACCAGTGAACAATGGAGACCTCTGGTCTCCATACATGTACTCACTCACACTTGCACACGTGACCATATACCTATAGATAGACCAGCGCGCGCGCGCACACACACACACACACACACACACACACACACACACAGAGAGAGAGAGAGAGAGAGAGAGAGAGAGAGAGAGGTGGGGGGGGAGACAGACAGAGACAGAGACAGAGAGATATAGAGAGACAGAAACGAAAACAGAGAGGCAAAGACAGGGACAGATTGAGACAGACAGACAGAGACAGACAGCGTGATCTCCTCCGAGCCCCTTCAGAAATCATGTTGGTGTACTTCAGATGAAACTCCATGCCCTACTGTCCTTAGATCATTCTAGAAAAGGATTGGAAAATACCTCCTGCTCTGAAAACTGAGAACGTGATAAAAGAAAACGGGGAAATAAAAACGAGAGCCCACAAATCTCTCAGTGTTTGCAATCACTACTGTCTCCCATTTATTCAGTTAGCTACCTCTCTTTATTTATTTGTTTTATGGTACTCAGTCTTGAACCCAGGGCCTCACCCATGCTAGCCAAGTGCTCTGCCAAGGGGTTGTTCCTCCAGCCCAGCTACATTGCTTTGAAACATGTGAAGTAACCAGATGCAGCCGCCACGGATTCTGTCCTATCAAATGTGGCTTTTCCTCTTGGACTTTCATTCTAGATGACAAGGCCCCCCGAACCATCATGCACTCCTCTCTTTAATGCTGTCCTATGACACAGGCAGGTTCCCCTCCCTCAGGGGAACCTCACCTTCTTTCTTACCACGGTCATCTAAACCTGAAATAACATGGAGCACACTCAGCAGATGTTACTGAAAAAAATGAAGGCAAGTTCCTGTGAGGAATGGGAAGGAATGTGTGTAGTTTAGGTATGTAGATGCAACATTGGGCAGGATGGCTCAGTGGGGCCATGGCAACCTTGAGTATTGCCCTCAGTTACCTCATAGGAGGACAGAATTGACTCTACCAAGGTGTGTTCTGGCTCCATACATGTGTGCATACACAAATATAATTTTTAAATTTACAAAAAAATGCATATATAGTATACAGGATAGTTTTCTATAAGGTAGAAATGAAAAAAAAGACCTATTTAAAATTTGGACAAATTGGAAATGATAATTTTTTGTATTTACAAACCTGCAAGCTATGTAAAGATGTAAAGCATCCATGAAGTAGTTACTATGGATGATATCTACCAAGTAGGAACCTTTGGCTTGCTAACAGTTTTTGGTTTATAAAGAATTTATAGCTCAAGGTACGAAGTTCAGAAACTATCTTTAGGGGTGATAAGGAGGCACTGAGAAGATCCTGAAGAAATAAATTTAAAAACAAAACAGAGGCTTCGTTGGTGTGGTGCTTGCATTGTGAAAAAGGCAGGCATGGGAGTGCGTGTTTGCAATCACAGACCTGAGGAGGAAGACACTGGTGGATTGATGGATCTCACTGGCCAGGCAGCCAAACCCAACTGATGTGTTCTAAGTCCCAGTGAGACACAAAGTCTCATAAAACTAAGTAGATAGTCCCTCTGGTCTCCATACATGTACTCAGTCACGTCTGCATACATATGACCCATAGATACCCACAGATAGACCAACACACACACACACACACACACACACACACACACACACACACACACACACACACCAGAGACAGACAGACAGACAGACAGAGAGAGACAGACAGACAGAGATAGAGACAGACAGAGAGACAGAAAGAAAGAGACAGAAAACAGACAGAGACACAGAGACAGAGACAGACAGATGACAGAATAAAAGGAAGCTTTATGCATACAGAACCCAAGAGGCCACTGTGCACCCTATGGCCTGGAAGTCTGTATCCCTCTAACATGTACCTTTGACTTTTAACTCACAAGGTGACAGCATAGAGGTGGCGACCTTCCAGAGCCAGTCAGATCACAAGGTGGAACCCTCAAGTACAGGACTGGAGTCCTGACAAGAAGCAGAAGCAAGCTATTTTGCTCTTCCACGAACTGAAGTCCAGTGAGAAGGTGCAGAGGGTGAAATGGAGAAAGCGTCCTTACCAGACACTGTCTTCTGGTGCTTTATCCTGGGCCTTAGCCTTCAGAACAGAGGGCAGCAAATTTCTGCCTAGCAGCTGCTCAGCCTATTGCATTTTGTTACAGGAGTCCAAACAGACTGAGAACGCAAACTGTCCAGGGGCTCTGTGCACTTTACCTTGGCCGTATTTGACTGACTGAAATCAGCCTTAGTCTTTGTGCTAGTTTTAAAGCTAACCCTGGTTTTAGCAGATACAGCATGGTTAGGAATTAACCCCACAAGCGCTGGAGAGATGGCTCAGCAGTTCGGAGTGCTTGCTGCTCTCACACAGGACCTGGGTTCAGTTCCCAGTATTCGTATGGCAGTTCACATCCGTCAGTAACTCATTTCAGAGGATCCAGTACTCTCTTCTAGCCCATCCCCTCACTCGGTAACAAACACACGAATATAAAACACTCATACACAGAAAATGAGAAATAAATATTTTAAAAAATATTTTAAATACTTATATGGCTAATAGTTTGGCTGGTTGGTCTTATTTCACACATAACTAGATAACTGCTTAATGAGATAAAAATCTTATCAATTGAGTACAAAGAGGATTAATAATGTTTTAAAATGTAATTATAAGACTTTCCCATTTTTTAAGCATCAAGGCCCTTTCACAGTGTGAGGAGATCCGTGAGAAGATGCCACTTATGAATGACCTACTTAATAGCCACACATTCATTAAATGGGTGGCAAATACCTAATTGTTGGAACGTTTTCTAGCAATGTTGCTCACTATGAATGTATAACAACAATACACACAGTAATGATAGAAATGTCTTTAAAAACTAAACGCTAGGACACAGCACTACATCAGGGGCTTGATCTGCGTCTCACCAGGTTCCCAGGAGAGCATTAGATGCCCTGTCTTGTCATGTTTTAATATGGAATATGAAGCTTGGGGGATGAGACCTCAAATTGAAAAACCCCAAGAGTTCCACATGTCACACAAAAGGATCACCGACAGACAGACCTCTGTAGACAGGAAGTTACCTACAGACACATCTTTCTCAACTTACTTAATCTGTGTGTGTACACAGAGCAGCTCTGGGCTCCTCGGTCAAGAGAGTGAGGGCTTTGGGGCCCTGAGGTCCGGGCTCATATGTCAGCTTTGCCACTCACTAGGGTGTGCATTAACTTCTTTATCTCTGTGTCCTCATCCCTAAACACAAGGTCATAAGATGGCTCACTGAGAGAGCATCTGTGGGGACTGAGTCCACATGTCTACAGCCTAGAGATCACAATGTGTGCCCATCATCTTTACTACACACACACACACACACACACACACACACACACACAAACAAACAAACAAAAACCCACCCAACTTGGAGTTCAGCAGCCTCTGCATTTCTGTGATGTGACTTAGGCAAGTGAGCCAGGTTTTCCTTTCCAGGAAAAAAAAATTAATAAGAGAAAATGCTGTATGTGAAAGTGCTCCTTGGACTAAAAAGGGCCACGTGGTACAGCTGACACATGAATTATCATCAGCCTTTCTCAGCCAAAGAAGTTTCCTGCATGCCATTCTCTCTTGTGACAGCTTAACGTGGAGCCTCAGTCCCAGCTGAACTCCCTGTAATAATAGAACAAATGTCCAGTCACCCAGGATTCCATCAAACAGAACACTACTATCCGTCCTCCTGCACCACACCCACCACGAGAAGATAATTGATGTTCACCGTGACCCTGAAACACCCCGAGACTTTGAAGTACCTTCAGGGAAATATTAAATTATGTTCAGCCTAGTTTATGAAGAAGTGTATTTAATTATACTGAGATTCTTTGAGACTGCATGACCTAGGAAAAGAACAAAGAGGAAGTTATAGGCTATCTAGAAATCTGCCTCACTGTCTTCCCCCAATCACCTTTGTCAGAGTTAAGTGAAAAACACAGCCAACCCTAGAGCAGTAACTACACAAGTCAAGAAGTTTGCCCTGCAGAATCCTTAAAAACCACTCTTGTGGAGAAATAATAAAAATCAAAACACTGAGAGGAAGAAAATGCTAAATAATGCAACGTGCTTGTGGAAGAAAGCCAGAGGCAGAAAGGTAAATATGGTATGCTTTATCTTGTATACAGAGTCTAGAGAGAAAAAGGACACACAAGTGCTCATCCATAAATGGGATGTCTATGTCACACTTCCTCCCCTGAAAGGACCAGGAAATAACTTGGAAGATGGAAGGAAAAGACTAGAAGAGCCAGAGGTCAGAGAGAACCTGGGAAAAGTAGTGTTCTCTGAACACAAAAGGACAAGTATGTTCATGAAGTCTCTGCCGCTGTGGTTGCTTGCACAAGACCTGGCCAAGATCGAGCTGGTCTGCACTGGCATGACTTGCCAGCCCCTACCCCTAGCTGAGGAACTAAGGACAGTGGACAGCTGGAGGGTTAGACAGTTTCCTTTAGAAGCACGGTGTCTGGTGGGTGGATCTTGGGCCAGTGGATGGTCCCACACCTGTGTGCGTACAGGCAGCAATAACTGGGCTTAATGGGTTATTAAAAGGGGGTGCTATGAGATTGCTCATCTGGAAAAGTGCTTGCCAAGTCTGAGGCCCTGAGCTGGGACCCCAGAGCTCACATGCTGGGAGGAGAGAACTGGTGAGTTCTGAGCTCCACAGACTTGATGTGGTGCAGGCACAAAGACCACAGGCAATAAACAAATGTATATTGTGGAAGTAAACATGATGAAAATGTATTGTATGCATGTACAAATTTTTCAAAGAAGAAAAACTATGGTGTTTAAAAGGGAGGAGTCCTCGTGAACAACGCAAAAATCAGGGGGCAGGAGAGGGAGGGTTAGAGAGGGAACAGGAGCTGACAGTGGTCAAAGCACGTAGTACACATACATGGAGATGCCACGAGAGTCATTACTTAGTACAACGATATATGTCCAAAAGCAGGGACAATATGTAAATATGACCACGTGCTTCGAATAGGAATTATTTCTTATGCCGATTAATGCTTTTCAAATTCTGATCAAGAAATAACCCAAATATATTACTGAATACCTTCTTACTGATGTTTGGAAGAATTAAAAACAAGCTAATTTTATGCTCCTTAGAGTGGGAAAGTAACACTGGGTTTACTAGTCAAGTTTGATTCCTATTTTAGAGAATTATGTACATACAGATAAGGAACACAATATATGAAATGTTACATTATATTAGGGCTGGAAAGCTTGGCTGTTTGTCTGGGTTTAAGTTATTTCAGAGATGTTAACATTATCTTTATTAGTTTTTTTCTAAGACCCCTCCCTTGCCCACACACACCGAGAGGCATAGGCGTTCAAAGGACAATGTCAGCTGTCTGGCCTCATCTTCACCCTGCCTGAGACAGGAGCTCGTCTTGTTCACTACTCTGTATTCCCAGCCTGTGGACCACGCAACTTCGGCATGTTCTCCTGCTTCAGCCTCCTGTCTTTCTGCAGGAGCACGGGGATCACAGATGCGGGCTACACCGTTTGTGTTCTATGGAGCATTGTGCTTACTGAAGCACCTCGCCAGCCTTCTGTAGTATATTTTCCAGTGAAATGATAGAAATCCTAATCAGAACATGCCAGTGTTAGAAGGCCCGGGAGTTGCCATCAATGCAGAGTTTGCTGCAACTCCAGACCCTGGTACCAGGCTCCTCCCGACAGGAGTGACAGCACTTCCATTATTAACAGATCACCGGCTTTTTCAGTTTTGAGGCCATCCTGATGGATAGAATATTCTTCCTCAAGTGAAGTCTTATCCTAATTATAGTTCTCTCACCTCCTTCCTTCCTAAATGAGTCCTCTGGGACCAATTTTATAAGCAACTTCATGTCCCATTAGGGGATCTCGTGAGTATCTCTCATTTTATCAGATGGCAATCCACGTCCACTCACATTTTTCACTGTTAGTCCCCACACCACAATGACTGCTCTTCATAGTGACCCCGTACTATCTGCTGAAGTGGCTCATGGGTGACCTGGCTCCGTGGAGAGTAAACCAGGCATGGTCCTAAGATCCCGACATGTGGACGTTTTTGGAACCCAGCTATAAAATACAGTTTCTATGAGATTTATGATCTTAGTTTCAAAGGTCAGACTTAGAATCTTTCTGAAAAGGATCCATTCATAAATTACTCATTTGTATGTGTGTGTGCGGGGGGGGGGGGGGGCGGGGGAGGGGGCATGCTATTTTATAAGCATTGGGGTATAATTTATCACTCCGCTCTCCCCGAGTCTTTTAAGCCAAGCCTTTGGTGTGTGCATTAAAGCGCCCCAGCTCTTCCTCCTTGGCTTAAAGCAAAGCCGCAATAGCAAGCCAGGACTCATTCCGCCAACATCAGCAGCTCCTCTGCTTCCTGGGAGAAGCAGAAAGAGGAGAAATGTCCCTGACTCCCCAGAGTCGGGGGGCTCTGCCTCCCACAAGCGAGCCCATCAGGCAGGTAGGGACAATTCTAGACTCCCAAGCCCAGCCTGGGGATAAGAAACGTTCTGAAACCCCAACTTCCTTAACAACCTCCCTCTCTTCTTTGCTGTGTAAACATCAAAGTCCCACACATAAAATGTTTCACTGGTTGGGCATTCTTAACCAGAGCAGCAGTCCTACTTGTTCGTATTATTTTCACCACTGCCTACTTGGGCCACTGCCAACTTTTAAAGTGCTGTACACACTGGCAGCCCTTACTTTCTATGTTAGCACCCTAACTCACCTTGGAAATTTCCTTCTCAAATGTCTCACTCTCTTTCTATGCCTGAAGCATCACCATGAGAGCCATGGGCAATGCGAAGAGGTCAGGAGCAGGCCGAATCAGAGTGAGTGTGTAGGAGAGTTCAGCCCCTGGTGGTTTTGTAACCTTGATTATCTGTCTCAATTCCTTTTATGTTTACAGATACCAGGAAGGTACAAAGGGACCCTCATGCCCTGCAAGCAAAGAGAGTGGGTATCAAAAATGTGGCGGCATCAAAACGACTGAGTTTCTGAGACACAGTGGTTCTGAAACGTCAGAATCACAGAGTCACAGAGACAGCTGTTGGGCTGTCCATGAGGGAACACGTGATGTTCTAATCCACTTAGAAAAGGGGAAAACCGCATTTTACAACTATTTCTGTCCTAACATGTTGAAGGTTTGAAAAAAAAATTCCCCTTGTAATAATATCAGCATTTGTTGCATTTAAACATCTTAAGTAACTGAGGTGCAGTGGAGCAGCCCCAGCACTTGGAAGACGGAGGCAAGAAGAGCAGGAGTTACAGACCAGCCAAGGCTACATGAAACTTTGTCTCAGTAAAAGAAGTCTGAGTGTTCTAAAAACGACATAATCATTTAGGCCTAGGATGTAACTGAGTGGCAGAGCATTTGTCTACTTTACATGTGTCCCTAGATTTAGTCACCATCATTGGAAAAGAAAAAGAGTAAATACACTCTCTAAAGGCAGTTAATTCCAAATATACTCAGAATTAAACATTGAACACGTCTCTGGAGCAATTTATAAGGCCAAAAAGTGACTGGCCATCAAGGAACCCTCAAGAATAAAGGCTTGAGTGAGATTTACTCTCTGACCTATTGGTCAGGGATCCACTGCCATAAGGCTCTGGGAACAGTAAATTTCTTCCTCTACATAGTAGACAAGTTTGCCTTGTTGTATCCAAAGAAAGATGGTGAAGAAACAAGCAAACAAACAAAACTAGAGACATGTTTTACGCTATATGTTTAAAATGCTTCTCTCTCAAATTCCCTTGCTTTGGGGACATGGCACTTCTAACATCCTATTCTACAAAGGCTACTTGTCTGGAACTTCTTTGATGAAGAGTTTGGAATATTGCAAGTTCAAAGCCAGCTTGCTTTGGGCTATCCCAGGCCCTTGAATAACAATTTGCTGTCCGTCTCTCTGTGCGACTTCCTATCCTATGACTATCAGATAAATGCCTTGGGATGTAAGAACCCTGGCTGCCACTAACTCAGAAGTGGGCTGTGCCATCAGCCAGCATCTGAGGCCTGTTGCAGGGGCTCCTTGCTTTGCTAGAACTTGCCTGCCCGAGGTTTCTGCCAAGTTTTTGGAAGGTATCTTGACATAGCGTTCCTTGTTATTTTAATAGGGGGTAACCTACATCTCTGTTCCTCTGGCCCGGTCACCCACCTTTGGCTCCAGAATTAACATACTCTTATTCCTTTGCGGTGAGAGCAGTGTTTTTAACATTAGCAACAATATGACCTACATCAGCAGAACTAAGACAGCTGTTGGTGTGGGTTAAATACACTTCACTAAGGCACACACTTGAGCTCAGTTTGCTTTAGATTATGGACTGGGACAATTCTCTACCATATAATTAGCATACTGAATTAAAGATTAAAAATTCTAAGTACAAACAAGTAAGATTGTTTTTTGTCAACTTATCATTCCCCACTGGGCCCATCTCTCACCCACCACTTTGTTTGTTTGTTTGTGTGAAGTCTTGCTCCATTGTCCAGGGTTGTCTAGATCCTATGCCTCAGTTTCTGGATGGCTAGACTAACAGGTATGCACCACCATGTTCTTCTCAATGTCTTCTCCTTGAAATTGCTGCCTTGGCTTTTGCCCTTGAATGTATCTATGATCTTTCTCTGGCCTTCTCTCCCCTCTCAATTCTATTTCTTAGGGAAGGTATTTAGAATGTGTGTTGGGGCTAGAGACACAGGTTAGTGACAGAATACTTTCCTGGTATGGGTGAGGCCTGAGGTTCAGTTCTCAATATGGCACTAGATGGATAGATGGATGGATAGATAGATAGATAGATAGATAGATAGATAGATAGATAGATAGATAGATAAGTTAGAATGCAGTATTGATTCAACTTTAACAGTGCTAGTCCCTTCTCTCTAGTACAAACATAAAATAATTAAAAAGAGAAGCAGCTTGCTTCATTTCTTTCTTTTCTAAAACTCTTACTTGAGATGTTTTATTTGCCCATAGTTTGTTTTCTTTTCCCCAAATTTCTCATAAAAGGGACAATGCTCTCATTAGGCTTAATGCTCAAATGTTTTGCATTTAATTATTTGGTCTTATTCTTTCTAGCTAAGCGGCCAGCATGCCTTCCCTAAAGGACCAAACATGTCTGCCTTACAAACACTTATTTAACACTTCTCTAAAAGCCAAATAGAGAATACACAGTATTCAGTAAGACTCCTTGCAGTGTCTAAATACAAATAGGTAATAAAGTCCCTGTAAGTAATGGGAGACACAGACCATTCTTAACAATCAGGAGCCACCACCACCACTCTGCTCCACTCAAGGAACAGACCTACACACACACACCAAGGGAAGCTCAGCCCGAGGGAGCTGAACGAGGTCCCTCCCGAGACTGCTGACGTGCCCTTCTGCACACACCTCTCCTCAACAACGCTTTCCTGTCACTGGAAGCACCAGAAGCCGACTCTTGTCTATTCCTCTCACCCCCTACCAGAGGCACTGGGCAGGGAGAAGCTTGGCAACCACTCCTGGGTCTCAAAGGTTAACTTCTCACCTGCACTGCAAATTAACCATGCTTCTTATTGATTTGAGAGCAGCACCTGAAGGTCCTTCAAGTCTAAACACATCACTCCATCATTAGCGCTGCCGCTGAAGAAGGGCTCCGCTGGCATCTGGCTGTCAGCGAGGGAAGAAGCTGATGGGAATTGCCTGGTGCTGTCTGAGTACCAAATCCTCCCAACCCTCCCACTCTCACCTCCTGTGCCCATCTTCTGATGCTTCATTGTTCTCGGCTCACACTGAACTTGGCAATGGGCTTTCCATCAACAAATAAACCTGTCTAGGAAGTGGATCAGAAGATCTAAATAGCCATGGACATCTCTGGCACTGAAGGGTGCACACTGTATTTCGCACAGCAATTGTGTTTGTGCTTTTTGAGACATAAGAAAACTGAAGTTGAAATACTAAATTTTCAAGGCAAATTGATCTCTAAAAGAATCCCAATTATTTTTAAAGATCCTAATTAAAGCTTAACATCTGTCCAATACATGCCCCAACGAGTATACGGGCAATGCAAATTGGACTTGGTATATTTTTCTTTTGGAAGGGGCACAAGGGTGGGAGGGAGACCTGAAGGAATGGGAAGCAAGTGTAATTGGGTTCATTGCTAGGAAGTCCCAAACAAATGATAGAAATATTGTGTGTGTGTGGGGGGGATTTTTGTCCAATAAGGAAACATCAAATTAGGGATCCAGAGCACTGGTGTTGAGCCTCATCCAACAAACAAGGGGCCTGGGTGCTGCAGTGCTTGTCATTTAGCCTCGGTGAGCCTCAGCTTTCTCATCTGTAAAATTAGCACATTCTATGGTATCATAGATTGACACAGTTCTCAGACGCTAAAGAGGTTACTTTGTGTAGTTTATGTTATATCATATCATTATATTATACTAACTGATTGCAGTTAATGTAGAAATCTATAATTCATCAAAGAGCCAAGGATGAGTGTTGGTGGAATGCTCAGCCACAAATGGAACATCTTTATTACTAACCTGCCCACAAGGGTCAGGGACCATTGTGGAAAAGCCAGAGATCAGAGAGGACAGGAGCGAAGCGATGTCTTTGGGACATACAAGATAGCTGCCACAATGAACTCATAGCTGCTGAACTTGCCAGCTCAAGACCCACACAAGATCAAGCCATTCAACAGTTCACCATGCAGGGGCATCCGGAGCACATGCCCTTAGCGGAGGAGCTAGTGGCAGGTGATGCCTTCTGGGAGAGGGGAGTGAGTGGGTTTTCTTTTTCTTTTTAATTTATTTTTATTACCGTTGTGTGTGTGTGTGTGTGTGTGTGTGTGTGTGTGTGTGTGTGCGCGCCTGCATGTGCCCTTGGAGGCAAAAGATCCCCTGGAACTGGAGTTACAGATAGATTTGTGTTCCTGTGATGGGTGCTGGGAACTAAATGTGGGTCCCCTGAAAGAGCAGCAAGCATTCTTAATCACTAATATCTCCAGGCACCAAGATTCAGTTGTCTTTAACAGACGTGGCCCCTGGTAGACCACCTGAGCCTCAGCGAATGGCGCAACAACCATAAATATATTAGCAGCACAAATTGGATACCATAGATTATAAAAAAAATTAATTAATCAATTAAATCCAGAAAAGGATAGAAAGTTGAAAAGGGGTCAGGCAGAGGGAAATGGATCTGGGAGGAGTTAGACCTTCCCAGTAGTGTGGCCCTTTAATACAGTTTGTGCTGTGGTGACCCCAACCATAAATATTTTTTATTCTCATTGCTGCTTCACAATTGCAAGTTTGCTACTGTTGCAAATTGTAATGTAAGTATTTGATATGAAGGATATCTGACATACAACCCCTGGGAAAAGATCGGCTGACTCCCCCAAAGGGTTGAGAACCACTGAGTTAGAGGCTTGTCCAGAAGATTACTCCAATAAAAATACATAGTGTGCATATACAAAATTCTCAAAGAAGGAATGTAATGCAATATCAAAATTCAAACATTAGGATATTTTTAAATGTTTGAGTTCTAAAATTCTGACGTTTAGGGTCAGCTGTCTGTCCGAGTCTATAAAATAAGTTGTGTGTAATGCTGCAAGATTTTCCAACTAGCTGACCCCTTAAACAAGACAGAAAGCCAATCCAGGGATGGTGGCTCACACTGTCAGCACTCTGGAGGTTTAAGGCAAGAGAATATAGAAAGCTCAAGACCAGCTTAGACTATAATATAAGACCTCATTGAGGTGGGGGGTAAGTATGTGTGTGTCAGAGTCACAGACAGAAAGACAGAGACAAGGAGAGATTTTTAAAAAGAAAGAAAGGAAAGAAAGCAAGGGCAGAAAACTCTCAGTGTCAGGAACACAAAACATTTTATATTCAAAAAATAATAGAAAAAATATTCACTTGTGTATTTTAGCATATTCTAAAATAAGCACCATGGTTTAAAAAAAATGCGCTATTTTTGTTTTCTGTTCTTCTGTGTTTGGTGTGTCACTAGACAAATCCTACTATGTGCTGTGGAAGTTCATCTGTGTTCATTGGTTTTGTTCAGGAAGGACTCGGAAGCTCTGCAGCAGAGAGAAACAACGATGACTCATTCCTCAACCGCGTTTGAAAAACCAACAAAAACAGCTCAAAAAAAGGCAAGCAAAACTTGCCATAAACTGTTACAAAATGCAGGCTAATCTCAGCATCTGTGACCACACCATCAATGCTTTTCAAATTAAGTAACTATTTCCCTGTCCCCTTAGCACTCAAGGAAGCAGGGATGGGGTGTGGGGGGTGAAGGATGGGGTGTGGGGTGTGGAGGGTGAGGGGTGGGGTGTGGGGGGTGAGGGATGGGGTGTGGGGGTGAGGGATGGGGTGTGGGGGGTGAGGGATGGGGGATGGGGTGAGGGATGGGGGATGGGGGTGAGGGATGGGGTGTGGGGGGTGAGGGGTGGGGTGTGGGGGTGAGGAATGGGGTGTAGGGGTGAGGGATGGGGGATGGGGTGAGGGATGGGGTGTGGGGGTGAGGGATGGGGTGTGGGGGGTGAGGGGTGGGGTGTGGGGGTGAGGAATGGGGTGTAGGGGTGAGGGATGGGGGATGGGGTGAGGGATGGGGTGTGGGGGTGAGGGATGGGGTGTGGGGGGTGAGGGGTGGGGTGTGGGGGTGAGGAATGGGGTGTAGGGGTGAGGGATGGGGGATGGGGTGAGGGATGGGGGATGGGGGGTGAGGGGTGGGGTGTGGGGGGTGAGGGATGGGGTGTGGGGGTGAGGGATGGGGGATGGGGGGTGAAGGATGGGGTGTGGGGGTGAGGGATGGGGGATGGGGTGAGGAATGGTGTGTGGGGGTGAGGGATGGGAGATGGGGGGTGAGGGATGGGGGATGGGGGGTGAAGGATGGGGTGTGGAGGGTGAGGAATGGGGTGTGGGGGTGAGGGATGGGAGATGGGGGGTGAGGGATGGGGGATGGGGGGTGAGGGATGGGGGATGGGGGGTGAGGGATGGGGGATGGGGGGTGAGGGATGGGGGATGGGGGGTGAGGGATGGGGGATGGGGGGTGAGGGATGGGGGATGGGGGGTGAGGGATGGGGGATGGGGGGTGAGGGATGGGGGATGGGGGGTGAGGGATGGGAGATGGGGGGTGAGGGATGGGGGATGGGGGGTGAGGGATGGGGGATGGGGGGTGAGGGATGGGGGATGGGGGGTGAGGGGTGGGGGATGGGGGGTGAGGGATGGGGGATGGGGGGTGAGGGATGGGAGATGGGGGGTGAGGGATGGGAGATGGGGGTGAGGGATGGGGGATGGGGGCTAGAGGGCAAGCAGAGATAAGCAGGATGCTTATTGAAAGAGGAACAAACAAGCTTAGCCTGAATTCACAACCAGGTTCCAAATGGGTTTCAGGGCCATGTACAGCTGCAGTTGGACAAGCAGGGATGTTGTCCTCCCATTTGTTTGTTCATGGTTTTACCCTGGACTCACCAGAGCAAAGGGTGAACACTGTGGCTCAGAGGCACACTGTGACTCCCAGGGAGACACAGCCACACCACAAGGCATGAGCTTACAGAGCAGATACCCAAGGGCGATAAGCAAATGGCCACTTGTTTTTATAAGCAGAAACCCTCACCAACTTCTGTAGACTTCCCCAAAGTGAAATGTCAGCCTCGGACGAGTTTGAGGAAGAATCCTTTGGCCCTTAGAAAGAGTAACCGTCAAACCTCAGTCAGTACCCATAATAGGTTATTTTTTTTGCACCAAAGAGATTTTAACTTTGAACATTAAAAAAGGTACCTTCCTTAGTGGGGAACTCTAGAATATAAAATCTGTAATATACTAGGGATAAAATAACATCTTAAAATAAGCAGAATGGCATGTAGGCTGAATGGAAGAGCTATTCCAAGAGGCAAAAGGAACTATTCTTAAGCTTTGGAGCAACTCTCTATCTTGCTCCCCTTTTCAACGACATTTTATGAAATGCAGGTGGTAGGTCGTTCATGCTTTTCAAAAGCAGAAAGAAACAAGGCGGGGGGGGGGGGAACATTCAAATAATGCAACTATCACACAAATGCTTCTTAGACTTGCCTCTTCTTTCTGTTCCTTCCTGCCAGTGAGACTGGCAATTTTGGAGACTTTCTGAGGCACCAAGCTCAAGCCCTGGGTGACTGGCAAGGATCTGGTTAGGGGTGTGTCCCTGGGAATACAAGCGCATGCTGCCTGCTCTGCTTCTGTGGCCCTTCTGTTTCCGCTGGGGGCACCTTGAGCTCGGGGTGCCCCATCTCACCCCCTACTAGCCCTGGCAAACAGTATGACCATAGGAGGAAGGCTAGGAGAGTCACACTTACCAGATCACGTGGCCTGGGCCCAAGCGAGAATCCCGAGATAAGGCAGAGTCCTGACCGTTTACAGAGCAGCCAAAACCAGGCTCGCTCTTCTCACTGTAGCCGTTGCCATGGCCAACCCAAACAATACCCCCCTTCCCCAATCCTGGCCACCCTGTAGCTTCTCAGCCACCACCCACAGACCTCCCAAAGCTGGCAGGAGTCAACGCTGTACACTCAGGGACTGAGGAGCTAGGCCGAGGAAGGGATGGGAGGTAAGGTGCAGAACAGCCCCCAGCACGCAGTGTCTAGAGCGTTTGTGGCTACAGATCTTTGCTTCTAGGAGTATGGGAGCCTTCTGTTCATTTATAACTGAGAAAGGAAAAGAAATCAATTGAGCCTTTACTCGGGGGAAATGAGCATCACCTTTAAACTTTCCTTCTCCTACACTCTGGCAAACGAATGCAGAGGGGGGGAAAGCAGCAGACTGAATATAGTAACATTCAACAGAGGCAGGAACTGGAGGGAACGTCAGCATGACAGTCATGAGTAATAAGCCCAGAAACAGCTTCAGTGCTGCGACTTTCCTGTTTAAAAACCAAAACCAAAAACATTCCTGTTTGAAGACACTATTTCAAAAAAGAAAATATCCATACATAAATAAAAACCATGCAAAGTAAGAGAATAACAAAAGATTAATCTCAAAATAAACTACCAATTAATTTTCTTATGACACATTTTGGGAGCCACTAACAGACAAGCCAGGCTGAGTGGGACTCTGGGATGGAACTCCTAAATAATAGGCTAACATAAGCCAGTGTCCCCTAGACAAGCTACTACCCCCTTTTTAAAGGCTGCTGGTTTGGACACAGTGCTCCATGTTTAAGTTCTCTCACAACTCTAAAGTTCTCATTGTAGTCTATAAATGATAGCGTAACTATGTTTGAAGCAAAGCCATATAAACAAAAGAAAGCATTTGGAGACCCATGTCTCATGCGAACAATGGCTGGCCTGGGCTGCAGGGTCAAAGGTGCTGCCTCTCTATTTGTTCAATTGGAATGTGACCTGTAATAGACAAGCCCATCTACATGGTGGTTGAAATGGTGGCATGGCACTGTTAATGTACTAAGAGCACTGACATGCACAAGTAAAATAAAAATGGTTATAACAATGGCCCTTCTGTTAGAGATCTGCTGCCATCAAAATATCAAATCCATAAAGGCAGTGAGTGGCGGGGCAACCAAATGAGTATTCCCAAAGCACTGGGCTAAAAATATGAACACTGGAGCTAATTTTCATTTGCTATAACTGTGGGGGTACATGCATGTGCATGCATGTAGAATGTGAAAGCCAGAGGACAAATTCACTGTCATTCATCAGGGGCTGTCCACTGTGTGTGTGTGTGTGTGTGTGTGTGTGTGTGTGAGAGAGAGAGAGAGAGAGAGAGAGAGAGAGAGAGAGACAGAGACAGAGACAGAGACAGAGACAGAGACAGAGACAGAGACACAGAGAGACAGAGACAAAGACAGAGACAGACAGACACACAGACAGGGTCACTCACTAGCTTGGTACTCATCAAGCAGGCTAGGCTGGCCATCAAAGCTCCCAGGCCCCCACCAATCTCTGTCTCCCTAGCACTAAGATTACAGTGCACACATGCCACACACTTGCTTGTTTTACATGTGTTCTGGAGATTAAACTTGCATCCTTGTTCTCATAAGTCAAGCACTTTGTCAAACGAGCCACCCCGGCCATCTACTTTCACTTTGTGTCTAGGGCCTGAGCACAATTTCCACATCTGCGTAGGTCAGAGAAAAAACAGATGAAGCACTGTTAAAAAGCAATCTCTGAGGCATCTCTACATCTCGCTCCCCTCCCCAACACAAGCTGGCTGTCACTCTATGAAATCAGTCAAGTGCTACAAATCAGCCCTGTAAGTCGCCGTGTGCAGCTTCCTCTAAGAATCTGTACAGATCAAAACCTCAAGTGTGTTTACCTGCCTGGAACTGCCATAATTTGAGGTGTTGCATTTCTGAAAGAACACAAACCAGATGCTTCAGGCTGATGAAAGAACGTGTCCTTAAGACACATCTCTTTGCAGCACTTAAAACTCTTACCGGTAAATTCTTCCCACACTGCACGCTTATTTCTGAACTTGCTACTGTTTCTTTGAAGTCACAGTGTAATGGATTCTCCACCTGGGGCAAAGTGATCAAAACCTGACAGTGAGCCTTCAGAAGACACCCCAGGCAAGTGGGCTACTCCAACTGAAGGCTGACACCCCAAACCCAGTGCCACTGCCTCAGAACAAAGGCATTTACTTTCTGCTCAACAACCTTGACCTTTGTATGAAGTCTCCAAGTTGCAAGCATGGGCTGTCCTTTCCAGACTTTTGCACAATTGGACACCTGAGCACATTTCAGCACTGCTTGCTCAGCAAGTTGGTGCGAAGAGTGACAGGGAGGGAGGCATAGTGTAAACAGGGCCAGATCGAATCTCAACCCAAATGACCATCCATCTGTACGCCACCCAATGTCCCCAGTCTGCTTCTGTCATTTGTGAGTAGAGCTCTGGCCCAATGATCCCAAATCCCTTGCCAACTGGAGCATTCTGGGTGGTCACGTGAGGGGAATACAGAGAGCAAGCCAAAATATGGAGTGAGCTCATGCATGGTGGGACCTGAGAGTAAAAAGGCAGAGAGCCCGCAAGTAGGTACTGAAACCGTAGCCATCTGTTTCAGATCTACCTACAGTGAGTCATAACTCCCCTGGTTCGCTCAGCCAGACATGACCTCTGGGGAGAGACCGTCACACAAGTTTGGTTTCCCAGTCAGACAGCTCGACAGAAAGAGACCTAGAGTGGATCATGGGACAGGACAAAACCAAATGGCCCAGTTCTTTCAGTTCTTTCACTGGACGAACAAAGTGCAGAAGTCTGAGGTCCAGACCCCTCCATGCAAGCGTTGGCAGAATGCCTGACCAGGAGGACTGCTTGCTTGGTTCCTGACGTCCCCATCCCAGTGAGAAGAGCTCTCTAGCCACCCTCAGTCCTAACCAGGAACTCTCTCAAGTCAAAAAAGTCTTCTAGATCCTTCCTAGGGAACGTCTCTCCAATCTGCCCACTCTGTCATCCCCACTGCCACCACTAGATCCACATATAAAGGGACACCCCATGATCCCCACGGAGGATGTGCTCCACCACCGCTACTAAGCAAATGTTTCTTTTTCACCTGCATTTCTATAACTGCTTTTCTCTCCTCTCCCCATCCACCCGGCCATATGCGCAGCCCTACGGAATGATTTCTGAGACACGCACCTGGTCTTTCACATCCATGCTTCAAGTCCATCCATGGGCCTGCACTGCATGCTGGGTATAATGCAGTTCCCTTGGCTTGGCACACAGAACCCTCATCATCTGCCTCATATCACTGGTTCTCCCCTGCATGTTCCCTATCAGCCCATGCACAGATCGACCACTCTTCCCATCAGCCCATTCGGAGACCACTCTGCAATTTTTCTTCAGATTTTTTTTCTGTATAGATAACTTTATACACACCTGTCTGAGCTACATCCTATCCCCCAACACTCATTTTGAAGGGGGAATGCTCTGAAAGTCTTCTTCGGCTCTGTCCCTAGTCTCCCACTCTGAGCTGCCTCCTTTTCTGTGGCTCTAAAGCATCCTGGAGAGCAACAGTCAGTATGTCGCCTGTTCCTGATGCTAGAAATGACTGTCTCTTATTGAGTCCTCTGCCCTAGTACTATGAGTAGAATTTGGCACACAACATTCAAAGGCTTGTGTTGAATGAATGAAGAATGGAAAGCTCTCAGAGGAAGAGATGACCCTGAACCGGTGACACGCTTTGCTCAAGATTACACAAACAGATGTGTGATAGACCGGAGATTCTGATGGATGTCTTCGTGCAGATCCATTTCCAGAGGACATGGTGACCGAAATCTGTATCCTGGCCTTGTAATCCTAGCATCCCGAAAGCACAGGTGGGAGGGTCTGTACCTATGGGAGACCAGTCTGGTCTCCATAGGGAGTTACAGGACAGCCAAAGCTATGCAGGGAGACAATCTCAAGCCTTTTAAAAAACTAAATTAAAAGTAAATGAGTCTGTCCCCAAGTATTTCCTCCTACTTTATCAGTCCTGTGGACTGATGGTACCATTAGTGACTCTCAAATCTTTTGACTTTAAGACTGGGATATTCATTTTATCATTACCCAGGTGTTCCTCTGACAACTCAGATTCAAAACAAGCAGAAATTAAGTGGTCACATTTACATACACACACACACACACACACACACACACACACATGCGCGCGTGCGCATGCTCTTCTTCCTAGGTCCCAAACTCTAGCCACCTGAGCAAGAAATATGTAAGTTACCATCCATTTTTTATTTCAAGACATGGTTTCTCTGTATAGCCTCTGGCTGTCCTGGACTAGCTTTGTAGACCAGGCTGGCCTCAAACTCACAGAGATCCATCTGATATCAGCTTCTGCCTCCCCAAGTGCTAGTATTAAAGGTGTGCACCACCACTCTGGCTTACCATCCAATTTAAAAAATATATTTATTATTTATATACTAAGATAAATACACATATGTGAATAGTGTACTTGCTAAAATTCCTCTGTAGTGGGTCCCCTCTACAATGTCCACCTCTCTTCATAAGGTCCCAACAAAAAAACCAAGCTCCCATTCCACCAAAGTTTATTCTAGGGGACCAGTGAGTATATTGGGCTTCCTTACAGATCATAGCTAGGGGGCTACTTACAGGAGTATGGGTGCCCCTCTCCAAAAGCCCACCCCAGAAAGTCTTCACCCAGCAGGGAAAGATGGCTTTACCACAGCCACATTCATGAAGCTCTCTTGTCTAGTTGACCTTGGCCTATATCCTCTAGCCCCTCCCCCAGGCCTTGTGCAACTAAAGGAGAGTTGTATACAACAGGTGGTCAGAGCATTTAGCTACTCGGGTGAGAGTCCATTGACCTTCCCTGCCCTTCTATGAGGGGTTTAAACAGCCGAGGAGCCCAGGTGAGATGATCGTCTGTAAGTGTGCACAGCTGAACTCCCTAAGCTAACAGCTGGTTGGCTTGGGGGGAAAGTCATACACAACTATGTATTTTACACATTGTTGGGTTCCTGTTGACAAAAACCCTGCGGGGTGGAGGGTGGAGACTGAAAAGAAAACCCTGCACTAAATCTAGAAGGAAACAGAATAGGGTTTGGGGGAAAAGGGGTAGAAATTCTATATATTTACCGTCTGTGCTCAGCAGCAGCATCCTTGCTTTCTTTTAAATTCCAGATCACTAGCTGTTGCTTCTGTCCTTCTGCTCAACTGCCGGTCAGACCGGGACCCCAAAGTCTCCTGGGCAGTTGCAGTAGGCCACTAGATGGTCTCCCTGACCCCAGCATCATTCTGATCAAGCCGATCCCTAACTTTAGAGTACATACAACTGTGTCTAGTGTCAAAGATGCCCAAAAAGTGAACACAAGTACCCTGGGAAAGTGGGAAGGGACAGGTGCCTAGGTATCTATGGGGAAGATAAGCACAAAGGGCCAGGGGAGGGTCAGTGCCTAGAGGGGGGGGGTTTCAAGGACAGTGAAGTCATTGACAGGCCTTCTACATAGAAGAAATTGTGTCTACATCTAAGTTAGTGGTAATATTGATGTGAATGCTATAAAAGTAAAATAAAGTGTTGTTTTAAAACTAGCAAAATATTTCAATCTACTTGAAAAGAAGTAAATGAGTGAAAAAATAAAAGAAAACTTGATAAATAGAAAACATAAGTTAGGCTAAGAAAGACTAATTAAGGTAATATATATAATTGGATATAAAGTCACTAATAAAATATTTAATTACTACTAAATTAAAACTATGTAATTTGTGAAAGTGAAAATGATTATCCACTTAAAATGAACATAGACAATGAGTTTCAAAATAAAAGATAAAAAATATAATCCAGAATAAGAAACAAAAGCCAAGATAGTACTGTGATTATTGCAAGATTAAAATAAAAGTGAAACAAGCACATGGAAGGCAAAAAGTATGATATATGACCATGGGGAACTGTTTATACTGCAAAAAGAATAATTTATAAAGATGTCATGGCTTGAACACATATATAACAAAAGGACCAAAAAACCTGGAAAGTAACAATAAGAAAGAAAAGTCAGGTAAGTGAAAAATATAGTTAACATTCAGATTACATGAGAAAGCTTTTTTTAAAAAATGTTCCTTTTTTTAAAAGTATTTAAAAAAAAATACTTATTCTTAAATGAAAAACTCCTGAAGGAAACAAAAGCAAATTTATAAAATACTAAGTTAAAGCCAGAGGGGCCATTGCAAGCCTTTGGGCAAAGTCTCAACAGCAAGCAGCCGAGGGATGATGCAGCTTCCTTACAGTGGGTATTTATACAGTTATCAGAAGTAAATCGTCATTTCGTGATAATTAAATGGTGTATTCATGGGAAAATGCATCAATATTTAGTGTATCAAGCTGCGTAGCTCAGATTAAGCCCTGTACAAATAAGGACAAGGAAGGCAATGATGTAGATACGGGCAGGAACGGATGAAGCAGGAAGCAAGCCTTAATGTACAGCTTAATACAACGAACACCTAGCAAGATCAAGTGTGAAAAGAAGGAAATGAAATTACTAATATTAGAAACAGAGGGGTGTGGCCAGGATTGTGGCTCAAGGGTAGAGCACTTCTCTAGCCTGTGCAAGGCCCTGGGTTCAATTCTGAGATTGCAATGATGCTGATGCTGATAATGATGACGACGGCGATGACAAAAACATGGAGAGACAATATCACAACAGATCCTATTCACACTAACAGATAATATTGCAAACAACTTAGACTTTCTTAGCATGGGTGTGCAAGATGGCTCAGCAGAGAAAGGTGCCTGCTGGAAATCCCGAGGACCTGAGTTCTAATCCCAGGAAGCATTATTGGGAGAAACTGACAAATATACAGAGGTTATATTTTTAGACAAGAAAGGTGAGTGAGGCAGGGAGGAAGAGAGAGGAGGAAGGGAGAAAGTTGAAATAAAGTAGATACAAAAGGTGCATGCTAGACATTCTAATTGTGTGAAACTCAAGAACAAGGAAAACTCACTTAGGATGAAAGAAATTTAATCAGTAGTTGACTATGGAAAGGTGAGATCTGCCAGGCAAGTAGCACAGACCTCTCCTTGGGGTCCTGAAGGGCCCTCCATCTTGATAAAGAGTTCCAGATACAGCCTTGTGCATTCATCAAACCAAACTGAGTTATGTGCTTAAGATCCACGTGTTCACTGTGTGAATTCTCCCTGAAGAGAAATGACAACTCATCAAGTGAAAACCATGCATTCCTCCAGTGGGATCACCCACTGACAATCCCTAATTGGCACCAATGAATGTGCTGGGTGACAGATGCCCTACAGAGGAGAAGAAGGCAACTGAGCAAGGCCCCAGACAGAGAAAGAACTGTGGCCTGGAACAGTGAGAGGAGAAACAGCGAAGAGAGTCAGAAGAGGAAGGTACCAGCAAACAGGAAGCTGAGAAGGAGAAAACAAGAAACCAAAAACTATGACCCAAAGCACCCACCTGCATGTTGCTATGCCTCAGAAACCAGCAATGGTGGTTTTCTCTGGAGAATGTCTTCTTTGCTCAACATCTGTAGATCAACCTGGCAGCCAGCACAAGGGCATTCAGGAATGGAGTGATGGAATATTTTAAACTGCTGAGAACTGAACCCAGAGCCTTGGGGATTCTGGGCAAAAAATACCACCATCACTGAATTCTATACCTGACACTTAAAGCTTTGCAACATTTTCAGTATTGAGGACGGAACTCAGGATCTCCTGTGTACTAGGCAAGTCAGTACATTACTCAGGGTTAACAGCCCTCGCCCTATTTTTTAGTTATTAATCAACACCTTATGCAGTTCTCTCCTAGGGTGAATGCCCTGACTGTGGCATCTGATGGGAAGCCATATATAATTTCACACACACACACACACACACACACACACACACACACACACGTGCGCACACACACACAAACACACACTTGTGTGCATGCACACACGCACAGATAATGAGGTTCACAATCTAATGATACCCAATCATAAGGTATCCTAGTCCACACAGCCCAGTCTGCCCTCAGGACCTAGCATTTCTCCTTGTAGTTGAGTCATGCAGACAAGGCGGGATGACTCATACTGAGTTGATGAAGCAATTAACGCCAGCTCTCCCTCTCTTAGTCATTGCCTCCTGTGAAAGAAGCAAATCCAATCAGGTAAAGTCACAACCAACACACATACATGCACACACACACACACACACACACACACATTTTACAAACATACACTTATACACTTGCACGCACACACATACTCTCACAAACACACAGAGAGGTAAGGACAGAGACCATGAGGGCAAGTTCTAACAAACAATGGCGTGGGGTTCTTGTGCACACTCTGCGCGTGGACAGACCAGAGTAAGTTTCTGTAAGGCCATGCTCATCAGCTTTGCTTCCTCTATTTTAATTTACAAATGCTGGGTTTACAGGAACGGCTTTGAGAGTCATTCCTATAAAAGAAGCTTACTCATTGAGCTTTTAAAAAGGAGAACAAAGCCAGCAACCACTGTCAGCCTTTGATCACCTAAGTGTGTGAACAAGCTGGTTTACCATCATCAGTGGTCTCAGGTAGATCTGCTCCAACTATGGGTAATGCCCTGTCTTTATTGGCCAAAGTCTGAAGGCAAACTATTCAGAGGGAGGAAGGATGGACTACAAATTGCAGGCTGGTGATTTCAGTGTGTGGGGCGTGTGTACAGATAGAAAATTCAGCTGGGTGTTTCCTCATCCTACTTAAATTCATGTAATCCTTCCCATGTGGGCTCCGGTTAACAGTGACAGGCTTCCACAGAAGTCGGCTATAAGTGCGGGTTCCCATGGAGCAGTGGGCAGAATGCTTGCCCTGCAAGCATGATGGCTCAGCACAGATGGCTAGAGACCACATAAAAGCCAGGCACTACGGTACACCTGTACTTCCAGCGCTGGGGAAGCAGAGATAGAAAGCTCTTGGGGACTCACTAACAAATAATTCTAGCTCTAGGTTCAGTGAAAAAAAAATCTGCCTCAGAGAAGTATCTGACACCAACCTCCAGCCTCCTTATGCACATGACTGAACACACATAGGGGAGGTGGGGTGGGTGAGAGATATGAGGAAACAGGGAGAGAGGAAGAGATACGGAGGTTGATTTTCAAGCTCCAGCCCAGACGTATGAGGCCAGAATGCTGAACACGGGCTCAAGTACCCGGGGTTTAACACTGCACCCCTAATGACTTATCATTATACTCATTGATACATGAATCCCCCAGCCCTCATCTAGAAGCATCTATCTACAGGATGATTAACACAGAGGCTCACAATTGACCAAAGTGCAGACAATAAGAGACTGCAGACTGCTCAGCTCTTATGTGTGTGTGTGAGTATGTATATACGCATAATACATATATGCATTTATATGACACCGTTCACCCAAGGTTCAGGGGTCAAAAGAAGGTACATAATGACTTAATAAATGGCCTGAAGGAGTGGATGAATATGAGGAAACGTCTTCTGAATAAGAGCAGCTGTGCATATGAACTCACAGTGGTTGTAACAGCAAACCCTAAACCCACCACAAACTCCAGCCAGATCAAATATCAGAATAGAGAGGGAGCTGGGCACACCCCTAGTGGTGAAACTATAGGCAATTGCCATCTGCTGAGAAAGAATGGGTCAGTTTTCTCCAGGAACGTAGTTCCTGGTCAGTTGACCATATTACAGTGGAAGATCTCATCCATACTGTATGAAACACACACACACACACACACACACACACACACACACACACACACACACGGGGAAGGAGAGAGAGAGAGAGAGAGAGAGAGAGAGAGAGAGAGAGAGAGAGAGAGAGAGAGAGAGAGAGAGACTCCCCACAGGCACAGTAACAAATCGTACAAGACTCCCAGGTAGTTATCTACATGCCTGACTGGAAACCAGAATGCTCACCTTTACCTAGTTTTTTAATCCTTATATCTCAGGTACATGGGAGTGGGTCCAGAAAGTTGTCACTGTCCCATAGTCAGGACTGCAGCTGGCATTAAAACAAGAGCCTTCCTATGCACACTAGCTCATAACCCGTGAGGGACTTGCTCAGGAGCACTGCGTGGTTGGCCAGCCACACTCTGATGATTATCCTAACCTTAGAGATGGAGAAGCTGCAATAGGGAAGGGCAGCAGCTTCAGTCAATTACAAAACCACGCAACAGACCAGAGGCCAGCCTGCCATTTCCTCATACCCAGGCCTGTAGTCTGCCCCTGTCTTCAGGTGTTAGTCAACACCTCAGAGTGTGTATGTAAATTTGCAGAGGAGACGTGATAATACATTACATGAATACCATGTCACAGCCTTAGCACAGGCTCTAACATTTACAGATTCATTCAGGAGACCGCCACTGTCATTTCTGACTTTGACTCGGGTCCATGCGCCAGTCCTCACCTCACTAGTGTGAGAAGGGCACTGACTCAAGTGTCACTCAAGGGAGGTGTGGAACAGACAGCTACCATCAGCATCCCAGTTCCCTCAGAGGAGGGTGCGGTACATTCCATCTAGCATGCCAAATCAATCCTGCATATTTCCTTACTGGGGAGACTTCTAAAAACTATCCAAGGGTGCAGGTAAAACTTAGGGGTCAAATATTCACCAATCATGTTACTAATGCCCTGGATTTAATCTTTAGCACCACACATGAAGACGCATATACACATGTACATATACATACATGCATGCATGCATATATACACACAGAGAGACTATATGCACATAGGTATGTCTACATATATGTTTTGAGAAATACATAAAAGAGAAAATAAAATATTTCAACTGCCATTTACTGTTTTAGCAAAGAAACAATAATATTTAATAATGTGCATATTACAGAACTGTTTAAAGTCCAAGATATGTCAAATGCTGGGTGCATATTTCTCTTTAAAGTTCTATGGCAGTGTGCTCTCAACAGAAGCTTCTATGATACCAAAAAGAGAGAGAGCTCATACGTATGTTGTAAGTTGTTTTCACGGGTTTTAATTTTATATGTACTGGTGTTTGCCTACATGTATTTTATATGTACTGGTGTTTACCTACATGTATTTTATATGTACTGGTGTTTGCCTACATGTATTTTATATGTACTGGTATTTAACTACATGTATTTGTAACACGTACATTCGTGATATCCTCCTAGAAGGCCAAAAGGAGGCACTGAGTTCCCCCAGAACCACAATTACAGACAGCTGTAAGCTTCCATGTGGGTTCCGGGGGGCCAAATTCAAATCCTCTGCAAGTGCTCTTAGCCACTGAGCCACCTCTCTAGCCTCATTTTCCTGTGTTTTAAAGGAATATTATCAATTTATGAGATGTACCCTGAGTGCATTCTAATCTAGATTAACTTCAAAAAATGATGAGCTGTGGAATTTTTCGGTATTCATGTCTTCTGTGCCAGGAAGAAAAAAAATCACAGAGGGAGATTTCAATAAATTCAACCTGTCTCCATGCTCTGGGCATGCCTGGAATCTAAAAAAAAGGTCTCTCTCTCTCTCTCTCTCTCTCTCTCTCTCTCTCTCTCTCTCTCTCTCTCTCTCTCTCTCTCTCTCCCTCTCCCCTCTCTCTCCCCCCTCTCTCTCTCCCCCCCCCTCTCTCTCTGACCAAATGGAGACCTCTTTGTTCATCACATAGAAAAGAGCAGGTTGTATAATTCTCCCATTTGAATTCATCTTTCTCATAACTTCAGCCCTAACGTACATCTGCACCAGCCAAAGTAAGTGAAAGTAACTCAGTGGGCCACACCCCTCCCTGGGCACCTGGCCCATGCATGCTACATGCTTTTCATAAATTAGCATATCTTTTATAACAATCTTAAAAGGAAATGCCATTATTTTACTCTCATATTTAGGGACATAAAATAACATATTCAAATTCACATAGCTAGTAAAATTTGGAGCAGTTTAAGTCCAAAAGCTATTCATTTGTGTTCTAAAAAAAGAAAAAGGACCGGCATGGTCACCATCCACAGCAATAGTTCTCAAGGGTTTTGTTTTGAATAAGAGTTGTTGCAGACTTGGGGCAATAGATATTCTACCTTTCTTAGAGGCACTAAGAGGGTAAACAGTGGTCACAGATACCATTAATTTAGCAACTTTAAATGGATTTGGTTCATGAATCACAGTATCACTCAGCTGTGTGCCTGAGAGAAAGCTCTTTATTTCATTCAAAATACATCTCTGGCAGATGCCTGTAATCCCAGCACTCCATAGGCAAAGGCAGGAAGGTCAGAAGTTCAGGAACTGCCTCAACTACATAGTGAGTTCAAAGTCAGCCTGGGATATCTGAGAACCTGCCCTCACAACCCAATCTCCTGAAAAGAGTGAGGGATATACCTTGGCCATAGATCAATTATATGGCACACACAAAGTCCTGGGTTCAACAAAGCTCCTCTTTCTATATGTGTGATGTTTTCCACCACCACCCCCCGCCACACACACACACTGGATGCTTAGCATGCACGCAAACAAGTGGGATTGCTCTTACAAGTTCTGTTGTCTGGAATCCACAGCCCAGAGCCCCTGGAATGTAACTACGGTCTATATTTCTTAGCAGCAAATGCCCTGGCTCCGATCCAGGTGTCCAGCAATGTTTTCTGCTATCTCTTCGCCACATACCCTTTGCCCTGCCTCTGCTTGGGTTTCCCAATTATTGGACACCCTACATAGCCAGAGGCCTGGGCCGCTTCTGTTGCAGTTTCTCTTCCTGAAATACTCCAACCGCCTTGGGAATCACTATGTATCTCCGACTCGGTAGAGACACTTCTTGACTCATTCCCCACACCAGGGCTGCACTAACCCAGTCTTCTTTACATTGTTGCTACTTTGGAAGGGATGAGGTGGTGTTGCAATAGGGTCTTTCTATCCTCCTGCCTCAGCTCCCTCCCTGAGGGCTGAGATTACAGGTATACCTCACCATGCCAGTTTGATCACTGCACTTTGTATATACCTACATGATAGCATGAAACGCACTGCCAGCTCCTCAAAGTCTAAATCTCCTGAGATAAAGAGCCCTTGTTCCTGGTCCAGGCAAGAGGTAGGTGATATTCATAAGACCAATAAGCAAGGGCTGGAGTCAAAACACTTGCTGTGCAACTGTAGAAATCTGAGCCTGAATCCCCTGACCCATATCAAAGCTGGACACATGACAGGAGTGTCATTAAGTCTAGAACCCCTAGAGAGACAAGAGAATCCTCAAAAGTCAGCAATGAACAAGAGACTCTGTCTCAAACAAGGTGAAAGTGAAGACTGACCCCTGAGGCTAGCCTCTAACCTCCCCAGGCATGCCATGACACGTGACCCCCCCATGGACACACAATACACACACACACACACATACACACACACACACACACACACACACACACACACACACACACACAAAATGATAGCATGGATGTCAAGCTGGCTGTTGATCTGGCCTTGGAAAACCAGTTTACAAACTGTTCCTGCCATTGAACTAAGCCTTACATTAGTCTGGTGTCGTGGCTAGCCATCTGTGAACCATAAGGCTCCCAAAACCCCTCTGCCAGCAGCAGGGGCGGAAACACAAGGAACCAGAGCACAGGTCTTGCTTTCCAGCTAACTAGCTCTGAGACCTTGGCAGTCACATTCCTTCTGGGATGCTCTCTTTGCTTACTAAATGGAAGCCGTGGCTAGGGGACTTTCCCCTGTAATTCAGTGACTTACCAGGGTAAGCATTTTCTTGACAAGGATCAGCTAGAATATATCTTGGGGTTTGTTGGGCCACAGCCTGTTCTGCAACGACTCAATTAAATACAACCAAAGGTGGTATGAAAATAGCTACACATATGAGACATGGTTGTGTTCTAATAAAACTTCATTTCTATATTAACAGGCCACAGGCTGGACTGGGCCAATGGAATCTGGTTGGCTATTCCTTCTCTAGATGGAATCCTCCATGTTGATCTGAAGTTCACATAGCTTGATGCAGGGGAACTACCATGATATTACATACCTTAAAGCCTCCAATTGGCCACTCAGGAGTGGGATGAGAATTATATGCCTACAACCAGAAACTGGGAAATTATATTGCTTACTCAGAGGCTTATGGAAATGAATGTATAGACTAACTGATAAAAGATAATTACCACACCCCTGCCCTAGCAAATTCCTGAGTAAATACATGCAGGTTTGTTTTGTTTTGAGACAGATTCTTATGCAGCCCAGATTGCCCTTCAGTGTGCAATGTAGCTAAGGATGCTCTTTAACTTCTGTCCTCCTCCCTGCACTTTCTAAGTGTTTGGATAGGCATATACTGCCATGGCGGACACCAAAGGCTTATGCATGGTAAGGAAGCATTCTAAAAATTGAGCTACAACGGCAGACCTATTGTGACATATTTAAAAGAAGACTGTTCCAGCCTGGTCTCTACAGCACAGAAGCAGGCAGTGCCAAGGCTAGCAGCATAGAGAGTGGGTCTTCACAAGGTCATATGTGGGGTGGCAGCCAATGGCCAAAGTTTTCTAGGTTTGGCAGGAAAAGCCATTCCTCTCATGACCTAAACAGAGCAGCAGGCGCCATCAGTACACCCTCCTCACTCATGCCAGTTCCCTGATCCGTAGGTGACCATTTGACCCCATACAGACACTGGTAAGCGAGCACGGGCACTGTGACAGTCATTGAGACCTGTAGCCAACATGTGGCTGTCTCTCAAAGCAAATCAATAGAGTTGTTCCTGGCCATCAAGTCCATCCCCCCGTCGCTCAGCACAGAGACAGCAGGGAAACAGCGTAGCCCAGGAAACTTCAGGTGATGTTTCCGTGCAAATTTAAGACCCTGCCATCATGGTGTCCATGCAAGTGGCTCTGTCACTTAGCTCTGGGGCAACATGAAAGCCACCTCTGGACTCCCAAGCAGGGAATGAGAGTGACAGGCATGTGTGGCTCCAGCCAACCCTCTGACGACCCAGCTCACACAGCACACACCACTTGGAGCTCTGTTCACTTTTTAAAAAAAGATTTATTTATTATTTATACAGTATTCTGCCCATATGTGTGTGCCTGCCCACCACAAGAAGACACCAGATCTCATTACAGGTAGTTGTGAGCCACCATGTGGTTGCTGGGAATCGAACTTGGGACCTTTGGGAGAACAGATAGTCCTCTTAACCTCTGAGCCATCTCTCCAGCCCTCTGCTCACTTTTGACTCATTTCCACATTGCTTTACTATAGGCAGAGAGCAGTATGCTGGAGAACAAGGTTTAGGTTTGCCTCTGTGTGCATGCAGGGGAGGACAGCTGGCACCAACTACAATCCAAACCCCAGAGTAAAGCAAAAAAAAAAAAAAAAAAAAAAAAAGAACAAGAGCCAAATACCCAGAGCAACAAGTAATGCCCAGTAGTTACCACAACAAAGCACAGTAACCCTGGAAGGACTTAAGAAAACTAAATCAGGGAGAAGGGTCACGGTTATCCAGAAAACCCTAGATCTTTGGCTCTATTGAGTTCCAACACAAAGGCCCAGTATTAAAAACCAGAAAACTTTTACACACACATACAGAGCAATGAATGCTGCCTATTAATAATAGGTTTGGGGTAAAATAAGAGTACTCCAGAAATTCAGGGCCTGCTTCCTTAAATTCTGCCAGGATACACAAGAGCAACTACCCCTCAGACCAAGGAAGGAAAACAAAACCTACTGTAGAGGAACAGGATGGCAAGCACCTCCCTTCCCATTAAGTCCGTGTTCACACAAGACCCAGCAGAGCTGCGGTTCCCGAGGAGAAAGGCAGCATTCACATGCATGTTGCTTGTCACCCAGGATGCCGAGTTCGGTTGCACAATTGAGCCAGGAATTCAATATTCTAGGCTCTCTGGTAAATTGTGAAAATTATGTAAACCAACAGCTACAGCAGAGACCATCTGAACTGCTTCCCTGCTGTCTGTTTGGTCTTCAGCCTGGTTCATCCTTGACTGTAATGTGCTCATAAATGCATAGAAAGACCATCATGTACTTTTGCTAGTGTGTGTGTGTGTGTGTGTGTGAGAGAGAGAGAGAGAGAGAGAGAGAGAGAGAGACAGAGAGACAGAGAGACAGAGAGACAGAGAGACAGAGAGACAGAGAGACAGAGACAGAGACAGAGAGATTTCCACATGGAAGTCTCAATGCTACCATTAGGTAGCAAGATAAAATCGTATTTGTTTCCCTAAGTTTTTTACCAAGCAAACTTGTGAGGGGGGTTGTGCTACTTCAGCCACTTGACTTCTTCAGTTTTCCCATAGCAGCACACTGCTTTGTATACCAGGGCTCAATGAATATATGATTAACAATGACTAATCTCCACGATTTTAATCCCAATTAAAATAAATCTGACCATTCAGGTGGATTTTTTTGGCATAAATACAACCCTTCCTGACAGGAAAATTTGTAGTGCTCTATAGTCCTGAATCCCTTGCACAGAAAACGGTTAAGTGCCTCTACACTAAAATTTTCCCAGGGCAAAAATAAACATGCATATATTCTAGATACCTCAAGCGCAGGAAGGGCAAGAACAACTTTCCTTCATTTGTATAAATTGATAGATCATCTTTTGAATTCATGCTAAACAGCTAAATGTAGCAGCAGACTGTCAAAAACTGTCAAGTGAAATAATTATTGATTGGTGCATTAAAATTAAAAATGAATGTAGGTTAATAAATGAAGATGGCTTTGAAGAAAAAAAGCATATAATCTAAACCAAGAAAAATCAGACAGGGGGTCTGCCAATCAGGCCTGTTGGGCTGAGAATAGAAAATTGAAAGGAAACCAATAATGATAATGAACTAAAAATTAATCCCACAAGGGTTTCTGTGACAGCCCATGACAGCTGAGGCTGGTTTTCCTAGTGGCTCACATCCCCCCACATACTTACTTGTCTTTTCAGGTTCTGATTATAAATGTCGACTAAGGGCCAGAAATGGGTCTGAAACAGTGGGTGCCAGCTCGGTGCACTGCATAGCAATGGAGAACTGGAGTTGGGGAGCTGGTTCAGTCAGTAAAGTGACTGTGACATAAGCATAAGGACTGAAGCCAGATCTTCAGAATCTATGCTTTAAAAAAAAAATAAATAAAAAAGAGCCAGGGTTGGTGGCACATGTGTAACAGCACCTGGGAAACAACAACAGGCTAGAGAGCTGCAGAACTGCAGGATGCTGTGGTGCACGCCTGCAATCCCGGCACTCAAGGAGGCAGACTTTGAGGCCAGCCCAGGCTACAAAAGCGAGTCCAGGACAGCTAAGGCTACACAGAGAAACCCGGTCTCGAAAAACCAAACCAAACCAAACCAAACCAAAAAGGCTAGAGAATTCCTGAAGGTCATTGGCTGCTCAGCCTAGCTGAATCTATGAGTTCAGTTTCAATCAGAGACCTACTCTCAAAAAATTAAAGAATATTGACCTGTGTGGCCTCTACACACCAGCCACATATGCTCAGGAGAATACTGGCAAATGTGTACACACCCACACTAACAAGTAAAGATGACACACACGTGAAGAAGATGGAGGAAGAGAAGTTGATGAAGAAGACTAAGATGAAGATGGAGATGGTGATGAAGAAGAAAAAGAGGAGGAGGAAGGAGGAGGAGGGAGGGAGGGTGGCAATGACAACAGAGTGATAGTCCATCTCACAGGAGGCCCAGAGCTGTCTGCTTGCCTCACTCTACCTGACCCCCACCAGATAAGGGTCCAGTCTCCTGGATTTAACATCAGCATCTCTAAGTTAACAATGATCAAGTGTACGTAGCCATTGACCTAGAGATCCACACGTATAAATGCAAGCCTGACATCTCTACTTTCCAGCGCTCACATGGACATCACCACTACTGCCCCAGCTATCCAGCAACTTCTTTTCCCTTGTCACCCGCCTAGCAGACATCCCATATTTTTCCATTCTTATGTTTTACCTGCTACTTCTAAATCCATCCAATCCCACACAAGACGACAGCCGGCCTGTCTCTCCAGCTTTCTTCCCATTCCATCCCAGCTGAGTTACTACAAGAGCCTCCCAAATGACCTCCTGGCTTGACGCTTTGTGTACCTTCAACCTCTTTCATATGACGCCACAGCCATCTTTTAAAAACACACAAGATGAGCTTCAAAACTCTCACCATTCCTCTAATAAGTCAAATGATGGCTTTGCCTAAAACTTTGCCTACATCCCAGAAGCGGAGAATGTGATCATATATTGAAGAGAGAGAGAGAGAGAGAGAGAGAGAGAGAGAGAGAGAGAGAGAGAGAGAGAGAGAGAGAGAGAAAAGTCTCTGCAAAGTTGATTAGTGATTGCAATGTAAACACATCCTGATTATCAGTGCGGGCCCTGTATTAGTTACTTATTTGTCACTATGACAAAGGCAATTCAAAGAAGGGTGTATTTTACTGCTCAAGGTTTGAGAGAACATGGTCCATCATTGTGGGGGAGAGGGGGAGGGGCTTAAGGCAGCTAGTGGAGAGAGAGAGAGAGAGAGAGAGAGAGAGAGAGAGAGAGAGAGAGAGAGAGAGAGAGGGACAGACAGACAGACAGACAGACAGACAGAAATTCAGCTCGGTGGGCAGATCTTTCCTTCTTCAGTTACACCTCTCCATAAGCACTCACAAATATGCCCAGGGGTGTCTCCATGGGGACTCAAGTGCAACATCAACCTGAGTAGTTCATAATAGGCCACACCACTGTAATTTTGAATTGAATAAAAAGGTGACTGATGGCTTGCTTCCTGGAATTAGGCCTGCATTAGAATCCCTTTGAGTAGTTTTTCTCAGGCATCCTTGTCTCCTGGCTCTAAGTGGTTCTTACAGGCTGTTTGAGAGACAGACAGTCCTTTGAGGATCTCATTGCAGTGACAACCTTCTCCCTAGAAAATCATCTAGACATAGTGAAATACAGTTGCCAGAGATCTTAGACCTTCAGGAGGACTTTCATTACTATGATCAAGCACACTGGTGCATGCCTGTTGTCCTAGCACTTGGGAGTAAAAGGCAGATGATCACAAGTTCAAGGCCAGCCTAGGGTAGATGGCGACAACCTGCCTCAAACAAACAAACATTACTCTGATCAGAAATGAAGAGTACCTAACCACTTCCTAAGAGTGCCAGGCAAAGGCACACGTTGCTGCTTCTCCAGAACACAGCACACGCTCTACCTCCCAGTCGGCACAGACCAGCTTACTCACCACCAACAGGGCAGACTGGGATGTGCCTACAATCCTAGAACTTAGGAGCAAGAGGCAGAAGGACTAGGGGATCAAGGGCAGCCTCAGCAACCTAGCAATTTTAAGGCATGTCTGGGCAACTCAGTCTCTCTCTCTCTCTCTCTCTCTCTCTCTCTCTCTCTCTCTCTCTCTCTCTCTCTCTCTCTCCTCTCCCTCTCCCTCTCCCTCTCCCTCTCCCTCTCCCTCTCCCTCTCCCTCTCTCTCTCTCTCTCTCTCTCTCTCTCTCTCTCTCTCACTCTGTGTGTGTGTGTGTGTGTGTGTGTGTGTGAAGTAGGTGTAAGAATTCTAGTTTTAATATTTTTTGTTTTTAATTTGAAATGTGCTTGTATGCACATAATTTGTGTTAAGTTACAAAGATAAAAAATTATTTAAGCAGATGGAAGAAGACATTGGAAGGGCTTGCTGATAACAGTCTGATACAAACAATAAAGTCGCCCCCCCTTTTGTTCATTAACACAGATCTGCAGGGGCCCAAAGAGCCACCTCTGTCGGCTAGTGATGCAACTGTAAGGAGCTGAGTTTGATCCCTACAACCCATGTAAAGGGTGTGGTGGTGCAGTGGCCTGTGTAATCCCAAGGAGCTGGAGGCAAAGAGGGCAACTCTCCAGAGCAAGGTGGTTAGCCAGACCGTCTGGAACAATGAGCTCTGAGTTTAGCCAAAGACCCTGGCTCCTTAGTTTACAAACTGGAGAGAACTCAAGGAAGACACCTCACATGAGCCAACCTCAGGCCTCCTTCACACACACACACACACACACACACACACACACACACACACACACACGTACATACATCTACTTTATTTGTTGGTATGCAATACTTCAAATACTCCAGGCTACATTCTTATCAACATTTATGCAAACATCTTAGAAATAAGGGAGAATTCTAGTAAGCACGGCAAAGCATTTCAACTTCAGACCCTGAGCTTTGGAATCCTGCGAGCTATGTTTTTAGTGGGAGCAGGCACTCTTTTTAGAGGCAGTGACGTTCAGCATTTTCATCTTGCCTCTTGCTTAACAAATCCAGGTACTCGATCTCCAGACATTTATACACTATTAAAAAAATGATCGTTATCATCTTTTTTTCCAAACAGCCTTCCTTGTAGAGTTGAAACAAGTTCAATTTCATATAGTCAGCCTGCATATAACTTAATCCTATAAATCAAAAGCAAGAAGCGAGCCACAATTATTTAATCCTAAAAAGAGAATGAAGAGACCAAATGCAAACACCATCCTTCATAGATAAAATAGAATTGTCTTATTTATGACCCCTGCAGCTGAACCTTTTCCTCGGAAGCTGAGCAAATCACACTGCGTAGGCTAAATTTCCTTGAGCTTTTCTGGACAAATTCCCTGCATTCACCAGAATAGTTCCAATGTTTAGTCACAAAAGAATCCCTCTGAAGTATTAAGATAATTACACAATTTTAACTTCTAAGTATATATATATATATATGTTTTTTTTAAATTAATAACAGTGTACTGCCTTCCTTAGAAGGAAACTTGAATTACGAAGAATCTCTCTGACTTTTCAAAACCCCTAAACCCAAAAGTCATTTTAAAAGAGCCCATGAGCCAAGTAGCTTCACTAAATATTTATCACAGGATAACGTTTCTACCATCTGAAAGCTGCTGGCGATGGTCCAAGCACCAGTTCCTGACAATTTTTTTTTAAACTCTCAGCACAGAGCATGCTGGTTCTAGTGCAGCTCGTGAAAGAGTCTCCGAGGACAGTTCAAAGGAACCTCAAGCGTGATGACTTCATGGTCAAAAGTCTTCTCATGGTAATAACATTGCAGGCTCTGACTCACAAGGCTCAGCCTGAGGTTTTGGCTCCAGCAGCTCTTCCAGCCAGGTGAGTGAAGGGCTCCACTGTCTTAAACGCAGTGGGGCAGTTTGTCTAAATATGGACAGACACCTTGAGAGGCTGAAATGGGGAGGTGACTACACTCAATTCCTCAGTATACATGGAAAGAAAAAAAAAAACCATGAAAGGTGTTAAGAGTTATTTAACTGACTCACTGGACTCCCTTCCACCCTTGCCCTGTGTGTGTGTGTGTGTGTGTGTGTGTGTGTGTGTGTGTGTGTGTGTGTGTGTATGTGTCTATTAGTGTGTGAGTGACAATGTGTTGGTGTGTGTGAGCATGTGAGTATGTGAGCATGTGTTAGTGTGTATATGTTCTGTACTCTGTACCTTTTTTTCTTCTTCTAAAGACAGCATCTCTAACTCACCCTGATGCTCTTATTCAACTAGACTGGTTAGCCTCAACTCCCCAAGAATCCTCCTGTTTCTGCTTCCTCAGAAGTGGAATTACAGGCCCAGCTTTTTTTTTTTTTAAACAAGAGATTCAGGCGTCAAACTCTTAACTTCCAAGACTGCACACCAGGAAGGAGCTACACTTTTCATGGCAGTGCCCTGTCATCAAGCCCATCCCCTAGAGACAAAACACTCAACCAGAGCAGGAAAACAGAGGGTCCTCTGAACACGCCCTTCCGGTTTACAACCCCCGACAGGACATGCAGCCAGATCCCGGCCATATGCAACCTCAGAGGCAGGTGTTCATGGTCCTCAGGAATTCCACAGACAGCAATCAGTCACAGAGCGCTGAGGACCCCACCAAGGCCCCTCCTAATTGTTAACCGCCATGTCCTCAGAGAAACAAAAAATCCAGAAGTCCACACTAACATGACACCTTATTTTTTTGTTCCATTTTGTTTTTCGAAACAGGGTTTCTCTGTGTAGCCTTGGCTGTCCTAGACTCACTTTGTAGACCAGGCTGGCCTCGAACTCACAGCAATCCACCTGCCTCTCCCTCCTAAATGCTGGGATTAAAGATGTGTGCCACCACACCCAGAAAGACAACTTATTTTATTGTCATACCTGCTGTCTCAGTTATGGTCCACTTGAGGACAGGTGGGTCAGATAGACCGCCAAGAACGAGTCTATGTGGTTTTACAGTGAGGTCACTGGGGGAAAAAAAAACGGCAATGAGAAAAACGTGTTCTCCCCACCACCACCACCACCACTCACCCCGTTCTCTATTGGGCCCAGGCTCCCCCACAGCCTTCCCAGGTCTGAGGCTGAGGTTTCTGTTGAGTCAGGCCTCTAGAGCTGCTATTTATTACTATCCTAACTACAGGGCATCTGCATCCCAGGAGTGTGATTGTTAATTTGTTACTGTGAGTTTCTTAAGGAGCCAAAAGAGCCCGAGAAAAGCTTGAACTACACACAGCAATCAAGGCTAGAAAAATGTCTCAGCGACGTGAGAAATGACTCACCACTGAAGCAAGTGATGGAGGCTCAGAAAACCGCTTTCCCACTCAAGTCGGGGCAAATATGTACAGATGAAACCAATCCCCCCAAAAAGCAGCCTAGTCCCGTTCACATCAGAAGCCAAATTTCGACCATCAGCTTGGTTGAAATATTTTCAGGAAAAAAAAAGTTTTCAATTTTTCCTCCCTTTCTTGAGTTGCTGCGCTCACTAATGACTTGCACTTGGGCGTGCACGCTCAGCTGGCCCCCAAAGCCCCATTCTCTCCTAGGACGGCATGTACGCCCAGCTAGGTACAAGAAGGCATTTTTACACAGCTTGCCTCTATCTATCCCAATTTGTCATGGAGCCAGTTTAACAGAAAAAGGGATAGAAGGGCATTTAAGCAAAACTTAAGCATTTCTAAGAGAAAATAAACAAACAAACAAACAAAAAAACCTCAGCGACTACAGATAGGTTTGGTTTCCTCCTAGGCAAGAACGCGAGAACACAAATACACGGTGGCAATGGCTGGCCAAAAGAAACAAGCTGGTAGTTCGCTGCGCGCCCGCCCTGTTCCATGTTCCCCTCTGCTCGAGTTAGGTTTCTGTCGCAGTGGTGATGAAACATTGACCAAAGCAACGGGGGAAGGGAAGGGTGGTTTGGCTTACACTCCCATGTCACCGTCCAGCCAGGGCAGGAGCTCAAGGAAGGAACACGGAGGCAGAACCCGTAGAGGAACGCCGCTCACTGGCTTGCTAAATCTCTTAGGCTGCCTAGATCCACCTGCCTCAGGATGGCACTGCCCACAGTGGGCCGGGCCAGCCTACACCAGTTAGCAATTGAGGAATTGCTCCACAAGCACACATGCAGGCCGATGATCTACTCTACAGAGGCAGTTTCTCAACCGGAGTTTCCCCTTCCCCGGTGGCTACTTCGTGCTGTTGCTAAAAACAATAACCAACACACTCTCCTTCAGGTACCCAAAGTTCCCTTTTGTTCACAGTAAGAAATTCCTTCTTAACCTTGAGCCTGAGGAAGGTGCATTGTGTACTCTAAATGTTAAAAAGTTAGGGGGTAAATCACAGTTAAATCCACGGATACTGAAAGCTCTTAATGGCGCTGAGTCAGAATCTATCTTGTACGTGTGTATGTGTTAACATGTGTGTGGGTGCACATGTAACATGTGTGCACATGGGTATGGAGGTCATAGGTGCTCTCCTTAATCATCCCCCACTTATTTTTTTTTTTATGTTTAAAGTGCTTAAAATTCTTTATACAAATATAGATACATATCAAGGTATACAGGTCAATGAATTTTCATGAGGCTGAATGTACAAATATAATAATCACATGAGCCAAAACACAGGATTAATCAGAATCCACCAAAGTCTTTCGTGTTTCTTTTTTTTTTAAATTAATTTATTCATATTACATCTTGATTGTTAGCCCTTCCCCTGTTTCCTCCCATTCCTCCCTCCCTCCCACTTCCCCCCTTCTCCCCTCCCCTATGTCTGTGATTGAGGGAGACTTCTTCCCCCTATGTATGCTCTAAGATTATCGAGTCTCTTCTTGGTAACTTGCTATCCTTCTTCTGAGTGCCACTATATCAAAACACTAGTCCCAGGGGTATGTCCCATGAAAAACCTTACTTACCAAGAAAGTGGGTCAGAGGAGAGGACATCCTATTGAGTCTTTAGGCGAGAGTAGCATGGAAGAATGGGGAAATAATAGGACCCACAGGGTCCTGGAAACCTACAAGAAGAACTTTATGACAGGCAGATCTGGGTCCTGGGGTCCTCCTCAAACTAAGGCACCAGCCAAGGAGAAATAGGCAGTAAACTTCGAACCCCTACCAAGACCTAGCCGACGAACACGATATTCTCCACTGTTGAGTGGAGAGTGAGATCTGATTCTCACGTGAACTCTGGTGCCCCTTTTCTGATCCCCCACTTATTTTCTGAGCCAAGGTCTCTTCCTGAGGCCAGCACTCACTGATTAAGCTAAGTTGGTTAGTCAAAGGCCTCCAGAGACCTTCCAGTCCCTGCTTCTCCAGTGCTAATATTGCAAACACATGCCTCCATGCCTGTTAGGTGGGTGCCGGAAATTCAAAGCTGGGTCCTTAGGTTTACATGGCAGGCACTGTACCCACTGAGTTATCTCCCCCCCCCCCCCCCCCGTCCCTCACTCATCGTTTTAAAATGAAGGTTCTTCCGGGCAGTTATGAGTGGACAGGATAACTTCTTCACAGAGTCCCACTTTGGATGGGTTTTTCTAGGAGTTCAAGCCATATGGAGTGCAGTTAGACCCTCCCTCCTAGGTCCACATTGATAAATATTATGATTATCTTGCCTTTCCAGAAAAATAAGGACAGAATTAAAAAACATAGTGACCTATTATTAAAACTCCTCCTCAGTTACAAAGTCCCTCCTCTGAGGTTCTGTTATGTTCAAAGATGTTATAAACAAGTAAGTGCTAAGTCCGCCATCCCAGCGCTCAGAAAGTGGAGTAAGTTATTCTTGGTAAGTTCAACATCCTTCATAATTGTTTAAACCTTCCATTTAACGTGATAAAAGAGCAATCAGCTTGCAGTTCAATTATAGTTATATATAATTATATTTTAAGGGTAACAAATGAAATACACAAATCACTCCAAGTCTCCTTAACATAAAAATGATGAAAATGACTGATCAGTAAATGGGGTTCAAAAAGACACCTAATACTGAGAAGAAACAACTCCAAATTGTGAAGTTTTAAGAACCATAGTTTTTCCTTTTTTTAAAGTGTGAGGAAGGGAGGGGAAGAAAAGGAGAGGGGAGAGCATGGAGGAGGGGGGCGGGCGGAGACTATGCAGATGCTCACACAGGCAGAAGAGAGCATGGATCTTTCTAGAGCTGGGCTTACAGGCAGGTGTGAGCAGCTTGATGTGGCTGCCCAGAACTGAACCAGAGCCCTCTGCAAAAGCAGCAAGCTCTCTTAACCCCTGAGCCACCTCTCCAGTTCCCCAGTAAGGAAAAAAAAAAAGTATTAAACACGTATCGAAGGCATTCAGCCTGACCAGTGAATTACTGAATAAACTGAAGGAGCCTGTACGATTATTTTACATGCTCCTATATTAGAATATAAAATATGGTACATGAAGAGACTTCAGCGTGCTTTTAAAAGCACATTTTCTCGTATTCAACATTCATTTTTCTGTGCTAGTATATGTATTGCATCTTAGCATAGATTTTTCAGACAATGACTACTATAGATATTGATGAGGACAAGCATTCAGGGCATGAAAGGGTTAAGCAAGCTTTCTGCCCAATGAAAGTGGAAAGTGTATTGCTACGATTGTTCCATCCATTCACCACACAAGAATAGTTGAAACCACACCTGGACCACTTGAGACCACCCTCCACCTACCCATCCATCCCATTCATTCATTCATTCATTCATTCAAAAAACTCATTTTACATATCATCTACTACTGTATAAGGAAGTTGCAAAGAACCAGTGTGGCTATCACTTGGCCTTGACCCTCACTTTTACTAAGAAGGCTTTTGGTACTTGCTTTTTTGGACATACCACCCTGGTAACTAAGAGAAAGCAGAGACCTTGAGTCACGAGGTGTGTCTGCCTGGGACACAAGCTATGTGACTGACCAGATGAAACATAATAGTAATAAACAGTTGTTCTAATGATAGTGCTGGGTATAATAAATAATAATAACAATAATAATAATAATAATAATAATAATAATAATAAAATCAGTTGCTATGGCAATGGTGCTGGGTGTTATGGTGCATGTCTAATTCCAGCACTCAGCCTTAGCTACACAGGAAATTCAAAGCCACCCCAGGCAACATGAGATCCTGTCTCTAAAAACAATAACAATGTTGATAACAATAAGAAATATTTTAAATTTTTACTGTAAAATTTTTATTTTATATGTAAATTTAAATTGACATATAATAAATGTACCTATTAGTGGGGTATATATATATAATTGATAAAGAGTCTCAAACCTCCGAGCTTACTTCCAAAGCTGGTGAGAACCAACACTCATGGAAATTTCTTGGACCTGTCGATCCCAACATCTCACAGTCCAGAGAAACCCTGAGATAGAGCCGCTACAGAAAGATGACTCCCTCTCAACACCTGAGTTCGGATTCTTAACACCCATACTTTATACAAGGTACCTGGTCACAAGTGTTTCTTTCTTCTTCTTCTTTTTTTTTTTTAATGTGCAGTGCTATGAGGATGTCAGAGCCGAGGATCTAGACTTACAGACAGTTGTGAGCTGCCATGTGGGTGCTGGGAATTGAACTGGGGTCTTCTGGAAGAACAGCCAGTGCTCTTAACTACCAAGCCATCTCTCCAGCCCCCACAAGAGTTTCTTATCAGCTGCAGCAGGGTTAAAAATGGTTCCCTTTATCCTGGCATGGCAGTGCACGCCTTTAATCCCAGTACTCAGGGAGGCAGAGGCAGACAGATCTCTATGAGTTCGAGGCCAGCCTGGTCTACAAAAGCAAGTCCAGGACAGCCAGGGATACACAACAAAACTCTTGTCTTGAAAACAAACAAACAAAACAAACCAATTATGCCCTGTCTGCTCCCTCCTTGTTACCCTCATTCTTCAAATGTATACATTCAGATGTCTGGCCGAGTAGTCAAAGGGACCTTCCTGTGGAGTTAACAGTGAATGAGTAATGCATGGTTGGACTGAGGAAGAAAAAAGACCGTGGGTCAAGGATATTGCATTTAGTACATAAACTTTCTCTGAAGTGTTTGTGCATCTCAAGTCAGCTTTGTGATTTCATGCAGCTGGAACCTCAGAGCCAAATGCTTAATACCGTGTGAAGCCAGCATTCTTTTGCTCAAATCGGAGGCATTGCAGCTTAGCACCTAGGTCCTTTCCTCAACTGTGAAACCTCAATGAGGCAATAACTGAAATGCCTCCAGCAGGGAGTGGTGGTTTAGCCATGTTTTGCAATCCAAGTACCACTTCTGGAGGTTCCCAGCCTGAAGGGACCTGGCAGCACTTGGTCTGCATAGATCTCAAAACACACTCCTATGAGGTAGCACTTTATGTACTGCTAAATTAAAGCCGCCCCCTTCAACTATCTGTAGCACTAGGCATATTTCATCTTCTCCTATATTCTGGCCTTTGTGGCTAACCAATAGGGAAGCAGGTTATGGGGGTGGGCGATACAACACACACACACACACACACACACACACACACACACACACACACACACATCACATAAGACATGTGCCAGCACATAGTAGCTTCTTCATGAATGTGGGTTACTTTTTTTCCCCCTTCTCCTCAAATGAATTGAAAAGAAAGAAACAAACAAAACAAAAGAAAACAAAACACTAGGTGACCTGGAAGGTAGCAAAATATTAAATGTCTAAATAATAAATGAAATCTGGTACTGTTTAATTGCAATTTTAAAAGATTTCTTTTGTTTTAGAGATTTATTTGTATAAGTAAAATACAAGACCCAGCGTCCAAGGAGGCCAGAGATGGGCATTGGAGGAGCTGGAGTTACAGGCAATTTTGAGCTGCCTAATGTGGGGGGCTGGGACCCAAACCCTAGTCTTCTGCAAGGACAGCAAGTGTTGAGCCATCTCTAGCTCCCTGATTGCAGCTTACCTGGTAATAACATAAGTAAAAATTCCTTTGTAGGCATACGTGATCACACAACTTTATGAAGTTAAAGGTGAGCCAATAAATTTAGTATATATGAAATGTAAAACAATATAAGTAAAAATATTTGTATTCTATAAAACATAGTAAGGACTGGGGATATGGTTCAGTCAGGCAAGCACTTGTCTGGCACATGTGAGGCCCTGGGCTCAACAACCTGTACCCTTCCCCTCAGAAAAAACACAGACAAATTATTATGAGGAAAACTCCCTGCTCGCCTTTAGCCCTGTGCATGGCAGGACTTAGCCACACAGTGCCAGTGCCCTATGTGAGGGCTGCACTCATGCCTACAGCTTTGTTCTAGCACCGAAGTTTTCCTTCAAGCACCGCTTTCGCTGTGAGCTTCAGTTATTCTCCTCCGACAGGCAGTGCACGGCCACACATAAGTTCCCAGGGTTAAGAGAATCTTCAGAAAGCTCAGAGAAGCGAAAGATGATTCATTCAGGGTCAACTCCCAACTCAGGGGAAAAGCCATAAATACTGCCTTCCCTCTTCTTGGGGTTTCTAGTGTTGGACCAAGCTCAAAGGAGATGTTCTGAGCTTCCCTAGTTGGTTTCAATGTCCCCTTGAGTATTTCAAAGCAGCTTGGTTGACAAGAAATATATATATATATTTATATTTATATTTATATTTATATCTTTTCAACAAGTTTCATTAACATGCACAATTTCACAACATGTGCCAATGAGTTGTAACATATGCACCTAAAATTCCCTTGAAGGCAACTGGACAATTGATTCAAAATTGCCCTTTTATGCAAGGGGGCTCAGTAGCCCAAGTTGAACCTGATTTCCCCCTGTTAAATGCAACAGAATCACAAGGCATGATAAAAAAAAAAGAAGAAGAAGAAGAAGAAGAAGAAGAAAAGAAATGCTCTCTGTCCATTTCAGAGCTGTCTCTCCTGCCCCAGACCCCATTCTGGAAGAGGACCCACAGGGACAGTACAAGAGAAGGCAGAGAGATGAGTGGACACACGCTGGAAGTGGAAATAGGAGGACCAACACCATAACCCCCTGAACTGCCTTTTAAAATAAGGGCATTGGGGGCTGGAGAGACAGCTCAGCAGTTACCAGCACTGGCCACTCTTCTAGAGGACCCGGGTTTGATTCTCAGCACTCATGGTAGCTAACAGCCATCTGTAACTCGAGTCCCAGGGAATCTGGTGCCCTCTTCTGGCCCCACTCAGGCACTGCATGTATGTGATGCCCAAACACACATGCATCCACAAACATAAAATAAATACTTAAAACAAACAAGCAAACAAAAATAACCCAAAGGCACTGGAGTCCCCTCCGCACACACGTACACACACAAGCATGTGTAGACAAGGCAGGTAACAAGCACTATTTAAAAAGAAATACATATATAAATAAGGAGGTCATTCATCCTGGTTTGAGGACTTTAAAAAAAAAAAAAAAAAAAACAACTAGAACAGCCAGCAGCTCAAAGGCTCTGACAGCCTCCAGCCCTGGAAACCTAATCCTGGGGAGTTGTTTATGCTTCGCTCTCTGCCTTCTGTCTCCACCCTCAAAAGCTACTTGATCAAACAAACGGTCATTTCTCTTCCTGGCATCTCTGTATTCTGACAAACTTCATTTACCATTCGACTGCGGCTCAATCATGGTGGCTGTTTTCGCTCTCTCTTCTGCTCATAGCTACCCCCACCCCACCCACCCTGGCATTCTCTGTGGTCAGAGAATGTTTCAGTATTAGTGTTCAATACAGCAAATGTCAAGTAAACACTTGACACATTTCCTGAGCTATTCAAAGCATCCCCAGCAATTATTTGCTCTAAAGCACTAAACTGTACATTTTCTTCACTGGTGCCAATCCCTATAGTAATAGCTGTCAGGAAGCCGACTTTGGAGTACTTACAGGCAGCTTGGAAATCAACAGCTCATACTGCCTCTGCCAAGAGTTTCCTACTTTCCATATTTTTATGGCATGTTTTTGAGACAATGGACAGGCGGCAACAAAGTGTCATCTGTAGTTGGGTTTTTTTTTTTCATATTTAAAGCTTAATAGGCACATTGTCTCAACACACTTTTTTTTTCTTTCTCTAGGCAAGAAGATAGGAAAAAGACACACTGAAATCTCATTTTACCACAACTTATTGTTACAGACCCCAAACCATGGCCCTAAACACAAGCATGTGAGAAAGCTCAAAATCACACAGTTGGGGTAACGCATAGTGGTCCATGCCTTTAATCCTGGCACTAAGGAGGCAGAGGCAGGCAGAGATCTCTGAGTTCAAAGCCAACCTGGTCTATATAACAATCCCAGGCAGACTAGCTATGACTACATTGGGAAACCCTGCCTTTTAAAAAATAATATAGTTGGTTCATAAAAGTGTCCTCCACCAGCAGCTGATAAAAGGCACACACTGTATTTACGCATAGAAACACAGACCGAAACCAGAAAGTCAAGAGCCAATCCAAGCATGCACTTGTAAATGCGTACATAAAATGTCTTGTACACATACATATTTATATGCAGACCTTATAAGCACTTGAATGTTCTGCTAGAATATCCTTCTTCATCCGTTTACATCCATGACATCTTCTGGGACCAGTGAGATGGCTCGGCAAGTGAAGGCTCTTCTCACAAGCCTGAGTGCTTAAGTTTGCTTCCTAGAGCTCATATGGCATAAGGACAAAACTGAGTCCTGAAAGTGTCCCACGACTTCCAAACTTGCATTGTAGCATCCCAAGTATGTCTGTTCTCTCTCTCCATCCCCTGCCTCTCTGTCTCTTACACACAACACACACAGACACACAGACACACACACACAATCTTAAAAACAAAAAAAGCTATTAAATAATTTTACAATTATATGTAAGTAATATAAGAGCAACATAGTTCTAAATTCTAAACACTGAGCCATTAAGACACAGTTACTTTTTAAAAAACAAAACAAACAAAAAACCCTCTTATCAAAAATAGCTTAGAGAATTATTCAAGTATGTTCTCCAGCAAATGGAAAAATTCTGTTATTCTTGCCATGGTCAGAATCTATTTCAGTTTACACACACACACACACACACACACACACACACACACACACTGCTACTTGCTGAAAGACTGAATTGAAACATTAAGAGCCAACAAGGCCATGTTATCTTAACGTGCTCCATTCAAGGGTTTTAGACTGTGCTACACAGCGCTCTTACACTGCTTATGAAAAATACATCGCTATTTTAAGTCACACTATTAAAAAGCACATCTATAGAGCTAATGTTGGTGAATTATAACCTGACAAGCCTGTGAGAGTGCTGTCAGCACAGTCAACTTAAATAACACATCTCACTTGGCCTCTTAGCTACAGCCCCCTCAGCTGCACACCTTACATGGAAGAATACACAGCCCTGCAGACAAGCGTATGAATCTGTCGCCTGGCCCCACATGGTGGTCACTGCAATCAGCCTGAATATGGCACTGGGACATTCTCCTTGGCTTTCTAAAGCAGAGCTAACACTGTTCTTGTGACAGGAGAGAGGGAAGATGAGGAGGTTTGGCAGGACTCAGAGAAGACGGAGAAAATGACCTAGCAAGGGTGTGTGTGTGTGTGTCTGTGTGTGTGTGTGTAAAATATTACTTTGTTATATGTATTCCAAAATTGCAGTTTTCTATAATGGCTTCTTTCCCCACCTTACCCGAGCCCTAGTGCTGGACATTCAGCCCAGAGCCCTGTGCATGTTAAACCAACAGTCTACTAGTAAGCTGTAGCCCCCGCCCTTTACAGTCCTTTAGGAGAAAAGCCATCAAGATCAGGGTGTGCCTCACCAGAGCATCAAGTTTGTGGTAATTTAAAAATCTGGGTCGAGAGTCAAAAGGAGTGCTTACTGAGCGACTTGTACGTAGGCCTTTCTGTGTGCGCGATGTTTAGTAAAAAGAATTTTGCAACTGCTCCTGGGTCTGTGATGTGAAGTGATGAGGTATTGTTCACCAGCAGCCTGGGGGCTGAAGTCGAGATGGTGTGAGCTGAACCTTTGTCTTGTTACTTACCAGGCCCGTGACCTTGGGCAATCCACTAACCCAGTGACCTTATCTGTGAAGTGATAATGACAAGTGTGTAGGTTTACCATGAGGATTAAGTGATTAGTGGGGTGACTAACTCCTCCTAAATCCCCTGGCACGCTGGCTAGCCAGAATTATTAAGGGGGAAAAAAAAGGTTCTTTGAATTGGGGCCTGCTTTGACCATATGCACGTCTATACTCCCCCACCCCGTGTTTTCAAGCACACATCTATAAAGCAAATATTTATTAATAATATTTTTATTTTCTTGAGTGAAAATACCAGCAACCAAATTCTGCTGTTTCAAGTGTAATTCTATATTAGAATTCTATATAAGCATAAGCCATGTGACCAGAAGAGACAAAGCTAACAGATCCATAATGTGTGTGAAGAAATGAATGTGTTGAAGCAAGCAAGCCAGTATCCAGACGCATGGTCAGGGGTTTTCCTTAACATTCATACCGGTGGTCCTGTCTAAGAGAACAGAATTCTGTTATGGGACACAGTATAAGCCTAGCTTAGATTATGATGAGAATTAGTAAACCAGACATGGTGGGGCATAGCTGTAATCCCAACACATGGGAAGTTGAGGCAGGACTGTTAACGTGAGTGTAAGGCCAGCCAGGAATACCCAGGGAGCCTGTGTCTCAAAATCAAAACAGAACAACTATTTTTATATCTACTCAGATTTTACAAAAATATATTGAGGTCTAATATCATCCATATTAACAAAGAATAATAATTATCTCTTTGTGGTGGTTGGAACAATTGCCCCCTATAGACTCATGTATTTGAATGATTGGTTCCCTGTCAGTGAAACTGTTTGGGAAGGTTATGGAACTTTTAGGAGGCAGAGCCTTGCTGGAGGAAGTATGTTGCTGAGGGAAGGCTCTGGGGGGGTTCATAGGCTCACCTCACTTCCTGCTTGCTCTTTCTGCTTCTTGTGTGTAGATGGAAATGCATTCAGCTAGCATCCTGCACCATGCCATGCCCTCCCCAGACTCTATCCCTTCAGAACTGTAAGCTAAATTAAACTTTTCTTCCCTGAGTTGCTTTGGACATAGATTTTTGTTTGTTTGTGTTTTGTTTTGTTTTGATCACAACTACAGAAAAGTGCCTAATACACAGTGCCTAAAACACAGAAAAGAAAATTAAAGATTAATTTGTTTGAAACAACAAGCCATACTGACTCAAAGCTAGTGTTCTCTCCCAACATAGCACTCAGTCAGCAGAGTTTATACAATAAAATTGAACATCAACAAAGTTGATTTAAAAAAGAAAAGATACTTAAAAGCTACCTAAGTAATCACAGTAGCATGGGTACTTCAAACTCAAGAACTCACCGCTCTGTGAGCAATGAAACAGATCCAGGTTATTCCTTGGTGATTAATTACAATTACTGCAGGCAGGTTCAAGCCATGGCTCTTAATTCTAATGCTTATTCTATTAACTCATAATACTAACTTATAATACCAATAATATGAGAAAATAGGTATCTAATTTTTTCAGATGCAGAGGTACAAGCATAAGGCTTTTTTTTTTCTTTACTAATCCCTAATCCCCAGGTTTGAGACATAGCCAAGTGGCAGACTGCTTGCCTAGCATCACTGAGACCCAGCACCATCAAATAAATAAACACATAAATCTTACTCTCTCTTCATTTTGCTTGTTGAACATTAATTATTAGCTTAATGCAACAACTGTTCTGGGGAAAAGAAATCAACCTTAAAACAAGACTTCTCTAAGGATATAAAGAATTAATTCCAACAACAACAACAACAAAATTTCCGGAAGGCAATAATCTTTATACCATATATTAATTTAAAGCTTATGACCAACTAGATAGTTAAAGTAATGCTGTAGCTATGGAACTGGTCAAAGCTGGGTGTATTTCGTGTAGTGCTGACTACAAGAAAACCCAAAGGAAAGTCCAAGCTGAAGGATTAAGTTCTCTGAACCAGCTACTTACATGTCTACACTGAGGTCACATTGGGTTTAAGTCTGACATATATCCTATCCCCAGGGACCAGACATGTCAATCACTACAGCTCCAAAAAGCCAAGGAGCAGAGGTGACTTGTGAGTAGGAACTCCAAAGACATAAAGATTTCAAAGTCCCCAAAACTTTCAGTTAAAGAGAGAAACATTGGCAAAACCACTGCTCCTCCCTAGAACGGGCTGGAGAGATGGCTCATCTAGTGAAATGCTGGCCTTGCAAGCACGAGGACTGGAGTTTGGTCCCCAGAATCCCCCATTTAAAAAAAAAAGCTAGGCATGGCGATGCATGCTTGTAACCTCAACTGGAAACAAGTGGATCGCAGAGCTCATGGGCCAGCCAGTCTACTCCTCTTGGCTAGTTCTGGGCCAGGGTGAGACCATGTCTCAAAAACCAGAAAGAGAATCAAATGGAAAACGCTGGATGTGTCTGGTTCATGCCTATAACCCTAGCCCCTGGGAGGCAGAAGCAGGAGGCTTGCCAGCAGTTTGAGGCTAGCCTGAATGGCATGCTGAGAGTCTAACTCAAAATACTTGCATTTGTTTTCCTTCACACATGCACGCCCGCACACATGCATGCATGCATGCACACATGCACACATGCACACATGCACACACGCACGCATACACACACACATGTGTGCACTCGGTTAGCTGACAGTCAAATGAAAGGAATTACATGCAGACACTCCCAAACCACAGAGAGCCAATCTGATGTTACTTAAATATCATGAACTATTTCACTCACCATGCACAGATGTAACTACGGCCCCTTTTGCCAACTGCCTAGTTCAGAAACTTCCCTCTATTTTTAATTATTTGGTTCAGAGGCCCCGTTTGTGATTAACTTCTGTGTTGGATGGCTAAGCAGGTCAAGTTCCTGACCCACAGCGAAGAACACACAGAGAAGCTTAATCATTCTTTAAATAGCGAGTGTAATATCGTAAACCACGTGTAGGGACAAGTGATTTCCTCAAAGGCCTGCTCACGGCGGTTGCAGTCTGAAGCTGTGAAGTGTATCAGGAGAGCAGAGAACTCTAAGAGACCTTGAGGAGGCAACAGCAAAATGAACTTCTTAATGACAAGTAGATTTTCCTCCATGGAAACAGCGGGATGAGAAACAGGAAGAAATGAATGGTGTTGTAAGGATGGATCTCAGCTTGCGTGGTTTTGGCTTGGACGAGGAGCAGAGCACTGAACAGAATGCCAACAGTTGAAGCCTACGAAATTGACTCAGATGCGACCAAGAGGGTGACCAGGAAATGCAAAACCTTGTACTCCGAGCAAGATGAAATCCTGGAGCGGAAGTGTAGAGAAGCAATGACCTAGCGCTAAGAGAGAAACAGGTGACCAAGGCAGAAAGAATGGTCAAACTGAAACGCTTATATCACCATGGGAATTAATTTTTTAAATCTTTTTATATTTATTATGCGGATTGGAATGGGATGGAGTCATGTGTGACCATATATGTGTGAAAGTCAGAGGACAACTTTGTTCTCTCTTTCTACTTTTACATGGATCTCAGAAACCTACGTCAGGATGCCGGGCCTCAGTAGAAGCACCTTTAGGCACGGAGCCATCTCACCAGCTCTAGATATGATTTTTTGTTGTTGTGGTATGTCATGTTATGACATAGAGTATGGCCTATAGCCCAGGATGCCTTGGGATTTGCCATGTAGGTGAGCTCGCTTCCTGCCTCAGCTTCCCAAGTGCTGCTTGAGCCACCATACCTCACACATTTTTTAAAAAAATAGTTTCTGTAGACTGAGGTGTGGTGGTTCACATCTATAGGTGATAGCTGGAGGCTCAGGAGTTCTAGGCTAGCCTGGATTATGTGAGACCAAGTCTCAGAAGAGCATCAAAGTAATGGAGGAATAATAATAAAATATTTTCAAAATGAGAAACCACAAACCGAAGAGTAAATTAACACAAAGAATGGAAGTTAAATGTGAGCCACATAGCCAATAGCCTAGAATTTAGAATATAGATAAAGCCTAGCTGGCAGCCTGGTCAGCAACCCTAAGTGTTTTAGGCTGTCTTTTATCTAAAGTCCTCAGTCTCATGGGAAGCACAGGCCGCAGAGTTTGAGAGCTTTCAGAGTTAGAGCTAATAACAGCAGTCACATTTGCATGGAGGCCCAGGCCGATGCTGGAGGATCTGGGCTCTCAAAGCCCAACTCGGGACAATACACTGTCTGCTCCTGGGGTGTAGAGGTCTGCTCAGAACTAACTCATGGTTCTAAAGTGCAATCCTGTCCACCACGAGCGCTGGCTACAAGCCCTCTGTGGGCTCTGTCAACATGGAAAAGTCACATTTGTGGGCAATTATGGAAATTTCCACAATGGGAAACAATTCCAGATGCCATTATGAGAATAAAAAATAAAAATAAAAAAGAAGAAGGTAATCTGCAGCAGAAAAGCCCAAATAAAGTCGACTTCTATGATTATACATATATATGAATATATAGTCATATTCATCCCTTATTATGCAAATAGGTGAAGCACAAATAAAAATGCACATTGGCAAGAGATTAGAATTTTGTTTTAAAAAAAGATTTCTACACTTAAAAAAAAAGCACATCTACAACTGAGTTATAACTGAAAATGGTTTCATATTACCAACTTGTATCACTACCGTGGGCTCCGGCTGGGGCTTAGAAATATTTGTATTTCACTTTAGAAATGTTTCTATCTGCTGTAGCAGAAGCCAGTGTGATGTGATTTGACCTGTGCCTTTGTCCATAAAACAATCCTCGCAGATATGTAAACAGGGATTTGATATTCTTTAAATCAAAGAACTCCAAAAATATGGTTGTTGGAACAAGTGCCTCTTTCTGCGGGATTGTCTAGTTGAATGAAGGCCATTCAAGGTCTCTCGACTGCTGTCTCCATTCTCAACACACAACAGATTTATATTTCAGAAGGTTTTGACTGAGAACAAAATGTTACTGAAATATCTCTGCCATTCCTTTTGTCCTACAGAACATTCCAAGGGCTGAACTCCCAACAAGGGGCATGGGCTTGTCAGCTTCTCTGTGCATTGCTCCAGTCTAGCCTGTCTCTGCTGCAGATGTCCACTATTGACCCTTTCCTGCCAAGACAAAAACAGACACCTTTTGGATACGTTGCAAATTGTCATAAAGAGAAAGGAAACCTATTGCTTTTATGCTGCTACACCTTTAAGCATCCATAGCTTTAAAAATAAACCCTGTTGTTTAATTTAGTGATAGGACACTTTTAAAATACATATATGCTTATGTAGACAACAGAAATCCAGAGAGACAGAGAGAGACAGAGAGAGAGACAGAGAGAGAGAGAGAGAGAGAGAGAGAGAGAGAGAGAGAGAGAGAGACAGAGACAGAGAGAGAGAGAGAGAGAGAGAGAGAGAGAGAGAGAGTTCTTCCAATGGTCCACACACTGGTGTATTTTGAAAGTGCAAGTTATGGGGAAAGACAGGCCAGAACCAGCATGAACAAGTCTGTGCAAGATGAATTTAGCCTCAATTCCAGGTTATGCTGCTGGGCAAATGCCAGCATGGAAAGAATGTATGCATGCATTGTGTCTAGCAAAGGAATGGGTTGTGTGTTGGAACAAACGGTGCCTAAGAGTTAAAAAAAAAAAAAGCGTAAAGCCCTAGGGGAGATAGACAGAGGGCCATAGGCAATGTGACGTTCAACTGGGTCTGGCCATCGGTGACTAAGCCTACCTCAAAATGAGTGGGAGGCCAACTCCAGACAATAGAATGGCTAACATACTGGCTGACAGGGATGCTGTCCAAGAGGAGGTTTCTGAAGCTGGGTGTCATCCATTAGGGTGGCCCAGAATACAAATGGTGACCCATTACGTCTCCTGGGTCATCAATGACACCAAATCCCGAGGATTCCCAACAAAGCTCTGGGCGTGGGAGGTAGGCCGTAAGTGATGTTCACCAGCATTTAGATGTTCTGGAGCCTGGTGGAGAGAAACATTCTTAGCTATTCCATCACCAAGTAGAGGGTTCTACGGAGACAAATCACCTTCACTTCTGTAGGGGACAAAAGAGGATAAAGAAATGGGCGTGGGGAGTGAATCTGATTCTAAGGGTTCTGCACCTAACAGCATAGTAGTCTGCCATGAGATGACTTCTGCAAAGACAGGGAGATCATGTTCCTCTTAGGACACATGCTCTAGGGTTATTGAGATGGACAGCCGCTAACCACAAAACGCTGTCAATACAGAATCATCACAGAAGCAATCTGTGCTCTGAAGCTCCACCTGCCTTTCACAGGCTCTCTCCTGCCCAGTAAGCACCAGGCAGACCCATGGGCAGCTGGACACACTTCTGCTAACTTCTCCTGTAATGACCAAGAGAAAAACAGTAGGAAACTACGGACAGGAAATTGACTTGACTCCATCTTCCCACCCACCCACCCACCGAGGAAGGGAGCTCTCAGATTTCAGGATTCCAGACGCAAGATCAATTTGAATTCCTGGTGTTTCTAACCTTGCTGACAGGACTGCATTAAAGAGAGACAGCTCAACCATAAAAGTATAGTGGCTGTAAAAGGAGACCGTTTCTCCCTTGCCCTCAATCCATCGGGTGGAGACTTGGGCACTCCCAACACATCTAACATCTACATGAACAAAAGAATGTTCCAAGATTGGAGAGAACCTCAGTGGTTTAAAGTGCTTGCTGCTCCTGCAGAAAACCGAAGTTCAGTCCTCAGAACCCACGCTGAGGGGCTCACAGCCCACCTGTAACTCCAGCTCCGGAAAATGCAACATGCTCTTCTGGCTTCCATTGGCACCTGCATGCACATACACATCCAAACACACACACACACACACACACACACACACACACACACACACACACACAGAGAGAGAGAGAGAGAGAGAGACAGACAGACAGACAGACAGAGACAGAGAGAGACAGAGAGAGACAGAGAGAGACAGAGAGAGAGACAGAGAAACAGAGAGACAGAGACAGAGAGAGACAGAGAGACAGAGAGAGACAGAGAGAGGGCCTTTTGTTTTATAAATTCAGAGGCCCATGTACAAGGCCAAGGGGAATCTTGACTATACTGGAGGATGGAGGAGAAAGAGAGACTGTGGGTCAGAAAACCCAGCCTAGAAATCTAACGATCTAGTTACTTATTGCACTAATTATTTTTTTCTTACTGTAATCTAATATCTGATGAGAAACAACTCAACGGGGGAAAAGGGGCTTATTTTGGCTCACAATAAGGGGGGGAAGTGATGGGATGGCACCTGGAAGAGCTCCGGGCTGTGGCAGCAAAAACAGGAGGCTGCATGCTCACATCTAGGTGAGCCAGGAACCAGAGAGGACATGAGGTACTGTGATGGCTTTCTCTTTTGTTCCTTTGGAGTCAGTCAAGGAACCATCCTGTAGGATGGTGGTACCCATATTCCATGTGGGTATTTCCTCCTTGTGTAATACTCTCTGGAGACCCCCAGAATTATCTTCTAGGGGATTCTCGATTCAGACCAGTGACAATGAAGGTGGGTCATTGGACCACTGGAGCTCCAACCAGTGTCAGAACCGCTGGCTTCTGTTGTTGGTGATGATGATGATGATGATGATGATGATGATGATGATGATGATGATGGTGATGCTGATCTTTTGGATAATGTTTATACTTTCCACTCAAGGACTCATCCTGACTGTCCACTGAAGCAATTTATCCATGGTACTTGAATTCATGTGACATATTGTAGTCAAGGTAAGCAGACGCATGACAAACCAGCCACCATAAATAGTGTGCATAGCTGTGGTTTTTAAGGCTGGAGTCACTAAAGCAGAATGTCTGAGCCGAGTACCATCCAGAGATAAGGGGACCTCTGACTTGTCCTCCAAGAGAAGCAGAGAACATAGGGTTTCCATGCCACTGACATCTTTGAAGACCCTGGACACTTAAAATGGGAAATTTGAACAAAAACAACAACAGCAGTAATGAAATAACTTCCTAAGACTTTATGGAAAAGAGTTACCATTCAATGCATCAGTCAGAAGAAACTTCAAGATCAGTCAGGTCACACGAGACCCTCTGCTCAGAGCACAGCAAATGGCTGTTCGTCCCTCCTTTCCAAAGACTGACAGCCGTCCGTTCTCTCAGGCTCACCTAGGATATGAACTATGACCCCTAGGGTTTGGCCTGGAGGCCATGTTTCGAGCTCACATTCAGAAACATGTGTTCTGTCATGTCAACGTTGCTCCTACCTCCCATTTGCCTACGTTGATATGTAGGGCAACTGAAATAGATCTACGGTGTGCCAGGTCTTTCTTCTTTTATATGTTTATTCAGATTGCTAAAATAGCACTGTTCACCTGGGTGGTACCGAGATGGAAAAATAACAGAACCCGTCTGTTCTGAAAAGAAGAGGACGGGGCAAAGAGCTGCAGAGGTTTAAGGAGAGCACAGCAGCCAAAATAAAACACCACAGTTGGGCCTAGATGCCATTTCCACGTTTCCTTCAGACTCCACATAGAGCAAAGCTTTGGGAAAGGAGGTATTTTTAAGTTAATCCATTTGACAATTTCATGCATATATATAATGCATTTGGGTTATTTTCACCCTCAAAGCATCTCCCCTTCCTCTCCCACTGACCCCCTTTCTTCTTCTCAGCAACCCCCCTCTACTTTCCTGTCTTTTGTTTTATTTGCTGGTGCATGGGCAACTTACCAGTGTCTATGCCACTGCAGAATTTGTCTGCCCTCCCCCAGCAATTAATAAGTGCCTCCTCTCAGAGGAGTGGAGCCTTGTAAACCCCTTCCCAACTCATGAAGGCCCCAAAAAATTTTGGGTTTGATTTTGATTCCGAGACAAGGTCTTCATATGGTAGGTAGGTCTGGCCTTAAACTTAGACTCTTTCTGTACCACCTTTCAGAGTGCTGAACCTGTGAGCACACACCACTACACCTGATGTGACGTCTACGTTAAGACCATCTCTAAGTTAAGACGTCTAAGACTATCTCTGCTTCTGTCGACACAGTAATTTTATATGCTTATCTTATGATCTGTGATGAACATAAGAAGGACAAAACCGAGCTGAATTTCAACCTTCTGTTTTTGAGATCAGGTCTTACTCTTTAGCCTAGGCTGGCCTAGAACTCCAGCAATCCTCCTGCCTCAGCCTCCTGCATGCTAGGATTACAGGCATGAACCCCTGCCCGGCTTCTAAAAACGATTTGCATCAAGCACCAAAGCTACAGCGACAGAAGAAAGCATTCCTTTCCAGGTCCTGACGTGAAAGGCATCTCCCACAAAGCACTGTGTATGTATGTATGTATGCTTCTCTGTGGCCTGGGTTCAGCAACCCAGGAGGCTTCAGACTGTATCTGAGGCCTGAGAAATGGAAAGAGAATTCAGAGCAGCATTCCACCCAGACTTTCTCCTGCCTCAGATGGAACCTCCCAGAGCAGATAGGGCAGCTTCCGTAACATTCCATGTGGGCTTATGTTCTAGGTCCTCGGTTCCTGGTATCAAGGTCTCATTTCCTTCTAACATACAGTCAAGTGTAGGGCTACTCACTCCATCCCCCAGAAACGGACACAGTACCTGCCAAGGGTGTCTTTATCTACCCCAACCATGCATCTCCTAGACAAAGTCATATGCAAGACAGAGGAGGTGGCAGGACCCGGATGGCACTGTCAGGCCGTTCCTCTACCCGCTCAGCCTCATTCCCGATGAGTCTTGTTTGTTATAGTTACAAAGGACTGCCTCCTTGTCCCCAGCTCTGTCACCGTGTCTCACAACTGCACATCACATTTCATCCAAACCTGAGCGACCTGACGCAGAACCGTAGCCGTTCTCTTCCCCTTCCCAGATAATCCCTGGTGTTCATCTGAGCTGGCAAATGGGGTCTTTGGAGCATGTAAGAAAGCCTGGCCATGGGAACGGATGCTGAGATGCCTAAACCTCGCCTGCGTCCACTCATTCCTTCAACACAAAGCCAAAACTCAACAGGAACTCCTTTTCAATACAAAGTCAGTGTTAGGCATCCTGCGAAAAGTCCATCTGCCTGGGCTGACTATGCAGTACTGATAAGATTCAAAACTGAGCGGACACAGCATTCTATTGACGAGAGCGTTTATTCCAGAAGATTCCCCCATTGATCCCCTTTTTTAATCCATCTTTTTCTCTTCAGCGCAGCCTCCAGGCACATTCTTATTATTTTTGTCACCCACTGTCATGATACTCAAGGCTACTTTCACAGATACCATCATCTCCACTGTGGCCCCATCACAGCCAAAGTGGATCCAGATCACAACCCTGTTTCCTTGGTCCATGTAAAGAGAAGAACTCACATCCAATCTGCAACATAAAAGATTCAAGTCATAGGAGGAAGTGCCTGCCTTGCTAATATACTACAGGTTTACATAAGCCAAATGTTGAGCATGGAGAGGCAGGGAAGGTCCTCCTGTCTCTGAGCTGGAAGAAAGATTTTTTTTTTAAATGCCACATAGGGATTGGATGTGGTGGCTCGCACTTGTAATCTCAGTGTCTGTGAAGCTGAGGCAGGAGGATTGCTGTATGTTCAAAACCAGCCTGGTCTACAAAGTGAGTTCAAGGCTAGGCAGAGCCACAGAGCTATACAAACCAGTATGGTACAAGGAGAAGAAAAAGAGGGCCGTGAGAGTTCAAGCAGTCTTCGGTTAGCCCAGCCCACTCAGGAAAGGACAGGAAGCTCAAAATTTAAGAACAGGGAGAAATTAGGAAGGCAGGAGAAAAGGGGTGCTGGTCCTAAAGAAGAGGAGCACGTTAAGTTTAAAAATCTTGAACATAAGTTAATACTCAGAGAATCACTAATTGACTGAGACGGGGCTCCCTGAGTGGCCCAGCTGGAGGCATAAGGGGGATGCCAAGGCAGAGATCCAGGTCACAGATGCTGAACTTCATTCTGAAAGGACCTGGACCAGGAGGTGGGGAGGGCCTTAGCACAAACAAAGATGTAAATGTTCAGAAGAGGAAAAGGCACTGGACTAGAAGAAGAGTGTGTGCAGTCAGTCAGACATGTTGGCACACACATGCCTGAAGTCCTACCGCTGGGGACATTGGGAGAGGAGAATCACAGAAAGCTAAAGGTCAACAACCAGGAACACACAGAGCGGTCCTGTTTCAGGAAACGCCCAACCACTTCACTGGGGAGAAAAGCATAGTTTGTAGCATGTTGCATTATTCCCGTATATACATCTGATCCTCTGTATTCACAGTTACGTCCAAGATTGAGCCAAGCTCCAGGATTTATCTCAAACAACAGAAAGAAACGTGTCTAATGTCTGTGTAGACAGCTTATTCAGTAGACATGTTACATGCCACGCCATGGCAGCCTGGCTGAGCCATAGCCAAAATTCAGATCCTGAGACTTACTTTCCCCTTGAACTTGATACCCAGGAGACTGATGCCAACCTTTCCTGCCAGAGAGCCGTCTACAAGGGAGAACTATACCAGGTACGGAGGGGGAGAGTTCGTGTCTTCATGTTCCAGTATAGATGAAAATCAACCTAAGATGTCTGTGAGGAGCTGGACCTAAGCATGCAAGTCAAGTCTCCAATCAACCAGCATCTTGGACAACTGTTATACTTTGACATTCCTGCTTCATCCCTTGAGGCCCGAGTAAGGGAGGAGGCTGGACATACTTCCACCCACATTCCCAAGACAGGAAACACACAGGTCAACCAGAGAGATCAGCAGGGAGACCCAGTGCAGAGAAGAAATGTGACAGCCAGGATGGTGGCCTAGAGTAAGAGTCGAGAGGGAGGGGCAGGTGGGAGGAGAAACAAAACAGGGAGCTTTGGGCATATACAGCACTGGGCCTTTAATAACAGACCATTCCCAAGAGAAACTGTAAGGAGAGGGAGGGAGGGAAGGAGGGAGAGAGGGAAGGAGGAGGGAGGGAGACAGGGAGAGAGAGAGAGAGAGAGAGACAGAGACAGAGACAGAGACAGAGACAGAGACAGAGACAGAGACAGAGACAGAGACAGAGAGGCTGGCTGGCCTATACAGCCCAGGTGCCCCTCCTATCTTGTCTTCCTTCCAAGCAGATCCACAATAGAAACCAACGAAATGAACAACCCATCATATCTAAAACTTTGAAATTCCATGCAGCAAAAAAGTATTGTCAGGGGCTGCAGGGATGGCTCAGTGGTTAGGACTGTGCACTGCTCTATCAAAGTACACAAGTTTGGTCCCCGGAACCCAAGTCAGGTGACAGAACCCCCTGTAACTCCAGCTCCAGGCGCTGCTAAGCTCTCTTCAGGGAGTTACCTGTACTCACACTCAATCGTACATGTATAAGCATAACTAAATTTTTAAATAAATATGAAAAAGCACTGCCCCTGAAATGTAAACTAGGGTTTTGCAATAGATACAGGAGGTATGACTTTCCACAAAAGAATCATATGTAGAACACAGGAAGGGCTTGTCTTCACAGATTAGCACACATAGAGCCTCTCTGCTAACTGTGAGAAGGACAATTAGTAAGTAAACACAGGTATGTGCTCTCTGGAGTGAGATCAAAGCAATGCAAATCTGCAGACCCAGGGGCCAGGCAAGCTCACTGAAGAAATAAGATGGGTGCATCCTGCACCCGGAATCAGGCTGGAGCAAGACACATTTCCCCACCATTAGCAGCAACATAAATCAGAGAAGCCTTTTCGGAAGGACATACCTGCTTCTCACTCATGATTAGCCTCCTGATCTCCTGCATAAAAACTGCTTCTGAGGGCAGAACTACTAGCTTTGTTCTAAGAAACAACAGAAACAGGCCAAGCACCCCCATGAAAAGCCAAACAGGAGGAAAAGAGGGACGAGGAGAAGGAGGACGAGGAGGAGGCAAGGAGGAAGAAGGCGGAGAAGACACATCTTAATTTGTCAAAGTCTAGAAGAGAGGGAATCGTGGGCGAGTGCAATGGCTCAGCAGGTAAGGGTGCTTTCTGGCAAGCCTTATGATCTAAACTTGATCCCTAGCATCCACATGGCAAAAGGAGAGAGCCTTCTCCTCTGAGTTGTCCTCAGACCTAACACACACACACACACTCACACACACACACACACACACTCACACACATACCACACACACACACTCACACAGTCACACCACACACACACACTCACACAGTCACACCACACACACACACACTCACACACTCACACACACACACTCACACACTCACACACACACACACTCACACAGTCACACCACACACACACACACTCACACACCACACACACACAGACACATACACAGGCTCACACACACACACAGACACATACACAGGCTCACACACCACACACACATACACTCACACACCACACACACACATATACGCATACACATACACCCACACACCACACATACACTCACAACACACACATACACACACACACACACACATACACACCACACACACCTACACTCACACATCATACCCTAAACAAACAAACAAGGTAAATATGGCTTAAGGACTTGAATGGGGGATCCACTAAAGAGCCAGGATGGCACCCCATCCAGCCAAAGGCTGTTTCCACCCCTCAGTGGGTGGCAGTTACTCTTCTGCAGAGGACCCTCCTGCTGATGCTATCACCTCCATACAAGGGAAGTGAATCTGGTCCTCCCATGTTTCAAAGATCCAATTAGGATTCACACCTCATCCTCTTATCCCCAAAACCCACTATTGCCTTTGTTCTACCCTCGCCTCTCAAATGCTGTATCTTTACCTTCCTTTATGCACTTGTTTTTATAGTTGTGAGACTCCGCCCTATTAGGTGATGTGGCCAGGACATGTGTACTGAGAGTGGTTGGTTTTTATGTCAACTTGACACAAGCCGAAGTCATTTAGGAAGAGGGATCTTCAATTGAGAAAATGTTGCCGGCAGATTGGCCTGTGGGCAAACCTATGGTACATTTCCTTGGCCTGTGGTTGATGAGGGAGGGACCATGCTCACTGCGAGGAGTAGCACTCCTGAGCTAGTGGTCTTGGGTGCTAAAAAGGGAAATTAAAAACAGTGAGTAAGCCATGGGGAACAGGCCAGTAAGCGCCAATCCTCCATGGTCTCTATTTCAGTTCCTGCCTCCAGGTTCCTGTCCTTGACTTCCTACCCTCACTCCCCTTAGTAATAGAGTGTGTGACCTGAGAGCTCTGAGTGAAGCAAACCCTTTCCTCCTCAAGCCTTTTATCATAGCAATAGAAACCCGAAGTCAGACAGCAGGCCTAGCATGCCAACAATCCCATGAGACGGGCGTTTTCTTCCCCGTTCAACAGATGAGGAAGCTGAGGGTCACAGATTTAAGAGATGAAGGCAAGGCCACCACAACCTCGGAGCTCCAGTCAGAATCCAAACACCCAGCTTCCACTCACAGGGAGGTAGGCATTCAGAAATCTCCCAAATGTCACCGCTTCCATTTGCACTCACCTGCCTAAAGAAACTATTAGTAATGGTGATACATCTTGAAGACTCAGCACGAGCTGCTCACAAATGGGCTAAATGGGCGAGGGTGTATTGCACATGCTAACTGGAAGAGTCAAGGCAGAAGAGCAAACGAATTACCTGGAGATTCCCGTCTGTATCTGGAGGTTTAAAAAAAAAAAAAGTCTACTCACATGTAGAAAGTGGGTATAACCCGATCTGAGCTCCGGTGTGCCTCTTGCAAGAAATATTGCCACAATTAGCTGGAAGATTCCCCTTCGAATTAGAACACAGCCCACCTCTACAGAGGGCTCTTGTTTGGGGGCATGGTAGCAAGAACAGTTTTAAAAAAAAAAAAGCACAGGAAGCTATTGCAATATGAAACTAATATAGATGTGGTGATAAATGATTGTCGGTACCACTTATGACTTACTCTCTAAATAATGACATAATAATAGCTAAAATATAAACTCTAATTAAATACCAAACCTAACAAAGTCAAACAGCAGCAAATGATGTTTGACAGAAGCAAAGGTCTTAGGGGAGGTGAAGGGAGGAATTATAATAAAATCACAGAACTTGGCTGGGGAGGGAGATGGCTCCAGCAGTAAAGTGCCTGCCTGATGCATAAGCTTGAGGACCTGAGTTTGGATCTTCATCACCCATACTGAGAAACAACCAACCCAACGAAACTGCACATTGTGGTGTAACGCTAGAGCCAAGTAGGGGAGGGGAGCATTAACACAGGAGGATCCTCAAAGTTTCTTGGCTAGCCAGTCTAGCTAATAGGTGAGAGACTCTGTCTCCCACATTAAGATGAAAAGCAATACAAGAAAGACACTCAATGTTGACCTCTGGTCTCCACACATTCAAAATCATGGAACTCTACAAAGTCAACAAGAGAAAAAGCCCATGATATAATTCCTTTCAATTTCTCATAGATGGGTAAACTGAGGCCCAGCAAGGTTTTAAAGGTAAGCATTCCCTCTGATCTAGCAATAACGCACGACAGAGACTGGGTCTCCAGGCTGGCAGTCAAACAGCTTTCTCCTAAGCCCCACTCGTTCTGCAGTGTGTTGGAAAGCTAGTCCACTCCAAGTCGTATTTTTTTAAAACAGCATTAAACATTCTATAAATATTAAATTCCTTTTTAATAATTTTCTAACGCACAGGGGCATATTTGCAGAAAGGAGGCCTGGTTTTGATTCCTTTTGGAAAACAGAGCACTGCTCGGGAGTTTAACCTAGTATTGAGTGAAATATTAACAGGCCATATAATGGTTTCAGTGTTTCTTCAGGAAAGCCAAACAGAATTCGCAGAGCATATCCCCCGGGCCTTTGGAGGTGGTGTTTCTGGAGCGCACCGTCAAATGCACGGTCTACTCCACAAGCCCATCACTGTTAAGTAACTCATCAGCAAATAAAGAGAAATTACCGAAGGGGATTTGCCAAGCAATTAGTCCTCTGAAGCAGATGACATACAACTGTTCTGGGGAGGAGCTTCCCAGCCAGTCATATGTCAGACTCGGAGCCTAGTAATCTGTAAATAAAAATGCACAGTGCATGATTACAGCTGTGACAGAGGCTGGAGCTGCCAGCCAAGCTCATCAACAGTCAATCTCAAGGCCTGTCTTACTCTTTGACTGTTTATAAAGGGAGAGGCACTGCCACGGGAGGTAAAAGAAATTCATGGTAAATTTCACCCAACACCCAAAAGACGATCAGGCTGCCTACACAACACTTGGCCACTAACTAGCTAAGATTGGCCAGCTGATCCAGGAAAGGAGAGCGCAGGTGAGGCCTGGAAAGACAATGATGGACCATGAGCCCTGAACTCTCCCGTGTGGCCACCTGACTACAGCTGAAAGCCTCTGGGTACACGTTTTGTTCTTAGAGGGTGCCCCGGGTGACACCCCACCACCTATCACACTGGAGAGATAAATTGCCCGTATCTGCCAAGTGGTGCAAACTGAGCAATGACCCAGTGTAGCTCTCTGAGGAGTCAAAAGTTCAGCAGCTCCCTGGGACTCAGTGTTGAACAACATCTGGAGCCAACTTAAGCCAATCCCCCAAAGCAGATAAGCAGAGTGCCACTGTCATCACTTTCTTCAATTAATAATTATCGAAAGTGCGTAGGAATCTCAGGGCCACGTGGGGAAGGAAAGGAAGAAACGTTACAAAGGCAGCCTGATCAGGAGCTCACGGCGTCTCTGATCAGAGGGGTCAGGCATGGAAATGGGGCGCTTGTAGCCTCAGAACCGTGCCCTGATCTCGGTTTCTGAGCATGCGCTGTGTCTGAATTACGGCCCGCTTTTCATTGCTGGCAGTCTTTGCCTCTGTGTCTCATGGTAAGCATCTTAATATAGACAGGGCTCAGGCCTTGAGCATAATTCAGGGCCACAGTGATGAGGCTAAGCTGGGGTCATTTAACTCCCGGCAAAAATGGTCAAGTTACCTACATCCACGGCCCAGATACAACCGCAGCGTCTACCAGATATGAATGCAATGAAGGTGAAATGACTTCGTGTTCAAAAAGGCAACGGTAAACTACTTATCACTGTTTTCTCTTGAGGGTCTCATCTTGCATACTGGATGCTCACTGAAGGTTTCCAGGCAGGCTGAGGAGACAGCCTCATTAGTAAAGCACTGAGCTTGACTCCCCAGAACCTGTGTGAAAAGGCCAGGCGAGGCGGCACACCCTTGCCACCCCAACACTGAGGAGTGGCAAGAGAAGGATCCTGGGGCTCGCTGACCAGCCAGCTTCGCTGATGAGTGAGAGGTCCTGTCTCAATGAACAAGATGGATAGCACCGGAGGAAGGACGTCTGGGGTCGACAAACATGCAGGTGCACCTGAACACACACATAGACATGCCCAGAACTTCTTGTTTTTAATACTGTTGTTTTTGTATTTAATATTTTCATTCTTAGCCACTTGAGGGCAACACAAAGGGCTCATGTAAACAACTCAAACAAGAACAACAACAGCAACAAAATAAAAACATTAAAATAAATAAATAAATAAATAAAAAATAAAAACGTTGACCAATCCTCAGGGTTGCCCTAATTCTATGTAAATAGACTGCTCACTCACACAAAGATAACTCCTACCTGCCCCCTGCTCTTAGGCTAACTCCTGCTCTCCCAGCCCCCTGGCTCCCCCCCTCCCCGCTAGGAACCAAAGCTTAACGATAATATTTATTTATTTCAACATGATCTAAAGTAGCCCAAGCTTGCAAAAACTTACTGTGTAGCTGAGGCTGGCCTTGAACTCCTGACCTGCCTGCTTCCAGCTCCTAAGTGCTAGGATTATAGGAATACACAATCATGCTCAGCTGAAATCTATATTTCTTTATCTTCTATAGGGTATTCGATGAGAGAAGCCAATTCGTCAAAGAGCTGGCTGCGTCTGTCATCATAGGATTTTCATACATAAAGATTCATGCCTGTCTATTTCTTTATGGCTTTTTTTCCCCCTCCACATTTAAAAGACCCTACAGAAAACCTCTGGGAAATCCTCAGAAGTTATGAAGCACACCCACACTAATATGATTTACAAAAGTACAGTAACTGAATCGCCACAAATGAACAATGGCTAACTTGTTAAGTGGCTGACACAATGAGATTCACGCCTGTCACATGAGAAGAATCAATCAACAGTAGAAAAGATCAAAGCAATGCTGGAATTGTTGCTAATAGGTACAGGGGCACCATCGAAAGTCTTCAAAAAAAAAAAAAAACTACGAAGAGGAAAGTAAAAGCAGCGTTTGTGAAAAGAGACACCACATGGGCTGTGTCAGAAGCAGCATTCGTTTTCATACACACGCATATTAGAGCTAGCTAAAATTAGCTCCAGTTCCTATTTTATAAAGGAATTAACTGTTTCAACAAGATTTCATGGTGTTGAGTTGAACACAGAATTCCTAGGCTTCCAAAGCTCTAACAGAAGAAACCCTCTCCCTCCCCCCCCCACCCTCCCCCCACAGCGGGATTCATACCCAGTCAACCCAATCCCTCCTGCCACCCCAGCTTGTGAGGAACCCGCAAACAAAGGCTGTGCCATGCCACCATTTAAGCTCCCCCTCCTCACACTGCCTCTTACCTTCTCCCTTTGCATTCAACACCAGCTCCAGCGTCCTTAGGTTCAGTCATGCCCTTTGTGTGACCACCCTTTTGCCAGGCGCGAGACCCCAAGGGGCAAGTTCACAAACCTTGTTTGTGTCAGCGACGACGCTTGCAAACTGCTCTTTGGATCCACTTCTCAGCTATTCCCATTCCTTCCTCACCAGCCTCCCTGACTTTTGAAACTCACAAGCACTCCCACCTTCAGCCACAGTTGCCCAGCCCACATGCTGGATACAAGCAAGGATTTGCTTGTTGTCCTGGCCACTTGCAAGACTTTCCTCTGCCCCTTCTCCATCTCTTCCCACAGAAGTGCAATCCAGCCTTCAGAGACCAAATCACATGATCCTCCTCCTCCTCATAGTCTTTCCTGAACTCCCACCACCTTCTCGAATTCCTTCCGGGTCAGAATGAACCCCCAAGTAAGTACAACCCAACCCTTTCAGTTTTTGTTAGCTGTTTCAGCGCATTCCTTCTCTCTCTCTCTTGCCGGTCACGAAGAATAGATAATCTCCGGTAGCTCTTACTCACTGTCATGTCCACAGCACCATGAAGTAGTTAAAAAGAAAAAAAAAAAAACACCACCCAACGAATATGTGAATGAATCACTTCTTTACATAGATAGTAGCTGTGAATAAGTTAGGTCATAACTTGCTTAGCTGTATCATATTTATAAAATAACAAGAGCCAGAAATAATAATCCAGACTCTCACTTAAAAGAGTGGCTTGAATATATCCGAGTACAGCATGATACTCTCTCCCTGCCCACATACAGCCATCCACTGTGAGGACCATAATGAGGCCATTATTATGCAAAAGTGCTGAGATAATGCATATACGTTTCTTTTCAATGCAGTCACAGAAAATACCAACGGCCTAATGTTCGAGGTGACACTGCACTGTTTTGTCAGTAAGACCCTGAGTACCCACATGACGCTTAGACTGGTTGATGACGCTAGAAACCCCTGCATCTCAATAAGCGGGGCCGCGCTGCCCAAGGTGAGACTCCTGGCTGCTTGTCTTGTCCGGAAGAAAAGTCTTGAGATACTTCACCATACAGAATGGGTCTCTTCAAATACCACAGGTTTTCAAAAGAAAAGGACACCTCACCCCATATGCCCCTGAACCATACATATCTCCTAAGACTTTGATGTGAGGCTCTTCGGCCTGGCAAAAGACAGGTATTAATGGGGTTCCCCCGAAAGAGGTAAAGCAACAGTAAGAGACCCCACCCTGCCCGTTAGCAGACACTGGCAGATCTTAAGATGCTTCCTCTTGCAGTCACTAAGTGCCATTCTATTCCCCATTTAGAGCCATGGTTCTCAGCCTTCCTGATGCTGTATCCCATGTATATGCCGTTCTTCATGTTGTGATGAGCCCCAGGCCATAAATCCCATTGCTACTTCAGAACGGCAATTTGACTACTGTTGTGAATCATAACATAAATGCCTGTGCCTTCTGATGGCCTTAGGCGACCCCTGGGAAAAGATCATTCAACCCCTAAAGATGGGAGGCGTGACCCACAGGTTTAGAGATACTGATTTAGAGGGAGTCTTTCAAATCCACAGTCAATAAAATATAAGGAATTCATTTGCATAATTCAAAAGAATACAGTGCTTGTGGTGAGGTTAACTCCCTGCTGCCTCTGCTTTGCCCCACAGAGTTCTCTTAAGAGTTTTCCTTCCTTCCTTCCTTTCTGTCCTGGGACTCGAACCCAGGGCTTCACACAGTCTAGGTAAGTGCTCTTCCACTGACCTATATTCCCAAATGTCTAACTCTTTCTAAGGCTTAAACATAACTGTTAGGCCCTTTAAAAAAAAATTATTCCAACTGCAAGTGACTCCATTTATGCACGCGATTCATCAGTTTATCTTACTATAACACACAAAAAAATATGCATCTTATCACAGTGAGAGTTAACGTAAGTTCAGAATTTAAAATTCAGAAAAATAAATAGAACACTTATTGGCTTTGCAGAGCCACAAATGCCTACAGGGTTGGTCCAAAGACCAAGGTCTAGGTATATTTACTTGTTCCTAGTCATGTATGGTCCAGGAGCAGCCATGGAAAATGAGACCATTACAATCAACCTGTCTAGAGATAAGCTATGCATTAACACTGATAGCTTACGTGAGCGGGCCATAAGCCATATGCCAGGCACATTCAAGCCACATACATGCATTTTTTTTTATTCCATCCTCACAGTAACCCTCTGTTGTCCCCACTGTACGGGAGGAGACTGAGGCACAAACAGCATACAGGCATGTCCACAATCACAGCAGCATCTTGAGATTTGAGGTCCAGGCATTCTGGTGCCCATGGCAGAGCTTTGGGCTGTTATCTGAAAGGGCGTGGAGTTTGTGCTCGACTTAAAAGACACTGGCTTATGAATCTTATTTCTGTTTAGCTTTTTGAGACAGGGTCTCAGGCCACAACCCAAGCTATTGTGGAACTCACACTACATAGCTCAAGTTAGCCTCAAACTGTGCAATCCTTCTTCTTCCTCATCTCTCCCTATCAAGTGCTGTGATGTGATTACAGGTGTGAACAGTCATGCTCCGCTCCACTGGGTTTTGTTTTTTTTTTTTAATGAACACTTTTGGTAACGCCAGTATCTACCTCTTATTGAGTGGATTTTGAAATCCTCGATTTGGGGTATATGATTTGGTAAGAGTGCCTTCTGCTTCATACCAAGAAAGGAAAGTTCCAGAAACACGTCCTTCATTCCAGGAGACCAGTAGGGGAACATTCTGATTCAGGAGGTCTAGGGTGGAGCCCCAGATTCTGTTTCGAAGTCTCTGAGTCTGTGGCCCAGCCTTTGGGACTTCCGGTGTTGCCTGGCTCCATCGCTCCAAGCAGAATGTTCACAACGCGCCTTGGTTGTGTACACCAGTACCGCTAAGTCCTTCTAGCCCCCACGTCCTAGCGCAATCCCGTTCTCTCCAGATTTCACAGAAGGGCAGTGGCCTGCTGTCTGCTCTCTAACGGAGTACTCTGAGTCAGCAGTCCCTGCTACATGCTGTTTCAAGATTCTCTCCCAGTCAGAAAAAAATTTACTGTATGTGAGGAAATCAGGAAGTTGTAAAATCCAAACAGACACAAAGAAACTCAAGAGTCAACAACTCCTGGTTGCCACTGACCCCAACAAACAGTTCTCTGTTTCTCTGCAAACATATCATACTGCAGTAAGAACCTCATACGTGAGAACCGAGACTCGAGGGAGCTGACAGCTTAGTGTTCTTAACTGACTTATGGAAAAGTGACAAGTAAAATGATCAGGCACAAGCCCCAGGCAGCAACCGTCGATCATCACAAATTCAATGCAGATTTCATGAACCAAATAGACCACAGCTACAGATGCTTTTATCCAAGTTTAACACACACACACACACACACACACACACACACCACACAACACCACACACACACACACACACACACACACACACACACACACACACACTGGGCAATTTCCCATACACTATAGTTGTGAAGAAAATTATATTTCACAGTTAACAGAGCTCATACTGGTGAGCAACCATCTCAAGTCAGACTTTATCCTCAGATGGAAAAAAGAAAACATCATAAAGCTCTCACCTGACATGTGACACACTTCCCTGCAGAGGGAGTAGAAGAGGAGGCTGTTGGACAGGGATGACAGACAGTTCTGCAGCTTGGAGGGGCTTCCCTGGGTGACTTGTTGTAGTATGCAGGATGCTTCTATAGTGATCCAGGAAGTGCAGAAGAAATCCGAGATGAAAGACCAAAACAAAACAAAACAAACAAAAAAAAACAGAAAAACAAAAAAGAATAAACTGCTTTAAAAAGAGGTCTACCTTAAGATATAGGCACTGAAATACAAGTCTTAAGCACATCAAATTTTGAATTTTGTTATAGAAGAGTTAGACAGATTGCAATCAGCTCAGGACAGGTCTGGTTTTATTCCACGGGGCTCAGGGGAGCCAACACATGAAATCTAGGCCATCCCTTCAGTCAAATGAAAACCTTGATCTCCGTGTTTGAGACAGACACTGTCATTTTCCTCAAGCATCTAATAAGTAAACACAAGCTGGTTACCACAGATAGCATCAGGTAGAATTGGGCACGGCCTGAATAGCAATCGGGCCAAAAGCCTAATTTTAATTTAGCATATATTATCTATCCACATGTACCTTGAAAGAAAATCATGACAGAACATAGCTGTTAGCATACTAGTCCAAGGGTGAATGGGAAAATCCAACGTAGAAAAAAAAAAAAAAGGTTGCACTTTGAGAAAAGGTTTCCTGTAGCCCAGGCTGATCTCAAACTTGCTATGTAGCCAAGGATGACCTTGAACTTTAGATCTTCCTGCTTCCAACTCCCAAGTGCTGGGGACACAGGCATGTGCCATCATGCCCAGTTTATGCGACGCAGGGGCATCAAACTTAACAGATTTGTGCACGGCACACAAGCACTCTTACCAACTGAGGTGCATGCCCAGATCTAATTTTGAAATAACTTAATTATCAAGCAGACATTGCCTTCACTTTCATTTTTGCCCCAATAGTCAATCAACGTTACCCACTATAGGATGAGTGTATGAACAGATAGAGGAAAGAAGAAATGAAGGAAGCTTTATGGCTCTAGGTGCTGGTGAGATAATTTGGGGAATTAAAGATGTACAGAAACAGAGGTAGAGGGCTTGATCTGCTAGCGTACATTTTAGCCTTAGCCATTAAAATGATTTACCTAAGTGCTGCCGATAACTCCATTATCCATATTACACCAAAAGAATCAGCCATGCTGGCGGGATAAAAAAGCAAAAACAAACAAAGAAACAAACAAATGAAACAAAACAAAACCTCTCTCAACAAAGTGAATGCTGAACTGGTTTTTCAGTCAGATCGCTGGAGCTGAGCTGCATGTGTGTGTTTAGGCTGATTTTAAATTTAGTTTGGGTTTCCTAAGCTCACGCCAGGTAACAGTAGGAAGGAGAAGGCCCAGAATTATATTGGGTGTCAGAAAGAAACTATTCTGGAACTATGAATATGATCTCCAACGTGAGTAATCTGTAAACAGGTAAGGAAGCCAATTTTGCTTGGGTACATGGCAACTCATCTCAGTAGTCAGAATTATTTTCAACCATACACACTCACTATTTTTAAGAGCGCAGCCCAGCTGGAAAGGAAAATAACTTCCATTTCTTTCCAGCACTTTGGAAAGTTAATGAATAGTAGCCAAAGTATTCTTCCTTCGAACGAAGCCATTCACCACCAATTTATTTAAGTATCTATTACGTGCCTGGGTCTGCTCTGCGAAAGAAGTAGCTTTTAACAGACTTTGGTTTCCCTGTGTGTAATCTGTGCAGAGAGAAAAGCAAAGTGGACTATAATGTCCTTTAAAAAAGAAAATAAGACACCGTCTTCCCACCAAGAAGGCTGTTGGGTTAAAAACAGTGGCCGAGTTCATCAGAAGTTCACAAAATTCTATTTTATCTTAACACAGCATTTATTTTTAAGGGCAACGGAAGTCTTGATTTTTATCTGGTAACATTTCAAAGGAAGCTTCAAAATTCTTAATAATCACTTTCCCAGAAGCTGCAAGTACCAGGGACTTGGGTCTGCTTGTATATGGATTTGTGTGTACACAGGGCCCTGTTTACACATCGCCCAGCAGATAAGGCCTGATAGAGTCCAAATTACAGTCTCCTCCCATTCTCCTAAGTGCACAGAACAGTTGCATATGATGCAAATGCAGTAAAATATTAATTTACTCTAGCAGTGGCATGCCTACTTCTTTCAAAAAGTGTTTGTCCTGCTACCCTAGGCAGAGTAGTAAAGAGTTATTTACTCTTTGTATCCCATCAAAGGGAAAACATTATGAGAATAAAGACAAGGCCACATGAACCCACTGTAAAAACACTCAAATGATAAGCAAGACAATAAACCAATAAATGATAGAATATCGTATACAATGACACCCGTTAAAATTGAAATCTTTACTATTTCCAAAAGCACATAGCAGAGAAACACGATACTATTAAAGGTGAAAGATTACCAAGCAAAACAGCCCAAATAACTAACACTGTGATGGTATACAACAGCCAAGAGACTGTACAGGAGTCCGGACCAGGGCCAAGGGCACGAAGAGAGAAAGTTTGCTATACACATTGGCAAGAAAATGCCTCTTCTCTTTCTGTAAGAAGCACCCATGTTTACAGGTTGGCAGCTGTGATCGCCACCAAAAATACCTAAGAAATAAGTCTCTCCAAACGTGTCATACTTAATGTGTCACACTTAAAGGGCACTTCAGTGGAAGCAGGACAAGTCAGGGGAACACCTACCTACCCTCCACGCCCCGGGGTCTTATTACACCGTGAGTTTTCTGAGAAGGGATTTTTCAAGTAGAATACCTTTTTTTTGTTTATCTGATGGCAATTACCATTGCGTTTTCATTACCCCACAAATGAGATGCATTAAGAGTCATACACGTCTGCTAACAGCAAATATCCCAAACAAAAGAGAGCATGAGTTGCTTTGTTTGTTATGGTTCTAAGTCTGTTTTAGTTCCTGTGGGATAGTTGTAACAGGATGTATAAACATTTACAGTAAATCATCCTAAAGGGTCCTGGTTGGTAAGAACTATAAAATATGTCGTTACAGTGATAGAGTAAAAAAAAAAAATAGATATAAATAAAATCAGGAAAGAAAAAATTAAAATGCTGTTTCCACAAATAAGGAATCACCATATAGCATTTCTTTTTTTTTTTTTTTGTAATTTTAAGTATTTATTTGAAGAAGAAAAACAAAACAACCTCAATCCAATTACAACTCTTTCAGCCAATATTTTTCAATTATGTAAAGCTAGCATCCTATATGCACATCATCATGTTACTGCTCACAGAAAATTGGAATGAGTAAATTTATTCTACTAAACTAAATTAAATGCAACTAAAATAGTATTACTGCTGACTCAGAAATTCAAATCTTAAAACAACAAACAAAAGAAAGGCTATATGTCAGCCCTTGGCAGAAATTGTGGCCTCTACTACCATTTCCACATTTTTTTTAAACAAACATTTAACAAAATGACAAGGGCCTGATTATGTTTTCAGGTGGGAAATATGACCGACAGGATAGAAATCTGTTCCTTGAAGCAATTAAGTTGCACAAACCTAACTCTCTCAGAAGCCAATCATTCGGACTTGCGTGCTACTCTGAAAACTGAAAGCCTGTATGTCAGACAACCCCAGCCCCCTAAAAGTGACAGACTGTCTCGTGAGAAGGCTTTTTTCATATGCAAGTATTTAAGCTTTTCCAGCATCTTCAGATGACTACAGTTCAAAGAAATTCACATTCGCTCCTACACTCAACTGCTTCCACAGGCTCGGGCGTTAGTAAACACATGTGTTGGCGAACTCCTATTAGGAAGCAGTGCAAACTGCTACAGTCTATTTAGTCAGTAGAAGCGGCAGAGCCAGGCAGGTAGAGAGGCAAAAGCCACTTGACATTTCAGGGTGAGAGAGAAAACAAAAGTCACATTATACAAAAGGAACGTGAATCCTTGAACTCTAATGCCAACAAAACTTGGGAGCTTGGGAGCCATAGGAGTGTTAACTAATGTCTTAGTAATCTCTTCACACTGGCTGTTCCTGGGACTCTGGACAGTGGAAACTTTGACCATCTTCAGCTATTTGATAAGTAATCTGATGGCTCAAGAGCTTTTCTTTAATCTTTCTCTCAAAGGCAACTGAGAGGCCTGAAGGCTCCTAATGCTATTTCTAACAACTTACCACTACTTGCTAAACCCTCTTAAAACGAAGAGGGCGGGGTTGGGGGGGCGGTGAGCACTGCATTTTCTAGTTCTCGGTCAAGTACAGACACTTCTTGTATTTATTTTTTAGCAAGGTTTCATTTGCACACTGAAAAATACATGCACGCATTTAATTGCAAGAAAAGCTGTTCTCTGTCTGTTGCAAAATAGAAACAAGGCCCTTCAAGGCACATGTAAAACTTAAAACTTCCGTCTTCTATTTGAGATCCCGACTTCACCATGAATTTACCTCTCAGAAATAATAGCTCATTTTTAACCACAGTATGCTTCACTGGACCAGGCCACTATAATGTACCTACCACACAAACTTCTAAACCCCCCATGTGAGGAGAATTGAGCAACTTTCTCAACTCGGCCCTGGAAAGGTGGGAGATTTGTGTTGGGGGGTGGGGGGCAGGGTTGGCGGGGTGGTCTCTGTGTCTTTCTCTCTTCTCTTTTAACCAATTTAGCTACTTGGCTTTAAAACTATAAGCCAGCTGGCAGAGTCACAACTAAATCATGACACGCTCCAAGTTACTAAAACATTCCCCTTCATTTGGACAGTCTGAACATTGATGGGCTCCAAACAACCAAAGCTACTTTTCTGTTATCTTTCCTGCCGTAATATTATCTTTCTGGTCTTAGTAAGCTTTAGGTGGTGCCCTAATGCAGCTCCTCTAGATGTCTATTAAACTGTATCCTAAAGCATAGTACAAATTGTTTACTGTGCAAAGCTCCCTGCATTATACTGTCTTGTATTGTCTAACTGAGCTAAGAAAAAAAAAATATTTTCAATTACTAGTGGAGATCATCAAAGATGAAAAGCAACAGACCCAAGTTAAGGAAGATAACATTCAGGATGCCTGCCTGCTATCAGCATCAGTTTTTATAATGTGGGCTGTAAAGTTTTAAAATGTGACAGTGGGGATATACTTTCTAAATAAGTCATCTCCTTTCAGTAACCAATCTAGAGAGTCAGCCAGCACTGTCAGCAATTTCGATTCTAAAGCACAGGTGAGCTCCTGTCTCACACTTGAAAGAGTTAAGTGCCTGCAAGGCCAAAAGGATCTAGACTGCAAAAGAAACCTTGCTTTAGTCAGTTCTGAAAGGTTTCTAGCAAGTATCAAATACTTGTTGATCTGCTCACAATCAACACCAGCAGGATTGTCAGGCTCCTTTCACTGTCTGGGGAGACGCATTTACATATTGTACCCAGTAGGAACAGCGTGTTGGTTTCCTTTAGAAAGGCTGAGTAGCTAGAAGCCTCATTCAGTGTCTCCTGTTCAAATGACTGAAAGGAGATGCAATTGAAACAGTGAATTCTCTTCTCTCTGGTTCAGGCAGCTCAAATGCTGTGCATAAAACACTTGGAGTAGTTCAGGCAAACCCACCTGAATGGGCCAAGGAACACTGTCTGTTGCCATGGCAGCCTGATCTAATTACATGAGTGATCAGGGCTGGAGTAAGTGTACAGAAAACTAACACCACTGACAGTATCTGTATGATGACGGAGGCAGACAGGCAGGAGGCTTTTCAGCCTAGGCTTTAGTTGGAAGGTGGCATTCAAGCCCATTTATTTGCAAAGCTGCTAAAATATTGACTGATGCATGGCCAGTTAGAGGACAATCAGAGGAGATTAAATGCCACAGCTAAGCTGTTATGGTGCAATCTCTTTCCAAGAGTTCGTGCGCATGTTTTTCTTCTCTCTCTGGTGGCTACCCTCTAGCTACCGCTGGCATAAGCTTCATTCAAACATAAAATAAAAATAAAACCCTTGGCTATCAAACTATCTTAGCTACCCACCACCATAAATAAACCAGAGGGCTACTAGGAATTCGGGGACTCTTCAAAAAAGCCGAATAGAAATGGTTGAGCAAACACTATTGCAAAAGTAACCAGCTGTGCCTAAAAATAACCAGCATGTAACTACCTTGTTGCCTACGATCTATAGCAATGATGCTTAAATATTAAGAAGTGCTTGCATTATAAAGCAGAAATGTCATCGAGTTGAGACTACTAGGAAAACGTATTGCATACACACATTCCCTTGCATGCCAGGCAGGATATGAGGTGAGAACTCTAAGGCATTACTTTGTATTCTGTAGGTGGTGTGGGGGGTCTTCTAATTTTACTAATTTTATCCTGTGGCTCTCTCTGAGAAGCTAAGAAATCTCTTCAGGGACAGAACCAGTTTGGAGGAGTTCCTACAGCACAACATACGGTAAACAAAATAAAAATAGCTTGCCTTTCTTGTTAGCCACATAGCGCATTATATAACCAGCTTCCGACTGGCTTTTTTTTTCCCCGTCCTTACTACTCTTCAGCAATTTCCCAACCTTCCCAAGTATTTATATTACCCTCTTATCTGTAGGATTATACAGCAAGAAAGCAAAACAAAACAGGACAGCCATGGGATCGAACTAAACCCCATCGTCTTAGAGCCCTGATTCGCCCCCCCCGCCCCCCCCCACTCCTTGGCGGAGTCTAGATCACCACCCTACTTCCACCACCCCCCACCACCACTAAGGTCCTAGCTCAATCTCCCTAGAAAATCTGAATTGTTTCACAGCTTCCAGTCAGCTCTCTACGTGGTCTGAAATAAAATGAAAGTGCACAAGCCACGGAGTTGAAGGAGGTGGCTAAATAGAGGTCGAAGCGCTGCCGAGTCAGGCAAAGGACCACCGAGGGCCCCCTCCCCATCGCGATGGCTCTGGCTCCCGCCCGTACACGCGCGCACACACTTACACACTCACACACTCAGATACACTGACTCCCTCCTCTCCGACCCCGCCTCACCTCTCGCTCCGCCTGTCTGGCCCTTTCCCTGCCCCCTGCGGGACCGGCCTGCGCGCTCCGCTGCAACCACGTAGGAGGCGGCGGCGGCGGCCCCGGCTGTGGCAGCGTCTCCGGCCCCGAGTGAACGAGTCGCGGGGCTCCGGGGCGCATCCCAATCCCCGCAGCGCCTCCTCCGCCGCCGCCTCCTCCTTCCCCTCCTCCCGTCTTCATTCACCCTCCCTGCAGCCGCGCAGCGGAGCAGTCCCGGCGCTAGCCAGCGCTTGCAGCTCCTCCGCTGCTGCCGCGGGCGCCAGCGGGGACGCCGGGCCGGGCCGGGCCGGGCCGGGCCGGGGCGCTCGCGGGCTCCCGGCTCCAGCGGCGGCGGCTGCTGCTCTAGATCAGGAAGCGCCGCACCAACAGGGCGGCGGTGGCGACTGCAGCCAGGGCCGGTGCCTGCCGCCACTCCCGCCGCGCTGCTGTGGTCCGCGCGCCCCTGCCCCCTGCGCCGCCACCACCCCGCGCCCCTAAGCAGCGCACAAAGTCCCCGCTAGGTCCCCTCCCGGCCACAAGAGGCTGGCCTAGGCAGGGAGACCCCAGTCTCGGGGTAGCCTCTGTTAAGCTAGGCGACCCCGGGCGGGGAAGCCCAGCCCTCCCTCAAGCCACCCCTGCGTTCACCACCTCCTCCGGGGAGGGGGGAAATGTAGAGGAGCAAAGAGGGCAGCGCGACCCTCAGCCGCTGCCGCCTCCCCCCTGCGCCACTAAGAGGGAGGAGGACCCGGCTCCCTGAGCTTGCCACCGCCGGACTATCAGCAGCCAGAGCGGGGCGCCGCCGCTCTCCTCACCCGCGCCCCCCGCCTGGGCGCGCCCCCTCTCTTGGCGGCCGCCCACCAGCCCCTGGCTGCTCCCCTTGCTCGCCGCTCCAGCGCCGAGAGTGGGGTCCCAAGCCGGAGGCTGGAGCCCGGCACGGGTGTATGTACACACACTCACACAAATACGCGCACACACTCATACACACACACACACACACACACACACACACACACCACGACGCGTAGGTTTCCTTCGCTCCTCTTCCAGCTGTTTTCCGTGCAGCCCATTGAGACTGGGGGAGGGGGTGTATGCTGGGTGTTCTTTGGCCCCTCTCTGGAGAGAGCGGGTTGGGGTGAGGGAGGGGATGATTTTAATCTAAATGGGGGGGGAGGAGGATGGGGGAGGGGGAGAGAAAGAATCAGAGGAGGAAAAAAAATAGCCACTTACTGTAAAGTGTAAATGGATCTGGGGTTGCGTGGGGAAGGGGGGACAGAGGGAGAGACACAGTGTCCTGCGGCTGCTGTAGCTCTAGCTGCGGCTCCACAGGGCTTGTTTTGGATCCCCCTGCAGTGAAACAGGTCCTGTACGGCTCCGCCACTGTAGTAGAAATGATGTCTGCGGTATACTCTGCTCTCTCCTCCTCCTCCTCCTCCTCCCCCCTCCCCTCCCTCCTCCCTCCGCCCGCCCTCCCTCCCTCGCGCTCTCTCTCGCGCTCGCTTGCTCGCTCCAGTATGTAAATGTGTAATAGAAGCCAAATATGGAGCAGTTGGCTGCCGCCGCCGCAGCTCAAGGATCCGACTTCATGGGGGGGGGGGGGGCACCCTCTGGCAGGCGGCCCGGCGAGCCGCACAGAGCACGGCGAGCGCACGGCGCGGCTGCCGGCCCGCGCCCTTAACCCTTCTGTGCACCCGGCTGGAGCAGCGGTCCCTCCTGGGAAGGCCCAGTGCCTCTCCGTAACTGAGGCTCCGGATCCCAGACATCGACCCGAGGGGACTGTGCCTTCCAGGTTTGAGAAAGGGGCGGGGAAGTTGGGGCGATGAGGTCATTGGAGTGGTGACCGACCAGTGCTTGCGTGCCTCCCTGGCTCGCAGCTACCTAGTTGGAGGGGACAGGATGAAAGCCGGATGCAACTCAGGCAACCTGGGACGGGTGTCAAGCTTCGACTCCACCTGGTAAAATACCTAAGGGGGCGGGGAAGTCGGCCGATTCTAATTTCTAAGTGCCCCTAGTGCTCCCGGTGCGAGTCTAAGAGGACTCCCGGTATCCTTGCGGTTAACCCTCCAGCCTGCTACCCCTGCGCAACCAGACTCTGGGCCCGCGCCTACTGCCTTGGCTTGCAACTCAGGAAAGTTCTTCGGCTTCCCCAGTTTGCATCAGCACCCTCACCTTTCCTGCCGGCACAAGTAGGCGACCTCCCGACAGTCCTTTCTAATATTCTACAGGACTAGAAATCTGCTGTAGGAATCGAACGTCTCTGTTCTAGTCCCGGTAGCGGATCTGCTTGCTCCTCGCACCCAAGTAGGGATTGTTCCTTTCATCGGAAGTGAGGTAACCGGTGCACGAGCATTCGACAAAGGTTCTGGGGAATCCAAGGCGAAGGAACTTGCCCTGGTCCTGGTTGTTAAAACGCAAACGTAGAGTCCCCACCCGTCCCCTCCAGCTACCCACTGCCAGGTGTGAGCTCCGTGGGTAGGAATCTTCTCGGAGGAGTGTACCTTGCCAACAGGTGTGGCATCCGGAGGAAGAGCCCGCACATCCCTACAAGGGTCCCTCAGTGCCAGTTCTTTTTGCAGCAGATAATTCTCTAAGACCAGTAGGTGTCAGGCCAGCATCTGACCTCTTTCAGGTGCTTAGAACTAAGAGTCTAGAAACGCGATCCCTTGGTCTTGCTGAAAGCCACTACTATTGACTGAAAGCTGAAATTGAGAGACCTTTTGGCTCGGTTTACTTATGACCTAACAGTTAGTCACTGTCTGAAGCCGCGTACAGAATCACCAAGAGAAATGTGTGAGCTTTTAAACTACTGTATTGTGGAGCCAGCACTTCAGAAGTTAAAAAGAAAAGTGCTGCTGTGGAGGGGGGGGGGAGAGAGAGAGAGAGAGAGAGAGAGAGAGAGAGAGAGGGAGGGAGGGAGGGAGGGAGGGAGGGAGAGAGAGAGAGAGAGAGAGAGAGAGAGAGAGAGAGAGAGAGAGAGAGAGAGAGAGAGAGAGATTAGGGTACATACCTATTCTTCTCGGGTTTTTGAAATAATGTGCACATCCACGGTTACTTAAATAGAACTAGGACTGCTCCCTCTCACCACCACCCTCCCCCGCCCCCATAACTGTGCTGTTCACTTAAAGATCCATGATTGTTAGACTTCTTATGCTCAAGTGACATTGTTGGTCTCATTACAGCCTCTAGTGGACGGTTAACGTGAGTCTCCTGTGAAGGCTCTGTCTAGTTTTGCTCTCCCCTCCCCCCGCCCCCGCCGCCCCCACCCCCTTCAGCTTTATCCAGGTGGAGGTTGATAATTCAGAGCCTAACTGAGTGGTATCTGTCGCTCTCTCTTGGTAAAGCTGTCTTTAAAAAGAAGCTGAAGCTTGCTGGCTGCATGCGGAAAAGGCGTATGCTTCCTGCTACAGATATTGTTACTACTGGCCTGTGAAGTCGACAAAGCTTCTGTTACTCACTTCAGTTGCAGACAGCTTTCATAAAATAAAAGTTAAAATTTAAAAAAAATTAAAAATTTCACCTAAAATATTTTTATAACAGAAAATATTGGTTGCCATGTTTTTGGCGTAACTGAGATGTTTTTATTCCAGCTCATAATCTGCAAACTGTCCAATCTACCTCCACTCTATTTTTAGCCATCTTACATTTAGAGAATTTTCAAGGGAAAAAAACCTAATATTGTAATTATTACGTTGGTACAAGCAGTTAATTTGCATTATTTTAACAACCTTAAACATATTAAAACACATAATTCATATTAGACTTAGTCAATTAATTTAAATGTTCCCTGAAGAAAGCTAAATATGTACATTACCCACACAGTAAAAATAATTAATAAGAAATGTGCTGTTTACTTTCCTGGCCATTAAGATTAAAACCATAAACTGTCACACACACACACACACACACACACACACACACACACACCAGTTATTGCTTCCTGCAAGGCCCAGCACAATCATAATATCCATGACACAGTTTCATTACTTGAATGCTGAAATGCTTTGTTTCCAGAAGACAGAATATCAAATGCACCATCAGGGGTAACAAGACAGGTTCCTTAAAGCAAAAGTTCCCGGACAAATGAAAACTCAATGGAAAAAGAGCAGAGTTTTCAGTTGGCAGTTGTATAGCACCATTCCCTAAACTCTAATTATATGTGTGTGTATATTCTTTTTATTTTAATTTAATTTTAATTTAATTTATATATTCTATACATAATCTTGTATATTTAAATAAATAGAAAAATAAATAAAAGTCACTAAAAATTCTGTGAGAGAGGAGGAGGATGTTGTATGTCCTCTAGTTACTTTCTGATTACTCCTCTGAGACAGGGTCTCTTCCTGAACTTAAGACTAGGCTGGAGGCCAGCAATCGTAGTCTTTGCCTCCTGTCTCTTCCCCTCCAAGCTGAGGTTGCAGGCATATGGGGCACCTTGGCTGTGTTTGAGGAATGCTGAGATCCACTCTCAATGCCTCCCTGTCCTGCTACAGATGCTCTCATGTCTCCCTCCCACCTTCTATCTATTTTACTGTTTTTGGTTCTATCTTCTTTTGAAAGGTTAAAATGGACCAGGGACTACTTATTAAGTTACCAGACTTTTATATCACACTTGTGCATTGAAAAGTGTGGTCATTAAAGTAACCAAAGTGGTACCACCGTCTGGGGGATGTTAGAGTCAAGGACCCTGCCCTACACTATACAACTCTGCCTTTGGACTAGCTACAGAAGACTCAGCACATCTCAGCATGAAGAATGCCGGTCTGTAGGATGGGGATCTGCCTGTACACATTTGGCCACACACACTGAACTTAATTCTCTAATGAATTACCCTTATGCTAATTAATTTTTACCAATGGAGAAAAATATTACATTGCACTTGGACCTCTACTTCCTCAATTTTAACCAGCTTTTGGCAGAAAAAAAAATATTTTTAGAAGTCATCTCTACAGAATACCTATAGACTTTCCCCTCATTATCCTATGCATAATGCATAATTACATGTATTTCCATTGCATTAGGTGCTATAAGTACTCTAGAGGTGCTTATAACTTAAAGGTATACTATAAACTTAAATTACTTATTATGTAAATCATGTAGGAGGATGCAAATACACGCTTTGCAAATACTGTGTATTCTTAGTATAAGTATACTTACAAGAAAACACTTATGCAGTCTAAGATTTGGCTATCTCAGAACCCTGAAACTAGCTCTCTCATTTGAGGGGTGACTCTGTAATGCATGAAGGGAACAGTACTCCATCTCTAAAGAGCCCTGTTTTATCAACTAAAGAAACTGCTGAGGAGTGAGTGTGTTGGGGTCTTGGCCATGAATGTGTTCTCTGAGGCAGCAGAGGGAGCACAAGAGTGTTTAATACAGCCAGTGTACACAGGGCCCTCAGAATGGTGACAGATTTTAAGTCGTAGTATATGTTTGCATTGGAAGTAGCCTGCTATGTCATTCAGAATAAAACAAAACAAAACAAAACAAGCTAACAAACATGCACTGCCTACCAGATTACAGCAACTAAATAATTGAACAGATTGCAAATTACATAAAATATGATACACTCATTTTTGAGTTCTGAGCTTGCGTTCTTCCAGTGGACTTCGGGAGTCCTGCTTGGAAAAGATACCTTATTGCCTACAATGTACAAAGCTCCGTTTGGATCCCCAGTGCCACACTGGGTGTGTCAGCACATACCTATAATCCTTACAGGAGGGTTGGGAATTCCAAAGCATCTTTCTTAAACTACATACCAAGTTTAAGGCTAGCCTAGGATACTTGAGATGTTATCTTAAGCAGTAGCAAAAGGGTTGGTTGTTTTTGTTTTTTGTTTTTTTGTTTTTTTTTTTTTTGCCCCCCACAAAGGATTCCCTGGCCTAGTGATAGACCTCAGATGTTAAAAATCTCGTCACCAAGAATGAGGACCCAAGTTCAGTTCCCGAATCCACACAGTGAAAGAACAGACCAACTCCTGTAAATTTTCCTCTGACCCCCACAGAAGCACTTTAGTGTGAGTGCTCCCTCACATACACCCACGCAGTACAGAAATGAACAGAGTAAATTTTTGTTAATAAAAGGAAAAGAAGGCATTAGTTTTTTCAGTCAAAAATAATGTTAATTATCTGGGTGAGGTGGTACCTGCTTGTATTCCCAGCACTACGGAAGGCAGAGGCAAGTGGATCTCTATGAGTTCGAGGCCAGCCTAATCTACAAAGTGAGTCCAGGACAGCCAAGGATACACAGAGGAACCCTATCTTTAAAAAAAAAAAATAATGATAATAATAATAACAATAATAATGATAAATCTTCAGAATAAAACAACCCTGAAAGAAACTAATGCAAAGCTTAAAAGGAAATTAGTTCATCAATATTATACTCAATAAATTGATTTCAAGTCAAACACATTGGTTAAAAAAATTGATAATTTTTGCCATACTTTCAAAAATGTCTTATTTTAGGCCATTTCTAATGCTTGCCATGATCTCCAGCTATGTTATGATTATATTTATGTAGTGCCTCATGCTGTACACACACACACACACACACACACACACACACACACACACACACACACACACATATATTTCCCTGGGGTGTCTCAGACACATATCAAAATCCAAGACTGAACTGAGGAAACTACACAGTGAGACCTCATGGATACATAGTAAGAATCTATTTATTTATTGAGGGTGGATTTCATTATATAGCCCAGGCTGGCCTAGAACTTCCAATCCTCCTATCGGAGCCTTGGGAATGATGTTATGACAGCCATAGCCTACCAACCTCCAGCTGATAAGCGGGCATTTCAGTGGGAGAGTAAGGTAGAGCAGCAGGCCTGGAGCCTTGGGAGGTAGAGACAGAGGGATCTGGAGCTCAAAGCCAACCCCTCGGCTACAGAGTGAGTTGGAGGCTACATGGGACCTTATAATTAGAAACTGTGTCTTAATTCTCAAGCTGCTCTTATGTCCTTGTCATTCCACAGCTGCTATTTGTTTGCATCTAGTACATGACACACAGGCCCCTAGTGAGGAAACATCCTGCTCTACCAAGACTTTAGAGTATTACCAGTCTTATCTATCGAAAATGTGAATTTTCACCATGGTAAAGTCCAGATGCTCACAGCTGGCCAACCAATGCCTCTCTGAAACACACCATGCAGTACTGGAAACACTGAGAGTCAAAGAGTGTGCTCATTAAAATGTCGGGAAGTAGGAGGGCAGTTGTATAGCCCTTGAACAAGGTTAGACTTCCAAGCCCATTTGAGCCTTGCAGCTTTGTAAACCAGATCGAATGTGAAGACAAAATATGCCTCATCTAAGTGTCCTTCCCACCAGAGAGCATCAAAGTTGGAGTGGTAAACATTTGTTTTATTTTATTTTTTATCTCTTCAGAATTGTTAGGAGCACTTCCCATGGTAGGGAAGTACTTGCCAAGTTTCTGCTTGGAACAATTTGTTATGGCTATGCAATAATCCTGGAAAGTTTGAAATTTTAATGGAAATACTGACGCCAGATCTTTAGCCATGCTCTTACAAAAAGGGTGTCATTTGAAACGCCGAGCAAGCTGCGGTGGCTACGATACAACTACGCTTTGCTTGGACTGTACTCCTAAATAAGCCTGTGGAGAAATAAGCCAGAACGGTAACTCGAACTAGAAACAAAAGTGAAAGCTGCCCGTAGGGTAGACTCTGAGATCATGGGCCACACCCTAGCTGAAGTCCTGAAGCTTTGTGTACAGCCTACAGACACTTACAGACCTGCCTCAGAACCCTGGGCTTGGCCTACCCAACTGCAGCCGCACAGGCTTCCTGATTGTGATATGGCATCACCAATACTCAAGAAAGAAGTGAAAGAGTGAAGGCTTGCACTGTAGCTCTGTGGCAGCGCCCTTGCTTAACATCAGCAAGGCCCTGGGTTCAATTCCCCAGAGTCACAGAAAAAGGGTTGGCTAAAAGCCTTTGCACGGCAGTATCAGCTGCCAGTTTATCATTCGACAGTACGCACATCTGACTAAACTAAACAAAACAGTAATTTTAAAACCAATCAAACAAACGCTTTAATATAGAGCCACACTGCCCAGTACAGCCTCTTGAAACTTGCCGAGTTTAGATTGAGATGTACTCTAAGTATGAAATCTACTTCAAATTTTAAAGGCATGGTTAGATATCTGTGTGTGTGTGTGTGTGTGTGTGTGTGTGTGTGTGTGTGTATGTGTGTGATTTATAAATATGTATATACACAGGTATTCAGTACCTCAATAATTTTTGTATTGATTAAATGTTGAAATGAAAATATGTATATTGACCATGCATTGGGATAAATGATACATATTGTCAACATATACAAAAACATGTACATATATACATAGATGCATATCAGTATACATACATGCATGTATATGTAGATGTATGCATACAAATATATAAGAAATAATAAGCACACACATATATATTTATATTTACACACACACATATATATGTATATATATACATATATATATATATATTGTCTGTTTGTTTGTCTACTGTGTAAAGAGAGCTAGCCCAGAACTTCAGCATACCAGGCAAGTTCTCTACTCTCTCGGCCCACAATTGAATATTTCCCAGAGCCAGCTACCAGTGGTATAGATAATAAGGCTGGTGAAACATGGAGTTAGTGTAAAACAGCCTACAACAGGACACCTCAGGATCCTGGATGGCTTTCTGCCCCAGTGTAGTAGATATGAGCTGATGTTCTCTCTCTCCCTTCATCTGAGTGCCCTCCTTCTCCGTGTGACATGGACTTTGACTCCTCTTTTCTGAGAGTCACCCGCTGAGTACATTGTCTCATTGGTGATGTAAAGCAAAAGTTACTAGGCTCATCTGTAAGTCAGACTTGGTGAAAGGTTCTCAGACTCTCAAGCGCCCTGGTAACCTGGTGGAAAACCTACATTGTATGTTAGAAAGCAAAAGCATCCTAGCATTACAGCTGGTTTAGGAGTTTGTTACTTGTGGCTAAATAGTTTGGGGTGAATACCTTCTAGAGGCACCTGGCTTTGGGCATTAATAATACAAATTATATTATTTGGGGCTTGGGATATGACTTAGTAAGTACTTGCTTCAGAACATGAGAACTTGGGTTTAGATCCCCTGCACCTGTGTAAAAAAGCTGGGTGTGGTGGTGTTTACCAGTAATCCCAGTGCTGGGGAAGAGGAGCTAGGAGGATCCCTGGGACTTGCTGGCCAGCCAGTGTAGCTGAATTCATGAGCTCCAGGTTCAGTAAAAAGACCCCGTCTCAAAAAAATAAGACTGTGGGCCAGAGAAATGGATCAGCCCATAAAGGTGTCTGCCACCAAACCTGACAACGTGTTCAGTTTCTGGGACATACATAGTGGAAAGGATGAGCCACAAACTTACTTCTTTGTCTACATGTGCACTTGCAGTGGTACGTTGAAACACACACACACACACACACACACACACCAATTTTTAAAAATGTAGCTTGAAAAAGAATGTGAAGGAAAACACCTGTTACTGATCTTCATATACACACATAAAAGAATGAAAATAAATGAATAAATTATTTTTAAAAAATAAGACGCAAGTTGACTATGGAAAATACCAAACACTGACATTTGCCCTATATAAATACACAGATACGCATGCACACATGGACGCACGCACATGAAAATTAAACAATTTGCTATCTAACTAGAAAATGCACCAAGTCTATCAAAAGAAAAATCTATTTTTAAAAAAATGTATAATAAACTCAATGCACTGGAATACTTCTAAAGGAAATGAGATGCTTTTTTATTTTAACCCTTATTAATTTGTCAGCAAGCTAAAGTTCAGTAGTCATCAAGGCTACTCTGAACAAGATCGACAATGATGGAGTGGCCTGCAAACGGTCATCACTGCGACCGTAATAATAAGGAGCATCTCTTTTCATATGAAAAGAAAACAGGCAGCATTTTAAGACTGGGAATCCATGAGTTAAACCTTGCTTGGTATTGGCTGGGAACTTTGGGGACTCTATTTTTAGTGTTTCATTAACAACTTGGCAATTTTTTTTTCCTCAAAAGGAATCCATTTTCTAAATTAAAACCCAAGGCAGAGGCGCCATCGCTTGAAGTTAAGGCAGTGGCACTTGGTGGGTTGTGCTTTTTAAACATGGGGGGCGGGGGCTTCCAGTTCGGACAGTGGAACCACATCAGGCTGCAGAAACAAACATCGGCCCAGTAGGGAAGGTACAGGAATGTTCTTTGTCCTTCTGGCTTCGTGGCATGAGCTGGAACACATGGCTGCAAGCTCTCGTAGCGACTTTATTTTTCTTGAGTAAATACTGGCCAGGACAAGCTGAGCTGAATGAGGGTCAGAGTTTAAGAACATCCCTTTGTGAGGAATTTACCGAGCAGGCCCCCAAAGAGGAAGCATTGCAGAAAAATGCACTGGCAAGATTTCCTTTTTTTTTTTTTTTTTTTTTTTTTTTTAACATAAGAAACTGGAGTTCATAGAAGAAACTGTCCGTGTCAGGGTTTCAGAGGGGACTGTCCAGTGGTTTAAGGCCTCTATAAAGGGCTGGGAGCAAAGGCCAGGAGTGTAGGAGGAACCTAAGAGTCTCTCGGGGCTTTGCTTCTGGAGGTCCCGGTTTTGCTTTGTCCCTCCTGCCACAGATGCCTTCTGCCCCGGGTGTGGGATAACAACAGCACTCAGACCAGAATTGCCGATTACAAACACTATCTTCTCAACTACAGAATGTTGAACGTGCAGAATAGAAGAAAGACCCCGTCAGCCGGAATGCCAGCCAATCAAGCAGAAGACAAATGACTCACTCATCCCCCTGCAGCCAGCTTTGCTTTTTTTTTTTTTTGGTCAGGTAGCAGGAGAAATTAATACATTGTAATTGTAATAAATACATGGGCGGGGAATCCATTCTTCCGTAATAGGCAACCGAGTTGTGGGATGTGCTTCTTCCAACCCACTCTCCGCTTTCAAAGCTGGAGCTTAAACACCACTAGAAGGGAGCACAGGATCCCATCAGTCCCAGGGCTAGCTTTTTCTGCAGTCAATTTCATAATTGCATGGCTCCACCGGCTCCTGCTCAGCACTTCCTTTCCTCTCAATACCCTCCCCCACGCCACAGCCATGAATCATCTTGCCTTTAAAGGGACTGTGATGACCCCGGGTGAACTTTGCTGGCATCCTGTATATGGGGGAGTTGTTCTGTGACAGAAACCTGGTCAGACCCTGATTTGGGCTCAGAAGCAACAAGCTTGCATGCTTCTTTGGGAAGAAGAGAGAGGAGTTAATTTTCCTAGATCCCTGGAGATGATGCTGAATCTGTATCTTGGTTCTCAAGAACCAAGTTTGGCCCTCTGTGCAGGATGAAACCTATGGGGGGGGGGGAGTGGGGGGTGGGTGTGGGGGGGGGGAATGTTGGTGGATTTCTTTCTGCAGTCAGGGTGGAGGAACTTGTACCATGATCAGTTCTTTGATTTCTGCAGATCTCACTGAGAGTAGGGTTTCCATATCTGTGCTTTGGCAAATGCGCCCAATAGCTGACTCCTCCTGATATGTGTCCCTAGTGCTATCATTTTCTTATTTGTGCATTTATTAAAATCAGAAACATATTTGACCTACCTCTCTGCCCCCTGCAACGATGGCAGCGGAAGAAACCCTGGGCCCTGAGATCTCTAGGCAGGTGCTTAATCACTGGTCTGTACATCCAGCTTTTTTTTTTTTTTTTTTTTTTAAACACAGCACCTGAGCAACGCAGATAAAGTTGACAGTACGGGCCATGAGATGTGACCCCTCTTGAAGGGGGTACCCAATGTGTCAGCAAACTAACTTCATGCTCTGGCGAACACTTCCTTAGTATGTGAAGCCCTACCTACCTTCCTTGGCCCGCTCTCAGCCCCACCTCCTGAGCTAGAGACTTACCTTTCATCGTTTAAGAGTCAGCTTAAGCATCAACACTTCAGTGAAGTCTTTCTTGATGATCACAAGAGTCTGCAGCTTTGCCCAATGTGTGAGTCACAGCAGTGCTGTTTTCCTATTCTCTTTATTTATACAATATTTTTCAAACCACTAACAGAAGAAGAAAAAGAAGAAGAAAAAAAAAACCTTCGGGGGCCATAAGCACAGATGGAGACAGCATCCTGATGGGGGAGGCATGCCACCCTTATCTGAAAGCTTTCCTGTTGCACCCAAACACAGGTGACCTCTGATAGGTTCAGCCCGTGAGTGTTTCTCCTGTTTGTTGCTCTGGTTAAGAGACTCTCTCTCCCAACACATGCACAGTCTCTGGCATTTCCCACTGTGCTCTGTTGAATTCAGTCCTCTCCAAAGTATACTGAAGTTGGAATCCCAGTAGCATATGACCTGATTTGGAAGTAGCATTTGCACTTAGGAGGAGGTTTTTCTGCATGAGCTGGATCGTGAATCTAGCATGAATGTCTCCTTCATAAGAACACAGGACATCAACTCGGAGGCAGCCCGGGGCCAATAGCCTAAGAAGATGGAGACAGAAATGGGAAAGACAGTGTTTTATGCCAACAGTGTCAAACGCCAGAAGCTGCAAGGGGAAGGAAGACTCCTTCCGTGCAGCTTTCTGACTGAGGCTGACTCTGTGACACCTGATTCCAGACTTTTGACTTCCAGTGCTGGGAGAGTGAAATCCCCCAGGGTTTAAGCAAACCTGTCAGGAGCCATTTGTTACAAGAGCCTAGACAGGAATCCATCTTTCTGGATCTGAGATTTCAGGATTGTTGCTTTTTTTTCTTTTCTTTTCTTGTTATTTTCATATATACCCCTATCTCTTTCCTCTTTAGATATTCATTGATAATCTGTCTTTAGTGTACATTTAATCTGGTGTCCATAGCAACACCAGTAAACAAAAGGACTCCATGAGACAGAGGAGTTAGTCAGAGATCTCTGGAGTCAGCTGCCCATCTTTCCAGAAAAGACTTTTGTTGGCTTGGGCCTGAAACACAGGCTACCACAAGAGGCTTCAAGGGACACAAGCATGATCCTGCCAGGCCTGAGGCCACATCTGAGAACAGCTTCCACAGGGCTCCTCAGTGCCCTCTGTTGGGCACAAACACACATACATATCAGCTGTCCTCCACGAAAGTATCACGGTGGCTAAACGTGCAAAATAGACAAATAATAAATTATGTAGACATGCAATCAACCAACCCAAGGGTTGGTGGAACCTGTTCATGACAGCAGACATCATTGGTACAGAGGAATTTACATGACATCCAATCCTTAGACTTCTCCAGATCTGGCCAAGGGTAGAAGCTTTTGTGTCTTCCTTCTGTACTAGATTGAACCCATGACCTCACGCCCGAAAGGCAAGTGCTCTACTACTGAACGTTATCTCCAGCGTTGATTCACATCTCTTGAAGGACGACTGCATACTCCCTGTCATGGGTTCTCACCAGCAGGCAGGACCTTACCATCAGGCCCCAAATCCTGAGGAAGCTTCTGGATTGGAATCACCGTGACATGGGATTCTATATCCCACTCTCAAATCTCAGAAAATGACATTTATATTCTTTCAGTATTTAGGCCCAAAGCTATCTCACCAAAGCTCTCTCATTGGTACCTCTCATCCAAGCTGTCCATTGGATTGAGCTGGCTGGATCTTCAAAATACATGCAGAGGTTAGCCACTAATGAATCAACAGATGATACTTCCCAGGACCTAATATGGGCGATCACCAGCGCTCTTTGCTGATTGCATCATCAGGAGCCAACACAGGAATACCTATGTGGCTCAGTGGTAGAGCACTTGCCTGGCATGTGTGAGATCCTGGGTTTAATACCCAGTTCCACACAAACAACAAAAACTAAACCAAAGGAATCTGCTCTGTCCATTCTATTTGCACGTTTTCTCACTCAATTATATATAAATTATATTATATATAATTATGTCGAGACCACTAAAACTGAGATATGCTAAGATGGGCCCTAGGCTCAGGATCCAGTTTATAAAGTCATTTTAAAAGAAACAAAATTCAAAGCCAGGATCTAAGCTGGGGTGTATCTCAGTGTTTATCTAGAATTCAGTGTCTTTGTCTTCTATCCTGAGCATCCAGGAAGCCAGGCATAAGAGTTACAATTCCCTGTAATCCCCAACACTCAGAAAACAGAGGCAAGAGAATGAGGAGTTCAAGGTCATCCTCCACCAATAATGAGTTTGAGGTTAGACCTGGATACATGAGACCTGTCTCAAAGCAAAGCAAAACAAAACAAAATGTCCAAGATTATATGCACCTGTAAAAGTTTCTTGTGTGGTGACAGGCTTCATTTTATTTAACTCCCCAACAATGCAGTCATATTGAGGTCACAATCCTCATTTTGTAGGGTTTAAAAGAGCCTCCCCAACCCCCACCCCAATGCTCAGTGTTTTCAGGGTGAAGATAGGCATCATCAGAGCTTGAGAATTTTTTAACACATCATTACTTGAATGGACTAGGAAATGATAAAAAAAAAAAAAAAAAAAAAGATTGCGTAGCACAATTTTGACCAAGGGATCATCTCCACTCCCTGTGAAGGCGTGACTACGAAATGTCCCACCTGTAGGGTCCTTTGTTTGAACACTCGGTCCCCAGCTAATGACACCATTTGGAAGGCTGTGGAGCCTTCTGAAGGTGGAGCTTCCATACAGGAAGTGGGTCACTGAGGGTGGGTAGGTCTTGAAAACTTATAGCTCAATGCAGTTTCCGTCCGCCCTTTGCTTCCTGATCCACCAAGATGTGAGGCAGGTGCACCCAAGCTCCCTCCACGATAGTCAGGACTGCCCCAGGTACCATGCCTTCCATGCAGTGATGGATTTTGCCCTCTTAACCAGTGAGGTTTGAATCAAAGACTCAGGCCTTAGCCTAAACTGGCTTTGAACTCATCTTCCTGCCTCCATATCCTGCTGGGATTACAGGTGAGAACCACCATCACGATGAGGTGGGCTTGCTTTAAGTAACACATGACTCCCAGAAATGAAAACTAAAGGGTCTCAGTGAGGATGGCCATGTTTGTCTGGATCAACCCACATCATGTCCAAACAAACAGAACTAAGTTGCAGCTTTTGATTTTTGTGTATGGAGTACACGGTGTCGTATGGAGTGCACGGCTAGAAATGGCTCACTCGCACTCCAAGTTCCTGCTGCTGTCCCTAGGAGTCTTTCCCAGCATGAATGATGTGTGTTGTTGTTTTTTTAATCACAGTAGTCCTTGTGGTGAGGGCTGAGTATACTGTAAGGGGCCAGTGTGAATTCTCAAGCCTCGTTTCAATGCACAGCCCCATTTAAGTTGCCTTTGCTTCACCCTTTTCTTCTTGCTCCATCCCAAGCTTTCCAGAGTCCTCAGGAGCCAGAACCTATGCAAAGGGTCTAGAAATCATCTAAGTATAGAAGGCTATACACCTTTTGTAGACCCGTCAACTTATACTTAAGAGAAGTGATTATAGAATCTGGAATTTTTCCAGGGTTCAACAGTCTTAGATAGGAGGAGGAGGAGGAGGAGGAGGAGGAGGAGGAGGAGGACTGCAATTACAGAGAGCCGGGCTCTCTGAAGTCAGAAGGAAATGCAAAGACCCTATTTGTAGCTGCAGGAGAGGGAAAGAAAAGAGCCCACAAGGAAACTACCAACAGATGGTAAATACATTTTTAATTCTTCAGTCATACTGTGTGGACTTTGCACACATTTATCCTGCTGTGTTGGGTTCCTGAAATAGCTGCCGTGGACCTGCAGAAGAGTGCCACAGCAGTCAGAGATTCAGGAAGCCATGAGAGCTGACAAACAGGAAGGGTTAATAGACTGGGGGTGGCTCTGCTCCTCCTCAAAGTGCCTGCCATCATTTGCCTCAGCTGCAGGAACATCCTTTCATGGGTGACGTTTCAAAGCACACTATCACAATCTGGTCTCCAGGCTCTGCTTACAAATACTACACATTGACCCTGTTCATATAACGACTTCAAAAGATATAGGAAGCAAGGCCCAAAGATTGACAGGTCCTAAGTCCTCAAAGGAGAGTTACCAGTGTCCATGGTAGTCCAGACTTTGTCACCTCATCCTCTTCCAAATGTTAATCGGATAGCATGTTCCCATGTTAAACGGTAGAGATTTCAGTACCAGAAGGAGGAGAAATTGTTCATCAAGGAACCTAAAAAGAAAGTATTCTAGCCTAATTTTCTTGGACTCTGGCTCTAAGAGGTGCTGAGAGACCATCACCAGGAGTGAGTTAGGCTGGCAACCCTGACGTCATCTCTCAGGGTAAATCAGCAGAAAGGAAAATGTGTTGATGAGCCCCATTGGAGGCGGAACAATAAAGTATGATTTATAACTTAATCACAGGGACAAAACACAATGCTATACCATTAGGACCGTATCCCTAGAAAACCTAGTTTGAATAGTTTTTTTTATTATTATTTAATAGACATATATCTGGGCCAACGAGATGCAGGAAATTGGGAAAGATGAGGTAATTAGTGACATACTAATGAATTCATCAGTAGAACACTTATGTCTCTCCAGCCTGTGTTTTACCTACTCTAGCACTCAAGGGAGGCTGGCGTGGCTGTGGCACCCTACATCTGAGGCTAAGTGATCTTGGTCATGGCAACCTCTGTATTGGCTTCTTGTAAATCAGGATGAAGAAGTCTGTGACTGGTCTGGGGCTGTTTGGGGTCGGGGCGGGGGGGGGGGGAGAAATAGACTGATATTCCTCATATGTAAGGTTTCAGGCTAAAATATATTTCTTAATTTCTGTGCTAGACCCCTGTGGATTGTGTCAGGGGGTTATATGGCTACTACACCATTGGGCATAGCTGGGCCTCTCTTTCCATGAAGTAACAGAGAACATTGTTATGTAAGAATTAAAGATATTATCAAAGAAAATCCAACATGCCTCACGTACTGGCTTCCCAGGCAGGGCCTGGTTGGTGGGATAACGTCTCCCAGCTACTGCTGGGAGCAGGAATGACAGGCACTTACTGTCTTAGTCACAGAAAGCATACCAAGATCATCCTAGCCCTGCTCAATCAGAGGAAATCTTGGTCCAGATAGTGTAAGTTTCTCTGAGACTAAATAAGTTATCACACAGACACTTATAACTTCACAGCACCTGACCAAAGTCTCTTCTTAATCAACAATGCTTCCAAATGTCCTTTCACATTTCCTTGCAAGTTAATCAATGCCATCCCACCATCCCACGTAGCTAATTTAGCGATGGAGTGCTATTCAATGGAGTGCTATTCTATCCTGAATTCCAATGTCGTCTTTTCTGCATATGATATCAGCAGTATTTTCTCCTGTTTTGTGGTAAGATATTTTAACCTATTTCATTTACACAGGATATTCTTTGCTGTAGAGAATCAGCGTGACCCTTCGAATAATCCTATTAAGTTTATTGGATAGTGCCAAGATCACATGAAAGATTTGGGGCCAGGGGAGGGTTAGAATCATTTTTTTTTAAACTGAGTTATTTTCAGTTGAGCAGTAATGAAGGCACACTTTAAATTATTTCATGCCTGTGATCCAAATTTTATTATCTAGCTACTATCACTGGGGACAATTGAAGCTTTAATAATTACACCCAAGGTCTTGAAAAAGAAAAGAAAAGAAAATTGTGTATCGTACATTCATTCATACACAGTCTCACAGACTTTCCATCTGAGAGCCTATCTGACTTAGAAATGTAGATCAGGTTCAGCTGACACTACTACAAATGAAACAAAAGCCAGCTACAAACTGTTGCTTCTTGTAGAAGGGTGGAACAGTTCTTATTTGAGAGAGGAAAAAGCACAGGCTGTTGGCCTTACCTTTCCTTGTGGAAGACTGCTTTAGAATGATTCCCTTACAAAGACCTGAGGCCAGGATTCTTGCTCCCAGTATGGGCTCCCAATATGAAACCATGCAGTATTGAAGTGCCCTGCATTGCAGGCCAAGGGCTCATCCTGTGGCCAGACTCCATATATAACCTTGGATTCCCGTGATCCACAGAAACAAATCAACTTCCCAAAAAAGCTGAAATCCTGCAACAGCTCTGATTTACATAAAAGTAGCTGGTCTGGGGACATGATATTGCTTAGCATTCTGGGTAGCTAACAGGGAAGAAAAAAACACAAGTGGAGCCACAGTTATCTCAGTGTCAGAGGGAGGCTGGAGCTATCACAGACACACATCATGACATGTGACCTCTGCCTGGAGGTTCCACACAGGCTCTCTGAGCCAGTGAGTTGAAAAAACAGGAGTAGATACAGTTCCTGAGGCCAACACGTAGGCTTTGCTTTAAGAAAGCAAACAAACTGTAGCCAGTGTTTATTACTTTGTGGGTTCTTCTTTCTTCCACCCTTCTCCATCCCATTTCTTCCACCCTTCCAATCCCCTAAAATGAGACAAGAGAGGAAAAAGGAGAGAGAGAAAAGGAAAGTGATCCCTGAATAAAGTCAGAGTTCAAAAAGGGGGCAATGTTATCATTTGACTACTTCCTGCTGATTAGGGGCATCGCGTTCCTTGGGGCAAGTTTGATTTTTCACAGTCAGGAAATCTAGTTATATTATTATCATCATTATCATTATCATTATTATCTTTTCTTCTTTGCACATGACTCCTTAACCACTCGTGACCAACAACAACCGACAACTGATCGTGCCTCTCAGGACCCCAGCCATATATATGCCCTCTGAAAAGTTCCCAAAATTCCAAACATCACACAGTAGCAGAAACTATCTGCATCTGGCAAAAATCATGCCCTTGCTAGAGCAGGAGGCAAATCATAGTCAGCAGCCCCACATCCTCACACCTGGGATTAAAACAAAAACCTGTTCTTATACTATGTCTGTGCATTTTTAAAGAAACCAAAACTCCAAAATTCTCACTACAACCAACTCCCTCACAGGAGAGTACAGATGACCTACCCAGTTTTGCAAGACGGGTGTCTGGACCTACCATATTACTGGCTACATTGTTCCTATTGGTAAAAAGTCCAAACGGATACAAAACTGACACAGGGGGAAATATGCTGTGTCCTTTCCTGGGGAGACCTAGCAAACATCTGTTCACCCCAGAAGGCAGCAAGGCAGAGCCAATAGCACTCAAGTCTAATGTGGGGAGCTTAGGAAGTTTATTGAAGTTATTATAAAAACATGGGTGACCCAAAGGTAGCTTAAAAAGCCCACCCCAACATGAGTGACAGTTCACAAACCTGCACCCCTGGAACCCCTTGTACAACTTGTACTTGGCTCCATCCAAGAGAGTCGCTCCCTCCAGTAATGCTGACCACACATAAAAGGTTTGCTCGAGTACAGGAAGGGCAGTATGAATCTTGGAACTTTCCACAAGCCTCTGTAAGTGTCTGTAGTATTCTGCAGACTATGTGCCTCCCTTCCTTCTCCATCAAAGGGGAGCACTGTGGTTCGAAAGAAATGGCTGTACAACAAAGTATAACTATTTCCCTTTACTTACAAAGTAATTTGTGATTTGAAGGCTTTTCTATAGTGCTCAGAAGTTCTATTTTGATCTACGGGTGGTCGCCCATTGTGTGCTATCCCATTATGCCTTATATGTGTGATTTGTGTACACTTTTCACAAGACCAAGTTGTTTCAATTAAGACATTTAAAAAGAATATCTCCCAATGAGCAATATAATTCTTAAAAGGTGTTAGAGTAGTATTTTTCTTAATTAAATAAATTGATATTTATTAAAGAGGAAAATAGAAAACTTGGATTAAAAAGAAGAAGGAGAAGAAGAAGAAGAAGAAGAAGAAGAAGAAGAAGAAGAAGAAGAAGAAGAAGAAGAAGAAGAAGAAGAAGAAGAAGAAGAAGAAAAGAAGAAGAAGAAGAAAAGAAGAAGAAGAAGAAGAAGAAGAAGAAGAAGAAGAAGAAGAAGAAAAAAAACAAGAAAAAGGTGACACCCCCATTTTAGAGCAATGGCAACTCTCAGGCACAGGAATTGCTACTGCTCTTGGTGAACTGCTCAGGATTATTTACCAAGAGGAAAGATACCCACATCCAGTGTTTGACATGTGTACCCCAGGGTGCATATCTGCCATAGAAATAGTGTTTCCATTCATAACAGCCAAACACTGGGGACAAGTGAAAACATCCATCAGCAGTAGATACTATAAAAATGTTGTTGATCTAGCTTAGGAATACCATATGGCACTGTAAAAAAAATGGGAAAAAGGAAAGAAAATAAAAAAGAGATTCATATGTCCCTATACATTTGCTTTGGTTGTTTTTTAAAGAGGGAGCTAGGGGTCTGGTTCAGTAGGTTATAGTACTTGCCGGTCAGTGATGAGGACCTGAGTTCATATCCCCAGAACTCACATAAATCTAGGATGCTTAGCATATTCATCTACTGTCTTCACTGTCCCATGGGGAAGTGGAAGACAGGGACAAGAGAATCCCGAGAAGCTCACAGGAGGCTAATTCAGTATACACAGTGCGGCAGAAGAACAACAGCAACAAAATAAAACAAACAAACCAACAAACAAAAACCCAAAACAAAACAAAGCAAAACAAAAAACCTGTTTCCGACACGGTGGGTGGTGAGGAGTGACTGCTGGGGTTGCCCTCTCTAATTCCTACATATGAAGACTGGCATGCTCACACACACCTAAACATATAAATTTTAAAAATACGTTATTTACCAATGCATACTAAACTAGTGAAACTATAATGCAAAAATTAAAAAAAAAAAAGAGGCAGGAAGATTAGCTTAAAACCAAGGGAAGTGGAAGACTTTGGAATCACCAGAAAGTACGGTATATATAATTTATTACATTGGCCTTTCTGTGCATCTCACATGTGCATTTCATTAAAAAGTATGTGAAAACCACGTGAAACCACAATACTTATCATTGTAACATCCACACTGCCAGGCCTCCTTTCGTGCAGTATGTATACTCTGCCCACATTTCTTTCTGGCCTTTAATTTTTCCTCCTGTTAATGATATGTCTTCCCAGAAGACTTCTTTTCTGAGTTTTTTTCTTCCCCATTTCCATTTAATTTTAACTAAGAATAAATACCATGCAAGCTTTATACCTCTCTGGAAGCCCAAAGCCATAAAATGGCTTCCAGGAAAATAGGTTGCTTTAGCCTAAGCTACATTGATTCACAAACCAATCTACAGGATTTTGCCATAGCTCATAGGAGACGTTTTCTTCTCTGTTAATAACTCAGCTGCTTAAAGATAAAAGGGTGGGGTGAGGGGATGCCTCCTTTCCACCTCATCAGGTGCTTCATCTTCAAAAAGAAAGACAAGGCAGCGAGTCGGGGAGACTGCCAGGGTGGTGGTGGCCAGGGGTCTTGAAGCAAAGGCAGAGCTCAGAGTTCTGTCCCCACCTGCCCAGCTCATGCCACCTTGATCTCAGGCCCAGGCTCTTCCAGCAAACACCGTGGAACAGATTTCCAAATTGATTTAGGGATTTTTTTTTCTAATTCCTGCAATGATTAATACTGATTGCTAACTTGATAAGGAGAAAGCATCGGAGTTTCTAGACTGGAGAGCCTAAAGTGGGGAGATTTACCGTGAATGTGGACAGCACTGTTTCATGGGCTGGCATCAATTTCAGCCTGAATAAAAAGGAGAAAGTGAGCTGAGGACCAGCAGTTTAAGCATCCTGACCCTGGACACATCGTGGCCAGCTGTCTCATGCTGTCACTGCCCTGCCTTCCCCAGGATGATCACCTGCCCTCTCAAACTGTGATCCAGTATAAACCCTTCTGTCCCCTAAGTTACTTTTGTCAAATATCTTCTCACACCAGCAACAATAACAAAGTAACAACAACCAAGTAACAATAACAACAACAACAACAAACAGTAAGCACTACAACCTCAAGGCCATGCTGTTGCTTCTCCTTGGCCCTAGGATGGCACAGTGGTCCTTCCTTCCTGCTCTGGACAGCACTTGACAATGGAGCACTCGTTTGGATTTTGCTGTCTTGCTCTATCTGTTCTCTGAATCTAAGTTCTTTTTTTTTTTTTTTTTTTTAAACCTGGTACTCATTCCGGAAAACAAACAAACAGAAGGTGACAGTCATACAAAGGCGCTGGAAGAGGAGAAAAAGAATAGAGGGTGGTGGGATGTGACTGGACAGGTGGAACTGGATAGAGAACAAAGCTGTGGGGGCCATGACAGTGAGAGTAAGTGGTGAACTCAGAACGCTGATGCTTTAGGAAACTACCAGAATCTGCATCCGCGGGGAATCCTACGAGAACTGAGGAACCTTGTACTGGGACTCAGACATACCCAGTCCGAGCCTGTATTTCAACAAGAGTCGCAGGAATTCCTGTACTTGGTTGTGCCAGGGCCACATCTGATTGGTATCATTGGCCTTGGGCATATTAACAGAGGGGACTGGTTTGGCCACAGAAGGACCAGGCTTTCCCGTAGACCCAGATGACTTCCACTTTCAGTATTTTCTTTAGCATTCGGACCAAAGCCTGGAGTCCCAATCTGTCTTTGTTTCTCTGTTCTCTGACCTCCGCAGAGAGCCCGTGGACCTCTGCAATCCTGGCTTGAGTCTTGCTTCTTTTCAAATGCCCGCGCTTCATGTAGAAAGTGAATGTCACCTCCTCTTCCATTGGGGAGAGGACAGCCGTGTCTGGACTGATAACCCAAAGTCACACCTGATTTTGACTGTTGTCACCCAGGCTTCATTCAACACTGTACTCATCGAGCAGATAGGATTCACTGGGTCCATCCTGAGTTAAGCAGGTGCGGGGCCCCCAGGGGATGGTGAGTGTAAAAGTTCCCTGGGTCACTGTGACAGATAGAAAGGAGGAAAGGTTTATTGGGGCTCATGACTGCAACCCCACAGTGCTAAGGAAGACACAGTGACAGAAGCAGCTCTGAGTGTAGAGGCTGGAGCACAAGCGAGCAATTGGAAACCGGAAGGCAGAAAGCACAGAACGAAACTAGAAACAAGCATAACTTTCAATGGCCCGAGGTCCCAAAGGTTCTACGATCTCTCCAAACAACACTGCCAGCTGAGGGTTCAAAGACATGAGCCTGTGGGGACACTCCTCACATTCACACCACAACAGCCACTGTCCCTTTTGGTTGCTGAATATTAACCTTGTCCTTTTCCCACTGGCAGGTGCTACTCTCTTTTTTTTATGTTGCTTTTTAACATATACATTTATATTATGAAAAATGAGTGAAATAAACTACATATAGCAGGAAGAACCACGAGACAATCCGGAATTATATAAATGTTACATTCATAATGATTTGGCCATTTGTATTTGGCAAACTTGAAGTATCTTGTTCTTTTCTATCTTGTTGGGTCTAAATTTTTGAATGGAGATTATTATCTATCATATCTCATCTCTATTAACTTAAAACATCTACCTTGATCTAAAAACATCTTAACCCCTAATCTACTAAGCTTAATTGAAAGACTAAATTATCTGGACTTCAAACTCATCAGGGACTTGAGAAGGAATAAAACTTAAATACCTGAGTGAACCTGGAGTGCAGGTTAGCAGTTTCCAAAATAAAAAAGTGGCTGAGACAGTTTACTGCCTGAACAGTCACCCAACACTCTATTACATTGGAGCACCATCTCTGCCTTCTATCCCAATATATCTGACAGACACATTTGCAAGGCAGGAACTATTGAGGACTTGCTACCCTGTGTTGGCAGAGTTTGGCTATCAACTCTGCCTTGTCCATTTTTAGGCAGAATTCTGTCTGTGGCAGAAATGAGGACATTTTGCCCAGTGGCTTGTTTGCCACATTTGAAGACAGCTCCATAAGGAGGTTCTTTGATGCTCATCTTCTTCTTTGAGGCAGGCTGGGTGTTGCCAGGAGTTAACTTGTCTTGTTGTCAAAGAATCTTTAGAATAATAAAAACATCTTTAAATGCCATATTCTGTAGGTCTCTGAGGTTTTTGAAGACCTTATGTAACTATTTACCTCATCTATCTATAGAATCATATCTATCTATTAGACCTAGAATATATATTCTTGTGAAAAAAATTAGTCTAGTTTTTGACATGAGCATGATTTACATCAATATACAAAATTCAATACCACTGAAATTAAAAAAATAACCTTATTTGTGAGTAACCATTAGGGCCTTGAGATGAGGAGTAGATTCAATATTGTACCTTTTGTTCTATCCTCCCTCTATATTTCTATGTCCCCCTTTCCTTCTTTTCAGCTCCTATCTCCTTACCTACAAAAGAAAGATAAAAGAAAAGAGATACATCCCTGAATCAAACCTAGTTTCCTTTCTGTAAATGACCAATAATACTTATAACCAACTCCCAGTGAAAATAAGCATCTGTAGACCAAGAGAGTAAACAGAAACCTATCCAACCCCCTGTAAAGGAAATGGAATGTCATTCTCTTAAGGTTTCTTCAGGCTGATTTAGGGCAATTAATTCCTTTGAAAGGCACCCCCCCCCAAAAAAATTGGGGAAATTGATAAGTAAGCCAGGAATAGCATTTGTGCTGCTCTTGACTCCGCCCTCAGGCTCTGTACTTGGCATCACCTACAAAAGAAGAGGCCAGGAGAGGCCAATAGAAACAGGCACAGCACCTCCTCCCTCTTGGTATCAGTGAGTCCAGGACCCCATGTGCCTGTTTCTGCAAGACCATGACATTCCAAAAATTTTCCTTTCTTTCTCTAAGTTAAAAGCAGCTTAGAAATACAAGATAGTATTAAACCAGCCCAATAATTTTGCATAACTGCTGTATTGTCCCCCCCAACCCCCGACAGAGGACTTTGTTGCCTGATATATTTTATAAACACAGTCCAGTTCCTGCAGAAGCTCCATAATTTCTCTGGTTGCCATACAGCTATTTCATCCTGACTGCTGATATTTACCCCCTGCCATGCTCAATTTATAGCAGTTCGTAAATTACATCAAGTGTAGATGGCATCTGCTACTGTGGCTTAAGCCAGGACAAAGTGGCACAAGAGGCTCAGTAAGGCTGGCAGTGAAGGAGGGGTTAAGTTTCAAATGACAATTAACTGCCTACTAATGAGCAATAATAAACTTACGGTATTTCTACTTTTCTTCCTTCCTTTCATATGTTTGTGGGCACGTGTGCATGCACGTTCCTGTGTATGTGGGGCCACCTGTGTGGGTATGTGTACACTCTCGTGCAAATGTCTGTGGATGCCTGAGATTTGTATCAAGCATCTTCCCCGAGCCAGGGTGGCTCTTCCACTTTACTCTTTGAGCCAGAAGCTCTCAATCAAACTCAGGGCTTGAGGATTTGGCCAGTCTATCTGGCCAGCTTACTCCATCCTCTGTCTCTGCCTTTCAAGGCTGGAGTTATGGGTTAGCACGCTGACCTGGCATGCATACAGGCTCTAGACATCTGAACTCCAGCCCTTCTGCTTATGTGGCAAGCACTTTTCCTACTGAGCCATCTCTCCAGTCTGAATTAGCTGTGTCTTTAAGAATGTTTTATCATTTCTATTCCTAAGAACTATTCTGGTGATTTGGGGAGAAAAAAAAAGGAAGAGAAAGCAAACAGAAGTGTGGCAGCACCCCAGTAGCAAAGCAGTGGTGTGGGTGTTGCTTCCATTACTTACATACATAACGCTTTTCACAGATTCCAAATGTCTTACAAAAGAAAACACAACACAAATTCCAACAAAGACACTACAGCACAGTGAGCTACAAAGAAAACAGGCACCCAAGGAAATTTAAATCTGGTATAAATCATTTACATAGAAAGAATGGGTTAGTATCCATGGACTCAGTCTGTGTGACCAAAGGTATTGATGGGACAGCACTGGTACGTTTGGAAAACAAGTACCGTCAGCCGGCCTGGTATCTGTGAGTTCCAAATTCCTGTATTCAACCAAACAAAGCTAAAGTTGCACCTGTGTTGAACATGTTCAGACTTTTGTCTTCTTGTTACTCCTTAAACAACATAGTAGAACAGCTTGCATAGCATTTACATTGTGTGGGGGTTGTAAGACTCAAGAGATGGTTTAGCATATCTAGGAGGAAACACAGGGTTCCGTGCAAGTGCTAAATAATGTTACATAAGGGACACTGAACAGACTTGGCTGTCTGTGCGCAGGGTCTTAGAACCAACGCCCCTCTGATCCCAGAGGAATGATTATAATGTCAAGACAAAGGTAATGTGTAGTAACTAAATTACTTCTGTCTAAAATTCTCTTGACAAGAGATATACACTGTGTAATGGTGCTACTTCTATTGCTCAAGTTGCAGACAACCTCAGTGAATTAGCAGATTAGCCAGGATGGGTACATGGGCGCGGGGGCGCGCGCGCGCGCGCGCGCGCGCGCGCGTGTGCGTGTGTGTGTGTGTGTGTGTGTGTGTGTGTGTGTGTGTGTGTGTGTGTAAGTATATATATCTGACATACATAGAATTTTCCAAAAGACACTCTTGGCTGAGAAAAATCAAAGACCCTGCAAAGAATTAGTCTCAGACCAGAAGGACTAAGTAACATGTATCTAAACTCAGGACAGGCAGTAGCTGATAAATTAGGAAGAAACTACATTTGAAGTATGGGTAAAGCCAGGCGTGGTGGCGCACGCCTTTAATCCCAGCACTCAGGAGGCAGAGGCAGGCAGATCGATGTGAGTTCGAGGCCAGCTTGGTCTACAAAGAGAGTCCAAGACAGCCAAGGCTACACCGAGAAACTTTGTCTCGAAAAATCAAAAAATAAAATAAATCCTCATCAGCAGGATTACCATGCAGTCTTCCCTTTGGTGTCTCCAGCTCTCAGCGTACTCCTGCCTCATCACTTGAGTAAGTTTCCATCTGACCATTCAGGCTTTCAGAAGAAGGAACTCATATTATGAGATGCTCCTAGGAAAATTTAAAAAATGTTTCAGATGCTTTAAGCATTATAATAATCTAGACTACACCTGCACATGATCCTACAACACTAACAATATATTTGTTTTATATACCTGTGTGAGTTCTTGCATGTATGTATGTGTACCGCATGCATGCCTGATACCTGCAAAGGCCAAGAAAGGATGTCAGATCACCTGGAGTTGAAATTCTAAGCACTTGTGAGATACCTGATGTAGACGCTGGGAACTGAACCCTAGTTTTCTGGAAGAGCATCAAGTGTTCTTAAGTAGCAAGCCGCTACAACTTTAGAGTGTAGAGCAATAGTCATAATACTCAGAATTCTGATGTCATTTGTCTTTGCTTCACAAGTCACATGATGCAATTAGCACATCACCTCTCTGAGGATTCAGATGTGGAAAAAGCATCAGCTTGCTCATCTCAAGAGCCGCTATTATTAGCTGCCTCTGGTTCCCCCGTAGGCTGCATAGCCATGCTTATTAAACTGTGCATGCCCTGTGTCACATTCGTCCATGAATGACTATTGCTATGCAGTGTACTCCAGTGAAAGGCACAGGTGCCCATCACCATGAGCCTTTCAAAATTAAAGTAACAGAAGCCTTTGAAACATTATCTGGGTAAAATGGTAGGAATTTTCATATTTGCAAAGACATAAACCTTTATATACAGAAAATATTATAATTCCTAAACTGGATTAAATAGTAACCTCCCTCCTCCCTCTCCCCCACCAGGATTCATTCCAACCGAGAACCTGCACCTATGACCTCATTGGTAAGGAGGGTCTCTGCACCTGTGCAGCTAAGGTGACGTCACACTGAAGCAGGGTGAGACCTAAATGGGTAACTGATGTAATTATAATAGGACCCTATAGAAATGCACAGGGGAAGATAGGCAGGAAAAGAGAGGCAGATATCAGAGTGGTACATGGCCTGGAGAGATGGTTTACTATGCAAGCAGGAGGACCTGAAATTGGATATCCAATATTTATGTAAAAAGAAAACAAAATGTGTGTGATAGTATGTGCCTGTAATCCCAGCACTTGGGAGGCCAAGACTCTCAGACTGTAGATCTTGCTGGCCCACTAACTTAAGCAAGTCAGTAATCCTAGGTTCAAAGAAAAAGCCTGTCTCAAAAAATAAGGTGGACAGCAACTGAAGAAAATATTAATGTCAACCCCTCGCTTCTACATTCCTGTACTTGTATGAACACGTGAACATTTACACACACACATACACACACACACACACACACACACACACACACATACACACACAAAAGAAAAAAATTGGACTGATAGCAACCACAAAAAATTCACTCGATGATAATTATGATTGTCCATAATGTTAGTGTCTCCCTGAAATTAATGTTACAACCTTAACCTTCTTAGTGGGCTGATGTTAGGGCAAGAGGCCATTGGGAGATATTTACCTCACAAGAGGGTGCATCTCATGAATTAAGGCAGCCACACCCCCTATTAGAAATGCAGAGAGAGAGAGAGAGAGAGAGAGAGAGAGAGAGAGAGAGAGAGATTATCTTATTCATGTAATGATACAACTGCTCATCAGATAGCTGGCTGGTTAGCACTTGGAAGTATCCAGCTTCCAGAACCTTGAGAGACAGTTTATTGCTTAAGCCACCTGGCCTGTCATATTCTGTTGCAGCATCCATACCTGAGACTAGGATAGTGTGAAAGAGATGTTAACTTGGGTCCCCCTAAGGAAGCATGGCTCTAATTCCAGACTCCTGTTTCTAGAATTTGAAAAAAACTACACCCCGGTTGTCTTAATCTTGATGGTTGGTAGCATGTTGTACCAGTCCTGTAAACAAACACAATGTTCAGTACCTATACAGGAGAATAACTACAGCTGGGCTGGTGGTGCACGCTGGTAATGGGAGCTATTGGGAAGACAGAGGCAGGAAGATAGCAAGTACAAATCTGGACTGGATTGCAGAGCAAGGTCAAGGATAGACTGGGTAGCGTAGCAGGGCCGTGTCTCAATTAAAATAGAGGGCCCGGGATATAGCTCAGAGGTGGAGGGCTTGCCCACTCTATGAAAGATCCTAGATTCAGCCTCCAGCACTGCCAAGAATAAAACAAAACCAACCCCCAGAGACTCCATCTTATCATTTCCTTAGACTGTAAAAAAGAAGACGGCAGAGCCTTCTTGTCACAATGACATGCCAATCGTGTGCCAAAGCTGAGTAGAAGTGGGCTGTTCTACCCTGAGAAGGCAGGTACAAAGGGAGAGAGCTGCCGCTGAACTGTAAATGCTCACCTCCTCTCTGTTCTGGCTCTTTCTTTGTTTGAGATAGGCTCTCACTCTGTAACCTAGGCTGTCCTGGACTCGCACTCCTTTTGCCTAAGGCTTTCTAGACAGTGGTATTGTAGGCATGCAACACCACACCTGGCCTTAGGCATCACATTTTAAAGTGACATATGAGACCTTTAGTCTACAAAATGCACAAAGGAGAAAGCTGCTCTAGATGCGCAGCTTAGTGGTAGAGAGTGTGCTTAGCCTGCGTGAGCTCCTAGGTTTAATCCCCAACACGCCCCAGCAGATGCAAAGGAGGGTGTCAGAACCCGATCCTGTGGCATTTACAGCCCTTACACAGAACATGCATTAAAATGTGGGAACTAGAGAGGAGAGAGGAGAGTTTTCCAGAAATAGCACATATAGAGGGAACTTCTCTTTTCCATTTTCAGGAGCATTAGGGCCAAAGAGAACATGAGTGAACCACTTGGCTCAGACAAGGGTCACCTGGGCAAAGGGAGCAGAACTCAAAAGATAGAAGGTGGAGGTGGTAGACTCCCAAAAGCCAAGGAAAATGCAAATTACCAGCCATAAGAAGCTATGTTTCTTCATCTGTAGGAAAACATGGGTGAAAGATGCCCCATCCTCGAGCTCCCAGTGAGCACCTATGACACCAATGAGAGAGGTGCTTCTAAAGATGAACCTAGGCCAGAGAACCACAGTGTGAGAGCCTCATAGGCATGCCAGGAAAGTAAGAAGGGCCTACTTCCTCCTCCCCCCAGTCTTCCCACCACAGGGGATTCTGAAGCCCCTACACGCCCAAGAGTTGAAGAACAAGAAATGGGGAGGAGAAAGCCGCTACTCTTCAAAACTAAGATGAGGGCATATTGTGACACATAGCTTGGCCTCTCAGCTTCAGACATTTTGCTTAGAACATCTCATTACCTGGAAGTGACTTAAAGAAGAAAATTTGTTCTAAATTTCCTTTAAGAACTGAGCAAGTGTTGAGTCCATAGACTAAGTGTAATGGTCTGTTTTGTGATTGATTGCATCCGATGACTCACACGTCTTCAATGGACCAGTTACATAACTGTTTCTGAATGCAGTCAGACGGAAGAGTTCCTCGTCCCTCCTATATATTTTTCATTATGAACACACTGCTTCTGTCTGAACTCTGAAACATTATGCCAAATTATAGAGAAATTTGTACCCTTTCTTCCTGTTTAACAACACATACAAAATATCTAACATGAAACCCCCTTGGTGCTTGCTGCAAATCAGAGGACCAATAATTGTTGAACTAGTCAGCAGTAAGTGATCAGTGAACAGAGATACAAATTGCACAGACTTTTTAGTTATAAACCTGGCCACACCCACATCCTTCTCTGCTGGAATAACAAATGCCCCAAGTCTGTGATTTCTGAGACATTCCTACCGGACCCTTTACTAATCTATATAACTTTAGTTTCCTAGGGAGTGATTTAGAACAATCCCTTAGTTTTATTTAGGAGGGCCGTATTTGTTGGTTAGTGCTGCTATAACAAAATACATGACAAGAGTTACCTTAAGAAAGGGTTTATTTTGGCTCATGAATTCAGGGGCTATTGTCTACTGTAGTGGGAAGCATAGCAGCAACTGAGGGGACAGGCCATGTTGGGGGTGGTGGTGGGGGGAGAGAGTGAGTGTTAATACTCAGCTCAGCTCACATTACTTTTTTAAAATTTTTGTTTATCTAGAACCCCATCCCATGGAAAGATGTCCACCATCTCAGGGTAGGTGTTTCTATCTTAATTAACCCAACGTAGACATCCCTTCACAGGTACACCCAGATGTGGGTCCTGTCCAGAAAACAATAGTAAATATCACAGAGGCCTTAAGGTGTGTAGTTTGACTAAGTTTACCTCTTTTAGTAGTGTGGGGCCTGGAAAACAATGCCGGATTCACTCACCATAGGGGCGTGTTCTGCTGTTCTGGACTCCTTACTGGCTTGGCTTTGAGTGCTAGCTTACGTTCTCCTTACTAGTTTTCCCATCAGTAAGTAAAGAAGCTGCCAAGTTGACTATACCTAATGATCCCAAAGCACCTTTCTGTGCTAAGAATGAAACCCTGGAGGCAAGAGAAGACCTGGGACCAGCGACTGTTCACCGAGAGCCTGTGGCCAGGCATAGGCAACAGAAAGACTGTTTCCAATGGATGTTTGGAGATGATTAGATTTTGGTGAGAGCACATGCTCTCATGGTGGCAACAGAGACATCAGAGAGCTCACTCACCCTCACTTGACACACTCTAGAATCACCTGGGAAATGTCTCAGTGAAGACTTGTCTAGATTAGGTGGGCCGATCGGCATGCCTGTGGGGAATTATTGCCCATTGAGATGAGAAGACCTGAGGCCTGTGGGACTGTGGGTAGCACCGTTCCCCTGAGAAGGAGATGTTGGATTGTATAAGCACGCAGACAGTGAGGTGAGCACCCACGTGGACTCATTAACTCACTGCTCTCTACTCATGGCTGTGGCTGTGATGCAACCAGATGCTTCAAGTTCCTGGAACCTTGGCTTCCCCACAATGAGGAACAGCTGTAACACGATGCCATCAGTCAAATAAATGCTTTCCCTCTCAAGTCGTTTTTGTCTGGGCAACAAGTGACAAAACTGAACCTTTTCTTCATTTTCTCATCACACAAGGATATGCCCACAAATCATCCAGCTACAAGGCGCCAAGAAGAAGGGCCAAAGCAGAAACCAACTGCTCTGGGTCTTTGAACTGGTGCTCCTAGCACCAAAACTATGAGGAAAAAAAAAGTTGTTTTAAAACTAGCTAACTGTGGTACTTTGTAACGGAAGTGCACACTAAGACAGTGAAAGTGGAGTGGGAATGTACTGTCTGCTAGGCAGGGAATACAGTGGAAGGAGTCAAGCTTTGAAAGAGCATCTCACTGGATGAGGCAGGGCTACTGTCCAGTCGTGTCCTAGTTCCCGGTCCAGGTGCTGTGACAAAAAACGCTGAAAGAAGCCACATAGGGAGGAAAGGAGTTTATTTCAGCTCAGAGTTCCAAGTTACAGTCCATTGTGGCAGAGATGTCACGGGGGGGGGGGGGGGGGAGCTCAAAGCAATTCATCACATGAGTAGTCAAGAACAGAGAGAATGAATGACCCATGTTTACTTACTACTCAGCTCACTCCCGCTACCCGGAGGGAGCCTCTGACTCAGGTCTCAGAAATGCTGCCAGGCATAACGGGCTGGGTCTTCCCATCTCAGTTAATATAGTGAAGATAATCTGCCACAGACCTGCCCACAAGTCAACTGATGGAGACAACTCCCCCGCTTAAGACACTCTCCACAGGGAGTCTAGATTGCCTCAAGTTGTCACCTGAAACTAACCCTGTCACCAACCCCATCTCAAACTGAAAGACAACAATCAAAAGAAGACAGAAGACAACTGACACATGTCAGAAAAGAGTACTTGACTAGGGTTTCAAGGTTTAATCAAAACACTTTAATGAGGTCCATTGAAATGGTCAGTAGGAAAAAGTGCTTGCCACGCAAACCTGGCAATCTGAATTTTATCTCTAGACATTCATAGATGAATGAAAGCGAAAATAATTTGTCACCAACAAAGCAGAAATTTCAGAGAGAAATGTTCTTTAAATGAAGAAAATGTATACAAAAACTTGGATAAATATAATAGACTATCCTCTCTTTCTGAATTTTCTAAGTTACATTTGACAATGAAAGCAGAAACTATATAGTGAAGCCTGGCATGCTCCTGGATAGCATAGAGGAAATAACTAAGACAGTTAGATTTTGAAAGGGGAAGGTAGAGATGTAAAGGGCTTTGCCTTGGGTTTTCTATTGCTGTGATAAAACACCATGACTGAAACCAACTTGTTTCACCTTATAGCTTGTAATCAGCCATCTAGGGAAGTCAGAGCAGGAACTGAAGCAGAGGCCATGGAAGAACATTGCTTTCTGGATTGTTCTTCATGGCTTTCTCAGCCTGTTTTCTTATAGCACCCAGGACCAGAAGCCCAGGACTGCCACTATCTACAAGAGCTGGGCCTTTCAACATCCATTATCAATCAAGAAAATACACTACAGACTTTTCCAGAGTCCAATCTGGTGGAAGGAATTTCCTCATTTGAGGTTTCCTCTTCTCAAATGTCTCTAGTTTGTGTTAAGTTGACATAAAATTAGCCAGAACAGCAATTAGGTTGCTCGTAATTCACTGTAACTGAACTGGCAAAACAATTGTACTAAAGACTGAGAGAAGTTATGAAAATACAATAATCACTACAAAAGTCATAGATATTTTGAAAAATAGTACAAATTAATAAAAAGACCAACTCTAAAAGACTATTACATAACCAATAGAAGGGCAAACAAGGAAATTAATAGGTAAGTCAATCAGAAAACAAAATCAAACCTGAGTCTAACATATCAGTAACTACACTAAATGCAAATGGACTAAATATCAATTAGTATGGTAGATTAAAACAATAACTTAACTATATAATATCTATAAAAAACTTACTTCAAACTAAAGGTAAAAGATAGGAACGTTAATAAAATGAAAGAAGAAATTGTATATTGACATCAGATAATGTAGCATTCAGAAAATGAATAAAGAAAATTACAGAATACCAAGAGTCCCTTCAGTTGTATTCTTGACTTTCTCTCTCCTTTCGAATAAGTTTGCATTTTCACAAGCTGAAGGCTTTAATGGATAGGGACTTGTTGTCAAGATGTCTCCTATTTCCCCAGAGTGGGATTTTTTTTCTTGTCACAATTGCAGCCTCTTTTTAGCTTGTGCCTTGGGTACAAACTAACTTGCCCAGGCAATTTTTGTTCTCAACAAACTGCACATCTTTTATATCTTTCTGCTCATTTTTTTTGGCTATTTTTCACGATAGACCTGGATACATACAACAAAATTCGACACGGCACAGCTGGAATACTCCCCTGTTTTGAAATTTCCCCTGCCAAAGTAGTCCATTATTTTTAAATGCAACTTCACTCAAGTTTTCAGGACATGGGCAGAATGAAGCCAGATTTTTAGGGGAAAAATATCACTCTCACTCAGTTCCTGGTGGAGTCCTCAGTCTCCTCTGAAACCTCCTGAGCCAGCCCTCTACTCTCCACACGTCTCAGAGCTCTGTCTTCCAAGCTCCCAGCAGAATGACCCACTAGTCCTGGCTTCCACCATGCTGTGTTTTCTTGTCCTACATACCAAACTCTTCTGCATAACAGCTATAAATGCTTCCAAAAACCTAATATCTATATGATAAAGTTGATTACAAGAAAGCCCCCATTTCTTGTATTCATGTTAAGTCTTAGTGAAGTTTCCTGTTGCCATGCAAAATTACCCTGACAGGAGAGACTTAGGGGAGAAAGGGTTTAGTTTGGCTCATGGTCTGTCATGGTAGAGAAAGTGCTGGTAGCAGAACTTGACGGGCAACTGGTAACATCACATCCACAATAAGAAGCAGAGGAAGCCGAATACCAATGCTCGGCTGCTTTCATTTTTTAAAATGCAGGTCAGGACCCCAGCAGAAGGAATGTGCCATCTATATTTAGGATTACTTGAACATAATCAATCACTCACAGAATTTCCCAAAGGGTTGTGTCTTGGCTGATTCTATGTTCTTTGAGGTTGACAACAAATATTGACCATCATGGAGAGTTTGGAGGAGGGAGAGAAGCTGGTCAACAAGAGGGATCTTGGAGTGATGGAAATACTGTTTTGATTGTAAAGAAAGTCTTGCTTTTGACAATGTTCTATTGTTTTGTAAAATAGCACTTAGGGAAATAACATATTATTCATAATAACTGTATGAAAATCAAAAAATATAAATATATTAAAGTTGAAAAATCAAACCAAAAGATAAAAGACAGGGGTTCGGTAGGTCATTCCACCATACACTGAGTAATAGGATCCCAGAAGAACTTGGGATTTATCTCTGATGCACTTTTGGCCACTATCTGCAAGCTGTCACTTCTTTCCAATGTGCATAGACCACCAATCCCAAGGATGACAGTCTAAAATTCCTGCAGTCACTCTGACACTGTGACCCAAGGAATTTCACATCTGACCCTGAGATTCTTTGTGCTTGTTTTATTATCCGGATATCTCTAAGGTTCCCGTGGCCTAAGTCTGACACAAAGAGGCCATTATGGCTAGAGATTCTACAAATTACTGCATACTAAGCAATTCTGACACTAACACTATAGCTAGAGACATCAAGGCTAAGGACAGAGGATGGCCAGCATCATATCCTCCAAGGATGGCCTCCATGTCAACCTCCCAAAAGCAAGGTTGAAGTCAGTATAATATGATGGCTGCCAATGGACGCAGCCATCTGGTGTTACTAGGTTCCAGAAGAAGACTTTTGATGGCCCAGAGAGGCTTGCTCTCTTCTGAGAAGCTGATGTGCGTGCCACCCGACTCAGGTTTGTCTGTGAAGTCTGAGTCACTCCATACTGATAGAGAAATAAACGCTGACATAAAAGCTTGGGTAAAGGAAAAACGATGCTACCTTTCCTTTGCACACATCAGTGAATAAGTACTAGTCAGCCCTGTGCCATTCTAAGCCATGTCTGCTGTGACACCGCTTACTAGCCACTCTCCCCCATGGCTGTGACCAAGTCCCCAACTAAAGCAACTTATGGAAGGAAGGCTTTATTTGGCTCACAGTTTCAAAGGATGTCATTTATCATGGCACGGAAGGAGTGCTCGGATGAGAATGGGGTGCTAGGATGAAAATGGGGTGCTACGGTAAGAATGGGGTACTAGGATAAGAATGGGGTGCTAGTATGAGAGTGGGGAGCTAGTATGAAAACAGAGCGGCTGATTGCATGGTATCCACAGTTAAAAATCAGAGAGCAATGTGGATGCTCGCGCCGATCCGACTTTCCCCCTTTTCGTCGCCACCATCAGCTGGTGCCTCCCACATCCAGGGCTAGTCTTGTTTCGTCCACCTTCACAGACACGCCAAGCAGCTTGTTTCTTGGGTGATTCCAAGCCCCAGCAAGTTGGCAATTAAGATTTATTCTCATAACTGTCTCATTTTCCCATTGCAGTCTCTTCATCACTACAATCCCCTCGATGTGAGAAAATACACCAGACCATGAAGCACCAGGGCCCTCAAGATGGTTCATGAGGTAAGGGCACACTGCCAAGCCTGACAACCTGAGTTGAACCCTGGGACCCACATGCTGGAAGGAGAGAACCGGTTCCCACGCATTATCCTCCGATCCCTACACGTGCACCATGGCACACACAGGTACAACCGCTCCCTTGGTCGCGGATGCTTGAGTAAATCTGTGCCTCCAGTTTTTATCTGTGAAGTGACAAATGGGATTTCCAGAAGGTTCTAGCTTTCTCCTATGCCAGCAGTTCTCAAGCTGTGGGCCAAGACCCCTGTGGAGGTCGAATATCAGATAGCTTGCTTATATTTACATTACAATTCATAACGGTAACAAAATGACAGTTATGAAGTTGCAATGAGATACTTTTATGATTGGGTGTCACCATAACATGAAGAACTGTATTAAAGGGTCGCAGCGCTAGGAAGGTTGAGAACCACTGGCATAGGCATGACCTGGCCCTGCTGGCATGCGTCTTTCTCCACTCCCTATCACTGAAACCCAGCCTCTTCACTTTCATTAAGATCAACTGACCAAAGCTTTCTGAGGCACACTAAGTATTAAAAGTCTTAAAGAGATAGGGTTACATTCCAGTAATATATGCATCTTAAAATTAAACATAAACCTTTTGCTTTTTTTTTAAAAAAAGTCTTATATTTAATACATGTCTCACCTAGAAATCCACTCATTCTTCCATTTTAAAGTGATGTCTTCTCTTCTTGGGAAGGTCGGCGAGGCCTATAAATCCATGTCTCATTATTATGATGAAGGAACAGAAGCTGGCTGACCATATAGCTTTATAGATAGAATGTTCAACATCATCCTTTGGTGAAGGCCTAACAGTTGATGACATCACAGACAAGCCCTTGAGGGAGGGAGAGATCACCCTGTCAAACAGAAAGCCAGAACTACTCAGGGGTCAGGCCTTGCTAAGTGACAACTTGATGTCATGAAAGTGACTAAAATCACTTCCAAGAGAAGGGCTACCAATCGCAGTACATTCTGTCTCTTTGTGTGTGTGTGTGTGTGTGTGTGTATGTATATATACATATGTAAATATGTTAATTCTCCCATGTTCCCCCTCCCTTCCCTCTCTAACCCTTTCTTGCTGGTCTCCCTTCCCCCACTAGGCCCTCTTCTGCTCTCATGTCACATGTGTTGTTCCTCTTTCTTTTTCTCCTCCCTAGGCTCCTCTAAAGCCTCTTTTCTGCTCCCATAGTCGCCTCTCTAGTTAGTTACATGACCTGTGTCATGCACACATCTAAAGAATAAAAACTTCAGCTGAGTGTAGTGATGCACACTTGTAATCTCAGCACTCAGGGAGGCAGAGGCAGATGGACCTCTGTGAGTTCAAGGCCAGCCTGGTCTATAAAGCGAATCCAGGACAGCTAAGGCTACACAGAGAAACCCACTCTCAAACAACAACAACCATAAAAGAATAAAAGCCTTTAATACCTGGTAAATAAGCTTGGTTTATACACATACACACACACATGTACACACATACACACACACACACACACACACACACACACACTATATATATATATATATATATATATATATATATCTTTCTCTACATCCCAAACTTAACCTCTTTAAATTTCCTCTTATATACATATAAAAATGAAAATCTGGGGTCCATGAATGAAAGAAAACACGTGGCTCATTTTGCTTAACATAAATATTTCCAGTTGTATCCATTTCTTCCCAACAACCAGGACTTGTTTTTGTTTTTGTTTTTGTTTTGTTTGTTTGTTTTCAATCACTGAATAGAATTCTATTGTGCATTTGCATCACATTTTCCTTATCCATTCCTCTGTAGGTGGACATCCAGGCTGATTCCATCTCTTCTAATGCGAGCAGAGTAGCTATGGACACAGATGTGCAAGTGTCTCTCTGGTCGCATAGACAGTCCTATGGGGTTGTGCTCTGGAGTGGTTTATCTGAGCCATATGGCAATTCAGTGTTCTCACAAAGGTTCCTCTGCCTCTCACACTGCTTCCTTTCAAAGTGTGCAACACACAACCTTTGAAGGATATAGTCAAACCATAGCAGGGGTTTTCTGACTGTTTCAGGGAGTCTGAAGCTGGGACTGGGGCCAGCCTCTCCAAGCCTGGCTAACATCTGTCCTCCATGCTCTGTTCCCTCCACCATCTTCTCTGAGAAACTTTGATGAGTCTTTCTAAATTCTGATCCACCCACTGCATCACACTCTCACCACGTTTTGCGAGACACTTACCCTTGCATGCCATACTTTATATTCATTAGTGTATCCACTTTACACTGTCTTCCCGATAGCACACTCTTTAGAGACTCCCGCCTTATGATGACAGAGTAAGTGCTCATTGGGAATTTACTAAATGGAGCTGGCTCCTCTGCCTTCCTCCTTCATTCTCCTTGAGCCCTCCAGTGGGATGAGTCACTCTATTGTTACACTGCGAGTAGTAATAACAGCGAATATCAGGAGCATGCCATCCGCACGTGACCGGGTGAGATGGGAGGGCAGCCCGACTACAGTTCTTTCACCGCATTTTCTGATGACAAAGATGTGTACAGTATCTGCTTTCAATACCCCACATCAAATTGTACAGCTGCTCTGGGGAAAGCTGTGCGAACAAACTTCAACCTCATGACTTCCATTATTTGGGAAGAAAAGGCTTAAAGCATAATGTGGGCTTTTTTTTTAGATGCAAAGTTCTGTGTGAGAAGCGTGTTGTTGATTTCATATTAATGCAGGGTGCTGGTGGTGGAAGTCAGCACAAATCTATAGGAAAGCATCCCACAGCTCTAGTATCTGGCGGCCAAGTGTGAGCTGCTCTCTTGTGTCCATGGAATGGACATCCCTCCTCCTAATAATGCACTGACTATAGGACCTTTGCCACCCTAAGCCACCAACAAGCTGATCCTGTGCTTAAACCAGGGTTCTATGGCCTGTGGATATGAACTCTCTACTGAGCATTAGTTGGCATTTGAACTCTACTCCTGGGTTCTTCCTGTAAATGAGCCCCACAGCTGCAGAGATGTTTCCCCACCCATATACACTGGTTACAACTTCCTGCCTTAGCTGATTCCCAGGCCTGGGAGGTACACGTCATGACTTGTCATTGCTGTATATCTCTGTAAAAAGCTGACACTACGCTCTCTTCACTGATGAGCTTCCTGGTGTGGAAAAAAAAAACACAAGTCGAAATTAAATCCCGCACAATTTCAGGTGTGTCCTCCTGCTGCTTTGGATGGCTTTTGTGTAAGCTCTGCTGCAGATATTAAATTAGAATCATTTTCTTCTTTATCATGGGGTTTTGTTGGGATAGAAGCCTGCCACAAGGGTTGGCGCAAGGTACTCTTTTCTGGTACCTGCTCTTATCCAATTTCTACAATCCTGATGATAATAGTGGCTGTTCCATGGTTGGCTTCTAGTGACAACTGTCTCCATTTTTGGTAAGGGATGGCTCCCCTACGTGAGCAGGTGTAAGTGCACACATGTGGAGGCCAAAGATTGCTGCCAGATGTCTTCCTCTATTGCGTGCCACCTTGTTTTCTGAGGCAGAGTCTCTTCCTCAAGCTGGAACTTACCAATTGGCTGTGCTGGCTGGCCAGGGAGCTGGAGGATCCTCTTGTCTAGATGCCTGGCTTTTTTTTTTTAATTTGAGTGCTTGGGGTCCAGACTCAGCTCGTCACACTTACGTGGAAATCACTTTGCCCATGGAGTTATCTCTCTAGCTCTGAGAATGGTTCTTTAAGTAGGTGATGTGAAGAGCTGAGGTCAGAAGAAGACAACAGGGAAGTAGAGTAACTGGGCACCACAGAGGAATGAGACACATTGTTAACGACACTCCAATTCTGTCGTCTCTCTTCAACATTTGGGAAAATTTCAAGGCAGAGAGGCAAAAAAAAAAAAAAAAAAAAGGCAGAAGAATGCATGGCAGCAGTAGTGGGTGTGGGGTATAGTTTGCCTTTTCATCAGGAAAAGAGTGGGCGCATGGTGTAACAAGTAGAACTCCAAATCACCTCCCTTCTTTGTCCTTCTCTCCTTCTTGGCATTAGTTACTCTCCTGGATAAGCGTGCAATAGTGAAACCAGCTCCTCTAAGTAGATACGTGCCTAAGGCCTCCCTGGGAAAAGGAGAAAGGGGTGGTGGGGGCTAGACCATGAGTCGGGCATGGTTTTCTCCTCTTTGTCGGTTTTGGCAAATTCCATTCGGGCTGCCCACCCCTTTTGAGTGGCACATGGCATGGCTTCATGTGCATCCAGATTTTTGGAAGTCAGCGAATATCAGTGAACACACAAAGCCTACAGCATGTGCACGGCCTAGAAAACTGAAACATCAGGTGCCATGGTTTGGGAGGCTCTCTTCAAAAGGCTCATGTGGTCAGGGCAAGGTCCTGAGTGAGATGGTCAGAGGCTTCTGGTAAGTGGTTGGCTCATGAGAGAGCGTGTAATCTGATGGCATGGAAATGGAGCCTAAGCAGAAAAAGTAAGACACTGGGGGGCCGGGGGAGGGGGAGATTCCTGAAAGACGTTTCTGGTCTCTAGCCCTTTTTCTCTTTCTTTCTGCTTCCTGAACACCATGAAGCGAGCAGCTCTGCTCCACTGCACTCTTCCACCCTCATGCAGTACTTCACCACAAGTCCACCATGATGAGCTTCCGCCTGCCAGGGACCAAACACTCTAAAACCACGGGCCAAAATAAATGTCTCTTCCTTTATTTTTCTCAGCTAATTTGTCAGAGCGACCGAAAGATGATCAGCCCAGAAAGCTCTCTGAGGGACACAACTTGGGTGTTTTTCGCTTAGCCACAGTCTCTTCTCTTTCCTGTCTAGTCACGCATCCCACAGAGCCCTGTCTGTCATAATGACTAATGCCTAGTTTGGTACACTGGCAGACACATGACCTCCTAGCTGTCATTCATGGCTGTTTGTTTTTGTTGTTTTGTTTTGTTTTGTTTTGTTTTTAACTAAGCTAGCTGGTTTCCTTAATTGTGGTTTCTACTTCTATATCTAAAAGGCCATTCCCAACCCAGTTTGGTCCTCCTCCTCTTTGTTATGCCCTTAGAGGCATTTGGGTCTTTTTGTTGGTTGTCATGGGTCTTAGACACAAGAACTTTTATTCAGTTGCTTTGTGTGTGTACACATAAATTAATATGTGTGCACACACATGTATGTGTCTGCTTATTTACTTGCCTGTGCATGTGGAGGCCAGGGATTGCCTTTGGATGACTTCTCCTATTGTTCTCCACCTTATGAGACAGAGTTTCTCACCCACCCCAGGGGCAGTTCAGCGAGACTGGCTAGCCAATTAGTTCTCAGTATCTCCGTGTCTCTAACCTGCCCAGTTAGTTCTAGGGCTGTGGGTGTGCGCCACCCCAAGCACCTTGTCCATGGGTGCTGAGGATCTGAACTCTGACACTTCTGCTTGCTCAGCAAGCACTTTACCCAAGGAGCCCTCTCCTCAGCCCCTCATTCGGCTTTCTAAACTGAAGCCTGCCACCAGGGAGGACACGTGGGAGCGATCCCGCTGACAGAAGTTGCTGGCTCCAGTGTTGCTTCCATCCTAACATCTGTTAGGCAGAAAGTCGAAGGACGCTGGCTTTGGGGTAGTGGGGGCGGGGGGGAATGCTGCTTTGCCAGCCATGACGAGAAGATCTGGATCGGCCCACATTGTGAGTAGAGCCAAGAACTGCTGTGCATGGAACTCAGGCTGCATCCCTACCACCTCCCAACTCGCTCTTCTCATTTTCCTCATGCAATTTATCTGAGAGAACAGAAGGGCAGTAGCCAAGGACACTGAGCTAATGTCCCATGACCAAGATCCTACACATCTTTTCGTCAATACTATGGTTTGATTGCTCCTGTGTCCTTTTTTTTATTTTTTATTTTTGGCCAGGATTCATTAATATGCTACCAACTGTGACTTGATGTGAAACTCAGCATGGAATTTCAGCATGACCATTCCACAGTCAACATGCCATTGGATCTCTCCCTTTCCCAGGCATCTTTCTATAGCCCTCAAATTGATTGTATTCCATAAACCAGGAGCTACAGTGCCAGAACATGGGCCTGGAAATAAGTGGCGGCCTTCACAAGAGTCCTTGTTAACAGAAAGGAAGCTGGGGTGGAAAGTTATGAAGAAAATTTATTAAAATCTCAGAGACCCAAATAATTTACTAGATGTTCTCTGGGCAATAAATCAGATGTCCCACATCTGTTTATTAAATGAGCCTTTCAGACAAATCTTGAATGTCCCATTTTAGACTCAAATATGAGTTAAGATATAATTGCCCTTTTCCTTCATATTTTGATAACAGGCCAAACTACTGCTGCTGTTCCTATAATTATTATAGGGCTGGGGGTTGAACTGGTGGCCTTGCACATGCTAAGGCACATGTATATATATATACTCTACCACTGAGCTGCACTCTCATCCTGGGCCAAGCATATTCAGAAGGCCAGGACTATCATCACATTGCAAGTGTCCTGCGGGGGAACCTGACAGGCCATCTTTCCTCCTCCTCAAGCTTGTACAAACAAACACTTCACCCTGGGAAGAGTCGTATCAGATGGTAGATGCTGCGAATTGTACCTGTTCTAAATTCAGAGCAGCTGCTCCAGAGAAGAGTCATTTAAAAGCCGATTTACAAGTTCAGATAATTTCCCCCAGATTCAAAGCTGCCTTCCTTTTAAGGTGGGAAGCCCTAAAGGCAGGGAGAAAAGGGTTATCTAGGCTCATCAGGACATTCAGTGGCAAGGTCACGTGGTTTCCAATATTTCCACCTTCCTCACCCCTCCCTTCCTCACTCCTGTGGACATCCATGTGGGTTTTAATAGATAGATATAGAGAGACACATGAGCTGGGCAAAAGCCAAGCTTCACAAAGGCTGCATGTGGGAGCCAGGGACAGGCTTGGCCACGGCTGGCTGATCCAGAATTTGGCTCTGTGTCCAAATTTGCCCTGGAAAGAGCACTCTAGGACTGCCACTGGGAGCCCAGCCTGCAACCTCTCCTTCACATTCATTACTACTTTAGAGGTTTCCACAGGGAGACAGGGCAGAGTCCTGCTCTGATTGGCTGCCTTTCTCTGACTTAACAGGCAGCTCCAGCAAATCAATAGCCTGAACTCCAACAACATAAAGATGAATTGAAACAGGCAAGGCCCTTGGGGGTACTGGTAAGGGGAGAAAGAAAGAAAAACAGTGTAAGTGCTATCAAGACAAAACCAAACCGTGCACACAGCTTTTCCAGGGACCAACCCTACCCCAGCCCACCCCCAACCCCCAACTGCTGACCAGAAGCCCTACAGGCAGGCACTACCTTAGCACCCTCAACTCCTTGGCATTAGGCCAAATTCAAACCATTTGCAAAGTAGGTCATTGGAAGTCACATCCAGCAGAGGAGGGGGAGGATGTGTCAGTAAGGAGCTGGGAAGGTTCAGTCCCTGCAGAGGAGGGAATCCGATACAGAAAGAGGCAGCTGATGTGAGGAGCTTCCTCCCTAAGTGACAGGTTGTATCAGATCTGGTCTAGAGGCCTTCACAGCTAGTCACGAGATCAACTGCTCTGCACAAGCCTCCAGCAGGACTGGGATGATAACCCTGAATGAAAATGCACTCCAAGGAAGCTGACGTCACCTTTATTCAGCTTTTTGCTCTCTGTGTTCAGAAAGCCCATTTCATTAATGAGGGTTTTTCTAGTGAGGCATGCTGGTTCCCTGCCCTCCCATTCCCTGAAAAATGCAATTAAAAATACTTAGATGCATGTAAAATTGCCCTAAATAATAAAAGGAGGAAGATGCACATAAAACAAATTAAAATACCTCCTACCTGCTCTCAAACATAAAACTCATACTATTATTATTCATGCAGATGTGGGTCAAAAAAGGAAACCCGACTTTCTTGATTAAAGAGATGCAAAGACACAAATGAAACAAATACTTGCAAGGTACAACCTACCTACAAGTGTCACACAGAATTGGCCTTTGATACACTGTTTGGGGTTTTTTTTTTTTGTTTGTTTGTTTTTTGTCCCCAGCTTCTCTCTATTATGATACAAACTAATCACCCTCCAAGACTCCTCTTAAATTGTTTCTCTTTAGAAAACCACATCTGGCTCCCCATTGTCAGAGATCATTTCTCTCCAGCCAGATCCCCACAGTAGTCACAGTAGCCAACTCCACACAGCCATATGACGCAGTTGCCTAGGCATTGTCGTGCCATAGCTCCCGGAAGGCACAAACTCCGTCTCAAGTCTCATACTTCAACCATCCATCAAGTATACTTAGGCCAACATATTGCTTTAAGGACAGTGGGAGAAACCAAGGGGAGAAAGAGAGAAGAAAACAAACCTTTGCTGAATGCCTAGTAGATACGATGTGAGCCACTGTGCAGAGTTTTCTATTGATTTTTTTTTTCTTTTTTAATTTAAAACTCATAACAGCTCTGGGATGGAAGATGTGCTTTCCACCGTCTTAAAGATAAGGAAAGAGGCTTAGAGCTGTTACATAACTCACCCCAAAGCAAACAGCCAGCCCAGCCAGCCCTGCTTCTCTATGCTATTGTCAGCTTTGCCTGGTGAAGCTTTAAAGTGTCCGGCACAAGGCTGGCAGATAGCTCAGTGGGCAAGTCCCTTGCCACAAAAGCATGAAGGCCAACATTTGGATCCCCAGAACCTACTTTATTTTTTTCTTCCTCTCTTTCTTTTTTAAATCACTTTATAGCCTGATCCCAGCCCCTCTCTCCTCTCCCCTCAGTCCCACCCTCATGCCCCATTTCCCCCTCCTTCTCAGAGAAGGGGAGGCCCCACCCCATGGATACCTGGGATCTCAAGTCACAGCAGAACTAAGCTCATCTTCTCCCACTGAGGTCTGACAAGGCTACCCAGCTAAGGGAAAGGATCCAATGGCAGGCCACAGAGTCAGAGACCACCCCAACTCCAATTGTTACAAGACTCCCATGTTGACTCGGCTGCACATCTGCTACACATGTGTAGGGCACCTAGGTTCAGCCCGTACATGCTCTCTGGTTGTTGGTTCAGTCTCTGTGAGCCCCCATGGGCCCAAGTTAGTTCACTCTGTAGGTCTTTTTGTGGTGTCCTTGACCTCTCCAGAGGGAAATGGAGGGGTCAAGGACACCACAAGAAGACCTACCCAGCGCCCAGTTTAAAAGCCAGGCGTGATGGCATGCCTGTAATCCTAGCACTGGGAGGGCTGAGACAGGGGCATAGCTCAGGTTGGCTGGCCAGCCAGTCTAGCGGAATTAACAAGCTCCAGGTTCAATTAAATCCTGTGTTAAAAAACAAGATGGGAATGATAGAGGGATCACACCTAAAGTCACACCTGTGGCCTCCACGCATGCATGCTCACACACATGCATGCATACCTACACATATGTGTACATATACGAACACACACACACACACACACACACACACACTATCCAATGCCAGTCAGGTGTGGTGGTGCATACCTGGAGTCCCAGCACTCAAGAGGCGAATGCAGGGGGATCACCATGAGTTAGTTCAATGTCGCCTGGTCTACCTATCAAGTTCCAGGCCAGCCAGGGCTACATACTAAGATCTTCACTCAACACAAGACAACAAAAAGCATTTCTAATACTGGAGTTTACCTTTGAAGACTCTGATTCTGGTTTCTGAGCTCAGAATATCAGAAAATGTTCCCTGTACTAACTGCTCTGTTGTAGATCAGCCCCTGCATAGACTCCTTGCCAGTATTTGTCAAACAAGTGGCTCCCGTCTACTTACTGCAGCATTTCTCAGGCCTACCTATTTGCTAGGGTCTCCTGGACAGGCAACTAAGCAACCAGTGCCTCCCTCTCTGCCCCTAGAGGTTCTGACAATTGGTTTCAGTGTGGAGCTTCCTGACAGGCCGCCCAGCTTGCAGAAACTCCCCCAGCCATCCACATGGGCAACTCCTGTCAGAACCATCTGTCCAGCATGAGGTCAGACAGCATCTGCAGTATTCAAAGCGCCACACAGGTGATGCTGCTCAGCAGGGCTGAGAACAACCGCCTACACCGTGTCGCCTCTCTCTGAGCTTTATAAATGGGAAAGCATCACTTTCTAAAAATAAGCTCATCAACAAGGATGGGAAGGAACAGCCGCACACTGCAGCGCAGCCTTTGGGGTGGGGGCAGGAGGAAACAATGGGGCCTTTGCCTCTGGTGAACTTCATCGGTCTGCGCTAACTTGGTCTTTGATTTGTGCCTCTCAAGGGCTGCTTGGAAAAAGATTTATGAAACTAGTGGATGCCGCTTTTGTTTTGCAGCTCGGTGGATAGAAAACAAGCATCCTCTCTACCAAGCTAAGGGGTGTCTTCTAACCTCCAAGAGCTAGAGTGAGAAATGCATGCTAATGTTCGAACACCTGTGGTGGACACGCCCCCGTTATGGGAGCAGGAGGAAGAGGGGAGGGGGCGGGGCAGTCACAGGAGAAGCTGCAACTCTCTGAGAGTTTTGAGAGACGGGCAAGAGGACGAAACAAAAAGGATGCCTGTAGTTGCACCTCATATATATTTAGTCATGTTTCTAATGATCTGGAAAACAAAGACAATTACACGCGACGGGCTTTTGTGTTGCTAGCTTTAAATGCTTTTGAAAGTACATAACCCTGACTGTATCAGAAAGCAGTTTAATATTAATGAGACAGGTTCTTGCTATTCTGTGTAATAAGCCCAACCAAGAACCCGTGCAAGAGACATTTCCTTCGGAACCGTGTTGGCGTTACATAATTATCATGAGCCCATAAACAGAAGCCACTGTTATGAATCAAGAAGTGGGATTGCTTTAAAGAGCAAGTCATTTTAGACCTAAGAGGGGAAACCCCTTTTATATGTACCATGACATTTGTATGCAATTAAAAAAAAATAGGAGACATCACTGAGTGTTTAGTTCTGTGCCTGGGAAGTCTGTGACTTTCTTTTTCTGCGTTTTCATTTCATTTCCAAAACCATAACAAAGACATGAACTAGGTAAATCTTATAATCTCCCTTTTCATATCAAAGTGGGACACAGAGGAACCAAGTGGCTTGCCTAGGGACACACAGCTAGCAAGTAAGAAGTAATACAGATGGACGTTCACGCGGGCTGGCTTCATAGCTCATCTTTTGAACCTGGATAAACGAGAAACAGTGTTTGTTCTGCACTGATGTTGTGTTGTTCTAAGGAATTGCATCTTTTTCTTTCACATGCCCAGGCAGATGGCAGAGAAAACAGATTTCTGGAGGGAAAGGAACCATCACTTCATCCCAAATTTACCCCAGCTCACCTCCCTCAGTTTCTTTGAGTAAATCCAACTTCAGAGAGGCCTGTCTGGTGGGATCCAGAACAGCAGATAGGGGAAACCTTGCTTGAGGGTGTGCGCCACTGGGCTTGGAAAATGGAAAAAAACAGCTTCGTCTTTAAAACTTTTTTGATGGGCAGAGGAGATGGCTCAGTTGGTAAGATGTTGGCTGTGCAAACATGAGGACCTGAGTTCAAGCCCCAGAACTTACCTAAAAACCATGCAAAGCCAAGCATGGTGGTGTTTGCCTTAATCTTAGCACCTGAGAGTAAAAAGACAGGTGCATCCCTGGAGTTCATTGGTGGGTCAGCCTTGCCTACTCAGTGAGCCAATGAGTGAGCCAAAGGATGCAAGTTGTGCCTGTGAATCAAACTTGAAATTACTCTCTGGCCTACACACACACACACACACACACACACACACACACACACACACACACACACACCACCTGAGACTAATGCAGGCAGATGTTCGGATTCCCATGAAAATCCTGCCACGACTTCCTTTCATCTTGTTAATAGCTAGTTAGACATTATCAGGTTCGAAAGCCACAGACAGACACTCTCCCTTCTAAACCAGGAACTACAACTGGGTTAGTGGTTAGAAGAACGCGATGGGCACAGGCATTCCCCATCCCCAAGGTCATTAATAGAAAGCTGTCTAACCCCGATTGCAGTGACTGTCTAGCTGGAGGCTTTCTGGTAAAGAACAGGGCATGCCATTTTTTTCTCCTGTGTGACTCGTCCAAATGAGCCTGCCAGTCACTGGGCGAGGAGAAGGTTCAGAAATGTCATAAAGCTTGCTGGAGCATAGATAGACACAGTGGACACAGTGGCCCGTTGTCTGTACTTCTTATCCCCGCCCCCAAGTGCTTCGCTTTCCTCTGTGGTAACCCTCATGTCCTCTACCCCATGCTCTGTGCGTGTTCTGCTAATGCTTTCCACAGCAATTTCAAGTGAAGAAGAGATGAGAGGAGTCAGAGTGAGATCTTGGTGACAATCTGTGTTCCAAGTTTCTCTCCCTCCTCTCCCTCCCTCCCTCCCCCCTCCCTCTTTGAGACATGGTTTCTCTGGGTAGCCTTGGCTGTCCTGAACTCACTTTGTAGGCCAGGTTAGCCACAAATTCATAGAGATCTGCCTCCCTGAGTGCTGGGATTACAGGCATGTGCCATTGAGCCTGGCTTAAGTTTCCATCTCTTAAGATAAGAACAGGTGTGCATTAGCCTGGGACCACTCCCTTCTAGTTAGGTGAGCTTTCGGTCTTCCCCAGCTTCTCCCTGGAGAAGCCAGTGCTTCCAGATCTTTGCAGAACAAAGTCTTCACGTGCACTGTTTCTACAGTCTCAAGAACAGTCCTGCTTCCCCTGCAGTTGGAAACTCCTCTGCATGCATGAAGCGGCCTCAGCCCACTTCCTCCAGAAATGCTTTCCTGGTGAGGAGTGGCTGGGTGCCCTGGGATCCCTCATAGCCTCTTTGACTTTCCTGCCTGTGGTACTTACTTGTACTATTGTTTGTTCAAAGGTTGTATCTCCCATCTGTTCTCTAAATCCTAGTGGAAGAAGGAGAGTGGGTCTTACACTAACCCACCTAACATGGGGCATTCCACGACACAGCAGAATGCCAATATTTGTTTTAAGATACTCCCCTATGTTTACATAGCATCTGTCCCAGGTTCCAGGGAAAGAGTAGCTCTGCTGTAATGGGTCCCAGGATTCTGTATATCCTTTGCTCTTCATCTACAAGTCCTCAAGTTACCCTAATTTTCATGTGTCACCTGTGTCCTGTTGTACCTATAATATATATTACATATATATTACACACACACACAGACATACAAACATACACACACACACACACACACACACACACACACACACACACACACACATACACACGATGGGTCAAAACCAAAAGAAAAAGAAAAGAGAAAGGAAAGAAAAGGAGTGGTTCAAATAAAGGCAGAGAAAGAATTGAATATTCTTAGAACTCATTTAAATATTTTCATGTAAATTTCTAAACATCACAATGGCTAAACATTTGCCTGAAAGCAAAATGCTTATTTGAAGAGTCAATTGCTATCAAGTAAGTTGTATATTATTAGGTGATTAAAAAGCATGATTTTGTTCTTGTGGGGAATAAAAAAAAAAAAAAAGGACCCAAGTTAAGCCTAACCAAAGCAAGAAGCTCAGTGGCTCCAGAGCATCTCAGTTCCTCCCACATCCCTGCTCCCATGGCATCTTTCTCACCCTGCATCCCTCTTCAACATCACTGCCCTTCTTCATATTCCCATCTCACTAAGGGAACAAATAAGGATTGGGAAGGTGGTATGACCACTAGCCAGAACCATTCACCAATCTGAGATGATGCTCAAGAAGTTAGATGAGAGTCAAAGCATGGACAAGACCTTCTGGTTTTCAGAAGGATATTCTTCTTTCCTCCAGACAGAAACCACTCCCCTACCCAAGGGCCTGTTGGGAGGTGGCCCCCATGAGGCCCCTAGGGAACATATTCATAGTAAGAGCCCAAGGCCCTCACTTTCCTCTCTTTCCTGATACAGACTGAAAAAAAAAATGAAACCTGTTCTTTCCTGTAGTGAAAATTTTGGTGTCTTTCAAAGCCCAGTTAGGTTATGTAAACATCTTTTTATTTTAATCCCAAGTATGGGCTGCTGGGCAGCTTTAGGTTGTTCGCAGCAGCAGCAGACTATTCGCCTCGAGCCTGCTCTCGCAGGGGTGTGATTCTCTCAACTGAAGAGAGTTTAATTCTGGGGATTCTAGAGAGGGTATAAAAAGACCAGAACCCAAGACAGGGTGTGAGACTGTTCCTCCTGTGGGTTCCTGCTGGTTTGTCAAGTGGTCATGAGAAAAAAAGACACAAGAAGAAGAAATTGGAGATGTCCTGACGAGACAAAGATTGCAATTGCCCCAAGGAACTCAATGCCCCTAATCAGCAGGAAGTAGTCTAAAAAGATCTCAATGCCCCCTCTCCTCTCTGACCTTCTGGCTCTCCTACATGGTATTGGGGTGTTGGAAGGGATAAGGGTTGGAAAGGAGGTAGAGGTACAATAAAGAACCCAAACAAAATAGCCAAAAGGCACGCCTACACTTCCCTAAAACAACTGAAATTATTTGTTGACAGACCAGGAGGATAAGGATCTGAATCAAAGCCTTGGCAGGCCTGTGGGTGCTAGGGAAGAGTCCTCGCCTGGCTCTCTCAGAATCTGTGGCTTCCGGCCATCATTGGCTTACCTTTGCTTGAAGATGCTTCACTTTGGTTTCTGCCTTTGTTATCATGAGCCCTTCTATCTCCTGCATATGCCTACCGTCTCCAAGTCTCTCTCCTCACCAGGATGCCAGTCATTGGACTGGGAGCAGTTCTCATCCACCAGGGCCTCATTTGTGCTTGATTATTTTTGTGTACAGTCTATGCAGTGAACATGGTCATTTTCAGAGTTAATAGGGGTTATGGCTTCCCACTTTTTTCTAAGACGCTATATATTGTAGTTATATATAATATATAATCAATTATTGTTATTTTTTCACTTTTTCCTATTCTATATAAAGGGTAGGCAATGGTAAGAGCCAGAAATATTGGGTTACTACTCCAAGGAAACAGTGTCTTTCAGACGTAACAGGACTAATACACATAGGAACTCACAGAGGCTGTGACAGGCCACACAAGACCTACACAAGCTCATGCCAGACGAGGTCCCAGCACTAAGAAAGGACACAAAGTCCTACCCTTAACCAAGAAGGTATTTTCAGTTATATCTCCTGGAAAAGAGAAAATCGGTTTTCTCCAATGGGGTGGAGTGTCAGTGGGCATATCAAACCCATGCTAGGGCAGGCCCATTGCCAAAGAGGAGTTGACAAATACAAAATAGACTCTATGTGTGTAAATTTTTTTTTGTCCTTTTTAAAGGGTGTGTGTGTGTGTGTGTTAATTTTCCTCATTTTGCTTTTTGAAAGAGAGGGAATATGAAGTTAGTGAGTAGGGAAGTCGTGGGGATGTGGGAGAGGGCAGATAATATGATCAAAATATCTTGCATAAAAATGCAATAAATTATAAAAAAATAAAAATATACTTGGCTGGTCAAGTCTCCCCTGCCCCCACCCTACACACACACACACACACGCATTTGTCTTGGGCAATTTTGCTAACTTATATTTGGTTTTTATGTCACAGACGATCCACTTACCTCCGTGAGCAAGTAGTCGCAGAATGAATCCCTCCCAGATGTGACAGGATTTTGTGTGTTCTCTTTTAAGAACAAGGGTCAGGGTAACTCCACACTCATAGCGTTTAAAACAGCCACAGGCTCCTTCTCTGTGCATTTTAGTTCTAGACGTTTTCATGGACGTCAAGCTGACTGGTTCTCTCCACAGCTGAGTCCAGCTTGCTGATGAGCCCGTCACAGGCCTTCTTCATTTCTGTCCCGGTGATTTCCACAGTTCCTTTTGCTTCTTTCTTACCGTTTCCATTTCTCTACTAAGTCAGCTATTTTTGGATGTTGGGTCTGGTCGTCTTCAAGTTCCTGAAACCCTGGTGTCTGTTTCCATCTTGTTGGTCTGGTGTCTTCAGACTGGGCCTGTTGCATTTTGTTATGCCTCCTAATTTCTTTGGGGGGAAAGCTGGGCATGAGTTGTTGAAAGGCACTGGAGCATCAAGGGCCTCGGTGTGAGGTGCGTGCTTGCCTGGACTGGAAGAGGTGACAAAGAGAGTGTAAGCACTGGAAAATGGCTGCGAAACGCCGTCTCTGGATCACAGCATTCGTGGGTAATTAGCTTCATGTGACCCAGGGAAGATCACACCAACAAGACCAGGCAGCAGTCAGCAGGTAGCATCAACTGTAATCAATGGGCAGCTCGTTCCCCAGCTAAAACACCTGTAGGTGAGGAGGGCACATTGAGGGATGTCTGGGGAAGTAGGAAGGGGAAATGGACTTTGATATATCAAGTTATACTAAACACAGCTGTCAAATAATTAATAAAAGATTAAAAAACAGGACAATTAAAATGAAGAAACACTGAATTCTGGCCCCTAGCTTACGCAGGTGAGACAAGGACATGCGTAAGCCCCTCCCCCCCCACACACACAAACACACACACACACACACACACACACACACACACACACACACACACACATACACACACACACACACAGGATGACTGGCTTCGGTGCTTCTGAATATTATTGACAACCCATTTACTTTCTGTTCACATCAAGCCACATCTCAGGGCGTTTCAACTCACACCCCACATCCCACCCGCATCTTCCCAGACCTCCCAACACCATCTTCTCTCTTCCTCTGGGAGGAAGGCTTCCCTTTTCTTTGTGGGCAGGATTAACTGCTTCGTCCTTTGTGTGTTTTTCATAAAGTTCTCACTTCACACTCGACTACAGAGCAGCCCTATTTGAGTCCACACCTCCTTTCAGGTCTGAGCTCCGAGAGAGCACAGACCACACTGCCCTCATCCTCCTGACTCCCTTTCCCTTCCTAACTCAGGCAAACAGTGTGGACCCAGTACTTTCTATTTAAAGGACTGCCCTTTGTTCAAGCCTAATTGGAGATGCTACTACATTCCTGAAGGTAACTGCCACGCTGATTAGGGAGTGAAACGTTCTGTGATTGCTGTTATTGTCGCATAGCTCTGGCTGTTTCAAGGATGCTGTTTCACCAGGACACGTTCTTTGAGCTACTTTAGCCATTCTCACTTGCCTGACAATGACAAGCAATGCACTGCAGGCTGTAGCATTGCACAAGGAAAATCTCAAGCCCGGAGAGTCCCTGGAGGGGGACCTTGTGAAACTTTGATTTTACAGACAAGGAAACTGAGGCCGGGAGGTTAATGGTCTTAGCCAAACAGGATGAAGGGAGGAGCAGAGCTCTCATCCCAGTCAGGAGCCTTTCACTAAATCAGAGCTTTCAAACTCAGAAGCTGTGACTAAGACTGCTGTTGATTTAAATTAGTCTTTTTGTCAGGAAGTAGAGTTAGGGAGCCGTAGCCGCCACTGAATTTGTTTCTTTTGCACGTTGTCTTAGAATACACTGGTTCACTCAAGTTCAGGTGAAAACGGATCTGAGGATCTTTTCTCACCACCTGTCATCCAAGGATTCTGGCAGCCTACACAGAGGAAGCAGAGGTCCCTGAACTGGGAGTAGCCAGCTGGGACACACACACAATCGTCATTGTCAACCTTACAGTCACCATGGAAACACATCTCTGGGTACATCCATAAGGGTATTTCTAGAAAGGTTTAGCCGAGGAAGGAAGACCTGCATGCGGGCAGCACCATGGCATGGGCTGGGGTCCAGGCTGAATACAAAGGACAGTGGTAGAGGAATGTTAGTCTTCATCTCTCTCTGCCTCCTGTCTGCAGATGCAAGGTGACCAGCTGTCTTATATTCCTGCTCTTGAATGTCCTCAATTTTCTAAACTGCACACACACACACACACACATACACACATGTACACACACATACACACACATGCACACATGTACACACACATACATGCACACACATAAAAATAGAGTGAATGAGCGAGTGACTTGATCAATGAACACCTTCTGGACATGGAAAGGTTATATAAATTCCATGATGTCTTATAATACAGAATGAATCTCTAAGGCTGAAGCATGCAGGTTTGTGCCAATATCTAAAGTGGTATGGGGGGGGAGGGGTATCTTTTAGGCAAGTATTTTTAATTAATTTATTCAGATTACATCTCAATTGATTTCCCCTCGCTTGTATCCACCCTTTCCTCCCTCCCTCCCGCTTTCACCCTATTCCCCTCCCCTACATCTATGACCGCGGGGGACCTCCTCCCCACTATATGGTCATAGGCTATCAAGGCTCATCTCAGTACCCTGCTTATCCTTTCTCTGAGTGCCATCAGGCCTCCCCACCACAGGGATGTGGTCAAATATGGAGCACCAGAGTTCATGTCAGAGTCAGTCCCCACTCTCCACACAACTGTGGAGAATGTCCTGTCCATTGGCTAGATCTGAGTAGGGGTTCAATGTTTACTGCATGTACTGTCCCTGGTTGGTGCAGTGGTTTGAGCAGACACCCTGGGTCCAGATCCACCCATCATGATGTTCTTCTTGTAGGTTTCTAGGACCCTCTGGGTCCTTCTATTTCCCCATTCTCCCATACTTCTCTCACCCAGGGTCCCCATAGGATGTCCTCACATCTACCCCAATCTCCTGGTAAGTGAAGACTTTCATGGCACATCCCTTTTGGGCTACTGCCCAATTATAAGTGGGTATATACCATGTGAGTCTTTCTGCTTCTGGGTTAACTCACTCAGTATGATATTTTCTAGTTGAAAGAGTGTTCCTCTTTCTCCACATCCTTGCCAGCATATGCTATCACTTGAGTTTTTGATCTTAGCCATTCTGATGGGAGTAAGATGGAATCTCAGAATCATTTTGATTTGCATTTCTCTGATGATTCGGGACACTGAGTATTTCTTTAAGTGTTTCTCAGCCATTCAATATTGCTCTGTTGAGAATTCTCTGATTCTGAAGCCCATTTCCTAATTGTGTTGTTGGTTTGGGGTGTTTGATTTCATGAGTTCTTTATATATTTTGGATATTAGACCTTTGTTAGACAAATATTTGACTACAACCAACTACAGAAAATTTTCCCTTACAAAGGTGTCAGCTTAACAAGATTGTTAAGGCTGACAGTCCTTCAGTAGAGTCTTTCAAGCATCATTCCCAGAGGCCTTAAGGAACTGGCAACCCCACACTGGAGACTTCTTGCTTAAGCATGAGAAGAAGACCTCTGTTTTGGAGGCAATTTCCTGTCATCATTTTCTAATTTGTGCTCTATGACACCATTGTCATACTAAATACAGGAAGTGTGTTTGCTTATGTAACTTATAAAATATATAGTCTAATAAATTACGATTCTGTTTCTTGCTACTTCCAATGGTTTACTGAAGAGTAGAATTGAACATATATAATCTTATCTCCAAATAATATGAAAGTCCTAATATAGTTATATATACATGAAATGTATATAAATAATGTGAGTGTGTGTGTGTGTGTGTGTGTGCGCGCGCTCGCGCCCACTGTGGGCAACACGGAACCACTGTTCCATAAGCTTTGGTCTTGGACTTCATAAAAAAAAAGAGCCAATATTCTCCTTGGCTGGTGCCTTAGTTTGAGGAGGACCCCAGGACCTAGATCTGCCTGTCATAAAGTTCTTCTTGTAGGTTTCCAGGACCCTGTGGATCCTACTATTTCCCCATTCTTCCATGTTACTCTCGCCTAAAGTCTCAATAGGATGTCCTCTCCTCTGACCCACTTTCTTGGTAAGTAAAGTTTTTCATGGGACTTACCCTTTGAACTAGTGTTTTGATATAAGTGAGTATATACCATTTGCCTCTTTTTGCTTCTGGGTGAACTCACTCATTATGATAATTTCTAGATCAATCCATTTGTCCACAAATTTCGGGAATTCCTTGTTTTTAATAGCTGAGTAGTATTCCATAGTGTAAATGTACCACAGTTTCTTAGTCCATTCTTCTCCTGAGGGACACTTAGGATGTTTCCATGTTCTGGCTATTATGTATAAAGCAGCTATGAACATGGTTGAGCATATGTCCCTGTTGTGTGGTAGGGCATTTTCTGGGTATATTCCAAGGAGTGGGATAGCTGGGTCTTGAGGAAGCCCTATTCTCATTTTTCTGAGAAAGCGCCAGATAGCTTTCCAAAGTGGTTGAATATAGGCAGTAAACTTCGAACCCCTACCAAGACCTAGCCGACGAACATGATATTCTCCACCGTTGAGTGGAGAGTGAGATCTGACTCTCACACAAACTCTGGTGCCCCTTTTCTGACCACGTCCCCTGGATGGGGAGGCCTGGTGGCACTCAGGAAGGATAGCAAGTTACCAAGAAGAGACTCTATATTCTAAGAGCATATATAGGGGGAGGAGGTCTCCCTCAATCACAGACATAGGGGAGGGGAGAAGGGGGGAAGTGGGAGGGAGGGAAGAATGGGAGGAAACAGGGGAAGGGGAAAGGAAAGATGTAATATGAATAAATTAATAAAATAAATAAATAAATAAATAAATACGTGATTTAAATGTTTAAAACTTTAAAAAAAATAAAAAATAAAAATAAAAAAGAGCCAAATAAACACCAGCATTCACTGTTCTCTGTCCCTTGACTGCGAATGCAACTTGATCAGCTGTTTTGTTGGTGGTGGTGCTGTTTTGTTTTTCTGTCTCATTTTTAACTCTGTGTGTGTGTGTGTGTGTGTGTGTGTGTGTGTGTTTTGTTTTGTTTTGTTTGTTTTTCCAGACAGGATTTCTCTGTGTAGCCCTGGCTGTTCTAGACTCACTTTGTAGATCAGGCTGCCCTCAAACTCACAGAGATCCACCTGCCTCTGCCTCCCGAGTCCTGGGACTGAGCAGCTGTTTTAAGCTCCTGCTGCGAACACTTCCCCACAGTGATGGACCCCTGAACTGTGACCCACAATTAAACCCTTCCTTCCCTAAGTTTATTTTGTCAGAGCACTTAATCACAGCAACAGAAAACATAACAAGTCAGTGTGTACCAGGATATCAGTATTTTACCATTACTCTAGGCACATGGATTCAGAATGATTACAGGAGAAAGGGAGGAAAGGCATTGAGGTTGGGAAGAGAATGAAGTGCTCCACACAGAGGAAAGATCCCCGGAAGCCAATTGGCCTCTCTCTCAAGTCCAAGATAGCTGTCTTTTTAGATGTGATTTTTCATAATGCACTGAAAGTCTCCAATCACCGTTTTTGTTTGTTTGTTGTTAGTTTGTTTAATCACGAACAATACAATATTAAGATTCAGTTCTCTCTTACCTCACTGACGTCTGAGACATTCAAGTACATGAATATTATTAAGATGCTTTGTATTCCGTAACAAGAAGGCAGTTAAAAAAAATTAAACAACTGAACAGTTTCTGAACTTCTGCTAAGTGCCGGGGGTCATTCTAGAGGCTTTCCATATTTCTGTCTCCCTCCTCACCGCCTGGCCTGCTTCGTTCAGTATAGGCTCCGGGGTGGCAAGCTCAAGGATGATGGATGAAAAATGTTTGGAAAACAACTTGCATCTCTAAGAAACATGAATAGATCCCGCCTCATTGTTCCTAGAACAATGCTGTACTAAAGAATTTGTTTACACAGCATTTATGTTGTATTAGAGATAATCCATAGGAGATTTAGTGTGTGCGTGTGCGTGCGTCCCTTTACTAATGCGCATGCGCAGTGAGCGGGGGTGGGGTGGGGTAGTGGAGGGTGGGTCTATGTCTGCTGCATCCATGGGAGCCAAAGGAGGATGTTATCTGGTCTCCTCTACTTCCCTCCATCGTATTCCTTTAAGACAGGATCTTTCACTGACGCCCCAGAAATCACCCTTTCTCTGCTTCCTACAGTGCTGGAGTTACAGGCACGCGTGGCTGTGCCCCTGCTTTTTTCATGGGTACGGGGGATTTGAAACCAGATCTTTCTGATCTTGTGGTCAGCAAGATCAGCAAGTGGTCTTATCTGATGAGCCATCTCCCCAGCGCCTTGATCTACAGGTGATTTAAATTATATGCTGTGCGTTTGGAGTGGTGCCCGTCCCCAAGTCTGAGCACCTGAGTTTGATTCCCAGGACCCACTTGGTAGAAAAGGAAAACTGATTTCCACGTCCTCTGCCCTCCCCACACTCACTGTGGTACACTCTCCCACAGCCACCCATCAAAATACACAAAACAAAACAAAAAGTGAAGTAAAGGAGAGAATGTGCCTAGAAATATGCAAAAGCTACATAGGCCATTTGCATAAGAGAGTTGAGCTTCTGTGAATTTGAGGATCCACTGGTGTCCGGGAACCAGTTCCCCACCCCCACTCTATTGGTGTACACATACAATACAGCACCCGCCCCCTTGCATTTCTTCAGCTTTTCTCACCCTGCCTAATGCCTGGTGAAGCCATCTCAGGCCTCAGATCTCAGCTGTGGGGCTGCTAAGGTGGCTGTGAAAACACACCTGGGCACCTTTGCACTTGACTTTGTTTGCCTCCATGTCGGTGGGGTGGCACTGTGCACGTAGTGAAAAAAAAAATTAAGCTAATCTTTAACTTTTTTTTTCCCCCTTTACTCTTCTCAAATGTGCCAGACAATGAAAACAGACTGTGACCTCTGTGTGAAAACAAAGCAAAACCTGAAATGACACTGTTCCCGCTCCCGGGCAGCCACCCTCAGGGTGTGCAGGGTTCTCCTGAGTGCTGTAGTAAGTATGCGGCCCAGCACTTTTCAGGCTGTTTATTTTGCCCCCACTTGCTCAGGGTTGGGTCTTTCTTGTTGAAGAGTCTGTTCTAGAGCCATCCCTGCAGTGCTTGCTCGGAGCCCTTGCTCTGAAATAGTCACACTCCCACAGCCAAGCCGGAATCTGGACTTTTCTACTCTACTGTCCGTATCGATTGGATCAAAGGGAGATCCATCTGGAACCCAGCTGAAGTCCTTGCAGATGGTAGGCTTGCTTCCAGATGGCGTGTTTAATAGGAGAGAGAGAGAGAGAGAGAGAGAGAGAGGTTGCATACCAGCCTCCTCAACTAAGCAAGGCCCTGTGACCTTATTTCTCCCGGGCCTCTTCCAGGTACAGAATGATTTCAGGTGCTTAAGATTTTCACACACAAAAAATTATTCTCCTGATTCAGTTACGAGATTAGGAGGCTCTGGCCAGCTCGGGTGTTGTTTAGAGCCAATTACTGTTCGTCCTCAGTCACATGCCTGCTAGTGGTGGCACAGTTCCTTTTCTCTTTGAGGTTGAGATGAATTAAAAACAATCTCCTCTCAGGCTCCGAGAGGCATTCACAAGCTGTCTAGGAGTTACCTACCAGCTGCTCGGGTTCAGCTGACCTTAAAATGTGGATGGCTTGGGAGGCAGAGGCAGGCAAATTGCTGTGAGTCGGAGGCCAGCCTGGTCTACAAAGCGAGTCCAGGACAGCCAAGGCTAACACAGAGAAACCCTGTCTCAACAAAACAAAACAAAACAAAATGTGGGTGGCTTTCAGAACACTTGAGTGTCACAGAACTGAAAAACAATTGCCCCCACCCATGGTGTAAGTAGACATGGTAAACAAGGCTGCTAGAGCCAAGAAGAAACATAGTGTGTTTCCGTTTGGATCATGGGTATGTGGCATGTGGGCTTCGAGGCAAACTTCCCCGGGCAAATACTCTACTTCTTTTATTTCACCTTTGCAAATGCCCTGTGCCCCAGACTTCTCAATGCATGCCTTTCTATGGTTTAGAACTTCCTATTTCTTCAATAAGCCATTTCGCTCTTGTTATCAAGGGCTTTACTAAGTACAATTCCTGATCTTGAAGCAAGGGACACCGAATGACAGCATGGAGCAAAGTGTTGGTGGAGCCCAGGCCATTCAGTCCAATGTCCCTTCTCTAGGACACTATTTGGTGTCAGTGGGGGGTCACAGGGTCACACCTGAACCTCTGCCTTGTGCTTATCTGTGACACTTGCAAATCACCAGGCCAGTCAATACAAGGGGCATCTTGGGGCAAGCCCAGTTTACCACAGCAGCTACGTGCGTGTGCCCGCAGCTCATTGGCTGTCAACTCAGCACCCAGGAATGAAAGATCTGGACCTTGACTAAGGTTCCTGTAAGCCAGGCTCCACGGTGAGCACCAGCGGCTCATTCGGCTTTATTTGTTTTCCTCTTGGTCAGTTGGATTATGGGGATTCATTAGAAGCTCGGCAGCCACCTGCACCATAGTTAGGGGGAAGGGTTAGTAAGTGAGGGAACACTGGATAAGGTGAGGCTCCTCCTCAGACTGGAAGCCTGGAGCCTCGGCATTCCTGGAGAGTGTGTGGCGTGGAGACCTACAGCTTGTAGGAATGCGCAATGGAGAAACTGGAGCAGAAATTACTGTAACTTGGATGGGACTGAAGTTTGCATTTGAAATATCTCTGAAGATAGCATTTTCTACCCAAATGATAGGCAATGCTATCTTTGTCTAGCCGAAAACAGGGGGAACCCAAACCACTGAAAACATGCATGCTGATGAAGAGAATAAACACTTTCAAGAACTTGAGACTCTCCATCACCACCTACTCAGCTATACACAATGAGAAATCATTTGTATCTATTTCTTTCTTTTTCAGACTTTTAGGGCAGAGTCTCCCTATATTATCCTGGGTGCCTTGGAACTCACTACGTAGATCAGGCTGGTCTAGAACTCGCTGGCTGTACTCCTGCCTCTGCCTCCTGAATGCTAGGGTATCAGACATGCGCCATCATGCCTAGCTGTATTTCTGTTTCTTCATGCCTAGCTTTCTTTTCTTTCTTCCTTTCCCTGTCTCCTATATTTGGGCATGAGTGTTTGTGCGTGTGAGTGGTAACAGGGTTTTTTTTTTTTAAAGACTTTCCTTGAACTCCTGAGCTCTTTGCTTCAGCCTCCTGAGTGCAGAGTGCGTGTGCTGCCACGTCCTTCTGGATATGTTGTCAAGCAAATGTCTCACAAAGACTTAAGGCTATTTAAACTCTCTATAGCTAACAGGGTTGGCTTTGGTGTCTGGTTGCAGTAAAGCCTGTCTCTTCCCTAATTCACATGGGCCCTGCCACTAACTGTTGCCCTATTATTCTGAAATTGATGAGCCTGTCCTGTAGTCATGGAGAATCAGAGCACTGGAAGGTGCTTTGAGGTCATTTAGCCCCTGGGCAGAGCTGTTCTTAAAACCGCTTTAGACCCATGGTAGCTGATACTGCTATCACACCCCTATCATCCTTTCTATTAAGCGATGCCACCCTACATGTATCACGCTTTATTTTCTTTTCCAAGTTCTTTGATCGTCATTTAAATTACACCCTCCATGGTCCTTGCAAGGTGACCTCCTGCTATCCAGTGAGGAATCAGAGGCACTGTGGGGCCTTGATTGGCACGATGCCTCGGCAGCTACTCACTGAAAAGTGGGAATGGAAATTGCTCCACGCAGCTCATGTGAAAGAGTGCCTAGACCCGTTTCCTGGTTGTAACTGCCTGCTCAGGGGCACGTTACAGAGAGCTTCTGCCTCCCCTCTTGTGCTTAAGACTTGGGAGCACATTCCCTAGGTTCTAGATGATGCCCCAGTTTCCAGAACACTGCCCTCTCCTGCTGACATGGAAAACTCCAAGCAGGGTCAGGGAAAGAGGGGAGGAAGTGATGAAACAGGCAGCATCACCGGTCTGATGCCCTTGTTTCTGCAGAGTAGTGGCAGGTGCTGCCGTTCTTAGGCATCTGCCTCACTGTCCACGCAGACACAGGCCAATGCAGTGCTGGGAAATTACTTCAGTGAACCTGTGTGCTGGTATAGAAATGATAAAGACAATTCTTGTGTGGCTGTTAAATAGGCAACGTGCTGGGCACCATCCCCCTTTTTATCCTCACATGAACCGTAGAGGGCATATTACTCTTTGCGATCTGTAGCTAGAGAATTAAAATTAGCGAGATGGACGTCACTTGCTTCAGTCCCCACAGCCAGTGCACCTGTCTGACTCCAGAGCTAGCTCCCCACCAGTGTTCTGAACTGCCTCTCCCACCATCCTGGGAGTAACGCAGCGAGGTATTTGACTTCTCAGCCCAGTGCGGGCATGACTGTTCTTGGCACGTTCAAATCCATAGAGTGTTAGAGGCAGGCATGGAACCACTGAGCTGCAGTCCCAGCCGACTGAGTTCACAGTAGCTACCCCGACGTCAACTCTGTGAGCTGTTGGTATCTGTGTTGCTGTTTGTAGTTTTGCGTCTTAGTTTTATATAGGATGGGACACTTGCTTCCCTGGAGATCCGGAAGCCTTAAATGGGCATGCAGCATCATTCCTGGGAAACTCTTCTGACATGTCTGTTGGCAGGACATAGAATCACGAATTTGATGCTCTGAAAAGACTGTCAAAGCCCAGTCTTTAAAGGAGTGAAAACCACTTCCTCCTGAGTTCTTATTCATTCACTTAAAAGCAATTATCACATGAGTACAAACTCTGTGCTAGGGACAATGCTGAGCAGTAGACATAGAGAGGCACATGGTTGCTTTGTCCTTGTCCCTCATAACTTACCATCTAGGACAGGGGTTGGTAAACAATAGCTTCTAACTGTTTTGCAAATAAAGCATTATTGGAACATAGCCATATTCGCTCATTTGCATATTGCCTGTGGCAATAGAGTTGAGTCGTTTTGACAGAGGTCATATGGCCTGTGGGGGTCTAATGTATTTACTATCTGAACTTTATAATGAAAAAAGTTTGTCAACTACCCTCTTAGTGAGACAGAGCAGATTCATACCTTTCTAGGTCCCTGGGACAGAGGTTAAACACTATTAAATATTCTTGATCACTGGTAAATGTTGAGAATGCCAGTTGAGTTTTTTATTACACTTCTTCTTGTAATAAAGCTGTTGGAACCGACTTTGACAGATCACCCTTCCGCCTGCAAGCCCTGAGAGGATGGCTGTCATCTGAGCAGCTAGCCTTGGCCTGACTGACTAGACGGTCAGAACCACAGCCCAGCTGCTTCTCCTTGAACATCTTAGAGGGCTACAGCTGCAAGGAATTGTTGTAGCTGAAGCTGCAACTCCTGCTTCCGGAGGTTTTGCCAAGGCCATGGCTACTCCAGGAGGCCCATTTCAGCCTGGGAAGGCAACTTTCTATGCAAGACAGGCCCTAGCGAACTCTAGAAGACATCCCAGGCATTCCTCAGTAGCTCAGCAAGAAGACCCCGATTGGTGGGCTTGATGTTGTTGTCTTTCTGCAGGGCCTGTGATTGGTGGGCCTGCAAGCTTGCTATTATTGATGCAAATGCGATCTTTTTCCTCTGTGTGTCACACCCGTGCCATACACAGCTCCTTCAGTTACGTAACCAGGCCATTCAGTTCACACTTAAACCAGCTGAAAGGAATTTCTTGTGTGATGCCCTCCAATGGTGCAACATTCAGCCCTGGGAGAAAGCTTTTCCAGAATGGGCTTCTATCGCTTACTTGAGATTTGTGTTATGGCTGGAGCCACCTAAGCTGGTAACACAAAGAGGAGATGGCATTGGTGGTGGCAGAGGAAGCAGCGGCAGCTGTCTGCATGGCGCGGCAGCATTGGTAGCAGTGAGAAGGCAGCAGAAGGGCAGAAAACCAACAGAGAGTAGAAGGAATTGAGATGACGGAAGACGATGGAAAGAGGCAGGCAGGAAGCCGAAGCTGTAGAAGGCTCTGAAGCGCTGAAGATAGGAAACTGCAGGTTCCGGGCCACTAAAGGGTTTCAAGAAGCTGCCGAGACGCCATGGGAATCTGCATTGCTGAAACCGTCCCTGAACATGGCTCTCTGTATCTACCACTCCTTGTAACCCAAGCCCTGTACTACTGGTATATGAGCTAAGTGTCTTTACATGAAAGATACCTTCTGATACTACAGAGAGATACGACTGATACTTACTGAGGACAGGGTCCAGAATGGAACCATCAGCACCTGACCGAGCACCCAGAACATCAAATTGCTCTGCCTCGTAGTGTCCAGTTCAGGACCCAGAGCCACAAGCTTCCACTTCATTACTACAGCCCATGTATGGAACCTTAGCACTCAAGAGCCCAGAACCACTAGCTCTGGTTCAGCCAGCCTTTGCCTCTTTGCAGTTCCCGTCGTAAGAGTGCAAAAGATTCCCCAGCCAGATGATTGGTCAAACTGGAGTCACCTTTTCTAAGTCTTGAAGGTACCTGGTGATATGGCTCAGTGGGTAGAGTGCTTGCTCAGCACACACAAAGGCCTGGGCTTGATCCCTAGCATGGCACAACGAGAGCGTAATGGTGAATGCTTGTGAACTCAGCACCTTGGAAGATCAGAATGACCATGAGTTCAAGGCCACTGAAGATATATGGGGACTTCAAGGCTACCATGAAATACATGAGACCCTGTCTAAAAGAAAGAAAGTACATGTGATTATTCCCAAACTAGCCAGCCATGATAGCTTCTTAATTACAAGAGTAAAGTCACCATTAACATTTACTGGGCATTTTCTACCTGCCAGGTAACACACTGCCCATGGCTTAATACAATTCATACCATAACCATGCCTGGGCTAACCAGTATTCTTGGCTACATCTTATTTGGTTTTATTGATTTGGGATGCTGAAAGTTGATCCCAGGGCCTAGCATATGTTCTACAAGTGAGCTACACCCCTAACTCCTGATATCCCCATTTTTTTTTCCAGCTAAAGAGTAGTTGAGCAACCTGAGGACCACAGCCCTGGAAACCTGGTATGTGCTGTTTTCTGCTACTCAGAGCTGGAAAAGGGAGCAGGATGTGGGCTGTGCTCATGCAGATAAGAGAGAGTTGGGGGGGGGGGGTTGGAGAGAGTAATCCACCCAGGAAGTAACCAGGTGGTACAGGCCTAGCATCTGCTGGGCCTATTATTAGTGCCAAAAAATCCTGTATGTTGGATGTGATGAGGAGGGGATGGAGCTGTGTCACTTTGCTCTCTAGGTCTCCCGGTAATTAAAGTGCTTCTGAGAGTCAGATGCACCCAATGTCTTCACTGGTGCTGAGTAACGGAAGCAGCTTTGGCTCAGTGAGGATGACAAGAGAAAGCATGTGTCCACTTTGTTCATGCTTGGCGTGAAGAAGGACCTTCCTTCAGCTGATTCCCATACCCTTTCTTGGAGATTTCTAAGACCCTATCTGTGCCAACCCCCACAGTATCTTCTGCTTTCAACTTCACAGTGGCACATGTCTCCCCTTCCTTAACACATTCTTTCTAGGAAACTGGAGGCCTTCCATGGAATCTTGGTTGTGTCTGTGGGGAGCTACAAATATACTCAGACATCAGATGTTTCTAGGGTGCTGACTGTCCACCTGGCTTCCCCCTTTTTATCTTTTTTTTTTCTTTTTCTTCCTTTGTCCTTCGTTTTGTTTCTTTCTTTCATTTTTGGGGGACTTGATCCCTCTCACTGACTTAGATTCCTCAAGTATGTGAGGCTGGCTGGCCATTGAATGCATGGTCCCACCTTCCTTTTCCTCCCTAGCTTTGGAATTACAAGCTCAGCATGCCCAGATTTTATAGGTGTCTACCAGGGAAACCAACTCAAGCCCTCATGCTTGCAAAGCAAGAACTTTACCAACTGAATTATCTCCCTAGCCTTCTCTTGGGACTATTGGTACGTGATATTAAGCCAAGAAAAAAATAGTGCCTGAGTACATCTCATGTCACAGCACGGGTGGTAATTTACTGAATTTAAAAGCAAGGGGATACAAGCTTCAAACACCTTTGTACCTACCATGAAGGCATAAGCCCAGGTCACCAAATTTCTTAGGGTCTAACTAACCTGCTTACATTAGATTTCTAATGTAAACTAACCTGCCATTAGTTTACAACTGTCTGGGAAGATTGGCTCACATTGTGGATGTCCACATAGCACCATCAGTTCAGTCCATAGGAATGTGTGCCTGTATTTTACCGTCTATATTAGGGTTCTTGTCTGCACCTCGTGGTCAGCTGGAAAATGACAAGGGGTGACGGACATGGACGATATGGAACTCAGAGGCATGCACAGAAACTGTCCCACTGTGGGCGTCTGCACTGCTGAGGCCTCCACTGTCCAGATGGATTAAAGACCTCAGAATAAAACCAGAGACACTAAATCGGTTAGAAGAAAAAGTGGGGAAAAGCCTGGAACACATTGGCACAGGAGACAACTTCCTGAACAGAACACCAACAGCCCAGGCCTTAACATCAACAATCAATAAATGGGACCTTATGAGGCTGAGAAGCTTCTGTAAGGCAGAAGACACTGTCAACAGAACAAAGCCCACAGACTGGGAAAAGATCTTCACCAACCCTACATCTGACAAAGATCTAATATCCAAAATATATAAAGAACTTAAATTAAACACCACCAAACTCAATAACCCAATTAAGAAATGAGGCTCATGACTAAACAGAGAATTCTCAACAGAGGAATATCAAATGGCTGAGAAACACTTAAAGAAATGCTCAACGTCTTTAGTCATCAGAGAAATGAAACGGTTCTATGTATCTACCATTCCTTGTATCCAAAGCCCTACACTTCAGATATATGAGTCACGTGAGTTCAGAGGTCAGCCTGAGCCCTTGCTGTAACCCTGACAGAGCATCTGCCTGAGAAGCAAGTGCTCACGACCCCTGGGTGCCGCGTGGGGTTGCAACGAAGCCAGAGACACAAGCTACTCCCTTCACACCCTGCTGTACTCACTGCAGCTCCTGCCACCCTGGAAACATCTTGGGGAGGCCTTGGATTTTCATACACAGGCACTGCCAGCGTCATATTTGTGGAATACCTAAGTAGCCTGTCTCTATAGAATTAGCTAGACAGACAGGATTGGAGAACTCCGAAGCTAATTATGCCTCCTGTAAAATGAAGCTTCGCTCCAAGGAAAGAGAGTGCCAGGTGTAGTTGTTGGGTTTTTTTTTTTTCCTTCATGCCTGTCTGTTTCATGCCAAGATGCTTTCCAAGCTGCCCCTTTGTTCAAGTTTTTTTTTCATGAAATGACTGTATTCTCCCACAGTTCACTTTTACATTAAAAAATACAGAGTTAAGGAGAGAGATGGTTCATCAGTTGAGAGCACATATTGAGCTATTGCAGAGGACCAGAGTTCTGGTCCCAGCACCCACCTTGGGCAGCTCATAACCGTCTATAACTTTAGCTACATTGGATCCAATACTCTCTTCTGCCCTCTAGGGCAGGCACACACACACACACACACACACACACACACACACACACACACACACGTGTATACACACACACACACATGCCCACTTAGATAGATAGATATAGATAGAAAGATAGGCATAGATAAATGTATATAGATGTAGAGATACAGAGATATTTAATATTCCCCAAAATGTTATTTAGTGCTTAGATGTGTATGTGTGTGTGTATGATATTTTTATAAAGAATTTCCAAAAACATAATGCTTTGTCCTCTGTCTTTGATCCCTTCCTGCTTTTTTGAGGCAGGGTCTCACACATACAGTCTAGCTGGCCTACACATGCTCTGTAACCCAGGCTAGCCTTGACCTCCACATGTTCTTGCCTCAGCTTCCTGAGTCCTGAGATTAGCTGTGTGAATATTATGCCTGGATTCCTTTTTTTTTTTTAAATTTAATGCTCAAAATCAGCAAACTAACAGAAATGATTCAAGCTTTCTAGTTTGAATTTATGCCAAATTGATTCAAAGTTAACATGCTTTTGAAAGGGCTATCTAATTAACTCTCGCGTGTCTCTGGCTATTACGTAATGCTGTTTCGGATCTCTACTATGCTAGTAGTTTTTTGTTTTTGTTTTAAGAAATAAAGGCACCAGGGAACAAGAAGGCAGAGGAAACGGAGGGGGAAATGGGATTAGAAGATGAATTAAACGTCATTCTGTAGTGTCTTTAATTTAGGTATTTCAGGGCTGAGGTGACAGTTCAGTTGATAAGAATGCATGTTGTGGAAACATGACAATCCAAGTTTGAATCCCAAGCACCCCCACAAAAGGCCTGGCATGACCATGTGAGTCTGTAGCCCCAGGACTAGCTTACAGAGAAGGGTGAGTCTCAGGAAGTCGTTGGCCAGCTAACATGCCCAGTGGCTGCCTTCCAGCTCAGTGAGTGGCCCGGTCTCAAGGCACTGAGGTGCAGAGCTGTCAAGGAAGAAGCTGACATCCTGCGCTCTCTGACACAAACCCAAGCAGAGCTCACCTTCCTTTGGGCACTTTCGCAGTGAGAAGGGGTGTGTCTCCTTTCCTCTTGTTCTGTGTATCCCCTGGTCAGGTGACTAGGCCTCTTCGCCTTCTGTGAGGACTGTGAAATAATTCAATTCTTTGTGGCTCACCATCTAACTTTCTGGTTTTGCTCTGAGTTTATTTTTCCTCAACCTGTTTGCTTTGCAGGGCTGATGATCAGACCTCATTCAATCACCGAACACTGAAGTCCCCAATAGGCCACTGGGACTGTGCAAGGTTTAAAGACCAGGAGGAGGTCAATGCAGTCTGTTCCCTACGCTCAAGGAGTAGTGTGGGACACATGCCCATCACACACAACCTAGCTCAGGGTCACGGATGCAGAAAGGGAACCATGTGCCATCATGGTGAGATGGAATGGTATGATTGAACCCTGACCCCAGGCTGAGATTGGCAAGCATCCCTGGTCCTCTAACTTACGCCTGCAGATTCCTATTCATTATTGTTGGACTTCTCGGGGCAGAGTGCTGTGCTATAGTCTCCCCCCCCCCCCACACACACACCCTGGAGTAGGATTCCAGTGAAATGTGAGATCTAAGTTAGATGAGGGATTTAAGAGCAAGGGGGGTGGCTCAGCAGGTGGGAGTGCTTGCTAAGCAAACACGGGGACCTTAGTCTTGACCCTGGGGCATAAGTGTGTGTGTGTGTGTGTGTGTGTGTGTGTGTGTGTGTGTGTGTGTTCCTATAACCCTTTCACTATGGCATCGATAGGTGGATAGCTGAGGTTTTCTGGTTGCCAGCCTAGATCAGTGAGAGACTTTATCTCAGGATAATAAGGCAGAGAGTGGTAGAGCACAACAGCTGATGCCCTCCTCTAGCCTCACATACATGCATAGACTCACATATGTCTACAGACATGTATGTACGTATCCTGTACATATAACAAACACCATCATACATGTATGCACACACAGAGGAGGTGATTGTCTATGCATTTGCAGGAGGCTGAGAGGTAAAACAGGAGGCCAGGAGTTGAAGACTGATAAGACAGTATTCACCCTGGGCAAAGGTTACCACACAGACCACTAGGCAGACAGCCACCAGTAGGCACCCAGGCAAACAGAGGCCACACAGAGACAGGTACACAAGCCTATGCGTGCACACACATGGAAAGGCTGGTAAAGGCAGAGGTTCAGGCCTCTGACCTCAAGGCCACATTAATACCAAGTCACACAGAGATAACATTCTATCAAAAGTGGTTATGTAACAGAATATATCAGTATTTTCTTTGGGGTTCTCCCTGCACATTCAGTGTTAGCTGTGTTTTCTTTTTAGGTAACGCATACCAGATATCCATGTTTCTAAGCATAAATCAGTCCCAATGGCCTTCTGTTTCCAACAACAACAACAACAACAACAATGCACGCACATCACATGCATGCATGCATGCACATCTACAATTCCATCACTTAGGTGTCTGAGTTAGTAGGCCAGCCTGGGCAACATAGTAAATTTCAGGTCAACCTGGACTACAGACTGAGACTTTGTGCCAAAAAACAAAAACAAAGAAAGGGAAGGAAGGGAGGGGGGAGGGAGAGAGGGAAGGAAGGAAGGAAGGAAGGAAGGAATAGAGGTATTCTCAAGTTTATGTACAACATAAACAGAACTGGCTTCAGAAGAGGAAATGGGGTGGGCCATATAGTGAGGGATCTTACAGAATTTGTGGGCTGAGTTTGCCATAACTTTACAGAGGGGTTCCTTTCTTATCATGTGTGACCTGCTGTTATGAAAATATCCTTTGCCCCGAGTGTTCCAACCAATTCTTTTGCCAGCTGAGGGCTAGTAATAAATGATTGTCTCCACCTAAGATTATCAGGAGGCGATTTCCAGTTGGAGGAAGCTGGTGTCTGGGGGTATGACCTTGAACAGTCTGTCTTGCCTCTAGCTGCTCTCTCGCTCTCTCTGCTTCCTGGATGCTATGAGCAAGCAGCTCCTAGACTTCCTCTCTCAACTTAGACCCTAAACCGGAACCCTTATGTTGGCCCCACACAGAATAGATGGCCTTCAGGGTGGCCATGTCAACCTCAGACAAGGGTACCAGCACTTCAAGGTGCTACGGTCAACACAGAGAATGTCAGAAACACACAGAATTCAGCCCTTTTTGGTATTGCCCTGGGTGAAAAACACCCCCAGTGTCCAGGTCTGAGTGAAGGACTGGCCATACCCACTGAGAAGTTGAAAACTGTCAAAATTTACAAGGCATGCAGTCTAGAGGTGAGGACAACAGCAAAGTAACCCTGCCATTACTCCCCAAATTTTCAGCCCCTTCTGGGAAACAAGATGTGTCAGTCCATACTGTGGGTGCGATTAAGTCAAATTTATGTTAAGTAGATTTCTCTCTAAAGCAAACCCAGGAGAGTTATTATTTAAAGGCAAAAGTACACAGTTGTTAAAAGGACTAAATTTTCTTTCATCAAAATTGTTTGGTAGACAAAAATCTTTCTTGAGTCCCAGCTTTTTCTAGCTGCCTGGGAAAACTCTAAATACTTATGCGTTTCCAACAGCCCAGTATGTGTGGGCACCTCAACCAGTTTAATCACGTTTTCCAGCTTGTACTCTCAATATGCCTTTCCTGGTCTATAAATGTGTGTGTGTGTGTGTGTGTGTGTGTGTGTGTGTGTGTGTGTGTGTGTGTGTATGTGTGTGTGTGTGTACGCACATGTGCACACACATGTGTGCATGTTCATGCATGTGTGTATGTATGAGTTGCATGTTTTTGCATGGACAGGATTTCTAGCCCTCACGGTAGGGCTGTTGTATTTTCATGGTCTTGCCAACAGAATGCTTAGTTTCTGGGGAAAAGTTAAATATTTAAAACTAATAGGACAGCAAGATGGCTCAGTAAAGGTGCTTAACACATAAGCGTGATGACATGAGTTCAATTCCCAGAGCTCATGTAGCGGTGGGAGGAGAGAACCGACTCTATGAACTTGACCTCTGACATCCAGTCTTGCACTATGCCACACCCCAAGCCCATCCACTTCCACATACAACCGTAATAAGTAAAACAAGGTTTTGAGAAAAGAGGTACAAAGGCACCCTCCACTAAAACTCGGAGCAACCTGACTCGGGCCATCTGGAGTCTATGGCCTTCTGTGGAATCCCAGAAAAGAGCTGAGGCACAAAGAACACTGCATCGTGTGACAAGAACAGGACAGGCACTGTTATCCCACCTAGGATGATGCAACCCAACCTCCCCAGGAACTGAGGGAGCACCTTTCTCCTGTTCCCTACCAAGACCCCCTCAGTGCTCTGCTTGTGACCTGAAGGCATTCTCTCTTGCTTTTGTTTCTGAAAGTGGGTCACTCTCCAGCTTGCCTTTCAGTTCCGGGCAATGTCGCCTGCCTTCTATACTCTCGCTTAGCAGCTTAGGTCAAAGAGAACAGAAGAGACAGAGCCTGCCTACTTAGGTCACAGGGCGAGCATGCTGGAGTTTTGTCCTTTACTCCTTAAGGCTTTGAAACGGATTTCTATGGGGCCAGGCTTGCTCCAGAAGGGCCTGGGAATAGCTCATTGTTTCCCTTATATTCCCTGATTCTAATGGGTCTATTAGCTAAGAATCTCCTCTAAACTCTGAAAGAAAACCCCAAAGCAGCTGTAATTACTATGCGGAGCCCCTTCCTGGGCATCAGGGAGGAGGCTGACTGCTGATCAATGCTGGAACCCTGGAACAGAACAAATTGGTCCCACAAGCTGCGAGTGACAGCCTCTCCGAATACAGCTGCTTTCTTCATTAGGTGCCTAAAAATAGCCCCATCCTCGCAGGCTGGGTTGCTGGGAGCCTTCTGCCACCTCCATTTGTCTGTTTCATTCAGAGTTTCTGTACGTCTATGACACCCCAGTACTATTTCAAACTGAAAGTGCACTGAAGGCACGTTGCCTTGCCTCCCAAACACTCACTCCAGCTCTCCACGACTGGCCAACAACTGGGGAGACTCCGAATCTTCCTGCGTCTTTGCCAGTCTCCATCTGCCTCAGTCGTTTGAATATCACCCACATTGCCAGTGAGGATCTACAATGATTACTTTCTTCTGCTAAGGAAATGTTCGTTATATGTGTCCTTTTCTTTCTTTTTTTATGGATGGCTTATGAAAAGTTGAGCACAATTACCCTTTCCAGCTGACTTGGGGTTAGACTAAGTTTTCTACTCAGACTTCACTGAGGAGAGATGGTTTCTCCTTTTCCTTCAAGGGTTGTCTGTGTGAGAGAGACCAGTGTCTATGCCTATTTCTGTGCCAGCATCTAAATGCGATGCAAGGGGCTGGGGAGATGATGGCACGGTGTCTTAAGCACTTGCCGTGAAAATGTGAGGACCAGAGTTTGAATCCCCTGAAGCCCCATTGGAAAAACAAAACAAAACAAAAACCATGATGCAGTAACATGAATCTGTAACCCTGGTACTCCTCTCTGGAACCGCATAGGCCAGCTAGCCTGGTGTCTAACAAAAGAGAGCCTGCCTCAAACAAGGTGTAGACCTAGGGTTGGCCTCTGACCTCTACACATGAACTGTGGTACCTGTGCACACCCATAAACATATCACATGTATGTGTGAGCACACAGATACACACCATACGCATATCACACACACACACACACACACACACACACACACACACACACACACAAACTTTTTAAAAAGTGATGCAGAAACCCAGTGTGGAGTCAGTGACACAACTGTGTCACTCTGTGGCTAGCCCTGCCCTTCCCAGCTTGCCTCCTGGGAAAGTTGGCTTTGTACTTCCTTGGAGGTGGCAGGGTGGATTACAGCAAGGTAACGTCCTATGGTAGCTCACAGCAGCCAAATCATTAGCCTTCTCACTTTCGGAATCCAGGGTTCTGAGGAAGCATAACATAAAAGGAGAAAAACCAAGAGAAAAGCAAAATAAATCAACCTGGTGCTTTACATATCTATTTTTCAAGCCCCTTCTCCCCCAACCCCGTGACACAGACAAACCCACCCACAGTAGGAGAGATTGCTTTTATAATTAAGATATGGAAAATAAACCTCCACCTTAAGTTCAGCCACTCTGTATGTGCACTGGTATATATAACTGTATGAATTCAATGCCTTTAATAGGACTGAAAATCCTCAAGATGAGAGCTAATGTTGCCATGGAAACGTTGCATGCCTTGACTGCAGGACTCAGTTTAAATTTGCAAACTTAGTACCACATTAGCTTTTTTCATATTGGATTTCTGGTTGATCTTTTCGGAGGATAAAAGAAGAAAAACAACATATCTTGCTAGTTGCTCTTGCTCCACTCACAGCTAAAGGAGAAAGTGGTTTGTAATTATTCCCACATGTCTGTCTATATCTATCTATCTATCTATCTATCTATCTATCTATCTATCTATCTATTGATCTACCTATCTATCATTTATCTGTATTCATGTGTATATAATACCTATCATATATCATATATTACTCATATATTTTACCTGTATGTATGTATATATGTATATATGTGTATATTACCCCCCCCACACACAAGGGAGCCTACACAAAAAGACTACATAAGAGGGTGCAGATTTTGTAGCTGACCAAGAGTAATTTGGTTCTAAGTTTTTAAAAATCCCCATAATTTATTGTTCCCATAGAATTACATGCCCAAAGCTTGGCTTGATCATTAATGGCTCTTGCATTCAAAAGTACTAATTTTACAGAATTCAAAGCCCTTTAGAGAATCAGAAAGGCAGGAAAGCAGAGAGCCCAAATGCCTGATGTTGCCTGCAGCCCTGTGCTCATTCATGGACACCATGTACTCTGCCAAAGACAAAACTGGGACCTGCAGAGAGGAAACAGGGAGAGAACGCCATTTGGGAAATGGATGACATTATTATTCAGGAGGCAGAGTGTCACTGTCCCCACCTTTTCTCCAGCCCTTGCCTATTGATGCTACTCCTGGCCTGGCTCACAGTAACCATTAGCAGGCCTAACAAACTGACACTCAGGCTTTGGACTCAGGTGGGCTTGGGTGTCAGGGTTCATGTTAATGACCTTGAACTTCCTTGTTCTTGCTAAGTAGAGACAGCCACGCTCACACCACATGGCTCTGGCAAGAAATGTTTGAGAGGATATATACAACCCCCCCTTCAGTGGTCTACTCAGCATCAAGAGGTCCTCAACAAATCACCTTTTCTTTCAGGTGAAAAATGTGCACTGTCAGAGTCTCTGAGGACACCGGAGAGGCACACTGGAGAGCGTCCACTGAGTCTGTGGAGTCACAAATGCCCTTTCTTCTCTCATTCCTCTTGGTTGGTTTTGCTTGAATTCTGTTCCTAATCTGTTTTCTCAGTCAATTATTTGTCCTGAAAGTCTTCTTGGCTTCCTTTTCTCCTAATGTCTTGGTAGCTACCACAGGCCTGATATATCATCCCTACTAAATGGGTACAGGAGTGAGAAGTCGGGGGTAGGGGGTGTGCATCATTTCACAGAGTCTCTATTTAAACTTTTCTTGGAATTCAATGCCAAATCCTGGACAGAGCTTAGCAGGGGCAACTGGCATCAGGGGAAAAGAGCAGGATCCCAATTCATCATTTACTAGTCATTTCTAATCAACATTAGCCTGCCCTTTACTGTGACCTTGAACTGAACTAGCTGCAGCCAACGGCTCAGTCCTGCTCCTGTTTCAAGCCCTATGCTAATTACCCTAGATCTGCTACTTGAGATGTTGAGTGCCACAAGTAGCCTCGTGCCCACATGGTGGGCCCAGGCGGTGTGGAGTGGACCACCAGGATGCTTTGCACCACAAGAAAACCATAGCATCTGAGTTTTATCAGTGATAATCTATCCATCAGTCTTCTAGGGCCTGGATGAATGACTTAAAAAAAAAATCGTTTACTTATTTCCCAGAATTCTCCAGGCTTGGAAGTCTGAGATCTAGGTCTAACTTCTCCTGGTGTCCTCAGGTGGCCTTTCCTCTGTGTGCACAAGGGCAAGATCACTGTTTTTGTCCCTCTTCCTGTAAAGCCACCGCCCTTAGGGATCAGGGCCCTATCAAGCCTGTGACCCTGTTTCATATTGTTTACATTCAAATGAGCTGGTGTTCAAGTAGTTCCACTTGACCTCAGAAAACAGGTCTACTGCAGGGGAATGGCTTCCTTGGTCTCTGTTTAGCTTTGCTTCCCAGCCCTTCCTTCCTTTGCTCAACCTCACTTTGCTTCTCTGCTTGCTTCCTTCCTTCCTCCCTCCCTCACCCTCCCACTCTTCTCCCCCCCTTCTTCTTCTCTATTCTCCTCCCTTTATGTCCCTCTGCCTTGCCCTGCCCCTTTTCCCTCCCTCCAACTTAATGGTATACTTAAACACAGCGGTCCCTAGACCTTTTAACAGCACTCATTGTCTGCATTTCGATTTCCACACATTGAAAAGGTGGACTAATGGATGGAGAACAGAGAAGCAGAGAGGGCAGACTCAATTGGGAAGCAGTGTTAGTGAGGAGGTGGGGCCATGCTCGCATGGGACAGGAGATGCAGTGTGTTACCATACTGTGGCAAAGGGGAGGGGGAACCTCCCCATTGGATTAGAGCCCTGTCTGTGTAGAGTAAGAAATACCTCGTGTAATATTTTTCCTTCTCATTTTTCTCATCAGCTAAAAAAAAAAAAAAAAAGGCAAAGCAGAAAAGCCACAGGGTGCTCCCAATCTGAGTCCCGAGTCCTCAGTGCCTCTTTCTACTTTACCTTGCAGGGAAGTGACATTGATAAATGCAATCCCGTCTATACCTGGTTAGAAAAAATAATAATCATGTAAACTGAAAAGTATTGCTCAGATTAATTCTAATGAGGTTCAGGGGGAGGAGGGGAAACAAGTAACAACCAAAACTCTTTAATAAAGTGTTCTAAAAAGAAAAGGAAAAAAAAAAAAAAGAATCATCGCCCACTTCTGCACTTCCTGCTTTTGGCAGGGATGGGGAGTGGAAGTCTGAAAAGACTGTGAGACAGTCTGTTCTCATGGTATTTCTAGCTGAGAACAGGAAGGAGGGGAACTCTATCTGAGTGAGAGAGCCCGTTCTGCAGTGATTAACAGGCCAAAGAAGTTTCACTGGGCACCCAAGCTTGACAACACCTCTGAAATCTTCACCTTTATTGGGTCAGCCTCAGAAATTATTGCTGGAAGCCACAGCAGAACTGATCACCAAGGCGGCAAGCAGCACATGACGGACACCATACCTAGGGAGGCACTTCTCTCTAGCCTGAGTTAGGTACCAGAGACCGAGATGGAACCCACGTGGCCACTGCCCTTCCCTTCTGCAGCATGTGAGGGAGCTGGAAGAATAACGCATCGATAAATGAAAACTATTTTGGAGATCAAAACAGTGCACACTCTGCGGTATCCTAAGTGTGCAGATGATGCTAAGTAGGTACCTTCCACACGCTGCCCAGGGATCCTCGTGGGCTTGCATTTCTTCTCCCCCGCCCCCTGCCTGCCTTGGCCACCCCCCCTCCCCGCCCGCCTTGGTCCTCTTATCACTCATCACTGGAATATTCTGCACCTTCAGGCAAAGCCTGTTTCTCGACTGACTGTCTTGCCCGTCTCCAGTCACAACAGACTTCCCTGTGTAGGGGGCTGATGAGTCACCACAGCTGAATCACGTTAGCAATAAGCATGGGATGATTAATGCCTATTGATTGGCTGGGCGTGCTGGAACCAGAACAATTCCAAAGTCTAGACTAGCTCATACTGTCCCCTCATTACCTGCAGCGAGTTACGCGCTCTGGTGTCTAACGTTGCAGCCAAGCATTCCCGGCAACGCCCTTGGTCACCATAACTCCAATTAGACGGCATAAATCCCCTGAAGGCATGCACCAATGATGTCTTCACAGGTAAGAGCAATCCAGGCACAGAGGGAGGGGTCGACTGTCCCCACCACACTCTCCTTCCTGATGCTGAAGGGAAGAGGGCGGGATCCCCCCTTCTCTGAGAGTAATTCTCTCACTAGTCAATTGGGAACACTTTCTAGAAAAAGATTTTCCTTGATTTTTCCCTTTGACGGAATGTAATGCTGAGGATAGTCTCCTGACAAAGGACTCGTAGTAAGTAGTCCATGCTTGACTGAAATGGTCATTACTATGTTTACCCCTATATTTAAATGCAGGCAATATGCTTACATGGTGAGAAAGACATTTTCTAAGGGCATGTCCCTTAGGCTGGTCCACTTGGGACCTGCCGCACGGAACTTACTATGACTTTTGTGTTTGTTTGTTTGGATAGTTTCACTTTGTAGCCAATGACAGCCTGTTGATCTTCCTGTCTCAGACTCCTTTGTGTTAGGTTTGTAAGTGTGCACGACCACATCTGGTTTACCATGGTATTTTCAGCTGACATGCTATGTGACATACCCAACCATAGATTTCAGGATGTGTCTATGCTGACATTTTCCAGACTTCTGTGTAAACTTAGGGTAGCTTCATGACCTTTTATCTTTCATGCGGGGGATGTGGAAACTAAGATGACACACACAGGAAAACATCATGCCTGTGTTCAGCAGTGCAGCAAGTGTGTAGTGCACAGATACAAGGACGTGAGAGGACCCTGAGTCCCCTCTGGAGAGCAGAGGATGAGTCTTTAGCCCCCCCAGATCAGAATGCTGATAGAGGGATTGACGTTTGTTCGGTTTGCTGTTTGAGTATAACATCCTTTTAAAAAGTACATGTTCATTGTAGTAAATACAGAAGAGAGACTGGCACCAAGGTGACTGCTGGTGTCACTCCAATGTGACCCATTGCTCTTTATCACTGAAGTCATTTTCTGAGCACCCTAGGGATGTTCAAATAACAGGATCCCTTTGTATAGCTAGTCTTCAGAATCTTCAGGTTCAGCATCAACAGATTTCACCCAACCCTGGGAGGAAATGTTGGGAAAGAAATTATGTCTGCACGCTGAACATGCACAGACCTCCCCCCCCACAAACCTTGTCATCTCTAAACAATGCAATATGACAAGTGTTTGCATAGCATTTGCATTGTATTAGCCATTGTGAGAAATTTAGAGATTTGTTAAAAATATGTGGAGAGTAGGAGGGCTCAGAATTGCATGAGGCCCTGAGTTTGATCACCAGCACTACACACACACACACACATGCATGCACACACACACACACACACACACACACACACACACTCATATATGGGAGAGTGGATGTGATGGCTTGAATAAAAATGGTTCCTATAGGCTCACATATTTGAACATTTAGTAACTACAGAATGGAACACTTTGATAGGTTTAGAAGGATTAGTGGGTGTGGCCTTGTTGGAGGAAATGTGGAGGAGGAAGTTTCCAAAGCCCATGCCAGTCCCAGGTTCTTTCTCTGCTTGTGGGTCAGGATGTAGCTCTCAGCTACTTTTCCAGCACCACTCCTGTCTGTCACTGTGCTCCCTGCCATGGTGACAATAGACCAAGCCTCTGAAACTATAGGCAAGCTCCCAATTAAATGCTTGCTTTTAAAAGAGTTGCCTTGGTCATAATGCAATAGAATACTGACTAAGACAATGGGTTATAGTATATTTTTAAAAACTTACTGTGTCGTTTTATATAAGGGACTTGAGCATCTGTGCATTTTCGTATCTGTGGAGTCTTATTCGATGTAACCTCTCACAGATACGGAGAGGTCAACAGCTATTCTTGCCTACAAGCCTTTCTTTTTCTTAAATAGTATGCAGTAAGATACCCTGTGATTCATTCCCTACATAATTTGAAGTCCCTCTGTGAGTGACCTGCTTTTCAATGACGTCACAAAGTACTGTCCTACACCACATTACACTCTTCCAGTCTCCTAGAACAGGAATGTAGAATTGTTTTCAGTGTTCTACTAATATGCACAATGTTGGGATGAGCATAATTGCTGTTGACTATTTGAATATCTCCTTGATGACTTCTTTAGGAAAGACTCCTAGAAATGAAATTGTAGTATAAACAGGTGTGGCTATCAGGACAGGGAAATGAAAGCAATCTGTGTATTTAAGTGGTGCTTGTGAATTGGCTGTAAGGGGCTTTTCTATCGTGTAGACATTAACACTAGAGATAAAGCACCCATCACTTTGAGTCTTGCAACAGAAAGTATTGTTAGATTTTGGCTGCCATTTTGTAAACACCAGGAGACTTACTCTGAAGCAGGCAGATAGAGTAAGAGAGGGTTGCTGGTCGCTAAGATGCACAGACAGATCTTCACTCACCTTGACGTTTCTGCTTTTCAATTCTTTACCATATTATTGTCTCACAGAATCAGAAGTACTATTTGGGGCTGATATTTCATCAAACTACAGAGCAAATAATGAGCTTGATCAGGTCAGTTTGATGACCCCTGCTCACTTTTTTATCCAAAATATTAACAGGGAAATTTTGGAAATTAAGAATTCATGTTTCAGCATGCATTTATTATTCATCACATGATGCAATCATGCATCATTGGCTGTTTCCTACCTGGGACAGGCATCATTATCTGTGTCCTGCATAGCCACACTGCGTATGCTGCCAGTTTGAGTAACTTAGTAGCCTTCTCAACTGTTGAGATGACGCATCATAGTATCTTAACGATGACATTCAAGTAACTCTTACTTTGTGTAATATGGTCCCAGAGTGCACCAGTAGCAGTGATGGAGACCTGACCTGAATGCCTTAATGTGCTTCCTCTAGGGGAACAGAAAAATCACTTATAAAGAAGATTAATTTTATATAGTACAGTAAAGTATTTTGCAAGAGAGATCACATAGTTTTAATTTCTTGTTATGGGTACCTGAAGTGCAAACCTCCTGAAAGGTCTGAATAAGTCAAATGGAGTCTTTATTAGCCACCAGCAAGACTGCCCCAAGCAGATTAGTGAGAAGTAGCCTCAACCTCCAGTTGGCTCGAGTTTTTAAGGGCAAAAATGCAATTGTGACATATGCAGAAAGGCAGCTCTGGACATCTGAAGGAAGCAAGCTGTATACAGAAGCTGAGCAGCAGCAGTTAAGCCTTTGGTTAAGGGTCATGTTGTATAGGAATTGATGGCTGCTCTAAAGTCCAGTTTACCACCGGAATTTATGGCTGGTATTGGCTCATATTCTTAGGAATATTTTTAATGAGATACCACAACTATAGATATATCAGTATCTCACAATATGCTAGCTGTTGATAAGTGTGTCTAGTTATAAATTGATCTTTATCAGGAGCTTGTGTATAGTTATAGGATAAATCATAGTAGATACAGTATTCAGAATTAGTCACAGGTTTCAGACATCAACTGGGGACTTGGGAAGTATCCTACATAGAGAAGGGGGTCTATTTCTCTACCCAATATGTCAAAATATATTTCGTACCAGCTATATAAAAGGTATATTGCTTTTAAAGTGTGAGTTACAACTTCTACTAGAACATTGCTTTTAAAAATGTGAATTACAACTTCCCCTGGGGCACGCCATCTTAGAAGTCATATTAGGGTTAAATTGTCACCTGATTGTCAGCTAAGGACACTAATATTATCACAAATGTACCAGGAAGTATGCCTCTGAAATGACCTATCAAGGGTGCTAAGACTGATCACTCATCTTGTTCTCTTCAACAGCTAGCTACTGAGTATCCATTCCAGACTTGGGCACGTGCAGGAGCAAGAATAAAGGCTTCATTCACCAGCGAGCGGGCTAACTATATGGCAAGGGTAGCATGCGGTGGCTCTCTCTCTCTGCAGTGTACTTTTTACAAGTCTTCTACCCCTGTTCCTTTCCTTCCTCCCCATCAGAATTTTCAGGAAAAAAGTCCAGGTTGGGGGCAAAATGTCAGTTGAGGGATTCCTGGGGCCGCACATGCTGGAGCAGGCTCCCTGTTGCAGCTGATCCTAGGGCTTGGAGAACTGGTCCAAAGTACACACTGAGACCACTTACTGTTGGTCAAAATATACAAAAGGCATACATTATGTTAATAAGCTATTAGTGAAAAATATAGTTTCAAATAGACTACGTCGAAAAATTATGTGTAAAGCTATGGGTTTTATGTGATGGTAGGTTGGAAGGCTATTGAGCAGTGGGCTGCGATGGTGACTCATGCGTGAGGCTTTCTGGGTGAGCTGGATGATGCTGGTCCAGGGGAAATGCTGATAGAGAGTCTCTGGGAACCGCGTCCAGCAGCGTAAGCGGCTTTTACTCTTTGATTAGGCGAAGTTTGAAAATTCTCCCATTATGGCACTTTATATTCTATCTGACATTCTGTTTTCAAATTTTCAAAATAATCACCTGTGGCTTAGGTAATTTGAATGAAAATTAACTAGAAAGAAAGAAGGCCAAAAAAACACTTTAGAATCAGAATGTATCCCGTTAAGTGGGATTTCTAGCCAAAGGTTATGGCTAACTTGGATTTTCTTTTTAGCCCTACATGAGTATGTTCCGCAAAATTGAAGACCTGGCTAACGTTCACCTCAGTACCTTCAGGAGCGAACAGGAGACTCAGTCAGCCACTGCAATAATTACAATATGGCAAGGAGGGAATTGGTGGTTCAAGAAGAGAACATGCCCAGAAGCAGAGCGTGTCACCTGACCTTTTTACACCTAGCGTTACACATATGTAATAAACAGTTTTCTTTTATTTCCTTCCTTCCTTCCTTCCTTCCTTCCTTCCTTCTTTCCTTCCTTTCTTTTGTTTTCTTTTTTGAGGCAGGGTTTCTCTGTGTAGCATTGGCTGTCCTGGAACTCAGTGTGTAGACCAGGCTGGCCTGGAACTCACAGACATCTGGTGAGAAAAGATGCCCTGTCATCTTCCAGGTAAAGGAAACGAGGCTTCAGGAACTCAGACTGTCACGCACAGTGCGTGCCTGGTGGAACAAAGTTCCAAGCATAGTTTTCTTGCCTCTCTGTCCTGTTCCCTGGGATATAAATACACTTACACAATGAATTTTCTGGAATGACCATTCATTTCTCAGAAAAACTTTGTTAATATTCCCAGTGGTTTTTAATTTTTTTTTAAATTTACTTTTTTTGTGTAACACATATCTTTAAAAGGCAGACAAAGTTTCTGGATGAGTCACTAAAGGGTCCCTAGGACCCTTTTAAGACATGCTCAACCCCCTTATAAGTAATTCACAGGCAAAGATCTAGGTAGAAATGGCTAACTACTTCTAAGGACCTTTAGAGATTCCCCCTTCCCCATTGGCTAATGTCCAGGGCTGTATCAGGTGGGTAGGAAACGGCAATAACAGTTCCCTTGGGGCCTCCCCTGGGTTTTGTTTTTGTTTTTGTTTTTGTTTTTGTTTTTTTGGTGATGATTATGAAGTACAGGGCTTAAGACATGCACAAGTATTGTGTTTTCCTATGGTAGGCATTTAATTTACCAGTTTCCCAGTTGCTAGTGTCATGTAGTAGTCAACAGTCTATGCAATTATAAAAGTACACTTGGTATAGTTAGCTTTTTAAATTTTATATATATATATATATATATATATATTTTTTTTTTTTTTTTTTTTACACACAAATCCTTTAAACTTTCAGAATATTGTAGTTTAAAATGTAGTTGCTCCATTGGTTCTGGAGCAAGGATCAGCACTTAACAGCATTGGTGCTTACTCACAAGGACTGGAGTTTGGACCCTACTGTTCGTGCCTGGCAGATGACAACTGCTCATTATCCCTAGGCGTGCGTGTGTATGTGCGCACGCACGCACACACACACACACACACACACACACACACACACACACACACACACCTCACCACACTTTAAAATGTTTCTAGCTATTTGCTGTGGGCTTACTAAGACAGAAAGACTAAAAGTCAAACAATTTCCCATCCTTATACTCTGACACACAGACCAACACCCATGGGTGCTTGAAGCTGCTCTGTCCATTAAAGAAAATTCACTCTGACCTAAAATGACAAAACAAAAGCAAAACTCAGTTTAACTAGATTTAAACATGGTATAGCCCACTTATGAATTTAAAATATCACCTGATAGCTATTACTATGTATTTACTATGTATACATTTTAGGTTGCATGCACTGGATACACACACACACACACACACACACACACACACACACACACACACACACACACAAATAGGTATACATAATTGCAATCTCACCCTCATTGTACATGCATTTATGTTGTTTAATGTCAAAATATGCCTACAACCCTGGAGCTTCATGTAAAAGCTTGTGCTCAGTTAAGAAAACAAAACAAAACAAACAACAGCATAAACCCTGCTTCTTCAGTATATGCAAATAAATAATTAAGTCCCCAGGTCAACAGCGGCTCTTCTTTACTTGAAAGAGGAGCATTTGGTCCATCACTTAGATCCATCACTGAACTACTTTTATCTTTAATAAAGCAGGAACATTGCAAGAATGAGAGATTGTTTCTGTCTTGGAGACCTTTAACAATTTCATGGGTGACTTTGTTTTTAAGACCTAAAGATTCTTCCGTCATGGAGAAACTGGGCCAGTGAGAATCTGCGAGCTTGCAGGCCTAACTGTTTCAGCAAGTGATGTCCGGTGTCATGGAAAACCAACCCTTGCTATCACATCACAGCTCAAGTGAACCCGGCTTCCCATTAGTTACTGCCCTTCCTGGGCAGGGCTCTTAAGTCCACTATTGAGACAAAACGGAGACAAATCCAGGATGGATAGCAAAGACGTCAGAGCAAGGGAAGGTAAGGGAGGATGTACATGGTAGGTGGTACCCACTGCCATGCTAGAGAATTGCCTGAACTTTCGTACTTCCGTTCAGAGAGCTGGAGTCACCTGGGTGAGGTCAAGGTGAGTGCTGGAGTCTCCAGAATACAGATACCTTCTCACTGCTGTGTATAAAGCTCTGTAAGGAGAAGGGCAGTGCTCTGATTCCTCCATACTCTGTGTTCTGTGTGGTGGCTCCAAGCTGGGGCACAGGCTGTGCTTTGGAGAACACATAAGAGAATAGAAAAAGATGCCTCAGAAGCTCAAATCCTTGTAGCCCCCCCTTACCTTACAAACGTCTCTCTGACCTCTCCTGCCAGTTTAGGAACACTGTCTCTATATTCCCTTTGACTCAGTCTCCTGTGAGGTGTTCTTGGGTACACATGTGCCTTCTGTTTGTTTGTAAGGATGAACAGTATCTTGGTGTCATGATATCACCTCCCTGTTGCCATGGTTGGAGACTTAAAAAGCACAGACAACAGATCTTTTTCTCTCAAGGGCAGAATCCTAGGGTGTCAGAGGCAAAGATGTTTTCTGCCTGCACATTTCTTTCATTCTCAACTTCAGCATAGTTATGTTGATACACTAATATAATTAACCGGTCCTCATGGAGAAATGAGCAGATGCCTCATATCGAGATAAAAAGGAAGGCCTCCCCCATTCCCACCTCCCTCAACTGCAGCAGCAAAATAATTATAGTAAAGAGCTGGCAGCTGATCTCGGCATTCACAATGGTGGGTCACAACTGAACCAGAACTGTTAAGGCTGGTGAGATGGATCCTTTGGTGAAGTGCTACTTTCAAAAGCATGGGGACCAGAGCTTATTGCCCAGTGCACACTCAAGCAGCCAATGTAGTAGCACATTTGTAATTCCAGTACCAGGGAGACAGAGACAGGAGGATTCTAGGGCTCCCTCGTAGGTGAGCCTAGCCTAATCTGTAAGCCCCAGGTTCCAGTGAGTGGCCTCACTCAGTGGACTCAAAATAACAACAACAACAACAACAACAACAGATTGCTCCTGAGGAATAACACTCAAGATAGGCCTCTGATATCCATACACACACACACACACACACACACACACACACACAATCCTCTAAAGAAATGTAATGTTAGCTTTCCACTGTGTGCAGAATTTGTATAGCACTGGGGAGAGAGCCAAGCATCTGTCACTTTAACTAGGCACCAGCCACTCAGCAAGCTAAAAGCCACTATCTGTGTCTGAGCCTTTGAAAGTTTTCTTAGCCAGTGACTCATGTTTAATTCTCCCAGTTGATGGCAACCTGACTTTTAGCCACATAAACAACACGCCGAGATACATAAACAAAATTGGTCTCTCTCATTTTTATAGTTGAAGGATATATTTAACAAAATCTATAAATTTCCATGGGCATAAATCTCTAAGCACTGCATTCGGGATATTTAAAAATCTAATAATATTGGAGTTACATCTCAGAGCAGGCTATAAACCCAGGCAGAGTTATTTGGGCAGAACAGATACAGTTTGCAGGGTGATTTAAGCATGATTATGGCTCATAACTGTCAACAAATAACACAACACCTTATCCCCTTAGCCAGGAAATTTGAATTTCAGGTGTTGAGGCTCACTGGGGTGCCTCTCCATCTGCTAGCCTTGCTGAGCACAGGCAGACACGTCAATGCTTTGCCTCTGTGTTCTAGCATCTCTATGTGGCAGGTTCCCACGTTTAACTGGGCAGCACAGGGGTCCTGGCAAGCAGCCCAAGCTGTCAGAAGGAGGGGGTGTGCTTCTGATTGCCTGTGTAAGTGCACAGCATCTTTCCTGGCCGGGTGGGAGGGGCTTCCTTCTCCTCCCAACCCATCTCAAGTGAGTGAACAAGCTTGCTTGCTATGCAAATGAAGACTCAGAGGCCTCCTTCCCAGCTCTGCCTCGCATCAGCTCCAACCACAAAGGTGCTCTTTGGTGAAAGACTGATCCATATATAACTACTGGCAGATGACCCAGATGACCCAAACCTTAACCTCCTCTTAGGATTTCCTAATGACATATGGCCACAGAATAAGCCACACTAAATCATACCCTATGTGTTAGTAGGAAGCGAAATATAATTCTAAATTATTTAATTCACCTGAGCGACGAAGCATGCGTGCTGGAGGATGGAGAATGTAGCGTTGCCTTTGTGCATAGTCAGTACAATCTGTTATATAAGTAAATTGTGCATGTGTACAAGCTGTGTGCAACTGCAGTGAATTCAACACTCACATACCCATCCTCCAGGAGCTCCCACGTTATTGGGGAGGAGAAGGAACTCTAAAGCATTATTTGGCAGTGTTAAGGGAACTTCCCTGAAACTCCTTATTACCCATGTGGAGGATTACACAGAGTGAGGAAAACCTAGTAAATATGGGAAGTTGGAATGTTGCAGATCAAGAGCCAAGGTTGTCGTGGTCCATCTTTAGTCTCCTTAACAGCCATTTATCCTCTGACCTGACTTAGAGTGTTAGCTTCAACTAGCCCAAATCTCAGCATACCAACAGCTTGTACCAGAAACCAATAGCAAGCTCTCCCTGCTCTGCTGGGACTCATCTAGCCAATGTCCTTATCAACACATCTGTCAAGTGCCCTAATCCCTTGCTTCCTTTTGTCCCCAGACTGCAAAGCTTGAGGAACAGCTTCCCCGGGAGAACATGTCACTTAGGGCAATCTGAGCTTGTGTTCCCCAGGCACGGCTACTCATATTCTGCTCAGAATAAACTCTCTCACTCCCTTTGAGCAAGAGCTGTGTTTTGTGTTGAGAGAAAGAAGAAAAAGAAACAAGTGATAAAGTCAGGGTATCTGACCCAAGGGATACACGATCGGCCATATGAGACATACAGAAACTGAGAAGACATCCAGGCAAACCTCTGGAAACCAGATCCTGGCGCATGTGTAGGTGCTGCCAATGAGCTTCCGGTGTGTGAGAAATATTTCAGATAGAAGGAAGTGAGGGCTTGGAGTTCAAAGCTACGCAAGCCACAGCTACAAAGGATACTGCAAAGTCAAGTCAGGTACATAGGATTGGCTTTATACTAAAGAGCAGTAGGAGCTGTGGACGATCTAAGACCAATGACAGACCCCAAGGTGAATCCATTGCTATTATTCTGCTAAACGGATGTGGTAGCAAACTGACCTCTAAATTCGTGTTTCTGGGCCCTTAGGTTAATGTAGCTCTCAGACCTCATCAGAAGCTTCTTTGGGCAATGGATGGTGGTTGACACAGAGACCCACAAATGGCTAAAATGCAAAGAATAAGTATGAATGAGGTACTCGGTCTCAAATGGGACACCTGCATCTCACCCACTCCCCAAGGCTCAGGGACCATCTCAGAAGAGGAGACAGAGAAATGGAAAGAGCCAGAGGCCCTGGTGGACTGGAGGAGAACAGTGTCTTCTGGGCATGACACAACATTGTACTCATGAACTTTCACAGCAGTTGTGGTCACCTGGACAAGATCAAGCCAGTCAACATTCAAATGTGGAGTGAGAGAGTGTCCATGAGCCCTGACCCCACACTAAGTAGCTTTTAGCAGTTGATGCTTTCTTTGGCCCCAGTGCATGACCCCATATCAGAAGGATATGGACAGTACAGACTGAAGTCTATAGGTTATTAAATTTTTTTAAAAGTTGATTTTCTTAAGAGAACACAAAGTTGGGGTGGGTAAGGAGATGAGGTAGATCTGGAAAGTACCAGGGGAAAGAGTTGAGGGTGAACGTAATATATTTTTACACATCATAAGACATTCTCAAAGAATGAATAGGATATCTTTTTTTTTTAAAGATCAGGGAGATGATGAGGTCTAGATTTCTAAACCATTTTACACTTGGAGCTAATTTCCAAGAGATGTTGAGTACTTTCCATTGGTAAAACATGACCACCCTGAATGGGTGACACTCCATTACTGTCTTTCTCACCATGGGAATACCACTGTCTTTAGTATGCCAGTGCATACTGTCTAGTTTTAAGTGACTACAACACATACAAATTAAAATAGCAAACACACATGTATCAAGCACCTACTGGAGACCAGGGACCATCTAAGCTTTCAGAAAACCATTTAGCTTAATCCCTTTGAAATAATTCCTACACCATCCAAAAGAGGTGTCAGTTGCTTTCTTGGGCCCCATAGGAAGGAAGTACTCGAGTAGTCTCAGGATTGCAGCGTTGACAACTGCTCTCCTCACCAGAAATATGATATGTTATCCATCATAGCACACAGATCCACCTCTGAAGAAGGGCTCTTACAGCAGCCTTCTCTTCCTCCCCTCTGCCACCTTCAGAAGGAAAAAGCGAATCACCGTATCTGAGATATTCCTCCAAACTAATTGAGAAGCATTTTCACCAGAACAATAGACTTAGTTTTCTAAAAAAAATTTATCTACATCATTCAGGTTGTTAGTGGTCAAGCTTGGCTGTGGATACCATGAGCCGATTTGTGTCAACAGAGCAAATGGACATCAAGTTAGTCCCTTTCAGGATGGATTTATGATATTTTGGTGCAGCGGCTTAAGGGATTTCACCCTCAACTCCTAGAGAATGCTAGTAAGATACTTCAGAACAAGTAGGACACTAGAATGTCCTCATCCTGATGAGACTAGGAAAAGGCAAACCAAAATTGGACGGGAAGCGTGGAGTACAACAATACACTTTCCAATATTTTTTGGCTCTAGTCAACTGGGCCATGGACATATCTGAAGCCAAAATGGAATTGTGCCCCGACTAAACTAGATTCTCTTCTTCAGTGCCTACTACCCCTCACTTGAGAAGTTGCTCCCTTCCTCAGCCTTCATGTGATGGAGAGTTAGTGGGAGGCCACGCCAGGCAATCGGTACTTGTACGCTTTTCAGGCTGACATTTCTAAGGCCGTGCAGAGATCCCACCACTTTCTGTTTAAGAATACTTCAGGCCAGCCCCCCCCTTGAGTACATAACTGTTGACACACTAAATGACGGGGCTGAGTCACTCTTTACCCTGGAACCAAGGCCATATTCTTAGTTGGTATTGCTCTCCAGGGCACAAGTGTTCTTAAAAAGTGCCTGTCTCTTCCTGAACTCCTGGGAGCTCCTCCATCTTGTCCCTCTGGAATCTGGGCAAATGTTAGATCACAACATCTGAAAATGGTGTGCATCTATGTTGGAATAAGAGGATCAGGAGGCCAGAGAAAACAGAGCGCCACCCCGGTAATCCTTGGATTGAATGTCTCACTCATGGGATAGACCTGAGCCGGAGGAGAAGGTGAACACAGCTTGTGCCCAGACACCAGGCCCACCGGCTGCAATTGCAATCACCGAAGGCCCTGCTGTTGATGGCTTGGATCCTGGGCATAGGGGGTCTCCACTCCGCTCCTCCTCCGCTTGTGTTGGAGCCCAGTCTGCAAAGACACTGCTAACACTTCAGCACATCTGATGCAAAGAGTGAAGCATAAAGGGCAATGGGAAATTCCAAACCAAACCTTGGGACGGAGTTCATAAAAGCAGACACCATCTGCGGGATTGTGTTCCCAGGCCTCACTGGGGAGAGAGGAGGGTCAGAGGACGGGTGGAAGGGGAAAAGGTCACGTTGCTGACTGCGTTCCTAGCTGAAGTCTCTCTCTCTACCCAGATCAGTCTGTAGGCAGCGTGTGAGCCAGGCAGGCACTCGGATATCTCTCCTCACTTAGAAGATTCTCTTTGCTGAGGCTTTCATTACAAGGGTTCATAATCGCGTATGTATTGTGCCTAAGAGTTTGAGGCTGGGCTGTAGTTCAGTGGTAGAGCACATCCCTGACATTGAAAAAGTTCCAGGTTCCATTTCCCAGCAAAGCAAGACTGAATGAATGAATGGATGGATGGATGGATGAATGAATGAAGTGAAGGAAATAAACTGGGCCCCAGACTCATGACTTCCCATCTTCCTCCGAGCTGCTTTTGCCACTGCCTGGAGGCTGGGCCGGGACTAGCTCTTCCCTGTTCATGTTCTGAGAAGCACTTTCCATTTCTATGGCACAGGAAAAGGGATGCTCCTTCAGGATGCCTTTCTAGATGATCACTCCCATTGTTTAGCAAGCTTTTCATTGTTTGTGATTTTCATTTTCCTCTATAGTTCAGGGCACTTTGGAAAAATAAATCTATTCAGCACTTTTTCCGCTCATAATTCAAGCAAAAAAAGAGTCACGCGGCATAATAAGGATAATTAGCACGACTGAAAAATAATAAGCCTGGCATCGCAGAGGCCCCTCCGTGTGCACAGTATCCATTTATCTCTCTCTCTCTCTGTGTGTGTGTGTGTGTGTGTGTGTGTGTGTGTATGTGTGTGTACTCTCTGTCAAGGCTAATTACCACTCGTGTAATTAGTAACCTGTTGAAAGAACAAAAGAAAATGCAAAGATGTCTTTAAATAAATAGCGCTATTTCTTCCCGTATCATCTCAATAAAACCCATCTGGTGCAGAGTCCATCCTCACAGTCACATGGTGAACAGGGTGAACTACTGTCATTTGGCCTGAAAAGCACAGTTAGTTCTCCGAGGAACGCCTTTCAGGGTGCAGGCACAGGAGGCGGGGGGGGGGGGGGGGGGGAGGACTTCTCTAATAAAGAGATCTGGGAGCGATGATCTCATGTTTAATAAGGCTCAACATTTATACCACACTCTTCCTTTTCATTAATTTGTCAACCCTGGCTCAGTGTGGGAGCAGGTGCCATGTAAATGACCATATGCTTCCCCTGTTAATATGTTCTAATCCAGACCAGCAGACATCATCTTCCCTCTTGGAGGAGAGATCTGCTGATTATGCCCAGCCAGAGTGCAGAAAATAAATATAGTTCCTTTTTCCTATATGTGATGTGATGCATGCTGGGAAGGATTCAAACAGGTTTGGTTGCCATCTGTAACATTGTCTGTCTGCCTGTGGCTGCTGTGGAGTCTTCTTCTCTGTTGATGCTCTGGACCTCAGCTACACCTGATCGTTTGAACCAAAAGAACCAGGTGGTGGGTTCTGAATTTTGAAGGTCATAAAGCATCTGCCCCAGCATCCCTCTAAACTGAATGCTGGGATCTCAGAAAACAACTGGTTTGCAGAGAGGGGAGTTCATACCAGACATAGATGCCAGCCATAGTACTGGGGTATAGAATACAGGGTCTACCAGCAAAGTACAACCCTACTCTGTTTTATTTTGAGACAAAGTCTTGTGGACTACCCAGTTTGGCCTCAAACTAGCACCCTTCTGCCAGCCCCATAAATAGCTGGGATTATATGTATTGGCCACCAGGCCCAGTGATTTCAGCTTTGCCAGCATCAGTGAGGTACAGGCCATCGACCTAGCTCCACACTGCCATCTGCAGCAGCCAGAGAAGTTCTTCTGTGAGACCTTTGTGGTGGTGGTTTGAGTGAAAAATGTCCCCCATAGTCTCTGGGGTTTGAACACTTGGTCCCAAGGTATGTGGCACTGTTTCTGGAGGTTTGGATGATACAGCCCTGCTGAATGAAGTATGCCAGCAGGGGTGGGCACATCTATGGCAAACAAAGTATTGCTTATGAGAGTCTCAGGAAATATCAGGGTTATAGCTGGGCAAGGACAAAGGACCTAAATGCTTAGGTTTAACCATCCATTGTTATCTTTACATTGTTATTTGAATCTCTTTAAAAAAAACAAAACTATTGTCTCCACACAAGCAACTGCCACTGCCACTGTTGCAGGAGTAGACTGGCATCCTTGCTGTCTCTTTCATTGTCCCATCCCACTTTGACTGCAGTGGTTCATCCCTTGTCAAGAGGGAAAAATGAGAAATGCTGGGGAAAACACTGTTGTGTCACTGTTAGCAGTCTGTAGAGAGCAAGGAGGACGCAAACACGGGGTAGGGGGTGGGGGGGTGTCCTTCTGATATCAGGGAGGGACTGAAACTGTCTCGATCCAGATGCTAGAATGGATTATTTCTGTGAGAAACAATCTTTCCTATCAACAACGGCTAGCCCAACCACAGCCAGTGTTCTACAAGCCTCTCTCACCTTGTGAAATGATGTCTTGATGTCTCTTGTGTTTGCCCAAGCCCTGAATGTCAGACATTCCTGAGGCTGGACCCTATTAACCCCCTTCCCTCCCCTTCACACTGATTGTGAATTAGCTAATCGCATTGGATTGTAAAGTCAAGGTTCCACCAATGGGATAAGACATAGTTGCCTCCCTGTGTTAGGATAAAAGTAAAGGAACTTACAGCCCCGGTGCGCTTACTGGTCCAGCTTTGGTTATTGCACTGCCTTTTTGTAAAAGGAAAAATTGTCTTGGCAAGATAGTTTCACTTTGTTTGGGTCTCATTGTGTGACACCAGTGATGCTCTTGACCAAGATATTACAGAAGGAATGGTGATGTGGCAGAACCTAGGCCTAGTTCACAAGCCATGGCAGCCAATGCCCTTTTCTTTCCCTGGCAGTTTTACCAGGGATATAGACAAGGAAATAAGCTAGACTTTGGACCTTTGTTCTTAGCGTATAGTTTGGCTTTGACTAAGAACCTCACAAAGAGCGGCTGGAGAGATGGCACAGCAGTTAGGAGTATTTGCTTTTTCCTGCAGAGGACCTGGGTTCAGTTCCCAGCAGTTCCAGGGGATTCCAGTGCCTTCTTCTGGCCTTTGTGGGAGCTGCCTGTTACTCACTAAACATACAGACATGCAGGTGAACCATTCCTGCACATAAATAAATTTGAAATTAAAAAAAAACTCCACAGTGTCACTGTAAAGTATTTGTTGAAACTGCATACTAGACACTAGCACTGATTACTAACTAGAAGTGTTTAGAGAGAAAAGAGAAAGTGACGAAGAGCTGGCAGTCACCGGTACTGCGAGAACCAGTAGAAAAGATCATTTGATCAAAAAACATTTCTCTAAATAGATATGTGGTCATTATGTAGAAGCGGAGATACAGTTTTAAACAGAAGCAGTGGGCAGCATTTGGGCTAGAGAGGGCAGAGTGATCTGGAGGTGTGATGAGTTCCTCAGAAGGCAAACTGAGTCCCCCCCATTGGTGCATAAGCGATAAAGGGCATTTAAGCACCAGAAGAGTGATTGGCTAATATGGCTTTTGTGGAATCAGCTTCACAATAGAATAGAATTTTACAGTTCACACAATCGTCCCATCCTTGTCTCGAATCCTCCCAAGAGTTTGAAACTGACGCTTTGTCTCAACCTCAGAGGAACTCTTGGAGAAGGGATGGGCCCAATGTGGATGGGCTGGTGGGGAGGCACCTGAAAGGGAAGTGGATACTATATTTTGATTAAAAGAAAAACAACTTGAGGGACTCTAAAGCTCTCCGGAAAAGATCTTTGTGGAAAGAGGAAGTGGAGGGACAACCAGAACCTTATCAGTTGCAAAGTCTAGAGCTGATCTTGAATCACCACCAACAAATGTGACAGAGGAGTGGACAGAGGCCTGCCTTCTGGGAGTACAGGGAGAGCACTCATATCTTCATGTCTCAGAAGACGAACTTGCATCCCAGAGAGATGTCCCACAGTTCCCAAATTCACAAAGCAGGCTTAGGGCAGAGCCACACACACATCTTGTTATAGGCCTTCTGTCTCCCAGTGGCATCAGCAGGCCTTGGTAGATATAAAACCCCAGATGGATAAATAGTTGTCATAGAGATATGTACTCTGTAAATGACACTGGCAAGCCCGGCACCCTCTTCCTGTTGCTCTGACTCCTGTAACCCTTTAGCTGAAGGTAACTTGGAGCCCTGTGGGGTATTCCCTTTGACTCACCTGCTACTTCCTGTCTACTAGGAGTTTGAGATAGAGTTGATCACAATACTCTTTTCTTTTTCTTGTATTGTATCTTAAAACCATGCTAGATGCTCCTGAATATTATCATGGCCTGTCAGAGAGGCCAAGAGGCTCATAAGGAAATTTCCACATTGACTTGTCCATGAGGTATACGCCTGCACACAACGGGAGCTGTATAAATCCAGCAGACTACTTGGGTTCATGCGGTCAAGGAAGTCTTCTTAAAGATAAGAATTGAACTGAGCCTCCAGAAAAGGTCATGGAAAAGGCAAGCCCAAGAAAAGCACACCTGAGTGGCTTGTGAACCCGGCCAACTAAAAATACAGCCATTTAGTTGCAAAATGGCCCAGGCCAGCAGCCATGTGCTTTGTTTACTGTGTGTATTCAACCCTCTTTGTTACTCCTCTGTGGCCCACTACGCTGAAATGGATCCATTTTGTATAAATGAGAATTGGCTATAATTGTAGGTAGCTTCCGGTGGGAAAGTCAAAGCTAGGCCAATCAAAGCAAGGTAGAAACATTGATGTGGAGGTAGTTTGTCTGAAAACAGTTGAGCTGTTAGTCATGCCTCAAAGTCAGAAGTCAAAAGTGAGAGGGTGGAACTCAACAAATACATGGGAACTAGTTTGCTTTGAGAATTAGCAATCTTGTCAATGTGAGGTGCTGGCATCCAGATGCCTTACAACAGAGGTAGCTTTCCACAGACCATGTATGGCCTTCATGGTGAATCAGTGCCAGAAGACCTGGATCAACCAGGTTATAAAACCGAGATAGGCAAGGTACTCTGGAGAGGAGGAAGAATCGGCCCCCTGTGCCTGTGGCTCCTGCATCGTAAGCTCAAATAAACTCAGCTGAAAATATCCAGGGGTTTAGAGAGATGGCTCCACGGTTAGCAGTGGGCACTGACTGCAGCTGCACATCATCTGGGTTTGGTCTCTGGCACCTATATGAACACTCACATCTGTTTTTAACTCCACTTTCAGGGGTTCACTGCCCTCTTGTGGCCTCTCTGGGCTCCTGCACACATGGGGCACGCAAAACTCACACAAATACACAATATAATATAAACTATTTAACAAAAGTGGGTTAAAATATTTGGAAAAATATGTCGGCTCTGAATATAACTGATCAGTGGATTTTTCTCTCTTATTACTTTCTAAATAATATAGTATAATGATTATTTACGTACACCTTACATGGTAAATTATAAGTGATCAAGGGAGGATGGGCCATGTGAAAACAACAAACCATTTTATATGGGGAGCTTACACTCCTCAGAATTCAGGGACAGCTACAATAAGGGGCATCTCAGCTGTTCAGAACACTTCCTGCCCTTGGAAAGATTCTGGGTTTGGTTCACAGCACCCACCTGGTGGTTCATAACAAATCTATAACTTCAGATCCAGGGGGTCCAATGCCCTCTTCTGGCCACTAAGGGCACTGCATGCCTTTATGCAGGTAAGCACTCAGATGCATAAGAGAAACATAAACAAAGAAAAGAGAAAAATGTTTCAAGATTGGTGGTTGGGAAATGGCTCGGTGTATTAAATGCTTACCTTAAAAAGTGAGGCCCTGAGTTAGAATCTCCCATAAAACTGAACGTGGTATTCTGCATCTGTAATCCCAGTTCTCTTATGACTAGATAGGAAACTCCCCAAAGCTCTCAAGGCCGCTAGCCTGAAGTTATCTTTTAACCGCTACACATTCACTGTGATATGTAATACTCACACTTACACAGATGCAGATATGGATAGGCACATATATACATCACCAATGCACATGCGCAACAGAGAGTGCACACACACACACACACACACACACACACACACACACACACACACACAGAGTTTAGAAAGAAATAAGCCAAATGTAATCTTTATATTGAACATGATTTTATGGATTTTAAATAGAATACAGTTTGCCCAGCAGGGTTTCAGATGGAAGACCAAGAAAGCACATACTAGATATTGCTTAAAACTTGGCTCGGGTGGGAGGACCCGGTCATTGTGGTCCTTAGACAGGTCATCTGGAGATCCTTCAGAGTGCCAGGCTTTGGCCTAATTAACAGGAGGAGCACAAAGGCCCCCTGGAATTTCCAGGTCAACTTTGCTCTTGTCTCTAACTGCAGCATACGTCTTCTCAGTGCTTGTGCTCTGTGCTCAGTGCTTCTCAGACAAGCTTGTGATTTTCCTTGAATGTGCTCATCTAAGACCTTTAAAATCCAAGACCTGTGCGTTCTTCATGAAAATGCAAGAGCCCCTGACATTTAGGGTAACAGAAGGAGTTGCTCTGATATTCTTTGCTAAATTTACAAGGTTTGGCTGAAACCCCAAGCGTCTGTCCTATCACAGCGAGCATTAGTCAGTCCTTACAGCTTTCTTTAGCTTACTGTACTCCAGGCTGTGTGTTAAATGCCTTGAACTGTGTGACTGCTGGGTACAGAACTCACCCAGGTACAAGCAACATCTTACAAGTTGTTTTATCTTATATGTCTTAGTGTTTTGCCTGCATGTATGCCTGTGCACCACATGTGTGCATGTACCCATAGAAGCTGGGAGAGGAGGTTGGATTTCCTGGGACCTGAGATATATTTGGTTGTGAGCTGCCATGTGGGAGCTGGGAACTGAACCTCGGTCATTTGCAAGAGCAGCAAGATGGAACAAAGCCATGTCTTCAGCCCCTCATATGTCCTTTTTTGATTTAATTATTGACTATATGAAGTCACTGAGCCAAGATGCTGTGAGACCTGAATGTTCAGACGAGGGAGGACAAGGAGACTAAGGGAGGGGCAGCCATAGCCATTCGAGTTAGAACTGTCTTTTCAATACGGGATACTGTGACATTCTCAAAACATCCTCATCTTCCCATTGGTTCTGAGAGATGCCAATCTATCACCAGGACAAAGCTACTGAGGTCAAAGAAGTTGGAAGGCAGCAAGTTAAGCAAAGGCAAACTGTCTCTACCCTAGAACTTTGCAGAACCTTCCATACCCTACTTTGGATTAAGAATTAGGCCATCAGCTTCATTCACCAAGGCCCTTTTCTCATTTCATAGACATTCTGGGAAGGGAGAAAGAAAGATCTAGAGCAGTGAAAGGAATTAAGGTAAGGAAACCATCACAGTTAAAGTAGGGAATCACTTCCCAGTGAGGGCATACCAAGGTGATCCAGAACCATTCAGGAAACCTGAGCAGAATGGTGGGTTCCTCAAGCAACTGATGCTCAGATGTGAGGTTGCGTTTTTGTTTGTCTGGTTGGGACTTAGTCTTGTTTTTTAGACAGGGTCATGTGTATCCTACTTTTGTCTCAGATTTACTGTGGAACCACGGTTGAGCTTGAACTTCTGCTCCTTCTGAGTGCTGGGATTACAGGGCAGTCACGCCCCACCCAAAGTTACCTGGTGTTGGAGCTCAAGCTGAGGGCTCTGTGCGCGCTTGGCAAGCCGTCTGCTAACTAAGCAAAGTCTCTAGCCCCAGAGGTGAGGGTTTCAGGTGTATTTGACAAGGAGGCGTAGGAACATGAAGAAAGACCATGGCCACACTGGATCAGGATGTGGGGCCTAACAGGCCAGACTGAGCCCCCAGAGACCCAGGCCTCCCGACACCTGCCGTCTTCCCGATGGTTCTCATAGACAGGCTGATTTTTTTCTAAAGGGAGTGTGAGGAACTTCAATGAAAGCACCATCTCTAATAATGAACATTGCTGTTGGTTTATTGAATTTCTGGGAAATGCAGGGCACGGTGTACATGAATAATACATTTTTGTTTGCTTTAATATTTGGACTTGGATATTTTTCTGAGTGCATTTGTAAGAGCTCTGTTAGGGAGACTTCACTTTCCATTAATAATTTTAGGAAGCAAAGCTTATAGTAAGATCTATGACCCACAGATCCCTAAGTGTTGCATAAATAATCCAGGAAACTGCAAAATGGTCTTATGTAAAGTCACTCTACAAATGCATGTTTAATTAGCACCTACTAATGTAACAGATGCATTGGAAATAAGTTAGGGTGACATGTACTATTCTGAACAATACAATATCAGCTCGGAGGGGCCAAGGGCATGTAACATAACCTGTTTTTAATTGAGCAACTTGTCACCCAACAAAATAAGAGACAGCTTGTGTTTTATATGTTTCTGTAGAGCATCATTTTCCAACAATAAATGCAAAAATAAATTAACAAAAAAGTCTCAAATTTTTCAACAGGAAACAAAAATTTAAAGGCACAGGGTTTTTTTGTTTTTGTTTTTTGTTTTCTTGATTTGGCTATTGAAGATTTTATATGAGAAGAAGTAGACCTATAGCTTTGTAGTTATTTCAAAAACAAAATTTTAGTGTTTTTTTAAAAAACTGATCATGCTGTGTGTGTGTGTTATGCATGTGAGTGTACAATTGTGTACATATCTATGTACGTAGGAGGAGTCCAGAGCAGGCCTTCTGACATCCACCTCTGTCACTCACTCTTTTCTTGTCTTGAGTTAGAAGCTCACTGTTTGCAACAGGCTGGGTGTCCGGCAAGGTCTTGGGATCCTCTGAAGGATAGCCCGGGGAAAATGGAAGTTATGAATCCAAAATTTTAATTTTGTAAATACACAATGGAAGCTTGCTTTTAGTCAAAATCGGTTAGTGTTCCACCTGCACCCACAGACACACACACACACACACACACACACACACACACACACACACACACTGTTAAACTGTTGAGAAAAACATAACAAGAAGAGTAAGAAAGATTGCTAGGGGAAGTTTCTGTTGTCTGCAGTACCCTGGGATCACTCAGTGAGGGGCAGGTTACTCATCTCTGGCATCTGTAATACTGTTGATTTAAGGGATTTAAAGGGATGTAAGGGCAGTCTTGCAAGGGAAACAAACCTTCAGAGGAGTATTGCTGCTTGGGAGGTAAGTATAGAAAGGTCAAAGGTCAAACAGTCCTTCTCTTTGCCTGGAGCACACTCCAGGCCACTGTGTGAGTAGAGTTTATTGTGCTCATCTGACCTGCATATATTTTATTTTGGGACCAGCTGTGTCCCCTCCATGTCACCCAGTAACTTGTCTCTTCCTCTTGCCCCATCTCTCTGTGCTCTCAGTTTGTCTGTCTGCTTCTACACTGGCTGGGGCACCAACCCGTAGCTTCAGTATGGGCCCGAAGCTCCTCTGTTGCTTAAGTCCCTACGGATTCAGAATGGACAAGGAACTAGCTCATTCCTTTCTGCAAGCAAGGCTCAGGCTGTGCTCTTGGTGCCTGCTATGCTCCAGCTTCTGAGCAAGGTGCTGCTATCAGTTAAGATCTTGTCTTCCTTTGAGGCCACAGCCACCCAGTAAACATCGCAGGGAGAATTTAGAGGATGGGCGGGGAGGAGGGTGGGGGGAGGGGAGGGGCCACCATGTGCAACATCGAGGACCTCCAGAGCTCTGGCCCTCTCCACATCTCATCAATCCAGCCTGTACCTCTGAAAAGAGTTGAATCCTGGCCTAATTGGAGACTATCCTGACACTCTTCTCCAGTTGGATCTAAATCCTTTCTCATGTTGTGTACGTGCTTGCCCACGCGTGCACACATGGTCTCAAGGCCAAAGGACACAGGCATCATTCTTCAGGCGCCATCCTCCCAGTCGACTAGGCTATCCAGGCTTATGTGCCCCAAGGTTCTTAACCTGTCTCTACCTCTCCAGTGCTCGCATCACAAGCATGCCCTGCCCCTTCCCAACTTTTCTACATGGGTTCTGGGAATCAAACCCAGGCCCCTGTGCTTGCGTGCGAGGTAAGCACTTTCTGAAACTGAGCTAGCTCCTGAGACCCTCTGTGTCTTCAACAGACTATCAACAGTAGAGTTGTTGATGTCGTATCCTGACGTGGCATTTGCACACTCATGTATTACATGACAGAAATTATTTATTTATGCTCCTCTTGTCCCTGAAAGGATTGGAAGTGCCGTACATAGCAGATCTGAATGTGGAGTTTATCTGTGACAGCACGAGTGTGTTCCAAATTCAAGAGACCCACCACTTAAAGGAATATAATGATGAATTGTTTTGTAAACTGAAAAAATACATTTGAAATGTAAATGCCAGCCTCATAAGTTTTCTGCCTTTAAAGTCCAGATTTGTGTATGTTTGGTTCTATAAAATATGATATACACATGCATATTTCATAGAGGAAAAAAATCCTAGGACTGGCTTATGACTTTGCTTGCATCTTGAATTCCACAGAAACTTGAGATACTTTCCTCATTTTCCTTTGCCTTCAGCTTTTTCGCTTACTTCAACGGCTTTTCTTCGTACATACCAAGTCTCTTCTAAGCTGCCCTAAGTCCCTTTTATAACTAGGCACCACTTAAGAAATAAACCCTGAGATGCGGGTCATATCTCTGGGATGCTACCCTCATGTTTGCATACCAGTCTAGACCCCAAAGAACCCTGTTTGGTTCTATTAAAACATGTATACCATAAAACGTGTGTGTCGTTAAAAAACATTCACTAGCTAGTACCACTTAGGTTCTGTCTGCTTTATAACTTAAGAGCTTTCGGAAGGCCTAAGAAACTGGAGCTGGGAAGATGGGTCAGCGGTTAAGAATACTCACTGCTCTTGCCAAGGGCTGGGCTTGATTCCCAGCATCCACAGGAGGCTCACAGTCACCTGTAATTCCACTTCCGGGGGATCTGATGCCCTTTTCTGGCTTTCATGGGCATCAGACAATGCACACAGTACAAGGAATGCATACATGCAGGTAAAACAAAAACAAAATAATCTTTTTTTTTCTTTTTTTTTTTTTAAGGGCCCTTATTGTTGCTCTTGAGGCCACAGTTCGCACGCTATACTGGAAGAGCGTCTCTGATGTAACTTTTCGCCTATGAATATGAAAAGAAGAACGATCTAGGCCGCCAGCTCCGCAGCCTCCGTGAACATCAGAGGCCGAGAAAACAGCATTGTCAAGCCTTACACATATCAACAGAATAAAATATTTTGAAGATACACTAGTCACATATGGTTATCCCAGAATATCACCATCCACGAATATGGGTGTTATTGTTTTTTCGTTCTGCATGAAAGCTTCGCACACTCGTTCACAGATATGCCAAGTATAGCTTGACTCATGGTGCATTCGTAATAGATACTGAGAGTTGAACACATGAACTGCCTGCAAAGTAGTTAACCATGTTTTCTTTGCTGTTGACAAAACCCAGCGGCATTTTCTTTGACTCAAAGTAGAAATCAAGACATTTAGCTACTGGTTTGAAAGTTTAGGGAAATTTGAAGCTGGTGTGTTTTTATCTCAGCGATCCTTCAGTTAAAAAGGTCAGTCACCCCTCAATATGCTTGGGTGATTACCTTCAGGATGTCCACGGCTACAAAAACTGAAGGATGCCTGAGTTCGTTATATACAATGGCTTAGCATATACACCAAACTCAAACACAACCTCCTGTGTACGTGGACTAGTTAGAGGATTGGGCTTCCTGATTCTCACCCCTAGGTGTGCACCCTAGTGGGTCTGAGACAATTCAACTCAAGTACAGCGTTAGTTCAGATGGGGCCATTGGACAGGCAGGGGTTCATGACCCAGTTAAGTCCGTGATATCAAAGGGAATGTTGGTGGCTCAGGTGTTTCCTTGTCCTCAACATGGACTGGCAGAAGACAGTCTCTTTTGCTTTGGACATTTTAGAGTGCAGGTGGGAGGTATACTAGCACAGCCACTTTTCACTGTCAACTTAAGGATGAAGAACAGGGAAGAGGGTGGAGCCATGGACTCACAGGAGACAGCCCAGAGATTTGTGATAGTTAATCTAAGTTGTCATCTTGAGAACTAGAATCCCCTGGGAAATGGGCCGTTATCTTGGTTGCGTTAACTGAGGTGGGTAGACTTGCCCACCACGACTAGGGATGTGCCCTGGCTTGGGTCCTGGACTGCACAAAATGGGAAAGCTAGCTCCTGCTGCCTTAACCTTGAACTGTAAGCCAGAACAAGCCCTTTCTCCCAGAAGTTGCTTTTGTCAGAGTATCTCATCATAGCCATGAGAGATGTTACTAAGGCAGAGACACCGGCCATGTGCAGCGCCTTACCCGCTGCTCTGCTTTACTCTAGAAGGCCATCCATGGGTCCATGATCTGAGCACTGATGGCTCACGACAGTGGGAGATTATAAAACCTTTATGAGGTATGTGCTGGCTGGTGGAAGTAGGCCACTATGGATGGCTCTGAAGGTAACATTCTGGACTTGGTCTCAGTCCTGTTCTTTGCTTTCTTGCTTGCCACCATATGAGCACTCACTACACCCATAGACTAGTACCTCTAGATTTCCACTCATGGGAGCTAATGCAACTCCTTACACGAGTCCCTTGGCTTGGATTCTGTCACCTGCAATCAAAAGCATCTTATCTGTACAATTCCTTCATTGTTATGAAATGTGATCCTAAGGGCCTGTATTAGTCACCTGTGTGTAGCTGTGACAAAATAGCCAACTGGACCCCTTAAAAGGAAGAAAGGCTTGCTGTGGCTTAGAGTCTCAGAGGTTATGTCTCTAGTGACCTACTTTCTCCAATGCGGCCCCAGCTTCTGGCTTTTCAGCACCTCCCAATAACGATAATGGTTAGCCTGTCCATATGAGAGCCCTCGCGGTCTCAGTGTCTCTGGGAACACCGTCACAGACATCCCCAGAAGTGTGCTCTGCTAATCTCATCATGATGTCACCAGCAAGCCAGAGTACAAGCCACAGTCTGATCAGAGACAATTCGCAGCGATGCAGCGCCCACTCCCGTTCTCAGACAGTGTGGAAGAGTATGGGACACACTTGGCTTCTGGCACTGTCTCTGCCACTCATTATCTACCTATCAGTGGGGAATCTACTTGGCTTCTTCCCAATTATGAGCTGCTGTTAAAACTCCAATTGAACAAGACTAGAGACAGCATCGACTTGCCAGGCGTTTGTCACCAGAGATGGAACATTAAGGCACGGTTCCTGATGCCTTGGGGCTATTCTGTCCAGAGCAGCTCCCCTGTCTAATGGATGGGCCTGGTGACTGACTGTAAGGGCTAGTCCTGATGTTGTGTGCTTGAGGACTGGCGGAAATTATTAGGGTTTCTTGGTTTAAGTGGAGGAATGAGACAGTGACCCACCTGGAGGAAATAATAGATGCAGACAGGTGTAGACCTCCCTCATCTCCATCGCCAAATTCTTAAAGCTCCAAATAAGTACAGAATAAATAATTGATTCATGTGCCACACTGGACTTGGGTAGAATAATGTCTTTGATCTGTCACTGGTACAGTCTTTATAATGAATAGACATTTGATCATGTCTCCCCAGGTAAAGTCGCACAATAGATTTTATTTCCTGAACTATTACTACTTATTTTTTAAGCAGAGCCTTTCTGTGTAGCCCAGGTTTACCTAGAACTTACTGTGTAGGCCAGATCCATCTCAGAATCACAATTCTCTTGTCTCAACCTCCATCATGAGAAGAGATTCTTTACCTTTGTTCTTTGCAGCGTTTTCTCTGCCTAAGATAACCAGACAGCAAGGGAACTGTGGTTAGTGATTCTCCTTTCCCTGGACCTAAATTGTATAGAGTGTTGGGAGGTCTCTCTCTGGGCAGTAGTACCCAGGGCTCTTGGAGGGTCTATTGGGGTCTATGAAGGACCCTTATCTTAGCCCACAGGAATGTCCAGCACTGAGTTCTGTTGTTTGGCTCAGTGGCTCTATGTGCACAGCTTCCAGATGCAAGGCTACTTGCATCATTTTCTCTTGAGCTCTTGCCGCTGCTGGCCACATCAAAGTCCTTCTCTGAGATGAACACAGATGTGACAGAAATGACACAACCCATGGAACACAGCTAGCCTTAGCTCTTTATGCAGTGTGTGATTTGGGCCATTTCTTTCCAGCCTTGGGACCTCAATTTATGTACCAAGGGTCCTTTGTCTAAATCACTGGGTTGTGCACCTATGAATCCAAACACTCATACTGAGTGTGTACAGATTTTCTTCTCATTTTTATTATGCTGCTCTAAAAACATAGATGACAGCTATTTACTGCAGTGGATGGGGCCACCCTTCCAGAAATGGTTTAGAGTAAACAGGATGGCAAAGGCAGGTGAAAAGCAAGCAGTAAGCAATTTGCCATAAGGACCTGAACAGCCTAGGGTTTGGGTATCTGTTGGCTAGGCCCTGGAAGCAATCCCCCCATGGAAAGCAAGGGGTGACTGTACAGTATATGTGAAATAGACAGGAAGTTTGCCCAGAATGAAGACAATGTCCAAGAAATTCTGTCTCCCCCCTTCCTTCCCTTAATCCCTTCTTCATACCTGGTCAGTTGGAAATCCTTGAGTCCCCACATTACTCAACTGTCATAGTGCTCAGAGAAAGGCCTCTATATATTCTCGTTAGAAAATGACCTCCTTAAAAATCCATGAAATAAATTCTGAAAGCTGTATTTAAAAGTCAAACTGAGTGACAGCTTATGACCCCTCGTCCCTTCCTCCACCCACGGCTTCCCCCACTCCTTCACCTCCTCCTCTGCTTACATCTTCTCTCTGTCCTCCTCCTTTATCCTCATCTTTTTTTTTTTCATAATACCTTTCCCCAAAAGGAGTCAGTGGGACCTTGGAAAGCCACTTCCCAAGACCTACTTGTTTCTCCAGAGGCATTAAGTCCTAACTCGAGTTTAATGGCTTAAGCTACAATTATGCAGGGAATGTTACGTTTGTGTCAACGTTGCATCCAGAAAAAGACACAGGATAAAATACGACTACAAAATAGCCTGTCAATGTACAAAGTTACTAAGAGACTATAGGATGTTTTAAGGAATTTCCCAAGCCTCGAGATGGAAAGTATAGAGCCATCCTTTTACTCCCTTAATTAAACCAGAAGCAGCAAAAACAGCACTCTGCACCAACATGCCAAAGCTAATGTTTTCATGTATTGATTTTACTTTAGCATTTGTCAGAATTATATTACATGACCCAGTCTATTATATTATCTATCCTCTGATACAAAAAAACCCCACAAAAATGAATGCTATTGTTAAGGAATTACAAAGCAAATGGTGTTTAAAGTGAAGCAGGCTTTCCTGGAACACTGGTATTCTGTCAGGCTTTTTGGAAGTCTTTCTAGTGAATAACTTTCTGGCCTGGTAATGGTGTTGTTCTGCTCACAACAATTCTATACCCTGCAGCTGCTTCTGCTTTTCCATATTTAAAGTAAGAACAAAATAGCAAGGTGTTGAATACCAGGACTCAGGGTGTGTGTGTGGGGGGGGGGGATGGGTGGGGACTGATGTGATCCCACGGAGAAATAAAAAGAACCTTTGCCATTATTTTGTGACACAAAAGGAACGTATTTCACAGGCAGACACATCATCCCCAGCACCTGAGACTACACAGAGAGAGCCCTTCATGGTGCTATCTAGAGAAGAAATAGCCTGATACATGGGACTGAGAGTTGACAGGCTGCCAGATCTTAAGATAAAAATACTGGAAGGAAAATCAAATAGGAAGAGAACTGGAAATGGTGACGTGTTTATCCTGCCATTAGCTGTGAAGCTACTGGCAATTGACGGCTTCCGAGGGAGCGAATGTCAGTTTTCCTCAGAGCTAGGGACTCCTGGTAGGTTGTCTGTGTTCCAGTGGGTGGCCTCATACTTGTGCACATACAAGAAGACACTAACTGGACTCAGTGGTGGGGGAGGGGCATGAGGTTTGTAAAGGGATTTAGTAGGCGGGGCTTGGGCAGAGTTGTAGGAGAGAGAGAGGGAGGTGGATGTGATCTGATTACCAGTGCATCATACATTCTCAAAGAAGAAATAAGAATACATTAAAATAAAAATCATTGGCCTTGTCAGTTCCACCCACTGTCCCACGGAAATGCCACTTGAGCTGAGGTGCCCTCACCCAGACATCTCCAGTTCACTGCAAGAATAAAGTCAGGTGATGTCTGAAGCTGGTGAAAAGTCTCCAGGAAGCAGAATGAAAAACACTGAAGTTATCTACAGAAGGGTATGTCAGCAGGTTAAACATACTGTCATCACAGGCACTCAATGAAACAAACAAACAAACAAAATCCCTAAATAATGGGCAGGAATTATCTATAGTGCAAACAAGCATGACCTATACATCAGCTTTACTTCAAGGGGAAGAGATTGGGGACAATGAGAAACATCTTTTTTTTTTCCTTTTTAAAAAGATGTTTGTATTATTTAATTAATTTATTCAGACTACATCTCAATTGTTTTCCCCTCACTTGTATCCTCTCATTCCTCCCTCCCTCCCGCTTTCACCCTATTCCCCTTCCCCTAGGTCTATGACCGAGGGAGACCTCCTCCCCACTATATGGTCATAGGCTATCTATCAAGTCTCATCTTGGTTGCCTGCTTATCCTTTCTCTGAGTGCCACCAGGCCTCCTTATCACAGGGAAGTGGTCAAATATGGGGCACTAGAGTTCATGTCTGAGTCAGACCCTACTCTCCACATAACTGTGGAGAATGACAGGACTCGGATCTGACTGACTCCGCCTGGAGTTGAGCCATGTTGACTCTTTAGTCCACGGATTGTTTAATCCCAGTAGGGCATAGGCGCTAGCCTCTGAAGGCGTTGGATCCTCTAAGCCCTGGCAGGGTTTTCTCCAGCCATTCTCACCTCACGTGTCTTCTCTTTTTCCCCCTTCGACCCTGCCTCTCCTCCCCCCTCCCCACCCCACTTTAATTCCCATCAAAATAGCAACACAATTCTTAACAGACCTTGAAAGAACAGTTCTAAACTTCATATGGAAGACGAAACAAAACAAAAAATCCAGGATAGCTAAAACAGCCCTAAACAACAAAAGAACTTCTGGAGTTATCTCCATCCCTGACTTCAAGCTGTACTACAGAGCAATAGCAATAAAAACTGCATGGTACTGGCATAAACACAGACTGGCTGATCAAAGGAATCCAACTGAAGACCCAGAAATAAACCCACATACCTATAGACACTTGATTTTTGACAGAGTAGCCAAAACCAGACAAGGGAAAAAAGAAAGCAACTTCAACAAACAGTGCTGGCTTAACTGGATGCCTGCATGTAGAAACTGTGAATAGAAAATCCATACTTATCACCCTGCACAAAACTCAAGTCCAAGTGGATCAAAGACCTCAACATAACACCAGATACACTAAGCATATTAGAAGAGGAAGTGGGGAAGAGCCTTGAACTCACTGGCACAGGAGACAACTTCCTGAACAGAACACCAACAGCTCAGGCTCTAAGATCACCAATTAACAAATGGCGCCTCCTAAAACTGAAAAGCTTCTTAAGGCAAAGGACACTGTTGGGAGAATGAAATGGCAGTGTACAGACTGGGGGAAGATCTTTATCAATCCTACATCCACCGAAGGCCTAATAGCTAAAATATGTAAGGAACTCAAGAAATTAACCATCAACAGGCAAAATGATACAATTTTAAAATAACGGGCTACAGAGGTAAACAGAGAATTCTCAACAGAGCACTCTAGAATGGCCAAGAAGCACTTAAAGAAATGCTCACCACCCTTAGTCATCAGGGAAATGCAAATCAAAATGACTCTGAGATTCCACCCCTTTCTGTTCAACACAGAAGAAAATACCAGCCCTATCTCCCTGGCTTCTGATTGCTTGTCTGTAGTATGCAGAAATTTCAGGAGAGGATTGGTCACCTCTCCTCTGGAGAGTGGAGGGCATGAAGGAGGGGTGGAGAAAAGAAATGCAGCCCTCAGGAAACCGAAGACCATTGAGTAAGGAGCCACCATGAACACTTGGCCAGTCTTTTCTAATGTGCTGCCGTCTCACTCATTGGTCACAAGAAAATAAGCCATAACACCCCTGTGATTTTTGGTTTAACCATCAATGGCCACAGTCCGTGGCGCCATGTTCAATCCTTTGCTTGCCCTTCTCCAGCATTTCTAATAGCCTTGTACCATCAACCGGGGCTAACACTCAGGTGTCAATGAATCCACTTTTCTGCTGTCTCAAACAAGGCTAGGGTGGTGGCCTCCACACTAAAAATGAATGTCATGAATTTGTAGAAAAACACACTCCGACAACAGGGCCGCAGATGATCTTTAGGGACGGGTCAGCGGTATTTTCCTTGAAAGCCCAAGAAGAACACATTATTGTTTGTCTTGGGAGTGCTGCTCCAACATTTGGAAGACAGTGTTTTTGTTCTAATGCAAATACAGAGCCCTCAGCATGATCAACAAAATTACAAGACTTAAAGATGAAATAAGAGATTCCAAAAGGGGATCGTGTTTGCCTCTGCCTGCTTTAAGCTCTGACGTCAAAACTTTGAGAGGTATTTTCCTGTAGTTTGGGTCTGAAATGTCCTGACGCTCTGGACTGTGTGTTAAAGGTCACCAACTTGGTGGTTTGGGAGAGGTTTAAGGAATGAGGTTTAGAAGAGAGAGAGTGGGTCGTTGGCTACATAGTTTGAAAGGGATGCTAACCCTTTGTTTCTCTCAGCTGTGTGATTCTGCCACATACTCCAGCCAGGAAGCACTGTGCTACCACAGACCCAAAGGAACCAGGACAAGCAATAACAGCCTGAAACACATGAGCCAGCATAAGTCTTTGTTCTTTTTAAGTTAATTACCTCAGGTGCTTCGTCACAGTAACAGGAAAGTTCATAGAGTTGTTCTCTCATTCTTATCAGTCATTAGGGGATAAGTCAGAAAAACAAACAAACAACACCTGAAAAACTTTTTTTTTCATCTTTCTTGTCACTGTAACACCTAACTCATGCCCAAATTAATAGGTGGAGAATCATTGCTGAGTTATTTTGTGATAGCAGCAGGCCTGGCTTATTTTCTACCATGAACGCTAGAGAGCTATGGGACACAATGAGGAAGGCTGCCTTCACCAGATAGGAATAAAACCCCTCACCATTCGTGTGAATAAGATCACACCTTGACTCCTTTGGGGAGACCCTTGTGGTAGCCTGACATATTTTTCAATTCTGGGGAGTGAAATTAGCTTATCGTGTTTAAAACTTCCTAGAAGCCTCTGTAACCCTCAGGAGCTGGAGGGAGGGGCTTGCGGGCAGCCATGTATTCCCCTGGTTTGTCTGCACTTTGTTTTGTTTCTTAACTGGGTCATCTTACTGGCAGGGGGCCTTCGCTTCAGACTGTGTCTTTTCACAGTTTCTAGTGGTTTCCATTGAAGGAGAAACTTCCCTCCTTAATGAAGGCTCCCCACAACCTGTTATCTGGAAGCAATCTTAGTTAGAAATGGGTCATCCTTAGAAAGAATCTGAAGGAAAAGTGGGTGCAGGGAAACCAAGGACTCTCTGAAAGGAGGTCACTTTACAGGGGTAACAATCAAAGTCCCAGGAAAATGAGTTGTCTCCAGGAATCCTTCTTTGCTCCCTAACACAATTAACATCATGCCAGTCCTAGCCACTGTGACAAAGAGGCCTGCAATGTCACCATGGACACCAGAAACATCTGCAAGCTTGCATACGTGCTGAAATATTTTTAAAATCAGAAAACTTCTGTGCAAGGGGGCACCCACTTGAGTTACTTTTCTTGTTACCGTATTTTCTGGTGTATAAGACAACTTTTTAAATCCTGAAAAATCCATACCAAAGCCTGGGGTCCTCTTAGAGGCTGGGCACTTACCTACAGCTTGCTTCCCCTTGCTTCATATGTCTGGCACAGACAGTTGGGGCTGCCATGGTCGATCTCGCGCCCCTGCCCTCCTCTCCCCACCCCCAACCCCCGCCCCCCCACCCCCGCCCTTTGCTGGGAGTATGAAGCAGGGAGGAGTCAAGGAGGACCAGAACCCACCTATTCGACTTGGAGTGCTTCCAGTTGAGTGTGGAATGCACCTTAAAGAGGCAGTGTAGGCTGGCACTGGCTGTCTGCTGGCATTTAATAAAATGCCTGGCCATCTGCACCCTGTCTATAAATAGACACATGGCCAAGTTTGCTGCACAGGGTGTGCGTTGGAAGAGCGGTAGTCTTATACGGCGCGTATATTCTAAACCTCTATATTTTAACTCAAAAAGTTGGAGGTCATCTTATACGCCAGAAAATATGGTACTCTACTACGTTTAAGTATAGGACAAAAACAACTTAAAGGAGATAGGGCTCATTTTGAGGAGTAGTTAAAGGCCTGAAAAACAAGGCCAAGCTGATCCCTGCCCTAGGTCCAAGAAACCACCACCTGCAGCCTTAGGTATTCCCCGCTCTCTGACCCCCGGTTAACCTGGCCCGAGCCAATCATCCTGCTCACATACCTTAGATACAGCAGCCCAGCCAATCAGTTTAAAGGTCAGCTCCTCCTGGCTTGCGGTTTTAGTCTTTATAAGCAGTCTGTAACAGCTACTCAGGGTCCCTTGGTCTCTCGAGTGCTGAGGTACCCTGACGCGCCAGCAATAAACCTTTGCTCTTTGCATCAGCGCTGTGGTGTTTGAGTGGTCTCTCACTACGACCCTCCTTCCTGAAGTGGACTCTAGGGTCCACCCTTCCCGAAGTGGACTCTAGGGTCCAACAGTAGGATTCACGTTACCAAGAGGGAAGGCAAAGCATGGCAGGAAGTGCTTCCGTGGTGGCAGGAGTATGCAAATGACTCATCTCCTTCCATCTTGAAAGAATAATAAACAGCGGCTGGAACGTGGGGCCAGCTGTAAGACCTCTATAGACTCAATTGTCTCCAGCAAGTCTGCTCCTCCTCCTGAAAGTCCCACAGCCTTCTCAAACAGCTCCACCATCTGGGAACCAAGTGTTCAGACTCATGAGCTTAAGTGGGCATTTCACATGCAACCCACTATTGTGTCCTTTCCATAAATACACAGCTAATGATGAGATGAGAGGGGTAAGCAACAGATTCATGTCATTATGAGACCCCACCAATGGGCACGAGGCTGAACTTGGTGATGTTCATGAAGGAAGGACTGAGGTGGCGGCTTCCTGGTGGAGATGGTGGCTAAGACTGAACTGGCCTATGTGGTCATCTTCTATATACCCTGTTTCATTCTTGACTGCACATGTGCTCCATCTGGTTCCAGCAACTTCTTCTTTCTGCCTAGGGCTTGATTGACTTCTTTCACTTTTTTTCCTCATCTGGACTGTTTCTCCAGAGATGCTTTTCCTGGTCTCTGTAACACTGTCTCTCATGGTATCCCAGGGTGTCATCACGTGCCACCTCAGGCCGTCATAGTTGTCAAGGAGCTTCCTTGATGCAGAGATTCAAGGACCCACTTTGCAGCTTTGCCATCTTCTAAGACGTCACTACTGCTCTTATCTAACTTGAACATATCATGTCTTCAAAATTATAACCGCCAGCTCACATTCTGAGTGGACATGTGTGGAGGAAGAAAGAGCAGGAAGTGTAGCCTGTCCGTATGCTTGGGCAAAGAAGGAATGGGCATCTGGGGACCTGATGGTGCTCTTGTGTGGTCTGTCCCACAAGCCTTCTCTGTTCATCTATGTGGCTTCATCCTACCTAATCTTTTTTTTTTTTTCTGATGGTGAGCCTAGGCACCATGCACAGGTAGTGCTTGTGGGAGACAGAAGAGGGCATTGGATCTCTTGGAACTGGAGTTACAGATGGTTGTTAGCTGCCATGTGGGTGCTGAGAACCAAACTCCAATCCTTTGCGAGAAGTACTGTTTTGGTGCTGGGAAGCGAACCCAGGTCCTCTCAAGAGCAGTATGCTCTCTTAACCTCTGAGTCACCTCTACAGCCCCAACTCTCTTGTCTTAAAGGCCTGGAGAGGCTCTCCCCTTTCACAGTGTGCTCTGAGGACCTTCTATGGCTTCAGTGAACTTTATGCTCATACTCTTGTTTCCCTGGCTTTCTATCTTCCAACATTCTTCATCTGCATACCCTCACTTGCCCCTTCTTTCCCTCCTCACATTATCTATATTTTAGCTACATTTCCCATCACTACAGTCCAGCACTTTCTTTGGTTATTCCATCCCCAGTCACCTCTCTTCCTTGGAATTTCTTTAATATATTTAATGTTGATTAAATAAGCAATAATAAATAAAGCACACACACAATAAAGCACACACCTAGACTCTCCCACAACTTTCCTCTTTACCCTGCCAATTTTATCTCACTGACGTCTTACTTCTCGGGAGTGCAGACTATGTCTTAGACTTCTGCTCTGACGTCATGCATCCATTTAACAAAATGCACCATGCATCTGCAGCACAGGACTGTAGGTGTAGTCTGTTCAGTCCTTCATTCCCCAGCTGTGCTGCCAACAGCAACAGATGTGACAGATGCAAAGATGTAAGACAGAATCCTATGCTCTCAACATACACACAGCCTGATGGCAGATGTGGGTCACTGGGGAAAGAGTTACCGCAGAATGGAGAGCTGTTTCCTTCAAGCTGGGGTCTAGGAAGTGTGTGTCCCAAGTGTAGAAAGGGTCTAGTGGTCCAGCCATCCTCTTGTCACTCCTGACAGTCCTGATCCTATAGGTAGGAAGGGAATCGTTGTGGACTATAGGTAATGACCCCATGCGCATTGCCAATGTGGTGTTTTAAGGCTTTCAGAGGAACCTCAAAGTTCACTTATGTTTCAGGGAACAGGCAGTGTTGTTGCTTTTTGCTCATATAACAAAAACAAACAAACCACTTCAAAGCAGTCATCAATAATTACTACTCAGCCACAATAGCAGCATAATTGTATGATAGTGTCTATGAACATGCCCATAATCACCTCACTAAATGCCCTTTACTGTAGTTCTTGCTTAGAAAGGACAGGGTTTTTTTGGTTTGGTTTTGTTTGGGTTTTGGATAAAACTTGCTTTAGACTTACAGAAAACATATTGTGTGATCTGATAAATGGGGACTTAGTGAACCTGTTTAGATTTTAGTTGCTTTAGAAGAGAATAATAATCTCCTTACACAATGAACCAGAAATCATGTTGCATTTGCTTTTTCATTATAAACAGGTGTTGGGTTTTGTCAGATGCTTTTGATGTATCTATTGAGATACACATGTTTTTAGTTTTCTATTATTTGAACGGCATTCATTGTCATCATTGCTTTTGGGTGATATAACCTGTTGTAGTTACTGGTCTATTATTTGGAAAAGACATCATGACCAAGACAACTTATACAATGAGACATTTAGTTGGGGACTTGCTTACAGTTTCAGAGTGTAAGCCCATGACAGTCATGGTAGTGAGCAAAGCATCAGGCAGGCATGGTGCTGGAGCAGTTAGCAGAGAGATTATATTCATATCTTCAGGCAGGAGGCAGAAAGAGAGGTAGACTTGGCCTGGTGTGGGCTTTTGAAACCTTCAAGCCCACTCCCAGTGACACACCTCATCCAACATGACCACACCACCCAATTCTCTCAAAACAGCCCAACAATTGGGAATGAGACATTCAAATATATGAACCTAATAGGGTCACTCTCATCCCAACTACCACATAGCCCGCCTTGTATTTCTGGCATGAATCTTTCTGGGTTGTGGTGTGTAGCTCTTTTTATATCCTGTTGGGTTTGGGTTGCTAGAATTGGGGTGAGGATTGTTGAGTCCTGAGTCATAGACATATTGTCTGCAGTTGGCTTTTCTTAGGCTATCTTTGTCTGGCATTGGTAATTTTGTCTCATAGGCACTTGGCCAGTGTTGCTTCTCCTCTTAGTTTGGGGAATTATCCTTAATGGACTGTTGTACTCTTACTTAAGCACTTGGAAAATGAACCCATGAAGACATCTTGGTATGGATAGCATTTTGATCGCTAATTATCATTTGCTTGTTTAAAGACCATTCATACTCTTTTTTTTTTTTCTTGTTTTAAAATTTTGTATCATTTTGGGATGAATTTTCCATGTGATGGCCATTATTAAATCTTGCTATATAATTGTTCATAATATTATTTTATAACTTTTTACTCTGATATGTTGGTAGTCGTGGTCACTCTTTCATTTCAGATTCTGATCATTGTGGTTTTTCTCTTTCCTTTTTGTCAGTTCTGTTTTTCTTTCCAAAGACCCAGCTCCAGTTTTTACTCATATTAACTATAGATTTTTCTATTTTCCTTACAGTTTTTCTACAGAATTGCATCAGTTTCTTTTCTGATTCCTATTATTTCCTTTTTCTAGTTACTTTTGGTTTAACTTGTTATTTTCTTCTTTTTCTATTGTTTTAAAGAAGAAAGTTGGGCTATTGATCTGAGAAATATATATAGTTTTTAAGTATAGACATTTTTATAGCAAGAAGCTATTAATAGGCTATCCTATATCTTCATTTCTAGTCTATTAGGATATCTCTAATTTCTTTTTTTCAGAACTTTTCCCTCTGTTTTAACATCTCATTTCATTCTGTTTTGATTGAAGCAACCTTTAAAGTTTACTGAGATTGTTTTGTGGCTGAAAATATGGTATATATCATCCAATATCATGTGTATTTGAGAAAAATGTATATCATATGCTTAGTTATCTAATTACATACATACATACACACACACACACACACTTTAGAATGTTGATCAAATCTTTTATTTTCCTTATTGATCTGTGTGGTATTGAAGGTCTGGTATTGGAATGTTCCTTATCATAGTAGAATTGCACATGTCTCTATACATTCCTGTGATGGTTAGTTTTAATTATCAAGTTGATATAACCTAAAGTCACTTGGAAAGGTAATCTTACTAATGAGTTATATAGAGTAGAATGGTTGGTGAGTACGTTTATGGGGATCGTCTCTAGTACTAATGTTAATTGAAGTGGAAAGAACCAGCCCATCTTGGGTGGCAACATTACCTAGGCAGGGGAACCCAGACTATATAACAAAGATATAATAGCACTAGACAAAATAAAGTCTATAAAAAACCCTCTTACAAAGAAAAACATTGGCAAAGGGGTCAGTCTATTAGTAAGAGGATGAACCCGTATGTACCTCACCACAGAACTATCCAAAATAGAGAAAAAAAATTAAGAGAGGGGACTGAGCATGAAAAAAACATGCCAATATTTATTTTTCTCTCCGCCCTTGACTGTGGATGTGACTAGCTGCTTCAAGTCCCCTCCTTGACTTCCTCACAAGGATGGATTGTAAGCTGAACAAAACTTTCCCCCCTAAAATTGTAACCATTAGGATATTTTACCACAGCAACAAAAGGTAAACTGGGATAATTTCTCTCAATATTTTCCCTATATTTTGAATGGTTCTGTTGTGGGGTCCATATGTGTTCGTCATCTTACTAACAGACTGACTGACCCCTGCACCTTTCTTTGTGTCTTGTAAGAGTTTTTTATTCAGACTTCAGCTTGTCTTATCCTATTGTATTTTACCCAGCTCTCTTTTAGTTGCTGTGCCAAATTTCAGTTGTAATTGATTTATCTTTAAATTTTAAATGATTCTTTCTGTAAACAATATGCTGTTAAATTTTGTAGTTTTTATCCTCTGTAACAGCCTCTACTCTTAATAGGATAATTTGATTCATTCGTATGCCCTTTTGTATCTTTCTTAGTTCTCAGACCACTTTTCATCTCTCTACTCTATTTAACTGGTGCCTTTTGTCCTAAGTAAATATTTCATAAGTAACACTGAGTTGCACTAGTCGCTCTTTCACTCTCCCGCTTAGTGCCTTCTGCTTGGCCCAAGGCTCAGTGTTTTGATCTAAACTTACCAAAATCAGCTTGAGACTCATGTTAACTTAATTCCCCTAGGCTATAAAGATATGGCTCCCATGCAATTCTGTTTCTTTTCCTCACTTTTTATCTGTTCCGATTGTGCATATTATGGCTATAAATGCTGTAGAGTCAGACGTACAATCTTATAATGATTGCTTTACATTATCTCATCTTTTTCAAAGAAGTTAAATGAAACATTACAATTACGTAGTTGTGGCCTCTTCGACATTAAACTTCTTATTTATAATTTCTGATTCTTTTCATTTGTTCCTGTGGATTCAAGTTACCATCTGGCACCATTTCCTTCACCCAGTGTAGTTTTGTTCCCACCCACATCTTTTTTTTTTCTCTCTTATTGGCAAAGCTAATACATTCCAGTATGTTGAAGGTCCAACAACGCATTATGTACTATTCTGTGCAATTGCTTTTAAATCAGTGGAGAGAAGAAAGGAGAATTTGCAATTTTGTGTTTGTCTTTATAATTATGCCATTACCTTCACTGATGTTCTTTGTTTATTAGTGAGAACTCAGTATATTTTCTGGGGTCATGAGCTTTCAAACTTGCAGCAATTTCTTTAGTGATTTTCCTCTTGTACAAAACTAAGCTGAGCTACTTTTGCTCTTTTGTCCCCTGGAAAAGAATATCTCCATGTTTGTCCATTTATGCATTTCTTGGCTTCACATTTCATTTTGGAATGAGAAATTTCTGATTATAGAATTTTTTATTCTCTGTCTCTGTCTCTCTGTCTCTGTTTCTCTTTCTGTCTCTCTGCCTCTCTCTGTCTCTGTCTCTGTCTGTCTGTCTCTCTCTTTGTCTCTGTCTCCGTCTGTCTCTCTCTCTGTCTGTCTCTCTGTCTCTGTCTCTGTCTCTCTCTCACTATCTGTGTGTGTGTTCTCTCACTGTCTCTGTCTCCCTCTCCCCCTTCATACACACACAGAGAACTCTGACTAATACAGGAAAGAACATGTTGAATTAGCATCGTTGATATATATGGGATTCCATGATGCAACAGTCTCATTCTACCATTGCAGTACTGAAATCAGCATCTTCCTTTGCACATTAAGTTCAGCTAAGTATTTTCTGTCCTGTGTGTGTGTGTGTGTGTGTGTGTGTGTGTGTGTGTGTGTGCATGTGTGCATCCACTTTCATGTGAGTAAGGTGCATCTGTGTGGAGAAGTAGATATGAAGCCTTGAAGTCAACCCTGGCTGTTTCTTTTCTGAAGGGACTGGTGTGTTCCCTTTCTTGGAACAAAGAGGATTTATTTGCTCCAGAGGGACAAAGGATAGGGACTAATAGACAAAGACAGGGGAGAAGGGAAAGTAAACAAGGGAGACGTGGAAGGGGCGTTTGTCCCAGAGGAAGAGGAGGACGCAGAGGCCTACCTATGGATAGAGAGGAGACAGACATGGCCCATAGGCAAATGGCAGTTAATAAAGGAAAAGGGGGAAACCCCAAGTTAGGATGAAGTGTTTAACTTAAATTGGCATGTTAACTAGGTGAACCTAAGGGGGCATTTGATTGCTGGACTTCAATACTTTGATAGCTAAACCTTGGTAGTCAGTCTCAGGAGGAGGAAGTGGCCTAAATAAGGGAATAGACCTTGGTGCCCTCCTGTAGGAATGTAAGCTAATGGTTTTTAGCAAGGCAGAGGGAGTGAGGGAGAAAGGCAAGGGCTGCCAGAGCCCTATTCGCCATGCTCCGTCTGGCTACAGTCCCTTCATTGTCACCTTGTGGGGATGTCTCATAGGTTTGGTTGAGAGGTCAGAAAGCCCCTGGGTACCTCCTGTCTCTTGTACCCCAGTGGCAGGATTATAAACTTGTGCCACCCTATTTGTTTTGTTTATGTAGGTTCTGGGAACTGAACTCAGTTCCTAATCCTGAGCTATCTCCTCCACTCTTTTTTTTTTTTTTCCTTTTTAAGAAGACTCTTTTTTTCAAGTGAGACCTTCCTTGATTACCAAAATAAAATCAGCCTTCACCATCTCCTTATTCTTCACCACAGTGCTACATTCAGACATGCTCAGTTAAAGAGACAGATATTATAGTTGAGTATCTGTGGGAAAGACACATTAAGTTCTGTGTCTAGACATGGCTCCTTGAGAACTAAGTCCGTTTTGGTTTAAATCTTTGGAGAAAATATCAGTTGAGAGGGGCATTTTAATATGATGAGCCTCTGTAAATGAAGTCTCTGTTGCATAATTTCTCATCAGCATCAGCAGGCTGGCTTCCTGCTCCCTTTCTACTTTGTTTGCATTCTCACAGACCCTATTATCGTATCCTATAGAGTTCTTGTTTATAGTACATAAAACTTCCCTGGAGGGCTTTCCATTTAAAGGGTAGGGAGGAGAGCAGATCAGCAGTACTCCAGTACTCCCGATTGGTGGGGGGGGGGGGGAGACAAAGAGAGAGAGAGAGAACGAGCCCATGTCCATGCACATGTGTGTGAACATGCATGCATGTGTGTGTATTCATGCATGTATGCACTCTGTGTGTGTGTGTGTGTGTGTGTGTGTGTGTGTGTGTGTGTGTCATATGGTATTCATCTGCTTGCCAGCCTCAGATCAAAACCAGCAGCAAGGCAAAGCCAAGAATGGGGAACCGCCTTCTGAGAACATCAGGAAAGCAACAGCCTTTGCCCAACTATCTATTTTCTACCCATTTTTTTTTAACACTGAAGGCTTAGACAGAGAACGAACAACATTTTCAATGTGAAGCTTATTCAACACTTCTGTGTTGCCACAATTAGGCATCTCAGAAGCATGTGTTGCCGTTCCATTCAAACCCTAGCGTCCGCTCTGACAGGTCACAGACTAAAAACCAGGATAATGAGATTCTATCTTGATCGCAGGGTCCAGACGTACCAGTCTGGTGTAGATCAAAAAAGAAAACAACAACTCAAGTGCTGATTTAATTTCCTTTCCCTCAAATATTGAGTTCAAATCAAAACAGCATACCCAGTGTGAATTTTGTTAAGAATATAGCTTCTTAGTGTCTGTGAAATCTACAAATGTTTCAAGAAATCTCAAGTCCTATTACATGATGACCCTCGTCCATTTGTTTTTGCTAACAATTTATAAACCTGCATGGATATTTTCATTAAGAAAAGAGAGGTGTGGGGATCTTCTGGATAATTTGGACTTTTAAATGGCTTCTGTGTACCTAGAAAGTTGTGGGAAGAATTATATAAATTTTTAAAAACTGTATGTATGAATGCATGTGTGTGCAGGTGCCCATGGGAACCAGAAGAGGGCACCAGATCCCCTTGGTCTGGAGTTACAGGATGTTGACTGGTCCAGTGTGGGTGCTGGAGAGTGAACATGGGTCCTCTTTGGGAGAACTACACACTCTTAAGCACTGAGACACCTCTCCAGCCTCAGATATATTTTGACTGGCACACAGGCTCCATTTGCTTAAGCATCTTTTTAAACCTTTCAGTTCCACTGCTGGTACCATTTGAAGTTATCAATTACCTAGTCTGAACAGCTGCCTTGGAGATAGAGCGACCCCACTGAACTTTCCCTCTCAGGATTGAAAGACCTCTCTTCTCAGGCACAGAGGTGCAGGTTCTTACTTTTGCTGACACTTGCCTCACATCCAACAACTCTTCTGTAGACACAGGTGCTTGGAAGATGTGCCAATCAAGTATCACTTCCAGTTTTCAGCCAGCTTCTCTGCTTTGAAGCCTTGTCTCTTCTCTCTATAAGGTACATCATATTGGTATATCATTATGTGCCGTTTACACTTGTTGGAAGTGAATCTGAGGAGTTAAGAGGCCCTCCTTTATGTTGGCAGTTTGGCCCCTAACTGTAACACGGAGAAGGGAAAACAGCAAGCCACCAAGACCATTAAAATTATATGACCTTGAGAACAGCTAGAAGGCGAGCGATTTCCAGCCTAGATGATGGTGGTGCTTTCCCTAACGTAAGAACACCTGCAGTGAGAGTGGAGGCCTGGAAGTTCAGCCACAGGACTCTCATCCATGGAGGAAAAAACATTTCAATCAGGACCCTCAGCTGAGGGCTCAACTGGTGAAGTTGGTTTCTGCTAGATGATGTGAGCATCTGATTTGATGATGTCATCTATCTGCTGCCATTTGTTTTTCCCTTTGGATGCATCACCGAGGGGCAGAGAGCACTCTGCTGACTTCCCCAGTGCCTTTCTGCTGCCCTGATTTGACAGCACCCTTGCATGCTCACTGAGTTTGGCTGCTCCAGCCATCTCTGCTACATGCTGTGAGCACCTGCTTTGGGATGCTGTCTGTCTCTCTGCTTTTATCTGCTCCTCTCTACCTGTGAATGAATTTACTCATCCAAGCCAGAAAGCACACTATTCTAGATTATTCTCTGGACCATAGAGAATGCAATTAGCACAGTCAGCATCTGTTAGGTTCCAATACTACATAAACCAACCGAATAAATCCTTTTTAACAATCCATAATCATGATGCCAGTTCTTTTCCTCCAGAGAGCTCTGACCAATAACAGACACCCACTTCTTATTCTAACAGACATGACAATTGTAACTTACAGGACAGAAGGAGCTTTGCACGTGAGATTAGTTAAGGACTCTGACATCTTAGGCTATGTGTGCACAGTGTTAGCCCAAGAGTCTTATACAAGGGGAACAAAGCGGGGTGGAGAAAGAGAAGGCATGATGAAAGAGAAGGCTGGAATTGTCCCAGGAAACTGAGATGCTTCTGAAAGCTGGAAGAGACAAAGGGACAAATTCTTCTCTATGGTTTTCAGCACAAAGACAGTCCTGCTGAACCACACTAGGCTCTGACTCCCAGAATTATAAAAACAATTACTATGTGTTGTTTCAAGGCACCATATCTGTGATAGTCTGTTACATCAGCCCCAAGAAGTTGATACACCCCACTTTCTCATTTGGGCCTTACAGAAAGAACATATTCAATCAGTAACCCCCTTCTTTGGTTTCTTTCTCTTTGTTCTTCACAGCGAGACTCTTAAATTGGCCTAAAGGGTTGTCTTAGTTAGGGTCACTATTGCTGTGATGAAGCACCATGACCAAAAGCAAGTTGGGAAAGAGAGAGTTTATTTGAATTATACTTCCACACTGGGGTCCATCATTAAAGGAAGTCAGGACAGGAACTCAGAGCAGGAATCTGGAGGCAGGAGCTGATGTCGAAGCCATGGAGGGGTGCTGCTTACAGGCTTACTTCCCCAGCTTGCTCAGCCTGTTTTCTTATAGAACCCCAGTCCACCAGCCCAGGGGCAGTACCACCCACAATGCCCTGAGCATGCCCCCATCAATCACTAACTAAGGAAGTGCCCTATCGGAGGCTTCCTTATAGCTTGGTCTTTTGGAGGCATTTTCTTAATTGAGATTCCCTCCTCTCCAATGACTCTAGCTTGTGTCAAGTTGACATAAACTTACCCAGCACAACTGTCAATCAGCCTTCTAAAACTGTATTTACAGTTTTGTGTCATATGCATTTTTTTTTCCTGGGAAGGGAGCCATAGATTATACGAGCCATTGAAAGTGATCTATGATTTCAGCACTGGAAATGTCACTCTTCTCTTCCTGCGTTATCCCCAGCAGCGTGTGGAGATAGAAGGGGAAAGGGTGATAAGGAGAATAGTGACTGTCCTTTGTCAGCAGTCCTTCCTCCAGGCATGAGGAGGAGACTGGCTGAGAGTCCCTTTAAGATGGCGCTCCTCTGTGCTCTTTCCTACCGATGGCAAAACTAGACCTCGGATGAGTGCCACAGCTACCATTAGCTTTACCGAGCAGGGGCCTGAGGGATTCTGTTGTACTCCTGTCTGCTGTGCTGGACAAGGTGCCATTGAGGCTGTCAGTATACATGGGTGTGGTGTCCCTGAGGACCTAGCTTCACTCAGTTCTTGTCCATGGCCACAGGTTATCTCCTGACCACCATATGGAGTTTAAGGGCATCTCTGTGAGGTAGAATCTCTTTCCTGCCTCTAAGGATGTGGGCAGAAGGAGTGTTTCCTGTCTGACTCTCACATGAGCTATTAGCTGTACCCTCTCAGGAGCAGAGGGAAAGATTAGTCATGTTGAACGAGAGGCACAGAACTGTATGGGGCTTGTTGTTGCTGTCAGTGTAAGTGTGCACATGCATGTGAGCATACATGCGAGTGTGAGTGCACGTGTGCGTGCATGTACGTGTATGTGTCTGTCTCTGTGTCTGTGTCTGTCTCTCTTTGCCTCTCTCTCTCCCTCCCCCCCTCTCGTGTGTGTGTGTGTGTGTGTGTGTGTGTGTGTGTGTGTGTGTGTGTGTGTAGTTGCTAGTAAAGGCAGATCCTCAGGAGCTAGAGTTACAGACAGCTGTGAGCATGGCAGTAGGACCTGAACTCAGGACCTCTGCAATAACACTGCATGCTAAGCCATCTCCTCAGCCCCTGGCTGGCTTCCTTCTGAAACAAAGAGCGTCAACAGCAACCCAGCTGTAGCTTGCTTTCAAGAGAGCTGTAAGTGTAAAAGAAACTGAATGTATTTTGTTTGCCGAGCAAACTAGAAAAGAAACCATAACAATGATTTGAAAGTGCATATGCAGACACCACAGTCACCAAGGACTTTGCTATCAGCTCTGTGTCATGCGTTTGTATCGTGGTTTAGACATTCAGAACTGATAGTGCATGTCCTCCCTGTGCCCAGGGGGATGAGGAGACCAAGGAAACAGCAGATCCAGATGCGAAGACTCTTCCAACTCTAGATTCAGCCATGCCTTCCACTCTCAGTACCCACAAGGCCTCTCTCTCTCACCAACAAAGATGCTTCAAACAGCCGGTGTGAAGCCTGCTGTTTATATTTTATTTCCTCTCACGGGGATGAGACTAGCCCTAGCATTATCTTTTCCATCCATGAAACGTTTGTTCAATGCAATCACTGTATAGGTGAGTAGTAATTGACAGTGTTGGAATACTTAAGACCTCTAGGTAAGTGCTCAGTTGAAGGTAATTTTTCTTTGCCTGAGAATGCCTTAAAAGAAAACAGGGCAATGTTCTCTATCTTTTCTAAAACATAGTTTGCCTTTAGCCGTTAATTTAAATATTTAGATTCGACTTGTCTATATGTATACAACAATTTACACAATTGCATCTATAATTGTATAATTTTCATATAATTATACATAATTGTACAATATAGATTAGTTGTGTATCTGCCCAAACACATTCTATGTAACATATACACAACTATACATGGAGAGAGAATGAAATACAAAGTTCCCTAGAGCTCCACGGAACACGGAATAAGCATATGGACTGTTCCCTTACACCTACTCCTCAAGTTTGAGTATTGAAGATTTATATAGTTAGAGACTATGTGGTGTAAATATGTATAAATTTATATTGTGCTAATTTATGGCATGTGGTACAGAAGGCTGCTTGCAAGTTGCAGAGTATTTCTTCCCACGTTTCTGCTGAAATATTCATCTCTGGGTCCCTTCCCCATGCTTGCCTTTGTCTCCCCGCAGATGTTTGGAGCAGCTTGTTTTCAGGGGCGTGGAAGTCTGCTTACTGAATGCAATTCAGGTGAAGAATGCGCTGTCTCAGCTTGTATGCAGCCGAAGGGTGTCCTCTCACCTTCAGTCCTGCTAGCTTACATTGGGAAGGCACTTGCTTCCAAGGAGGGAGTCTGTAAAGCTGCTGTCCCCTGTCTTAAGTGCATGACAGCATCTTGTTGTCTGTATAGTGGAAACTCAGATTGAACATTTTATATATGTATATATATGTGTGTGTGTGTATATATATATATATATATATATTCTTATATATACATACTCTGGTGAAGTTTCACTTATATATTAGATAGAAGAAGAGACTTAAAGTGATAACTAATAACAAAATGGAACAATAGTTACAGTATGATTCAATAAAAATTATTAAACCCAATTGTTAATTCCCAAAATCTTCCATTTAATATTTTTTGGACTGTGGTTGACCAGGGATAACCTAAAACACAGAAATAAGGGAAGACAAGAGAAAAAGGAAGTGTAAACACAAAAGCTGCTTTGTGTGCCAATACACACACACACACACACACACACATACACACATACACACATACACACACTTGCACATGTGGGGAGACCTAGGAGGAGAAGGAGGAGAGGGAGAGGGTGAAGGAGAGGGAGGGAGGGAGGGAGAGGATGATGGAGAGAGAGGGAGGGAGGGAGAGGATGATGGAGAGAGAGGGAGGGAGGGAGGAAGGGAGGGAGAGGGAGGGAGGGAGAGGCTGTTTTATGTTAGAAGTGCTCTGGTCTGGTCCACCTCTAGTTATTTGTGTCTGTACCAAAGAGGATAAGGTGGCCGGAGATGAGAGGTTCACAGAGGCCTCACACCCCACACTCTACTTAGCCTGCTTACATCCATGTAAGTTGCTGAAAGTTCTCCTATTGACCTGCTTGAGTTAATCAATGTCTGTTTTCCCGGTCCCTCCACCTGAAGGCGTGGGAAGTGGGAAGTGGGATGGCTGAGGAGGCAGTGGGCAGGAAGAGGAAGAAAACCAGAGCCCCAAATTGATTAAACAGCCCCCAGATGATCACCAGCTTGCTTGCGGGGAGATAGGAAGAGGTTTTAATCCCCCACAGCTCTTTGTAGGCAGGAAACTTCCTCCACAGGTCAGATCCGCCTCTCTCAACACAGGGAAATTAGTGAGCAGCTATTTTTAGATTGTTTACTTTTCATCTGTTAGAATGGTGCTGCCTGCGAAGTTTGAGGAGCGACTTATTTACAGCACTAATGGAAACATCTATTGATCACTCGAGGATTTGAAACTCAGATCCACTTTGCAGGTCTTTAAGTAGCATAAACTCACCCACCAGTTCTCTCACCGCAGCGTTCCACAGTTACAAGCTAACATTTGCACAAATCCTCAACATTTTGGAACCTTTAAAAAAAAATGCATGTTGCCACATGAGCATTTCTCAATTGCCTTGCCAGTTTTAAAGTTTTTGAAGGGAAAGAAAAGAAATTGTGAGCATTTATAGGTGAGAGTCTTAGGGTCCCGTAGCTGGGGACTATCACAGATACAACATAATCATAGTCAGCTTTTCCAAGACAAGAGGGACATAAACAGGTACACTTGGCCACCCCAGGTTTAGTAAATAGACAGACAGACAGACAGACAGACAGACAGACAGACAGACAGATATAAATCCTGCCTCTGAACTGTTTACTGACGTACAAGCTTAGCTAGGCCTTCTGACACTCCAGTCTGATTTCCTCATTGTCTTGAGCTTTCTGGATTTTGCCATTCCAAGCTGACCACACCCAGTGGGAGGGCGGGCAGGCATGCTCAGCTAAAAAAGAAAGTCCACATTGAGGGGAAATAAATGGGAAAATGTATTTGTACAGATTGCAAGGCCCTGGTAAGTGTGAACTTTGGCAAGTTGGGGGACCCTTGGAACACATGAAAGTGAAGGACCCCTTCTGAGATCTTCCTTCATGGAGCCCTTTCCTGGACCATCTTTCCTTCTCCCTGTAATCCCTCAAGGAAGATGAGACGTTGCTACGACCCCATTGTTATTTTCCAGGTTTGGAGAAGGTGTGATTTTTCTGGCCTGGGTATTGTCAATGATAAAACTGAATCTCTGATCCAAGCAATCAGTGGTTGTGATGGTGAGAGTTGATTTTCAGCTTGGGAGGATATGAAATCACCAGGAGACAGGACTTCAGGGGCAGGTGCGAGGAATTATTTAGATCAGTACAGCCTCTGGGCGTGCCTGGGAGGAGTTCCTCGAGGTGGGGAAGCCTGGCATGGGTACTCACCAGCTCCCTGAGTGTCGACACAGAACGGCCAGCTGCCTCAAGCTCCTGCTATCAGCGCTTTCCTCACCACAGTGGAAGTGGGCTGTGTCTTTGAATTGTGAACCAGAGTGAGTCCTTTCTCCTTTAAATTGCTTCTGTCAGGCTATATCACGACAGTGACAGGAAAAGGAAGTAATCCATTGGTGTTTGCAGAAATTTGATCAAGAAGTGGCTTGGAGAACTTTGAATGTATTTAAAGGACAGACTCCCTTAGCAGAGGCTGAAGAGACCCATGCAGTGGATTCTAAAGTTAGGCATCTAAAAATATGAACTCCCAGGACAATGATTTGACTTGTTATGATTCTCTCAGTGGGATGGGAGAGAGGAGATGGTCTCTGGATCTAAAAACAGGTGCCATACCTCCATCAGTCTTTCTCTTCCTCTGACAGGTCCATGAGTAATTGACTTTATTTACCAAACAGGCTGAGCACAACGTAAAATTATGCTACTCATCTGAACTGAAAAAAATCTCCTCTGTTTTCCAGCGTAGTCTCAGAGCACCATGTGTGAGAGAACACGACAGAATAGAAACTGATTATGCAAAATGAGCGAAAGAGAACTGCATCTCTTGGTGGCATGTGGCAGCCTTGCGGGGAAGGCAGAGCCCAGGGACACTGGGTGCTATCTCTGACGACCATGTGTCATAAGCTGAATGGCAGGATGGGGCTAAGATAACGGGCTTTTATGTCCTTGTACACAGCCCTCTGCATCTCGCACGCATTACACACAGGTGCAACTCACACATTCAGAAAGGTGTCCCGAAGGGGCACTCAGAGACAACACCCACACAGAGGTAAGGAGGAAAATAAATGTTATTCACTATTTTTCCCCCTAGTTTGTTGTATTATCCCAGGGTCTCCACTCTGGTCTTTATAGATCCCTCTAAAGATTTGAATATTCTTTGAGAACCCCGCCCACTCAGCACAGTGATTGCAAAGGCTTTGAAGAGGGTGGAAATGGCTACTTGATTACATAGAGAGGTAATAAAGGGGTAATGGTACTCCGAGAATCAGAGTGATGTTTTGAAGATGAGGTTGGTTGGATGCTCAGTGGCCTGTTTACCAAAAAGTGCGAGCCTAGGAGCTATCCAGGGTCCTGGGTCCTCCAGCCTCTCTGGGAGGTTCTTGCAGACTTGGAGGCTCCACCACATCTCTGCTGCAGGCTTTGCTACAGCTTGGATTCCTTCCAGCTTACTTTTCTTTTCTGTGTTCTGCTGGACCTCAGCGATCCCAGAACCAGCCATTTGCAAGCCTTAGGCTTCATCTGATTTGGAAAACCAGCAACATTTGGATAAAACCCTGCAGGGTGTTTTTAATTAGGAACAGCCTGCTTCCTGGACATTTCTCAGTAAGAGTATACACACAGGCACACACACACAGGTGCACACATCATTAGGCTGTGCTGTATTTTTAGATACATTTTTGCATAAACACACTGAGCTCATGTACAATAAATAGATCATGCCTTACTTTAAGATTACCTGACCCCTCCCCCAAAGTTTGTCTATACATATGTCCATACAGGTGACTGTATCCAGACAATAATAAAACTCGATGTATAAAAACACGTGTCCTGGAAGAAGGGCTGAAGACCTTTGTAATGAAATCTGTGTACTGATGCCTAGTGGCAATCATGGGTATATAGAAGTACCATGAAAAAGTGACATGATTTGAATGGCAGGTGCTTTCGGCACAGACGTTTGATTCTCTGCTCCCTCATCACCTAGAAATGGACAGTAAGATCTTGAGGAGAGTGTCTAGGAGGAGAGAGTCTTGTTCTATACGGCTTCTGGAAAATCTGAACACTAAGGTAACTAAGCAGAGTAGCAGATCACAACCCACTGGGGAAAAAATAACAAAGCTGTGCAGATGGCTGATCACCATGCTGGTCCTAAATGGAAAAGTAATTCAAGGAGAAGAAAGCATTCTTGCTTATTGCCAAGTCCCCAAGACCAATTGGTAAACATCAGAATGTCATCATTTTGTAAGCGTTATGGCAAAGGCTGGAGCAGACCAGAAGTGTCACTGAACGCTAAATCTCACGGGAAACTTCAAAAAAAAAGCAGGATATTCTCATGGTTTAAAAGTGTACGTGTGTGGGAAGGAGCGTTGTCTGAAATATAGAAATGTTGGCTGGCAGCACAGGGGAGCAGGTTGGCCATACTGGGCCTGAGGGAAAACTAGGTCGGTCCCAGACTCCTTCTTCATGGTCTTAAAATACAGGAGATATTGGAAGCAACAGCCAAAGGCTGTAGGGAGGGTGGTGATTCATGAATTCTATATGAAGCCAGATCATTGTTCTGAGAAGGGAACATAATGTTATTTTAAGCTATGCAGTGACTTAAAAAAATATACAATTCATGTATTCTTTTTGACAACTACTCTAGGTAAGTGAGTGACTAACAGGGGGGAAAAAGCACTCAGGAATGCAGACGCTCTTGGCACAAAAGTGCTGCCAGGGAGGCTGAAACAGCCTAAGCAAGAGCTTCTCTACCACCTGGAAGTATTTTTGAGGGAAGCTAATGCAAGATGTCACCAATACTTCCTAAAAATTTCTCAGCATGAAATAGTATTGATGACACTAATACCATTTTTAAACCTATGAGATAAAATACAACATTCCATATTAACTCACAAAAAGATGTGTTTAAGGGGAAAAGGATGAGAAAGTATATGTTAGCACAGTGCATTGTGGGAGAGGGTTATATGGGTCACAAAACTAACAGGAAGAAAGGAGCTCACTTCAGCACTGTAACTGGTGAGACTTTCACAAAGCTGTGCTTAGGGTCACGTAGAACCTGGTAAGACATGAAGAGGTACCTTGGCCATGGTCACAGCAGGTGACTTCAGCTAACTCCTAGGCCCTAAAGTAGCAGTTCTCAACCTTCTTAGCTCTACTACCCTTTAACCCAGTTCTTCATGTTGTGGTGACCCCAACCATATAGTTATTTTCATTGCTACTCTTTAACTGTAATTTTGTTATGGTTATGAATCATAATATAAATATATGTTATGCAGGATATCTGATACGGGACCCCCCTTAAAAGAGACATTTGACCCCAAGGGGACCCACAGGTTGAGAACCACTGCCTTAAGGGGTCTCAGGAAAGGAGAGATTGCTGTGCCTGTAGGATCTGTGGCTGTCACCATGGCATCTTTTGGAGAAGAAGATGGTACTGACTACACAGAGTCCTTCAGGAAGGGAGGTAGCAAGTGGTTACATGGGGCTTCCTTTCTTCTCCCTCTCTGTCTTCTGCCACAGTCTACCGGTGACTGAATTCCTGGGGACCCTGTGGTTGTGGAAGCCCTATTGAAACCCCCAGAGGTCAGTCTCTGAGCCTTCAGGACCTCAGGGCATTCAGCCTTGACAGCAGATCATTTCATTTAGGGCGATCGTTTTACTAAAGATGCAGAGGAAATGAGTCAAATCAACGTGTCACATGGTATGTTTCCTACTTTAGGAGACTAAAATTCACCCCTAATCTAAAAATTGTAAGAATTACAGTGAAAAATCCATTTACCACAACTCACCTTGACTATATGAAATGTATTTCATGGTGGACTATGTCATGAGTGACAACTCTTCATGCGCACGGAACTTTGAGAAATACAATACTAAAAGGTTCAAGAATGTCCTCTATAATTTAAGAATCACAACTAATAAAATTTTTATAGAGCAAAACAATTTAAAAATAATATCAAAGGACCCTCTAAAATTAGAAAGCCTCATAGTTAGTTCAACCAAAATACAAAGGACACAGCTCCATTACAGAAAGATAAAAGATGCTAAAAACTTAAATTCTAAAGGAATGCAGTCAGCAAGAACCATATTTCAATTTTAAAAACCCAAAGTTTTAGAAATTACATGTAAAGGATTACTATTTGGAAGTATACCGATATACCTTGCTTTGGCACTTGCCTTTGCGTTGGCATGGCGATGGCCAAAGGGAGATGAAAAGGCCACCATTGAAATGGAAGAGGAAACTTAATGTTGAATTTCTAACATTTTCCTCTAGGAATCTTAGCTGTATTGCTGAAAAAACATATCATGCTGTCTTTATACATCTTCCTCCTAAACTCAGCAAGAATTAGAGCTGATGGGTCATTTCACATTGAGCTTAGAGCCCAAAGAGTAAGCATTGAATATAGAGGGAGAAAAAAAAAAACCAAAAGTCACCCCTCTCATTTCCCATAAATTGGGAGAAAATCGGGGTGGTAGAGATGAGATACATGGGTGGCATGACATGTCCTGATTCCCAGGCTGAGCGCTGGTTCAGAGAAGGCATGGTAAGGGGTTAGGGATGGAGACCCTGTCTCCGTAGCAAGCTGAGGAAGACCCATGAAACTAAACTCAGACACATCGCATGGGTAAATGAATGAAGACACTTAGCTTAGCTGCTTAGGAGTTCACAAGTTATAGACAGAATAAGTAGTTTCCAACACGCCCTATTGAGAGCTGTCATAAGTATCTAAGAGTATTGTGTAGGTACCTGCCTCGGTGGGCCTTTCTTTGTGCACTGGGCTGCACTTGAGGAGAGTGAGGTGAATGGCTAATCCTGAAGGAAGAATGTGGGTCCCTGTCAGCACACTTAGTCTTCAGGAGCCAACGGGAGCTTAAAGCCCCACCATCAAGGGCAGGTGTGTATAGTGCTTCGGTCATAACACAGTATCCAGGAAACGTCATTGGGGTCATTGTTTCCTAGCTCTGGCCAGTGATAATTCGCAAGTCACCTGATTCTTACGTTCACAGCCTTTCCATTCGTGAGGCTGTAAAAGATAGACAGAGTACGGGCTCAGACACTGTCTTGGAGTGGACATGGAAGGATATAGTGACCAGCTGTCCCCATTAGTCTGGGTCTGAGTGGTCAGTCAGGATGTAGGAATTTTAGTGCTCAGACTGAGACACAGATGAGCAAGTCAGTCAGTATAAGCCTGTCATGCTACATGGGGAGCCAAACTGTAAGGCTGGATGCTATTTCCCCATCCACACTTGGCTTGAGCTTCTTGGAGGCCATTTAAACCAATACATTGGAGTGATTCATCCAAATTGGGCTAAAACTTATTTGCCTTTCTTCCCATACCTTAGCTGTTCAATACCAGAAAAGTGTAGCAATTGCAGACCAATGTCATTACACAACTGAAAGCAATAAGACAGAGTGTGCAAAAGAAAAGCAGCTGCCACAATAGCAAAACTAAACAAGCAGCATGACCTAAAGGGAAAGAACATCTCTGAAGGAGGAATTTGTACAGAATTCACCATCCACCACAGCAAATAGAAAAGCCACGGCTACGATGGGCTGACAGCGCACGGAGAGCTGGTTTTAGACCCTGAACTCCAGGAAGTGTCAGAGTATGGCCTCTCTAGAGCAAGAACATAAATTAAGTCCTTTGACTTCTGAGGTTTATAACCTGGCCAGAACAGAGCAACATAACCCCCGCCAGTACTCTTGTGAAAGCCAAAGATTGGAGGTCAGGGATGATAAGGCAGATACAATTTATAGGGCACATGATGGAAGAGAGGTGTTCTAGTTTTATATTTTGGGCTGTGATAAAACACTCTGACCAGAAGAGGCGTGGGAGGAAAGGGTTTATTTTATCTTACACTTCCTGGTCCCAGGTCACTGTCCATCATGGAGTGAGGTCATTGTGGGAGCGTGAAGCAGGCATCATGGAGGAACACTGCTTGCTGGCTCACTCCTTATGCTCAGCCATACCACCCAGGACTCCCTACCCTGGGGGCTAGCACCTTCCAAAGTGGGCATGGCCCTCCTACATCAATTAGCAGTCATGAAGATGCCCCACAGACATGCCCGTAGGCCAATCTGATCTAGCCAATCTCAATTCCCCAGTTGAGATTCTTCTTCCCAGGAGACTCTAAGTTGAATGGTATTGACTATGAAAACCAACCAGGAGAGGAGAGAAGGACAGATATCCAGAGAAGGCCTTGCAATGCAGTGGGTCTCAAACTTCCTAATGCTGTGACTGTTGGCTATCCATGCTTTGTAAACTCAAGGCAGGAAAGTGGCCAGGGTCTGCCTGAAGAGCTCCAGCAGCCAGGCCTTGCTACGATAATTTTCTTTTTTTTTAATTTATAACTATTATTACTATCATCATCATCATCATCATCATCATCATCATCATCATCATTATTGACAGGGTTTCTCTTTGTAGCCTTGTCCTGGACTCATGAAACCAGGCTGGCCTCAAACTCAAGAAATCTATCTGCCTCTGCCTCCTCAAGTGTTAGGATAAAGGTGTGTGTCACCACACCAAGCTTCATAGGCATTTTCTTAATGGCTGTGACTGTCATTCCCAGCCCTGAGGTGGGAGAGTGCCTAGATCTCACCCTACAAGAAAAATCCCACCAATCCTTGAACTCCCTCAAGCTCAGGACTTGAAATCCCATTAATCCTCAACCTGGAAATCTCTGCCCTGAAAAGCTCCACCGCCTAAGAAATCCTAACTAAGCCCTGCCTACTGTTCAGTTCCCTGTGTCTTTTCCCAGGGTCAGAGGCAGCAACCCCTACATTCATCCCTCCAAGCCCTGGATTTGTCCCTCCCAATAAATTTCTTTTATGAGCCTTGCTCCCCTGTGGGACTCTGTCATTGGAAGAAGCCAAAAAGCAAAAAAGGGAAGAAGCAAAGAAGTAGAATGGGACTGAGGCTCGTGAGGTCCTCAGCTCAGCTGGGGAAACCCTCCCTGGGGAGCTTCGAGGCTGAAGAAGAGGAGAGACAACAGAGCTGTTACACTGTAGGACTCCAGCTCGGCCAGAGGTATCCTCCTTCAGGGCTACAAGGTCTCTGCTGAGGAGGCTTCCTCTTGGAGCTGTGCAGTTCCTGGGCTCCCGAGACCTAGGATACCTTTTCATCTGGACAGGAACACCCTTTAGTACAGGTCATCACGTTGGGATGACTCTCAACCATAAAATTATTTTTGCTGCTACTTCATAACTATAATTTTGCTACTGTTATGAATCATAATGTAAATACATGGCATGCAGGCTATCTGATATGCAACCCCTGTGAAGGGCCATGAATCATAATGTAAGAATCTGATATGGAGGATATCTGATATGCAACCCTTGTGAAAGAGTCAGTTGACCCACAAGGGGTCAAGACCCATAGGCTGAGAACCATTGCTTAATGTATTAGCAAGAAAGAAAATGGGAAGAAAGGACGATGAAAACCTTCTAAGCTCACATAAGACTGGAAACAGGACATCTCCAGCTGAAAGACAGGAGCAACGCTGTAATGAACTGGCACTGGTTAGTGATCATAAGTGGTTATCCATGGTAGTGAGAATAACACCTCAAACAGATCACACTGAACTGAAGTCCCTTAACCACATGTCATAACAAATCCCCACACAAAACGAATACAACCTGGTTCCCAAGAATGTAAAGTGCACAATGCCCAGTATCTTATAAAAATATTAACAATGACCTAAAGTTATAGGGAACCATAGATCCTAACAAGGAGAAGACGCCATTGGTGGATTACCGGGGAAAGGCTTTAAAGCCACTATTAACGTGTACATTTTATAAATATGGTATACATCTTAAGGACATTATGTACATGATGAGGAGAGGAAGGACAGGTTTAAAGATAAGCAAATAAACCCTATCCGGCTATTAAAAAAAAACTACCTGTAGTAAACCATAGCGAGTGGAATTAACACCAGAGTAACCAGTGGTCTTGGAAACATAGTAAGAGCAACTCCTCCAGATAAAACAGGCATGCTTTTAAACCTGAAGAAAGCAGGCAGAGAATCAGTGACCTGTGAGAAATTATCATTGAGTTTGACATACATGCAACTGAGCTCCAAGGAAGAAGGAAGAAAGAATACAGATTCTCCCGAGTTCCCAGGGCGTTTCTATCCCAATAAATGCCTCTAGAAGTGGAAGCCACCATCAAGTCTGAAGGGCATTTGATCCACTCCCACTGAGTCTCACGGTGTGATGCGGGATCAGCTGTTTCCTGTCGTATCCATGTGTCTGACTGGAGCTGTGGCTCACAGCAGCTGTCGGCCCTGAGAGGAGGCTGCCCTGCTGTAGCAGTGGAAGAATCTAAACTCAGAACTCAAAGCATAATTTCTACTTAAGGCCAAGCATGTTTGTACTATTCAGCTGGGAGCAGAGGTCTGCTCTGGGCAGTGGAAGTCTGTAACTATTCAGCTGCCTCTATACCTTCCAGCTTTGTTAGATAAAGGGGTATGCGGCTCTCCGAGAAGGAAGGGTGGGGAATCCCAAAAGTGTATACAGCAAGGCACCCCACTGTTTGTTGGGTTACACCCCAGTAATTTATCATGAACTTAAAATATGTAAGTCAAAAATGTATATATGCACCCAGCCCACTGAGAACCAAAGCTCCACAACACAGCCTGCTGCAGAATAGTGGTTCGCAACCTGTGTGTCGTGACCCCTCTGGAGGTCACATATCAGCTATCCTGTATATCAGATATTTATATTACAATTCATAACAGTAGCAAAATTGTAGTGATTCAGTAGCAATGAGATAATTTTATGGTTGGAGTCACCGCAACATGAGGAACTATAGTAAAAGGTCGCAGCATTAGGAAGGTTGAGAATCACTGCTCTAAAGTGTTAATTTTTCCTCTGTGGTTAGGTGACTGGAAGTTTTGACTTCCTACCTTGGTTTAGCATCAGGAAGGATTAGAGGACATACTGCTAGTCCAGGCAAAGGTCCAAATCCGAAGTCTGGACCACAGTTTCTGCTTAATATGTATGGACTTTGTAAGGCCCCAGACATCATTACGTCAAATCATCATCGTAAGTTGGCTGCTGGTGGTCCTGGGCACAAGCCTCCAATTTGAGAGAAAGAATCTCGTTGGTCTCTCTGTGAACACTAATACCACCAGTTTAAGAACTTACCCAAGCTGGGGGTACAAGAAGATGGTGAGACCTCTTATTTTAGTTTCAAAGTTTGATTTATGCCTCCTTTCTCACTCAACATCACAGAAGGATTGTATTTGGAGTCCTGTCTGCTGTGACCGTACTTCCTGTGGCTGAGTCAGCTAGCTGATCTCAGACACTCTGTGTTCTCTTATACCTTCTAACTGTTACTGGGGAGTTGTCTGACCACCCAGAGCCCAACAGTAAGAGGTGAGAAAGCCAGGTCAACCGGAACCTCTCACATAGCGTCCTCCAGACTTGCCTCCAGTTTGCTAGATGCACTCCAGCATCTCGATGCCATGAAAGAGCCATGCTATGAACATAGCCTGTGTCCCTGGATTGGCTTGGTGGAAAATCTTCACAGCTGCTAGAAAAGCCATTATTGAACCGGTCAGGGAACAGCAATAAGCTCTTGTTGACTTAAGCCACTGGTGCTTTACAGTTTGCTTGTGGTTCCTAACTAGACAGCACTTGCAGCCCAAAAAGGGAGGGGGAGGTGGCAGAGAGTTGACAGAATTCCATCTCTACTTGACATGGCCAATACAGCCCACACCTACCAAAGGCCACGATCCACAAGGTAGCAAACGCACACCACATCCCACCTGCAGGGCCTCAGTTCCTCTCATCTTTCTGCTTAGAGACACTGAAAACTCAAGAAGTTGCCTCCATTATTTCCCCACATGTATGAAGCAGGATGTGGCTGGCGAGGTCTTGGTCCTCAGAGGTGATGGTCCTCAGAGGTCCCGGTCCTCAGAGGTGAAAGTGCTACCACGGCTTTCCTAAGCCAGTGTTGTTCCTATCTGCATTCTCACTGCTTACCTTTATTCCCACAGGTAAGTCTGGCTTTTACACCTCATCAAAAGAAGCCTCTTTTTGCAGCAGACAAAGACTAGAACAGCAGGCCATGGCTGGTCACATGCGAAGAACAACCAACTGTGGAGTGCTCAGGACCACCTGACACATCTACAACACACCTCTACATCACACAGGGTCAGCATAGGAGAGAGGATGGAAAGAGTGTAAGAGCCAGAGGACATTTGCTGTAGGGCCGTGTCTTCTAGAAACAACAGGAAGACACACCAGTGAAATCCCAACAATATGGCTGAATAAAGCCTGAACAATGACAACACCAGTTGACATGCCAAAGTAGATGGGGAAATCTCACAGGACTTCACCCCTAAATGGAGAGACACAGGCAATTAATGAATAAAGAGAGAACAGTCTTCCCCAGGGATGGGCTCCCTAAATGGTTATACACTGACATGTGGTCAACCCTAAAAACATATTATACAAGTAACATTAAACAGACTCAGCAGGATACCAAATCATATCTATACAAGCACAGATATACAGATAGAGAGGTAGACATCGAGATATGAAGAAAAAGAGGCCATGAACTTGAGAGGGAGTCGTGAAGGACATGGGGTGGATGGAGGAAGGGGGCAATGGGATATGATATAATTATATTATATTAAAAAGAAAATAAATGTTAAAAGGAAAAGAGTCCAATATCAGTAACCTGCAGAGAAAGGGGCAAAGAGGGCCCATTTGAGCACTTTCATAGGTGTTTCAAACCTCTCAGTTTGTCATCAAGTCTTCAGTGTGTTTTATTTAGCATCAATAACCAGAGTGAGGTGAAAGATGGATAAGAATGTTTCTCTGTGACTGGGGACCTGCTAGTTTTCTGGTGAGAATATGCAAGTTGGAAGAGTAGAGAGGACGTACCGTGTGTTGAAAACTTTTACTTTGTTTCCTTTTTATTGAAAATAGATTCCTTTCTCCCATAATTTACCCTGAATACAGTTTCCTCCTTCTACTCCTCCCACTTCCTCCCCATCTCCCCTCCCGTCCTAATCCCACTCCCTTTCTGTCTCTCATTACAAAAGAACAGCCTTCTAAGAGATAAGAATCCAATATAACAAAAGACCACCAAGGGCAGCGGATCTGGACCCAGGAGGCCGGCACAAACTGATGCACCAGCCAAGGACAATGCATGCAGAGTACCTAGGACCCCTGTTCATATGTAGCTGATGCTCATGCTCCACGTGTGCGGGGAGGGGTGAGAGAGGGGACTGCCTCTGACAGGAACTCTGGTGCCTGTGATTTGATCACTGCCCCTTGGTAGGGTGTCCTTGGAGGCACATAGAGGAAGAGGATGCACTCTATCCTGATGAGACCTGGTAGACTGTGATCTGAAGGTAAGGGAGGAGCTCCGACCGCCCCCCCCCCCAGAGGTCTAGGGAAGGGGAATACAGTGGAAGAGGAAGGGAGGGAGGGAACTGGAAGATAAGCGTGAGGGGACAACAATCGGGATGCAATGTGAATAAATCATAATAAAACGTTTTAGAAAATATATAATAAGATTAAACAAAAACTATCACACCAAAGTTGCATAAGAAAAAACCAACAGAAGGAGAAGAGCTTGAGATCGCACCAGAATCAGAGAGCACTTGTTGGTACATGTAGCAATCTCATAAAAACACTAAACTGGAAGCCCTAATGTATATTCAAAAGACCTGGTGCGGACCTGTGCAGGCCCTGGGCACTTTGCTTCCGTCTCTGTGAGTTCATAGGAGTTTTAATCAGGTTGATTTAGAAGCCTTTTTTTCTTAGAGCTCTTCATCCCCTCTGGCTCTTTCTCTTTTTGCTTGTCTTCCTCCACAGGATTTCCTGAGCTCAAAGAGGAGAAATTTGATGGAGATATTCCATTTAGGGCTGAGTTTTTCAAGGTCTCTCACTCTGTGCATACTGAATGATCCTGAGTTTCTCTATTTGTTCCCACCTGTTGCAAGAGGAAGCTTCTCTGATGATAGCCGAACAAGGCACTGATCTTCTATGACAATAGCAGAATATCATTGGGAGTCATTTGGCTAGTACATTTTTGTTGTTGTTGTTGTCATTTGTTTGTTTGTTTTCTTAGACAGTGGTATTTGGTTTTACCCTCAGTCCCTGGGTGGTCTAGTCTCCGGTTCTTAATCACCCGAAACGTGTCAGTTATGGGTTCCATCTCATGGAGTGGGCCTTAAGTCAAATCAGTTGTTCGTCCGTTACTTCCACAAGCTTTGTGCCACAGTTGCTGTCGCATATCTTGCAGGCAGGACACCATTGTAGGTCAAAGGGTTTATGGCTGGCTTGGTGTTTTCATTTCTCTTATGGCAGCATGCAGATTACTTTCCCATACCAAAGACACTAGAACAAATGAGTGAAGACTCTCTGCAGGCACCAGTGCGACATCTCCATGTCAGTGAGCTGTGTGGGTGTTGTCTTCGGCAACAGGACCCTGCTGTCAGTTCATGGAGACTGTTGTCTTGATGACAGTCTGAGTTGTTTGCAAATTCCCACGGTATTCCTTTGGTCAACAACTGACTTAGATGTAATCCAGTCCCAGTACTGGAAGTTCCATTTGGTGGCAAGAGATGCCAGATAGGACTCTGTAGTCCTCATATTTGGCAATTTCATTTCGATCACCTTCATATAAGTCTATATTTTAGGAAGTTTCTACTGTGTTAGTTTGCATTCTACCCCTCAAAAGACCGATACTTTTCTTTTCTCTCCTCGTAGTTCCTCCCTTCACCCCCTTTCTCCTCCCCACTTGATATTCCTGTTTCAGTACCCCCCATCCATCCATAATTACAGAATAGATAATGGAAAGCTTCTATGTGTAAAGGTCAAAGGTAGATTGCAAAGCAGAGGGTGAAAATGAGCATCGCCACGGCATTTCTGAGTAATTTCACAGGCTGATAGCCAATTTGAAAGGTGCCTACAATATGATTGACAGGAAAGGAAAGAGGGGCAGAGACTCACAGTGAGGAGAGAGGACCCGATGGCTCTTCCTTCTGTGCCATCTAAGGGGCCTCACTTAGCTTTGACTGTTCTCAGTGCTAATGGTTGCATCCTAAGGTGCTTTGCCATTTCTTCATTTTTTCTATCCATGTAATAAATGTCTATAGCGCCTTAGGTACCAGCAGAGTCAGAGTTTCAGATATAAACTAAATAGGATAAAGGCATTTCCCGATGGGGCTGAGAATCCTACTTTTTATATATAAACAGCTGTGACTTAAAAGAAAGTGCATTAAAAGTATGAAAGCCGGGTGTTTGCAACTAATACATTTTTACATTTAAAAAATCAATACTGAAATGAGTGGAACATAAAATCTGTTTAATATGTATTGCAACTAAAACTGCAAAAGAGGATTTTTTCCATTTACAATTTATTATTTTGTATCTTACTGTCATATTGAAGTCCACAAATAATTATAATGTGGGGAATCAGTTCCCAGTAACCTGTCTTCTGGTTGCCTTTATTTATTTTGATTTTTAAATTGCTTTCATTTATCTATTTATTTTAAAAAACAGTTTCTTACTCTCTAAGCCTGTCTAGCCTACTCCTTCTGAAGTCCAAGCTGGCTTTGCATTCATGACAGTCCCCTGACTTGTCCTCCCAGTTGCTGGTACTTTAGACGATAAATTGCCGTGCTCACCTCTTTCAACACTTAAGTAAGATAAACATGTATGGAATAAAAATACATGTGTTGTTTCTCTTATATCATAACAGAAGGCAACTGGGTTGTAAAGAGCTAGCCACGTTATTCATCCAGTCAACACTAGTCCTTGCTAGGATGGGGGGGGGTGGTGGTGGTGAGCACTGTGTCCTGCAGGCTTCCTGCAGAAAGCGGATGATACACTTGGAGTCTGGAGAAGCTTTATTGAAGGATTATTTACAGCTGTGTTCATGAAGCCACAAGAATCAACAAGGGATTGACCAACTTGCAGGCTGACAATAGTGAGAAGCTATTGTCATCTCAGGGTCTAAAGGCTGAAGGATGTGGTAGTCACATTCTTCCAAAACCACAATATAAACACATGCACACATACATATGTGTACGTGCAACTGTGTCTGTGTCTGTGTATATGTCAGGCCCATTGGTAGTTGAGTTTAGTGTTTCTCCAACTTGTCCTCTGTCCCTGACAGTCATTCCTCTGCCTGGCTGTGTCACTGGTGATGCTTTCCTAATTTGTGTTTCATTTGGTCCATTGGGTACTTCGTTTCCAACATTTCTATTGATTTTCCAAACTCGAATTCCTTTGCTGAAACTGTCTTCTCTCTTGCTCACCTTTTCATCCATTTTTGCTGCCATTTTCCTCCATGTTGCTGACTTCCTTCTCTAGCATCTGGACTGAAATCATCATTCTGTGTCCTCTTTGGGGTCATCAATCATGATAGTTTTTTTACTAGGAAACCTTTGAAATCTTCATCTGGGATTTTACTTACTTTGAATTCACTAGTGGAAGAGTTTTGATTGCTTGGGAGACTCACCCTGCCTTGCCTTTTCATAGCTCTTGTGTTTCTGCGATGCAATGTGCATATCTGCTGTTTGAATATCTCTTCTGGTTTTATTTGGGGATCTTTTATTTAGCAGCCTATTCTTGAGGCTTCAGTGCCAAGTACCACTTAGTGAGGAGGAAACAAATGCTGTAACAGCAGGCCCTTCAAACCACAGAAGACGTAGAAATACATTCAGAATTGATTAAAGCCACCAATGGCCATAAACTAGACAGGGGGGAAACTAGTGCAGAGTGTGATATGAAATCAAAAGTTATACAGGGAAAATGTGGAACTAGTAAATGAATGAGATAAAGAAAAGAGGCAGAGAAAACAAAAATGGAGAAGAAGAAGAAAGTTAAACAGAGTAATGGATGGAGAACCATGCTAGGGTAGAAGAAATGAAAAGACATTAGAAAAGACATTTTTAAAACAAAAAGGAGATTTTCAGATAATAATAAAATTCAAAAGCAAAATTAAATAAATATACAAATGGAGGTTTAAAAAACACAAAATTGTTTTTTTGTGTGTGAACAAGTTAAAAATAAATTCATCCAATAAGATAAATCAAAATAGCGCTGAGATATGGGAGAGACAAGGAAGGACAGGAGGAGACATCCCAGAGGCAGAAAAGAAAATAAAAATTACTCAATAATGAAATGTGTAAACAAAATTATGAGACTGTATGAAATGGGAATAAAACATCAAAACATGATTTCTCAACATGATACACTAAAATATGCTGGTGAAATTCCTATGGCTTGGTAAGCATAGACAAAAATAAATGATATGTCGGAGTAACTTCTTTCCTAGACCGCAAAAGACATAAACCTTCATTATACACACTGGAGGAGGGTAGTGGGTGGTGGTTGAATTTGCCAGCTTTCATCACCTTTCCTGTTGTCCAGCTGGTGTTGACCTTGTACTGGACATGTGTGATGTCAATCTGAGCTTCACTTCAGTCATTTCCTTTCCTCTCATACCAGGGGCCCCTGCTGGTCAAGTTTAGCTATGTAGTCTATGGGCAGGTGCATCCTGCTGTGTCTGGTGGTACCTACTCAGATGGCTGATCCCTAGCTAGGGTGGAGTGTTTCCCAAGTGCATCAGGAGTACCAGAAGCAATCATAGCACGGAGCTGAGCTATATGCAGGTAGAGAGTCTATCATCATCCTTTCAAGATCTAAGTATTGGTCATCCTGCCGAATGAGGCAGCCCTGGGCATCCAGTTGGCACTGAGAGGTGCTGAGTTTACAGGCTCCAGAGTAGAGGATGATAAGTCACAGGTGGATCGCTTCCTCCTGCTCCTCTCAGGACTTTCAAACTCCAGGATAGGCCTCTGTTGATGAGATCTGCTCCTGGCAACTACGCATGGGAGCAGTCGGTTCTTTGTGCCTGTGCAGAAACTCCCCACATCTACTCAGCATCTGTCTCCCCTGCCTTCCCCAAAAGCTGCCCCCCTCCCCAGTGCTATCTCTCAACCACTGGTCTAGGGCAGGTAAAGTTCGGGTTCCCTGTCTTGTGATTGTTCCCCGTTCCCAGATCCCCAAGCAGCTAACTTTCAAACAATAGGTTCTTTCCAAAGATGGTTTCCAATACCTGCCCGCTGTCATACAGACTAATGGGGTGCCTGTCCACTGCTGAACCCCTCCTCACTAGAGGGATCACTGTCTTACCAAAACTTGAAACTGATTTTGAAGCTTGAGAGATCTGCAAGGTTGCCTGGGGGTAAGATTGGCTGTCTTTCTCTTTTCACCAGGGCTATGTGCTTGCTTTTGGGAGGTGTCTTCTGCAACCCGTTTCCCTATTGGGGAGGCACACAACTGCAGCTGTGTTCAGCCCAGCTTCCTTTCTATGCATGGCTCATCCTCTCTGCACTTTTTAGATATCTATCTTCACTTTTGTGAATCTCTGAATCAATCTCTCTCTGTCTCTATCTGTCGCTCTGTCGGTGTGTTTCTGTCTTTCTCTTTTGTGTCTCTTTCTTTCCCTATGTCCTTATCTCTTGTCTCTATCTCTGTGCTTTCTGTCTTTCTCTATATTTCTCTCTCTCTGTCTCTCTCTCTGTCTCTGTCTGTCTGTCTCTCTCTGTCTCTGTCACTGTGTCTCTGTCTCTGTCTGTCTGTCTGTCTCTGTCTCTGTCACTGTGTCTCTGTCTCTGTCTGTCTGACTCTCTGTCATCTCTCTGCATGTATGACAGAGGCTATTTCTTCATATTCTGAATCCTCTCTACCCTATCTTTAATCATGAAGAGCTAGACCTGAAGGGAAAGCCAAGTCTCATGTCACCTGAGTGATGGATCTTGGGAAAGCATCTATAGTTAAGAAAGAAAAGCTATGCGTGTAGGTGCATATCTACGATCCTAGCACAAGGGAGGCAGAGGCAAGAGGATCACTGCAAGTCTAAGTTAGCCTGGGCTATAGGGCTACCCAGTGAGACTGTCAGAAAACAGGGGAAAAAAAGTAGAGTACAAGCCAAGTACAGTGGCTCATACCACTTAGGAATCTGAAGCAGAAGGATTCCTATGACTCTTAAGGCACCCTGGGCTAGAGTGAGTTCCAGCCAGCCCAGGCCACAGGGGGAGACCATGTGTTTGCAAGGGTGAGTTGGAGATTCAGTGGCTCTTAGAACAGCTTCAGAGCAGAGAGGAAGAGGAGGAAAGGACCAACCACATTCCCTTATCTGTGTATTCCCATCTCATCTCCTGGCCCTGCCTCTCACTAACCTAACACAGCCCATGTTAATTGACATGGATGCAGAGTGGTGTCCTCTCTGGGTCAAGAAGGGGTTAACTTCCTAGGGTATGGAAGAGGTGAAAAAGGAAAAAAAAATATGCTGGGGAAGAGACAATGAAGGCATCATATCATGACAACACCCAAGCTTTTCCGGAAACACTTAGCAAGCGGGGCCCTGGGGGAAACCTGCCACTTTGGGCCAGTGAGGGTGGATAAAGCCGTTTTAATCGTAGCATCCAACAACATTAGACACTGATACCCCTCATATAGACTTGGCACACGGCAATCGCATGTGTATTCCTTGGTAGAGATTGGTAGTTCTGAAGACATATGTGTGATTTCCTTGTGAGGTTGCGTGCTCTTGTAGGGTTACGATCATCTTACAGTTCAGTGGTCCATGGGCATGGAGGCTGTTGTGTAAGGATTTGCTAAAGAACCATTTCAGTCTCTTTTCTTCGAACCTAGCATGAGTGGATAACATGCAATATAAAAGACAGTAACTGTCTCGTAAGGGTCAAGCAGAATCACACACAAAGATTTGCAGCATCATAGGTAAAGACTGCAATGAATAGCTTATTCAGTCAACAAGTGTCTATGGAGGTCTATGCTTTGACACTGGGTTAAGAGACTCTTAAGATGAAAATTATCTTTTGATAATTTATTTCTTCAGAGGAAAAGAATCTGTTATACATAGGAAGTATGAGCTGCTCAGTTTTATGGCATCCAACTGGCCAGTTATCACACAACTGATAAGAATAGAGACACAGCCTTATATTAGGCCAGGCTACCTGGGAACTCACTATGTACCCAAACATCTTGACCTCCTAATGCCCTTCCTCCCACCTCCCTAGGGCTGGGTTTATAGGTGTGCGGCCCCATGTCCAAACTATAAAAGTCTGAATCAGTTAAATCAATCATGTATGTCTATAACCCATATATATATATATATATATATATATATATATATATATATATATATATATTCATTCATTTTGTGAAGGGTACACTCCACTAATGTCAGGGACACACCTTGGCAAAAAGTGGGCTTTCAAGTTACACAGGCAATGAAGGCGAGCGCTGTACCTCAATCTCAGGACCACTGAGGTGAGGACCCAGTGGGCAGAAATAATTGAGATCAAAGCATCTGGGAAAGCAGCAAACCACTGGACAGTTAGCCTTTCTTCAGCAATGCTACATGCCTGTACACCCTTGGTGGAAACATATTTTGCATCTGCAGACAAACAGTGGCCCTGCCCACCCAACGCCTTCTGCTAGCTTTCCCTTCTGTGTCTTTGCCTCTCCTACCATCAAATTGGCTATTAAGTTGAGTGGGATTTTTTTTTTGAACCAACACAACAGCCCTGTCTTCCGACTTCCTTTTCTAGAACCCTGCATAGCCAGGTTCTACAATGCAAGGAAAAGCAGATCGGGGCTCCTGCTGCTTGTATCAAATACCAGGTCTTTTATGCTGCTCCATTATAAATGTTGCTTATACATTTTGAGTCAGAACTGTGAAATATCCGTTCTTGCCCTATCATTTTCTATTCTGTTACTGGATTTAAGATGTGAATAATCTTCTATATAGCCTTGGTTAGAAGATTATTACTTTTTAAACCAGGGGAAAAGGCAAGCGTGTGATTTCCTTACAGAGGCCATGCCGGTAGTTGAACACCCCATGTACTTTCAAAGATCAGCTTTATTTGATCTAAAAATTGTAACAAGATAAAACATATTTTTCTAAAACTAAACTTTATGTCCCTTCCATCACTGGTTCTGAAATATATTAGAATCGCTCAGTCAATGTCAACCAAAGATTCACCTGAAAAGAGCCAATATGAATAGGAAATTTGTTGGTTTTGAATAGTTGATCACTAGCAGTGATCTCATTAAATAAATTTGTTTTAGAGACTTAAAAATATAGTGATTTTCTTCTTCTTTTCTACTTTAAGATTTGTTGCCTTGAATACAGTTGGGTTTGTTCTATAGGCAATTATTCATAAATTGGCAGGTTATACGCTTTTGAATTGGCAGATATGTTTGTTTCTCACTGCATGACCAGCCCACATATAGTAACTAACATTTGATAAAGGCTTCATAAACATTTGTGGAACCAAATTACTAACTTTTGAAAATGATATTGCCCACTAATAAAACTAAAATATGGAATAAAAGATATTGGAAAGTAAATTTTTTTTAAAAATTGAGTAAACTTCTCAGAAAGTGATAAAAAACATAAATATGTAAATAAAGAGAAAAATTAGATTTAAAGATAATGAAAATATTCTCATAGTAAAGGAAAAAATAAAAATAAATGGTATGCATTGTCAGTAAAATTATACAGGAAAAATTTGAATGTCAAAGAACATGAATTTATAGGTTAAAATGATCCACTGAGGGAGGGGACAAATACACATCAAACCAAATTATTTTGAAATCTCAGAACTTGAATAGATAGTGAACATAAAAACTCCTAGAGAGAAGAGAATGCTGAAGACTGGTGATGCTCTGTACTCACAGGGAACTGTTTTTTTAAAATAGGAAATACTTTTTAAAAGAATATATTCATTCGTTCATTCATTCATTCATTCATTCATTCATTATGTATTGTGTTCTGTCTGCATGTACACCTGCATGCCAGAAGAGGGCAGCAGATCTTATTATAGATGGTTGAGAGGCATCATGTGGTTGCTGGGAATTGAACTCAGGACCTTTGGAAGAACAGACAGTGCTCTTAACCTCTGAGCCTTCTCTCCAGTCCGGGAGCTGGGTTTAAAGGACAAAATGAAAAGCTGGGATACAACAGGTAGATACCTAACAGGTCTGAGTAAAAATTGCTTCTGTCTAGAATTCCGGAGAATGAAGCTGTTATTCATCAAGTTGCAGAAGAAATAAAGACACTCGGACACCTGCAAATTCCTAAGTTCTACTTCTGTGAATTCTCTATTAATAAAGTTACAAGAATATGTGCTCAGTCCAGGTAAGAAAGGAGAGCAGCATAGAGGAGTTCAGTCACCCAGGCCAGACCTTCAATGGCTCCAGGCAAAAACGGTCAACACAGAACCAAAAGTTTGATGTCAGTGCTGTGGTGTAGAGGGAACCCCAGATGGAAGCTACATAGTGGGGTTAAGAGGCCTGGAGTCCAAACCTAATCAGGAGGAAAGGAAGTTTCAAGGGCAGTAACTCCAAGAAAAAAAAAAACCAATGGGTTGCTTATAATTCACTATAATTTACTCATGCAAAGATGATTTACTTTACATTTTATAAGGGGTAAAATGTGGTGTTTATATAAGAGCATGAAAATAGCAAGGCAGTATTATAAAAAAAACATATTGTATAAAGTTCTCAAAAATAAAAAACATTTTAAAAAGAAGTCAAGGCAACTGTAAACTTTAACAGAAACAAAACATTGTTCAAAAGACTGTCAAATTCTGTATCTTGATTTGAACAATTTTAATACAACCATGTACCCGTGTTTCTGATTTTTTTGGTATTGCATCAAAATATCAGAGACTGGGTAATTTATCACAATAAAAATTTGTTAACTTCAAGAGTCTAAATAATTAGAAGTCCAAAGTTCGGGGCTTAACTCTGGTTAGAACGTAATTACTGTGAAGAGTGCAACAGAGGCAGACAATTTTTACTGTAGACCTGATTTCATGATCATCAATAGCCATGAACTATATATTTATGAAGACAAAGACGATGACCTCATCTTTAAGGTCAAACTGGCTTCACACTTCACATTTCACAATGAGGATCAGATATCATAACATCACAGCCTAAATACTGGAAGATGATGGATAAGGAAGCATTGTACATGTGTGTCTATAAGGCAGGTGTAAGAGAGCCAACTGTTGCTTTTACACACACACACACACACACACACACACACACACACACACACACACACAAATGCCAAAATAGTTAAAGAAAAATCATGACTAGCATTGAGAACCAATTCCTTAAAAGTACTGTGGTAAAGTCAAGACACATGGATGTGCTCCTTTACATAGGTGGGCAGGACTCTCAGGAGGGGGTTGTGAAGCTTGGGATAACATGAGATTTAAACACAAAATCACAACTTGGTTCCTTTATATTCATGTTTCTATTTTTACCTAATGTTTATTTTGCTTGAACAAATTATTAAAGTGTGCCACCTAACAATGATTTTTTTAAAAAAAACACTCATGTCTGAATTATGGCAACAGACCATTCTCAAAAATTATTTCCTACTTTTCATTTGTTTTTTAAAAATAATTCAGAATGTTTAAACATTAAAAGTCATGTGATGAAACATTAACTTAAAAACAAGTTAGCTATATTAGGTGTTATTTGGGAACATAACATTGTCAATTAAAATATAAAAGTGGAGCTAAACTGAGCACTGACTTGTGAAATAGCTACCCACAGAAAGACAAATTATTATTATTTTAACTTGGGGGAAACACAGAAATTATGGTAGGGAGATAAATTTTTCTTGGCATTAACTTCCCAGAAATATTTAAGGTTTCTATAATTATTTTTTAAAAATACAGTCATCTCCCATCCTAATCCTTTTTAACCTTTCTATAATATTTTCTTGCCATTTCACACTCACTGTCAGTGCCTTTGTCCAATGTCTTGTCATTTCTTTTAAGTTAAATATTTACTCATTTGAAGATGTATTTATATGCACTTGTGTTAGTTCCTGTGTACTAAGCATGTTTAGGTGCCCAAGGAAGCCAGGAGAGTGTTGGAACCCTGGGAGCTGAAGTTCAAGGTCATTGTGATCTGTCTAACCTGAGTGCTGGGAACCAAACATGGAGCTTCTGCAAGAGCAGTCATTGCTCTTAGCCACCAAGTCCTTGTTCTACCTGCAGGTCTTGTGACGTTTAAGTAAGGCTAATTTTAGATTGATCATCGACCTCTGAGTTGTATTTTATTTAACTATTCAGGAAAAACTTCAAGACATTGAAAAATCAACAAAAAGATCAATAAAACTTTAGATCAAGACCTCAAGAAGACAGAACACAGTTCAGCTCTAGAGTCGTTGTTGCTCTACACCAAGTTGTTGTGAGCTTTGCTTTGTGGGAGCTTCACACTCAAGTGCACGTAGACACAAAATTAATTCTGGAGTGAAATAACACCTGTTGGGGAAAGAATACTTGAAGCTGAAGTGTGAAGATTTGTGTGCTTCTTCAAGAGAAGTGTGTCAATTATGTGACAGTTGGCTTCTGCATACAGTTAGTTCTTAGTGTGATTTCAAGGGAAATAATTAAAATCATAAAAGAAATAATATACTAAAGGAAATTAAAGTGGAGTTGATTGACCAATATGTAACAAGGATAGAAAAGAAACCACTGAAGAGTTGAGACAAATAGAAAAACCGTTATACAAAAGTAAACTTCAACCCAAATTCAAGACCATGAATATTAACAGTAAATGTAAGGGGCCTAAATCTTCATAGAAAGAGAAAAGATTGTTAAGAAACATAATGTATAAAGATATAAAAAGTCAGAGTGAAAGGGATATGGAAGAAGAAATTATGATGATGAGCAAATCTTGGTCAGCTAGTATGAAAAAAAAGCATTGTATGTTTAGGAAGACGGGAAAACTTCACAGATGTCATAATTAGTTTTGTATACAAAAAAAGACCCATGGATAATTATTTAAGTTATAAATAATATTAGATTAAGAAAGCAACTGTATTTTGCTATACAGGCTATGAACAAACAATGCAATTTTGATACTATTACATGTTATGATGTCAGAAGAATATTATATTTAGATTTAGAAACGTATTTTTAAAATATGGAAAAGATAAAATATTATTCTTAAATAAGTTTTAAAATCTGAAAATTTTACAATGTACATAGATGATAGAATTATATATTATGAAATGTCAATTTCCAAGGCTAGAGAGATGGCCAATGGTTAGGAATGAGTACTGCTCTTGCAGGAGACCTGGGTTCAGTCTCCAGCACCATGTCAGGCTGCTACTAATTACCTGTAACTCCAGATCCAGGGGGGATCTGTGAGCATCTATACACACACTAACAAACACAGAGAAGCACACAACTAAAACTTTAAAAAAATCTTAGAAAAGCTCCATTCTCTTCACAATGGTCTAGAAAGCAACAGAATGCCAACTAAAAGTCTAAAGACTGAGTTGGCAAAGTGGCTCATTGGGAAATTCCTGCACAAGATTTATGACCTGAGTTTGATTTCCAGAGTCCACATGAAAATGGAAGGAGAGAAGTGAGTCTATAGGATTGTCCTCTGAATTGCACACACACATACACACACACACACACACACACACACAGAGAGAGAGAGAGAGAGAGAGAGAGAGAGAGAGAGAGAGAGAGAGAGAGAGACATATATACAACCACTGTGCTTGCCTGTCATGTCAACTTGACACAAGCTATAGTCACCTGAGAAGGAAAACACCTCAACTGATAAAATGCCTCCATAAGATCAGACTGTTGGGCATTTTCTTAGTTAATGTCTGCTGTGGAGGGCCCAGCCCATTGCAGGTGGTGTTATCCCTGGATAGGTGTTCTTGGGTTCTCTAAGAAAGCAGGCTAAGCAAGCCTTGAGGAAGAGGCCAGTAAGCAGCACCCCTCCGTTGCCTCTGCATCAGCTCCTGCCTCCAGGTTCCAGCCCTGTTTGAGTTCCTGTCCTGACTTCCTTCAGTGATGGACCACAGTGTGAAACTGTAAGCCAAATAAGCTCTTTCCTCCCCAACTTGCTTTATGCCATGGTGTTTTTTCATAGCAATAGTAACCGTAACTAAGACACCCACAATATACATAGATATTCATCACCCTCATATCATCATCCTCACAGCATCATCCTCACATCATCATCCTCACATCATCACCCTCACAGCATCATCCTCACAGCATCATCCTCACAGCATCACCCTCACATCGTCACCCTCACAGCATCATCCTCACATCGTCACCCTCACAGCATCATCCTCACATCGTCACCCTCACAGCATCATCCTCACATCGTCACCCTCACAGCATCATCCTCACAGCATCATCCTCACAGCATCATCCTCACAGCATCATCCTCACATCGTCGCCCTCACATCATCATCCTCACAGCATCATCCTCACATCGTCACCCTCACAGCATCATCCTCACATCATCATCCTCACAGCATCATCCTCACATCGTCGCCCTCACATCATCATCCTCACAGCATCATCCTCACATCGTCACCCTCACAGCATCATCCTCACATCATCATCCTCACAGCATCATCCTCACAGCATCATCCTCACATCATCATCCTCACATCGTCACCCTCACAGCATCATTCTCACAGCATCACCCTCACATCATCATCCTCACATCATCATCCTCACAGCATCATCCTCACAGCATCATCCTCACATCATCATCCTCACATCATCATCCTCACAGCATCATCCTCACATCGTCACCCTCACAGCATCATCCTCACATCATCATCCTCACAGCATCATCCTCACATCATCATCCTCACATCGTCACCCTCACATCATCATCCTCACAGCATCATCCTCACATCGTCACCCTCACATCGTCACCCTCACAGCATCATCCTCACAGCATCATCCTCACAGCATCATCCTCACATCATCATCCTCACATCGTCACCCTCACAGCATCATCCTCACATCATCATCCTCACATCATCATCCTCACATCGTCACCCTCACAGCATCATCCTCACAGCATCATCCTCACAGCATCATCCTCACATCATCATCCTCACATCGTCACCCTCACAGCATCATCCTCACATCATCATCCTCACATCATCATCCTCACATCGTCACCCTCACAGCATCATCCTCACAGCATCATCCTCACAGCATCATCCTCACATCGTCACCCTCACAGCATCATCCTCACAGCATCATCCTCACAGCATCATCCTCACATCATCATCCTCACATCGTCACCCTCACAGCATCATCCTCACAGCATCATCCTCACATCATCATCCTCACATCGTCACCCTCACAGCATCATCCTCACATCATCATCCTCACATCATCATCCTCACATCGTCACCCTCACAGCATCATCCTCACAGCATCATCCTCACATCATCATCCTCACATCATCATCCTCACATCGTCACCCTCACAGCATCACCCTCACATCATCATCCTCACAGCATCATCCTCACATCATCACCCTCACAGCATCATCCTCACAGCATCATCCTCACATCATCATCCTCACATCGTCACCCTCACAGCATCATCCTCACAGCATCATCCTCACATCATCATCCTCACATCGTCACCCTCACAGCATCATCCTCACAGCATCATCCTCACATCATCATCCTCACATCGTCACCCTCACAGCATCATCCTCACAGCATCATCCTCACAGCATCATCCTCACATCGTCACCCTCACAGCATCATCCTCACAGCATCATCCTCACATCATCATCCTCACATCATCATCCTCACATCGTCACCCTCACAGCATCACCCTCACATCATCATCCTCACAGCATCATCCTCACATCATCATCCTCACATCGTCACCCTCACAGCATCATCCTCACAGCATCATCCTCACAGCATCATCCTCACATCATCATCCTCACATCGTCACCCTCACAGCATCATCCTCACAGCATCATCCTCACATCATCATCCTCACATCGTCACCCTCACAGCATCATCCTCACATCATCATCCTCACATCATCATCCTCACAGCATCATCCTCACATCATCACCCTCACAGCATCATCCTCACAGCATCATCCTCACATCATCATCCTCACATCGTCACCCTCACAGCATCATCCTCACATCATCATCCTCACATCATCATCCTCACAGCATCATCCTCACATCGTCACCCTCACAGCATCATCCTCACATCATCATCCTCACATCATCATCCTCACAGCATCATCCTCACATCATCATCCTCACAGCATCATCCTCACAGCATCATCCTCACAGCATCATCCTCACATCGTAACCCTCATATCATCACCCTCATAGCATCATCCTCACATCGTCACCCTCATAGCATCATCCTCACAGCATCATCCTCACATCATCATCCTCACATCGTCACCCTCATAGCATCATATCATCATCATTATAACATTTTCTTAAGTCTGGACTATTTTTCTATTCTCTCCTACTGTCTAATTCAGGGGGGGGGGGAATCAACTAACTTTATATAGATATGACAGAGATCAAGAATAAATGAAACCCTTTGGGAGAAGAAAATTTCGATAATACTGTCTCTACCAAGTATCTTAATGTAAGAAACTATTAGTTACTCCCCGTGGTACTGTGCTAGACCAGTAGATCAAATAAAGAACTAAAAACAATAAACATAAGGGCACTCAACCTGTTAGAAATGGTTGGAGATGTGGCAGTGAGGAAGGAAGTTTGTCTCAAAAAACAGTCTTAAAATCCTACTAAATTACACAGAATTGAATCATATTTTACAATCTGCACAAAAATCAACAACAGGTGAAGTTTGGATCTAAAGAGAAAAGGCAAGTGACATAGTAAGTAGCATGGAGAGCTCACCTAATATTTTTTATATAATAAATAAAGTAATATACGTTTAAAACGCCACTTACTCATTGCCTTTGCTTTTTGTTAACTGTGGCTACCGTAAAATTAAACTGGTGTGTGTGGCTTGCATAATTTTTAAGTGGATCCTTTGTCTTCTGAGAACAGGAATCATATTTAACCTATTTCTCTGTGTTTAGCACAATGTCAAGTAGATAATGGGTGATACAGGTTACCTATTTCATCAAGTAATCAAGACAATAACTACTAGAATTGCTATTGATCAAAATAAGAGGGTTTGAATAATTTAGAAGTTTATTTCTCACTAAAAATAAGTTCAGCGATAAGAAAACTGAGGGTTACTGAGTGGCTTTTAAAAACAATTTATTCACCTTACATTCTGACTGTAGCCCCCTCCCTTGCCGCCTCCTGGTCTTCCCACTTGCCCTGGTCCTCAGAAAAGGAGATCCCTCCTCCCCTAACATTTGGCCTCAGCCTAACAAGTCTCTTCTGGACTGCCTGCCTCCTCTTCATCTGTGGGCTGGCAAGGCCTCTCTGCCAGGGGAAAGTCGATCAACTTGTGGTCACCAGAGTCCATGTCAGAGGTAGCCCCTACTCCCCATATCATGGGACCCACTAAGTAACTGTGCTTCCTCTCCACTAGGTCCTCACCGTGCATGGCCCTTGGCTGCATCAGCCTCTGCAGCACCCCCTCCTCCACCCAAATTTGTTGACTCCATTGGTCTCCTTGTGGAGCTCCTGTCCCCTCCATGTCTTGCTGTCCCCAACTCTTCCATAAGACTCCCTGCGCTCCACCCTGAAGTTTGGTTGTGGGTCTCAGCACCTGCTTTGGTTCCCCTGCTGGGTGGAGTCTTTCAGAGGACTGCTATGGGAGGCTCCCATCCTGTTCCTTCGCTTCAGCTGCTTCCAGTGTCTATTCTGTTTGCCCTTCTCAATGAGAGTTAAGCATCCTCTCTAGGGTCCTCCTTGTTATTTAGCTTCTTTAGGTCTGTGTATTGTATGTGGTTATCCTGTATTAGGTGGCTAATAACCGCCTATAAGTGAGTATATACCATGCGTGTCTTTCTGGGTCTGGGTTACCTCTCTCAGGCTGATCATTTCTACTTCCATCCATTTGCCTGCAAATTTCAAGATTTCCTTGTTTTTAATAGCTGAGAAGTATTCTGTTATGTAAATGTACCACAGTTTCTTTATTTATTCTTTGGTTGAGGGACATCTAGGTTGTTTCCAGATTCTGGCTATTATGAATTAAGCTACTGTGAACATAGTTGAGCGAATGTCCTTGAATGGTGTAGCATCTTTTGGGTATATGGCCAGGAGTGGTATAGCTTGAAGTAGATCTATTCCCACTTTTTAAAAAGGATTTGAGGCCCTCCTGGTTTCTATACTTTCACCTCTGAATTTTAAAGATTATTTAAAGATTATTATTATGTATTTAGCTGCAAGAGATGTCAGAACAGCCCACAGGTGAGTATGTATTTACATCTATTGTAATTCATCTCCACAACTTCTGTGAGAGGCTCATAGAATTACCTTGTTTTTGAAATATTTACATTTAAGTGAAAAACATTTAACTTAGGTACCTAGAAGAATGAGGAGTTAGTTTGTATTATAATTTCTCCTTCAAATATCAGATGTTGTAGGTTAGTGTTTGCCAAGCACTAGATGCGAGGCAGGCCTGCAGTCTCCGGGGAGTGCCTGAGAGGCCTGTATTTTGTGTTGTTGATTAAAGAGAGCGCCATATGCTTGCGATAACAGGCGCACAGGTGGCAAAGCTGACTTTCTGTTGTACAAATTTAGTATCTTGACTTGTATGCTAGCCCGGAGAAGGCCATCCTAATTGTGCACAGCAGTCAATAACTGAGTATGTGTGCAAAGCTAAATTTTACAGAAAAGGAGGAAGAAGAAGAGGAGGAAGAGGAGGAGGAGGAACAGAGAGAGGGAAGAAAAGAGGGAGGGAGGGAGGGAGGGAGGGAGGGAGGGAGGGAGGGAGGGAGGAGGGAAGAAAAGGAAAAGAAAGGACAATTTTAAAAAGAACGGACTTTGAGTCACTTCAACCCCATCATCAAAAAACTGGTTCAAAACTTTGCCCCAAGAATTTGTGAGAGTTTTAGAACAATTTGACACTTCCCACCAGAAAATAACATAAGGATAGTCTAGGCCAAAGAATGGTTTTTATAAAAGAGGAGTTCCCAATGAATAAGCTGCAAAAATATAGTCTAAGATTTAGAATAAGTTAGCCTGAGTCTAAGCGTTTTCTTGAATCTTGAAGCCTGCCTGTAGTGAAAATAGTTTTTATTAATCAATACTTACTAGCCAGGTAGTACACTTCTGCCAGACTATTAATTTTGATGTATGGTATAAATTACTTGGGTCACTGGGTAAAGTGCTTGCTATACAAGGCTAAGAATCTGAGTTTTAATCCCCAGTAGACACATAAATCTGGGTGCCATAATGCTTATCTGTGATCCAGGGTTCCTCTGGGGAGGCTGGAGGCAGCGATTGGAGGAGCCATGGAAGCTTCGTTCGCTCAGCCTAGTGTACACGCTGGCTAACAATAAAGAGACCAAGCAGTGAGCACCAACATCAGAGGCTGAACTCTTATCTTCACACATGTGTCATGTGTGCGCTACTCACACAGAGAGACATGTATATACATATGCATGTGGTACACATATAATATAGATATACATGTGCACATCTCTCTGTCTCTGTCTGTCTCTGTCTCTGTCTGTCTGTCTGTCTCTCTCTCTCTGTCTCTCTCTCTCTGCCTCTCTCTCTCTGTCTCTCTCTGTCTCTTGCTCTGTCTCTCTCTCTCTGTCTATCTCTCTGTCTCTGTCTCTGTCTCTGTCTCTCTCTCTTTCTCTCTCCACACACACATATCACACACACACACACACACACACACACACACACACACACACACACAAAGAAAGAAAATAAAATACATAAATTTGGCGTTCTTCACCCAACAGTTTCACCCTCCTGCATTAGTCTACCACAGAGCTCCTGGTGAGAACTCAGGAACTAGAGTCCTTAGTCAAATATAACCACTAAGAGCTAAGAGAAAGCATTCGGGGAGTCTTTGAAGGCAACACCTTGGATCCTTTGGTTTACACTTTGCTACATCATCCCTCTGTCGATGGCTGAGGATCACAGCAGTGTTTCCTTTTGGATTGTATTTTTGATATACTCCGATCTTTCTTCAAATAGAGCTCCAGAGGGAGCAGATAAAGGCCGTTTACTTGGAAAGGCATGTAAGGAAACGGCTTTGAACCTCTTAAGAGCAAATTAAACGGCATGTGCTCAATTCCAGTGGTTTGGGGGTAAGCCCACCGTGGCTGTCTAGTAGACTGTAAGTCTCCTGAGAGTGGAGGCCATGTTTGTTTTCTTGCACTGCATACAGGCTCTTGAGAAACTACTTTCAGGACTCAGTAACCAACTATAAATATTTTTTGAATGAACAAATAAACCGTGAAAAATCTAGCGCACTTAAGTGGTTCTTATTACTCTAGACGACTCATACCTGTGAAAGCCCAAAGATTTTTGTCTTTTGTCATGTTGAGAAGAAAGCCAATGCAGACCCCAGGAAGGAGGTACGACGTGCTATTGACTGTTGTTTCACTGTAACAGCTTAGAAAGAAGAATCGTTTATTTTAGTTTACAATGTCCACACCTTTTCAGTGACACACGAGAACTTAGCAGTATAACTATGTATTTCGATAAATGACAAGCAGAAGCAGCTTGTTCCCTTAGAGGCGACGTGGATTCTGCCCTCGTGAAGGGATTAATACGTGTGAGTGAGTAATGGAGTAAATGGTTACTAGGTTGAAAGGGAGTCTGTTATAAAAGCTGGTCTGACTAGGTTTCTATGCTCTCCTCTTTGCCGTCTTTACAGACTGTGCACTGTTTCACTCCTTTGTGAGCAAGAAGGCCCTCATCAGATAGTCTTTCTACCTGGTGTCGGCACTGAGGCCAAATAAACCACTCTTCTTTATAACCCAGGCTGTGGGATTTCGTTATCAGCCATGGAAATGGGGCTAATCCAGACACTCCAGATCATTTCTTACAGCTGCACATGAACCCACAATTATTTTTTAAAAATTCCCAAAAAAGACTCCCCCCAAAAAAATAATGACATACAGAGAAAATTGTGACAGCACTCATCAAAACTGTCAAGATCACTAAATTGGGGACCACCCAGATCTGATGGGACTACAGTAGTTCTGACTTATTTCTGGAACTTTCTCAGCTTTCTATGATAGAGCAGATGCTTACGATGGATTATTTTTTCCAGAGTCAAAACTGGGATTCACAAATGTTAAAAGATTATGAGAGATTTAAAAATAAAGAGAAGGAATTCATAAATTGTCAAGAAAATCTGGCACATCTATTTTTATGAAAAATTTCCAGTATTTAGTTATCTGCTTATTATTTTTACAATTAGATCCTTTTAGTTTCTACAACTGCTCCATACTTCTGTTAACCTTTGTGGCGGGAGTCACACTGAAGGTGATTACAGTTTTCTCTCCCTCCCTTATTTCAGCTCTGACAGTTAAACTTCTTATGTGTGAAGTGTTTATAATTCAGGGATTTTATTTTGAACCACGTCTGCCTTCCTTACTTTCCCCTAAGAATCTTTAATATAGGATGGATCATTTACCCAAAAAAGAACAGTCCTTATAAGCTCCTCCTTATTTACGGTTTTTGGTTACAATGGTGGAGGAAGGTATCATCAGAGCAAATGTCAAGTCTTTGCACCATTTCTCGCTATATTGTTTCCATGCCTGGTAATCTTTTCTTCTTTTATCTCCTTTAAAGGCCAGTGCTAAGGACTGAACCTACGTCCTTAAGTGTACTAGGCAACCACTGAGCCTCAACCCTACCCTTTAGCTCAAAATCTTCAATGGCTGCCTCTGTATAATTAGCTGATGGATTCTGTTTTAAGATGTCTTTTGTTGCACTGAGCTTTAGATGGAACTGTTGGAGAATTTTTTTCAATTTGATTGCACAACAGAGTCAACGTTTCCATGTGTTTATGGTATATTTTAACACTGTCAATATGCACATTTACTTTTACTATATTTGCAACAATATTATAGCTATAATTTTATCCTTAAATTTTATTGCACATACTTACAGGGCAAAAGTGATGTTTTGACGCACACACATTATATTATAAATTGATTAAATACAAACTTCAATTTAAAGTCTGCATTATATTTCATGTTGTGTTTTGAAGAAAATTTTATTTTTCTGATTTGTTTATTCGTTCAATTAACATTTAAAAATCATAAGTAAGCAAAAGCTCCCATGATCAAGGTGGTTTTAAGGGGGGAGACTATGATCTCTAAATCAGTTTAAAATATTCACTTCAAAGGCTGGCCATTGTGGTACATGCCACTAATTAGCCCTTAGGAGGCAGAAGCAGGCAGATCTCTGTTAATACTGAGGACAGCCCAGTCAATATATTGAGTTCCAGGCTAGCCAGGGTTGCACAGTCATAGTACAGTATAATAGCTAATAGTGAGGATTTCTTAATAATCCATAATGCTTCCCTTGATCGGTGATATAAGCAAAAATGACACTAAAGTCACTCAAAATCTCATCACGGAGACATCATGATATTCACTCACCGATCTACACAGACATTCGTTATAAAATGACCAAGAAGGAGAAGCCACTACTCTTCTTATTTTCTGCAGATAAAATGTTAACAGAACCATTGCCAAGCCTGCCACTCAATTCCCCTACAAGTGTTCGGCAAGTTAACATATGCTGAAAACTGTCGAAAGTGTTTCCACACATAAAAGGAATGTGTGTGCCCATCCGTAGGTAGGCAGGTTTTCTTTAACATGACAGACCAGCAAGATCCCAACAAGATGCTGAGCAATAGTAGAGAGTCAGCGCGACATCAGAATGACTTGTATCGTGTGATCTGACATCCCACACGCTGACCCTTTAACAACGGCCACACTCCACCTAACCAGAGCTCCTGCTCTCCCTGGCGTTCCCTTGTTGTTTAGCTTGAAGGCAAGTCAAACCACGTATCTGGGAAAGAAGCATCTTAGGAAGCACTGGGCTGCAATGAATGAGTGATGTGAGACCCTGAGAAACACTGGAAGGCAGAGTATGATTATCTTCCTGCTCTTGCTTGGCCTAGATTTGTGAGCAAGATGGGCTGTTACCCTCACTGCATGGTACATGCTTATATACTCAATAGTGGTAAATAAAGTAAAATAAAATAAAGGTAATATTTCTCCCTGAGGACTTGGCCTCAAATGGCTTGCTAGTTGTTGACGTGTGGCTGGTGAGGCCTGAATTTCTTTTTTTTTTTTTAAATTAATTTATTCAGATTACAACTCAATTTTTATCCCATCACTTGTATCCTCCCATTCCTCCCTCCCTCCTGCTTTCATCCTATTCCCCTCCCATGGGTCTATGACCAAGGGGGGGCCTCCTCCCTGACTATATGGTTATAGGCTATCAAGTCTCATCTTGGTAGCCTGCTTATTCTTTCTTTGACCACCTCTGCTTAGTGGGAAGACCTGGAGGCCTGAATTTCTTAGCCCACAGATACCCTACAAAGGAAGCTATGGGGTCTGTCAGGGCTGTGTGAGGAATGACAGGTTTGCAAAGAAGGCAGAGCAGATGCAGGATGCTTCCCCGGGAGGGATGAGCAGATGAACAATTTGCCTCCGAGTTTCTGCTCAAGATTTCACCTCTGTAGAGAACTTGGTTACAGCCTCAACCATTTTGCTCAGATCTCCTTCGAGGTGGGAGATAGCCTTTGGCTTGCTCTCACGAAGACACTCAGAAGACTTGGACCTCGTCTTCGTCAGGGTCTCCTTCTCCTTGGCTCAGGTTCCATTCTTTGGAGATGAGCTTATCACTACTTGCATTCCTTGGAGGGCTTCAGCATGTTGGTTAGGTTCTAGTTTGTGTAAGGAAATACTGTGTTCTTTACAAAGAGTGGTACCCAGACAATGCCCGCCTCTGTCTTAAAGATGGTCTGGGGCCTGCCATCCTAGCTCAGTCCTTTTTGTTCTGCACAGTGACACAAGAAGGCATGTGAATTATTGTGTGAGACTTAAAGTTAAGGTTTGGAAAGAAGGGATTTGGCTTTTCAGGGTTTTGTTTTAAAGGCTGGCAATTGTTACGTGGGCTTTGACAGCACTGTGGACTATGGATTCTGTGGGACTGATGACCACATAGTCCAGCCAAGATGAAAGTATAAAGATTAGCACATTCTGGCTGTAACTTCTCATATACTTCTTTCTCATAAACACTCTGGAAATCAAATTTGATGGCAGGAATAACACACATATACACACACACACTACACACAATGTATTTTGAGCCATTGTGTGTGCTCTCTTCAAGTGGGAGCTGATAGGCCTGAGTTATAAAAGCAGTAAGTTTTTAAAGAGCTCATCTGCGTATCCACTGCAACTGAGCTCTCGTTCAGCTTGTGAGACTGCAGGAGAAGTTGTAATTTTTCTTGCCAGAATATTTTATTTTAGCAGGATTGGCATTTCTTAGGGGTAATACCACTTTCTCTTAAATATTTTAAATTGTGCTTTTTATTTATTTACTTTGTACGTGTGTGTGTGTGTGTGTGTGTGTGTGTGTGCATGTTTGTGTGTGTGTGTGTGTGTGTGTGTATCTGTGTTTGAAAGCTTGATGGAGCTGACAATGTTATGTGCAGAGATCAGAGGACAACTTGTGGAACTTGGTCCTTTCCTTCTCCCATGGGGGGGGTACCATGAACCACAAACTCCTGTTATCAGGCTTGGCAAGCAAGCACTTTGCCTGCCGAGCCATCTTGCCAGGACAGGGAGACTGGTTCTATTGGTGGAGGCTTCTAGATCTGTCATAAATGTCTATTTGGATCAGCCAGAGCCAAACAAGTCTCGGTTCACTAATAGCAATGAATGGGCCGAGACACTAACATCAGCAAGTTCTATTGGACTTAAAACTAGTAATTAATGAGACAAATAAACAGTTCTCCACGGAGCAGGTTCACAGGGCAGAGGGAAGTATTTGGATGAAGTTTGCAGTGGAAATCTCCAAGAGGCTTGATGACAGATGTGTTTAAAATGGAGAATGTTCAACCGCGGAACAAAAAAGGAAAGGTAAGTTACCATTATGTCTAAGGTGAGGTGGAGGCCTGGGCCCCTGGGTTAGTTGTACTTCCTCTTGGGACAGCTGTGTTCCTGATTTGGAACAAGCAAGTGTGTGTGGATTTTTTTCTTTTTATTCAAGACATCTCCCATACCTCCCTACTCCATGGGTACAAAACTGTCTGTCTTCTGATTTGTTTTAAGACCCAAGGTCAAAAAACAACAATTTGCTGAGCAAACTTCCAATAAAGCATCACTTTTATTAAGCCACATCCTTAAAATCCTGAGAGGATTTGCAGAGCAAATGTGTCCTTCCTAGCTTTTAGATGTGGTAAACGTGAGTTAAGAATGAGGCCGGTTTCCTCAACTTCATTATTAGCTACATAACTGTAGAGCCAAACTGGAGCCAAAGTCAAACCTTTTAAAACATCCTCAGAAAACAAAGGTCTGGGATTCACAGATCTTCACAAAACTAAAATGATTACTTCTCCTTGTTTTCTAGTTATTACGGCATTATGTCTTTGTGGTAAAATAATTGCAATTTTAGAAAAAGATAAAACACAGTTTGATTCCATTTCCAATTGCAAAAAGTAATAAAATACTGATGAATAAATATAACAAGAGAAATATGAAAATTATTGAAAATTAGAGAACACTGCTTTAAAAAAAAAAAAAACAAAGAGACTCGGCTGAAGGAGGATGCCCTCTGTTCTGGACACCCAGTACTGTCAAGGTGTGCATGTTTCCCAACTTACCTAAAAACACAGTGGTTCTCAACCTGTGGGTCACGACCCCTTTGGGCAAGTAAGTGACCCTTTCACAGAGGTCACCCTAAGACCACTGGAAAACATAGATATTTCCATTATGATTCATAACACTACCAAAAGTACAGTTATGAAGTAGCAATGAAAATAATTTTATGGTTGGGAGTCACCGTAACTTGGATTGTATTCAAGGGTTGCGGCATTAGGAAGGGCGGATGAGAACCACTGTACAGATGCCGTGCAAGCTCTGCTAGAGCAATGACTACCATTTATTAACCCCCAAATTCATATGGAAACCCAAAGGACCCGCAGTAGCCAAAACAACCCCAAGAAAGAAGAACAAACCTCATACAAAGCGACAAGAACCAAGGCATGCAGTGTTGACATGAACCTGGACATATCAGTCAATAGAACAGGACTGAGAATCCAGATCAAACTTTCACGTTTCTGTTCAACTGACTTTCAAATGGGACATCAAGGTCATTCAACAAGGAAAGGGCAGCCTTAACTCTGACGCTTACTCTCCAGGATACCACACAAGGGAAACCGGACACCACGTCATACATATTTTTCACTCAAAATAAAGTACAGGACAAAAATAAGAGCTAACTATAAAAGGGTTTTAAAGAAAGCAGAGGTATAAATGTCTGATCTTAGAAGAGGCCATCAGTCTTTTAGATGTGATACCTAAACTACAAAAGAAGAATGTTTAGGCTGGGGTGTGGCTCAGCTGGTAGAATATTTGCCTCGTGTGACTGAAGCCCTGGGTTCTACCACTGGTACCACAGAAAACTGGCTTAGTAGCTGATGTCTGCCTGCGATCCTAGCACACAGGTGATGAGGACAGGAGGAGCAGAATTCAAGGTCATTCTAACTACATAGTCCGTTCAAAGCTAGTTGGGGCTATACGAGACTCTATTCCAATACAAATGCGTGTGTATTTGGAATTAATAAAAATTACAAAATTTTGTGCTTCACAGAGTGTGGGAAAAAATATATATATATAGAGAGAGCTCTTACAAATCAGTAATAATAAGACAAATGGCCACATATTCTGAATGGGCATTTGTCCGAGGAAGATATACAGGCAGATGAGTCCATGAAAAGAAGTTTGTTAGTTACCTAGGAAATGTAAATTAAAGCCATGATGAGATGCCATTTCATACTCATAAGAACTGAAATTGGCCCAAAGTAACAAATTGGAAGAGGACATGGAGAAGTGAAAGGCCAGAGGCCGCTGTGACAGTGCATGCCTGTAATCGCTCTCTGGGAGGTGGAGGCCGGAGGTCTAGGTGTTCGCACCCACCCTTGGCTGTTACAGGAAGCTGCATGCCAGAATGGAATGCTGAGTGAGATCCCACCTCAGAACCCAAAGAAGAAACATGACAAACCCTAATCCACTCCTGGTGGAACTGGGACATGACGGAAGCACTTTGGGAAATGCTTGGCCACTTTCTCCAACTCTTAAACATGGAGTTACCGCAGAGCTAGTGTATGATACGGCAGCTCCACTTTAGGTATACAACCAAGAAAGTCAAAAGAATACATCCAAAAAAAACTCGGACATAGATGTGAGGCTGGGGAGAAAGATCAGTGGTTAAGAACATGTACTGCTCTCGCAGAGGACCTGTGTTCAATTCCAAGCATTGACATCAGACAACTCGCAAACCCCTAAAACTCCAGCATCAGGGGATCGGATAGATGCCTTCTTTTGGCCTTCAGGGCATCTCCACAGGCACATCCATATACACGTACCTAAACACACATACAGACACATAGACACACACATATATATGTTCAAAAGTAATAAAATCAATGAAAATACATATGTGTGTTTACAGCAGATTATATACAATAGCCAAAAAGTAGAGAGACAAGATTGAGAATCGACAGATGCACAGGAAAAATGTGTTATGTCTCATTTGTGACCTACTGCTGTACAGGAAGGTCTGAGGCACTTTATAAAGCATGCACCAAAGGCAATAACCTCACAAATTATGCTAAACAAAGGAAGCCAGTCACAAAGATCATATTTTGTGTGATTCAATTTTTGACAAAAATTTCATTTTAGGCAAATCTACAGGGGGGAGAAAGAGAGAGAGGGAGAGAGGGAGAGAGAGAGAGAGAGAGAGAGAGAGAGAGAGAGAGAGAGAGAGAGAGAGAGAGAGAGAGAAGGTTGGTGATTTCTCAGCAGTGGGAAATATGTAAAGCGACCATTTGATAATGGTCACACAATTTGGTGGTGTGACAATCATAACAATGCACTGCTCTGTTTTTTAAAAACCCTGAAAACACTGATTTTTATGATAAAAACATTAAACATTTTGTCATGAGAATTCCATTTCAATAAAGTTGGGGAGGTATCTCATGTTTTCTCTCGTATCTTGGATCTAGGATGGAAAAAGAGATGGAATTAAAAGAGAGATTGTTAGAGACTTGGAGGGGGGAATTGACACAGACAGGAAGATAAGAAAGAGTAACCAAGCAGGATAAATGTGACCAGAGCACACTGCATGCACGCATGGCCATACTGTAGTGATTTTTAACACAGTTGATACACAGTTAAAAAGCATACTGCAGTGGCTGGCAAGATGGCTTAGTGGACAAGGGTGCTTGCCCCCAAGCCTGATGATCTGAGCTCGACCCTCAGGACCTACAAGGTGGAAGCAGACCACTGATTCCCACAGGTTGCTCTTTGGCCTCTGTGCATGTACCTTGACACACTCAACGCCCCACCTGCCATGCACACACACAATAAATAAATAAAATGTAAATAAAAGCTTGATTAGTAAAGTAGGAAAGAGAATTAGATATGACTAGTCACTGAGTACTGTCATCTCAGTGACCCCTTTAGAAAAGTGATTTTCTAAAAGATAGTTTGTAGACCTTGATCTTTTTAAAACCTACTTTATTTGGGGTCCTTAGTCCTCTAGCTCCCTTCCAACCCACTTACCCTAGATAGGAGAGAAAGAAGGTTAGTAGGCACAGTGGAGTTAGACCTTTTCCGACTCAGTTCCTTGGGGGTGATTCCACTCTCTGTCCGCAGGATTTCAACAGCCAACACAGCAGCAGGAACAAACAGCAGCAGGGGCCTAAAGCAGCCTCTTTGAACTTTTCTCCAGAGTGTTTCTCTCTAGGAGCATCTTGAGGCAAAGCAATACACAGCCAAGTGATGCAAACAAAGTATGCAAAGTGATGTCTCTCTGTTTTGCCGGAGGTGGGGGGTGGGGGGATGGGGGGTGGGGGGGTGGAGGGACCTATTTATCTCCTCTCAGAGTCCATACCAGAATGTTTTTCAACTGGTAAAGACCACAACCCTACATGAGGCAGTTTCCAGCTGACAAAGATTATACACCCTCACACAAGGCAGTTTCACATCTCACACTTGGGACCAAAACAAAAACATGTTTACATCCACTACAATAGTTTGTTCTGGAAAGAAGAGATTTTATAACCTGAAATTTTTCTTCTTTTTTTTTTTTTCTTTTAAAATCTATCCTGTCATGGTGTGTATAATATATAAGTTGCGTTTCTGCTGACAAAGCACACTTTAACATCTTTTTCATCAGTACAGAGTGTTATAGAAGTGAACATTAAAAAGCTGTGTACAGTTGGGTGCTGTCTCAGGGAAGTTTCTGCTGCTGTGATACAACATCATGACCAAAAGCAACTCAGAGAGGAAAGGGTTAATTTAATCTTTCCCTCCCACACCACAGTCCATCATCTAAGGAAGTTGGGACAGGAACTCAAGACTCCTGGAGGCAGGAACTGAAGCCGAAGGTGTGGAGGAACACAGCTTACTGGCTTGCTCCTCACAGATTCATCACCTGCCTTCTTATACCACACAGAACCTGCCCACAGCAGGCTCCAACACCAATCGCTGATTAAAATAACACCACCACCACAGACATGCCTACAGGTGAATCTGATGGAGGTATTTTCTCAATGGAAAGTCCCTCTTCCCAAAGGACTCTAGCTTGCGTTAAGTTGACAAAAAAAAAAAAAAAGTTATTGAGAACACAACTGTATTTGATTTGCTTGAAAATTTCTAGAGCTACATTAAGAAGTGTGCAGTGTGTGTGTGTGTGTGTGTGTGTGTGTGTGTGTGTATTTGTATGTGTGCGTGTGTGTGTGAAGGGCAGATTTTATGTGTGTGGTGGTGGTGCGGTTGGATGTCAAATGACAGCTTCTGGGAGTTGGCTCTTGCTTTCCAAGGTGGGGTCAGGAGATGGAGCCTGGTCCATCTCAGGCTCACATACAGCAAGTGCTTTAACCTATGGAGTCATCCTACTGGCTCCCTTAGGGTATTGGTATTATTTGTTCATGGAGGTAATATATATGTATATATATACATATATATGTATGTATATATATATTGGCGAGCCAATGGGTTGTTTGTTATCAGGAACTGTCCTCTGATGAGCCTCTCCGTAGCTCAGTTGGAGTCCTCCTGATCATGATGACCCATGGGTGGTCACTGAAGTTAACAAAGCCATCACTTAAAGCCTTATTAGTGATCATTAAGGGATTTTTCACCCACTTTTCATACTGCTGTGGCAAAATACATGACTTAATGGAAGAAAGACGTATTTTGGCTCACAGGTTCAGCGGCTCCAGTCCCTGGGTTCTTGGTCTTGTGCTTGGGTAGAACATGTTAGCAGGAGTGCACGGTAGAGGAAGGCTGTTCACTTCATAGTCAACCAGGAAGCAGAGTGAGACAGGAAGTGACCAGCAGTAATAGAGCCTTCCGAACCCACATCCGGTGACCTACTTCCTCTAGGTAGGTTCACCTTTCTAAATTTTCACCTCCATAAATAGACGGTGACTCAAAAACGTAAAACATGAGTCTATGGGGACATTTCATACTCGAACCATAATAAGGGATCATTTGTATACATTTTTAGAATGCAAATTTACCTGGTGTGTGTGTCCTTGATTATATTTAAAGCTGCTTGTCTTCATGGCGAAGAAGGGGAGACAAGTAGACGCAGTGAGTCAAACCATTCCCCGTCACGTTCGTCCTTCTCATACCGACACCCCACCTCTAATATGCAGGCTCTAGAAGAGTGACCAGAAAGCCTTGGGCCTTTTCCCCACAAGATACCCGCTGTTCCCACTGGTACCCCATCTCTCCCTTTCTTCTTCCATAGTCTTCGCATCTCTTTCCACGTAAAGAGAACCACAGGCCTGGTGTGTGTGTGTGTGTGTGTGTGTGTGGTCAGGGGGAGGGGGAGGATTAGCTCTTAGAAGGATAAAATTCCCCAGGCAGTGCTTGAAAGGCAGCACCATGTATTTAGAAATAACCTGTTTTCAGGAAATGCAGAACTATCTCCTGCAAGTTGTGCTGGAGCTAGCCGATTTCTCTTTTAGGGTCACTTGCTTGTATTAATAGAAATCCATCTGCATGAAGCGACAGTCTACGTTCCTGTTTCCCCGTCTGTCACCAGATGGAGACTTGGTCAATGTGGGATGCTGTCTTCCACACGGATGCCAACGTATATAAAAAGACAAGTTATTGGTAAGAATTATAAGAGATGGAGATTAAGGACCATTCTAAAACAGACTTGGATCTCTGCTTTTGACACAGGAAATGTTGTTTACACCATTTCAGCGGGGTTGCCTAAAATACACTGGTTCCACGATAATTACTTATACTACTTACTAACGGATAATACATCGTTCCAAGCAAGTGTGAAAAAATTAAAAAAAAAAAAAGAAACTTCTACTTAAGAGTTAATTGGGTTTTAACTTACCTTTCCATAACTCTGAATATCTTTAGGAAATAGTTAATAAAAGTGATGGAACTAGGAAGAGGCTGGGTCATTCTAGGAGCACGGTGATAGGAAGGGGGCTCTTCCACCTTGTTCTCCATTCCTGGATGCAGAAGCCTTGCTAAGTCAACCAGCAACTGACACCATGGGAAGCTGGACGAAAATCTGTATGAAATGTGATAGAGTCCTAGCAGAGAAGACGATGATAAAAGTAGATGCATGACTTCTTTCTCATGACCATGAAGAGTACTGGAAACCAGCATTAAACCCACAAGCCAAGGACCCGCAAGTCACTGATCCTGGGAAAAGTGAGAAATAACTTTCCTGGACAAACCAATTTATATACAGCCAGAAGCAACTCTGACTTGTTTTTCTCTTGCTGCACCCACCAATGTAGACCAGTGATTTTTCAGGTATGTCCTGGGCCCTTGAGACATGCTTGCTTGCAGTCCCAGTTTTATCCAAGTAATTTCCTGGAGTCCCCTGAAATTTCATGCTCATTTGATGAGCCTCTGACTCAGTAGGGTCATAGTCCCTTGTCCAGAACCTTGATGGATCTTCATTGTGTCTGTCTGGAGCTGTGGTTGAAAGGCTGTGAACTGGTCTGAATGGCATTTGGCCATAAAAGTCTGATTATGGCAGTTCAGCTAAGCAAGGACCATTGTCTCATAAGAGAGCCTCTACAGAGGGAGAATCCATCTAGAAATTCTAAAACTATCACATGACATCATCAAGGACCTGCATTCTTCTTAATGTCCTATTCTGCAATGATACTTGTGCAGTTAATTCAGTGTGCAAGATGATTTCCAAGCAGGCTACAAGATGAAGGTCTAAAGATACAAGACAGCAAAGATGGTCCTTAAATCCTTGTTTAACCTTGCAAAGAATGATTTTCAGAAAATGTTACCCAAAGACTTGTTTTCAAGCTATTGGCCAACAATAATTTCCATGGCCACTTCAATATCAAGAAAGCATGGGAAGAGTTTTTTTTTAAAAGATGTATTATTTATTTGTGTGTGTGTGTGTGTGTGTGTGTGTGTGTGTGTGTGTGTGTGTGTGTATTATACACATGGTCACATTTATGTGTGAGTGTCCAATGGAGGCCTGAAAGGGGAATCAAATCTCCTGAATGGATCTGGACTTAGAGGAGGTTGTAAGCCATATAATATGAGTTTGGGGAAATCAAACTAAGGTCCTCTGGAGAACAGCAAGCACCCTTAACTAGTGAGCCATTTCTCTGGCTGAAGTAGAGTTTTTAACTGGGCATACCATAGTCCAAAATCTGAGTTGTGTCATCAGAAAGAGTACAAGAAAGGATACTGAGTAATGGTGCAACTAGCCATGTCCATCACAGACCAAGCTCATTGAATAAGTTGGCCTCCTTAGAATGCTGGTCCTCTTATCCTACTGAGCTGACTCCCTGTGTTACCATCACTGTGCCACTGCTGCACAGTAGCTCCTGTGCCCATTCTGGGCCAGGATATTCATCTTCCTAATACTAGAGATGGGTCCATGTACCACAGCCCACAGAGGTTACAGCTGTAGCTAGACATTGCCCTTTCTCACCGGTCATATCATGTCAGTCTCATGAAAGCTCACATATTATGGCCAAGACTTCCTGAGTGGTAACAATATAGGGTCTCAAAGGAGGCATGATATTGTGAGGGCTGAGGGAATTTGGGGAAGTGTCTGTCTGTCTGTCTGTCTGTTTGTTTGATATAGAAATACTAGAAATGAGAACCTATGGATGGCATGTAAAAGTCCCTGTCTTCCCCTCTCCCTTCACTCCAACACTCAATGCACATTCTTGATGCTATAGTTTATTCCTGGTGTTTCCATTTAGAAACTTCTACCCCAGTACAAACATATACGGTAGAATCTTTGTAAGCATGACACAAGTGAGAGCACACTGAACATCTGTAACTTGATATTTCCAACAAACAGTACATCTTGCACACTTTTCCTTAGATCTCAACTTGATATGCTTGGCATTACATGATTTAGATGTACCCAAATTTCTTATACTATGTCCCTATTGTCTAAGTTAGCTTTAGCTGTCAACTTGAGATACCGCCATGCTAAATGAAGTACTATTTCCACTGGGGGATTCCCCAGATCAGATTGGCCTATGGTTATATCTACAAGAAACTGTCTTGTTACTGATAAGTAAGTATGGGAGGGCCCAGTTCATGGTGTGCAAAGCCATTCATAACAAGGTGGTCCTAGGCCACAGTAAGAAAGCTAGCTGCTGATCATGGGTCTCGGAGGAAGTCAGTGAGCTCTGTTCCTTCATGGTTTCTGCTGCAGCTGGAAGTAAGTGTAAGCCAACTAAATATTTTCCTCCTCAAATTGTCTTTGTCAAGAGTGTGTTGTCACAGCAGCAGAAAAGTGAAGGAGACTCAGAGTGAGAAGTATTTAATTTACTTCCATTTCTTTAGGATTACCTATCATGCTGCAGAGATGCATTTTCTATAGTGGTCTTTACTCACTTCTGTGGATTCGTGAGCTGGGCAATTTCCTATATAGATAATAAAACTCACAGTTATTGAAAAAGAATCAAATTGGGGGTTTGCCAGAAATTCTTAGTTATACAGATAGAACAATTAAAACTATTTACATGCAGATCTAAGTGAGATTCTATTTTCCCATTCACCATACACTACAATAGAAACCTCAGAAGAAAATTCCCCTATTGGTTTTTCCTTAGGGAATAAGAATACGTAAGTGGTATTCCTGCCCCCAGAAAAACCTACACTTAATTAAAAGTATAAGATTTTCTTAGTAGTATTATACTTTTGCAAAGTGAATAACTGGTTTGGAGGTTTGAATAATTCAAAAGAGGAAACACAACAAAACAATTTGGTCTTAAAATAGCCACAAGACTGGGCTGAAACTATTGTGGGTTTTTCTATGTTTTACTATACCAGAGGGGGCATTTTAAAGATTGTTAGTGTGTGTGTGTGTGTGTGTGTGTGTGTGTGTGTGTATGTGTGTGTGTGTGTGTGTGCGCGCGCGCGCATGTGTGTGTGTACCACATATGTGCAGATGCCTTGGAGACCAGAAGATACTGTTGGGTTCCCTGGAGGTGTATGTGACCCACCTGATGTGGGTGCTGCGAACCAACCTCGGGTGCTCTGGAAGAGCAGCAAGTGCTCTTAAGCACTGAGCACCTCTCAGCCTTGTAACTTCATTTTATTAGGAAACTGTGAGGGGAAAACTACATTTCAATATTAAATGTTCATATGTAATGGTGTACAATTTAAAGTTTGAATTAAATTTTAGGTGATCAAGAACTTTTGAAGGTATTTTATCCTTGCCACAGGTGATTCTGTGACTCCATGACCTAGGTCTTTTACACAACACTGATTTGATTAGTGGTACTTCCATGACAAGGGAATTCTAGATGAACACAGAAATTTTCTTTTTATTTAATAATATGTCCATCTATACTCACATGTCAATGTAACAGAACACTAGGAAGGTAATTAAATCAAGTGTGAGAAAAAGAGCTGAAAACATTGACAATGTTGACTAGTGTTCAAATAATGCACTGCTTTGTACAGCGATCGATAAATACCAAAATGTAAGCCAAACATTGGTGAATACAAACACACACACACACACACACACACACACAAACACACACAAACACACACATACATCCCAGTACAGTGGAAGGGGGCAAAGCAGAAGCATCATTGTGACTTCAATGCCAGCCTGAGGTACAAAGTGAGATGCTGTCTCAGAAAGAAATGAATTCCCGGGTAGTAAAATTAGACATAAACTTTCAAAATAGTGGTTTGCTTGCTTGGGGCTGATCTTAGGTCAACAAGCAGACTAGACTGCAGGATTTGGAAACTTAAAAAAAAAAAAGAAATTGGAAAAAAATGATGAATAAAACTTTATATCTTTATCAAAAGGACTTTCATAATGTCTCCAAGCATTTGTTGAAACTAGAAACAGCATTCGTTTCATAGGCGGTTTCCGAAAGCCTTACACTTTGCTGCCGGGCTCCAGGCCCGAGGAAGGAGAGCTATTTCTTTCCCTTGAGCTGCTGTTATGTAAAAGCAAGCTCTTACCTTGTTTGTCTTTGTTCCTCGGTCTCTTTTATAAAGATGAATGATGACCTCATGACTTCTGAACATTAGCGCTTGGTTATTTCCAGACATTCCCCCCAATAGATCTGCCTCCTTCTTCTTCGAACCTTTCATCTATTCTGAGTTAAGCTCTGACACTATCACCTTGGCCCTCTTACTTTAGGGATGACTAAGGAAAAAAAAAACTTCTTAAAGATGATCTTTTTAGTCTTTCTTTTATTCGTAAAACTCTTTATTGCGCCACACCCCCGCCCCCTCCCCACTTTTGTTTTTACTGGAGTCTGAAATCTTTTACTTAGTTTTCAGTAGCCAGTTGATTTGTAACCCACCTCTGTATCCATGGTGACTACATTTCCTGACATCACTTTACAGTGAAGACGCTGAAACACTAAAGGTGCGAAGGCATTTTGCCTTGTTCCTGTCTTGGTTTTTGATAGGACGGAGATCAGACATGCACTTTTCTTTCCCACTCTGCTTTTCCTCTTGTTTCATAACCAGCTCCCTCTGAACTCTTTGGTCTTTTAAGCGATGGGTTTATAAACTGTGAATAGAATAAGTGGGCGGTGAGGTAGGAGTGGCTGGCGTGCTCAGCCACCGGCGTGCAGGAAGAGCTTGCTGAGTGACAAGGCAACTTTCAGAAGAACTGCTTAATCTTTTGGGAGGAGATGATCAGACTTGTCGGTGATGCCGGCCACCATCCAGGCTTACTCTGCTGGGCTCTGGTCCTACAGTCTCTCAGCATATCTGTACCTCCACCTGTACCTCACACACACACACTACCAAGCTAAAGGAAGCACGGACCTCAGACAACCTGGAAGGTCTGTATTTTAGTTGACTTCAAGTAGCGTGATCTTAGCCAGAGGCTCGTAAAGTCTCAGTGTTTTGCTTTCTAAAACAAGGATATGGGCTTTCTGTGTCTGCTGTGCTGGGACTCAGACGCAGGGCTTCTGAATATTAGATAGCACTCTACTCTTGAGGTAAGCCCTCAGCCCTGAGTTCTCACCACTAAGTATTCCTGTGCTTGAAGGAAAAGAGTCCAAGAAGAGGCACCCAAAATAGAGACCTATTCTTTCACATATTCAGGAATTCCACAAAAATACAAAATTGGAAGCCATGATATATACACAAAAGATCTGCATGGGTGAGAGATAGAGAGAGAGAGAGAGAGAGAGAGAGAGAGAGAGAGAGAGAGAGAGAACTAAAACATAAAAAGGTTTTTAAAAACATTCTATGGTTCTTCTGAGCATGAATATATCAAATATAAGAGAAATAACTAGGAAATATGAGTGCTTTTTTTTTTAATTTTTATATAAATTGCTAATTAGAGTTAGGAATTGTTTTAGTGATTTTTTTTAAAAATTACAAATAATTCATATTACTCTTTCTGATTGGCAGTATCTGGATAGATTTACAGGGAGCAAAAGTATCTTTTTCCATTAGATGTTCTACAGAAGTGAGTGTCTTTATATTTTTTATTACATTTATTTAACTGTGTGGGATAGAGAGGAGGATATGTACACGCCTTGGTACATAGGTGGAGACCAAAGGGCAGCTCTTGGAGTTCTCCTACCATGTCTGTTCCAGGAATGTAGCTCCAGTCACCAGCCTTGAGGGAAAGCTAGCTCACCAGCCCTAAAATGAATGTTGTTAAGTGACTTTAATAAATCCTGTTTGCAACCTGAGGATGAGCAGGTCATATCCTCAGGTAATATAGAATGCACAGGTACACAGCCAGCTAATGCAAATAAAATAAGTTTGATGAATTGGTCTGAAGATTCAGTGTATAAATAGCTTTCAGTAGGATGATCTTGGAAAGCCTTTTGAGAGGGTTCAGCTCCTGGGTACATGGGAGGTCTCTGGTGCATTCTCTTCTATAGAGTAAGTATGGCTACATGTGAACTAGGCCACCGAGGTAGGTAGGGGTTGATCATATTGAGTCAGGAGAGCAGGAGACAAAGGCCAAGGGAACTGTGTGAATAAAGGTCAGATATTGGGACATGTCCAATATGGCAAGCCTGGGACCCTGCTCTCCTTCAGCTGTGGCTGTCTAACTGGTGCAATCCCCATTTCAGGATGGTCGCTCAGACTCTGTGTGAGCATATGTGTGGGGGTGTGCTTGCCCTTTCAGATTTGACAGTCTGACATTCACAGTGCCAGTCGACCCTCCATTAACAAGTGGGGTATCTCTTCTCTCTGAACCCACTTCTAACCTCCATGTTTCTGTCCTACTTCCTGGTCCTGAACCTTATTTCAGTAATTCACCTCCATGCCAAGCTGTCTCTTAGATATTAGCTCTGAAAGATTCTTGGCCTTTTAGTATAGAAGACATTAATTCACTCTGTCCTGACTGCCAAGGTTTCTGATAAAATAGTCACAGCCTATTGAGTCATTATCCCCTGTATGCAATATATGCAATATGTCATTTTTTCTAGCATGTTTAAGGTATATATATGACATCTATATCTATCTGTATATATAAAACTTTACTCTCTCTATATATTTATATATAGCTTTAATATACATTATATTGTAAAGTTTTATATAGATAGATATATCTATAGATGTCTTGTTTTTAGCCTTCAGCTTTCAGCACTTTGATTTTTATGTATTTGATGTGGTTTCCTTTTTGCTTAACCCAAAGACACTCCCTGAACTGTTATGATGTGTAAATTTATTTTATCTTTAATTTATCTTTTCCAGGCTGACAAGATAGCTCAGTGTATCTTGGGCTACTAAAAATCAAGGCAATACCCAACTTTCTGAACTAAAGGGATGGGAGGAAGGTACTTACATGCTAGCAAGTGAGGAGAGGAGAGACCATAGGAAGAGAATCCCTGCTGCCAAGTGTAAAGTCTTGAGTTCAAATCCCCAAAACCCACACAGTGGAAGAGATGTGACTCCCAAAAGCTATTTTCTGATCTACATCTACACTCTATAGCAAGCACAATCCCATGCATACAAACGTGCCCATAAGATAGATAAAAATGAAACTAACTTGGTTCTTACCCCTTCCTGAAATCCCAGAGTCATATATGTTAGAGCATTTGAGAATTTTTCTATGGTCTCCAAGGTTTCATCTTACTCTTATTGTTTTATCTCTGGCCCTCAAGGTGGATAATTTCTATTGGCCTGTCTTTAACTCTATGCTCCTTCTTTTTTTTTCTTTGTCATTTCTCTTCTCTTGGACTTATCCAATCATTTTTCAAATTCCATGCATTACATTTTTCAGTTGTATTGTTTCCAGTAAGTTCCTTCTCTGCCTTCTGTTTCTCTGCAGAGAACTCACTTCCTTTGCAAGGGTGTTTGACTGTGCCTCATGGATCATGGTAATAGTGGCTGCTTTAAAACCTCCGCCTGAGGATTTTAACATTTGGCTCATCTCTGAATGGCACAACTGTCCTTTTCCTTAGAAACTGGTCTTCTCTAGTACAGGCAGCCTTGGCCATTGTGAACATTCTGGAGCATAAGTTATCATTATATAAGTCTCTGGGAGATGTTGCAGGCTTGTTTGATTTATGAGGTAATAAACTAAGTTAAATTCTCACAGAAAGTTCTGGCTTCTGCAGGGGGTGGTTCTAATGCATTCAGCCTTGTGAGTCCTTGGTATGCCTCATGCATGTACCCTGCCAGGATTAACTGCAAGGTAGTCAGGTGCTTAGAAACAGGTCAGCTTTCATAGCTTTTACGGTGTGGTTCAGGCCTTGTACATAGTAGGAACATAATCAGAACTGTGCACATAGTAGGTACATAATCAGAACTGTGGGGTTCTCTTCCTATGCTCTCTCCTCTCCTCACTTGCTAACATGTAAGTACCCTCCTCCCATCCCTTTAGTTCAGAAAGTTGGTATTGCCTTGACTTTTAGTAGCCCAAACAGCTGACCTCTTCCAAGCTATGCTTGCAGCTCCCTCAAGGCAGAGCCACAAGGAAATAATGGAAAGGCAACTGGAAAATTAATTGTCTTATAGGTCATCTCTCCATGTTTCAACTTCTTTGGCTTAATTTTCAAGGAACCAATGGATTTGATCATTGCATTTGTGTGGAGTTTAGAGTTCAGATCAGTGTGAAAGAGAGGCCATGGCGGGCTTCCTCATACCAGCTATGGAGCGCAGGCTCATGTGGCAAGTACACTTCCAGGGATTTTAGCAAGAAGAATGGGAGGGGACAAGAAAAATAAGATGGCAAATTGGTAAGGAGATGAAGTAGAGAAAGGGATGTTCTAGAAAAGGGGCAGGGTCATATGCTTAAAGGTCTAGAGCAGGGACCCTAAGGAGAAGTCAAACGAAGGTGACCTGTTTCCCTCAGAGATAAGGGGAAGCTACACTGGAGAGAATTTGAAAAGTAGGTCAAAGCCTGCAGACTGTGGAGGGAAACTGAAATTTGGAGAAGTGACTTGCAAGAAATGAATTTCCCAGGTGTCTGTTTTTCCCTTCCTGGCTTTGCCCTGTGGGTGGCTCCAAGCGCAGAGCTGGGAAGGTGACAGCAGTGCAGGTTACTAAACATTACCATAACAATTCCAGGGAACCAAATAACATGGTATTTGTGGGCCAGCAGGGCAGAGAGGAGAGAGCTATGAGAAAGGATTCCAAAACCCTGTGTCAGCTCAGACAAGTGCATGAGTGAATCATTCCACAAATTGGAGAAGGAAGAGGTGGTACCCAGGACACAAACACTAGGTATGTCTTACAGGAGAATAGAGATGCGGGGTAGGGAGATGTGGCAATGAAGATGGTTTGCACAACTTTTAGGGGACAGAGAAAGAAAGCTTAGTTAGCTAACAGCTAACATCCTGCTGCAACCCCTCGGTAAGAGAAAAACGGGTGTGGGACTAGGATCCACATTTGGTCAAAACTCCTGGAGCAGAAAGGGACCCTAGCAGCATGTGCAGAGTTGGCACTCATTCTTCTTGGATCAAGGAAGGTCATCTCTATACACCACAGAAACCAACGTTGTTCCCACAGGAGCCATTTATCTGCAAGACACTGTCAGGAGAAAACTGGGTCTAAACCTGGGTAAGATGTGGACTGCACATTCTCTCCATTTCTTGAGTTGAAAATGGCTTTGGGGGGAAAACCCATACAATTATAATATGTGGGCCAAAGGAGGAAGAAGAAAAGTTGGCAACACTCTGGGAATGCTGCCCAGCTCTTTTATCATTGTGAGTAGTAAAGTCCCAATGCACCACATGCAAACTTTCTCCTTCTTCTTCTTCTTCTTCTTCTTCTTCTTCTTCTTCTTCTTCTTCTTCTTCTTTTCTTCTTCTTCTTCTTCTCTTCCTCCTCCTCCTTCTCTTCCTCCCATTATATTATTTTTAATATATTTTATTAATTTATTCATATTACATCTAAATTGTTATCCCATCCCTTGCATCCTCCCATTCCTCCCTCCCTCCCTCCCTCCCACTTTCCCCTTACTCCCCTCCCCTATGACTGTGACTGAGGGGGACCTCCTCCCCCTGTAAATGCTCATAGAGTATCACACCTCCTCCCATTATATTATTATTATTATTATTATTATTATTATTATTATTATTATTATTATTATTATTATTATTATCCCCTCCCCTTCTTCTGGGCTGTAGAAGGGAGCCACAGAGCCTCCTAGTGGGTTTGTGTTAGTTCTGCTGCCTCTGTCCCTTGTGACTCTCACAATCTCTTTCTTGCTGTTCAGAGCCCTCCCTCCTCCGCACTTCCTGAAACCTGACTCGCAGCACTCCAGACCTAGATGCCTTCAAAATGTCACACGAGATCAAATGATCAAATTTCTTACCGCTTGGAGTCCTAGGCTCCCAGCTTCTCCTCCTGACAGAGAAGAGTCATTTAGAGCAGTGGTGTTGTTTCTCTTCCTACTAGGCATGGGACCTTGCCAACACTGCCCCCAGGCAAAGATACAAATGACACATTCCTGTTCAGTGTGTGGCTTGTGTTTTCATTAAAGCGTGGCAAAGTCTACTTCCTGTGATGACCACTGTCTTGCTGTTTCAGGGAAGGATCCTCTGGTCTGGGACTCACTGAAGAGTCACCCTGGAGTGTCAATGCAAAAGAGGGTCTCAGATAAAAGTACAGAATCAAGAAAGGAGGAAAGAGTTTGGGAATAGATTTCCAATCACAAACTGTTGAGCTGGTGGATTTAAAATCAATACTTTGGGATGGACTCTTTCTTTCTTCATGTCAATCATCCAGCTAGTCATGACCTCTTTGGGTGAATCTTGATGTTAGAGGAGATTAGGACCCACCTCCCAAAGATGAGTTTTAAGCCCCCTAGTCAGGGTCTCATGAATGCAGTTGGGAATTCCAAAAGAAGACGAAGCTACCGAGTCCCTGCGATTTGTGGGTAGAATGTGGGGGTAGAGGGACGATGGCTCCGTGGTTGAGAGCACTTGCTGCTCTTGCAGAGGTCCCAGCTTCCATTCTAAGTACCCACAGGCATCTGTGACTCCATTTCCAAGTATCCAAAGCCCTCCTCTGGCATCCATGGGCACTGCACATATGTGGTGCATACACATAGACGCAGGCAAAACCACACACTTACAATAAAAATAAATGCATCTTTTGAAAAGTGAAATCGTCTTACACAATTTCCAGAGAGAGAGAGAGAAATGCAAGAGATGATAAGGTACTCAGTTCAGGGCTCACAACTGTGACTGCCCGCAGCGTTCATTCCCTGGCTGTCTTCTGCCTGTGTACAAATCCTTGAGGGTTTGATGCCCTGGCCTTTTCTCTTTTGACTGAAGAGTCATAGGAAGTCCAGGGTGGGAGCATGGGGAGAGGCCCTGGAGAAAGGATGTTAGTCAGTTTCTCCAACGGAAATGGCTTGCAGAACAGAAAGGGGGGGGGAGCACAAGAAATAAAAACTTGTCATCCTCATTTCTGAATAAGCTCCAGGGTTCTAGAGACTTCTAAACTCCTCCCTACAACTTTCAGCAATAATTTCCAACCAGTGGACTCTTGAGCACACAGCGTGGGCAGCTTCCCATGTTCCCTGAAGGTGGACATCCTCTCTGGCCCTCAGGAGACTAGCAAGCACGGGCTTACCCTCCAGCTAGAAGGGGCGTCTCACAAAAGGAGAGTTAAGATGTTTTGCGTGCTTTGAGATTTAGTTCTATCAAAAAACAAAAAACAAAACAAAACCCTTGAAAACAATCCTCGAGTCAACGCAGAAGGAAAAGCGTTGGCAGACCTCGGGCAAAGCAGGAAATGTGGGTCTTATTTAGGTTTTAAACAGCCAGTCTCTTTCATGGATGCACATTCATAAAAGGATGCATCTGAAGAAGGAAGAAACAGGTCAGCGAAGTCTCCGGTCATATTTTTAGTAAGTTGCACTACCCAATGCTGTTAAATCAGAATAGGCAACAAGAACTGTTTATTTACCTTGTTTGTTTGGTTTTTTGTTTGTTTGTTTGTTTTTGCCAGGCAGGTTTAGAGAAGACAGAATCCAGGTGACCCTGGGAGTTCAATCTTAGGGCATGGTAGCCTCAAAATCGAACTGGTCTTCCCAAGTCCCACACTACTGCCTCCAGCAGATTCTGCCAATAGACAGGGTCTTCTGAAATTCCCTAAGCACTGGCCTTCATGTCTTCCCCAGAGTCCTCTTCTTGGACTTCAGAAACCATTATATAACGCTTGGGTGGTGACTCCAAGAACTGATGCCATTCATTACACTGAGCAAAACAGTGTAACTCATTCACAAAGAAGGCAACCAAGCCCCTACCTTAGCTAGGGTTGTCCTTCCTCTAGCCAACGTATATACAGTGACTGCTCTCTTATTGCTGCTGTTTTTCACAGATACACAATCACTGTACTCTGTACACATGTATGGGACACAGTGTGGTGTTTTCATATGTGTAAATACTGTGTAATAATTCAAATGGAAGAAGGAGCCATCACCTCACTCAAGTGGTGAAAACGTTTGAAGTATGGTAGTCCATCTATTCTGGGATGCCCTACACAATACTGTTTACTACAGTCACCCTGCTCCTTGAGAGAACACCAGAATGGATTCTTCCAGTCCAGCTGTGGCCTGGGGGCTGGACCACTCCATCCTCCTTCTACTCTCTCCTCCTCAGTTCTGATGACCAGCATTCTCCTCCCAGCTTCTATGGGATCAGCCTCTTCAGATCTCACATGGAGGTGAGACCATTCAGAATTCATCTTTCAGGCCTTGGCTTCTTTTCCTCCATAAATGATACCACCCATTTATGGAAAGCCCAGAAGGTTTGAAAACAGAAGCCCTGGACCCCAGTCCCAGTGCAAATAAAACCACCACAACTAGCTGTAGGACCCAGGGAAGTTCTTTTAACTGTTGTGTCTAAGCACACAGCCTCCCCTTAATCTCTATGGTCATTATCAATTAGAGACGTTATATTTACCACTGTGTCCTGGCTGTCACTGCAGTCATTTTAACTTCATCCAGCTGGAGCCAAACCTCAGCTCCGTTTGGTATCTTGTGCTTCCTCGTCTTACTCAATATAGTTTCCACAGTTCTTGGTCAATGAGAGCTTAGTTTTAGTTTGTTTATTTGCTTGGTTGGTTAGTTGGTTAGTTCTTTCAAGACAGGGTTTCTCTGTGTAGCCTCAGCTGTTCTGGACTCGCTTTGTAGACCAGGCTGGCCTAGAATTCACAGAGACCTGCCTGCCTCTGCCTCCCAAGTGCTGGGATTAAAGTTGTGCACCACCACTGCCCGGCAGCATTCATACTTTCTTTACCGGAATTTATAGTGACTCTAGTGAGAAGTTCTTATGGTAACTGAAGAATCTACTTTCTCCATCTTGTGTCTCCCAACACCTACAGCTAAAACAACAAAGTAAATATTCAACAAACGTTCTCAAATTAAAATCACAATAGCAGAATGCGTGAACGTGGCTTGACTAATATTTTGCGATTGCTTGAACTGTTTGGACAAAGCCCATCAGAAAGCTGAGAGGAATGTGGCTAGCTTTTAATTTATTCTGCTTCATTTTGCACTATCAAAGTCTGAACAGTTTGTCAGGCTTTGTTTATAGCATGTAACTTTCCTAAAGCAATGCATCCATGTTTCTCATTATGCATGGATAGTATTTGGTTAAATATGGTCTACGCTGCTGTCTACCTAGCGGGGAGAAATTATTTTAGCAGGAAAAAAAAAGCAAGATGTTTGGTTGGAATGTATTATCTTTGCTTTCTCTCTCTCTTTTTTTTATTCCATATTGGTTGTGGCCTTTGTTCCAAGATATCTGTATCTGAGGGGGGAAATTTCTAGATGACTGTCTTTTGACTGAGTGGCAGCAAGCAGGGTTAGACTCTGTTTTGACTTTAATTCTTCGCAAGTTAAACAGGAAGATGGAAGATACTTTGGCTCCAATAGTGACTTGAAAATGTCTGCTTAAAAAAAAAAAAAAAAGAACAAAATAGGCCAGAAAATAAAAAAAAGCTTTGAGAAAATCAGAGTTGGATGAAAACTTATGTAAAGTCTAGTTATGTTGGAGTGAGAGTGGGCAAGGCGGGGTTGGGGGGGTGGGGGTGGGGCAAGCTCACCTCCGTTATATAGACAAGGAGAAAGTAAGGGAGAGATGACTCACTCAGGCCAGTTGGGTTTTAGTGAACTAATAGAAAGGGTTGCCTTTAGCGTGTATCAAAGTTTCTGTAGTGAACGCTCTGAGAGACCATCCCCAGCCCTGTCACTTATCCCCTTGTGCATGCGTGAGATGTTTGTGGGTTTGCATGTGTGTGAGCATGCATGTCTGTAAGTGCATGAGCACATGTGTGTGGAGGCCAGAGGTTGATATCAGGTGCCTCCAAGTGTCACTCTCTATCTTATATATTATTGAGGCTGTATTTGTCACTTGTACCCAGAGCTGGATGATTTACTTTGTCTAGCCAGCCATCTTGCTCCAAGAATCCCATCTCTGCCTCCTGAGCACTGGGATTACATGTGGGCCCACTATGCCTGGGCTTCCTCATTCTTACCTAGCAAGTGCCAGACACACATCCATCTCCAAGTCCTCCTTCCTTTTTTTTTTTTTTTTTTTTTTTTACTAAATGAGTCTTCCTATTGGTCTATTTACACCACCAGTCCTGGAGTTTCATGTTAATTACCTGAGTATATAGCAAAAGCCAAAGTAGGTGATAAATGTCTACAATGATCCAAACATTACTCTGAGGCCTTTGCCCTTGTCTGTCACTGGTCAATTTTGCCTCCAGCTCTGTCAACCGCTGCCATGTTCTCAGGTCTCTGTCTGTGTCATGTGCCTATTTCGCTCTGAAGTTCTGCTCACTCACTCACATCTTATGGACGTCTCTTAAAGAGCTTGCAGGCCCAGGGTTAGTGTCTCTTCACAGTGAGCTGCTTTTTCCATCACCGTGTAATCACCACAATTGTCTTTACTCTTGAGCAGGCTTTGCCTTATTATCACTCAGCATTCCTTCCGTGATGGCTTGCTTGCCTATATCTTATGTTTTGCTGCTCGGCCTGCTTTCCAGGTTGAAACTATGATTGTGTTGAAGTGACTTTTGTAGCCGGCCTATAGTTCGGTCCGTATTTTAATCTACAGATCTCTGCCTTTCAAACAGTTTATGTTGTGATTCATTTTTAAGAAAAAAGGTTTGATGTTATAACATTTAAATCTGTTTGCTTTATGCTTTATCTCTCTGCTCTCCTTGGCTTCCTCTTCATGTGAGTTATTTGAATGTTTTATAAGTCATTGCAATGTTTCTATTGTACATTTGACTATGTCTTTTGTCGGGGGAGGGCACTTACTTTTTCATCAGCTTCTCTAAATAATAATAAAAAGCATATTTTTAAGTAAAGCGACATTTACCACTTCTGATGGGATGCAGGCTTCCTATCACTGCATAGAGTCATCCACCCTCTCCCATTAGTGGTGTGCTGCTCTGCAACAAATGGCTTCAACTGCCAACTTGCTAGACCCTAGAGTCATCTTGGAAGATAAGCTTAGTTGAGGGGTTATCTAGGGCAAGGTGGCATGCTGTGGACATGTCTGTGAGGGGTTGTCTTGCCTGCTGATTAATGCAGGAAGATCTACCCTGAAGATGGCTGGCACCATTTTATGGGCTGGGCCCTGAGCTGAGCTGAAGACCACGGGTCTGACCATGAACCAAAGCAGGTAGCATGGATACCTTTCTCTCAGCTCCCGTACGATGTGACAGCCGCTTAATGTCCTGCCTTGCCTTCCCTACAGTGACGGACTGTGAGCCCGGTAAATTCTTCCTGACCTAGCATTGCTTTGGGTCGGGGTGTTTGTCACAGCAACAGAAAGAAAGTAGGACATGTCTTATTATATTCATATTATTTTGAAATTATAATTTGTCTGCAGGTAGCATTTCCAGAGATGATTGTCATGCGTGAGGGTGACAGATGAGGGAAGGGCACCTATCCTGAATCTGGACAGCACCCCCCGAGTACTCCAGAGGGCAAGGGAAGCTGGGGCAAAAAGACGTGAGCTGGCAGGTGTCTTTCTTTCTCAGCGTCTCTGCCATGGCGCCATCCACTGCCAGCAGAATCTAGCTTCTTTGTTCTTACAGAGCCTCTGCTTTTGGTGGTTAGAAACCTGCTTCTCTGCCTGTCAATCTTGCAGATTATCACTGTTGGGTTAAGTGCCTATGCATCCAGCAACCCATACCTCCCCCTCCTCAGGAAAAGCCAGCCAGTCGTCCCCTGTGCTCACCTGCATGCCTGGGGTTTCTGTGCCTCCTTTTATTCCTAACACTTCCAATTTCATGGCGCTAGCATTCCCTTCTACCTGTTTTGGTTTTCATGAGTGCAGCAGGTATGTTAGCTAAGAACGGCCTCTGCAATGTGGACTTATCACCAGGTTGTGAAGGTAGCCAATAGCATCAACAACAGCTGTAATGTTTGGGGGATATCTTTGAGATCCATTTGGTCCATGACTTAAAAATATGTAACTCATTCCTGGCACTGGGGTTCTTATTTAATAGCATATGATGTCTACTTTGGGCCATTGTCTCTTCATTTAAATTCCATTTATTTCATTCATATTAATTTTCTTATTCCAAATCCTCTCAGGCAGACCATCTCTCCCCATCCAAATTTATATTCTTTCTCTCTTAAGCAAAAGCAAAAACAAACAAACAAAACAAACCAGCACAAGACAGTAAAGCAGAGCAAAAGGAAACAAACATGGAGTCTGTTTTGTGTTGGCCAACTATTCCTGATCACGAGACCTGCCCTGGGGTGAAGTTGATAAACCCAGTGTTGTTCCATTGAAGAAACAGATTTTCTTTCTCCCAGCAGCTATCAATAGAAAATAACTTACTGGTTAGAGATGAGACTTTTTGTCCACTCCCTCTTTTCCATGCTGAGATTTTTGTCTGGTTTGATTTTGTGCAGATCTTGTGCGTGCTGTCATACCCCTGTGATTTCCTATGTGTATTCACTCTATTCTATCTAGAAAACACTGGTTCCTTGGGATCATCTGCCAGTTCTGATGGTTACGGTCTTTCCACCTGCCCTTCTGCCTAGATTCCTAACCTTTGAGAGGAGGGATGCGATACAGGCGTCTCACTTAGGACTGAGTACTCCAAGGTCGCTCCCTCTCTGTCCCATTGTAGGGCTCTGTGTAAAGACCTATCTACTGTAAGAAGCAGCAGCAATGATGAGGCTGAGCAAGGCACTGGTCTGTGAGTTTAGCAATGTAGCGTTAAGAGTCATTTTATTGTTGTGCTCATTCAGCAGAATAATTGTAATAGGCATTGGGAATGGAGTGGGCCTTAAATCCAATTTTCAAAAAGATTTATATTTTATTTTTATGTATATGAGTGCTCTTTCTGCATGTACATCTCCATGCCAGAAGAAGATATCAGATCCCACTAGAGCTGGCTGTGAGCCACCATGTGGTTGCTGGGAATTGAACTCAGGACCTCTGGAAAAGCAGATTGCATTTTTAACCACTGATCCATTTTTTAAAAAGGTAGCTGGTTACTCCAATAACATCTGTGCCACTATTGCACCAGTATATCGTGTAGGCAGGTTGTTATTGTAGCTTGGAGCATTCATAGCTGGGTGAGACTGATGATTATTTTTCTTCTCCATTAGCGTGTATGATTCCTTCAGCACTATGACTGCTGGTCAGTGGGATGAACTCTTAGTTAAGCACCAGCTTGATTTCTCCATGCCTGATCATATAATTATGTGGTGTCTTCAGCAATGGGGTCTTACTGGGAGAATATGTAGGAGGAAGAAATATGGCCAACACATATTCTATTTTAAAAATGTAAAGAAAGTGAAAGAAGATCTTTTGAATTCCTTCTTTTGAGAATACCTTTATTTCTGTTCCAGCCCCCAGTCCCATATTTTTTTTTTCTGACTGTAGGATTCAGGACTGAGAGTAAAAGTTTGCTTCTGATATTTAAAAATTCTCCTGCCATTTCCTGGTGACTCCATTTCTTTTAATGAAAAGTTTATAGTTACTTAAAAACCAACATGCCACTCTGTCCTGTTTTCATGGTTTCTGATAAAAGAAACTATCGGTGGAGCACATCCCATTGTGAAGAGACAGTGGGTAGCATGTGAGAAGGCCCAGTGAAAGGGAAACCGTGGGATGGCAGGATAGCTCGGCGGGCAAGAGCACACTGCGCCCTCACCTCCACCTTGGTACTGTGGTACTGTGCATCCCCGACACACAGCACAAGTAAGTATAACAAAAACTTTCTGAAGCCAGACATCATTTAGGTGTGAACTGTTTTGAAGGGGGTTGGTCCAGTTAATCTAAAATGATGATGGGACCATGAGAGAGACTTCTTCAAGAAATCTCTGCTTGTAATGTATGGGCAGACACAACCATGGGGAGCTCCAGAAGCCTCTGATGACTTCTTTCTGATGTGCATGCAGAGGTTCCTGGTAAAAATAGAGAAACCAGTTTGTCATTTCGCTTCTGTTTCATTGAGCCTAAGAACAGCGGTGTGTGTGTGTGTGTGTGTGTGTGTGTGTGAGAGAGAGAGAGAGAGAGAGAGAGAGAGAGAGAGAGAGAGAGAGAGATGTAGATATGTATTTGTGTGTATATGTATGTGTATGCATATGAGTGTGTTGTGTATGTATGTGTACAGTGGTTTACAGTTGCTCCAATAAATGGTTGCTAGGCATATAGCTTATGTGTGTGGAGAGTACACACTGTGAACAGGATTTTTAATTCATGTGTACTGTTTTATTATCTAGTGAATTTTAAATTAATAAGAACCTCCTCCAGGGTTTCCTACATGAAAAGATCCACATGATATTTTAACGTATTTGGTTCCCAAAATGTGCATTTGAGTTCATTTTTTTTCCTGTCTATTTCTTCCCTTCTTAGCATTCTTAAATAAGAAACGGGTGCTTTTCTTCTAAATGGAAGCCATCTTGGCCCCCTTCTAGAAGGGAACCTGTCACACTATTTCTCCTTTTGAGAATAAGATCTGGTATTTGCCTCTTCAACCAAATCTGGCCACTTATTAGTAGAACAGCTCTTCGAGGTCTTTCTTCCATCATATTAACATTACCCATGCCATAGGTATACCGTCTAGAATAAATTTAATATGCCTGTTAAACCTACACTGTTGAAGTATTCACAAGCCGTGAGTGTCCACTCAGGCTGTGTGTAGCGGGAGGCAGGGAGGTGGCGGCACCCTGAGAGAAACAGTTCTCAGTCTAGAGGTCTGGGAGGTAGCTCTGGATTCTCAGGTGGTCGATGCCAATATTTCTCAAAATTCAGACTTAACATTCAGGAAAAAATAATCTAGCTTCTACCACATCTTTATGGCACCCTGACAAGTTCCTTATTTAGTCATTTCTAATTTTCAGCCCCCAGACATCAGCTTTTGCTTCTGTCACCTGCCCCTGGCACCACGCAGGATGGAGGCTTCAGCTCTGGCACATAGGGGCCTTTCACAATCAACTGTATCTGGCGAAGTCATGCCACAAAGAGTCCTTGGCTGTGCGGCCCCGTAAATAGCTCTCTCTTATGTTGCCTCAAGCACAGATGACAACATGGCTTGAACACAGGCTCTTAGAAGCCATCCGTGGCACAGCTACCGTGAGCCAAAGGTTTTCTTGGAAGAGGTTGCAAACGAAGCCCTAAAAATCCTCTGCTTTGAATTGCACCCAACTGTGTGTGGAGCGCACAAGAAGTAGAGTTGGCTGTCAGAGCCTAACGCCTCTGTCAGGCAAGCTCTTCCCACAGAGGTTAGGGCAGGATGCGCGGCTTTGTGTGAGCACCAGATTGTTGTAGAAGGAAAGCAAATGTGCCAGTTAGGTTTTCGATTTTCATGTTCTAAAAGTGTAACGTGGTGGGCTAGGAGTAGTTGGGTCTGGAAAGGAAAAGACAGATGTCCACAGTGGAACCCCCCCCATACCCCTGTGGATTTCCCACTCTGTGCTATTTGTCCTGCCAATTCTACACTGTCTTAGCAGATAACATGGAGGAGGTATTAAAAGTGGGAATCAACTAACTCAGTCTTGGGCCTCCCATTTAACTAGCTACTCATGGGCTACCGTTCTTTGAACGTGCCTCCTCACTTATAGATGAGGGGAAACCCGATGGCCACAGTGGGGTACACCTGCAGTCATAGTCTTTTCAAGACTGAGGGGGACAGGTGTCAGATCTCAAGGTTGAGGCCACCTGGATTATATAGTGAGGCATTGTCTCGAAGAACTAAAATAAGGCAAAAAGGGAGAAAATTCAGGTTTGAGATCATCACAATGATAGTGAGAAAGGCCTTAAAGGTTATTATGGCCATTATAAGTTAGCATTTATTTTTGAGACTACTGTGTTCACACACACATACATGCAAGTTGAAGTCAGAAGACAATGTCAGGTATCTTCCTTAATTCCTCTCTTCTCTCTCTCTCCTATATCTTCCCATTTGAGCTAGATTGGCTAGCCACCTAGTCTTCAGAGATCCTCCTATCTCTGCCTTCTTGGCATTGGAATTATGGATGCATGTTGCCATGTCAGGCATGTGTGTATGTGTGTGTGTTTGTGTGTGTTCATGTGTGAGAGAGTGTGTCTAATTGTGTTTGTATGTGTGTGTCTGAGTGCATGTGTGTATATGTGTGAGAGTATGTGTGTGTGCATATGTGTTAGTGTGCATCTAAGTGCATGTGTGTATGTGTGTGTTTGTGTGTGTGTGCCATTTTCCTGACCCATGAGTTGGCATTTTAATAACACTGAGATCTAGCAAGACACTCAGTGGTAAAAGGAATTTCACAAGTCCTGACCACCCGGATTTTACCCCTAGCCCCACATGATCCAAGAAGAAAAGTAACTCCCAAAACTTGTTCTCTGACCTACACACACACACTGTCTCATGCGTGCACTTATAAAATAAACAAATACATAAAAATCTAAGTGAGCTACTTTTAAAAGTTTTGAAAGCCATATGCTCTAAATGTTTTATCATAATAACTATTAGTAATTAGAATAAGCGTTTCGGATGGTAAATATTTATTGAGTGCCCACAGTGCACTGAACTCTTTTCAGACTCCCCTGGTGTGTGGTTATCATGGCAGAACTAAGCAAAGACTGAGAACACGTGTGGAGAGGAGTCTCTGCTGTTTTAAGGGGGAATCTGTGCTTCACGGTCCTTACTCACTCATGTTTTATTCGGCTCATCCAGGTCCTAATTCGTGCATTTAAACTTTTAAACGAAGACCCCATGCCCCTTGGAGGTAGAACACAAGCCTCCCCCGGTCACTGGTACCCTGTCTTGAGTGTCCGAATATATTTTGATCAACAGTTCTCTACAAGAGATAGTTTTTCACCCACATTGTCTTTGGTAATGTCCAGAGGCAATTTTTTATTCTCACAATGGCTGAAACTACTGGCATCTACGTATTATAAGACAGAGGTAGCACTCAGTGGCCTATTGTGACTGGAGCATCTTGACTTTGAGCTTGATGACATGACAACAGTGATGATGTAGGAGACTACGATTTAGAGAAGCAAAAATACCTAAGTAAATGGACAATGCTGAGCCATGCTGCAGCCATGCTGTGTGAGCAGCGTCGGCCAGTCATCACGTGAAGGCTCCTCGCCCTTCATGATCCATATTCTTCACTTTGTGTTTTGAAAAGTTAGCTTCTTCCATCAGGTTGTGTTTAGTGAAGTTCAATGAGAGGACTTTTAAATAAAAAATATGAAAATAAAAAACTTGAAAAAGCTGAGTGTGGTGGCTCACACCTGTAATCCCAGCTCTCGGGGAGGCAGAGGCAGAGGCAGGCAGATCTCTGAGTTCAAGGCCAGCCTGGTCTACAAGGCAAGTCCAAGGCAGCCAAAGCTACACAGAGAAACCTTGTCTCAAAAAAATTTGGAAAACAAACAACAAAACTGTGCTCTTTTTCCATCCCATATAGGTTGAATGAGAATTTCCGAGTCCGAGACCTAAGTATCCTGAAAAAGCATGTCACCCTCAGTGTGGTTAAACACTACAACTAGAATGCATGCAACATTATTTTATTGCTGTGAAAAATAAATCCTAAGGAGAGAAAACAACAAGTGGACCATAGAAAAGACTAGAATTCTAAGCACTACTAACCCATCTATGAGCTGCGTTTTGTTTCACTGCTGCTGTTTAATCCAGGCTCATGGATGGAGAAACCAGATGTAGCCACTGATGAAGAGGGAAGAGCTCTGAGAGTGTCTCTAGTTTAAGCGCAAAGAGAAGAAAAATATAAAACCTCTTTCAGGCACATGCTATGACATATTACATAAGGACAGTTAAACCAACAAAAACAAAAACAATAGAAACCCAGCTCCTCTAACAGGGTCAGAATTCTGCTTCTGTAACAAAATACCTGAGGCAAATGCTTCATAAAGAGAAAATGGTTTATTGCACTTGCGGTTTTGGAGGCCCAAAGATATGGTATTTAAATGGGACTCAGTTTTGGTACCCTGCCTGATGGTGAGCACTGTGATGGGAGCATGTGAGTCTCAAGTCAAAAGAGTGGAGGGAGGGGCTTGGAGTGGGAGGAGACGGGGAAAGAATGGAGAGAGGGGCACTGAGATCCTGCCAGCAGGCTCTGTGACTCAAGAACTTCCCATATGACCAGACTTTCTGAAGTTTTGTCTTCCTCCCAACAGCACCATGCAGAGACCAAACTTTTAAGTCACATGTCTTAGAGGGGCAATCACAATCCAAACTACAGCACTATTTATTCCATGAGGATTGTCACCCTTCCCTGGCCTCCCATGGGCCACTTTTCTGAAAGAGCCTTGTGGCATGGATCTGGCCAGACAGAAATAAGCTGAGACGCTGCTGTCGACAGCGCAGCACTTCACTTGCTCCTGAAACTTCTGCATGCTCTGTGTTTTGCGTCTGAGACATTCTCTCACCTCCTGCTTATTTTACGTTTTCCAACTCATTTATGTTTAAAGAGATCCTTGTTGGTGCCAAGACAATAGTTTGCTCTTTCGCAAACTGATAGCAAGGCCCCATTACTGCAGAAAAAAAAAAAACCACACAATTCATTGATCGTGAAGAGGTTGAGCAGCTGCCTACATAGAACCTTCACTCCCATGTTCTAGTGTCTACAGTGTGGGGAGGTTTTCTATACATCACCAACAGAGAAAAGTAAACATGAAGCCAGCCACAAACCCTCGGATCCACAATGGTGTCTTGCCTGCGAAATATGCTAGTATAACGGTGAAACGAATCTGTGGGAGCAACCAGCCGATGTCTGATTTGATTTAAGGCTCACTCCATGAAATGGAACCCATACCTGACACGATTTGGGGCACCAAAAAGCAGAGGTTAGATAACCCAGAGGCTAGGGTAAAAACCAAATACTACTAGCCTGAAAAAAATTAAGTAACAATAACACAACTCCTAATGGCATACTGCTGTACTTACAGATTGGTACCTTATTCAGTCATCATCAGAGAGGCTTCCTCCTGCTGCAGACAGGATCAAATACAGACCCACAGTCAACGTTACACAGAGAGTGAGAGACCTTGGAACACTCAGCCTTAAACAAGATGTCTCCATCAAATTCCTCCTCCCAGAGCTCCGGCAACCCTGCTGAAGAGGAGGCAGAAGGAGATGGAGGACATCAGGAGAACAGGGCCCTCGAAAACAACTGAGCAAATCTTGTGTGAACTCATAGAGATAGAAGCAGCAGTCACAGGACCTACACAGGTCTGCCCCAGGTCTTATGTGTATATATTATAGCATGCAGTTTAGTGTTTTTATGGGACTCCTGTGTGTGTGTGTGTGTGTGTGTGTGTGTGTGTGTGTGTGTGTGTGTGTACAAGTATGTGTTTGATTCTTGTGCCTTCTCTTGGGGACTTTTAAGTTTTCTGTTGGCTTGGCTTGTCCAACCTTGATATGATGGTTTTTGTTTTATCTTATTATATTTTATTTTCTGATTTTGTTTGTTATCTTCTAGGTGCGTCTTCTTTTCTAATGAGAGATTGAAAGGGAGTAGATCTGGATGGGAGGAGACGTGGCTGGAAACTGGGAGAGGTAGAGGAAAGGGAAACTGCATTCAGAGTGTATTGTATGAGAAAAAAACTATATTTAAGAAAAGAAAATAGAAAAAATAGATTCTTACTAATTTCTAGCATAAGACACAGAATAAAGAAGTAAATTCATAACAGAAAGAGGTTTATCAAGCCCGCATTTCTAAACCTCCCAACTTTCTGCATTTGTGTTTCTTGGTCAGGCTACTATTTGTATGGTTTTTTTTTTGTTTTGTTTTGTTTTGTTTTCACTAGGAACCATGAATCTAACCCAGGTAGCTGGAAGGAAGCTAAAACAGTCTTTGGTTTCTTTGGTAGGAGGAGCAGGAGTGGAGGGAGGAATCTACAGAGAAGTTATAAGGGCGATTGATTCATTTGAACTCTTATGTAAAGAGGCTGGAGGGCAGCGCAACAGTTAAGGGCACTGGCTTCTCTCGCAGAGGAACTAGGTTCGATTCCCCACACCCACATGATGGGCCATAATCATCTATAATTCCAGTCCCAGAAGACCCTGTGTCCTCTACTGTCTTTTAGGGCACCAAGCACACACATAGTGCACATACATACATGCAGGCAAAACACCCATGCACACAAAATAAAAATAAATAAATACAACTTTGATTAACAAGAAGAAAAATTGCAGGTGTGTGTTAGGACATATTATGAAAGATCATGAGGAAGTGAGGTAGTTAAAAGGAGGCTGGAAGAAAAAGAGAAGCATAGTAAAGGAAGGGGTTCAAAGGAAGACAAGGCTGGAGGACAGAGAAACTGGCACCCTCTGTACCCCTGTCTACCACATCTACCCCATGTCCTGCCTCCCCAAAGCTTCACCTGTTCCTTATTTCCTAGCCAAAAAAACCAAAAAATCAAAAAACAAAAAACAAAAAAACAATCAACCAACCAACCAAACAAACAAACAAAACTCTAGACTTTATGATGGGAGTTTAACAATATAAACTGTGATGGATTTCATTTGAACTTCTTAGTATTTCATTGCTTTTTCTTGCCTACAGGAAGTGGGGTGGTTCTTTTTCATTTCAGTTCCCCCTTCTTCCTCCCTTTCAAAACACCATCTCTCATGACTAAAAGCCAAATTCGCTCATCATCTCAACCTCTGGTCACCTCAGCTAAGAAGCTGATTGTGGGCTGAGCACGTGTGCACGAAGGGGAGGAGTGTGAAGCTAGCTATCATTTCCAGCTCAGAATTTTAAACTTGTAAAAGTGAAATTATTATATTGCAAAATATGCTAATTTTTGGCTTATACCAGAAGATTTTTTTTTTTTTTTTGTATTTGGAGCTTAGTTACTCTGTGTAAAAAATTCCTGGTAAATTATTTGCTCTTGTTTTATGTTGGACAGTAAATATTTGAACACTCATCATTTCCTCATTAGGGGCTTTTTCTAGTTGTGTTTATGTCACCAAGTGGAAATGTCTTTGGCCAACTGAAGACATTTTTAGCTCTCTCAAGATTCTGATAGCAAATACTTCCAGAACAAGACATAAGTTTACTCTTGCATGGGGTACATAACCTTTGAAAAAGATGATACAGAGATCAGATAACACTGGGGCGGGGGGGGGGGGGGGAATGGTCTATGTATCATATAATCAACAGTGTAGGGAATTGTGGTAGGCTTTCAGAAAATTAGCCATGTTCTTGTGAAACTAAGGTCGGTTCTTATTTCTCTCACCCCCAGAACGTGCCAGTAACCTAAGGATGAGCAAAGAATATCACTCATCACCATTACATTCCTCCGTAGTAAAAACACTGACATAACAAAAACACAGCAGTGATAGTAATAAGGCGAACAGATGACAGGAGCAACATAGCATTGTTGCAGTCAGCAAGGAACTATATACACAGCGGTGGACTGTATGGGAAGTGTAGTTCAGAACATGGGCACTCTGGCAAGAGATCACATCCAAAGACCTTCTAGGTCTGCGTGATTCTGTTGGAATGCAGACACACCTTTAATCCCAGGAAACAGAGACAAGCAGATTTCTGAATTCAAGGCCAGCCTGGTATAGAGCAGGTTTCAGGTGAAGAAAAGCTTAGGTCCAGTGTTGGTGGCACACGCCTTTATCCCAGCACTCGGGAGACAGAGGCAGGCAGATGTCTTAGTTCTAGTCAGTGCTCTTCAGGCAGTTTGGTTGAGTCAGTGAGTTGGAAGGCAGCGCAGTAGAGTTGAGCTTTTGTAGTTCAGTTCATGGAATTCAGAGGCAGTATGAGAGTTTCGCAGAGAGAGGCTGGAGAGAGAACAAACTAGACGCAGGTGAAGATATAATAAGCCAGAGAATGAGAAGGAGCCATGAGATTAGAACAGATTGCCAAAGTTAGTATGGGGCCCAAGAAGAGCAGTTCAGTCAGAGGCCGAAAGAGAAATCAGATTGAATCAGTCAGAGAGGAGAGGAGTTTGTGCCAGAACAGCTGATTTGAACCAGCCAACAAAAGTTCAGAAAGAGCTAGAAAGGGTAAGTTTATTCAGCAGTAAGCCTCAGAGACCGAAAACATTTTAGGCCTAGATAAGATTGTGTGGTGGCTAGAAGCTTCTAGAACTAGGCCTAGGTTAGCAGACGGAGGCACTTAGCCTCAGAGACGACAATTATATCAGGTGAATAAAAGTTACTTTTACAGTGGGCCTCTAAGACTATATTAGAACTGGAAAATTCTAGCAGCCTAATGACATTAATATTGTGACACAATGCATGACACGTATTTGTACCCGTGCTTATGTGAACAGAATCTGGCAGTTATGTAAAGGTAAACCACAAAAACTGTATGCATACACAATACTTAATAATATCCTTCATTTCAGAGAAGTCCTGACAGGAACTCACACAGCTAGCCACATCTCACCCACAGTTGGAAGCAGACAAGCCTCATCCACCCCTGCTACCAGCCAGCTTTTTCACTGCTATACAGTTCAGGGCCAGACCTAGGACATGGTATCACTCATGTTCAGGGTGGGTCTTTCCACTTCTGTTAATAACCAAAAACATGCCCCTCCCCCACATGCCCACAGGCCAACCCGATCTAAATAACTCCCCATAAATCACTCTTCCCAGGTGATTTCTAGGCTGTGCCAAGCAGATAGTTAAAACTAACCAGCACGATGTATTTACTGAGGCAGGGACGATGGCGGGGGAGGGGGGAGCTTACTGGAAACATGCTGTGTGACACTCCAGTAGACTCTTTGATCCTGTGTTTATGGTTACTGTGTGTGTTGGTAAAACATTCTTGGGTGCTTGATTTAATCTCATGGTTTGCTCATCGTGGGCCCTAAATATAAAAAATCCAGTGCTAATGTTGCTAGCAAGAGGTCACATCAAGTAATTGACCTGGAAATGAAATTTAAAGTGATTAAGGGCTATGAAGGTGGAAAATCAATGCTGGTTATTGCCCTCCAGTCAAGCATGCCCCAGTTTGCAGCTACAATCTTGAAAAAATGTGAATGAGGGGATCGAAGCCGTTTAAGGATCTGATTTGTGGAAGGCAATGGAGACTGGTGTGGTAATCCTAGCCCTCGGGAGAAGGAGGTGAGGAGCAGAAGATTTAGAGCCATCCTGGGCTACACCCAAGGCTAACCTGGGCTCTCTGAAACCCTATTTTCAAAAGCCAAAATAAACAGTCTGGATGATGCTCTGTGAGCTATGGAGAAGCCTCCCATGGCCCGCACTGAAGACCTTGCAGAGCTACAGCTCTCTCACAGCAAAACAGTCAGGGCCATTTGCTGTGGTGAAACTGGATCCGGCCACAGTGTTGAGGTTCCGGGTGGTTTGAGCTAGTTAAGGAGCTACTTGGTACTAGATGTCAGAAGGTGCAGTGAGCCTCCCGGGCTGAGGGCTCTCGGACACTCAAGGAAAGCTGGCTGTGAGAGGGAACTACTCACCAGAGAAGATCTTCAGTATGGGTGACACTTCTCTGTTCTGGAAAAGGAGGCCAGAAAGCAGCTCCATGCACATGGAGGTAGAGTTGGCAGCCGCTCCAAGGCTTTAAGGCAAGGTAAGAGTCTTCCTAAAGAGCAGTGCTGTTAGAGGCGGAAAGTCGGGCCTTATGTGATCTGGCATGGCAAGGACCCCAGGACCTTCCAGTGTGACTCTCCAGCATGACGATAGACACCTACTGGTGGCCTGCAGGAGTAGAAAGAAGTCAAAGACAACGCAACTCCTCTCCAGGCACCCCTACTGAATAGCTATGCCAGAACAAGAAGACCATTTGGAGAACACAGTCTTTGATATTTTGCTTGTGTGGATGTGTGTACACAAGTGACTCCATGTTGTCCCCACGGTGGGGTCACTGCCTGAAGATGCATTTCAAATTCTGGAACATGTGACTGTACTCTGGAGCTGTACCAGACTCTATCTACACCTGTGATCTTGGGATTATAATCACATTTTACAGTTGAATAAGCTGAGGTACAGAGGGTTTAGGTCATGGCCAAGCAATGTCACAACACAGGGAGTCCAACTACACATGCCGATGAATATAGACTTTCAGTGACGGTACCTTTCCTATGGAGTCTGCCAGCAGGTCTAAATGCTACTTTAGAGATTGCCAGTGGCATGCTTGAGCTTGCTTTTAGGGGTTTGGTGGCCACTACTTCACTCATCCACACTGTGCTAGCTTGCTTCCCGGCATCCACACACACCCTGCACCTTTATAAGTGAAATATTCCCTTGAACCGGTCACTGTCAGCTCCCACCAGCATTCTGGCCTGAACTGCCCGCACAACACCATGCTGGGCTCTCAGCCATGCAAGGTCTACATTCCCTGAGCTAGCGTTACCTTCACTATTTCCTGTCCCACTGTTACGCAGCATTTGTCCTCTCTCCTGAATTGCTGTTTCATAGTGCTGCTTTGGGCTCAGTAAGTCTCTCAAATATGATCTGATCATTGTTTCTACCTTAAGCTTGGCTCATCCGCCAGAGCTTATTTGCAAAGGCCAGCGCTGTTTTTAGTTCAGTGGCCTGCTCAGAAACTCCCCAGGGATCAGAGGAGTCGCCCGTGCCTGGAAATCTTTCTCTACACATCACTGATCTGAGGCATAATCTATAAGCACGCACACACAATGCACCCAATGGTCACAGGTTTCCTCTCCTGCTTCTGGAATATCAGAGCTGGGAAAAATATTCAGAACCGGAGCTGGGCTCTTGCTGGTGAAGCAGAGGATGTGCAGGGCAGAGGCAGCGGCCTTTGTGATTTGCAGTGTTTTCATTCTGCAGCTTGCACGGCAGGGACCCTGACATCAGAAGCTCTGATGGCCCGAGGCTGTGTTGGAAAGAAAAAGAAATAAAGACAGCCTGCCCTACTTCCAGTTTATCTAGTAATCCGTGTGCAGCGGCCGGGCAAGACTGTGTGGATGAGCGACCTCTAGTGGCCGCAAATGGGAAGCGCTTTCCCCAGCTTTGCAGGCTGAAAGGTAGGTTTGCGTCCATCCTCATCTGCAGGGTAGGAGGATTTAGATAGATGAAATACAAACAATGCAAACTTAAGGAGCTTATCGTCCAGCCCGAGGAAGTCGGAAGAACATACAGTTTCTCTTTTGAGATGATTGTGTAGGAACTTCCAAGGAGGCAAAGTAGGTAACTCAGGGAGCTGAGCCTAGAGGGACAAAGGAACTTTCGAGAACAATTGGAAGGCCATCATTGGATAGAAGGATGCAGGAGAGAAAAAAGTCCCTGATTACATGAAAAATATTCCAAATGAAAAAGATTGGGTCATATAAGGTATATTTGGGTTGCCTGTAAAGTCAGCCTCAGAACTTAGACTACATCAGTTCTCTCTCTCTCTCTCTCTCTCTCTCTCTCTCTCTCTCTCTCTCTCTCTCTCTCTCTCGTGTGTGTGTGTGTGTGTGTGTGTGTGTGTGTGTGTGTGTTTGCAGGTTCTCTGTGCTTATGGAGGTCAGAAGACAAATTATAACAGTTGGTTCTCTTAGTCCTGCGGTGAGACCAGGGAATTAAACTTGGGTCACCAAGCTTGATAACAAGTGTCTTTGTCCCCAAAGCCATCTCACTCATCTCCTTGGACTCTTTGTGTAGTACCCGTCTTGGCTTTTCATTTGTAGAAAACTATCTTATCTCCCAGCCTGGGCAACTCCTTTGACCCAAGTGTGTGTGTGTGTGTGTGTGTGTGTGTGTGTGTGTGTGTGTCTGTCTGTCTGTCTGTCTGTCTGTCTGTGTGTGTGACACATTATGTTCCAATGACAACAACATAACACCAGGGGTGATGAGCTCAACTCCACCAGGGCTGAGTAGCTAGCACAGACATATGAAATAGACCCCAGGTAGGATTCTGTCTCGGACTCGATTTGTAGACCAGGCTGGCCTCAAACTCACAAAGATCCTCCTGCCTCTGCCTCCTGAGTGCTGAGACTAAAGCTGTGTGCCACCAAGCCCGGCATATTTTCAGCTTTTAGTGACATTGGCTAACCTAGAGTAATGAGTACAGATGGAAGAAATAGAGGCTATTAAAAAGAAGATGATTAAAACCTGTGGAGGAAGGGGGTGTCCATGAAATAATCCATAGAGACAAGAATGAAACTCAGTTCAGTGCAACCTCGTCTCCATCGCTGGCTCAAAGTTTGAGAGTCTGACACTAGTTCATTTATTTTAGCCAAGTTTAAGCACAACACATTTTTGGGGGGAAAAAGTTTTCTGATAACAATTAACTCACTCCCAAGTGTATTACAAATGTAAAACGTGTTTACACTGAAGTTCTTTACAAAGTACGCCTGGGTTTTTTCACAAAGATGGCCAGTGCTGACTCAGGGATAGTGGCCAAGATTTAGGGTCTAGGGAGAATGACTGAGGTTTACATAAAGCTTGTGGTGTCAGGATTGGCCTGGGCATAAGATAACATAGAAGTCACTTAGGGTGTTGTAAAGAACAAGTGACATCACTCATAAGAATGGATTTTATGGTCTAGAAGCAATGCTCAAGATTTAGGGGGAAGGTCTGGGATAGCAAAACATAAATTTAGGAGATGTAGGCTGAGCATGGCTCAACAGATAGTGAAGGGTCACCAGGTTGTAAACTACATCCTTTCTTCTGCAGCATTATGAGAGAACAGTGAGCATCTTCTTCCTTTGAGGAGCCAAGCTTTCTGTTTAACTTTTCCTGGTTTCTCCATCCCTTACCTATATGTACAAGGACTTTTGCCCTCTTCAAAAATGCCTGCCCAGCAGTCAGTGGCATTTATTACTGAGGTTCTGGGCAATTGTTATAACCAGGAACCCAGATCTAGGCTAATGAGATGGCTCAGTGCATAAAGGGGCTTGCTGCCAAGCCTAATGATCTGGGTTTGATTCCTGGAACCCACTTGGTGGAAGGAGAAAACCAGCTCCTGAAAATCTTTTGACCTCCATACAAATGTCATGACAAATGTGCACCCACAGATGTACATATGACACACATGCATAAAGGTATGTATATAAATAAAGGTAACATTAAAAAAAAAAAGAGCACAGGGATGGTGCCAAGTGTCCCAAGCACTCACCAGAAGTGCATTCTCATGTGTGGAATCTCTCTTTGTTGAATGAATGTTCAGTTAGTTTTTAAATAAAACATTGTGTGGCTCCAATAAAATATTTCGCCTTGAGTCCTCACTCTATAAACTGAGATATAGGCTAACCTAGTTTAATCTGGGTGGGGTGGGGGTGGGGGCTTCGGTGCTTTGAATTAAGAAACATTTTGTGACAATTCTTGTGGTTTGATGATATCTCTTGGCTTTGGTTTCTCTGTGTATTTCTTTTGTTTATTTATTTTTATGTGTATGGGGGTTTTGAATGCATGTATGTCTGTGTGCACCGCAGGTCTGCACGACGCCCGTGGAGACTAGAAGAGGGTGTTGGTGCCCCTGAGACTGGAGTTAGAGACAGATGGTTGTGAGCTGCCAGACACTGTGATGGGAATCAAACCAGGGTCCTGTAGATGTGCAGCCAGTGCTCGTAACTACTGAGCCCATCTCTCCAGGCCTATTCTTTGCATTTCTCTTTTATGAGAATGGTCCATGAGAGTGTATTGTATAATGGGTACACTGGGAAAAGCCCAGGAACCTTTGCCCCGGTTATGTTGTTTCTCTTTAATAAGTTGGGGCTTATTTTCTCATCAGTGGAGTTTGCAGTCTAATGAAGGTCTGTTTGGCTCAAATGTTCTAATTCCTACCATAGCACCTAGACCTAGAATTCCAAAATTCTTGTTTCCTTGTGAGAGGGGATTCATGGTCACTCCCTCTGCTCTGAAGGACAAGGTAAACTGTACAGCATAATGAACTGGGAACTTTTGCAACAGTAGTAATGTCATGGCATTAGGCCTCATTCTGATGATCCTCAGGATGGTCACAGGGACAGTGACACTAGGTTAAGGGAGGACTAAGGACCACTGGTGTAGGCAGAGGTAGGCTTTCCACCCAGCCTCAAAACCCAACAGACATCAAGACCTCTTTCCAACCAAGCAAAGAAAGTCAATAAAATATGAACAATCAGAACCTGGACAATATACAAAGGTTGTGTTGCCCAACATATCCAAATGCTGTGATCAACCCTTGTCAGCCTAGCTGGAAACCCAATGTTCCTGTGATAATCACACCACGGGACAGGCTGGCTCCTGCTACACAATAATACATAGTCACAAATGCAGCCCATAATAATACCCGGCCTCTATTTCACATTGTGAGGCTCATTCATTATGGACTTTTTATATTAATTCTGACCTTCTCAAATATTGAGTTTGCATCTTTTACCGTGGGTGCTGGATTTTTGGCTGATCTTTTCAATTTAGTACCCAAGACAACGGCCTCTTTTTATCCTACCCTAATTCAAGTAATCTCTATTTGGGCGAGTTACCCACATTGAGCCTCCAGTACTCATGGGTAAGATGTGCCTACTCTTTAAGCTATAATTAAATGAAGTCATGTAGTGAAGTTACTAGCACAAAGTGCAGTAGATGCTAACATGGGTTGGCAATTATTCCATCCAAATAATGTGTAATGGTTGCCATGGTTACTATTTGTTGGCATATTTCAAGAAAACTTGGAATTACAGGTTGGGGGTGTGTGAAGGATTAGAGTTCATAAGCCATCTCCAAGCTAGGTTGTAGGTTACAGGTATTCAGTCTCTTATACAGAACTCAATCCAAAATATTCATGTATTATGACTGGCTGGTGATTATGTGGTGTGTGTATGTGTGTGTGTGCTGTGTATGTACATGCACGTGCATGTATGTATATGTATGTGTGTGTATGTGTGCGTGTGTGTGTGTGCACCCATGGATGTGTGCCCTAATGGGCATTGTTGTTATTATTTGAAGAAAGAGATCTACAGATTTAAAGTAATAGCAGACTGATCTGATCGTCTAGATTATATTTTAATGACAATGAGATGGAGCTGGGACATCATGTGACTTTAGATTCTGATAAGTGGGGCAGCATGCAGGCCCCCAGTTCTTCGTTTGGAGCAGCCTCTCAAACAGGACTGGTTGTGGCCTCGGTTGATGACTTAATGAGTAAAGTCCTTGCCACGCAAGCCTGAGGGCCAGAGTTTGGATCCCCCAGAACCCATTAAAAAATCCAGTGGGCTTAGCAGTTGATCTGTAATTTTACTGCTTGGGGGAAAAGATGGATATAGTGGCTTTCCAAGGCCAGCTAGCTAGCTAGACCAGCTGAGTCAGTAAGCTCCGGGTTCAGGTGAGAGACAGCTGAACTGCCTCAATATACAAGGTGGAAAGGCAATTAAGGAAGATGCATAGTGTCAGCCTCTGGCCTCCACACACATACCCACATGTGTATACCTACATATGAGCACACATGCACATGCCAATAAAATAAAAATAAATGATACTGGATGTAAAATGATGTATAATGGGCCCAGTGCAAAATAAAAGCTCAGGGCCTCTTGCTAAATAATTACTAATAATGTCAAGACAACAAATTACTGAGACAAATGTGGAGTCCTTCTGGGCACAGGGCCTTATGCCTTATATGGAGCATGTAGTCATGAAGTCCACCCCATTTCCAGAACAGGCCTAGACTGCGGTCCACAGCCATATGTACTGAGTAACGCTTTGTTGTCCAGTCACACATTCAGTGCAGTGGGACCATTCAATGTCTCTGCTGTTTATTATGGAAGCCACCAAATTACACGTGACCACCGAGCACTTGAGATGCAGATGTTGTGACTAAAACCAAAGTGTTGTTGATTTGCAGTTAAATTTTGGTGTCCCACGTGTCTCCTGGATTTCATATTGCCTGGATTTCATAATGCCTGGATTTCATATTGCCTGGCACAAGTTGGGTGTCAACTTTGCTCAGCAGGCCCCTTTTCTACTTTAGTAGTTTGTCAACTTCTAAACTAATGGAGAGCTTTATATCCAGCAGATATCAGGACAGATCTTTGTGTGTGTGTGTGTGTGCTTTAATTGATCTATTGAAATGTTTCTTCAATCTAGCAGGTAATGCTGTTCCAAATACTTTTATGGAAAAGAAATGGCCTGATTTGTAAAATCATTTCCTGCATTTTAAAAAAATCTTTTTTAATTGACTTTTAGGCACTGTCGGCAATTCATAAGTTAAAAGTTTCTTGTCTGCTTTCATAGGAAATGATTGACAGCCTTTAAGTGCTGTCTGAGTTAAATCAAAGTGACTGACACTCTTCCAGCAGATGTGCTTCCTTACAGCTTGGAATATGATTTGTTCTCCCTAGTGTGAAGGCTTTCAGGTGTCTGCTTCTCCTCAGACATTTAACCCTCTGTGTGCAGATGTTGTGGTTTGGGTTGCTGGAATAAGCCCAAACAGGAATCAGCCTTACAGCCAAGCCACCAGGCCGATGTTATGAAACAGATGATTTTTTTGTTGTTGCTGTTCTGACTTTGAACTGAGTGAAATATCCATGTTGTGAGTCTCTGGTGGGACTCTTCTGATTTCCAAACTATGTTCAAGAGTTTCTACTTTTGTTTTGAAACAGGATTGGGGGGGGGCGGTTGGTGACTGAGAAAGAAAGATATTAAGAAAATATAGACAAGGAGAAAGAAGGAGAGGAGACATAGGGAAAAGCAGGGAAATGAGGGAGAGAAAAGGGAAGAAATGAAATAAGAGAAGAGGAAGGAAGGAGGAAAGAGAAAAAGAGAGAAGAAGGAGGAGAGAGAGAGAGAGAGAGAGGGAGAGAGAGAGAGGGAGGGAGAACCTGGCCTCTGATTTCGATAAGGAGATGCCATCATAAGGTCAGAAGATGGGGAAATATGAAAAGGTATCAGTTAAGGCAAATGCCCTCTGAACCAAAACCCCATGCTACAAGGATTTGTAAGCACCAGGGAGAATGACCCTTGGTTCCTACAATGACTGTTTTCCCGCTCCGGGTCTGCAGTTAGTTCATGACTCTTGACATCAAAGCTGAGCACCCAGAAAGGATGACACATTCTCCAAATGTTGCTTGACCGTTCCAAGCTACACTGAAAACGGACCCAGGAATTTCTGTGAAGTTGGTAGAGCAGAGAGGACAGTAGGCAGAAGATGGGGCAAGAAGCAAGCATGAGATCAACTGGTCAGACACTTTGGAGAAAACAAATATTGCCAAATCTTTATCCTCTGCAAATCAATCCCAGATAGATGAAACATTTATGAGTTAAAAGCAAACAAAGCCACAGACTATAAAAGTATTGCAGAAAGCGGAGACTTTCCAGGGCAAGAATGTCATGTGCATTTAATTTGACCAAGCTCTGCTAAGCCATTGTCCTGGCTGGCCGTACTTTCCTTTGCCAGGGTGAGAGGGGTTCCAAGTCTACGAATGTGTGACAGCACTCTGTACTGTGTGAATGCTGGTCCCTACCATTCTAATGAGGCATGCAGTGATAGCTTATTACTGCTTTAAAATGCATTTCTTCAATCAATGAAGGAGCTTAAAGATCTCTTCGTATGCTTGCTAGTTTGAAGCATTTCATTTCTCATAAAATTCGGGCTTATATCCATTTCCCAATTTCTTTGCCTACATTCCTGCCCCCAAAGGCCCATGGGTAGACACTGTGTTGACTATGGGGTTGGAGAACTGGTAGTGAGCAAATACCCATCATTAGGAGACTGGATAAGTAGAGTGTGACATATATACACCATAGGGGACTATTGTACTCATTTCTCACGGTTGAGGCAGAACACTGGAGAGATGTAACCTAGGAGAAGAGAGCTTTATTTCAGCCCATGGTCTTGAACAACAGAGATACAAGATGGTTAATTCATATCTCAGTAGCCAGTCAGACTGGAGCTCAGACCCCAGACCGGAGCCATGGTTGGATATATAGTCCTGTAACCCTACTCCTACAGCCCTGCTATGTCTACTAGCTAGGCCTCATGTCTAGAAGATTCTATGCCCTCTCAAACAGCACAGGGGGCCAAGTGTGTGAATGCATAACCATGTAGGGGACACGTCACACATTCAGACTGGAATAAGGAGTAAACAGAGGTCAGGAGCAATGGACCCAAGGCACACAGAGTGGTAAGACCCAAGGCCTTAAAAATATAACAATCGCTATATTCAATGCTAAAGACAATCAAGAAACACACCAGTGAAAAATAGATGGCATGCGTGTACACGAGTGCCTTGCTTTGTCATTTGTAGCTAATCACCGTGTAAGGGCAGGCAAATTGGCCGTAAGCTTGTGAGGACTCTCTTATCGCACCATAGAAGGGTGAGGATGACAGACACATGCTACCACACAAGGATTTTTGCAGGTCCTGGGTGGTGGGGGGTGGGGGTGGGGCGTCTGAACTCAGGTCCTCACTTGGATGTCTTCACCTGCCGCCTGGCCACAGTGTTTGTACTAGGCAGTAGCATGTGTCTTGTATAGATAACCACCTCTAATCCTCCTCTGAAACAGTTGTCTTTATCCTCACTGGGCTAGCTGACCGTAGCATTACAGGAAGATATGGGACGCACCTTGCCCAATGATTGGTTGATTTGCAGCTTATCTGTAAACACTATCTGCTCTTCTTGTAATGCAGCCCCTCAGATCAGTGCTGTTCAGCAACGGCAGGCCTAACTCCACTCCTTTCTCCCCATCCATCCTTACAGTGAGGAGGCCCCTGTGGTACCAAAGTCAAGTGCACTGGAGCTGCACATTCCTTGGGCATCTATCCTGTCTCTCGCTTAGGCTTTCCAAGTCACTCGCATCTTTATATGGGTCTTGTATCTTGAGACTGAGAACTTCAGGGACACATCCCTCAGATAACCCCGCAGAGCTGCGTTCACCCAGCCTTAGTGAATGGGGAATTTTTGGCGGAGGAGCTGAATCCCAGCTGGGCACTGCCTGCCAGCCAGGCTCCGGACAAAGCTTCTCCAGGTGCAGTGCAGCTGCTTTGGAGAGAAACGACAAGGGGTGGGTGGGACTTCCGATAATGAAGAGCTCTGGTCCTCCCAGCCTTGGGGCTTGCCTTGGCAACAGCTCTTGCCCCTGTTCTCTGTTGAAAGGGAATTGTGTGGCTGTTGGCACTAGGCAATTATCATTTTCAAACACTTTTTTCCTCTTGTGTCATGTCAGAGGAACACACACACAGAAACCTTGCTAGTCGGGAGTGCATTCAGGAATTACAGGCACAAGTCAATCTAGTTTTAAAAATGATGTTGCCGTCTAAATTCTATTAACCCTACAATGCAATCTTCCTCCGACCAAAATATTGCAATTTCCTTCTCTTTTCACTTTCTTTTTCTCCAATGTAATTTGATTTTTTTGCCCTCTTTAGAAGATATACAGTAATCGGGTTAGGCCATCGTCTTTTTCAGTTTGCACTTACAGCACCTTCCCTTTCTACTGCAGGCCATTCTCTACTTCTTTCTTAATCCACTTTCTGCCCAGTGAATATCCCAAGAAGAACTGGGCAGAGATAAATCATTTCGCCTTGGAAACGTATCAGGCTGGGGGGAAAAAAGGCAGCTGCCTTCCAGAACTCGGAAAATCATGTTAGCCTGAGGTACTCGGTCTGTTTATTTCCTTTATCTCAGGGATAAATTTCATTGTGATAGCTGGGTCTAACTGAATGGCCCAAGAAGTCTCGAACATGAAGAAAGTGCCAGAAATAATAAAGGAATGTGTTTGCCGTTGCAATAGTCCAAACCGGGTTTCAGAAAGGATTATATTTGATTTTTCATTTCTGGGGAGAGAGAGAGAGTGAATCATATAGGTTTTAAATAATGATTCTGCAGCCTCAGCTCTTTCTCAGGGCATGCAGAATTCTTTGCCAACTTCAGAAAGCTCAGAAAGTAATTGATTTAACAAGACTGAAGCAATATTGCTTTTGCTGCAACTTAAGGTGTAAACAAATATTTCCTCTTAAATCACTTAAGATGTTTGGTCTAATGACATGCATCGAATTGCATGAAAACAGACACACTCATGGAAAAAACATTTGGCCTGCCTTCATTCCTTCTTTTTCAGTGTCCAAGAAAATGAAGACTACAATTATGAACCAGAATGGGGTAAGTCATAGAGACCAGGCAGCTTCCTTATTTCCTTCCTTCTTTTTCCTTCTTTCTTTCTTTCTTTCTTTCTTTCTTTCTTTTCTTCCTTCCTTTCTTCTTTCCTCGTGTGTGTGTGTGTGTGTGTGTGTGTGTGCACATGTGCACCTGCACAATCTCACTCATGTACTAATGCATGAAGGCTAGAGATCTACTTTGAGTGTCTTTTCTCAGCAACCACTTGCTTTCATTTGTCTAGAGACATTAGGCTAGGGTGTTTGGCCAGTGACCTCCAGGCATGACTCTGTCTTTCTCTCCATTTCCAGATCTGAGATCGCAAGTGCACCCTGCCATGCCTGGTTCCATGTGTGAGTGTTTTCTATGTCCTCACGCTTGTGCAGCAAGTGACTTACCGCTAAGCTACCTATCTGCCCTTTGTTCTTATGCCCTCTGATGATATCTTGACTTGAAGGCAAGGGCTTCCTGCCCATAAGACCTAGTTAAAGGTGACTTGTTTATCCTTTAGGAAAGAGAGATGTAGAATTGCAGCTAACCTTTTTCATCCTGGCAAGTCTAGGGCATACCTGGTCAGTTCAGGGAAGGAGACCACTGTGGTCTAGATGCATTTGAGGAGCTGTTGATCAGAACATGCCATCTCCAAGGCCAGGTGTCCTGAGCCATTTACTGACTCCACAACCTGAGCAGCTCATTACCTTCTGCAACCTGCCTTCATACTCCGCCGCCCTCACCCAATGGAGCCCCCTGGGCCTTAGCAGAATGGACTTGAGACTGGATGACCTTGAAAGACATCTTTCAGTGTGGTTTGGAAAAGTCACCAACAAGAAAGACCAGACATGAATTGATGAGCCCTCGGAAGGTGAAGTTTCTGTTCATCTCAGGGAGAGGAATAAGCCCTTCAGTAGAATCTTTTAAAGTTAAGTTGACCACTGAAGTGATAAATTGATCTGCCTAGGCTAAGCATAAACCAACATTAACCATCTTTCTGTATATCTATGTATCTATGCATATCTATGTATCTATGTATCTATGTATCTATGTATCTATCTATCTATCTATCTATCTATCTATCTAACTATCTATCTATCATTTACCTAATGTGTCTGTCTGAATACCTACCCTCTGTAATGGTTGTCTGTCATCAAAATCAATCAATCTATCTATATCAATGAGCTATCTATTTCCTATCTTTCTATTTGTCTATCATATCTAAATCTCTACCTATCTATTATCTACATATTCTGTTGTGATACATACGTAGATCCAGTTAATACATTTTTGTTTTTACGCACTTTGTCTTAGCACAGCACAGCCAAAACATTTGATCTCGCTGTTTTAAATGGGCAGGACTGCTACGACAAAAGGTATTTTCAATCATTATCAATTAGTTTACATGGGTTGTACAGAAGACCCTTAGCAATGGAGAGTGGAGGGTGAACTTGTACACTCCTGAGTGGAGAGTGAACTTGTACACTTTGTGAGGCAGGCATGAACATTGTGAGAACGTACCTCAGACTGTGCAGGCGATGTACCTTTGAACTGTTGTCAAGCAGAGAAAATGTGAGCTTGAGGACACTTGTGACAGGGACAGATCACTGCTGGAGAACAGAGGGCAGCTGAAAGCATGGGGAATGGTGGCGTAGCAATGGAAATGCCATCTTGGTGCTGGTGTTCTGAAGGCGACTACAATAGAAGGCGTATCCCAGAAGCAGATAATTCTTCCTGTTCCTCTTACCCCAACATTCAACCTGTTTTTATTTTAAGGTAGGACTTTTCTTTCCTTCCTGCTGTTAGCATTTATGTCTGAACCCTGGGGTACTGTGATAATGTACTGGCAAAGTAAGCTAGAAGGGAGGCATGGGAAGCCAGGGTCCTTACTTACTTAGAATATTTGGAGATCTTTTATATAACTCGAAGCACAGCATGAGGCGTACAGTGGTGCTATGACTGGTTGTTGTTTTTACCTTCAGAAGTTTGACTATCTTTGGTGTGTGTGTGTGTGTGTGTGTGTTTGTGTGTGTGTGTGTTTGTATATGTGTGTGTGTTTGTGTGTGTGTGTGTGTTTGTATATGTGTGTGTGTTTGTGTGTATGTGTGTGGTTGATTGCTTTTGGTTTTTGGTTTTTTGAGAAAGGGTTTCTCTGTGCAGTCCTGGCTGTCCTGGACTCACTCTATATCCATCAGGCTGGCCTCGAACTCACAGAGATCTGCCTGCCTCTGCCTCCCTGAGTGCTGGGATTACAGGCTTGCGTCACCTTGCCTGGCTGACTATCTTTGTTTAATAAGTGTCTATCTCTTTACTTGTTCAGATATAAATTATTCTGTTACCCAAATTACCTGAAACCAGAGCCATTTACTCAGAGGCCTCATGGAATCTTCTCTTTATCCATTTCTACAATGGCAGGGGAGAACTTGGGTCCTGATGCTGTTTGCTATTTGTGACACAAGCCAGGGGAAGTCCTTGGCTGGAGTGATATATGGCGCTTTAGGGAATTTGGCCTAAGTCCAGAGCTGGCCTCTGTCTCTTTAGATCTTGGAATACATGAAAGAGGAAAGTATAGGCACACACTGGTGGCCTCCCACCTTGATTTCCTTCCTTAAGGAATGAAGTCTGATACTGTGGGAAGATGTATCTGGAAAAAGGAAAGAAAATCCAAGGGAGAAAGCTATGGAATTCTAGGTGAGGTCCTTGTTAGTCATAGCTCCATCCTAGAAATCTACTTCTGGGGCAATGGGTAGGTGGATTTCTCCATGACTTTCAGTACATGCACATCATTCCAACTCAGTTTGTACACACGCATGTGCACACACGTGTGTGTGTGTGTGTGTGCGCGCGCGCGCGCGCGCATATCTGCCATCATCTCCAGCTAGGGAAGACAGAGGAAGAGAAGACCAACTGAGGAGAGATGGCATCAAGAGAGAGGCAAAGGGAGACTGAGATGCTACCAGAAGCCGAGGAGGCAGCAAAGAGGGAAGGGTGTTGGCTGAGGACCACTGTGGTTTGACTATGAAATACCATTATAAACTCATATGTTTAAACACTTGCTCCCAAGCTGGTGATATCATTTAAGAAAGTTATGGAAACTTTAGGAAGCAGAGCCTTGGAGGAGGAAGTACTTCAAAAGGAAAGGGCTTTGGGGTTTTATAGCCTGGCCCTGCTTCCTGTTCTCGTTCTCTCTCTCTCTCTCTCTCTCTCTCTCTCTCTCTCTCTCTCTCTCTCTCTCTCTCCCTCTCTCTCTCAGTCGTCTTCCTGCTCCTGCCATCCAGCATCCCTTGCCTGCTGCTGTCTGCTCTGCCTTTACAGGACCCTGTCCCTCTGGGACCATGAGGCAAGAGTAAACCCTTTCTTTCCTCAATTGCTTTTTGTCACGGCATCAGGAAGGAAACCAGACAGTCGTGAAGCCTAGAAGACACAGAGGGAAACCCTTGTTGCATCCGTCTTTCTGCCTGTTTGCTGTTTCCTGTTCAGACCAGGCTTTGCTATTTTGGTGGGAATTGTCACAGTCCTGGAGTAGAGCGGAGTGAAATCTGGGGAAGAAATAGAAAAGGAAAGGAGGTGGCGGGGCGGGGGCGGGGGGGGGGGGAAGGACGGGTACCATTCCTTGCATTCTCCGGGCACTTGACTGGGTCCCCTTGTTTACCCTGCGTGCAATGCAATCACACCAACGAGCCCTGCACACTTAGCATCCACTGCATGAAAATTGAGATTATTCACCTTTGGAAAGGGATGCATTTGTGAGAGAGAAGTAAAATGACCATGTCCATTCATCAGAGGCTTCTCTGCAATGGATTTCCAGCTGGTTAACTTCTAAATAACAAGATGTGCTATAATGAAGGCTGAAGGGTACTTGAGCCAGCCTCTCATGCTATAAAAAAAAAGTATCAGGATCTGCACTTCCATTAAACTTGGAGGAAGACTCTTGACATAAGGAAATAGCACATGGTGGCAGTGGTCCTTCAGCTGTGTGCTCAAATCTCTGAGAAATCAATGGCAGGATGTGAAAAAAAAGAAAAAGAAAAAAGAAATAAAGACAGGCGTAAAAAAGAAAAGGCCTAGTGAAAAGAATCAGGTAGGAATTATGTAGGCCCTACTTTGGGATGAAGATGGTCGCTGGACTCAAGTGAAGTATGCCTTCCCTCCCAGCAAAGGACGTACCCAGTCCTCAGGCTCTATGCCGCTGAAACTTCCAGCCTAATTTGGAACTGCTGAACAACCTTCCTGGTCTGGTTTCCCAGAGAGCTGTGCTAACAGAGGCATGCAGTTGTTTATCAGGTCAGGGCCAATGTCTGAGCTGTTCGAAGTTAAGCTTTCTTCTGCTGCCAAATAATACAGTTGGTTTTTTTTATGGATTTGTTTTAATATTCTAATTAAAATTCTTGTGTCTTTGAATTAAGTTGTTTTTTTTTTTAAAGCCTCTCTGTGCTTTTGGGACAGTAAAGTGCTTGCTGTGGAAACAAGAGGACCTGAGTTCAAATCCTCAGCACCTGTGTACAAAGCCAAGCGTGGCGGTGTGCGCCTGCAAGCCCTCAGCACCTGCGTACAAAGCCAAGTTTGGCAGTGTACGCCTGCAAGACCAGCGCTGTGAAGGTGGAGGCAGGAGGAGGAGCTCTGGAGCCAAGTGGTCAGCCAGCCTGGCAGGACTGGTTAGCTCCAGGCCAATTAGAGACCCTGCCCCAAAAACATAAGGAGGAGGGTGGTAGAGAGAAACATCTGACATCAACCTCTGGCCTTTCTGTGAACACCCATTGCTGCTCAGTGGGTGGTCAGCCTTTATGTTTTGATCGATGCAGAGCTTTTTCAACCACACCTGCTGGTAGGAAACATCACCTGGTCACTTGGCCACTTCCCTTTTAGATCACTTCCACTTTCACTCTGCCCTTGAGCCAATTCAATGTCTCTCTTAGCAACATCATCCTCTTTCTCTTGTCTCAGTCATAATATCAACCAAGCCTTCCAGGTGCGTCCGTTGTTCCTCTCTTTACACAGCTTTGGCGCGTGTGTGTTTTACTTTACCCTCATCTCCCTGTCAGATAAAGTGAGTTCTACAAGAGCAGGCAATGTGTCCCCATCTTATCCATGGTCCAGACTGTACAGGAAAGTGCCCTACACAATATGGAAACCCGTAGGAAGGAACTAGCCACCATATGCCTCAGTTTGTCCTATTTATCTTTTAAGAAGTATAAGTCTCAGGTGGGGCTATAGAGCTGCCGTGTAAGAGAAGAAAGGCCTGTGGAGAAGCTGCGGTCTCTCTTCTCCTTTGTTTCATACTTGCTTGAGTACATGTACCCAAAACCATACCAGTGAGGAAAGGACAGAACCAGTGAAACAGTGGGGCTTCTGATGCGTACATCAGGTGCCTCTTGAGTGAAGGGACTTTAAAGGATCCCAACAACATCTTGCTTAGAGTCCAGGTCATTTGGGGAAATGTGGAGAGTTGGAGAGTGGATTGAGAGGATGAGGCAGCCCCTCACCACTCACCACGACAGCTGGGCCTCCGCAGAGGAGGCAAGGGTGTGGAGGGAAGGAGTGTAGCCAGCCTTTTGGCTGCTTCATTGCGTTCTTTTTCCTACCTCCATCTCTTCCAACACCCCAGCACTAGGTAGGAGAGAAAGAAGGATGGGGGGAAGGGCGGGTAGATCTCTTTAGACTATTTCCTGCTGACCTGGACATCGAGTTCCTTGGGGCAAGTCCAATCTTCATCACCAGGATATTGCCAACCAGCCACCAGCAAGCAGCAATCCAGCAAGCAGCAAAAGCAGTCAGCAACCAGAAAAGGCAACCGCAGGGACCAGCAGCAGCCACTGCTCCTCTCAGGGCCTCTGGCACTTGGTATAGCCTCTCAAGAGTCTCCAGAATTCCAAATGTAAACTATTTTCAGGGGCAAAAGCATGCCCCCCCCACTCCCGCTGCCAGAGCAGGAGACAGATCATAGCCAGCTGCTGTAGACAATCTGAAGCAGACCTATATCCCACACCTGGAATTAAAACAAAAACATATTCCTGACCCAATTGGGACTCCTGTAAAAAACAATTGGGTTTTTAAAGAAGCCAAAATTCTCACTACAAAGAACATATAAAGAGATGAAAGCACTGGCCAGGAGAAGTCCAGCCTTCCTGTTTGTTGAGACTCGGGCTACCAAGAACTGGCCACACAGCAGTTCTTACAACTCATCTGTCCTTGCCTGCCTGTGTGTTTTCACAGAAGCAATGGAAGTCCAAAGCACTTCAAGGTTCTTGAATGAATAGAAGCTAAGAAAAGGCAAATTATCATCACTCTTATTTACAAGGAACCTGCCCTAGAGAGAAACAGACACAGCAATGCATAATTTCTTTAAAAAAAAAATAAATAGCATGCTGTCAAATTAGAAGCTGACTGGCTGTTAGATACTCTCAGATAATTTGGCAGCTGGAGCGGAGAGAACGTTTGAGGAAGGTGAGTGTTTTTCCACTCTTCCAGAAGGCTGGAAGCAGAAACAGCAACATTTTTTTTTTTGCTTCAGTCTTTCAATCGTGTCCATCAAACTATGCTCTCAATTCAGTGCTGGGCAAAGCATCCTGAGGACAGTGAAGACTGAGAACAGGGCGAGCATCTGCAGGGCGAGCATCCTGAAAGGGCTGAAAGGAGGAGTGTGCAAGGTCCACGTGGAATGCTGTAGTCATCAGAAAATCCAGCACATTAAAAAAGAAAAACAAACACCAGCCCGTGAACTTCCTCTGTGCCTTCGTTTTACTGGCCCAAGGGGAATTTGTGTTTTAACTGCAAGATACGCTGTCATAGCAGCTTCAGTGGAGCTAAGAGGGCCAGGAACAAGAGGAGGAGGAGGAGGAGGAGGAGGAGGAGGAGGAGGAGGAGGAGGAGGAGGAGGAGGAGGAGGAGGAGCTAGCTGGACACCCTGTGCTCTGTGACAAACCAGGACATTCTGCAAGCAGTGAAAACTTATACAATAGCTATGCCCATCAAACATGCCAGCTATCCACGCCAACCATTAGCAGAAGGCAAGCAACATCTGCTGTGTTTGCCAGGATTTAGGACCAAGGGCACAGCTAGGGGAAGTAGTGGCGTCTAACCACAGACTTACCCACAAGCGCAGAGATTGGCTAATAATAGTTGTGTTTATACCCGGGGAGAATTGAAGCCACAGCAGAAGGGGAAACCAGAGGCATTACATTTTAGTAGAGCTAATTTTGGGAGAACAGAGCGAATGCTAAGGGAAGTGAAGCAGGATAAAGCTATTGAGGAGAAAGCCGCGGAGGAAATAGAAAGTGTTCAAAGGTAAATTGATGCATGGCCAACAGCATACGAGCTACTCGGTCATAAATATTCCAGCAGAGGGAGAGAGGGCCAAGGCGGATTAAAAAAGAAAATCAATGACAAGAGAAACAGAGGCACTGTAGAACACAAATTTGTGCGAGTATAGGAAAACCAGGACTGACAAAATGCTCTTTTGAGTGTTGATGAATGAAAATAAAACCGTGGAAAGACAATTCCTTTGCCGAACAGTCTGCTTACATTTTCCTCCCAGGGCCTGTCAGTCTGTAAGTAGTCCCCGCCGTATTTCTCTTTTTGATGTCCACCTCAGCTCTTTGAAGTCACCTCATGTTTTCAGTTGCATGCTCTTGGCTGAAGGGAGGATATTGTTTCAGCTTAAAATGGTGAGATGGAGGAGTAGGAGGAGCGCCCCGCCCCCCTCCAGAAAGGTAGGTACTGGCTGCCTTGCTTGTTTTCCTGCCCTCAGCGAGAGAACAAGCAACAAGGGAAGGGATGCCAAAGTCCTCAGTGAGCAAGTTCTTCTTAGGTACAGCGCTGGGTCACCGATTGTATTAGTCAGCTATCCGTCGCTGTACCAAAACGCCTGAGGTAATCAACTTAACGGCAGGAGAGGTTTGGTTTTGCTCTCTGTTCACGATCACAGAATGCATTATGGCAGAAGCATGTAGAGGAGGTGTGTTCACCTCATGGTAGCAGGAAGAAGAAAAGAGAAAAGAGGGGTCCAGGATCCCAATATCCCCTTCAAGCGACCACTCCCAAAGGTTGGTAACTAGGCCCCAACTCGCAGTAGCGCCCTGGTCTGGGACGAGGTTCCCAGCAGGGGCCTTGAGAGGACATTCAGAATCCAATGTACACACTGGTGAAAGATCAGGTGGGTTTGTTTCTCCTGCTGAGCCCTCACAAGACACCCCTCTCGGGCTAGTGGTGTGAAGGTGTGGGGTCTCCCCACGTGGAGAGGAAAGCGTGAGTTACTTCCAGCGTTAAGCCCTGACTCCCCAGTAAGTGATATAAGGAGAGCCCTCAAAAAACTAAAAATGAGAATTAGAAAAATTTAAAATCACAGCCCAGGGTTACAGTGTTGGCAAATGGCTCTCGGTAACATAGCAAAACGGGCGGCGTGGGGGGGGGGGGAGCGGGGGATGGGAAGGATAATTACAAACTGCTGACTCACAGAAATCAAACACACTCACCAGCAAGCACACACATCTCCGAGGCCCCCCACCAATAAAAGTAATTATAATATTTCGTTTTAATGAAATTTAGGGATCTAGAAAGAGGGTTTTATTTGTTTTGTTTTTGAGAATTTCACATCTGAATGCTGTGTTGTTGTTGTTGTTGTTGTTGTTGTTAATCATTTCCACCCCTCCCTCTCTACCCTCCCAACTCTTCCTGCGCCCTCCCCATCCCCTCTCAGATTCATAGCCTCTTCTTACTTAGCTGTCATTGTTACACACATAGGCATACACACACATGTATGTATTAAGGCAACCTGCTGAGTCCATTTGGTTTTGCTCAGATATGTGTGTGTTTAGGGCCAACCATTTGGGACTGGATAACCTGTCAGGGTGCCTGTCCCTGGAGGAGGCCAACTCTCCATCTCTTGGGCAGTTATTACTTGCCTGTAGCTCTTAAGCCTTTGTTACAAGGACTCAGGAAAATAAATTTAGGATTTAGTTACTAAGTCTCTAGTGCTCCATCCAGAGGCCAGGATAGGAACTGCTGGCCGATAGGAAATCCCATAAGCCCCGCTCCCATAAGTCTTTGCATGAGCTGGGCTGGGAGGAAGACGCCATAACTGGTTACAGTTTCCTCATTTTACCTTCGTGATCCAGATAGGTGCGCTCCTGCCTCAAGAAATCTGATGCTTAAGATCCTGGGATAGAGGCCAGACCCTGAAGATTAAAGGCGGCAAGGTGACTCTCGTATTCTGGTGAAGAAGAGACCTTCTCTAGTTCACTGGGCGTCGGTGACGGGAATGCAGACAAGGACGTTTATTTGAATGATGTCTTCTCCGAAACGAACGGCCTTCTGTAACCTCGGAATGTAATCCTAGGTGAAAATGAGATTGTTTTGCATATAATTAGTTAAAAGGAGGTCCTGCTGCCCGAAAGTTGGCCCTTAATTCCATACCTGGTATTCTTATGTCAGGTGAAGACTAGGGACAGCCGCACGAAAAAAGGTCACATAAAAACAGCGCAGAAATCAGAAGGGCATAGCTACAAGCCAAGATGTCCTGAGGAACACTGGGGCTCACCAGCAGCTAACAGAGGAAAGGAAGGGGTCTACCACAGAGCTTTCCAGGGAGTATGGCACCGCTGCTGGGAGCTTGATGTCAAAAGCACGAACGTCCAGAATTGAGAGAGATTGTGTGCTGGCGTTAGCCAAACGTGTGGAGATCTGTTACATAGCTGGAGCTGTTGGTAGATACTCCGGCGGCTAAGAAATGGTGCAAGGCACAGAGCACACAAGGGCCAGAAAGCACAGCTTCCCAGGATGCCTTATCCTCTACCAATCAACCCAGGCTAGCCCACACACTGTTGAGGGTAGCAGGGAAAGTCGTGGGACCTTTACCCAACTGATTTCTGATTGGATATGAGGCATGATCCAGGGGAGGGATTTCATGCCTGTGGACCTGGATAAAAGCCCATGGTCAGGGAGATAGATCATAGGCCCAAGAGAGGACCCTGCTGTTGCTGTCGAACTGCCTTCGGCATGTTGTGCTCCGAAGCCCTAGATCAGCTTTGATCAGAGCCGCTCCCTTTACAGTGGACTGTGGTTAGTGTAATGCAGAGACCCACAGCGGGTCAGGACACTGAATATGAGTAGCCGTGAGTGCTCAGCTGTGGACGGATCCTCTCTCTATTAACCCTCCCCACCCAGGGCTCAGGGAACACCACAGAAGAGGGACAGAAAAAAAAAATGTAAGAGTTGATGGGTGGACAGGAGAGCTGTGAAAAGCTGACTTCTAGACAACATGGCTATTGCACAGTAGCTGTGGCTGTCTGCACAAGATAAAGCCAGTCAAAGTTCCAGCACGGATGGAGACCAGCCCCCAGGGGACCCACCAAAGGAGGGGATGTGTGGACACTGCTAGGTTGCCAGTGTCCCAGTAGGTGTCCTCACACCCAGGTGTACACTAGCAGAACTAATGCGACTTGGGAATTTGTTTATTTACTTATTTATTTCATTATTTATTTATTTGGTGTTTTGGGGTTTTTTTTTGAGACAGGGTATCTCTGTGTATCCATGGCTGTTCTGGACATTGTAGACCAGGCTGGCCTCTAGTTCAAAGAAATCCATCTGCCTCTGCCTCCCTGAGTGCTTGGATCACAGGTGTATACCACCATGCCAGGTGACTCGGAAGTGTCTTTATATATATGGTTTTTTAAAATTTATTCACATTACATCTCGATTGTAATCCCCTCTCTCTTGTCTTCCTGTTCCCATCCTTCTACCCTCTTGCACTGTATTCCCCTCCCCTAGACCTCTGACAGGTGGGGTCCCTCCCCCACTGTCTGACCACAGCCTATCAGGGCTCCTCTGAATAGCCTGCATCCCTTCCTCTGTGTGCCCACAGGGCCTCTCCGCCAAGGGGAAGTGATCAAATCGAGACACAGGAAGTTTCTTCATAACGAAAACAGAGGACATAAACTGGGAAGGAAGCCGTGATAGGAGGTAGAAGTTAGGAGAAGGGAGTGATGGGTAGATAGGCTCAACAGACATTGTATGAAAATGTCATGGAATAAATTCAATTTAAAAATACTTGTGTATGTGTGTGTGTTTGTGTCGGGGTGTATGTATGGGTGTAGATGCGTGTGGCGGCCAAGAAAGGGTATTGGATTATGTGGAGCTTGAGTTACAGGCAGTTTTGAGCAACCTGGACAATATGGGTGCTTCGCACTCAGGTCATTATGAAGAACGGCGTGCACTCTTAACCATCTATTCATTTCTTCAGCCCCATGAAGTAAGTTGCTAGACAATTTAGATGTGCGTGAGGGCTGTATTTGATCCTTCTTGGCTAATTACTGGGAGGAAAGCCGTGGACAGAGGCGGAAATGGAAGTGCCTTCTGCTTCCCAGGGACAGTGTTTCCAAGAGTGCTCGGCTGGAGCGTTCTACCCTAAAGCACACAGAGACATGAACTGCTCCTTGTGACAGATTGTGAAGAGAGGCCAAAGAGATAAAATGATTGCTGGAAACAGCAAGAAGTCAAGGCACTTAAAAATAAACCTTAAAGTCAAGCTGGCGAGATGTGTGGGAAGCTGCTTCCTGGCATTCTAAGTGCCCCCATACGCTGTCCTCCCAACCTGTTCTCGTGCCGTCATCTACACGGAGCTACAGCTCTTCTTGCCTTTCCATGAGGACTCCGGAATCCTCCTTTTTAAACTCCTTTTCCTTGGCTTTGTATTTCCTGGTGTTTGATTTCACCAAGAAGCTTCAGGTCATCTACACTGGTGTCACTCAGCCGCCTCCAGATCTCCCTTTCTCCATGCCCCCGTGTGTGTGTGTGTGTGTGTGTGTGTGTGTGTGTGTGTGTGTGTGTGCGCGCGCGTGTGCGCGCGCGTGTGTGTGTGTGTGTGTGTGTGTGTGTGTGTGTTGGAGGAAAGGCTCTGTGTATACATTTATGTGCTTGTGTGTATAGAGGCTGGAGATTTATGTTAAATGTCATCCTCACTTGCTTGCCACTTGGTTTGTTTGTTTGTTTTAAGGCATTGTCCCTCACAGAAACTCAACTTCCCCAATGACACTTGGTTGATTGATTGATTGATTGATTTTGAGACACAGTCTCTCACCGAACCTCGACTCCATCATTCAGACTAGATTTCTGGCCACTAAGCTCTATGAACCCTCCTGCCTCTGCTGCCCTAGCACTGGGGTTACATCTGTACACCTTGATCTGGCCTTTTCATGTGAGTGCTGGGAGTCAGACCTTAGCTCCTATGGCTGTGCATCAAGCACTTCACTTACCTGAGCCTTCTTCCCATTTTCTACAAAGATCTATGACATCTATGTCTTTCCCCTATGTCCTGGTGACTAGGTGTATTCCTACACACACACGCCACTTGGATTCTGTATACTTTACTCTCTCCTGGGACCATGGTATATCATTAGTCTCCTCTAATGGGCCTTATCACCTTCAGGAGCCACCCTAATCTGTCCATTTCTTTTCAGAAGGTTCTGGAAGGAACATACTGCATTCAGTGGATATACCAATCTTTGTAGCCTGGCTTTTGATCCTACTATTGTCCTGAAGCCATCTTTAGTAAGATGGCTGCCATGTGCCATAAACTTTCTGTTTCTTATTTTGTTCAACCACATTATGGTATTTGGTACTGCCTCTTCCTTTGAAATTCTGCTCTTCCTTAACTTAACTGAGATTGGGGACACTCTGTCCAAACAGCATCAAGAACACATAATGCATGCCGCCCCAGACAGATGTCTAAATCTCCAGTCTTTCCCCTTGTACTCTTATCCCACAGAGATTCCTAATTTAACAAGCTCCAATATAAGCGATCAGCTCTGTTGTACCAAGTTCTAAGTCAAACTGACAAGTCAGCTCTTTCTCGTCTCCTTGTTTCCCCCTTGCCTTCTTTTCTCGCTTTACTGATAATTTAACAGAGGTTTCTTGAAGCATCAAGTTGTCTAGGTGCTCGGGTCTGAGTTTGCAGAGATAAATGAGATTTCAGAGTACAATAGAGGAGAAAACTCAGGAGATCCTTGTCCTCCTTTAATAGAAACAACCCAAGAGGTCTCCGAGGGATACTGAAGAAGGTTGGAAGTGAAAGTGATTATCCAAAGGACGAGTGAGGTTGGTCAGCCAGGAAATGTTCCCACGAGTAAATGAGATCACTTTTCTCTCCAATCACTGCAGGTCTGCTTTGGTCAGCACCAACCACCATGTCATTACCCTACAGGAGCCTGGGATCATTCTTAGAACCGCCTTCTTTATCTGTCTAAAGTCCTGTCTGTGCCATATATGCAAAAATATCTCACGATTCATCCCTGCTACTTGACTTAACTTCTGCTCCATCTCCCATTTTAAAGCCACGAGAACAAAGAGGCTATCCACTCTGTTCCCAGGAGTCACCAGTCTCTGCGCTTCCTGGGTGCTTGCTCTCTGGCTATTGAATTGAAGAACGCTACAGAGGCATAATATTATCACTAAAACACAGATCCTACCATATTCTTTCACTGCCTATGACTGTTCAGGCACCCTCAATGCAATCAGTCAAATGGGGGGCCAGGTAGATGGGTCAGTCAGTAAAATGGTTGCCGTGGAAGCACAAAGTGTTGAGTTTGATCCCCCAAGGCTCGCATTTTAAAAAGCTGGGCATGGTGACATGCACTTCTCATCAAGGGGCCAGAGACAACAGTGTCTCTAGAACTTGCTGGGGAAACAGCCCAGTCTACTTAGTGAGTTCTAGGCTAGTGTCTCCCAAAGCATGATGAGGGGCTGAGAATGCTCAGGAGATAAAGGCAATTGCTGACAAGCCTGTCAACCTGAGCTTGATCTCTGAAGTTCACATAGTCAAAGGGTAGAACTAACTCCCACAAGGTGTTCTCCATCCCCACAAACAGGCTGAAGCATACATGTGCCCTCTTCAACCCACAAATATGTATAAAAATGCTAAAACCCAAGGCAGGTGATGCCTAAAGCAAACAGGTGAGGTTGCCTTCTGGCCTCCACGCGCACTCACACATACGTGCACACACGTACACCAGCACATATAATATGCATACACGTGTATACATATGAAGTCAAGCAGGAAACTAATTTTGGTGAAACAGCCCTTCACCATGCTGATAATCTTCTGGAACTTCCTCCAGCCTCATTCTCATCAGCTTTTCCATTCCCTGTTATTTTAGTTACAGGTCTGTCAAGCAGACATACCATATTCTTTTAAGTCTATGTGCCTTTGGTTATTCTGTGCCTTCCCCTGAACTGCATGCACCTTCTGATCCTTAAGCAAACTTGTGTTCATCCTTGGAGACTCGTTTGCAGATTCTTCATCTTTCTCTCATGCATCCCATCTGACCAAATAAGGTTCTGACTTATGCTTGACCTGCACAGTTCTCTGGCTCCCTCAGTGTTTATCTCTAATTATCTCTCTGGCATATTTACATATCTTCTTCCTCCATAAATTGTGAGCTTCTTGAAGACAAGGACTCCAAACATCAGCCTAATTAACACATGGTGTCTCTTTGGGGGTCATAGAGAAAACCAGAAGTACAAACAGAGACAGGAGGGCGCTCCTTCCTCTCTACGCATATTGCTGTCTCTCTGGGGGAAAATTGCATTTTGTTTTCAGAAGGAGGCAGTCAGGTGTGTGATATATTTGGAAAGATTTCTATTAAAATGGCTGGGATTTTGAAAAAAATGTTTGGGAACGTTTAGAGGATAAGCTTTAATTATCTGAAGACTGTTCAGTACAGAACATTTCATTGCTTCCCAGTGCAAGACCAAAGGGTGCAGCCAAAAGGACAAAACAAGCGAAAGCACCTCATGAACCCATGCAAGCTTACACACTCCACTCCACGGGGGGGGGGGGGGGTGGCGGGGGGAGGGGAGGGCAGGAGGATGCTCTGTAGAGGCTTGGGAGGTGGGTGGAGGCTGACTAGAAAGTGGTGTATTAAAGCCAGGACATGGAGGAGGCTAGAACACATTTCGCGAAGCATGGGGCAGTGCTGATGCTGTTGGAGGGACAGAGTTGAGAAGCCTAAGAGAGAACATCCAGATCTAAGGGCACCTGTGCCTAATGATGAGTTTTCATAATCATCATTTATTGCATGCATCTCACTCTCCTGATACAAAAAGGAATATTACTAATATTAGTTAAATCAACCGACCTAAAAAAAAAAAACCCTATAAATTTCAGCAATATGGGATCCCAATGAAAAGATGCCAAATCTGCTTGAAGTAGCCACATAAGCCCAGGTGGCCTGGTTCATATCCTTAGGAGTGAAGAGGTCAGCCTTTGGAGATATTAATTAGGTGGGTTTTAACATTGGACTAATGCCTCTTCTGGAAACTTCATGAAATAAATGTAGTTCTGATGGACAGATATTAGAGAACCTGGCATGTTGGCACACACTCAGAACACAAGAGCACTTGGCACCCAGGAAGTAAAGGTAGGAGAACCAGAAGTTTGACGTCACCTTCATCTACATAGCAAGTCTGAGACCAGTCAGGGCTACAGAGACCCAACCCCTTCCTTCCCTCCCCCTTCCCCCCCCCCAAAAAAAGGAAAATAAGGGATGAGTATTTTTAAGTTTAATATTATTTAAACTTAAAATTAATATTATTTAAAGGTTATTTAAATTGGCTTTTAGACAATTACAAAGTAAAGCAACATGGTTTCAGATGCTTGGCATCAGTTCAGAAAGTGTTTAAAAAAAAAAAAACGGAGCTGAGACATGTCTTTGTCAGTAAAGTGCTGACCTTATAAAACATAAAGACCTGAGTTTGATCGCCAGAATCCATGTTGTAAAATGCTTGGGTGTAAAAGCGGTCCGAGATGGCAATGGTAAGGGTGCAACATATCTGAGTGGCAAAATGTCAGAGACTACATATCCAGGAAGATCAATTGAATGATAGGGGCATACAGGGTCCCAGGATTCAAAATGGTGGATCCCAGCTGAATCTGACTGCCAGGAGCACAGTGTCCATGCTGCTCCAAAACACCCCTGTTCATGTTTCTTCAATCCTTCCCTGCCACTCTGAAGAGGAGGATGCTGACTCCAGAGATTTGCAGATCCAGCCCACAGCACAGCTCTACTAGCTGTCTTGAGGAGACCAGCAGGACCTCACCTGATCAAAAAAGCCCAAGAAACCCAGCAGGTTCGGGGAGCAATCAGCAAATGCCACAGACAACAGGATGGCTAAAGGCCAGTGTAAGAATACAATTAACAAAAACAAGGGCAATATGGCTTTATCAGAACTCCCCCCCACCCCAAATCACTGGATAGTCCAATTAGCAGAAATACATGGAAAAAATGGCCTTAAATTGCTGCTTATGAGGATGTTTGAGGCACTTATAGAGGAAATGAATAAATCTCTCAAAGAAATACAGGAAAATAGAATAAAATAAATAGAGACTTTGAAAGCAGAAATGAAGTCCCTCATATGAATACAGAAAAGTACAATCAAACAAATAGAGAAATCAAAGACATACCAGAAAATACAACCAAATCACTGAAGGATATGAATAAAATGGTTCAAGACCTGAGAATGGATATAGAATCAATTAAAAAACACAAACTGAGAAAATCCTGGAGATGGAAATCTTAGAGAACAGCATCCACAGAGGTAAGCATTACCAACAGAATACAAGAGATGGAAGAGAGAATCTCAGGTGCAGAAGATACCGAAAACAACACATTGGTCAAAGAAAATATTAAATTGGAAAAACATCCTGACCCAAAATTCCCAAAATATCAAGGACAACTTGAAAAACAAAACCTAACAATAATATGAATAGAAGAAAAATAAGACTCCAGGTTCCAAGGACCAGAAAATATGTTCAAGAAAATCATAGAAGAAAATGTTCCCAACCTAAAGAAAGAGATGCCCTTGAACATACAATAGGCGTGCAGAACATCAAATTGACTAGACCAGAAAAGAAATTGCTCCCACAACATAATAATCAAAACACTAAATCTACAAAACAAAGAAAAATATTAAAAGCAGCAAGGGAAAAAGACCAAGTAACTTATAAAGACAGTCCTATCAGAATCATACCTGGCTTCTCAGTAGAGACTGTGAAAGATGGAAGGGTCTGGGCAGATGTCATTCAGACACTAAGAGACCATAGTTGCTAGTCCAGACTACTATTCCCAGCAAAGCTTTCAACCACTATAGAGGTGGAAAACAATATATTACAAATTTAAACAATATCTATGCAGTAACCCAACCCTTTGGAACTTACTAGAAGGAGAACTCCAACCCAAGGAGTTCAACTGCCCCCAAGAAAATATAGGATACAGATAACTTCACAACCTCAAAAACAAGATAATACAAGCACACACACTATCACAACCAACACCATAATAAAAGGAACTAACAATTATTGGTCACCAATATCTATCAATACCAATGGATTCAACTCTCTAATAAAAAGACACAGGCTAACAGAATAGATGTGTAAACAGGATCCAACATTCTATTGCATATAAGAAACATACTTCAGCAAAAATGATAGAAATTACCTTAGAGTAAAGGTCTGGAAAAATGTTCTCAAGCAAACAGACCCAAGAAGCAAGCTGGAGTTTCCATGCTAATATCTAACAAAATAAACTTTCAACCAAAATTAATCAAAAGAGATAAGGAAGGACACTTCATTCTTATCAAAGGAAAATTCCACCAAGAGTACATCTCAATCCTGAACATCTATACCCCAAATACAAGGATACCCACATTTGTAAAAGAAACATTATTAAAACTTAAACCACACATAGATCCCCACACATTAATAGTGAGACACTTCAACATCCCACTCTCACCAATGGACAGATCATTAAAACAGAAACTAAATAGATAAATAATGAAACTAACAGAGGTCATGAATCAATGGGCCTAATCAATGTCTACAGAACTTTTCACCCAAACACAAAAGAATATACTTTCTTCTTAGCATCATATGGAATCTTCTCCAAAATTGACCATATAGTTAGTCACAAAGCAAACCTCAACCAATACAAGAAAATTGAATTAACCCATTGTTATTTATCAGACCACCATGGGTTGAAACTAGACCTCAACAACAACAACAATAACAGAAATAACAAAAAGCCTACACACAGATGGAAACTGAACAACTACCTGCTAAATGACCACTGGGTCAGGGAAGAAATAAAAAAAAAGAAATTAAAGACTTCCTAAAGTTCAATGAAAATTAAGGCACAACATACTCAAGTGTATGGGACACCATGAAAGTGATACTAAGAGGAAAATTCATAGCACTCATTGCCTTTATAAAGAAATTGGATATATCCCATATTAGCAACTTTATAGCTTGCCTGAAAGATTTAGAAAAAAGAAGCAAGTACACCCAAGAGGAGTAGACATCAGGAAATAATCAAACTCAGGGTTGAAATCAATAAATTAGGAACAAAGATAGCAATACAAAGAATCAACAAAACCAAGAGGTGGTTCTTTGAGAAAATCAACAAGATTGACAAACCCCTATCAAAACTAACTAAAAGGCAGAGAAACAGTACTCAAACTAACAAAATCAGAAAGGAAAAGTAAAACAAAACAACAGACACAGAAGAAAACCAAAGAATCATTAGGTCTTAACTTCAAAAGCCTGTATTCCACAAAACTAAAGAATCTTAAGGAAATGGATGACTATTTTGATAGATTTAACCTACCAAAGTTAAATCAAGATCAGGTAAACACTTTAAACAGTCTATAACCCCTAAGGAAATTGAAGCAGTCATCAAATGTCTCTCAACTACTCAACTTAAAAATAAAAAAATAAAAATAAATTTTAAAAGCCCTGGGCTAGATAGTTTTAGTGCAGAATTCTACCAGACTTTCAAAGAAGACCTAATACCAATACTCCTCAAAATATTCCACAAAATAGAAACAGAAGGGTCATACCAAACTCATTCTATGACGCTATAGTCACCCTGACCCTAAACCACACAAAGATTCAACAAAGAAAGAGAAATTCAGAAAAATTTCACTCATTTATGCAAAAATACTCAATAAAATACTCACAAACCAAATCCAAGAATCATCCATCATGATCAAGTAGGTTTCATCCCAGGGATGCAGGAATGGCTAAACATATGAAAATCCATCCCTGTAACTCATCATATAAACAAACTGGAAGAAAAACAATCACATGATCATCTCATTTGGCACAGAAAAATCCTATGACAAAATATAACATTCCTTAATGATAAAAGTCTTGGAGAGATTGGGGATACAAGGTACATACCTAAACATAATAAAAGCTATATACAGCAAGCCAATAGCCAACATCAAATTAAATGGAGAGAAACTCAAAGCAACTCCACTAAAATCAGGGTCAAGACAAGGCTGCCCATTCTATCATATTTCTTCAATATAGTACTAGAAGTGCTAGCTAAAGCAATAAGACAACTAATGGAGATCAAGGGTATACATTTCGGGAAGGAATAATTCAAACTATATTGCTATTCCCAGATGATATGGTAGTATGTATACATTAAGTGACCCCCAAAATTCCACCAGAGAACTCCTACAGCTGACAAACACCTTCACCAATGTGGCTGGATACAATATTAATTTTTTAAAAAATCAGTAGCCCTCCTGTATACAAATGACAAACAGGCTGAGAAAGAAATTAGGGAAATCACACCCTTCACAATATCCACAAATAATATAAAGAGTATCTTGGTGTAACTCTAACCAAAAGAGTTGAAGACATGTATGACAAAAAACATCAAGTCTCTGAAGAAAGAAATTGAAGAAGATATCAGAAAATGGGAAGATCTGCCACACTCATGAATCAGGAGAATCAACATAGTAAAAATGGCCATCTTAACAAAAGCAGTATACAGATTCAATCCAATCCCCATCAAGCTACCAACATAATTTTTTACAGACTTTAAAGAACAATTCTAAATTTCATATGGAATAGCAAACAACAACAACAACAAAAAAACCAAAAACAAAAACAGAAACAGAATAGCTAAAAACAATCCTATACAATAAAAACCTTCTGGAGATATCTCCATCCCTGACTTCAAGCTATAATACAGGCCAATAGTAATAAAAAACTGCATGGTATAGAAATAGAATGGTTAATCAATGGAATAGAACTGAAGACCCAGAAGTAAATTTACATATCTACAGACACTTGATTTTTTTTTCTAAAGGAGCCAAAACCATACAATGGAAAAGTGACAATATCTTCAACAAATGGTGATAGTCTAACTGGATGTCTACATGTAGAAAAATGCAAAGAGATCCATATTTATCACCCTGCACAAAACTCAAATCCAAATGGATCAAAGTCCTCAACATAAAACCAGATACACTAAAACATATTAGAAGAAAAAGTGGGGAAGAGCCTTGAACTCTCTGGCACAGGAGACAACTTTCTGAACGGAACACCAATAGCTCCAGCCCTAAGATCAATAAATAATAAATAGGACCTCGTGAAACTGAAAAGCTTCTGTAAGGCAAAGGACACTAGCAATAAAATGAAATGTCAGTCTACACACTGGGAAGAGACCTTCACCAATCCTACAACTGACAAAATGCTACTATCCAATATATAAATATATAACTCAAAAAACTAAACACTAGCAAACAAAATAATCCAATTAAAAATGGGGCACAGAGCTAAGCAGAGAATTCTCAACAGAGGAACATGGAATGACTGAGAAACACTTAAAGAAATGCTTAGCGTCATTAGTCATTAGGGAAACGTAAATCGAAATGACTCTGAGATTCCGTCTTACACCTGTCCATATGGATAAGATCAAAAACTCAAGTGACAGCACATGCTGGCGAGGATGTGGAGAAAGGTGAACGCCATTGCTGGTGGGAGTGCAAACTTGTACAACCACTCTGGAAATCAACCTGGCACTTTCTCAGGAAATTGTGACTAGTTCTACTTCAAGACCCAGCTATACTACTCTTGGGTAAATATCCAAAAAAAAAAAAAAAAATGCTCCACCATACAGCAAGGACACTCACTCAGCTATATGCATAGCAGTTTTATTCATAATAGCCAGAATCTGGAAACAGCCTAGATGTCCCCTCGACTGAAGAACGGATAAAGAAACTGTGGTACATTTACCCAATGGAATACTACTCAGCCATTAAAAACGAAGAAATCATGAAATTTGCTGGCAAATGGATAGAAGTAGAAAAGACCATCCTGAGTGAGCGATGTAACCCAGAAAGACACACATGGTATGTACACACTTATAATTGGATTTTAGTCATATAGTATGAGATTAACATAGCATAGTGCACAAACCTGAAGAAGATAAATAACAAAGAGGATACAAGGGAGGATGCTTAAATTTTACTCAGAAGGGGAAATAGATTAGACAAAGGTAGTGGCTGAAGATAAAGAATAAGGTAGGAGAGACAATGAGGAGGTGGAGACCAGATCTTGGGAGAGTGGGAGGAGGAGGACAGAAGGCCTGCAGAGAAAAGAGGAACTGGGTGGAGGCATCTCTGGGACAAGCTGGAGACCTAGGTCAGGGTAGGCTCCTGAGAGGATCTGAGGGGGACTCTAGCAGAGACTCTTACTAGCAGGGGCCATAGAAACTGAAGAGGACTTGCCCTAACTAGATAAGACTCCTCCTAGTAGAGGGAGAGGAACACCAATCCACCCACAAAATCTTCAACCCCAAGTTTACCCTGCCCTGCAAGATGTGCAGGGATAAAGATAGAGCAGAGATTGAGAGAATGGCCAACCAATGCCTTGTTCAACCCAAGATTCACCCCGTGGTAGAGAGCCAAACCCTGACACTATTACAAATACTCTGCTAAGATTGCAGACAAGAGCCTAGCAGAGCTGTCCCCTGAGAGGCTGCACCCAGCAGCACTTCGAAACATACGCTGGGATCACTGACAAAAATTGGGCAATGCACAGGAAGTCCTGTGGAAAGGAGAGGGAGACAGAGAAAAGGACCTGGAGGTGACAGGAGCTCCACAGGAAGACTGACAGAGCCAACTATCCAGGGCCCAGTGGGGCTGGCTTAAACTGAAGCACCAACCAAGGACCATGCATGGACTAGACCTAGGCCCCCTACACAGAGGTAGCCAATGGGCAGCTCAGGCTTCATGTGGGTCCTCTAATAATGAGAGCCGGGGCTGTCTCTGACATGGACTCTGTTGCCAGCTTTCTTATCACTTCCCCCCGAAAAGACTGCCTTGCCAGGCCACAGGGGAAGAGGCCACGCTCAGTCCTGATGCAACTTGATTAGCTGGGGTAGATGGGAAGGGAAAACTCCCTTTTTCTGAGGAATAGGGGAGGGGAGATAGAGGAGAGTGGGACTGAGAGGAGAGGAAGGATGGGGCTACGACCAGGATGTAAAGTGAATAAACAAAGCAAAACAAAGAAACCAAAAAAAAAAAAAAAAAAAAAAAAAAAAAAAGCACACTCTTGTGAAACCAGAACTGGAGAGATGGGTCCCTAGGGTTCGCTGGACAGCCAGCCTAACCTACATGGTGAGCTTTGGGTTCAATGAGAGATGGTGTCTCATTAATTAATTATTAATTAAATGTGAGTGACTCCCATAGAGCAATATCTGAGATTTTCCCATGGCTTTTGAGTACACACACAACTTTTAAAAAAGAAAGAAAGAAGGAGAAGAAAGACAAAATTAAAAAAAAGAATCTCTTCAGAGCGAAAACAGTGATATTAATGTCACATGACTATGGCCGAGGCTACTGTACTGATAGATGAATAGCTAATATTTCTGGAAAACATAATGAGCTCCGTGCTCAGTCATAGTTTTCAATCCGCCTAACATCCCAATGCGCAGCCAAATAATTATGAGCTTGCCATCCAGTGTCGAAGAATAAAAGAAAGGGAAGATGATATGAGAATAAAGGAAGCAAGTAGGGAAGGCTTTGCATACAAGATCTAAAAGCCAATTACTGAACCTCAAAAAAGCGTTTTGAATGCAGGGGACCCGGCAGTGAGCAGGAAGGCAAGGCTCTTTTCTGTTTAAAACTTGGCTCTCCTGAGTGGCCTGTGGAGACAGGCGTTGCGTTTTCCGGAGGCATGCAGAGAAACAGCAGCCACTTGGCATCCTTCTTGCCAGCATCTCTCACAAACAGCACACAGCAGTGGTTCCACTGAACAACAGATGACACCACCAAGCACTCAGAGGCCAGCTCTTCTGGCAGAGACAAGGATCCTGGAGGCACTGACAAAGGGTAATGGTAGAACTTTTTTTTTTAACTTCTTGGTTTTCCACCCTCCCCCTCTTGATTGAAATTACCTCTTCTAATTGCATGCTTGTAGTGAACAGGGGTTTAGCAGAAGAATCCAGAATGAGAAAGAGAAGAAACAAGGTGTTGCTGAGGATTTTTTTTTTTTGGTCAGTTCTTCAGAAGATTGCTGAAGGGCCATCGAGATAGCTCTGTGGACAAAAGCGACAGAAGCCTGTCAACCTAAATCCAGTCCCAGAAGCCCATATAAAAAGCAGGGTGTGGTGAATCCACGTGTAATCCCAGCCTTCCCACAGGGAGATGGGAGATGGAGACAAGAAAATCTTCCTGGGAACTCTCAGGCCAGCTAACCTGGAATATACGATAAGGCAGAAACAGGAGAGTCCCTGTCTCAAAACAGGGTAGAACAGAAAACTGACTGCTGAAATTTTTCCTTTCCTAGTGTACATCTGCACTCAGACATGTACAGTAATGATGATAATAATTATTTGATTTAATTTTAAAATGGATTGCTGATGCAGAAGCCCGGGATTGCATATCCCAGAATAAAGACCCAGGGGGTACATGTTTCACTGTTCTGCAATGTCGTGTGGGCCGGTCGGTCCATATTTTGGGTCCTTGGATGTTACTCATTCTCATCTCCCAAGCTCAAATTGCTAATGCTTTTAGAGAAACTTGGACCTTCCTGGTTCTTGTGGCTCAGCTAGCTCCCCGTTCCCTTGGAAGAGTTCTCTGGTGCCTGCGGTCTGAGCGATGACAAGGCTCTGGGTACTTCCTCCTTCCGCCTCCCATCTCTTCCTCCTTCCTCTTCTTTCTTTCTGTCTCCTACCCTCCCTTCCTCCTTCATTTTACCCTCCCCCTCCCTAAATCAAATGCCACATCCTTTAGCAAGCAGTCATTGAAGCAGGAACTTTGTTTCCATTCGTTTTCTGAGACACCAGAGACACAACAGCAGGTCTCACGGGGATTCCATGGGAAGACGTTCAGAGCTCTAAAGGCACATCCCATCACAAACATCATTGTGTCAAAGTCGAGGAGAACAATTTCCTTGGCAAGTGAAACAGGAAGAGAAACTCTCTGGAGTGACTGCGTTGAGCTGAGATCACGCTGACCCAAAGGAACAACAAACGAGAAGATCCAGCAGATGAGCAGCAACGGCATATGCAAAGGCTCTTGGGTATTTCATGAGCAGAGCCAAGGTCACAGTCCTCAAGCTGGCATGATATTGGTAAATCCAAGATAAAGTAAGAGGGAGGCAGCACCTGGTCCCAAGCACCGTGAGACACCATGTCTTGCTTCTGTGGGTGGACTGGGGATCCAAACTTAGATTCTCCTGCTTGCTCAGTAGGCACTTTTACCCATTCGCAGCATTTTGCTGCCACTAACAGTTCACAGTCATTAGACTGGAAATGAGAGTCGTCTGTGACTCCTCTACGGTCTTCCCAACCATTCAGACCAGCTTTTTTTTTTACCATCAAAATACTGCTTGGTTTCCTCTTTCTTTCCCCAGGCCAGCTGAATTTGTTCTGATTTCCACTGCCTTGAACTTCTGTTTAGAGTCATCCTTTGGTGTCTGTGAAGGATTACTTCCAGTATTCCTGAAGATACCAAAATCCATGTATACTCATGTCCCTTCCCTAAAACTGCATAGTATCAACTACACACCCCTCCCATAGACTTTGACGCATCTTCACATTCTGGTCATGACCTGGGCACTGCAGTCCTGTATAGTGAGAAGGATGGCTAGACTGTGAAGTCTCTGTGCGTCTTGTTCTGTGCTTTCTTGTTCTGGTGTTTTTCTCTAACTGAAGCTGATTAAATCTAAGTTTGTGGAGTCGATAGATAGAAATGGCTGATTTTAATAATCTCCTCAAATTATCCAGTCTCTGTATGTCACTCATGTGTTCCTTTCAAGAACAGTCACTCTGATCACAATGACTGAACGGATGAGTAAGTATATGAGTCTCTCTAGGGCAAATACTCTCCTGTCTTTTCTAGGTAGCAACACTTTTATTGTTAAGTATGGCCAATAAATAGCTGTACATGCTTAGAGAATAAACCTCAATTTAGGGCAGTTTAGCTTACCTTTCTGCATAAGTTCCTAACACTGCCATAACATGCTTTTGTCTGTAATCCCTTCTTGGTTCTAGAACATTCTATCCTTTCTTATCTCTCTGTCTTCTCATGCTCTTTCTTTTGCTTACACTATTCCATTCCCTGGGGAAAATTTTTTCTTGCTTTAAAACCCCAGCTCAGAGGGCTCCTTTCCGGCATGCCTACTTGGCTTATTATCAGTTCATGTACACATGGGACTTTGGATTTTATACCATCAGCTTGTCTTACTTTGATTATGAATATTTATGTCCTCCTGAGTCTTTCAGGAGTAGAGATCAATTCTTTATTTCCAATGCCTGATACCATATCTGGCACAAAATGCACAAAAGGTACTCATGACATAGGTCAGCCATGCTCTCTCTCGGCTCTTCCTCTCTCCATTTCCCACTTATTCAATAGCCAACTTCATTTTGCAAGCATACAACAAAACGGTAAATAACATGATGCAAACTCACAAGTCCAGGCATGGTCCCCGTGGGTTCTCCCTCCATCCTGGCTTTAGATGAAATGAGGTGTCGCTCAGCACAATAGCTACGACTGAGATCTACACTGCATTTAGGCCAAAAGGTTTTGTTTTTCACATCATTCGTCAAAATGGCTGAAACAGAAAAACATACACCATGCTGTGAATAAGGGCTGCTTCCTCTTTGGTCAGGGAGTGTTGATCCACTTTAAAATGAGTCAATGATCATTTCTCTTAGCTTAGAATTGGATGGAATAGCCATCCCATAGAAGGATGCCAGAGCGCTGAAACCTGAAGTTTTACTGGCACAAGGCATATTAACAAGAAAATGTTTTTCTTGGTGTGTGTCTGTGCTTGGGAGCTTAGGCAGAGTCAGTAATATCTATGAGGAAGATGCTGGCCTAGCCGGTTACACAGAAGGCTGCCCACTGCCATCACAAAAGCAGTACGCAGACCGACAGTAGCTCCCTGGCTGAGCTATGAGGCCTTGGTGCATGACCCTACCGCAAACCAAGCAGGTTTGCCTCTGCACTCACTCTGTGCTGTTGACTTGGATTGTTCAGCTGTGCCCATCTTTGTTCTGTCTTTGCCCCAAACAGAAGAGAGGCAGGTGTGTACCTGCGAGATGTTGGCATGTGGTAGAGCATGCGGTGCCCGGCTTCTGGGTCATGCCAATCCCAAACCTACCAGTTTCTATTTTCTCATCTGGAAAATCAGAGCATTCAAGTGGAGGAGAGGCGGCTCCTTAAGTTCAGGAGAACCAGAGACTGCTGACAAGGGGGTGTGGTGCCTGTCAGGAGGCCGCACTGAAGCAGCAGGCTGTAAGCAGTACCTGAGAGAATGCGCAGGATCGCAAAAGAAGAGCTGCAGGGGTGGGAGGGGGCGAGGCACCAGAGGGGTTATTAATGTGCAGATCTGAGAATAGCTAGTAAGCCAACTGGATAGGAAAGCTGAGGCCTATCAATTTTACAACTTAAATCTTTTGTTATCTAGCCCTGCGCATATTCTTACTGTAGCTGCGGAAAAAAAAATAACGACAAGTATCACATCTGCAAAGACGTCACCGTCAGTGAAGAAACTAGACTTGACCACAAAGTCAAAGCATTATGAAGAATGCCATGACCAGAGCCAGCACATGCCTGAAGCTCTCACTTCACCTTGCCAACTTTACTAATTGAGGGGCATTAAGCGAGTGCTTACGCCTCCGAGCTGTGTATTGATGCAGCAGTGTGTTCCTGGGGTCTTTCTGTTCGTATCTTCATAAGGGAAAGAATTCAGCCAACAGACACAATGTAAGCAGAGGTGTGTCAAAGCAAAACACTCCAGGGAGAGATTGGAGGGGCTGTCCCCAAAGAGGGTGGCAGCACGGTGTGATCTGTGCTATGGATTTAATAGGTATATATTTGTGTGTGGTTATTTTTATTTGTGTGGTATGTGCATATGCAGGTGAGGGGTTGGGAAGGGTTTATGTGTGTGTGGAGATGAATGCAGAGGTCAGAGGTCAACCTTAGTTGCTGATGCTTCAGGGTCCACCATGTTGGTTTTTGAGACAGTCACACACTCAGACTTGTGACTCTTTGCTGACTATGGTAGACTGACTGGCCAACAAGCCTTGGAGCTTTTGCTGCCTTGTCCTGCCCAACACTAAGATTATAAACAATGCACCATCACACCTGGATCTTTACTTAGCTTCTGGGGCTTGAACTCCCATCCTTGTCTCACAAAGCACCGCACTACTGGCTTGGCTGTGTCCTGACTGCATATGCTATTGTTTTATAGAAATTTGTAATGTATGTTTGTGAGATGAGTGGCTTATTCCTGGGCTTGGGTGGCTCTCTCTCTCCTTCCTATGTTCAGATGGATCCTATCTTTATAACATTTCTTCCAGTGGTCCACTAGGAACTCCCACAAGGGCAGCGGATCAATGGGATACACCCAGAGACCCTAAGAGCTACTGTAACTAAGTCAGAGACGTTTGCTAGCTAGTGCGCATGCACACCAATTAGGAAAGATGCCCAGTGTCTTAGTTTCTGATGTAAAAGGACCACCTAACTGTAGCTTCAAAGATATTTAGTCATAAGGAGTCATCTAATTATCAGGAGACACGGCCACCCAGATGCAGCTGCAGTTTCCTTGGTTGCCTTGTATCTACCTCCTGGCCGGTCCAGGAGCATAAGGGTTAGTGTACAGTTGATCAAAGAAACTGGTTGGTCACAGAGATCCTTCTACTCCTTCGAAAAAACACTCTAGAAAATTACAGACAAACTATCTAGGCATTGCCATGGCCTAAGGTGCCTTTTCCCTGCTTGGAAATCATGAAACCTCATTAATGAACATTGGCAGCAACCTAAGCCAACCACAAACCTTATCATACAAATTAGTCCCCTTGGTAGGGTTGACAGGAGAGCCTACAGTCATCAAGGGCTATTCAAAATAAACAAAGGCCTACAGTGGCTTTGTTTACATTGTCTTTCCACTTCTCTCTTTTGCTGCTGATGGTCATTTGGTCACCATGTTTGGAAGCTGTTCTGTTCCATGTCCTGACTTCCTGTCTAAAGCCAAGTCCTGCTGTACCAACCATAGCGCCTTCATCTCCTGCTTCGATGTGATGAGTAAGGGCTTCCAAACAGCTTCCTCAACACTCTACTTTTCTCCTAGTAGATAAACCTTTCTAAGCCAGATGTTTGCCTGATCCCTGTGCTTCAGAACTTCCCAATAATCTCGCATACATACATATATATTAGACTATATTCTAATACATTAGAATAAACATGTATTTTATATGGAAAGTATATGTGCTAGAATAAAGTTCATGTTCCTCAGTCTGATCCCCATTTCCCTCTTCAGCATCATTTATCACTTTGCCTCTTGCCATTATATCATTTCTACAGTCTTCAGAGTGTATCACGTCACCCTCATGGCTTCTACCTACCCGCCACCAAACAAATGAAATGATCTTAAAAAAAAAAAAAAATATATATATATATATATATATATATATATATATATATATATATATATATATATATATCACTTCACTGCCTACACAATTCAGTAGCTTCTGATAGCACACACTCAAAGGTCTTTAGTAGATATCTATAAATATTAATTTTGCATAATTCTTTGTTTGCTCTCAATATTCCTTGTACCCAGGTGTCTCTCTCTTTTTTTTTTTGAAGTGGTGTTGAGTTTGAGTCTTCCATGTTGGTCAAATGTTCAACTAATTTGTGTCTTCACTTTATTTTCAGTACAATAGCAATAGTCTATCTCCTTAGCTCATGTGTCTTAGAGGATTATTGAGAAATGGCATAAATTAGTATTCTCAACACAAAACACAATGAACTTTCAATGAGTATTAGTTATAACCATTAATATCACTATTGCTGATTTTCTAGCCACCAGCTTCTCCACGAAATGCTTTTTAAAATTATCAATATTAACTATAGGCCCAGCTAGCAATCAATTAAGATACAGACACTTAATATATTTTAAAATATCTGTAGTTAACCTGGGGCAGGGCAGATATCAATCCTCTAAACTACCTCACATAATGGAGTAGGCATGGGATTCCTGCCCCAATCCCATGCCATCTGCTTCCAATAATTGCTATCAAGCTATCTTCCATCCATAATCCCAAATACTTGCTCATGTTCTTCATCTGGGATGAATTTTCCATCCATAATCCCAAATACTTGCTCATGTTCTTCATCTGGGATGAATTTTCCATCCATGCCAGCCATGTGCTTCTCTTCCATCTAACCTATGGTGTACTTCCTCTCCTCCTCAGGTCTCTCTCCTTCCTCCTAGTGGCGGGTCTTTCTTCTCCCCAGAATTCCTCTCTCTCCTAGCCCCACCTATCTCCTTTGCCCTGCCCAGGTGGGATGGCTTTTTATTAAGCATAAGGTAGGTCACAGAGACAACAAACAGTAATTAGCATCAAAATACACCAGATCATCCCCCAACATTCAGTACCAAGAGTTATCAGTTTAATATTTGGTGAACACCTGCAGTATCCCACAAATTCAGCCAGGCACTGGGAAGTAAAAATGAATAAAGTTATCACTGCTTTCAAGAATACTATAGTGCAGTCTTCCATAATTCTAAAAATAACTTATAACACTTCAGCATAATTTACTAAAATTATCTGTTTATATATCACCTTCTCAATGGGATTACATGATCATCGAAGGCACAAATAAATATATTAACTTTTCAATTTTTAAAATTTACTGCATTTATTTATGGATTGAGGAGAGGAAGTCTGCCATGGTATACATGCAGAGGTCAGAGGACAACATCTAGGAATTGATTTTCTGTTTCCACTATATAAGTCATGGAGGTCAAACACAGGGCATCAGGCTCTGTGCCGAGTTTCTTTACTTACTGAGCCATCTCCCAGGAGCTTTTTCCTAGTTATGATCACTAGTCATTGGGGATCCCTGAATACTTTTCAGTGACAATTCTGCACTTTGGACAATTTTCAGCAAGTATCATCAAAATAGTAAACCATCTGCCAATCTACCCACCCATCATCCATTTACCGTCTATCCATCATCCATCCATTCATCCATCCATCTATTCATCCATTATTATCCATCCATCATCCATTTATTCATCTACCCTTCTCATCCTCCTTTCTCCCATGCATACATCCATTGATCAACCTATCCATCCACCTTCTTTCATTCACTAATATCCAACAATGTTTAATTCTATTATTGAATAGCATTTACATTCTGAAGTCTTGTACACTGCTGCCATTTTTTATAGACTTTCCATTATTAAAAGTAGAAGTAGGATGTTGGAGAATGGCTTAGCCATTAAGAACACAAGATGCTCTTGCAGACATCCAGGTTTGGTTCCCAGAATCCACATAGTGGCCCATAACTATCTGTAACTCTCTCATGACTTCTGTGGGCTCCTGCACACATGTAATGTACATGAACTCATGCAGGCATATACACATACACACATATACATGACAATAAATAAATAAGTGTGAAAGCAGAAGTAAAGAAGATAATATTAATATCTGATTTATTAACACATGTTATTTGCATTTTATCTAAACAAAAACTTTTTAGTAGAATTTAAACTAAATATGCCATATTTCTGGGTACTAGTAAAAGAGAGCATAATGTTTTTAATTGCTTTGAGAAAGCAAACATGAGTGAACAGATATGCTCTAGTAATTTAATGAAGCTAGAACCTTGGGACCTGAGGAACAAATGGAGAGAAATGATCATATGGTTCTAAGTTAAACAGTGAATTCCCCCACTGCTCACTTGGCAAATTGTAATCATTACTAGAGCCAAGTGTGCTAATAACATTAATAAATCCAACCCCCAAAATCGAATTTAATTGCCTGGGAATAATTGCAAAGAGTACCAGTCATATAGTAAAAGGGAGGAACTAGGAACTCTTTCTGTGGTTGCACTCTCTCATGGAAGCAAGGCATTAAGAATTGCTTTCTTCTCTTAAAAAAAAAAGGTATTGTAAAATTTTAATTGTATGTGTATCTGTGTGCATGTGCATCTAAGTGAAGGTGCCATGGAGGCCAGAAGAGGGTGCCAGATCTCCAAGAGCTGGACTTAACAGGTGCTGTGATCTGTGATCCCTGGATGCTGGGAGCTGAACCCAGGTCCTCTGCAAGAAAATTATGCTTTCATAGCTTCTGAGTCATCTATGTAACTCCTGAGCATCATGTCCTTCTGAGAAGACACTACAAGAGTAGTTCCATCATTGTAGTTCATGGTGTTCAAGTCTCCCAAAGTTTAATCTCTTTTGAATCAAAAAGAACAAAATTCAGGGCTCCATATGTCTTTTCCTGAATAGTTACAGAGCTCCACCTGCTGAAGAAGGCATGGACCAGCAGCACACCCAATAGCCAGCCAATCTCAAGGATTATACAAAGATCTGATATGGTCTGTGAGGACAAGGAATAAATCATACAATCATCTTCATGTGAGCCAAAGAGCTTGAGCATGTCATCAGCCTTCTCTGAACTAGGTTAACTCCATCAAGCAGTACAAATTTATGTTTCATTTAGCACAGTCTGGGTGTCTTTGTGTGTCTTTGTGTGTCTGTGGGAGGCCAGAATTGAGTCTCTTTCTTTATTTCTCTTTATTTTTTGAGACAAGATCTTTCACTAAACCTGGAACTAGTCAGGTCAGGTAGGCTGTCTGTCCAGCAAGCCTTTGGATTTGTCCTGTGTCTCCCTCTCTGGCTCTGGATTTACAGATATGCACAGCTGGGTGCCAAAGACCTGAACTCAAGTCCTTATGTTCTCATGGCAAGCATTTGACCTACTAAGCCATCTTGTCAACACTTCTATTTCTTTTCAAGATTACTTTTGAACTTTGGGAGTCAACTCAGGGCCTCACACATGCTACACATGTGCTGTGACACTGGCTCACACTCCTTGCCCTTTACAAGTCTACTTCTGTAAGGATTATCAGGAAGTCCAAGGAGTATAGGGCAATTCTTGGACCTCTGTCTTCCTTCTGCAGGCTGTGGCCCCTGATCTAGATTCCTATAAACAGAATCAATATAGATTGTCTAATGCCAAATGGCTGATGACATCACTGCAGACAGGCTTGCTTTCTCTGTACAGAAATACTGCAACCATTTCCAGGTTTCTGGATGCTTCCCTGGAGAACAGATCATGAGACTTTCACAGCGTGTGATGTCTCCCTGCTCTTCTAAAAGCAGCAGCCCACGAGCTCAGTGGTGACTGCCTTCCATGGAGTCCTTTGCAGCCCATGGCTCATCTTCAAATATGAAGTGGCTGGTAAATGGGACTTCCTCTGTGGAGATCTTGAGGGAAATGCATGAAATAACATCCAAAAAACTCTTACAACTGCACTTTCCTGACAGATACTACTCCCTGCTGCTGATTATTCATTGTTTCACAGGACTCCCCAAGGCTTTCTCATTAGCTGAAGAACAAACATAACTGTCTTTTGTTATCCCATCTATTGATTTTGCTCCCTTGGTTTGAATTCTGTTTTGCCAGTTACATATTCTAGAATGATCTAACTGAGGAATCATCAGCTCAATAGTTGCATCCTCCAATATATCATCCAGAAGCAACCATCTTCCTGAAAGGGACAAGGGCACAAGGAGCCGGGCATCTACCATCAGGAACCTCTGAGAGACCATTTGCACCCGGACAGCCTTTTGGTCATATAATCAAAGTAGCTGCTGTTAACTGGGTTGCATCCAGTGTGTCCCACTCACTCTACAGGTTATTTATTCTTCATAAACTCCGGAAACCCAAAAGAATGAGGTTTTCAGGGAGGAAACTGATCCTTTCGTAGTTCCAAGAATGGTACAGCCTGCCGCCAAAAGCTTCAGACAGGACACACTTGCCTCCGGAAACACTGAGGACCAGGTCAACAATCATCATCAAACTGGTAACATCGTGAGGCATGATCAGGAGGTGGACACAGCTATCAGGACCCAGACATAGGCAATTCTAATGACTTTAGAATGTTAGTGACAGCCAAGCCTTGCTATTGGAATTTTTTTGAGCCAAATGTCTATAAGTTTCCATGAAAAGAACTAAAACCAACCTACTATCTTACCCATCCCTTCCACATGAATATCTTGGGAGCCTTCTGAGTGGAATGGAAAAACCAATCTTTGTAGTTGGGAGGCAACAGTGCAGAACAGCTAAGACATAACATGAAATGATCTCCAAAAATGATCAAAGAGAACAATAATGATTGTGGGAAAGATTTCCTTGTCATTCATTTACTTAGCTAAAAATAAAAATAACTAAAGTTTCAAAGGTTGGCTCTCTTCTGTGGGATGGGTCTTAGGTGGGGCCAGGCATTGGTTGGACGTTCCCTCTATCTCTGCTCTATCTTTATCCCTGCACATCTTGTAGGCAGGGTAATTTTGGGTCAAAGTTTTTGCGGGTGGACTGGTGTACCCCTACCTCTACTAGGAGTCTTGTTTAGTTAGAAGGTATCCTCTCCAGTCTCCATGGCCCCTGCTACTCGGAGTCTCTGCTGTAGTCCCCCTCATATCCTCCCAGAAGCCTACCATGACTTACGTCTGCAGTTTTTCACAGAGATGCCCCCACCCACAGTTTCTCCTTTCTCTGCAGGCCTTCTGTCCTCCTGCCCCCACTCTCACAGAGGCTCCACAAGAAGAAAAGCAGGTCCACCTAAACAGGACCCGGAGTAGTTTGCTGAGACTGAAGCACAAACCAAGGACCATACATGATCTGGACCTAGGCTCCCTATACATATGTGTAGCCAATGGGAAGCTCAGGCTTCATGTGGGTTTCTAGTAAGGGGAGCAGGGGCTGTTTCTGACATGGACTCTGTTGCCAACTTTTTTATCACTTCCCCTTAGTGGGACTGCCTAGCCAGGGCACAGAGTAAGAGGGCATGCTTAGTCTTGATGCTACTTGGTGAGATGGGGTGGGTGGGAAGGGGGCTTCACTTTTCTGGGGAAGTAGGGAAAGGGAGGGAGGAAGGAAGGGAGGGAGGGAGGGACTAGGTCGAGAGGAGGGAAGGAGCTACAACCAGGAAAGGAATAAATAAATAAATTAATTAATTAATTTTTAAAATCCCAAGTTGAGAAATGTCCTACCAAAATGATAGTAAAGAATAGATCCAAGGAGAGACTCCCCTTTACCTATTTAGGTGCACACTCCTCATCCAGGAGTGCCCAGTGTTGTCAGAATCAGGGGGAAGGTTGAGCTGGGATGTTCAGAGGATGGTGACTACGCAGGGCTGCAAAGCTTGTCTGGTGGAACAGACCTTTGAAAATGTTTATATCTAGTGACTTAGTAATATGATATCTGGGGGAATTTCTAAAAACATATTTTGAAATAGATAAAATATTAATGCAGAGTTGTTCTCCATGGGCTTAATCATTATCGCACAAAACAGAAAAAAATGTATTAATATACACCATTAAGGAATTACTAAGAAAAAAACTGTGTGTGGGATTTTAAATATAGAAAAATATGTACGTACAAATACTTGCAGGAATAAAAGCAGATGATGAAATGGTCTGGACCGTTGTGATGCAAGTGAAGCAATACAAAGGTAAATAAAATTAGTTCCTCCTTTGAAGTGAGTGTTTGACGTGCCACGGCCACCGCATGCTAAATCACAGCAGCTGGGGTGACTGGCACAAGACCTGTATAAGATCCAGCCCATGAATGTTCTCGCATAGATAGGGGAGGGGTACATGAAAGGCCAACCCCTAGCTGGGGGGTACTTAATGGCTACTGAGAAGGGGTCATTTTCCTCAGTGTGTAGCCACTGACAAGTTGCTCACAATTCAGTAAGATAATCCCACAACTGTTTCCTACAAGCACCCCTCATTAGTTCTGCAGGTTATTTTAAAGAGAAGACACGCAAGTAGGAGGGTGATGTCTTAGCAAAAAGTAGGGGTCCCGAGGAAGTGGGATGGGGAAAAGTGGAGAATTATGGGTCGGCATAATCAGAATACGTCATAATCATGTAGAAAGTTGTCAGCATCTTTATGTAAATAAAATTATTTTTTTAAACTAAAGGAAGGGGCTGTAGAGATGGATTAGTGGTTATGAATGCATATTGCTTTTACAGAGGAGCCAGGTTTGGTTCTCAGCACCCATGTTGGGTGGCTCACAGCTGCACCTAACTCCAGCTCAGAGGATGCAAATCCTCTTTTGGACTCCTAGGACACCTGCATCCATATGCACACACCTACATACAGCCACACACGGGCATGTGCACGCCCGTTTTAAAAAAACGAATGCAGTCATTTTTGTAGGATACAAAGTCTTTCTCAGAACATGGTCTGGGGGAAAGTCTTATTTTTAGCTGCAATCTGAGAAGTATGGCCTCTCCCCTGTTCTGTTGGGGATGTTAGAATTTCAACCCTTCAACCAGATAGACCAAAAAGCTTGATTAGCTCAAATGTTCATTCATAGAATTAAAAATAACCTTGGCTTAACTCAGCATGGAACCACCTACTTCTATCCCCAGAGAACTGTAAGCTTAAAGGCAGAACTTTCACCGAGCAAACGAAGCCCCACTAAGCATGCCCACCAAGCAGTTCTCTGAAGTACAGCTCCCTGAGAAAAGAAATATATAAATGTTGCCTTCTCAAGCCCAAGACTCTAGTGCCCAAGACTTTCAATAATCATCCTCGACTGAATAAAAATAACCATAGCCCTGATTACACACCCACACACAGGATTATCAGAAATCTTTCGGAGCACATCCCACATCTTCTAGTGTTTTCCTTCATTGCCAAATGAAGGTTCCGCTGAGCTAATACTGCATCACAACACAGTTTTCCAAGCTGGCTTGCAGAAGTTCCCTGGGAACATCTTGCTAACCATATTTTGGCGGTGAAATGGAACCAGGAGAATGTCCCAATCATGTTCTGATCATTAGAGAGCCTACCCTTGTTCAGAAATTTCACTCTGAGGCCCGAGAGTGAGGTACCGTCAGATGACCACGTGCACCCACTTCTGTCAAAGTGTAATATTCATTTACAGAGTCTACATGTCTGATAACTCAACACTGTCTGTGGCTTCTATATTATAGATATGCACATTTGTCATATGTGAGTGCTGGAAATACTTTCTTTTTGTTACTTTCTGATTCATTTTCTTAACAGTGGTCTTAAAGTTCTCTTATGATGCCTAACTTTTTTTGTAAGTTTTGGTGTTTTGTGAAAGGTCACAAAGTATTCTTCTCTATTGTATATTTTTGCATATTTATTCACTTGAGCACACTGTGTGTGTGTGTGTGTGATGTGTGTGTGTGCATGTGTGCGCACATGCACACACACACTCCTGCCTGCATATACATGTGAGGAGTGCATGGATCACAACACAGTACTTTAAAATTCTTAAGAGATTCATGAAGACTGACCATGCTGGACCCACAGATCAGATGGTGGCATGCCGCCTGTAGGAAGGAAGGGTACTACGGGTAACCTGGCTACTTGAACGCAGAGAGGACAGGACAGAATACCACTCTCCTTTCCACCAGAAGAGAATGAAAGCCACTTTATTTGGGCTCACATAAGGGATTTACAAAGTATTGGTTTTGAGTAAACAGGTCTTGGTAATTCTGACCAAAACTTTAAACAGATTTTTGCAAGGAAGGTTAAGATGAAATAGAGATAGAAAACAACTTCCTCTGCCCTGAAAAATCCTGTCTTAATTACTGAGAAACACCACAGTGAATAAAAACTATGATGGTGGCCAGTGTCACCGTGTATCCCTTAAGCAGTTTGGGGTTTAGAGAGGTCAGCAGCTAAGATCAGTTGCTGATCATCCAGAAAGCACAAGATCAGTCCCCAGAACCCACATATGCTGACTCACAACCACCTGTAACTCAAGCTCTTATGGGATACTACACTCTCTTCTGACCTTGAGTGGCCCCTGCAGGCCCATACGTATACATGCACATGCACACACACACACACACACACACACACACACACACACACTGAATCTTTTTTTCTAAAGCAAGTTTTGAGACATTATTCCCAGTGTAACAATGGTGGGAGGTATGCCTAATGGCTTGCTCTCCCTCCTTCCTTCTTGTATCCCCCAACACAGACCAAACATGAGAGAAGGAAGCATTGCTTGCAGAGCAATAAAGAACTCAAGGTTCAATCCACCAGGACAAAATAGGTCAGTAGAGTCAGCATCAGAAGAATTGTTCACTGTGAACATCATGGTGTCCATATGATGAAGCCCAACCAATGCCTGCAGACCATTCTTGACATTCCAAGGTATATCACACACTAACACTAAAACCATGTCTTAGTACATCCACCTGGCTCAGTAGTAGGTCAAAGTGCTTGATGTAAAGCCTGATGATCTAAGTTGTTTCCTGGGTCCCATGATGTGGAAAGACAGAACCAGTTTCCACACATTATCCTCTGGCCTTCTCTCTCTCTCTCTCTCTCTCTCTCTCTCACTAAATTAATGTAATAAAAACTGTAAAATGTCTTGCCAGTCTTGTCAGCTTTTTTCCTGAAATATGTGAGAAGTCACTATCCCTCTTCCCGTCCACTACTTGTCAAAAGCTTATGATACTTAGAAGACCTATTCTCTCAGCAAAGGATGATGGGGCTTGGACCACAGAGATGATGTAGAAAGGAAAAGAGGCTCCCAGCACAGTCACAGTTGAATGTAACTGGGAAGTTGTGAAAAGGCTTTCTTACTATACATTGCACATTGTTTTATATGGTACGTCCTCATTTTCTGTAACCCTATGTGTTTATAAAGGTAAATACTATATTGGCCTGGGTCAAAATTATACCCCAAACCAAATTTAGCCCCTGGAACATTATAGGTGTTTAGTAAGTGTTTGTAGGTTAGAAGAATGACTCAATAAAGAATGAGTGATCTAAAGACTTTGGTCTCAGTGGTTCCTTTAAGAAGTTGAAAAAAAAATCAAGATGGTGATGCATTTTTATCCTAACTATCTGTGTTAACTCTGATTTTCATTGCTATGACAAATATCTGAATGAAATAACTTTAAAAAGAACCTATTGGGTGTTTTTGCTCACATTCAGGGTAGGTCTCCCTCAACCTTAGTTAGTTCTCCAGAAACTTCCATATGAACCTACCCCATGGTATTTCTTATTAATCTCTTAATCTAATCAAGTTGACAAAGTCAGGAAATAAACTAATCCTATTTTTAAAGTAAGTTTAGGGCTTCCTATTCTAGGGCCTGTTTGCAATCTCTTGATTCATCATCTGGGATACCATACATATCTAGTGTACCCTATGGCTACCGATGTCTAGAGTGCCTACCTAAACACACGCCCCCATGAGCAGACGCCATTCCTTTCATCTGCAATGCTGCAATGAATTTTTTAAGTTACACTTTTTTCCTTTTGCTCATTTTAAAGTCAGGTTTTTAAATTGCATGGGTTCATTACATATTTGAAATACTACCTTCTGAGATACTATGTTTCCAAGTATGTTTACTTTTCTGTAAGCTGCCTTTTAATCTTGTTGATTATTTCCTTTGTTCTATCTTCTAAGCATGATGTACTTTCACTTTAAAAATATTTTGTTTTCATTTGCCTGTGGTTTCAGTGATATTATATATATATATATGCTAACAACAGTGCCAAAGAACCCTTTCCCACACATAATGGAGAATTTATAATTTCATGTCTCACATTTAAGTCAATAATTTATTTCAAGCTGATTTTTGTGTATTGTGAAAGAAAATGGCCATATTTCATTCTTTGGCATGTGCCGATACCATTTTCCCTAAAGCATTTAGTTAAAAGAGGTCCCTTAGAGCTTGTTTGGTGCATGTACCAAAGACCAGTTGATTATATATACAATAACTTGTAGGCTCAATTTTCTTAACCAATATATTTTTTACAACTTATTAACCGAGCATACATTACTTATAACCCAACTAACCAAAACAATAGGAAAAGGGGATTAAGTAACACAATAACAAAACCGTAAGGATATCAGTTCTGAGGAATGATTCTCCTGGCATAATCAGCAGGATTTCTTCTGCTGGAATCTGGAGTAACCAGAACCCGAACCTCAGCAGGAGCCCGGAGCCCCGAAGACTTCCCTCCACTGTTCTCTCTAGGAGCATCTCGAAGTACAACGATGAACAGCCAAAACTAACCTGAAGTCTCCAAAAAGCCCCGCCTCCAGTTTTTGGCTCATTTATATATCTCCTCCCAGAGTGTGTTCATGGGATCTTTTCAGCTGGCAACAATCAAGCTCCCCGCACAAAGTGGTTGGTCTTCTGGGGGATTAGCTTCACCTGTTCTCTCACGAGACCATTCCGATGCCACACTTGGGATCCTGAAAAACAGGTTTCTCTCTCTCCTTCAATAACTTATTTCTGGGCTCTCTGTTTCGTCCCATGGTTCTACGTAGCTGTTCTCATGCCAGTATGATACTGTTTTCACTAATACAACTTCGTGAAATAGTTTGAAATCAGGGAATGTGATGCCTATAGCTTTATTTCTCAGTTGCTTTGACTATTTAGCTCTTGTATGGTTCTATACAATTTGAATGTTCTGAAGTTAGTGAAAGCAGCAGCAGCAGCAGCAGATAATTCAACTATATGACAAGTGACTTATCTTCCTTCTGCCACTCCTGTTTCTTGTCTGCACTGCTACCAGAAAGTACAACCACATATGGGATGATTGCTCCCACATCAACTGAGGTGACCAGGACAGTTCCCTAGTGAAGGTTCCCTACAAGCTGACATGAAAACCAGCCACCCCAAAGGTAAATACCCAGACAGCAAAAAACTATAAGACAGTGATGGAATTGAACTGAAGCAGACATAAATAAGTAGAGAGATGTTTTATATTCGTGGATTGAGAGAATTTATATTAGAGAGTTCATACTAGGACTGTGGAGATAGCTATGTGGGTAGAGGTACTTGCTAGGGAAGCCTGACCAAAGGAGTTGTAATCCCAGTCCATCCACGGGAGAGCAGAGGCAGGACAGGGTGCTCTCCAGAAGCCCTGGGTTATCCTGGCCTGGTTGATGCAACAGTAAAGAGGCCCTGCCTCAAACAAGGCAGAGCGGCAAGACCCAATACCTGAAAGCTGTGCACTGATCTTCACCTACAGACTGCCGCATGCATATTCCTGCACACACACACACACACACACACACACACACACACACACACATACACACACACTTTTGCACATGATTTTTACACTACTCTTTCTCCAAAGTCAATATCATTCCTACCTAAATGTAAGTGTTATTTTTTTTTCACAAAAATGGAAAGAAATCCCAAAATGTATGTGGGTTTTCACACTTCTAACCTCTAGAATTGTGAGATGACACATTCGGGTTGTTTTAAGCCTAGAAAATGAAGGTTTTCCCCATAACCCTTATCAGTTGCAGTCGTCCGTTCACTTACTTTGCAGAACTTCGCTGAGGGAAGGTGCTGAGAAGATCCTCTGAGGGCATGCTTAACTGGGACAGAGAGGCAGTGCTATAAGCAGATCCCGTAAGGCTAAAGAAGTTAATGTATTCCTTTATGCATGATTATCTCATGAATATGTATAAGCATATGCTTGGCTATTATAAACATATCTATACACACACAGTCAAAGTAATACACACATATACACCCTCCTGAGATGTGTAAACAAAAGAGTGTGATACGGGAGTTTCTAACCCATTTTAAAATGGTTTAAAACTCTACACATATTTCCCACATATAGTACTTGGTTTTACTTGAGAAATGAAGTGTTCTTGTAGTTTGTTTTGTGGGATTCTGGAGATCATAGAGTTCTTGGGAGGTAATTGAATCCATAGTTAGACTGGGCTAAATGCAATATGAAGACAGTATTTCAGAATTTCATGCTGCAGCAACTGTTGACTGTTAGTTTTCTCGAAGACCACAGAAAGTGCTGGGCACTTTGTTATAATGTTGGACGCCAATTATAACAAGGCTTTCTTGGACTGCCAACTCCCAAATAATGACACAGAGATTTTTTATTGTGTATGAAAGCTTGGCCTTAGCTTAGTCTTGTTCCCAACTAGCTCTTATAACTTAAATTAACCTGTTTATATTAATCTATGTTCTGCCACATGGCTCATTACCTCTCCTCAGTACAGGCACCTGTTTCTTCCTCCTCATCTGGCTGGCGACTCTGAGCCTGAGTCTTCCCTAGAATTCCTATCTCTGCCCAGAAGTCCCGCCTTCTTCTCCCACCTTTGCTATTGACCATTCAGCTCTTTATTAAACCAATCAGAGGGTGGGGGAAGTGTATGTTTACAAAATATGATGCCAGTTCTGAGCAATTAGAGTAAGAAAACCAAAGCGCAGACAGTATCCAGCTATCTGGCAGTACAGAATTAGCAATTGAATATACAAAGCCAACCTTCACCCAGTATGCAAAAAAGGTCATCCCAACACCTTGTGGATTCTGTTTCTACTTAACCATCACTAGGGTCAAAGCCAAGGGTTTAAGGAGATGCCTTGGTTCTGGCACCAGATTCCAAATGTGAATCCCACTCCAATTACAATATTTTAAGAGGTACCTACCATCCAGACTCCCCTGTCAAACTGATGTCCCTCACCCCCATGAGGATGACTGAGGTTCAGAGGCAACGCTTTGTTCCATTAAGTTGTCTAGTCTTTGTAGTCATTATTTTTGTGTAGCACAGCCAGACTGCACATTAGAAACAACCCAAAGAAGGAAGGGCTTACTTCAAAGCATGATTTCAGAGAGATGATATTCCATCATGGTTGGAAAGCATGGCAGAGTTTGTAGTAGCAGTAACACACGGTGGAGGCTCTTCATGTGGTAGACCAGAAAGCAAAGAGTACATACAGCATAGAACTATGTTGGGGTGACCTTTAAAAGCCCCCACTAGTGACAGATTTTCACTAGTCAGGACCTATATTCAAAAGGATCCAAAGCCTTTAAAATGGTACTGCAAGATGGAAACTAAATACTGAAAATATGAACCATCAAGCCATAAGAATCTCCATTTGCTGTTAGAACGCCAACATTCGCAGGCTGGATAGATGGCCAGCTGCTCATCACCAACAGCCACACCTGGTCCATTCGGTTCCTGTCTTAGGAGAGAGGGGTGCTCACAAGGAAAGGGAAATGACAGGCTATCCTTCTTTGCCGGCCACAGAACTCCATCCAAGAACTCTGCACTCAAATTATGGGATTACCAAACTTAGCTGTAAGCAAAACTTCAAAATCATTGCTAGATACATTGAGGGCGTTATCTCACTTTTATCCATACAAAAGAAAGGCCCACTTATTAAGTGCTAATAAAATTCCCAATTTGCAGGTACAGAAAGTGAAAGATAGAAAGGGAGTTGAGGAATTGGGACTGAGTCGGGACCTGTGGGACTCACTACAACAGCACCGCCTTCAGCGTTTCCACAAGATTTGCCCTCTCACCGCCCCTTTCCCTCTGCTGACCTTATTAGATGTCCTGTCTTCTCTGGTCAGGACTCCTCTCTCTCTGGATTTCCTCCTTCTGAGGAGCTTCAAACTCGATCCTGGTTTCCTCTTTCTGTGGCAAAACTAGGATTGGTTTAACTCAAAATGTTTTTTTTTTTTTTGCAGAGGGAAGGAATGAAGAGACTCAATAGAACTTTCTAGGGCTTGACAGGAAGCTGTGAAAAGCAGAAAGTGAACCTCGAAGTTTGCCAAGTAAAGATATTTTGCTGTGCTTCAAAAGAGCAGTTCTACACTGGAACTGAAGTGCAGGGAGTAAAGCAAGAGTATGGCTGCTACAAAGAAGCCAAGGTGAGGGTCACTCAGGTGACGAGTCCCCCCTGCTGCCTGACCAGGGCTTAGCCTGGAGCTGGTGGCCACAGCGCTTGAGCCACGTTTCATGAAAACTGTAAGGCTCATCCAATAGTCACAAACTCACTTTAGCTCATGTACCTGGTGCTCTCTTCACACTGAATAAGCCAGAATGGAATAGAAGGATCAAGGAAGTAATATTCACTGCAACTAAGAGCTTCAGGCTTGGATGTGTGTGTCCGGCTTTGTCCTGTAAATACCGCATATAGTTCTTGAGGTTGGAGAGGTGTCTCACGGTTAAGAACAATTACTGCTCTTCCCAAGGACCCAAGTTCAATTCCCAGCACCTATGTTAGATACCTTACAACTTCTAGTAACTCAAGCTCCAGGGGATTCAATGTCTTCTTCTGGCCCTCTCACGATACCCATACATTCACACACACACACACACACACACACACACACACACACACACAGACAGACACACACACACACACACAGGCACACACACACACACAGGCACACACACACACACACGGGCACAAACACACACACACAGGCACACACACACACCCACAGGCACACACACACACACAGGCACACACACACACACACACGGGCACAAACACACACACACAGGCACACACACACACACACACACACACACACACACACACACACTTTTTTTTTAAAGAGCTAAAACCTTCAGGCCTGACACTGAACTATGATAGAGGGCAGGAAGCCAGGCTAGTTGTTATGTTTAAAGTATTTTCTGCTTCCCCAGATGCCTGTGAGCTAATGTAAGAACCGCCCCAGGCTGTGGTGTGGCTGGATATGAATGAATTAAGGATCGCAGCTTCCCTCCTGGAGATCTTCCACTTATAACCCTGCTTAAGAAACAAGAATTAAAAAAAAAAAAAATAAGGATGGCATACTTTAAAAAGATTTTTTTTTTTAGAGCAGCTGTTGGTTCACAGCAACATTGAGAAGTTATGGAGATTTCCCATATGGCCCCTTATCTCACATATGCGTAGCCTTCCCCCTTACTAACTTCCTCCTCAGAGTTAAAACTGACCAACCTATATCGATACATTGTTATCTCTCAAAGTCCATCCTTTACATTGGGGATTTTACTTGGTGCTGGGGTTTCTATGGAGCAGTGTATAAAAGGGCATGGTGCAGAGTCTCTGCAACTGTGTTAAAAAGTACTTCCACCATTAGTGCCGCTTGCTTTTCTCTTTGCTGCAACAAGACACATGGCAAAAGCCACTGAAGGGGGAAAGGTTTGTTCTGGCTCACGGTTTGAAGTTACAGTCCATGGCGATGAGGAAGCCTCGGCAGCAGGAACTTGAAGTAGCAGGTCGCGTTGTATCCACAGTCAGGAAGCACAGAGAGATGGAAGCAGGTCCTTGCTTTCTTATTATTATTCAGGCTGTGATCCCAGCCCATGAAATGGAGCTGCGCACAGCCAGGGAGGGTACCCCACCTCAATTATCCTAATTCCTTCGTAAGCATGCATGCCCAGAAGCTCTTCTCTTTGGCAGCTCTAGATCCTTCTGTCAAGCTGTCAATCAACGTTGGCCATCATATTACCCTAAAAGTCTTCCCTGTTCTACCTGTCAGTTATCCCCTTCCCTAAACGCCTGTCACGATCTTCTTAGTTTCCATATTCTCCTCCTTCCTGGAATGCCATGGAATTGGAGAAACACGCTTTGCAGCCTTCTCAAATCGGCTTCTTCCCCTTATGACTGTGCAGTTCAAAGTCAGCAGTCCTTTCATGCTCATTTTGTGTCTCATTTGGCTGTAGCACTAAATAACATTCTAGACTTGACATACTAGAATATGTCTGGTCTCCCAATGAAGAGCATGTCAGTTCCGTCCAGTTTGGGGCAAGCATGAGTAAAGCTGCTATATAATTCTGTTCAAGTTATTGTGGAGACATGAAATTTCAACTCCCTTGAGTGAATGGCAAGCGATTGCTGCATTGTGTAATGAGGATGTTTTTGGTTTTATGAAAAGCCAATAATCTCTTGTCCAAGGTGCCTGAACCACTAAGTATTGCCAACAGCCATGCAGCTGAGCTCTTGTTGTATACCCTTGCCAACACTTAGTGTTGTCAGTGCTCTGGAGTTTGGCCATTCTGATTGGTCATTTTATTTCCTAACGACATATGATTAGAATACATGTTTGTGCAGTTATTTACACATTCTCTTCCCCCATCTCTCCCCCTGTGTGTGTGTGTATCAACATATATATGTTCTTCAGTGAGGACTTTGATAAGGTCTTTTGTTCATTATTCAAATAGAATCTTTATTTTCTTATTTTCAGTTTTAAGTGTTCTTTATATATTTTGGGCCACAGTCCTTCTCAATGTGTCATTTGCAAACATTTTATCTTGCACTGTGGTTTTTTATCTTGCACTGTGGTTTGCCTTTCAACTCCCTTCACAGAGCTGATCACGTATGGCTTATCAATAACCGTGTCATGGGTCACACTTTTGATGTTGTAGGTGTTATCACTGAACTTGAAATTTTCTAAAGTTTCCCGTATTTTCTTTTCTCGTTTCATAGTTTTGAGCTTTGCATTTGGGTCTGTGGCCAGACTTCACTAGTATTTATGAAGGACATAGAGCTGATCATGAAATCACATTCTGCGTGGGAATGTCTGGCTGCTGAGCACCGACACCTGAAAGGGCTTTCCCCAATGTACGGTCTTTGCTCCTTCTCAAGGCTCAAGCTTTCATCTGTGAGTCTATTTCAGGAATACTTGCTCAGTTGCATTGATCTATGTTTGCCAGTGCCATACTGTATTGATTACTGTAGCCTTTTAGTAAATCTGCAAGCTGATGCTGCCAAGCATCCACTTATCTGATGTGTGTGTGAGAGAGAGAGAATGGGGCGGGAGAGAGAGAGAGAGGAAGTGTGGGGGGGGCATTCTTATGCATCTGAGTCCAGAGGAAGATGCCACGTGTCTTCCTCAATTGCCCTTCGCTTATTTTTTGAGGCAAACTTCTCTCGTTGACCATAACACTTGCTGTTTTAGCTAAGCTGGCTGTCCAGCAAGCTCCTAGCATACTCATGTCTTACCCCTCAGTGCTGGAGTTATAGCCATGGGTAGCTATTACCAGGCTTTTTATAGAGGCTGGGGATTTGAACTCAGGCCTTCTTGCTTTCATAGCAAGTACTCTTACCCACTAATCTATGTCCCAGCCCCTTAGTCATCCAATTTTGTTTCATCTTTAAATACTGTATTGGTTATTCTGAGGGTGTTGTTTTACCTCATAAACATTAGAAATGATTCATCTGAATTGAGCCTACCAATCAAATTGGAAAGAATTGACATTTCTGTTTGGGATTGACATTTTCATAACACTGAGTGTTCCTGCAAACATGGAGCAGTTCCGTTTGCTCGGCTCTCTTGATTTCTTTCATCAGAGACCAGTAGCTTCCTTCTTGAAAGTATTTTACATATTCTGTTATGTTTACATCTAAGTGATTTATTGTATGAAGAGCCGATGGAAATTATAAAATTATTTGTATTTCAAATTGAACTCCTTCACTGCTGGAAGGGAGTGAAGTGACACCTTTGTATCCTGCATCTAAGCTAGTGTCTCATATTGGTTCTTATTTTTTGTAGGCTTTAAAAAAAATTATATAGATAATTGTCACCCATGAAAATGAACGGTTTTCATTCTTTATTCTAAATTGTGGTGCTGTTTGTTTCCTAATCTTATCCTACTACCTTTCTAATGCTTCTAGTGTGCTGTAGTATCTGGCGTGATGCTATGACGGAGCGAGCGGGAGCAATCTTGCCTTACTCTTGGTCTTAGTGGGGAAAGTTTTGTTTCTCCGCGGTTGTATGTAATGTCAGCCTCACACATGTTCTTCATCAGGGCTCCGATCTGTTGTACTCCTGGCCAATATCACAAGCTGTCTGTAGCTTCCCTATTGCAGGGCATGTATACCCTTAACACGGTGTCGGATGGATGGCTACCTGGAGAGCCGCTGTGCTCTTTGGCTCTGGTGAGCACAGGCAAAGAACTAGAATGCACTTTGAGGGCCTCCCTCCAGCCGTCATGGCAGAGTCCTCAGGTAGCTGACTGAGTCGTCAGGTTTGCATTCTTGGTTTACCCCAGTATCTATTGCTGTAGTCATACTGGCAGGACAAAGATGTTCTAACGAGAGGCACTCGTGCCCACCTTTAGACTCTCCAAACAATGAACCCCAAGCAATTAGAGTCTCCCCTGGAATCTCTTGCTGCATCAAAAAAAAGAAGGGGAGGTGAAGGAATGGGATGAAGGCCTGGTCCCAGCCTGAGGAAGGACTCATCTCTAAGGCTGAGACAGTGATGAGTCAGGGATGGGCAGGGCCACACCTTAAGCAGAATTGCTTACATATATGTACTCCTTGTCCTCTTTTAAAACTTGAACCTCATGCTAGTAACGTGAAGATGGACTTTGTGGGGTCGCCGCATGTTTTTATCTGCTCCTCTTCCCCGTGTGGCCACTGACCTTTGACTCTACGATATCCAGCAACATGGCCAAAGCATCCATAATCTGGAACCTGAGGCCTCCCGCTGTCTCCAGGTCTTCATCTTCCCTGGCATTTTAGATGTTTTTTCATCTGGTTCCAGAAGAAAGTAAAGCCATCATCAACTGTCTTTCCTTTATCGATGTGTAAAATCCTTAACTCACATTTAACAGTTTGGAATCCTACTTAATTATTCTCCCCTCCTCCTTCCTTTAACACATGTATGTGTATACCCAGGACACCATTTATATGTGTTGGGGTGTAGCCTTTTCTACTTTAGGGTCCCCTCTCCAGTTTCAGTCCATATCAGCAGGAGAAAAATCCTCCCTACAGCTTCATGAGGCAATTTCTGTCCGGAGAGTCAATGATTGTCATTCCCTAGTATGTGTCCTGCTCCCACGCATCCCCTACGTTGAAACAACATGTTGCTTTGTGGCTGCTGTATCAGCCTCATGGAATAACACGGATAGAAAGAGGGAGTCTTATTCTTCACGCAGTGGTGGTGTTCTAACCTGGATGGCCACTCCACCTATGCTGTGGTCATGAAGATTGCTTTCATTATCCAAAAACCAATTTCTAATATCCTGGTTTGATGGTGATGATGATAAGGATGAGGATGATGATGATGATCTTTAAAAAAAAAAAAAACAAACTCCAGGTCTACTATTATCTAGCTCCTTTGATTCCTACTACCTTCTTGCACTAGTTGTTTAATTGTACAGATAAATCTCCTTTACAGGGCCTGTACAGCAATCTTGTGCAGAGGCAAGGGCCATAGTGTGTACATTTTGCACACTTTTCTCTTGTTCTGTCCTTCTATGGCCTCCATATCCCTCTTGTCATCTATGGTACCAGTTACTTTTTGCTGCTGTAACAAAATACCATGACCAAAAGTAACTTAATGGGTGAAAAGGCATGCTTTAGCTCATGGTTTCAGGAAGAAAGGCCATAAGGGTGGAGGAGGCTTGGCCCCACTTGAAAGGTCACACCTCAGAGGCAAGCATCAAGCAGAGAGAGTGAAATGAAAGCGAGGTGGTGTTATAAACTCTTAAAGCCACCCCCAGTGATTTACTGCATCCAAGAAACCTACCAGACAGCACCACCAGCTGCAGACCACGTGTGCAAATAGCAGCTCATGGGGGATATTTCTCAGTCAAACCCACCATGTATTCCTAAGCCTTGAATTCACTGACTCTGTGAAACCTTCTGTTTTGCTCTTCCATGAAGCAGAGAGACAGAGACAGGCAGACAGACAGACAGACAGACAGACAGACAGAAACACACACACACACACACACACACACACACACACACACACACACACACACACACCGAGGAGGGTGGGAGGGAGAGAGAGAGAAAAGAAAGATTTAGTGTGACCTGTGTTTAAGAAGAAGAGGACAATCAGTGGACACGGGGGCAGTATTTCTCTCCAAAGAAGCACACATCAGGGATGATTCATGTAACAAAGAGACAGAGGAAATGAATCAGGAGATGTTATAAAAAATTTTTTTAAGTCTCTGCAAAGTGACTAAAGCAGTGGTTCTCAACCTATGGGTCTCGACCCGTCTTCGGGGCTTGATGTCACGTAAGCTGCATATCAGATATTTACATTATGATTCATAAAAGTAGCAAAGAACCAATTTCATATTTGGGAGTTAGCACTAACAGTCACACCGTTAGGAAGGCCGAGAACCACTGGATGAAAGCCTTAAAGCAAGTCTCCAGAAAGTAGAGACTTGGCTTTCACAGAGAACTGCAAAACTAACTCGTTATCTGGAGCAGCCCCTGGAGAGCATGGCATGGAGGGCACAGGTAAATTCTCAGGGCAGCAGCTATGGGCACCACCAATTAGTTACACTTACCGTGGCACATTTAACCACCATGTCTGCTTCAACGTTGGAATGAATGGCGACTTCCGAATCATGGACCAACAGCTGTGGGTAGCCAGCTGCATCATCTCTAGTTCTATCCACTCGCTTAAGCGTCTCTTCACGCTTGCCACCGTTAGAAGTTCTTTCTAATTATGCAGAACCAGAGGGTACGCATTTCTCTGTGTGGTGGCACACAGCTGTAATTCTAGGGCTTGGTAGGCAGAAGCAAGGGGATCGAGGCTTTGAGAGCAGACTGGGTGGTCTGGTAAGATCCTGCCTGAGAGTGTGGGAGGAATTAGGAGGGTGGGGAGACAGAGAAAAAGACTGTGCCTTCAAGACCCTCCGGCTACTGAGCGTCTTTGGATTAAGTATTGCCTGAGTAATATAACCTTTCCCATACAGGCTCTGGGTGGCAAGTAAGGGGAGCGGGGGCTGAGGGCTACCTCTGGCAAGGACTTTCTTTTACGCTTTTCGATCACTTCCCTCTGGCTGGGCTCCCCTGCCAGACGACTTTAGTAGAGGATGCCCTTAGTCCTGATGCGACTTGATGTGCTGGGTGGGTAAGGGGAGGGGAGCCCCTTTTATGAGGGGTAGGGAAAGGGAGATACGGGGAAGAGGGAGGAAAGGAGGGGTTACAACTGGCATGTAAAGTAAATAAATTAACTAATAATCTTTTTTTTAAAAAAAAAAAAGAAGTACCTCCACCCTCTTCCCTTGAGCACTGGTTTTTTTCTTGCAGGTCTTTTTGTTTAGAAATGGAAAGGGAGATTTGTGAGAAACCCAGTAAATCCATGACCTTTAGGTTATTTAGTCGCTACTTTGCTGTGATTGAATATCTTCAACAGGGCCACCTAATAGAAGGGTTTCCTTTGCTCTCCGTTACAGTGAGCTCAGTCTGTTGTGATGAGAAGGACATGGTGGTCACCTCCAGGCACTAGGTGGGAGGAAGAGACAGAAACCCAGCTCTACTGGCTGCATCCAATTCCTCTTTCACTCTCTCCGGGCCCCAGGCCCAGGAACAGAACTACCCACATTCAGTGTGGGCGTCTTCCTGACTTGGTAGTGGGGAGAGGTTGCCTCACCAATCTCCCAGATGATTCTAAATCCAGTCATGTTGACAATGAAGATAAACCATCATGGCTGCCTGAAAATAGTCTTTCTGTATGACTCCCCTAGAACACAGAGCTGGCTGGATGCTCTATTGGTTGTTTTCCTTGTTGGCACAGTAAAATACCTGCAGAAACAAGCAAAGCAGGAAGAATGTGTTTGAGCGCTCTGATCCAGGGCCTGTGTAGAAGATGCAGGGGTGGTGCTGAGACAGTTGACCACAAATGTGGCTTGCTCTCTGACTCGTATTTAGCTAGCTTTATTATACAGCCCAGGATCTCCTGCTTAGGGATGATGCTTCCCTGCACTAATTAAAAATCAAGACACCCACCCACCCACCATAGAGCTGCCCCCTGGCCAAAGTCAGGAAGCAGAAATAAGTGTTTGTGCTCACGTTTCTCTCTCTCTCTCTCTCTCTCTCTCTCTCTCTCTCTCTCTCTCTCTCTCTCTCTCGTATATCTGTGTTTAGAGAGTCCCCACTTCAGTTAACCCAACCTAGACAACCCCTCACAGATACGCCCAGAAGCGTGCCTCCTTGGTGATTCTAGAGCCCCTCAAGTTGACAAGCATTGTTAGCCTTCTGCGCTGCCTTGAGTCTATAACGCAGATTATTCATGCATAGCTTCGCAATGTAGACCCTATCTGCCCCGCCCCTCAACACTGTACCCAGGCTTTCCAAGGCGAGCTAAACTTTCCTTAGAGTGTAGACAGGGACATGGTGCTTGCTTTCTCGTAAGATGCAAGTTGGCCGTTATAGCAGATGGATGCTACAAGATCTCCTGTAGGTCGAATCTGAGGGAAACTGTCATTTCTATAGTAACACACACACACACACACACACACACACACACACACACACACACACAGTATTTCTGGTAAGCCAACTAACCAGGGTCCAATTTTAAAAATGATGAGAAAACTGGAGCGTGATTTGAAAAATCACGCACGACCAGCTTTGCCTTCCACCACGGCAAATAAATTCTTGAAATAAGAAGTGCTTCCACTTAATTTCCAGTCTCTTTAGTCACACATTCCTGCTAATATGACTCATGAGCCGCTAAAGTCAAGTTAGCATGAATGAACACTCCTTCGTGGCTGGGATGAACTTAGCTCAGACCTCCAACCGGGCAGGGGAAAAGAAGCAACTTAAGCGAAACTCAGGTGTTTAATACATGCATATATCAGAAGAAAATAGATATGGCAGTTGATTATCTGAAAAAAACAAAACAAAACAAAACAAAAAAACCAAAACCTGACTCCTACCCGCTTATAAATTCACAAATCCACATGGAGTGGAAACCCAAGTCTGCCCCCAGTAGGAACTGCACAAATGAATCACAGGATGCCATCTGGCTGGGTGCCTGGAAGTTGCTGAGGTCACAAAACTCATTACTCAGAAAATAAGCCAGGTGCTCTCCCATTGGCTTCCCCGCAGAGTGCAGCTCCCCTCTTTTTCCCGCCTTCCCACCTCTGCTGATTAAAAGCACTAACTAATGCCTTCAGGATTCTCTCAGAGACTCATCCTGGACCCCGGCATGGTGCATCCTGGTTTTAGCCAGCCTGCTGCTTGCTCTGTCTAGAGGTGCCTAGGCAGTTAATGGAAGTGATCTCCTCCAATTCCTGCTATTTTTGGCTCCTTGGTTTTTTTCTTAGCCATGGATTTCTTCTTCTAAATCCGCCTGACTGAATTGGAAGCTGCCCAGAATCTTATTCTTTAGAAATCACATTTGTGCATCGAGGGTATATATTTGTCGTCACCACCCACGCTCCAGCCACTTTCTGAGAAGTGCGGGGCCAGTCACGTGACAGGCATCAGTGTATTTGCACCCTTTTTTTTTTTTAATTCTGTTTAAAAATATAATCTGCATTACAAATTGCACCGATTCCTGTTGGAGTAAGTCATCATTCAATAAAAAGCACAAATGTGTGCCTGTCACATTCCGCATAATAAACTGCAAGTAAATACATCTTTTCTTAGTCCAAATCAGTCAGGAAATGATGTCTTTATTTTCTCGGTTATGTACCAAGTTTGCAATCAGCTTTATCCTTGATTCTCTCAGGCCAAGTTTGCATAGCTTAAGAGCACTAAGTAGCTGTGCTTTTACCCACAGCATTTAGACACCTGAGGGCCAAAAACATGTTTCCATTTCTCCACTTCTCTCTCTCATCAGCATCACCACAACCTCGACACCATCTTGTATATTGTACTTCTAGGAATGATTTGACACAATGTCTGCATCCTAGCTGGCTTTAATTATAAATTTGACCCAAGCTAGAGTCACCTGAGCGGAAAGGCTTTAGGTTGAAGCTATCCCAGATCAGATTGGTCTGAGGACATATCTATGGAGAATTTCTTGATTATTAATTAATGCAGGATGTCCCAGCTCATTACGGGCAGCACCATCTCTAGGCTGTAAAATAAACAGAGTTGAGCATGAGCCAGAAAGTAAGCCAACTTGTAGCAACTTCCTCCGTTGGTTTCTGCCTGCCTCAAAACCAGGCTTGAGTTCCTGTCTGGCCTTCCTTCAGTGACGGGCTGTGACCCGGAAGTAGAAATCAAATGGATTTCTCTCCTCTCTAAATTGCTTTCTGTTGTGGCGTTTATCATGGCCTCAGCAAAGAAACTAGAACAGTGTGTTTGTGTAGATGAGACTACATCAGGAGGAGCCACTGCATCCTACCTGCCTGGGTGAGTGGATTCACAGCTTGTACGGGGGTGTGGTCTAGAAAGAAAAAATTAGGTTAGAATCATCTTCTCACCAATGTTAGATGCTTTGACCTTGGGGATATTATTTAGCCTCTGAGACTTTCAGTTCCCTCATCTACAAAATGAAGATAATTGACACCTTGTAAGATAGATGCAGGGGCTCTAAATGACATGTGTGTTATCTTGGTTTTGAGGTCCCTGCTCAATTAAGTGCTAACTGCCGGTGCAGCCGCTGTCATTACAAGTGACACAAGCGTGCCAAACAGAGACAGGCAAGCTGGCTGAGCTGTGTGAACTGTGCACATGTTGCTAATAATGACCGCTGGGCTTGCTGCCGCAGTGTGATCTCTTTTAATTTCATAGCAAGGTTCACCGTATCCCTGGCCCTTCAGAAAAAGAGCGGACAGGTAGAAAGGCAGAATTCTGTTTTCTGTTTGCATTTCCTTGCCACGAAAGCATAAGCATCTGAGTTTCAATGCCCAAAACCCATTTAAATACGCAAACCATGACACCAAAATGTAATCCCGGCACTCCTAGAGGGCATGGGGGTGGCGGTAGGAAAATGTCCCAAGGGAAGAAGACAAGAGGAATCCTGTCTCACGATGGAAGATGGGGACCTAGCCGAAGGTTGTCCTTTGACCTCAGTACGCCTGCCCGGTCTCCATGGCATCTACCACCACCCCATTTCACACACTTGAATGCACATGAGAACACACACAGAAATAAATTAAAAATTAAGTACGTTCGGATTCCTCTATCAAACGTTCACAGGCACTCCACTTACACCCAAAACTTCGGCTTCCTTTCTGCTCTGGGATCTTCGATTGTTCTTCCAAGGGAAATTCTGTCGTCGGGTCTTCGTGTCCTGAGTGTTTCTCCTTATTTATGATCCAGACATCCCTCCTCCTCGGGGAGGGTTGACTGGGATAGTCTATTTAACACAGGCTTTATACCCCAGCCAGACTCAACACCTCCAGCATTTTATACCATTTATGCCCTCAAGTAAGGCAAAGTAACACTGATGTGATGGTCAAGAATGTGAAGTCAAGGATAGCGTGGTGGTGGGGCAAGACGCTCAGTCAGTAGCATACTCACCTGGCTTCCGTGAGGCTCTGGGTTCAATCACCAGCATTGCCTAAACTGGCAGAGTGGTGCAGGTTTGTGATCTAGCATTCCAGAGGTGGAGGCAGGAGGGTCAGAGGTTCAGAGCCACCCTCAGGTACATAATCAGTATGATTCCAGCCAGAGCTGCATCAGTGGCTCTCCACTTTTTAATACAGTTCCTCATGTTGCGGTGACCCCGCCCCAAACATAAAACTATGCATTGCTACTTGGATAACTGCAATTTTGCTACTGTTATGATTAGTAATGTAAATATATGATATGCACCCCCCCCCCCGTGAAAGGGCCATTCATGACCTATAGGTTGACAACCACTAAGCGCTTTGCCTCTGGGAGCAAGGGGGTCAATTATGTGTTCTGTGTTTAAATGTTGATCCTAGCCTTGCTGATGTGACTTAGAACTTGGTTCAACTTCTCTTTTTATGTCTTTGCCATGTCTATAAGACGGGGGTACTAATTTCTCTTATGGCCTACCACTTCTGAATGAGGGATTAATAGCTGGTACATTAGAACGGGAAAGGCAACACCTAATGCAGAATGAATGTCCCATGCATACTAAGCCTTCAAGGTGAACTAAAAGGAGCACTTCGCTCTGTGATGTCATCCCAGCTCTAATGTGCTTTGTGTCTGCTTTGTTCCTCCTCCCTGTCTCCAGCAGCAGGAATGGCACACATCGGAGAATCGATAAATTCATTGTTAGCAGGTAAAAGAGTAACATGGAAGTGGAGAGGGATATTGAGCAAAGACGTATTGGGAGTGAGTTCCAAGCTTCTGGGGACTTTCTGTCTCTTTCCGTGAACTATGTTTCTTCTCTCAGAACCTTCCCAAGCTCTCCCTTGGCGCTGACGTTGTCCCTGTGCCATAAGCATAGCTTCCAACCAGTGCTTTCATGGCTACTTGTGACCGACGGATACGACCTCATGAACAGTTTCAACTTAGAGGGGAAAGGAAGCCACGGGGAACACCTAGAATGCAGTATCAATTTTAAGGCCCCTCAGTTCAGATGAGCAACGGGCTAACTATAAAAACTACTGTCACCATTAAAACATTGCAATTGCAGAACATGAGCAAAAAAGGAAGAGGCTTTGAGGGGAGCAGCTCTGTCAGCCACATTGATACACTGACACACTTACACCTCCCAAAGAAGCATGCTGTAAGACCCAACACATACAACCTTAACTGTGTCATGTTCTTCTACAACTAATACAAGTTGGTACACCCATGAGGTGTGACACTCAGGCCCACCTGAGTTGGCTGGCTCTGAGGACTTCCTGAGGCATGCAGCCCTGCCAGTGTTCCTAGTACCTCAGCCCTGTCTCTTTACCCAGCTACATGTCCACACATCTGCCACCACTTTGTTCCTACCACCCTTGAGTGGTCTCGTCAGTGAATTCCAGTGTGGTCAGGCCTGGGGTGACATGAGTCCCTGTGTATCTAAAAGAGCCCTGATTTAAAGTGTCCCCATTTAGAGACCACATTTTTTTTTCGTCCCATAGTTACTCTCAGCTCCCACAGCAAGCCTCAGAAGAGAATGCAGAAATCATGAGTGTTATTCCTATTGTTCTTGGATGCCAGCCACTGATTCTCCTCAGCACAATGATGAGTCAATAATCCTGGGATGTCTGTTTCTAAAACGAGGGAAAAGAGATAAAAGAATGTCAGGACACCGAGGTTATAGGGCAAAGTTGGAATAAAGATACACTATAATAAAATATAATGAGCTGTAACGAACTCAGACGGTGGGGGGTTCTGGCTTCCTCGACTCTCTATGCCACAGACAGGCATGCATGTATTTTCCTGTTGAGAGTAGCTATAACCATGAAAAGCTGTCTATACGACAAATTCCCCTCACAGCCTATATGCCTATTAACTTTCAATTTAAAATGCATTGTTGAGGGTTTATGTATTCTTCTGCAACAAAAGGGCTTTAAAAAAAATCTAATAACACTATACACAAGTGTGCCTGAGTGAACACAGACACACACTGGGGTGTAGCTTACCGTGCAAGAGTTCTTATCAAGAGCATACTCTCTTAGCAACCCTTCCTTTATACGCTTATTTCATTTACTCATTTGTCTTTTTTGCATGTGTGTGTGCATTTTGCACATATATGTATATACATACATACATATGTATGCATGCTTACATGAATGTGGGTGAATGTGGAAGTCAGGCGTGCTCTGGAGACCCCTGCTTCTGCCTCCTATGCATAGGGATGACACTTACTTCAGCATTTGCATGAGTGCTGGGGATCCAAATGCCAGTCCTGATGCTTCTGTGGCCAATATTTTACCGGCTGAGCCTTCTCAGTGGCTCCCACATTCACTGTTCTTAACACCAGGTCCTGAAGATCAATGCAGCGACCTTCAAGGACCCTCTATTTGTGTTCTCACACATGAGTAAGTTTCTCATACTTTGAAGTGGGAAACAAGCTTTGTACTCTTGTTTTCTATTCTACCCGCTACATAAATGATCAATGAATATTTTCTAAATGTAGATATCCACATAATTGGCCTTGGGGGGGCTCAGTGAAAGCATGCTTGCCTACCATTCATTCCTCGGCATCACAAAACCAAAACCAAATGAAGCAAACACATTTAAAAACTCGAGTAATTTTTTTTCCTTTTCCCCTACACAGAAAAAAAGTCTTGCCCATATGGAGGGTATGAGGCAAGTGCGTAGGGGACATAATAAGTTCAATAAGTAATAGGCAAGTGCTTGATACATTTGAAAATGCTGGGGGAAGAGCAATAGGGGAATAGCAGGGTACCAGTGATCTGAAGGGAGAAACGGGGAAAACAGGGAGAGTCTTAATTAAGAATTGGAGAGGAAGATAAATTTAGAAGAAAGAGAGAGGAGGGTAAAATCACAGTAAAGATGTCTGAAAAAGTCAGGAATCATATTATTAACTGTCTCCCTAAAATATCTATAATACATGCAAGTTCATGTACACATATACATGCATAGTTTAAATGAAAAATTCCCATCTGGGCTGACAATGTACACACACACACACATACCCGAAAGCCATAGAGTGTCTAACAAAAACCTTACCAGCCATGAGAAACCCCTTTTAAAGTCATTGGCTGTCCAGGAGACTCCCAAAGCATTATAAGCTATTTGCCCTTGATTGCTGCCCACTAGGCCCCCAAGTGAAAGGTAAACCCATGTTGCTGAAGGCACCAGGCACTGTGGTCTGTATCTGACCTAAAGGGTCCCATGCAAGCTTCCAAAGGAAGGACAGCCCTACCTGGTTATGACACCTGTGAACCACAACGGTGACCAGTGTGACACAATAACCTGAAGGGTGCAGAAGTGGCACGCATACCAAAAACTCTCTCATTGGATGTGAGGCCCACTCAATGGGAGAGAAATCATGCTTAGTACTGAAAGCCTAGCCAACTACCCAGTTAGCGAATCCATGGGTCTTGGAGAAGAACCTACAACCATCATTTCACTAAACCAGCATAGTCCCTAACTCCACTCTAAATATCTGCCCTTACATCCACAGATAAGTGTAGTCTTTACCCCCTCCCCTGTCAAAGAAATGTCTCTTTGCCATAGAGAGAAATCGCCATAGAAAACCACAACCAATAAAGATGCAGATCTATAACCAATCTAACAGATACATCTACAGCACAAGTCCTGTGCCTAAGGCTCAGGGGTCATGTGTGTGTGTGTGTGTGAGAGAGAGAGAGAGAGAGAGAGAGAGAGAGAGAGAGAGAGAGAGAGAGAGAATTTGAATGAACAGTTGAGGGGGCACATAGTCCAGGAACAGTAGAGCCAAGTTACCAGGGACTGAAATCTTTAGAGACATTACTCAAAGGAAATCTTTCTTTCTTTTCCATTGTTTCCCTCGTGTATTTTGTCACAGCAATGGAAAGCTGTTTAATGTGCAAGATGCCCCTTCCTTTTATGTTTTACGTGTCAGGCAAGGTCTGTGTGTGTGCTCAGCATGGGGATGAGGGGGGGTGAAAGTCTGGCTTGGGGCAGCATGTGACACTTTGTGACCTTCTCTTCTCATGGTCTCTGCTCTTCCTGAGTTCTCCATGCTGTCTGTCACCCAGAGTCCTCTCTTCTTGACCCCTTCCTAAGAATCTCAGATTTTTGTCCTCATTCTTCGACAAGCTCTTATGGCCGAGTCTCCTTCTGGAGTGAAGTGGCAAGAGAAAAGAAACAAATACCAAGTTACTTCCTACACTTCAGTGTGATAGTGTGATAGGGATTTCTTTTCCCCATTCCTTTGCTAGGAGGAAAAGCCATTTTCTTCCTTAGTATACAGATTCAGCTCCACATGATTGCAGCCATCTTGAGTCATAACCACCATGACTGTCCCAGAGTGACCCTGATCATCTGTCCTGAATGCTTTCCCAGCTCACTATAAATAGGAGAAAGCATCAGAGTGGCATGTGGAGCTTTAGAATGGGACTCTGGTGCCAGGAATGTACCCGACTCTTTGATATTAGCTTAAGATAAACCAGGCACAATATGGCTTGGATGAAGTCACTTTCATCCTAACTGATATATGTGTCCTCCTTGTGACCCAGTCACAGGGATAGCTGTACTGCTGCTCCCTGGGCCATGTATCCTTCAGAGGATTTTCCCAATATACTGTGGTCTGTGCAGCCCAGGAGCTGTCATCTCCCTTCTTGAGTCTCTAGTCTCGTGGCACTTTGCGGATGGTTCTTTCACAGTGGGACCTAATTGTCTCAGAGCACTTAGAGTTTCAGTGGGTCTGGGAGGGGAGAGGTAAGGAGGAAGGGAGAGAGAGAGAGAGAGAGAGAGAGAGAGAGAGAGAGAGAGAGAGAGAGAGAGAGAGAGAGGCCCACTCTCTATGAACCACTAGAATAACGGAATTTCTTCCAGAACTTGCTCTGTCTGTGTAAGTTGCCTGAGATTAACTAGGAAGCTGTAGGTGGAAGCAATAGAAGATTTCCCACTCAGGTCATCATTTTTCTCATCCCTTCCACCATCCACCTGCTTTACACAGAGACAAGAAAGAAAGTGCCTATTCCCGCTGAAACCAGTTTTAGGTGTCACAACACCAACTATGTGTTATGCTCTTTCTTTTTCCTTTTCTTTTCTCTTAAAGTATTTTGGTCATTGGCCTGTAATGTATTTCTCACAGTCTAGACTCTGTGGGTAAAGTCTCAGAATGGATTTCTTTTTGCAAGACCGTCAGTGATGTGGTATCCTTCCAGTGAACGGCATTGTTTTCTTCCAATGGGTGACAAATAACATTGTAAATTTTTCTGTCATCTTCATGGCCAACGTCTTAGCTAGGGTTTTTACTGCTGTGATGAAACAGCACAATCACAACCAAGTTGAGGAGGACACAGTTTATTTGGCTTATATTTCCACATCACAGTCCACACTGAAGGTTGTCAGGACACGAACTCAAACAGGGCAGGAACCTGGAGGCAGGAGCTGATGCAGAGGCAGTGGAGGGTGCTGCTTACCAGCTTGCTCCTTGTAGCTTGCTTAGGCTATTTTCTTAGTGCATCCAGGAGTACCACAATCATCTGAGCCCTCTCACATCAGTTGCTAATTAACACAGTGCACTACAGGCTTGCCTACAGCTGATTCCTCGTGGCAATTTGTCAGTTGAGGTTCCTGCCACTCAGAAGAAGAAGGGCTGGCCAACACAGCTATTATATTAAGCCTTCGATTCAAAAGGGCAGTGTTAAGCTTTTCTTTTAAGTGTGTGTGTGTGTGTGTGTGTGTGTGTGTGTGTGTGTGTGTGTTTATGTGTGTGTGTGCGTGCGTGTGCGCGCGCGCGTGTGCATGTGTGTGTGTGCGTGTGTGCAGTATCCATGGAGGCCAAAAGAAGACAGTGTATCCCCTGGATCTGGAGTTGCAGGTTAGGAGCTGTCTGAAGTGGATCGTGGGAAGAAAACTGGGGTTCTTTGGAAAAGAGAGCAATGAGTACTCTCAACTGCCGATGCATCACTCTAGCCCTGCTATAAAGTCTTTATTCCTTTTGGACCGTTTCCAGAAGAGGCATATCCTGTGTGTTAGTTACTTGTCCCATGTCTGTAACAAAAGCAACAAAAGAAGTAAAGGTTTATTTTGGTTTACAGTTCCAAGAGATACAGTCCACCCTGGCAGGAAAGGTGTGGTAGCAGATGCAGGAGGCAGCTGGTCACTGTACGCCCACAATCAGGAAGCAGAGAGCAAGGAATGCTATGTTCCTCTGGCTCTCTCCTTTGTATTATGTCTAGGACCCCAGCTCATGGCAGCACATTTAGTACAGACCTTCTCACCTTTGCTAACCTATTCTAGAAACCTCTCACAGACGCACCAGGAAGTTTATATTTATGGTGATTCCAAATCCTACCAAGTTGACAATCATGGTTATCAGTCACTTCCTCCACCTACGATTTGGTTAGTCTGTGATACAGTTTTTTTTTTCTACAATTTAAGTGCTCAGCTTTTTTGCCCCTTGCAATTATTTTCACCAAGGCTTACATAGTTCTACATTTTATCAAAGGAGTCACTTCAAGCTAGCTCCTAAATCCTTTAGACAAGAGTTCTGTATAGCAGTTAGGGCAGAGTATTCCAGACACACCTTGTGCACCTCCTATTCCAGACTCAAAATCAGCCATTTTCCCAAGAAACCTTGATATCCTTCAGTGTGGAGTCCAGAACTATTTCCATACCATCACCTAGCTGTTATGGTGTTGATTGCAAGGTTGTTCATTGTTTTTAGGACATTTTAATGGGTACAGCTAGGATACCTATTATACAGAATTACATATATATTTAAAATATCTGATAAATCCGTACAGACTTACGTTTGTAGTTGCTAAGTTTCACACAAACTTTTCTACATTGTATCACTATCTTCTTCCTTCCACACCAAGAATCCTGGTTCTTAAATACAGTGGCGTTGACAGAATAAACCAGTAAACCATAATTATTTGTTCTAACCACACGGTATGAATTACAGTCTCAGAAAAGGAGGCTAAATAAAGCTATCACCACCTTGCAGAAAACATTACTTAAAACCTTTCTGAAATTACTGAAAACATTTTTCACGTACTGAAAATATTTTTAAATATTTCTCAGGCTCACTCTTGTTTTAACGGTTGTCTAGCGCTTGCATCATCATCAGAGCCCATGTCCGCCCGTTACATTACTATTCTCTCTCCCTCTTGAATCTCATTGGCTCTTAGTTGTTGCTACTGCCACTTTTAAATTAGGCCCATAAGGATTCAATTTTTTAAAAAACTATGTGTATGTGTGAGTCTGTGGAAAGGTGGTATGGTGGGGGGGGAGGGGGCGGTCATGCAGAAGAGTGCAGGTGCTCAGAAGGCCAGAAGAAGTTGTTGGAGTGCCCGGAGCTGGAATTACAGGCAGCTGTGAGCTGTCCCGTTTGAATGCTGGGAACTAAATTCCAGTCCTCTGCAAGACAAGAGCGGTAGGTGCTCTTAACCAGCTATCTCTCTAGCTCCTTAATTGAGGTTTTTTTTTTCCTTAGTTAACTTACCAACATAATGACTTTCCTTATGGTATTTTCAGAGACACATCTTCCTCTGCTCACCTTTCTCTTGGTCCCTCACTCACTAGTCCCCGTCTCACTCCCAATAGCTTTTCTTACTCCCTTATGCTTTTCTGTCATGTGTGTTCCACTACCTTCCCATGATCTTCTTTCTTTAAACCTTTTATATTTTTGGTGGGGAGGGGGCTTGGTTTTTCGAGACAGGGTTTTTCTGTGTAGCCTTGGCTGTTCTGGACTCACTTTGTACACCCTGCTGGCCTCAAACTCACAGAGATACGCCTGCCTCTGCCTCTGCCTCTGCCTCCCTGAGTGGTTGGATTACAAGCATGTGCCACCACACCTAGCTAAACCTTACTTTTTTAAAAATACTAAAACAATAAACTTAATGTTAACCAGCTATTCTTGTCAATTTGTGAGTAAACTGTATGGTTATCCAAGCACCATTCTGCAGCTGATTCCTGAGGAAGAATGTGTGAACAATATTTCTCTACTCCCTGCGGGGTTACTACTCGGTTCTAGTTCTGTTTGAAAATTAGTTTAGCTGGATATAAAACCAATACCTCACATTTTCCTTTCTTTGAAAAAAAAGTATTTATTATGAAAATATTCCAATAGTATAATAGCCAAACTCAATAAATTGTGTATCCTTTACAATTTTCATGTTCTTTGACTATGTGTATAAAGGATTTTTTTTTTTATTTTTTAACTTAGCAGTTTTAATAGAATGCCTCAATATTGATCAGTCTAGGTTGATATTCTAAGGTATACAGTGTGGTTTTTCAATATATCTTTTTCAAAATAGCCTTATATAATATTTCACATGAGTTATTTTAAATGTATAGGGCTTTGGGGAATTCATCATATAGCACATGTAAAATAGCTAACACATTGACTCCTATAATTTGCTCCCATTTAATGTTAGGTATAAGTTAAATATCAAAATTCTCCTCCACCTGGAAAAACGAGGAAACATTTCAACCTCACATCTCTGAGATTCCCATTGTTCAGTGGACAGACAAATTCAGGCAAGGCAAGCTTGTGTTCGCCGCTGGGTATCAGGAACTAAAGTTCCCCTGTCATGCACTAAGTGGGAAAAGAACTGCATAGACATGCTGTGACTCTTCAACTTTGGAGCCAGAACTTATCTGTAAGTTCACCCCAGTCCTAGAGTACCTTAGAGACCCCCCCCCCACAAAAAATAGTCTTCATGAATAAAATATATTGCCTCGTTTCTCACATGGGGCTGGGACCTGGAGTTGATTGTGTCTGCAGGAAGCACCGTGCTGTTTATCTTTCTCATTCTGTCTCTTTTAGAACACTGACCAAAAGTCTGCTACCTCCCCTTGACCTTGCCTCAGAGAGCAGTTGCATGGGAAATGAACTCCAATGTTTCTAACTCCAATAGCAAAATTCTCAGCATGCTCCCAGTTGCCATCACACAGTTTTAGGCGCACACACAAAAGAGCAACATGCTGGTGGGGCCTGTTTGCCCAGCTTGCCCTGGAAACAAGCCACATACCGGTCCCAAGCAGTTTACCTTCAGTTCCTCATTGCCAAAGGAAGAGTCCTTTCCAGTGGCACCTGAGTTTGCAGTAGAATGCAGCCTATTAGGTGAGGCTGTACTAACCCTGACGGACTCCATCCCACAGGTGCTAGCCAGTGCTTTCCACTCTTGCCCTTGGTCCTGGCCAGCTGTTTCAATCTAGCACAAACAGCCCTCCTGAACTTCCCCTTCAGGGTCGGATGGGTGCATACAAGGCTGCTAAGCATTCCATAGTCAGGCAACGTCGTTGGCAGCCACCTGCCAGGGTTTACTCACAAGAGCAGGGATGTCTCCTTTCTGTAGAAAGTCACTGACCATCATACAAAATGATTTGGAAGGCCTCAAAAGTCAAATAAGTGCAAATATATATCCCAACCACTTTGCATACTAAAACAATGAACAGAAAAACAAGTTAGAGGCAAACAAGTAACAGAACACCAGCTCTCATGTCGTGAGTCTATTTGAGAGATAAGTGGGAAAATGAAAGATAGATGGGAGAAGGCAGAAAAGAAGAAAGGAAATAGTGTGAAAGGTAAACCACAAAAATATCTTGGTGAATGAAATAAACCCAAAGACTTAAGAACACACATATATATGCATAATAGTTATATACATACATATGTACAAATATATAAACTTAACTATAGATAATTGAATGCATATTTGATTGCATATATTCAGTGCATATATTCAACTGAATACAATATTAATTATGCATACACACATGTATTCAGACACATGTGTGTATACATATATGAAAGAGGGAAAGAGATTAAAAAAATCTGCTTTAATGCCCCTTCTATTCTCTCTCTCTGTATCTCTCTGTCTCTCTCTCTGTCTGTCTCTGTCCCTCCCTCCCTGCCCCCCACCCTTCTCTCTCCTCTTTCCAGCCCATTTAGCCATCCTTGTTTGCCTCCTACAAACACTGGTGGGTCTTGGAAATGGATCTTAGGGCCCAGACCTGCCTTCTATCACCCAGTTGCCTTCTCTTGACAGCCCAGTGGCCCGGCAAATCTCCGTGCTGTCTCAGAAGACCTGGAAATTGAGGGTGGGATGGAGGAGACAGCAGAGGGAGCTGAGGATCCCATTGACAGGCATGAACTGAGGATCTTCTTCCCCATCCAACTGAGAGTTAGGGCTATCATTTCACTGTGCCACCGCACACTTCCCTGTGCCACCGCACGCTTCCCTGTGCCACCGCACTCTTCCCTGTGCCACCGCACACTTCCCTGTGCCACCGCACACTTCCCTGTGCCACCGCACGCTTCCCTGTGCCACCGCATGCTTCCCTGTGCCACCGCACACTTCACTGTGCCACCGCACTCCTTCCTGTGCCACCGCACTCTTCCCTGTGCCACCGCACACTTCCCTGTGCCACCGCACACTTCCCTGTACCACCGCACGCTTCCCTGTGCCACCGCATGCTTCCCTGTGCCACTGCACTCTTCCTTGTGTCACCACACGCTTCCCTGTGCCACCGAATGCTTCCCTGTGCCACTGCACTCTTCCCTGTGTCACCACACGCTTCCCTGTGCCACCGCACGCTTCCCTGTGCACCGCATGCTTCTCTGGATGGAAGTGGTTCGTTCTCCTAAAAATCATCAGGTCTGAACATGGAATTGTGGGAAATGCTCCTTCTCTGGTCCTGGGCTACAGAAGTCCTGCCTCTGAGATCTAGAAGACTTTGGAACCCTTCTGTTGGGGTGGGCGGCGCCATTCCCTCGGCTTGTGTCCTGGGCTGCATAAAGCTTGCTAAAGCTCCAGCATTCACCACTCTCTGCCTTCTGACTGTGGCTACAATGTGATCAGCAGCCACCAGGACTTTTCCACAGATGGAACCTTGCCGCCTCCCAATTAAGTTGCCTCTGTCAGGGATTTTATCGCAGCAAGAGGAAAGGTTACTAATGCCGCCATAACAGCAACAACCATTCCCTGTGCAGAGATGCTTTCCATGAACAACCACTCCTTAAACACCCCAACTCCCTTCACGTTACCAAACCTCAGAGATTGCAAATAGCTGGTAAACGGCCCCCAAAGGTGTGAGCTCAGACCCCTAGCTCCAAAGCCACTTTGCACTACCTAAGATACCTCACTTGCTGCCTGCCTCATAGGTAGGCTGGTCGGGAAATCACTCAGTAACAGTAATAATGTCTCCTTAAGGAAATGAACAAACAAAAGGGCAGTGGCCTAAACTCAGGCAGGGTTCCCATGTTGTAACATTTTAAACAGTGGCTTCAGATCCATGCTCTGTTTCCATTGTGCGCAGATCATTAAAGGCAGGCAGGGAAAATGCAGCCTCCTTGCTGGCTCTCTGTTTTGTGCACAGCTTTCCCTGGAAGCTGAAGAATGAACCTGGCTTAAAAATCCAAAGATTCCTCAGGTCCGCTTAGAAATGATTTCCCTCCGGTAATTCCATTTGTAGTGACCTGGCCTTCTTGTAACCCGGGCAACTGCTGGACCACTCCATTTTGTGCTGTCACTTGCTTCTCTCCGGAGTCATTATCCCAGTTCTTCTAGTCCCCACTCAAAGTAAATGTTAGTTACTGAAAGAAATTAGCATGCCACAGAGGCTTCCTCCAGCAACAAAGAAAGCACTGCAGTCGCGTTGCGGTGTGAGCAAGCCTCTAAATCAGACACATGATGTTTAAAACAGCCTTTAAAGAAGAGCCTAAGGAAGCTTTTCTTTGAGAAAAAAAAATCATGACACAAAAATATAGGTTTGGAAACTATGTTCACGCTGGATTCAATATGCACCATTTTTTTTGTCATACATGAACCCTTTCATTTCATATTTACTACTGAGTTATTCATGTCACTTTGAGTTGCAATTATCTCATGAGACTCTAATAACACTTCTATTTGTAGCTTGTATGAGGCTACCTAATTACATTAAAATGGAGACAATATTTTATACTCACTGAGCAATTGGAGAATAAGAAGGTTTGCTGGATAGTTTTTTGTCAGCTTGACACAAGCTTGGGTCACCTGGAAAGGGGGACCTCAACTGAGAAAATGCCTCCATAAGATTATGCTGTAGGCAAGTCTGTGAACTACTTCTTTGATTAATGGTTGGTATGGAAGAGCCCAGGGTAGGTGGTGCCACCCGTGGGCAGGTGGTTCTGGATTGTATAACAAAACAGGCTGAGCAAGGCATGGAGGAGCAAGCCAGTAAGCACTGTTCCTCCATGGCCTCTGTTTCAGTTCCTGCTTCCATGTCCCTGTCTGGAGTTCCTGCCCTGACTTCTCATTGCAAGAGAGAGCCTATGAGGTGAAATCGCCACTTTCCTCCACAAGCTCCTTTTGGTCATGGTGTTTGATTACAGCAACAGAAAGTAAATTAAGCTGGAAGGAAAACACTCTGATAGCTTGGAATATGACCTCTTCTTCTGCATGCAATGTGGGCTATACCTGGGGCACTCACTCTACACAGTGAAACTGAAGATCTAAATGCATAAGGTGTTAGTATAGCTATAACATCTCTGATGTTCGTCGCTGTGACACATCCCACCGACACGGAAGGAGGTCAAATCAAGCTAAAATCCTCCAGGTCCCTAGTGAAAGAACATTAACTGGTGCTTCATCTGAATGCTAAAGAGAAGGCTATAAAAATTCCGTTCCTTTAGGAGACCCGTGTGGTTGTAGACTAACACAGCAGTGCCCTTCATGCAATAAGGACACGCTTTGAAGTGTTGAACTCGTGGATATGAGTTTTCTACCGAAAACCATGTTGCCATGGTGAAAGCCTCACGGATCAGTTTTCACGGGCTGGTTCATTTATATCTGCCCTGTCCCCCCCCCACCAAAGGACTGTGGACAGCTGACTCTCGCTGTTTAGTTAACATGGTACACAGTGAATTATTAATAACAATTCTCTCAGTCTAAGGCTGCGGATGACGCAAGTATTCTGGAGTTTTTCTTAGTGTACCTTTAAGGTATCATTTGAGGGCTAAGGAGATAGCTCTGCTGGTAAAACATTTGCTTTGAGAACACGGGGACCAGAATCTGAGCCTCAGAATACATTTAAAAACCCAGGAGGGGTGTTTCATGTGTGTAATCCCAGCACTGGGGAGGCTGGGTAGACCCCTAGAGCTTACTGGGAAGTTAGCCCAGCTGAATTAGCAAACTCCAGCCAATGAGAGACTCTTTCAACAACAAGGTGGCTAGCACCCGAGACTTGGCATCTGAGGTGGTCCTCTGAACACAAAGATGTCACTCAAAGCTCATTCTATCTCTTCCAATATGTTGTCACATGATATGTAATTTTTTTTTAAATACAGATGCTATTGTTTTCATATAAAGGCCTAGCAATCTTTCCAAAGCCACAAATAATGCAAGGTAACATGAGAAGGCCTTACATTAGTCTATAAGCAGAACAGTGGATTTCTGTCCCCTGGGCAGCTTCACAAGGTGCAGGGTGGGGTGGGGAGCAGAGGAAAGCAATGACCTTGGCCTCTATTTATAAAAACATAATTCACTTTCAGGAGACAAAAAAATGAGGTTAGGCAAACCAGGAACCCAGCTTAAACTAACTCAGCTATACCAAAGTTCATGCTCAGGTCAGGGGGTCTTGGAGCTTCTCCCTTCACCACCATGAGGGTCCGCCTCCCATCAGATGATGTGGTAACACACACGTGGGTCCATGGTGTCTTCATCTGCTTCCATGACACTCAAAGAAACCAAGTAGCTTTTACTCAAACCAAAACCCAGCTAAGCCTCCATTTGAAGATCACCATGGAATAATTACAACTGCCTCAGTTTCCGTAAAAACTACTCATTCTTTCAAACCTCCCACAGAGTGTGATGCGATTTCAGATAGCATCATGGACAGCGTGGTTGATGAGTACTCTCCCCACAGATGCTACTGTGGTTTTAGTCAGGACTGAGAAGGCCGCTGCCAGGAGTGTTTGGCTGAGAAAAGATCTGGGCAGATGATCCAACACTACAGCAATGCTGCATGCCGGAGTCCACTCCACCCCCAGCCCTGACTAAGCAGCATTTCTAAATTATTATTGGAGCTGTTAATTCATTTGTTTGGGATAGCGCGCGAGCATGTGTGTGTGTGTGTGTGTGTGTGTGTGTGTGTGTGTGTGTGTGTGTGTTACAGAACAACTTGTGGGAATTGATTCTCTCTTTCTACCATGTGAGTCTCAGGGATTGGAGAGGCTTTTTTTTATTCTATAGTCACATTCATTTCCTCTCCATAAAATCCAGATCCCACAGGCTATAGGAGCCATGTCCAACACTCATCTTCTGCAGTGAGCCGACACCTTAGTCTTCCTGTCTTGTTTGGATTAGTTACCTTTCTCCTTGCTATGACAAAATACTCAACAGAAACAACATAAGAAAAGAACGGTATGTTCTGACTCATAGTTTGAGTCTACAGTCCATCACGGTGGGACAGGCTCAGCGGAAGGAAGGTGAGGCAGGTGGTCACATGGCATCCTAAGTCAGGAGGCACACAGAGGTTCTCCTCCGGCTTCCTCCTTTTTACTCTGTTCAGGACCTATGGGGTGACGCCACCCACATTCAAGAATGATCATTCTTCCTCAGTTTAACCTTTCTAGAAATGTCCTCAAGGACATTGCAAATCCAGCGAAGTCATTCCAGTGCAGCAAGGTGGCCTCAAACTTGTGGTGACTCCCCTGTCTCAGCCTCCTGCATGCTAGGGTCAGAGGTTATGTGTCACCCCCCCCCCCAGTCAATATTTTCTCAGGTAGAAAGAAACAGTCCCTCGTCTGGTCCTCCATTTTGGTAGTAGTATCTAGCTGTGATACATACAAATGCACAGCTCTTATGACAGTAAGGACTCAGCCAAGGACGGACCTGACAGGTAAGAAAAGGCAGAATCTGGCTCTTCCTCAGAAGCAGTTCAGCCATTGAGTTCACCACACCTGTCTAGGAACTTCTTGTTAGATACAACTCAGAAGGCCAGGGATACAATTCAGTGGTAGAGCATTTCCTGAGTCTGCATGTGCCCTGGTATTGAAAAAGTGAAGACAGAGAGATGGGGGGTGATTTGGTAATAACTAGGCTCTGAGTTTTAATCTTTTCCCAAACTAAATATGCATGGTGTCATAGTCATTTGAGATGTTGGCAGGCACAGGAAGCTGCAGCCTCAGGCACATCAGCCTCAGGAACTTTCTCTCTGACGCTCCACAGTGTTCTGTGATGAGGGCTATGATGTTTGGCAGGTAGGGTGTGGCAAACACATCTTCCTTTAACACTAAGCTTAACAGGACAAAATCCCATTCATGAGTTGAGGACTTTTACTTCTTAAAGTAATTCTTTAGAGACAGCTATATATTTTGCCCATTAATGAAAGACAGGAAACTGGATCAGCATGGCATAACCAAATAACATTTTTTAGTCTCATACACTATGTGTTCCAGAGGTGCTGATACAACTTGTAGAACAGATTCACAGTGACACCAGAAAAGCACAACCCTGCCTTCTCAGTGTTTTAATATTGTTATGGCTTTGAACCTTGTGCTTATAGACCTGTGGTTGCAAGAATAGGCCCCATCCACTGACAGGGTTTGCATTCCAGTCCAGTGCAAAGAAGCACTTACAATCTGCATGGCGACTTCTACTGACCCCTCATTGCTTATACAACATGTCTCACCTTCAACTCCAAAACAGACAGGACAACATACTTATTAAAAATTTATTTCAGCCATCTGTTATGTTCTACTTCTTTAGCTAGCCATTGTGCTGGTATTTGGGTGTGTAAAGTTCCCCATAGGCTAATGTGTTTGAATAGCTGGGTTCCAATAAGTGGTAGTGTTTTGGAAGGTTGTGGAATCTTCTGCAGCTAGAGCTTCTTTGGAGGAAGTGAGTCGCAGGAAGCTTCAGATTTTATAGGCTGTCCCAGCTTCCTGTCCACTCCGTCTCTTCTTCTACCAAGATGTGAGGCAGTAAAGATTCCAAACCATACAGTGCTACCACATGAAGCCGTTGGCAGCTGTGCCTGCTTCTCCATAATGGACTGTATCCCTTCAAACTGTGAGCTAAAATAAACCTGTCCTCTTTGAAATGGCTTCTTATCGGGTATGTTTTTGGTCACAACCACAGAAAAAGTAACTAGTATGTTAAGAAATTTTATACTTACAAGACAAGTTGAGCCCATCACCATGAAGATCATCTTCAAATTACCTCAGAGCACAGAAACCCATTGAAAGCCTTTTTATGTAGTAAATCAAAACGTTAGCTCTTCTTTTCCCAGTATAGACTATCTGGTATTCTTAATCTCTTGGATATGCAAATTGAGGCTGAGAGTCTTGTCTGTTAAATATTAATGAGACTCTGCCTTCTCTCAGGCAAAGCCCATGTTCCTGATGCAGGAACGCAAAGTGCAATTCTCACAATGTGGTCTGTTCAAACTTTCCACAGCTTCCTTAGGAATAGACCATTTAGTCCCATGCGTTTCTTTTTTTCTAATTTGATGATGAAAATAAGACATAAGTAAAATGAATATTTTTCCAGTGAAGAATGATTCCTCAAAAGTAGAGAGAAATGAAAAAGAATCTTGTGTTCTCTATAAGAAATTGTGGTAATAAAATAATTAGCATTATAATGCAGTAGCAATTAGGAGCAGAGAGAACATTTAAAGCCTCTTAAAGGGCCAGGTGTGGTGATGCCTGCCTGTGTTCGTAACACTCAGAAGGCAAAGGCAGGAGAATTACCATACACATGTGTCCAGCCTGGCCTACAGAGCAAATTCTAGGCCAGCTAGAGCTGTGTAGTGAGACCCTGGCTCAAAAAGAAAAGGAAGGAAGAGGAGAGGAGAGGAGAGGAGAGGAAAGAGGATGGAAGCAGAGAGTGGAGAGGGGAGGGAGGGGAAGACAGGGGAGGAGAGGGGAGGAGAGAAACTTCAAACAAGACTCTTCTGTCTCTGTCTGTCCTAATTTGATGGCTGTGCATATGCATGTCATGGAGATGGTAATTATCATGTAGACAAGCTGGTTGTAAATGACGTGGGCATGGGCTGGATTTGTCCTTCATATGCAGGATTTACAGGTCATTACAATGGCTCATCAAACCTCTCCACAATAGGGAGGCAAATTTTCACCCCCTGGGGCGGGGGCCAAGCTCTACTCCTCATGTCCTAAAACTGGTACAAGACATTTTAGGACACAAAGTCAACTGGTAATATTGTCCATGGTGACCATGACAACAATAACAAGCCATCGTGTGTGTGTGTGTCACTTATATTAATTATGAGTCAGCGCTTTCTTAGCCCATTGCACATATTCGCTGATGTCAATCTTAAGAACCGTTTCAAGAGTGAGGGGCGCTGATCTGCTCTGCTGTCATGCCGCCTGGGCTCAGATACACCCCATCACTCAAAATCTGCTTGTCGAGAGGAGACAGAGCACAGGAAGATGTTAAGGAGGCTTGGAAGTGCTTATAAATAGCTAGCATGATCATGAGTAATGGGAAAGCTCCCTGCATCTCTCTCTCCCTCCTTTCCTCAGGCTGCTGGCTTATTACTGCAGATGTATACACCCCAGTGGTAAATACAATAACATTTTTTGACACCCAAGCTACAAACTCCCCCCCCCCCCAGCAAAAAAAGTGAATTTTAGAGTTGGTACTTTGATTAAATATCATGGCAGAGACTCATGGCAAAGTGTCTTAAAGAGGGCATCACTTTTCCTTCCTGTTCCAGATGGCTTCTTATAAGAAAATAAATTTAGACTCAGGAACAAAAAGAATTTATTAGAAAAACTTGGGAACACACAGGGATTGCACTGGCGGAAAAGATACTTGTCTCTACACGTGTTGATAATTCATATTCATCTGGCATTCAGGTACTTCTCCAAGTGGGCTGCAAGGAAGTATTTATATTTGCATAATAATGTTTACAGAAATGATTTCTACTCTAGTCTGTGCTCTGTTGAAGAGAAGCTGATGTCTGAAAGAGGCGAGACATTAAACACGAGGACAACAGGAAGAATGCAAGCAACATAAAATATTGATATGCACAACTTACTGCTGCGCTGTGTGCTTAGAAAAACACAGTGAGACTTGAAAATTTGTTAGCCTTTGTTCACCAATAAATCATAATTTGAACTCAGTCATTAATAAAGGAATGTCAACTCCAGGAAAACTATACTGGCAGGGAGTAACAAATGTCATTGAACAGAGAAAGGAATGGGGAAAGACTCTCAAACAATAACAACGTGCTTTCGGACCACAAAGAAAAATAAATTAATAAGACTGGGAAGATAGCACGTGTGATAAGAGGCTGATAGTGGCACCCACTTGTAATACTGGCTCTGGGGATGTGGAGAGCGGGCAATCTCTGAGGCTCTCTGGTCAGCTAGCCTCGTACACGAGAGACCCTCAAAGAAGGGACATGATGATCCTGGAGGCTAACACTCAGGACTGTCCTCCGGCCTCCATATACATACAGCACACACCATCATGCACATAAATAAATTAACAAGATTTCCTAGTGACAAAGCAGGTGTAGCCCTCCTGCTCCCATGCCTCCCCTTGTAGCTATGAAAGAGGGAAGGAGCAGAAAGAATTCAAACTGCACAGGCTATGTCCCTTTACATAAGGCATCCCTCAGCCTTCCTCTCTTACCCCAGGAGGCTCCTGATCTAGAATACAAATGCCCTGTGTTGTCCAGATGTCCTTCACAGAGCCATTCCCCACCTCAAAGTGTGCTTAAAAGACCCCTCAGAGGGTCTGTCACCCTCTTCCTGTTCCAGCTGGGTCCTTGAGCAATTGAAAGTTTACCAGATTTTTGGGACAACCATTTTATCTTTTCATCTCTTACTATCTCATGTCCCAAGGAAGGGAACCTGAGACATCTCAGTGCCACATTCTTTCCCCTGGACCAGTGACGTGTTAATCATCACCAGGCACTAAGAGGTGTTTTGGGGTTTTTGGAAAAGAAAAAAAAAAAAGAATACCTAAACTTGTTGCATCAGCATTTTGCCAGATTTGGAAGGATGTGGGGTATGTTTCCATAATCAGCCAGCACCCTCTATAAATGAGTGTTTTAACTGGCAATGCATGGTCAACTCTTCAGTTGTGTTTACATTTAATCTCACGTCTGCTGCCATAGCTGATCGATTGGGAAGGATGGAAAGAAAGTTGAGGGAATAGACCTGAGGGCTAACTATGTCAATCAAAGTTGGGGGAGGGAAGAGCAGCTGAAGAGTTAGCTTAATGACCAAGAGTACTTGCTGCTCTTCCAAAGACTTGGTTTCAGTTCTTAGCACCCACACAGTGGCTCGCAGCATCTGTAGCTACAGTTCCAGGGAGATCCAACACTTTTTTTCTGACCACTGCAGTCACATGTGGTGTGTATGCAGGCAAACATTCATACACATAAAACAATAAGTAAATCTTAATAGGGGAGGGGCATTTTCATACTGAAATACAGAGAAGAGTTGAATGATAGATAGATAGATAGATAGATAGATAGATAGATAGATAGACAGACAGATCCAGTACACTTGACACGGTACTCTTGGGCAGGCTGGCAGGGGCTGAAAGCTGTTGTTACCCCTTGACCTCAAGTGTAAGAGAAAAGGCGAGTTACTGGAGCCCAAGAATAAGATGATTCAGCAGAGCTACGTGGAGGAGGCACTGCCTGTTGTGACAGATGTGGTCAATCTGTAACAAGCCAGCTTGGTATAGACTGAGATATAATCCAACCCCATTCTCTTCCATCCTTGTCTCCTCCTGATGCCTCTCATTAGCCAAACCAAGCCCCCAAAAAAGTTCCAAGGAGCCTCCGGGAATCCGCCTGCGTCATCTTTAGCATGATAGAGCAGGTAGAGTGAGGTTCAGTGGGGCAATGGGTCTGCAGGAGTCACCTACACCGTCTGCCAGGCTCCACCTCTTCTGCCATCCAGGCCTCATGCCTGACTTTCTCAGGGGGAAAAGTCCTGGTTTCCAGTAGTGCAGACACACAAAAACTGCATTAATAATTCTGTCGGTATAAGACATACAAAATTAGGTGGCGTTAGTAATTCTCCTAAAAGGCCTCAGGAGGAAACTGGGAAAAAAAAAAAGTAATTATCACATAGAATGCAGTTGCTACAGTCTCTGTTTCCACAGGTGTTCACAAGGCCCGAGCTGGCACTCATGGTATGCTTGCTTCATGCAACATTCCCTCATTGTTTGCAGCACAATATTCGTACAGTGGCTTAAGCCTCATTCCTGTAGGACCTGAGTCCTCAGTGGTCCTGTCTTTGTGAGGTGGCTTCAATATTCCATTGTCCAGGACTAACAGATGCGGGATGTTCAAAGGCATACCAAGGAGCCTGCCAGGCTCCAGGTGTAAGCTTTCTGACTCAGATTATGGAGCAGCAGCTTAACGTCCCTTTAGGAAACAATAGCGATGACTCAAGAAAGGTCAGTAATCATCTTTCAATCAGTCTAATGGCACGTGGAGCCCTAACTGCGCATGGAGGGAGTTGCAGCTTTCCCCTATCAGAAATACTATTCTGTTCCCTAGAGAAAAGCTCTTCTGCTCTATATTAGGATCATCATGTCCACGGAACCCAAGCCTGTAGAGACGCAACGCCAAAATAATATATCACCAATGCAATGAACCTTTACTGAAATGGGTCCTAGAGGAACATTGTCACAAGGAAAGAAAACCAAGGTGGCGGTTTGAAAATAGAGACAAGAAGGGTCTGATAAATGTGGAATGTCCTTCAAATGCATGTCGCCAAAGACCCACTTCCTCCAACCGGCCCCACCTCCAAATAGTGCACTCTGCTGCAAATTTCTAGACTCATTAATCCCCTGGTGAAATTACAGCACCCACAAGATGCTATAAGTTAGTCCCCTTAGTGCTGCCAGCTGAGAACTAAGCCTTCAATTCATAAGCCTCTTGGATGGGTGGGTATTGGAGAGCCCTAATGCATATTGAATAAAGTGATACTCTTGTCTACTTGACTAAAGTAATAATTGCCTGGGAGACATTTCTGGACATGGTTGTGGTTGTGGGGCCATTGTCTAGAGAGCTGTATTTGAGGAAGAGAGAGCCACCCTGAGTGTGAACAGCATCACTCTATGGGACTGTGGTTCTAAACTGAATAAAAGCTGGAAAAAGATGGCCTGAGCAGGGCACGAGCATCCATCTCTCTTTGCTCCTTGACTGCAGATGCTGCCTGGTGTTCTTGCTGCTATGCCATCCTCATCACTGTGGGCTGTATCTCCTCAACCCATGGACCAAAGTCATCCTTCATCCAATCTGTTACTTTTGTCAGGTTTTTTATCATAGCAAAAGCCAAAGTAACTAATGCAGTTATTATCCATTCACTAAATCTTTGTAAATTAAGATACTAGGATCCTGAGCTTGCCTCCTCTGATAAATTTCAGTGGGCTTATGAACCAACAGCAATATGGCTACAATTCATGTTGTGAAGGCACAATATTATTAACCACAAGGCCCCAGGACACCTAGAATCAAGGAGAATAAACTCTAGGACTGTTTGAGACTGCCGGAGCCATGTGAGTTACAAAGGGTTGTTAACCCAACTCAAGGGCAGGAATATACTAGTAAGTTAGCAATCAGAACATTCTCTCTCTCCCTCTCTCTCTCTCTCTCTCTCTCTCTCTCTCTCTCTCTCTCTCTCTGTCTCTCTCTCTGTGTCTCTCTCAGCGAAATGAATTAAACCAATAAATCTCTGTGTATGTGTGTCTGTCTGTCTCTGTCTCTGTCTGTCTGTCTGTCTGTCTCTCTCTCTCTCTGTGTGTGTGTCTTTCGTACCCACACATGAGAGAGAGAGAGAGAGAGAGAGAGAGAGAGAGAGAGAGAGAGAGAGAGAGAATACATGTGGGTGCACATATGTGAATGATTGCACATGGATATGTGTGCACATTCATTAACCAGTCCAGCTGGTCAGTTATTGGGGGGCCGAGGGGGGTCGCAACCTGTGGATAAAGAAATGGGCGAGAGAGACGCAGGGCTCAAGCAAACAGTAGCTTGTCAAGAGCCGTTTATTGAGGGTAAGGGCAGGCTTTTTAAAACCTGCTTTAGGGAGGGCAGGGGTAAGCAAGGAGGGTAAATGGAAAAGTACAAAATCTTCTGGGGTTGAGCCCCGGGAACATCTGCAGGGGGAGGGGTTTTCCTAGGTGGGGCAAAGCAGGATATCTCTGTGGTTATCTCAGGATTGGCCAAGCCGGATGTTTGCTGGAGATGCTGAATGGGTGGGGGTCGGCCACAGGCCGTTTGGTCCCTGGCAATTCATGAGGAGGTCAAGACCAACTTAGGATGTCATTCCTCGAATATTATCCAACTCTGTTGTTGGTGGTGGTGGTTGGTTGGTTGGTTGGTTGGTTGGTTTGATTGTTTTGTTTGAGACAGAATCTCTTGCTGGACTGGAATTCACCAAATAGCTAGCCTCGGTGGCCAGCAGCCCCAGAGATGCACCTGTCTCTCCCCCCACCCCAGCTCTTGAGTGACAAGTGCACACCACTACATCTGGATTTGTTTTAAACATGACTCCTGTGGATTGAACTCAGTTCGTGTCATTGCAATGTGAACTTTTTACTGACTCACTGTCTCTTCATCCCCCACTAAAGCATTATTTACCATGGAGCACCAGGAAGGAAAAAGCAAGCTTCTGGTTGCTATAGATTGGTAATAGTTACTAGGATTAGGATTGATCAGAGAACACACCCATGTGTCTCTCTTACGCATCAAAAGACAAAACTGTATGTTACTTGGTGGGATCGCTATTAACTCCCCACATCAGAGTTGGCCCGGACATTAAACAGCTAACACAATGTATGTTTAGTTCATTTTATGCCTTAAAAACAGGCAACAGAAACACACAAGCATGTTTCCCCTCCTTCCTGGAGACTGACCCAGAATACTGAGTTTTCTTCTTCCCACTGCCTTAGTGACCCTAATGCCTACGTCTCAGAGCCCAATATCAGGCGCTTTACCCTAAACATGACCACAATTATGCAAAACATAGTCCTCTGTGTGCTAAGTTCTTATTATATTTTCTGAAACATAAATAAGGGCATGAAATGGGGACTAAAATGTATGTAATAGAAGATGGATGTCATAGACCTTGGAGAGAGAAGAAAGAGCACTGCAGGCTGCTATCACACTGAGGATTTGACAAGAAGGTTTGCCCCGAACATGATCTTAAACAGTATAGCTCAGCCTATCTGATGATTTTTTTAGTGCTTCAGAGTTGGCATTCTAAAAGCTGAAAGCAAGGCTATAAAGACGGCTCAACAGTTAAAAGCACTTGTTGCTCTCACAGAGGACCCAGATTCAACTCCTAGAACCCGGATGTCGACTCACAGCCATCTGTAACACCAGTTTCCGGGGATCATCCAATGTCCTCTATTTCTGAGGGCACCAGGGACAAAGGAGGCACACAATTATGCATGAAAAACTCTCATACATGTAAAATAAAACAAAATCTAAAAAAACAAAAATAACACAAATGAATAAAAATTGAAGGCAATACTTGTCGCAGCTGAGCATTAGCTGGCTGCAGATAGTGATCCTTGAGATGAGGGTCTAGAATACACAGAAATGGGAAGAAAGGACCCCATCTTGTCAATCAAACTTAAAAAGCAGGAAAAATAAGGGCTTCAAAACCTAGACAATTAATTCCCTGCTTTGACATAACCTGGACTTGTCTGGTGGCAGAATATTGCATATTTCCCGCATGTTGTTTCCCTAGCATTTTGCCAGCCCAAACTGACATAGATGCTCTTTGACCCAGCTCTTACTCTTTGGCAAACTTGGAAGTGTTCAACAGCAGCAGGACACAACATAGCCTTTGTTATGAACCAGAGACTAGTTCAAGAGCTTTAAGGACATAAATTTGAATCCTCTTGAAGTAATCTCCTGAGAAAGTGTTATTACCCTCACTCCACTCACTGATAAGGAAACTGAATCAAAGAGAAGGCATGTCAGAGACTAAACGGTTGTGTTCCCACCAATCCATGTGTTAGAGTCCCTAGGCGCCACTGTTGTGTGTTATTTGGAGCTGGTATGATAGAAAAGTAATTAGATTGTAAGGTGGAGGCCTTTATTAAAAGTATTAGTGTCTTTATAAGAAGAGACAGAAAATATATATTATCTGTCTATCTATCTATATCGGTCTAGCTATCAATCTATCTACCTACCTTCCTATCTGTCTGCCTTTCTCTGTAGCTACCAAGTCAAGAAGAGGAACAAAATGAATGAACACCTTTGGTTTGGGCTTTAAGCCTCTGGAACTACAGGGCAATACATAGTGGTTGTTCAAATTGCCAGGTACAAGATATGCTGGCATAGAAGCCTTGCCTGACGCAATTAACTTGTCCATAGTGGTATGCTCAGTGACTAGAAATGGTAGATTTAATCAGGAATGCATGCATGGAATCCACTCACTTAGGCTCCAAGCTAGCAGGTAACACCCCTTTTCCTGCCCCCACCCCCACAGCATACAACAGTACAGCTTTGTAATTACATGGTCTTGCCAAGCAAAGGATGAGCCAGCACCTAGCTCTCCCTGCTAGTGCGGGCAAGAAGCACCCATGATCACAGCTTCCCCACAGCATGGGTGATATAGAAACAACCTTGACTTACTAGAACTCTGTGTGAAGGATGTGGCTAGAGAGGGTCCAATGATAGCAAAATGAAAAAGTAAAATGGCACAAGAAAGGTGGAAGTAAGATCACAAGAATGAAGGCAAAGGAACATTCTGGAAAGGTTGGAAAGCAGAACAGTGTTTTTCCACATCCCAAGTTCATCCTGTTTCATTGAAGTAATATTCCCTGGCAAGGAGCTATCCCAGTATCTCAGGCTATTTATGAAATGTTAATCCAATGGATCAGAATGAATGTGACTTCAATGGGCAAGCTACCAGCACAAGCTGGGAGATCTTTTGCTTGTTTAAATTAGTATAATGAGATTTGAACATAATGAAATAGATTTCTCAAAGGCAAGACATGAGGGGTTTTTTTTCTGCTCTCTCTTCTAAATACTCTTTATTCAATTATTAGATAGTAACATGATAGCTACTTCCAGAAAGATGCTGATGACAGTTGATTTCCATTGTCAACTTCACTGGGAGGAGAAACTAGGTCTTTGGTGAGGCGCTCCTTTCGGTGTGTCCATGAGGCTGTCCCTAAGAGGTCTAACTGAAAGGGGAGGAGCCTGCCTAAATGTGGGTGGTACCATCCCCGTGGGCTGAGGTCTGGGACTGAATAAAAAGGAAAAAAGAAAAAGAAAAGGTGAGCTGAGCACAGGTCCCTGTCTCTGTCTCCTGACTAGCAGAGACAAGAGTAAGCGCCCTCACGCAGTCACAGAGAGGACTCGGTCCCCCGTCCAGAGTGAACTTCTTCTGCAGATCTCTCCTCTGGTAAGCTGCATTATCAGTCATTACATCAAGCAATGAGAAAAGTAAGGAACACGTGCCCCGGGAGATGCTAAAGGAGCAAATCCCTGCTCTCAGTGTCTCACAGTTCAGGCAGGCCATGTGGGTGGAGTGCAGGAAGTGTTCAAAAAGGAGCTTCTGGGGGAAAGAGCCATCTCTGACCACTGAAAAAAAAATAGAAACTCCCACCCGACCCCCAAACCTTCCCGTTCTATTGTGAGACTTTCTTGGACTCACCAGTGCCTTAAATAATGATGCTTTGGCCTCTATCTAATTTAAAGCTTAGGCCTTTTGCTGGGGCCGTTTCCCAACTACTGTCTAAACTCAGCCCAACTTTTCACTGAGAACGTCCATGCGGCTAGCTCTTTACCTCCCTGCTTTGCTCAGGTTTGTGTCTGTTCCCTTCTGTGTCCTCTTCAATTCTCCCCACTTTACCTTCCATCTCCCTGGGTCCTCTCTTTGCCCCTCACACACCCACCCACCACCATCACCCAAAGATCCTAGCATGTGGGAGATCCTGGGATAATAACTGACAAGATGCCCAACCAACAGTTGCCTGACACATCAGAGAGTATTTTAGAAACAAAGTCGAATTTTTTTTCTTCCCCTCCCCTCCCCACCCTTCTCTCTGATCATGATAACCAGAAATGGAAAAGAACACTAAACCAAAAATAGTAGCGCCATCTACTCCGACGGGATAGAAAACAAGAAGGCTCCACTTGCGGGTTTAGGATCTGAAGCATGCTACACCTCTGTGACTCCTTTTTACTCCTCTGTCAAACTGAAAGGATGAGTAGATACGGATGTATTTTCCCAAGCAAGACCAGAATTAATGCAATCTTGAATGCAGTTGCACAGCTCCGATGTTCACCAAGAGAGTGGCCTACCTGAGTGGACCAGTCTACCAGGCAAGCAGCAGGCGGACAGTGGCACGGGTGTTAATAAAGTCCTATTTATAGTCAGGATTCTGAAGCAATTTGCAATGTCTGTTGGATCAAATAAACGCATTCTTACTGCATGCACTACTCAAAGCACAGTGAAATGGAACACTCTAACACAAAATGAACAGTCTTTAAGAGTTAGATGCCGTGTGGGAATATAGAAAATTTGCATGCTTCCAAGTCCCAAAATATGGTCCCTATTCTCTGCTTGGCTTCTGGGTGGCTCTCACCCCCCACTGAAGCCACAGTCATTAGCACTCAATTCTTTCACACAGTGTCCCTGTCTGAAATGAGAATCAAGGAGTCTCATGGCCAGGGATTTGAGGAGCTATGTCCTGTAATCAGAGCATCCCCCTTTAAAATGCCTTGCAAAAACCAAACAGAACTTTGCATTTGGGTCCTTGACATCTGTACTTCATTTTGTAATGAATGTGGTTGTGATTCATTGTTACCTCATACATTTTAGTCTCCATAACTCGTGTTCATATTCTGCGGCTTTGAGTTGCCACTGGGACACTCTATGTGCTTACTCTATGTGGGTCTGCCATGAGGTAACCAGGCACAGTTACACACAGGCACATACACTTGCGCCTGTGCATACACATGCACTGGCAAACACACATGCACTTGTGCACACACATGCACCGGCACATATAAAACCTGTGCACATGCACTCTACACGTACATAATGTGATAACTCCTTCAGTAAAAACCGCACTGCAAATTGTGAATGAAGCTTAGCCAGGCAGGTGAGTTTAAGCAGGATCTTAGTCAGTGATGAGTGTGAAAGAAACAGTTGTCTCTGAGATGGTTTTCAGTAAAACAGCTCTCCTTTATTGGGGGCCACAAGGGATATATTATAAACCTTGGGGGAAAGTGGGTTTTGGGGAGTGACTGTACATCATTGGCTGCTGGCCAAGGTGCTGAGAAGGCTTCATTTGCATGGAGAAGAATTCCAGGTGCTAGGTAGATTTGTCTAAATAAGGAAATAGGAAGTTTTAACCTAAAGCCTGGCCACCAGGCCACATGACTACCTCAAGGGTGGCAGAGGTGGAGGTGGCAAGGTTCCCTGCACTGGGGTATTCAGTCCCAGAGCTGGACGGGAGCAACCGTTACTTCTGCCAGTCTCTAGATGAGACTTTCAGGATTTCAAGGTTTGGGGACGTCTTGACCCTGACTCTTGCTCTGGGCCGGCTCCCCAAGTCACCCATCTTTCATCTATGTATCTCCACATCAGGGAAGTAGGTGGACTAAGAAATGTGTGAACCCTAAATTGTGATGTTTTAACCTAGTGATTTTTCTGTTTTAAAATGGTACATGGAGCAGGAGAGCTGGCCTCCTCTGCATAGTGCTTGCTGTGCAAGCATGGGGACCTGGGTTCAGTCTCCAGAAAGACTGTTTCAAGTGGATGATTCCCAAGGGAAAACACTCAAGGTTGACTTATGGCCTCCACAGACACACACATGCACCTGCACACACACATGTACCAGCACACGCACATGCACTGGCACACACATACACACATGCACCTGCACACACACATGTACTGGCACAGACATATGCACTGGCACATACACACACACACACACACACACACATATGCACCAGCACACACACATGCGCCAGCACACACACATGCACCTGCACACACGCATGCACCTGCACATATACACGCATTTGCACACACACATGGACCTGTGCATACCCATACACCAGCACATACACAAACCTGCACACGCACACTCTACACATATATAATGTGACATTTCCTCAGTAAAAACTGCACTGCAAAGTTTGAATTTTTATTTTCCCCTCTTTGAGCTAGAGATTTGTGCTTTAAGAAACTGGTCTGAAGTGCTTGGCAGCAGCAGTGAGACTTGGTTCCCCTCAGCCACAAGGTCACAACAGGAACTTAGGCCAGCGAACAGGGTCCTGTGCTAGCATGCCAGGCTGTTCAGTGTGCAGAAACATTAAATACAAGTTCCATCAACAGATTTCTCAACTTATGATAGATTTATTGAGATGTAGTCCCACCATGGGGCGAGAAGCAACTGTGTCCTAATTTTCAACATTCTGGCCTAAGTAATTAGTCAGACGAGAAAATTGAAACCAAATGTATTTTAGAACTTTACACCTAAAACAAAAACAAAAACAGTTGAAAATAAATAACCCTCCTAGGACTTGTTACTCTTTCCAGCTCACTAACTTTTTGACATTTTTCCATCAGAACAAAAACCACTAACTGCTATCCCTCAGCATCAAGTGTGTGTGTGTGTGTGTGTGTGTGTGTGTGTGTGTGTGTGTAGGCCAGATGATGATCTCAAGGTTCCGCCTGCCTCTTTTGAGGGGTTGGGGAGAGTCAGGTCTCTCACTGGCCTTAGACCAGGCTGGTTGGCCAGTGAACTAGCTCTACGGCTTGGCCCATCTTCACCTCCTCAGTCTGGGGATTACAAGTGCATGCCTCAAGGCCAGCCCTTTTCACACAAGGACTCTAGGGATGGCAGTTAGTTCCTCGTGCTTGCAAGGCCCGTGCTTTACCTACTGAGTCATCTCTCCAGCCCACTTCAGATTCCTTCCACACTAAGAAGATGCATATATAGTTTGCATGCTGCTGTACTGGGTAAATAACCACAACATGCTCTTCAGAAGCCTACTTTCCCCTTCCTGCTCCCTGAGCCCAAGTCTGCTGACCACGGACAAACACTTTCGATTTATTTTAGCTGTTTCGCTGGAGAGTCACACTCGTATTTCGAAACAATGTTCTCGAACTTTCTGTGACACAGCACGCAATCTTCTGCCCATTAAAATTGTTGTTCCACATGATGGGTTTCAGACAGCAGTCTGGTTCATTCCTTTCCGTTACAGGTTGTGTTGCATAGCTTTGGTTTCAGTAAATATGGCACAATTTCTTTATCAGCTATCTCAAGGCAGCTGTCCAAGTGGTTCCCAGGTTCTCACTGTTATAAACCTGGATACTGTGGCCATCCCAAAACTCTGGGCCAATGAGGAAGAGTTTCTCTACATCTCTTATGTAACACTGTAGACTCCCTGGTGGAGATGAAGTTGGCTCGTTTTACACTTGTGACTGTGTGTGACTGTGTGTACGTGTGTGTGTGTGTGTGTGTGTGTGTGTGTGTGTATGTGTGTGTGCATGTGGGTGTCACAGAGGCCAGAAGAGTGTGCTGGATCCCCTCGAGTCGGCGTTACAGGCAGTTTTAAGCCGCCTGACCTGGGTTCTGGGCATCTAACTCTGGTCCTGAGAAACAGTTCTTAACTTTAAACACTAAAAGTTGCATATATTATTCTTATCCTTTACAGTTGTCTCTACTTGTGTGCTTAAAAATGTATTTAGTGCTCTAAAATCCTAAAAACGTCCTTTCAAGTCTTAAATTTTTACCTCTCACATCTAAATCCATAATCCATCTGTTACGATTCAATATGAAATACGCCCCTCCATGGGTTCGTATGTGAAAGCACAGCTGCTGGCACTATTTGGGGAATTTCTGAAAACCTGAGGAGGTTGGGCCTAGCGACAGGAAGCAGGTCACCCACACACCAGCCCTTTGAGGCATCTTATTCTTGACCTCTTCCTGTCTGCCTCCCTGTACTTCCTGTCAGCGGTGCAATGAAGATGTTCCAGAGACCCATACTTCTGCCCAAACCCATGAAGTCAAGTGACCACAGACAAAATCCTTTAAAACAGCGAGCCTGAATCAACCCTTTGTCTTTTTGGTTGTGTATCACAGGCATTCAGTCACGGGTATGGGAATCCAATATGGCGTCAACTGATAATGCTCACGGGTCACTGAGGCTCGACAGGCTACTGTGCTACTGTGTGAGTTCCCTGCACACAGTTGCCTCTACCTGCAGAAAAAGATCTTTCCTCCGTTTCCATGAGTCCTAGTTGTCTGCAGGGAGAAAGAGGAACCTTCTCTCCGGAAGGTTTTCAGTCACAGTTGCATGTTCGCAAGTCTGACCTACAAATGTTGGTGTCCTCCGGGGTTCGTGGCGCACCCACCTATTGTGCTGTACTGTCCCTAAGGGTAATTTCATCTATTTCTGGGAATTTCCGCTGGCGATTCCTAAAACTGAGTCTCCTCTTCACGTTATCTCCTTCAGCTCCATATACCCTGCTCCACTTGAATGTCTCCTGGCACCCCAAAACTGATCACGCTTAAAACTGAGCCCTGGATCGTCTTCTGTCCATTTCTTGCCTTCCCCAGTTTAGTGCACGTCACCTCCTTCCATCATGTCCCATGTTAGATGCTAACGGGTCACCCTTGACACCTGTCTCCTGTTTCACCTGCTTGGCTCGGTGTGCATCTGGAATCTGTTTCCTCCGCGCTATCCTTGCTGTGAAGCATCCGTCGGTCACGTGCCTCCTGATGGCGTGACCATCTCCCCATCATGCCCCCTGCATTGACTCCTGTTCCCCTTCAGTCATCTTCCCAAACAGAAGCCGGACTGGCCTTACGAAAACAGTAAAGGCTCGGCATTTAATTGAATGAAAATGTGCTCACACTCTTAACATTCTCTGGAGAGTGTCCTGCCACTAAATGACATCACTCCTCTCTGGACAGTTCAGGCCTCCATGGGTGACCCTAGAACACTGTTCCCTGAACTGTCCCCTCACCTGTCCTTCTGATACAAGTTTCTCACCATTCCTTCCCATGTGACAGCATCTCACGGAGACATATACTCCCCTTTGTATCATCTGTGGAATTTGTGAGTAAGAGGTTTGATAATTAACCCACTGTCTTCATTCCCACCAGATTCGGGGACCTTGGGGCAGGGACCACACTAGTATCATTACCTACCGCCATCTCCGCAGGACACAGTGCCTAGGCTACATAGGAACTCAGTAGGCCTACATTAAATGCGGCTGACTGAGGGAGGAGCCGAAGCACAGTCTGTCAGAGCTCTTAGGAAACAGGACTCTGAACCTCCACCTCCAGTCCTGTTTCTTTGAGATGATGCTAGGAGGATTGCTTCATGGCTGCTCTTGTGTTTATTGATAAAAACAATTGCCTCTCCCCTGGTCCTCGGCACTTCCACCTGCTGCCCAGCCATTCCCCACTTTCTCCAGAGGATCCTTCTGTGAAAGGGAAACAGGAAATGGGAGTAAACCTTCCCAGATCAGCAGTCTGCCTGCCAGCCTGTATGGGCTGCTGGCACTGGTTATTACTGTTACTCTGAAAGGAGACGTAATTAGTGGATTAGTACTTAATTGTAAAGTACAAAGTAGCACCAGGCCGGCCACCTAAGTTTATTCTTGGCGCCTTGGACACCATAAAGCGAGAGTATCGCTAACCTAGCATTGCTGTGCTGTTATCGCCCCCCAGTGGCTCTTAATGACTTAATCCCGGGCCTCTCGGAAGATGCTGCTTTTGCAGAAGTCCTCTCCTTCCCTAGGAGGCTGGGAGAGTGTTATGGCCTTCACTTCTCTCAGAGTAAAGCCAGATATGGAAGTGGGGGCATTTTCTAGGTCACCAGCAGCCAGAGTCTTTTCCTCAAAGGAGACCTGAAGACATGTTTGTCCTTTCCCTGGCACTGTCCCAATAAATAATTGGCATGGCCTGAGAAGCCTTTCAGTCTCTAAAAAGAACAGGAGCTTGGATGTCCATGCTTAGACTTTCAGACAGTAAAAAGCTATCTACAGGACCACAGAACCACTGCCAATCCTGAGACGTGAAGTCGCGGGCAATCTTTGCTGCACGCCTTAAAAAGTGTCACTGTTCAAGCGGTTTCATGCCTCTATGGCAAGTCTCATTAAGTAGCCCAGTCTGGCTTAGAACTCATTATGTGCCCCAGGCTGGCTCAAACTCACATCAATCCTCCTGCCTCAGCCTCCAAGTGCTAAGACTGTGGGCATGAGCTAGCTACCACACACAATTAACCTGTCAGTTACTTAGAAGAATGTTTTGGAGGATGCTGTTTGGTTTTGTTTGTTTGAGGGGTTGGTTTTTAAATCTTTGGAAACTTATCCAAATATATTATCAGGATTTTTTTTTTCTTTACTTCAAGCATGCTTCTATTTCTCCCCTCCTGGCCTTCTGCTATAGTTTCATGCCATACACTGTATTTTTTAGTTATGTATCTTTGGGTGTGTGAAATGTCCTTCAGTTCTTGGTACCAGCCCTTTGTGGTTTTAATCTTTTCCTTCATAGGTTTTTTTTTGGGGGGGTTGATAATTTTCATTGCTATGTCTTCTATGTCTCGTCCTTTCTTCAGTAATGTCTAATAGGTTATGAATCCCATTCAATATTTTTTTAAATCTCATAATGAAAGTTTCAGGTTGAAAGGTCATTTGTACTGGGCAGTGGTAGCACACACTTCTAATCCCAGCCTTTGAGGGGCAGAGGCAGATGGGTCTCTATGAATTCAAAGCCAGCCTGGTCTACACAGTGAGTTCTAGGATAGTCAATGCTATGCAGAGAAGCCCTGTCTCAAAAACCAAATAGAAAGAAAAGTTCATTCGTATAGTTTCAATGTCTCTCATGCTCCTATTTAACATGTTCATTCTCTTTAATTCTATGAGTGTATGTGATGCACTAATAATAATACAAGTGTCCCACTACCTTTAACTGTCAATTTGGCACAGCCTAGCATCACCTGAGAAAGAAGTTTCAGCTGAGAGCATAGCCAGATCTGATTGGCTTATACACATGCCTGGGGTGGGGGAGATTGATTACTTATAATTGATGACTAATTGATGCAGGCAGGCCCAGCCTACAGGGGAAGCAACACTTCCTGCACAAGCGAAGCGTGTGTCTTCACACAAGCCAGCAATCAGTGTTCCCCTCAGCTTCTGCTTTAAGATCTTGCTTAAGTCCTTGCCCTGACCTCTCTCAATGACAGAACTGTGACAATATGGAAGTACAAGCCAAATCAATCCTTTCTAATTTGCTTTGGCCATAGTGTTTGTCACAGCAACAGAAAGGAAACCAGAACAGCATGTTAGTGGTTTTGTCGGCCATTCAAACATCCATGTCATCTGTGGGTAAGGTCTGAGTGGTCTTCTTTTCTAATTGTAGTTCCACGCTTCGCCGTAAACCTTGGCAAGATGTTGGGTAGGTGTCAGATACAATCAGCTTTCACTCTGGGGGTCACAGGGTTGTTTTATATTCAGAATTTCTGGACAGGGTTTTGGTGTGCAGTTTCATTGTGTGGGCTCAGTTTCAGTTCTTGCTTCTTTCTCTCTTACTTGACACTAGGTAAGGAACTCAGAGCATTTAGCAGGCATGCTGGAACTTTCTTTTACAGTATGCTAGCTGAAATCATGCAGTACAGAGTTACAGGCTAACTCACCTTCACACACACACACACACACACACACACACACACACACACACACACACTAAACTACACTACAAAGCCTGTCTTCCAGTCTCACTGGTGTGAAGAGACATGAGCAACTCTGGGGTCCCTTCTCTCTGCTTCTTTATAGTAATTCCCTCTCTATTTTGGGTAACTGTCTCCTGTGCTATATGAGCCTCCTGTTCACAACTCCAGTCTCTGCAACTCCTCCCCATCCTTCCTCTGGCTAACCTGAGCCGCCATGCTCTTAGGAATCCTAGCCACCCTTTTCCTCCCGGCCTCTCTACTCAGCTGAGTCCCTTGCCCATTGCTAGGCTCTGCCCAGGATCACTGCCCCTGTGCTCCTTATGCCTTAGAGACTTTCTCTAGGATACTTGGGTATACGGCTCACCCAATTTGTGTACATTTCTCAGGGATCCCTGTCCCATGCTGTCTGGTGTCCATGATCTAAGGACTTAACAAGCCAGGTTGCATACGTTGTCGCTTGTCTTCAAAGACAGAAAATACCTCTCTGTGACTGCACAAGGATAGGAGGTTGGACTCTCTGGACCACAAAGCACCAGGAGAGAAGGCACTGTATGAAGTTATTGGGGTGCCATGATATATGGTAACTGTACAAGTGAGGTAATGTTACTCTTACCCTGTTTTGTTTCACTGCCTTTCCTTATTTTGTTGGTTGATTTGCTTTGTGTAAGTGGTATGTAAGGATTTATGTACAGGGTCTCACTTAGCCCAGACTGATCGATCTCCAACTCATTATGTAGCCCAGGCTGGCCTCAACCTCCACCTCCTAAGTGCTGAGATTACAAACGCGGACTACCACTCCCAGAACTGTATTTGTTGTTTGGTGGGTTGGATTTTGTAGAGTGTCTCCCTAGGCTATGTAGCCCAGGCTGACCTCAAAGATCATGGCAATTCTCCTGACTCAGCCTGCTGAGTTGGGATTACAGGCCTTGTGTCACCACACCAGCTTTCACTCTCTCTGCTTTATAAAACAGACTGAGGGGAAAGGCAGAATCACGGGCCTCTTTTATTTCTTTCTTTTCTCTCTCTCATGTTACAAGAAGCATTTTTTACATTTTTTCCCCTCTTGATGGAGTGAGAAATAAAAATATCCTAAAATCGTCGTTGAATTTCATTCAACCAAAGCTAAAAAGCCTATGGGACCAGCAGTCTGAATGCTTCCCTGTTGTGGCTGGACATGCTCTCTATCCATCTATATGCTCAGAATAATTGAAAGCACAGTCTTCCCGCATTGTTCTGAGCCCTTTGCAATTAAGATCCTCCCTGCTAGGAGAAGATCTTTGCTAATACCGCAGCAAATAACTGTCACTCCTGCCCTTTCAGCACTTATCTGGCAAATGTTCAGTCTAATTGCAAGTCCACCGGGATTAACTCTAGAGGGGACAAGAAGAAACTCAGCAGGAAAGTTTTAGGCCTTCCCACTCCAGATATGTCTTCAGTTACTCCTTTCAAGTCTTCAGAAGTTGTGTGCTGTAGAACACCAGTGGGGCTGCTGCCTACAAAACCTGCCGAAGAGAGGAATGGCCCCCACCGCAATGCCTTCTGGGAAGTATCAGCATCTGAACACAGTCCCAACCCCAGCAGCAGCACCTGCTTGTATTCAGCATCCTCCTCTGTTAAGTGCTAAGGAAACCAGATTCTGAGATTCACACAGACGAGGTAGAATTGAAGCCATCGGGAGCTATCACGGCTCAGGCCTGTCACATGACCTGTGTTGGACCTTTGCCTACTTAGCTAACACTGAGGTAATAGGTAACTACCTGCATGTCAGACCTGACCACCTGCAGCTGCGTGGGCCGTGCGCAAAACGAACCTGGAGTTTTAAGTTAGCATATTCCCTTCCAGACCAGCAGTGAGTTTTGTGTTTGTCTTTTAAATAAGGAATGATTGACGTTTTCTCATTCTTGGTGCCCTGGTGTCTGCAAGTCCCCATTCCTCTGTTAATAGTTGTCACTATATGAATCCTGCCTGATGAGCAGAGCTGTAGCTCAGCTGGTGGTGGGGTGGAGAGACACTCGTGTAGCATGTGTTACATTCAATCCTTAACATCACACACAATGATATAATAACAACGACATCCACTGCAACGGAGGAGGAGGAAGAGGAAGAGAAGGAGGGGGAGGAGGAGCAGAGGAGGAGGAGGGGAGGAGGAGGAAGAGGAGAAGGATGCACAGCTGAAAAGTTGGTCCTAAGTGGCTGTGGACCAGAATGTGGCACAGGAGACTATTGAGTAGATGCTCAATGAATACTTGAGGAATAAAGTCTAGAAGAGCCATTTCTGTGATCAGTGATGGTGTTGCTACCTGGTGCATGGATACAGCCCAGTCAGCCACAGGAGGCTGAAGAACTAAAGTCTTCTTTTCCAGTGGAAGCTGGTTCAGGGCCCACCTGCAAATACTTACAAATACCTTGCCTGTTTGAGAAAGGTGCCTCAATGCAGCCCTAAGCACTCTCTCTCTCTCTCTCTCTCTCTCTCTCTCTCTCTCTCTCTCTCTCTCTCTCTCTCTCTCTCTCTGTGTGTGTGTGTGTGTGTGTGTGTGTGTGTGTGTGTGTGTGTGTGTGTCCTCTGGGTATGTGTCTCACTGTCTCTCACTCCCCTCCTTTCTTCTCCACAGCAAACCACATTAGCCTCTGAGTTTCCCAGTACTCAGTGAAAGAGCAATCAGTCGAAGACTCCATGTGAGGCTCAGATGGCTTTCATAAAGATGCTTAATTTCCCTTCAGGCCATTTTGGCCCTCGGGCCCTTGCTGCAGCTGTAAGAGACCAGGCGGCTCACTGTGGCTGCGGTAACTGTGGAGCCGGTGAAAGAGAAGATGGGGAGGGGCGTGGGAGAAGCAGAAGAGGCTGGTGAAGCCACATGAAGCCACCTCTACTGAGGGAGCTCCCCAGAAGGGAGACAGGCAAGGCTGGAATCTGGTGAGATGAGACGATTCAATGTTGGCTCCATGGTTTGAGCTTCTTAAAGCTTTTAGCTGACACATCGGGCCAGAGGATGGCTGGGTTGTGTCCATATAAAATGAGGTGGAGGGGGAGGTGTCTAGGAGGAGTTGGGGAAAGTAGGGGTTGGATATGATCTAAATATAATGTCTATGAAATTACTGAGGACTACATTTTAAAATGAGATGGAATTAAGCTCATGGATTTAGAAGAAACAATGAACTCTTAACTACAAACCCAGTTTGTTTTACTGAACTTGAGCACTTATGGGCATTCAGCCAGAATGTACAATTTTACTGGTTTTCCCAGAGTAGAAACCAAGCCCCTTAAGGTCTAAGCCATCTCAGTGTCCTTTGCATAATTGCAGTGAGGGTAGGAACTTTACAGACATCCCTCCCGCTTTAAGTCAGTGAACCAACACCACTTGCAAGCTGCTACTCTTGCTTTATTTTTCATTTGTATCTGTGGGTAAGGTGTGGTGTGGTGTGGTGTGTGTGTGTGTGTGTGTGTGTGTGTGTGTGTGTGTGTGTGTGTGTGTATGTTTTCACATGCACACTATTGTGCATCTGCATGAGGGAGATTGAAAGTGCACAGGTGTCAATGTTGGATGCCTTTCTCAATGGCTCTCTACATTGTTTTTGTTTGTTTTTTCTATAGACAAGATGACTCACCGAACCTGGAGCTCACCGATTGGCTATGGCTGGTTGGCCAGTGAGCTCCGAGGACCACGCCCAAGCACTGAGGTTATGGATGCACGCCGCCACGCCCCGTTTTTACAGAGGTTCTGGGGACCCGAACTCAAGCCATCGTGCTTGCATAGTGATTGCTTTACCAGCCTGTTATCGCCTATCTTAAAGAAAACCTGAAAGAGGAAAATGAATTAATTTCCCACGGTCAAGGGCTCAAGTAGATCTCTCTTTCTAAAGGCTGAGTTTTTTTCTCTCTGAGACATGCCAGGCATCCACTTCTAACAGAGTATGTGTTAGAAATGTCCGTTCTGGTGCTGTGAATATATCCGAAGGGTTGATGACGCCCTGGGTATAATCGCAAGCACAAAGGAATTACAAACACAGATCTCACGTATCTCTTCATGATGCTGAGAATCTACTCTCACGGCAGGCAAGCAGCAGAGATGATCTGAGTTCGAGTCCCCAGAACCTCTGTAAAAACTGGGCGTGGCAGCGTGCAACCATAACCCCAGTGCTTAGGGGTAGTCCCTGGAGCTCACTGGCCAACCAGCTTTAGCCAATCGGTGAGCTCTAGGTGTAACAGGTCTAGCTTTGAGAAACAGAGCTCTGGGTCCTGGCGACTCCCTAGCCTCTCAGGACCAGCCCCCTCATCTGCAGAGGGAGGGGCTAGCACTAAAGGTGAAAGGAGTGAGGGGCTCATCTACAGTCCCCGAGTACAGCTGGGACCGAATCTTACCAGCTGGCCAACCATTGTTTCAGGCACATTCCAGCACAGGAATTTTAAAAAGAATCAAATCTCTTAGAACTTTCTTCTTTCGTTTTCCCGTCCCCCACCCCAGTTCCTTAAGCCGCCGAACTCCCCTAGAGAGTCAAACAATATGTTGAAGGCCAGCATGGAAAAAAAAAAAAAAAACCACCGCTAATTTAAAAAGTCTCAGCGATTTGTGGCCCACGTACTGCCAAAATTGGAAGGATAAAAAAAAAAATCACTTAAATATTACTTTTCTTTCATTGTGAGGGTATCGGTGTGTGAAACTGCAAAGCGGAACCTGAAGGAGTTGTTACCAGTTTCTGAAAGGCATGCTCAACTTCCTAGATGCCTTTTAGCAAAGACTGCGCCTCCTCATCCGCACCGCCATCAAGCTCTCTTCATACTTCCATGTCTAAGCAGGGTTCACCCCAGAGTCACAAGGGCGGATATCAATGGAAGTCTTATAATTCCACGGGACTATTTCAGTAACATTTCCTACTGAGCTGCGGTTTTCTGACTGGTTGTCTCAAGATTGGTCCTTTCTCTCTGTGTTTACCCAGTTGGTATTGAATGAGCAAACATCAAGATTGCTGGCCTAATGCCGAGGCTCAGCAAACAATTGTTCCCCTGTTTATGGGCTTGTTTGTTTCTGGTTGCTCTGTGCTTGTCACACTAAGTCCCTTAAAGGGACATTGCAAACATGCCTGCGTTATGCATTGCGCCGCAACTCTATTTAAATCCTTGGCTGGTATTGCTGTGAGGGCAGGCCTGGGCTTTGTGTTGTCATTTTGTGTGAGGTGCTCTGACGCAAGTTTTCCTTAGTGATAATAATTTTGTGGGCTGATTTGGGAGTGGAATCTGATGGAGTGGGTTAAGGAGACAGAGAGTTCAGCTCTGAGTAACACAATGTATGAATGGATGCCCCAAGGGCTATATCCCAGAAACGCGGTGATCCAGTAGAAATATAAATGACCAGAAGAGGAATGTGGAGACCTGAAACCTGTAACTTTAAAGTGAAATCTTTGAAGTTAAGGAGCCCCCTTGAACTGCTACCCCTTTCAGACAGTCTGCTACTTTCTTTTCTCATGTTTCAGAAACTGCAAGGCTCCCCAACCCCTAGATCTGAGGCAAACCAGCAAATCAACCCAGCAAGGCTTTATTCAATATTGCACAGCCCTCCTGTGGAGCAGGGCACTCCAGCTTGGGGGGGTGAGGGTGGGGAGGGGACTGCTTAGTTGAATGGAGCCACATTCAAAGTCTTACAGGCTGGGAGCTCTGCTGTTTTTTCTTGAGTCCCACACACCTCCCTACTCCTACCCCTACCTCCAGCACACACACACACACAGAGGGGCGCGCACACACACACACACACACACACACACACACACACACACACACACACACGCCAAGATCAAGCCAAGCACTGGTATATGTCTACCATCACAGCACAGAGGAGGCTGAGGCAGGAGAGTGGTGAGTTACACAGCAAGACCCTGTTTCAGGAAACCAAAACATAAACAAACAACTAAAATCAAGAACCCTGAATATTTTCTATAAAATCTAAATAACAACTCTCTCCAGCTTTGCAGGCCATATGCTCCCTACCACAGCTACTTAGTTCTGCTCATGGTAAACACGACGCACCCGTAGATGATATGTAAACAAGCACAACAGGCTATATCTGGGTAAAATTTATTAGATTTTGAATTTTCTATCATTTTTAAATTACTAAATAATGGCTGTCTCTTGGTCTCTTTCAACCACTTGAAAACATGGGTCTTAACTCATGGGTCACATCAAAGCAGACTGAAGGCCAAAATTGGAGTTGGGCCCTGGTTTTCTAACCCTTACCGAACCAGTAGTAGATTGATGGCATAGAAGCAACAGTCATCAGCTGTGTTTATTGACCTCGTCCTTAGCAAGCTCTCAGGGTGTTAGCTATTATGGCAACCATGAGGCAGATGAGGCAGTCCAGAGTGTTTGGGGATGGAAGACAGGGTAGAATATCTGTATGCATTAAAAGAATGATAAAAAAAAGATGGCACCTGATTTTTGCAAATGCCTAGAGTTGGAACTTAAATTGGAAAGTTTTCAATGTGAGTTGGACATGTTGCACTCTGGCTCGTCTGGTAGTGTCCTGAGTAGCTGGAATACCTTGCTGCAGGTTAAGTGCCCTTCCCAGGCAAGTGAACTTTCTAGTAAGTGGAGTGTGATGGTGCATACCTACAATCCTAGCATTCCTTGGAGGCTGAGCAGGATTGTTGTGAGACAGACTGAGAAAAGCATTGTCCACATAGTAAGGGAAAGGGGAGAGAGAGAGAGAGAGAGAGAGAGAGAGAGAGAGAGAGAGAGAGAAAGAAGAAGAAGAAGGAGGAGGAGGAGGAGGAGGAAAGAGAGAAAGAGAGAGGAGAGATTGGGAGAAGAGGAAAGAGAGAAGCAGAATATTCTGTTTTTTCCATGACAAAGACCCCTTTCCTCAACAAGGAAGGAGGAACAGAAGGAAGAGAACCATCATGGATCCTACTTGTAGTTTTGGAGTAAAGATTGTCCCAGATGGAAAATAACTCACTAAAATGAGGCCAGTGCCTCTCTTCCTTTAATAGACATGGTATTAATTAGTCCCATCATTTTCCCCTTCATTCATTCCTCCCTTTCATTTCTTCCTTTTCCTTTCTATTCTTTGAAGTAATGAGATATGGTCTACACCATTGCTACTCAGAGTGTCTCTCATCTTCTTTACAGTTGTTGTTTTTAACATAATTCATTGTAAGGTTACCAGATTTAATTTTAATGCTGGCTGTGCTTAGCAACTGGGACCCAACAGTGCTAATGATGGGCCCAACACACTCCTAGGAAAAGGGTCTTTCATAATCTGGAACCATAGTCTTAGGTTGCTGCAGAAAATGCCTGCATAACACACTTGGGTACCACCGCATCCATTCCCTAAAAGATTCTGTCGACAGATCGCCAGTTCTATCAACACCATCGAACTTTCCCAAGAACAATTTGTAAGTGCCTGTTGTATTGGATTATCCTAGCTGAGACTTTTCCAAAGTTCACCTGTGAGCCCACGCTTCCAAAGATGGTCCTCTGACTCCCATGTTTCAACTCCTCATTCACAAATCTTCGTTGTTTGTTGTTTTTTAATTATAAGACCTAGACTTGGGTTTCATTCATCTTTCTCAATGTTAGTAAAATTTGAAAAGCAGCATCATTTGAGCAACAAGAAGGCAACAGAGTGGAATGGATTTAAGTGCTGTAAAATAAACCCCAAAGTGGTGATTCACACATGTAACTCCAGTACCAGAGAGGCCAAAGCAGGGGGGTTTCTGTGAGTCAGGGATAGGCCTGGGCTCTACACTGAAGACCAGGCTACATAGTAAGACTCTGTCTCTGAAAGGCAAATAAGTAAAATAAATAAATAAATATTTAAAAATAATTACAGACCCTGTAAACCCCATGCTTGTGAGGAAGAGACACAAAGATCAAGAAATCAAGGTTATTCTGAGCTATAGAGAGAGCTGCGGCCACCCTGGACTGCAATCTTAACAAATAAATGTATGTTATAAAGCAGCAATATACTCTAGCTGCTTACAACAGTGATGATGACCTCAGGATTCGCTGGGAAGATTCTCGGAGCTTTGCATTTCCAAGAAGCCTGGGTTGCATTTTCCAGTCTGGAGACATGGAGGGACTGGAAAGGTCCCCTGGGTCCTGGTCACAGCTCCCTCAATAACTAGCTCCCTGGAGATCTTGGGGATGTCACTTGGCTACTCTGAGCGTAAACTGACAGCCTTGAAAAAGAAAGGCTAAGACGTTTCAAGTATCTCTTCGCCTCCCCCTTCTCAATCCTCAAAAAGGGAAACAACGTTGAAAACAGGATGGAAGAGTTCAGAAGCTCAGGAAGGAACCCTGTGCTGCTCCTGCGGGCACTCCGCAGTTCCCTGCTCTGCCTTTCTTGACACCGTTTGTTTCACTCTCTGCACAGTGTACATACACCACATTCTCCCTAGCCACCCAGTGCAATGCACTCCTCAAGTGGACCCTGCAAGGTAAAAACGATGTCGAGTTCCCGCAGGCTTATTTGTGGTCCTGTGTGCTTTTCATCATGTCATCATGGGGTGGAGTATTGCTTGTGTGACAATCCTTTCTGAAGTTGCACGCACTGTGACACCGCCTTCTGCTTGCTATCTGCGTTGCCTGCTGCACGCTGCTGTGGGTGTGATGCCTGGGCCAGTTAAGGGCTGTAGAGGCGTGTCCCAAGGTCTGGGGCCACGGAAAAAGAAAGGAGCGTCCAGCAGGATCCTCAGACTCCAGACTCAGCCCTTCCCTCTCCTCTCTCCTGCAGACACCAATTCTAGTCCTCGTAGGGATTTGGATAGCTTCTCAGAGCTTCTAGTTTTCCCTTGCAAAAGTCCCATCCCTGCTCAAGTCCCAGGTCTGCGTAAGGCGGTTTATTGTGGCAACAGTTTCCAGCAACTGCCCAGATACCGGAGCACCTTCTGCCCAGCCTGGAGGTGTGGGAGGAGGGAACGCTGGGGAGGGGCTGGGAGAGGTGGACTCCAGGACTAGACAGGAGCTCCAGGGGCACAGCCTGCCTGGAAAGGAGGAGCGATGGGCTGCGGACCTTCCCAGCAAGCAGAGGACCAGAGCCTGAGCCGCTTGCCTTCGCCCAGGAAGGGCTGGGAAGAGGGATCTAAGGTAATAGTCACAGGCCTTGTGGGCACTCATGCCTGTAACCCCAGCAGGCAATTTGAGGGCTGCTTGGACTACAAAGTGAATCCCGGGGCTGCACAGCAAGACACTGTCAGAGAGAGCAGGAGGGAGGGAGGGAGGAAGGGAGGGAGGAGAAAGAGACAAAGAGAGAAAGAGAGAGACAGACAGTGAAACAGAGACAGAGAGACAGCCAAGAGGGAGAGGAAGGGAGGGAGGGAAGGAGAGAGAGAGGGGGGAGAGAGAGAGGAGAGAGAGAGAGAGAGAGAGTAGGGAGAGGGGGAGGGAAAGAGAGAGACAGGGAGAGGCAAAAAGAGAGAGACAAGGAGAGACAGAATTTCCCACACTTCCACACTTTGGAAGCTCTGAAGTGGCCTGGAACCATCTCAGGTATGTGACTGAGGATGTAAATAAAGAGACAGCAGTTTATTCTGCCACTGTTGGCTACTGTCTCTAAATCAAGGAAGTGTACATGTCTCTGTGTATCTATGTCTGCAGATGCGTGAACCAGGTCCCACCCTCAGGGCATGCAGGTTAACAGGAGGGGTTGTGCTTTCTGCCATCATCCTGATTTCTCAGGGGAAGGTGGGAGATCCTGGGAGCTGCCAGCTCATGTTGGTCCCAGCATCCCTGTTCTCTGTATTTATTTGCAGCACAGAGAGCTCTGTCAACCTTCTAGCTACATTTTCTGGGCTGTGCAGCTTTTGGGGGGACAGAGCTAAAGGGAACCCGGTTTTTAGGATTCTCCTTCCAGTCTTTCCACTGAGCCTCAGGCTTGTATCATTTAACTGGAGGTATGAGGGGGAAGTTCCCACAGTGCAATGGGGCAAAGCGGCTGGACCGTTTATCATCCTTCCCCAACTCCCTAAGAGCAGTTAGGCCCACCAGCCTTAACAAGCTAGGTTTGGCCACCTATACTCCATCTGCCAATTAAAAGACAGTAGTGAAAAGCAGGGGGAAATTTCAATGTAGCCACATTGGGAAGAGGAACAAAAAAATAAGTCCAGTGACTTCCCAAGTCCATCTTTGGGGTCCTCACATGAGGAGTGGGTCTAAACATAGCAAACAGTGGTTTAGTGAGTAAAACTGTTTATGCCAAGCCTGAAGACCTGAGTTCAACGCCATGGTCCCAATATGGTGGAAGGAAAGACCTGACTTGTGAAAATTGTTTTCTATTATGTACACATTTGTATATGCGTATGTGCAAACACACACACACACACACACACGCACACGCACACGCACACGCGCACACACACACACATAATGGTCTTGCCCATTACTGACCCCATCATGGTCTCAGCTCCAGACTCTCCATCAAATGTGCCTGTTTCCATCTGTATGAAAGAGACAAAGCCTGCCTCTGACTTACACCAACTTTCTTAGCCTGTTCTCTTAGCTGTTCACTCTCTTAGCCTGAGACTCAGGGAGAAATTTCAAGTTCTTGGGGACCATTGTCTCAATTGTCTGATACCCAGAGGGAAGGGCACAAAAGTCCCTTTAGAATTTCTTCCATCAGGAAAGTTTTAATTTCACCAACAGAAGGAACAATTTCAATGGTATCAAGACCCCAACTCATTGGGGGTCACCCAAGGAGTGGTCCACCCTACACATCACTATCAAAATCGCACTTTTAAAAAGTGCAAGGGAGCCTCTAACTCCATTTTCCAGGCTGGCAAGAACAGCATATGGCCACCCAGGGCCACCTTTTCCACAAGGCACTCTTAAGGTTGTTGTGTGAAAAGCATTCACTGTCTTGTCAGCAGACACAGTGTGAGCATACTCAGGGGGCAGTGATAGCACCTGGCTCAAGTGTGGCATGCCAGAGCTCCTGGAGTGGACATAAAAAGCAAACCTAAAGGGCTGAGTGTGTGGTTCAGTGGGTAGAGTGTTGGCCTAGCATGCACAAAGACCTGACTTCCATGCTAACAGTGCACAACTCAGGTGTGAGAGTGCAGGTCTGTAATCCCAGCACTCAGGATCATGAATTCAAGGTCATCCTAGCTATACAGTGAGTTCAAGGCAAGCCTGGGACACAAGAGACCCTATCTCTAGATAGATAGGTAGGTAGATAGATAGATAGATAGATAGATAGATAGATAGATAGATAATAGACAGATAGATGATAGATAGATAGGTAGCCAACTGGGGTGTGATATAGGGTTGAGACTCCAGGCAGTCTCTGATGCTCTGGGAGAAGCCTATGTCCAGAAGCCACCCATGCACATGCCATGTTCTGCTTTCTGTTCTTAAACAGTGACTGAGTTTATGACACCAGTACTTTTTTTTTTCTTTTCTTTTTGGGGCAGAATTTTATGTAGCCAAGGATGATATTGGGCTGGGCGTCTTTTGCCTTTCCTGTCACTACCTAACTGCTCTACCAGCACACATCTCCTCAGCCCTCTATGGTTCCTTGCTAATGTCTTGCTCTCTGTACTACCCCTCCTCTCTCAGAGACTCTTGGTCCTCCAGGCCAAATGACCTATAGTGCTTGTTTCTAGGCCCTGCCCGCACTGCGCTGCCTTTCCCATGCTCTTCTCTGGCCCTATGGAATGCCATTCCTAGATCTCACTGTGTAGCAGGACAGATAAGCATCCATTTCATCCCTCAGTACCGAGACCCATTCCTGCTAAAGCATCCCAGCCTTACTACCAGCGCACACCTGCTTTGAAGGCCCTTCTCCTCCACAGGCTCCCGAGCTCCACGGAAGCTCTCTGGCCATCTTAGTTATTATTGCTTTGGATTAACACACAGGCATGCATTTGCTCTCTTTTTCAAAAAAGTACATTTATGTAATTTAGAATTACTATGCTATGATTCCTTATCTTTTAAATTTATTTCTCAGGCATGATTATACATAAGAAAATTTTCATTGTTCATACTTCTTTTATATCCACTTTTATTTGCTCAACCATATAATTATCACCAAATATGGTTTTATTACATAGAACAGGTGTCAGGGGCACAAGTCAAGTCCTTCCAGCTCTTCCAAGCCCTACCCTAGTCAGAAGGACTAGTATATTGGTGAAGCCACCATGGAGCCTGGAAAGGGTCATGGATATCTTTCCAGTTTCCTTTCTGTTGCTGTGACAAATGGCACAGGACCAAAAGTAACTTTGGATGGGGATTTATTTGACTCAACTTCAGGTCACAGAAACTTAAGGAGGAATGTGAAGCAGAAACCATAGAGAAGTGCTGCTCACTGGCCCATTCATAGGCTCGTGCTTACACGTGGCCTTCTTATACAGCCCAGGACCATCTGCCCAGGGAATGGTGCTGCCCACAGTGGGCAGGGTCCTGCTACATCAATTAACAATCAAAATAATGTCCCCCTACAGGTCAATTCTTTAACCTCTACATTGCCATTTCCTTTTCTATTAAAAAAAAAAAAAAGCAATGGTAATATTTATCTTTGTCAAGTTCTTGTGAGGACTGAGTGAATTTAATTCACAAAATGTACTCACATCCCCATTTCACACAGAACAAGAGCAGAAAATAAGCTATGACAATATTGTTATTATCCTGACATAAGATCTTAGCATCTTTGGCTTAGCCATCCGTGTTCCTCCTTGAGCTGACCCTGACCCTCCCCAGCTTCCTCCTTCCCCACATCCTTGTTCTAAGCAAGCCTCCCTGTTGTTCAGCAAGCACTTTCCTTTTTCCATCCCCAAGGAATCACTGCACCTGCTGGTTTTCCCCTGTCGGGACTTCCTTTCTCCCTGTACAGGTCACATAGCCTCGTCTTTTAGACACCTCCTAGTCACCTCTCCATTGCTTCTCCTAGACAGGTCCTGCTCCCGGCCACCATGCTTGCAAGGTTGATCCACCTTCTCCCGAAGAAAGAGCTTATGTTGTTCATTTATTGTATCCATTCTGCCTCCCATCACGCTGTCCCTATAGGCAGAAACAGGCTTTGTCATATTATCTATAGCACACGGGAATCTGACAAGCCCGCCACTAATGAGTGCTTTGTGAGTCCATGCTCTCCCCTCCCCCACTCCCGGATTCTTTACTTCGTCCCCGTCTTCCAGCAGCAAAAGGACACTAATGATGATGGCAAAGAGGAAGCTCAACATTCAAATTACTGGAAAATAGACTTACTTGACTCCTGCATACATCTTCTCTTCCCGTGCACTTGACTTTGGAAATCTGAACCAGGAAGCGTATGATTATTACTAATTAAACACTCAGTGGCCATCAGAATACTAATGCCTCCATTACTCTCCCGAACGCAGAGGAGCTAGAGTTTAGGAGTTCAGAAATGCCTTTTTTAAAAAAACGAGATGAACATGTTTGCTTGTATGAAGCATTTACACTTCTTAGCATTTTAAATGTATATTCTAAATTAAAATTCTTGGGAGTTGTCTATGCACTCCATGTTCACTTTTACCTTAGTCTAAAGAGGTGTGAATACCTTGCAGAAAAATAATGCATTATAACAGGAAAAACATGGGCATTTTTCCTCAATAGGAGAAATATTCTTTTCCTGTATGAGTAACTCAACGTTCCTAGCCTAGGATTGGATTAAGAGAGAGAACTGAGAATTTAGTGAGTGATCAAGAAGGACTCTTCATAGGTTTTTCTCTAATATTTGATACATGTCATGCTTTCTTTACCATAAAAAGGACTAGCTTACTTATCACAATGGTGTGTGTGTGTGTGTGTGTGTGTGTGTGTGTGTGCGCGCGCGCGCAAGCATGTCTGTGTACATGCACATGTGTGTGAGGGGAGATGCATGCATCCATGCTTTTGTGGAAGCTGCAGGTTGATGTTGTGTATCTTCCTCTATTGCTCACTACAACATTTGTGTTACATTTTATATATTGTGTGTGCACACCAGTGAAGGTCACTGAACTACCAGCAGAAGTCAATTTTTCCTTCTCTCATGTGGTTCCCAGGGACCGAACTTGGGTCCCTGGACTTAGCAGCAAGTGCTTTCCCCACTGAGCCATCTCATAGGCCTGTGCCTTGTTTTTTAAGAGAGCATCTCTCACTGACTCTGGCACTCATCATTGGCTAGATGGGTTAACCAACAAGCCGCTGGCCATCTCCCTGTCTGTCTTCTAGCACTGGGAACACAGACACATACCGCCACACTCAGATTTTTATGTGGGTCCTGTAGCTTCAGACTCATACACTCCATGTTGGCACGCCAAGAGCTGTACCTGCTGAGCTGTTTCTCGGCCCTCTTGAATCTTGTTAAATAGTCATTCCTGAGTGGTTTTTGAGGGGTTGCTATTTGTAATTAAATTACTAAAAGTAAATTAGCAAAATTTCTAGTTCTGAGGAACAAAGGCTTCCCATAGGTCCACAGGCACATGTATTTATACATCCTTCTGCTCATGAAGTGATTGAAGATTTCAGCTCAGGGAGTATCAACAAGTAATTCCTGCCAAGCTGTTTGGAAAATATGTTTCCCAAAAGAAGAAGCTACAGAAGTACATACAGTGCTTACACTACTTAAACACACACACACACACACACACACATACACACACACACACACACACTCCATAAAAAGCAAACAACAGACACCTGTCTATAGTGAAACTGATGTCTTTTTTTAACTGGTGTCTTTTTTTAGAATGCTAGTGGCTCTCACAGCTGTCAGCTTTGGACTTACAAGTTTTTAATGCTAAACTTGATTTCTTAAAAAGTGTTATCTTCAAGGCATTGAAATATATAAAATACTGAAACATGTTGAATCTACACTTTGACAGCTTCATCTTGAGGAAAAGATAGAACCTTCCACAATCCTTCCATCACTCTGCCCAGTACCCTTTCTTATGTAATACACATAGGTTAATACAATATGGAAATTGTGTGTGTGTGAAATATAAACCTTGCATACATAGGTAGACCTGAGCACTGTTGGCTACATCCTCAATGGGCACAGATTCAATTATCTGTCAGTATTGCTAGTGTCTTTGATTTATGACTACCTCAATCTAGATCATGGAATGGGACCAATATTCCTAAAATGGGTTACAAATTGACATGACATTTGAAAGATGTTTTCCAAATAGAAAAGCTTTTCATCTCTTTCTACAAAGTAGAGGCTGGTATATAAGATTGTGTCCTGTCTGTTACACACAGTGGTGAGTCCTGTTCACCACTAGGACTCAGAAGTACCTGTCTGTAAATGCTGATGGGTGGAGATTCTCACCGGGGCTCCCAAACCAAGTGGCTGCAGTGATGATTGTAAGATCGTTTGAAGTTGCAGTGTTTGAATCTATTCTAAGTTGTAAGTTGAAGACTGTGGGGGAAGAAAACCAACTCTTCCAGTCTATAAACCCTCAAGTTCCTAAGTGGGTTTTTTTTTTTTTTGCCATCATATTTGTGGCTGCTGTGGCTGTTGTTAAGCCTCTTACATTGTTTCGGTATCTCCATTTAGAAATGTTAAGTGACAAAATCAGTCCTTACATGTCACATGATGCATTACTGCTTTAAAAAAAAAATGAGTACAAAATGCAAAGAACCTGGGGGAATGCTCCTCTTACTATCACTGCTTTAAAAAATCTTAAAGCTAGGAAAAGAACCCACAATAGGATTCATACACAGCTATAAGCTCAACAGGAACTATGCGTCCCTAAGAAGACAGCATCACAGAATGTCTGAAGCCAGACACATCTAGAGTCATCTGAGGGAAGAAGCCGAAATTGAGGAATTACCCAGACCAGACTGGCTTGTGGACATGCCTGTGGAGGGGCTGTATTGATTGATAATTGATGTGGATGTAAGAGGTCACATCTCACTGTGGGAGGCACCATCCCAATGGCAAGTGGTCCTGTGCTGTATAGGAAAGCTAGCTAAACATGCTCCGGACCTTCAGGCAAATCAGAAAGTTAGCCATAAGTATCATTACTTCATGGTTTCTGCTTCAAGATCCTGTCCTGAGATCCTGTCCTGACTACCCTCAGTGATGGGCCTGGAAGTATAAACAAAATAAATCTTTTCCTCCCCAAAGTTGCTTTTGGTCAGGGTGTTTTTGTCACGACAGAAAAGAAACTAGAGCAAGCTCACTTTCTTTTACTAGACATACCAAATAAGTGTACGTGTGAATATTATATGTTGTATGTGGTGTAGGTATGTTATCTGTAAATGCTCCCGTACCAGTTAGTTTTATGTCAACTTGACATAAGCTATCATCATCAGAGAAGAGGGAACCCCAATTGAGAAGATGCCTCCATAAGACTGAGCTGTAGGCAAGCTTGTAGACTATTTTCTTAATCAGCAATTGATGAGTGAGAGGTGAGTCCATTGGAGGTCAGGTCATCCCTGGGCTGGTGGCCCTAGGTTCTACAAGGAAGCAGACTGAGCAAGCCATGAGGAGCAAGCCAGTAAGTAGCACTCATCTATGGTATGGCCTCTGCATCAGCTCTCACCTCCTAGTTTCTTCCTGTCCGGACTTTCTTTTATGATGAACCCTGATATGGAAGTCTAAGCCAAATAAACCCTTTCCCATCCAAGTTGCTTTGTCATGGTGTTTCATCACAGCAATAGGGACCCTAACTAAGACAGCTCTTCTCAGGAGTCTGCTTTCTCAGTGTTGGTGATGATGCCTATGACCATGGACAGGTGGAAGGAAACCCCACTACATTTTTATTCCTTTGCTATGAGACCATGAAAAGTTTCATGGGGACCAGCGTCTTGTATCAGAGGCTTGCAGATTATATAAGCAGGGAGCAGGAACTTATGAATTGGTGCAGTGACTATGGAGAACCTTCTGGAAATACATAGAGTATTGGAAGTGCATAGCCTTTCAGTAAGAACCCATCCATCTGGGAACTATAACAAAATAATTAAACCAATTAACAAATATGCATATGAACAAGTATAATTTTATCCTAGTTTAGAAGTCCAAGGAATGAGCTAAGTAAATTATGGTACGGTTACATGGCAAACCATATAATGAACTAATATCACTGTCTGTAAACAACTACTCTTCGCCATTAAATAGAATGAGGTCAAATCAATTAAATGCCTGCAATATATTACAGTGGGAAAAATGTGTTACACAAATATATAACTTCACAAAGAACCTGCTCCGTTTCATTTTTAATTGCTAGTTTAATTGTAGTATAATTCATGCACTATACTGTTCACCCCTAAAATATGCAGGTGACAGCCATTTGTGTCATCTATTTTCAGTACATCCCTCCCCAAAGAAATAACTACTTATCAGTCGCCGATCCTCTTCCCCTCACCCATCCCATCCCCTTACCCTGCATGGTCTCTGAACCCACTTACTACCTCTGAATTCACCTGGCCTAAGACTGAATAGTCTTTGTGACTGGATCCTCTCATTTAAGAAAGTTTTTAATATGTCTATGTTGTGACACGTGTCAGCATTTAATCTTCTTTTATTGTTAAATAATATTTTCTATGATTGCACTACATTTCCTTTTCTTATCCATCAGCAGATAGACATTTGGGTTGAGTTGTTTCCACCTTATGAACATTATGAATAGTAACGCTAGGCATTATGTGCAAGTTTTGAGCTGAATACTATTTTCGTTTTGCTAGGGCGTAAACTGAGGAGTAGAGTTTCTGTGTCTTACAGCTACTCCCTGATTAACTTTCTGCAGGAACTCTTAAATTTTATTTTGTAGCTCCCAATGACCGCATGACTCCGAACTTCTTTTCATTGGTGTTTTGGAAAATTCTAATTTACTTTTTTAACTCTTACATGAGCAAATACACTTAGGAGGTGATAATATCAACATGTTTATAATGCTTCTGTCTGGGGGATGGTATTTACCACTTTCTACTGAGTCTCTGCATCCGACAGGTTTCTACCAGAGGAACAGACACAGTAGGATGAGTGGATGAATGAGGAGATGGGTGGGTTGGTGGGTGGAAAGATAAATGTATGGTCAGCAATGCCCAACCCCTACAGGATGAGAAAAGAAAGGACAGACTAGACGTCCTTAGGCCAATCCATAGGCTCAGTTTTTTCTCCCTCGGGTAGACCTGAGGTTAACTCCAGAAGCCTTCCAACTGATAAGAGGAGACCCACCCCAATGGTCTAAAGAATCTTTTCTACTTTAAGTCAATTGGTTGTAGATGCAATTATGTATTCAAAAAATCCCTTCTCCATAATGCTTAGGTTACAGTTTGACCAAAAAACAGGCTACCATACCCTATCCCAATTGATACAGATGACAATCACAATCCTCTTCTATATTAATTGATTATTTTAATGGGGTTTATTACATGTTAAACTACAAAGCCAGTATTTATTTTAAATATTCTTTTTTATGTAGTGGTATCTCTAGTTTCACACCTGATTAATGACTGTGACTTGTTCACCTTGGTGTTCACAGTAAGGCTCAGAGTGGTGGTTTGTACCTCGCAATCCCTTCATATGGGTTAGACTAAGACTTGCATCAATTCCTTAGCTGTGAGTCCACATAAAAACTACAGAAGTGGGGAGGATATACTTCAGCGATAGCACATCTGCTTACAACCAACATATAAGGCTCCAAACTTGATCGCTAGTAATGATTTTTTTTAAAGCATAGGAGAAAATTATAAAAATTATATACTTCAAAAATGAAATCACACAGATTGAATATTTCCTTTCCAATGAGCAAAGTGGGAAGGAAGGGACCAAACCAGACTGGAATTCAGCAGGGCAAATGGTAAACCCTCTTCTCCATGTTGGGCATCAGATGCATGTGGTGGCAAGATGTGGACCTCAAGGTCTTGGCGGACCCCCACCCCTCACTCAGCCTTGGTGGCCAAAGCCTATACTGCCTTCTGCAGCTGGCTGTGATCACAGGCAGAAATTTCCTCAGCAGATGTTCCTTGTCTCTGCTTTCCATGACATCCCAGGGTCTCTGTTGCAATTTAGGTTTCACCCTTATAGCTTCTCACCGTGCCCTTTCAGAGGGGCATACCTGCAAGCATGTTAATGCTGCCATGCAACGGTGTGGCTCCCTAGGCTTTCCTTAGTAATCTTCATGGACACCTCCACCACCCTATAACTCTTGCATTCTAGATGCCTGGGAAAACTAGCATCAGGTGAACGATGCCAAAGGACTGTACTTAGGAGGAAGTAACCAGGTCTCCTAGAAAATAACCTCGGATATCTCTGTGTACACAGATGACCAAACATAGAAAAAATGCTTCCCAGGTAGCCCTGTATAGCCAGGTTCTCCAGAGTGCTCGTCTCAAAGCCAAGTCTCTCCAGTGAGTAATAATGAGCCATTGATGGATGCCACAGAATGATTCCTGATATTTCCTTCAGAGCCAAATATTTGGCTTCCTTTTAATGGTGCTAATTTCCCTACCAAGCACAAACGTAGTCCTTTTCTGTTCATATGGCAAGTTTCTTTCTATTCCCTCTGCTCTGAGTTTTGCTAAATTGGGTTAAAAGAAACCAGCAATATCCATGCCACAATGTGAATGTTTTACTCCCTCGAATGTCCTATAGCAGATTAGTTTGTCAACTTGAAATTTAGCCTTACAGAAACTCTCAGGGCCTGGGAAGAACGCAGAGTCCTTTGCTAGAATTTAAAGTCATGGCTCCTTGTCCAATCCCTAATAGAATCCTCATTCCATGGGAAACCTCATGAGAACATTTTTTTACTAGGAGCATTTTTATTGGTGTTCTGGACTTCTATTCTCTCTTCACAATTTCTCGCTGAGCTCTGCTTACAGCATTGTAGGGTTTCCTTAGCCTGTATCTCCCAAGTTTCTTCCACAATCCTGTGCCACAATTTCTGAACAACATAACCAGGAGTTAGCCACAGCAATGAGCCTCCTTCTTAGTATCAATAATTTTCTATGTTAGTAAGTTTTCTGTTGCTATGACAAAATGTGTGAGAGGGACAACTTAAGTGGGACGGATCTATTTTTTTGCTAGACATTCCAGAGGCTTCCATCCATGGGCAACTGGCCCTCTTGCTGTGAGGCAAAGCATAACAACAGAGAGCTTAATGGAGCAAAGCTGCTCATCTTATTGCAAATGGGAAGCAGGGAGAGCAGAGCACGAGGGTCTGGAGACAAGATACACCCCTCAATGACCTATTTCCTCTTACTAGGTGCCACACCCTAAGCCCATTCATCTATGATCCCACTGAAGAGATTATCATTCTCATGATATTGCTACCTCTCAACAGGGCTACTGCTGGGGACTAAGGCTTACAAGAACAATTGTGGCTGCATCTGGGGTTCCCACGAGCAATTCCTACAGCCTTGCCATCTCGAGAGCTTTACTCAATCCCATCTGCTCGCTCACTTCACAACATTTATAAACTAGGACTACTAATCAGACTACTGCAGACACTAATTGGTAAATGCTCACAAAGTGGTCCCTGCTATACTGTTCTCCTTTTCCTAAGAAATCCCAATGCTCAACACACTCTCCTCTTTTAACAGGCTAATGTCAGAGTGACTTCTTCCAAAGAGAATTGCAGCCCCCAAACTGATGCTGCATGGCCCAGGGACACTCTAGACAATGCCAAAAGTGTGGACCAACAAGCCCAGATGGGAAGCTTGCCTGGGACCATTCCAGAAAGTTCTCCATCTCCCAGTAAAATAAATGGGAGAGTAAATTCAGGTAACCTCTGCCTCTGTTCTTGTTGATATCACCCAGACATCTGGTAGACCTCTAAATATATAATTCATGTATCTGTTGGCCCATTGATCACTTCTTATTGGGTCATAGTGTATTTTAAATAGCCAGATTCTTATCTCCAAGACATGAGAATTTAGTCTTAGGTCTTTATCTTGTGAGTAAGTAATGCTAGCCATTAATCTTGTGGATAAAGTAATTAAAACCATCTTTTTTTTAAAAAAACAAGAGTCCTTTTTGAGAATTGGAAACATGTTTTAGGAGTAGAATTCACAGGGGTTAAGGGAATGTAAACCCCACTGTGTTGTCATCTTAAGAGAGAGGCTTACATTTGTAAGAATAAATAAAAACCTTCATTAAACTTCCCCCTTACCTCTCCCCATCCACAACAGCAGCAAATACACAGTAAAAACGTAGAAGAAGTAATTATGATCTAGTGTGCTATTTAAAAACTATCTGTGGTCCTTCTGATGCAGTGCTGTGGTTTCCCATCCTTTGAGTTCTTCCTTGCTGTTGAGTGATGACATCTTATTTATAGTTGGTCAACCATTGGAACAAAATGAACAGCACAGATCCAGAGGGAGAGAATATTGTTTTAGTTAGGAGAAAAACTTTTATTCCTTGTCCCTGTTGTTTCTCCTCTCACTACAAGTTAGGATTCAAATAGGGGCCAGAGTGATGGCTTAGTGGTTATGACCGCTTATGGCTGGTACTGAGGACCTGGGCTTGGTTCCCAGTGGCAAATAAGGTAGCTGACAACTTGTAACTCCAGTTCTAGGATATCTACCTGATACAATAATGCTTGTATGTATACGGGGTACATGTGTATAGGCTCATGTATGTGTGTAGAGATTCACATCAGGTATCTTCTTCAGTTGATACCTGCCTTATATAGAGAGACAGAGTGTGTTAGGAGAGCCAGAGACTACTGTTTTAACTAGCCATCTGTCTCTGGGGGTCCCTGTCTCTGCTTCCTGCATGCCGGCACTCCAGGGGGAATATTACATTTACCCAGATTCTCGGGATACAAACTCTAGCTCTTAGGCTTGCACAGCAAGTCCTTCCCCTGCCAAAACATCTTTCCAACCCATTTTCTATCTTTTAAGGCCTTGATATATGCAAGCCATTAATTTCCTACACTGTTCCTCCATTTTGGGTGGTTTTGTGCTCCCTAAATTTACTATGGTAACCAAGAATGCCCTTTTATATGAGGGTTAATCTCAATTTTCAACTTGATTGGATTAAGAAAAGCCTCAGACAGACACATCGGTGAGGATGATTTCGGAGTGGATAAACTGAGAGAGGAAGACCCACAGTGGGTATGGATGGCACCATCCCATGAGCTGGGGTCCTAGACTGAATAAAAAAGGAAAAAAGGGAGGAAAACACCCAAGCACAGTCTATGCTGTTTGGTCAGTGCCACAGACCAAGCTGCACCCAATGGCATACCTTCATCTCCTCGAAGACTGTACTTCTCCAAACTGTAAGCCAAAATACAACCTTCCTTCCTCCCTTAAGTTGCTTTTTGTCAGCTAGTTAGTCACAACAATGAGATAACATACTTCGTAATAAAATAGAAACACGGGTTTTTTTTAAAAACCCCTCCCTCAATAAGCTTCAATGTTCCAAGAAAACAGAAGAACGAGTTGAAATGATTGGCATTTCCTAAGACTCTGTCTATATTAGTTACTGTACTTGTTAAGACAAATACTTTAGTAGACTCACAAGACATTGCGTTAGAATGGTTACATTCATTCCTTTTTGTTAGCGGCACCCTTTTAGAAACACATCTGGGAGAGAGTCTGAATACTGTGGTCCAACTACTCATATTTAAGAGGGAGAATAGTGAGATTAAGAACTTGGTGTTGAAGTTGGATTCAGTCCTAGTTACCACTCTAACTAGTCTCATCCCCTTGAACAATTAACCTCTATCATGTCAGTGTACTTATCGGTAAAACAGGGATAATAGCACCTCTCTCACAGACTGGTACTTGAACTGGATGCTAGACAGACAGATTATAAAGCTCTTAGCGCAGTGCAGGTGAATAAACACTCAATAAGTGGTAGTTATTACCATGTGAACCCTTCCCGGTAGGTCCACCTTTTTTCATTTGTCCTGGGTTTGGGTTTGATATGGGGTCTCAAATATCAAGGGATAACGTGAAGCTCCAATTCTCCTTCCTCCACCTCCTAAGTTCTATGGTTATAGGCAGGTGCCCCACTCTAGGCAAATCTATCTTTTAACACCAGTGACAACAATAAAATCACCCTGATTCCATGGACGTATTTACCTATGACCTTTACTAAGTTCTAGGTCTGCTTGCACGTTTGAGCGCTTCCTGTAAGACTCGGTGAAGAGCACTTTGCAGTGAGAATGGCCTGGGTTTCACACACCTACAAGGCTGAAGAGCCAGCTCTGGAAAGTACTGGGCTGGTGGCCCTTTACTGATGCCATGCGATGGTCAGTCAGAGCGCTCTCTCGTGACAGGTGGATTAACGGCCTGAAATGAGAAACAGCTGGTCAGCATATGTAGCCATCTCTGCATATGTTTTCAAACCACAAAAAGCCACAAAAGTTGTCTTTGTAATCACGGAGGTTAGGAACATGTGTGAGGCCTCCATCCCTTGAACACAGTGGACTGTTTTAAAAACGTTCACTTCAGAAGACTCTGCACAGTGTCATTTCTGACTTGAGAAGCAGAGCCTTCTTTGGGACACAAGCCTTCACCCTTTGTTTTATGATCTGAAGGTGTGGAGGTGGCCGTTTCTTCAAATGGATGATTTGCAATAAGGAGGCCCCCTGAAGAGTGCAGTTCGTAAATCCTCTCCTGTGACTGGTTCCAAGCCTCATCTTTAAAATCATTAATAAGATCTAGTTCTAACCCTGGTCCGGTTCAAGAACTCTTTCCAAAAAAGCACGCTTTCTCTCTGTAGACTTAGCAGATGGTGAAACTGTATACCAGGGTTGCAGAGCCAGGCAGCCCTTGGCAACTTCATGCTGTTTACTTTCTGTGTACAAAGCATAGAAACCAAACTGCAGCTCATAAGAGTCACCTTAAGAATGTCTCCAGCCTTTGCTGTTGTTGAGCTTTGTAATTAGTGGAGCAAATCAGTGACATCTGGCCCGAGTATATGAAAGTTGTTACAACAAAAAGACTAAACGTGGCAACACCGAGACAAGACTTGATTCTGTTCACATGAGACTTCTTACAAAAAGAACAGATGATGCCGATGCATGCCCTCTGTTAAGACAGCAAAAACTTGAACTTCAAAGAATTACAGAGCTTTATAATGGAAACCAGATACTAGGGTTGGAGATAGGCACTGCAAACCTAAGTTCAATCCTTGGAATCCCCATGGTGGAAGGAGAGAACCAACTCCCTCAAAACACACAAGCTGGCGCACACGTGCACACACATGCGTGCACGCACACACACACACACACACACACACACACACATGCATGCACACACACAATGAATAAGTCAATTGTAAAAGTATGTAAAAAGAAACAGGATATTTAGAGAAAAGTGTTGAGACAAGATTTGATTCACTGACTTGAGTAAGGCATCCATTTAGCATTTTAAAATTATTTACTTGGTGAGTGTGCATGTAAGTGTGTGAGGATGGTGCATGTGTGTGCTGTGTATGCTAGAGTGTGCACGGGTGCACATGCCTGGGAGCACAAAGGCTAGAAAAGGATGTCCCAATGTCCTGATCTATCACTCCCCACTTTGTTCCCTGGAGACAGTGTCTCTTTCTGGGCCTGGAGCTAGACTGATGGCAAGCAAGGCCCAGCGATCCTTTTGTCTCTATGTCTGCTCCCCTACAAAATGCTGGGGTTGTAGGCATGATGACTGTGTGGGACATTTTACACTGGGCACTAAGGATTTGAACTTGGGTCTTCATGATTTTGCAATAAGCTCTCTTACCCACGCAGCTAACTCTCCAGCCTCCATCTAGTTGAGTGATAAACTCTTTACTCTTAACTTTCTTTCTTTATTCTTTTCCTTTTGGAAGATCCAGTGGCCAATGAACTAATCAATAAAGCCCAACTCCTGGAGAGTCGAGAGCGACCGAAGTCATCAGACATCCTGGAAGAACTAATTGTCCAAGGAATCATACAGAGCCGAAGCAAAGTATTCAGAAATGGAGAGTCATATGATGTCATGGCAAGTGATTTTGTAATTAATGTTTGCTTATACTTAAAATTAGCAATAAAATATGATTGATCACAACTCGTTATTTCTGGCATATAGGACCTACAGTATGAATGATAGTATTTATCTAAGCCAGATTTTTTTTATTCCTCTGCATACTGTGATTCTCAGTGGATTCAGAATCACCCTGATCATTAATGATTAATGAAGCCAATAAAACATTCTTCAGGCTTTACTAAATTTGGACATAATAAGTCCCAGTAAGTAACGAGCTTTCATCCTGTCAGCAATGTTTATTAAGCGTTGCCTTGTAGACCATAAAACTAAATTGCAGTTTATCCAAAAGTAAAAAAATGCCAAAGCTCCAGCAGATATGCCGACATGAAAACAGGTGCAGCCATAAGGAAACAGGAAGGTTCCAGAAATTACTGTGCCATTAACTTTTCTTTGTTGATTCATGGTGTTTTGTTTGTCACTGTTTGGTGTTAATGTGAAAAATATTTTCCTCTGATTTTAACTGACTTGATGAAAGTTTCCAGCTCTAACCTCTTATTTAAGTGAACATGTGCATGTGTGTGCCCATGCGCGCGCGCGCGCACATGTGTGAGTGTGTGTGTGTGTGTGTGTGTGTGTGTGTGTGCGTGTGTGTACTCGTGTGTGCACGCATGTATGTGTACATGGCATACATGTGGAGATCAGAGAAGAACCTCAGATGCTTGTCCTTGGATATTTTCCACCTTCTATTTGAGATAGGGTCTCTTATTGGCCTGGAACTTTGCCACCTAGGCAGGCCCACTAGTTTTCAGGGATGCACCTGTTTTCTACACCCGTTTCATGCCGGGGATTACAGGAGTGTCCCTCTGCATCCAGCTTTTTATAGGGATTTTGAGGATCAAAAAAAAAAAAATCTCAGGTCTTCACACAGGCTGAGTCATGTCTGCAGCTCTAAAATTTTTAGTAAATTCCCTATAAAACTTTGAAGAGAAGTAAATATTTGGTTTGTTGGTCCTTTTGTTTTTAAGCCAAGGCTCCCAGCTATCACTTGACTCAGGCAAAATCTTTTCTAGAGCTGTGACCCTTTAATACAGTTCCTCATGTTGTGGCGACCCCCAGCCATAAGGTTATTTCATTGCTACGTCATACCTGTAATCTTGCTACTGTTATGAATCATATTGTAAATATCTGAGATGCAGGATATCTGATATGTGACCCCCCAAAGGGGATGAGAATTGCTGGGCAAGAAGAAAAGAAAAAAAAACCACAACAAAGCAGTGGAAAGAAGGCAGAGGGAAAATGAACAGAAAAGAAAAGAAACAGAAAGGTGGAAGTGGAAACCAGAAGTTTAATCCAAAATTGTATAGAAAACAGTTGGTAGTAATTATGTAAATCAGCACCATCTGTAGGTCAAGTCTCTAACTGCTTACGCTAATGCCCGAGTCTACATAGGGAAAACTCAAAAATTAAAGCCAAGATGGCATTCTCTTTATTACAAAACAAAGTAGGGCCTGAACAAAATATGTGTAGAAGGGAAAAGACCGCCAGTGATAAGAGGAAGTGGGAAAAGGAGAGGGTAAGAAGGAGCTTTAGAACACCATTAGTGTTGATCTTAATTGTCAACTTGATGCGCTCTGGACCCACCTGAGAAACTAAGCTCCCGGGAGGGAGCATTTGATCAGGCTGATGGCGGCAGGAAAAACTGTGGGCAGCACCATTCCCTACACTGGGATCCTAGACTGTAAGGAAAAGGGGGCAGGGGGCGTGAGCTGAACATAAGCAGTTGGCACTCTTTGCTTTTTGGCTGTGGATGCAATGTGACCAGCTGCCTCACATTCCTGCAGCGGAGACTGAAGGAGATTCCATCTCACCCCGGACACAGGATTGGGTACAAACCACAACCCAACACCTGTTTTCTCAGAGAGAGCCTTTATTAATCGAGGAAGAAAAGTTAGTGTAATCTTTGAGAAGAGAAAAAAAGGAGATTTTGTTAGCATGGGCTAAGATGCAGTGGTGTGTTCTGATTGGGCATGTTGAGTAGGTGAACCAAAGGGGGCTTTTGATTGCTAGACTTGAATGCTTTGATAGCTAGACCTTGGTGGTCAGCCTCAGGAGGAGGAAGTGGCCAAGTAAGGGAGTAGACCTTGGTGGCTAGCTTTAGGAATGCAATCTAATGGTTTTTAGCAAGGCAGAGGGAATCGGGGAGAAGGGCAGGGCCTGCCAGAGCCGTGCTTACCACACTCGAGCTGGCCAGAGTCCCTTCGGAGATGTTCTGGCATGGTGGTCTGTACTTGCAACTGTGAGCCAAAACAAATGTTTCTTCCTGAAGCTTCTTTTAGCAGGTTATTTTATCACAGCAATGGAAAAGGAAAATGCTATTTGACATTTCCACAATATTACCACAGTTCAGTACAGTTTGGATGATGATAAATATCCAATTGTATTTGGAAATGCTAGAAAAAAAACAGCTCTAATAAAGAAGGGGAGAGGGTATTTTTTTCCCCAGCTATAAGTGAGTCTCTGGGGATCAGAGAAAAGAAACGATGTCAAAAGATGGGAGAGCGATTCAAGTGGAGGAAGACATATGGAAACACTCTGTTGCTAAGCGATGCCTCCTTAAGGGAAACGCAGTAACTGCTTGATGCTAACACCAGTGGGAATAAAATTACAACTCACCTTCATGAGCCACTCACCAAAGGTGAATGAGCTCTGACTTGTATCTAACAAGGGAGCGCACAGGACGATTAGTATAAGATATTGCGGGAGAAATCTCCCTGTTCACGACAATGATGGGCTTCAGTTTTTGTATCATTAAGTGAACTAAAGGCAAATTCTGCTACAATAGGGGATATGAATAGAATAGAACAGAATAGAACAGAATAGAATAGAATAAAATAGAACAGAATAGAGAGCAAGAGTGGGACATCCTGAAAAGGACTCAATGTCACAGGCAATAAGTGACGTGTACCACAATTTCCCCCTCTACGGTATTAGACCCACATATCCTAGGGTGAGTCAGGCTTGCAACAAGCCAGAGAAGCAATACACAGGCCTGGTTGTTTTAGAAAGTCAACATGGGAAGATTTTAAAACTCCCTGAACCCGGATCCTACCTTGGACTAGCACCTAAGCATAGGGCTTGGCTCTCGTGCCTTCAGAGTCTTCTAGATGACTCTGTGTGGCAGCCCAGCCTGAGAACCCACCACTCTAACCATGAACTTGCATATGACTGTTGAGATCATCCTGAGGTGGGACTGGCTGAAGCATTCGTCGTTGTAGTCCACAACGCTATGGTAAGAGAGAATCCTATCGTATTCTGGAAAAATACAGTTTCAAGAAAAGAGGCTGAGATTGTGCCCAAAGCCTCACGGCAAGGAAGAGATGTGGGTGCTGGTGTCACGTGAGCTTGAGTATGTAACAGATCACATACTTTAATTATTTGGGGAGAAGCTAGAGACTAATTTAAAAGGTCACAGTTAAAACTGAAGGATGGATGAGGGTCATATAAAATCTGAGAAGTTACACTGTTCATACTTTGAAGCAGTTAGTATTTTTAGAAAGCTTCAAAATTGACTAAAAATGGAACCAAGGGACGGAGGGAAATAGAGAGAAATGATTTTTAAGTGGACACAAACGCCAGCCGCCCTCACGGCTCAGTGGATCCAGTTAAACATTCAATAGCGGTTCTTCCTTGCTCCCGGGAGTTCCAGCTCTCTTTGCTTCCCTTATCTGAGGCAGAATCTTGCTCTACAGCCTGACTGCTCTCAAGCATATCATCCTCCTGGGTCAGCTGACCAAGTGCTAGGATTACAGGTGTGTGCCAGCAGGCCTAACTGGGGGAAACATGAGTAAATGTTACGGCCGTCTAGAATAAGCGTGACAGTACTTTAAAAACAAGAAGGTCAGTGTGGGGCACTGGCATTCACAAACACAGGAGAACTCTGGACAGAGGCCTGTCCTCTCCCTGGCCCTCTTCTCGTCCTTTACCACGTTTTCCCTTGAAGTATAACAGAATAAGGATGCTAGAAGTGAGGCACCTTCATTCTTCTAGCATGGGAGCATCTTAGGAAACCAGTCTCGTCTCACTTGGCTAGGGAATACCTCCCCAACACGCCCTTTGATGCCCCCCCATTTTATCACTTATGCAGTCCTCTCTGGATAAACAGTTATCCAGAGATAACTGCATGTTTGTACTTTGACCTGAAGTCCCCTGAAAAGGCAACGCCCACTCGTGTTAAGGACTCCGCAGTCTGGCTTACTGATAGAACGGTGATTGTGGAGAGCTGGGGTGCTGTAGACCCTGACTCTAGTCCTTTTCACAACCATTGACCACTCCCCCTCTGTCTCTGGCTGGGCATCCCTTTCAGCTTTAGATAAAACCCTCAGAATGCATCACTAGGTTGACACACCTAGCTTCCACCAACCTAGAGGTCCAGAGTGGAATCAGACAGTGTCTAAACTGACAGTACAGAGTCCCCTGCTTCGCTGAGCGATGCCCTTGATAAGCACCTTGATTCATGACTGTCTTTCTTCTGCTACCATAAGAGCTGATGAGAGCATTTCCGTGAACAAATGCATAGTCTAGGGTACACTGAATCCATGTACCCGGGCCATGGTCATTCATATTTTGCTCAGAATAAAACTAACCCTCATTCCCACGGGAGCAAAAGCCATGTTTCGCGGCAACAGTAATAATGGATGCGGTGCTTACTTAAGAGTTAAAGTGGTATGACATAAATATTAAGAGCTGGGGAGATATCTCATCAGGTAAAGTATTTGCTGTGTAGGCATGGAGACCTGAGTTCAGATCCCCGGTGCCATATGACTGCAACGAAGTTCTTGGGAGACAGAAACAGGCAGATCCCTTGGAGCTGGCTGATCACCTGGTCTTGAAAAGCTCCAGGTTCCCTGAGAGACCCTGTGTGCCAGCTGGTTTTATGTCAACTTGTCACAAGCTGAGGTCATCTAAGGAGAGGGAACTTCAACTTTTAAAAAAATGCCTCCATAATATCAGGCTGTAGGCAACCCCGTAGAGCATTTTCTCAATTAGTGATCAATGGAAAAGAGCCCAATTCGTTGTGCATGGGGACACCTGCGGCGGTGGTCCTGGGGTCTATAAGAAAGGAAGCTGAACAAGACATAAGGAGCAAAGCCAGTAAGTAGCCCTTCTCCTTGACACCCCACCCCCTACCCCCAGCATCAGAACCTCCAGGGTCCTGCCCTGCCTGAGTTCCTGTCCTGACTTCCTTCAGTGATGAACAGTGCTGTGGGAACTGTAACCAAAACAAATCCTTTCCTCCTCAAGTAGCCTTTGGTTATGGTCTTTCATCACAGCAACAACAACCCTAAGAAACACACCCTGTCTCAGTAAACAAAATTGAAAGCAATAGAGGAAGAGAGTCAACATCATCCTCTGGCTTCCACATGTGCACACATAGCCTGGCATGCATACCTGCATACAAACGTGCGCACACGCACACATGTGTGCGTACACACACACACACACACACACACACACACACACACACCATCTGCATGCACATATGGAGAAGAAACCATTAAGAAGCTGAATTCCAGCTCAGAAAAGGAATCCCCCTGGTATTTAAAAGCATTATAATGAGACTTAGAGTGATCTCACTGTAGGTGTGCCTAGGTTTTATGTGACTATGTTAATGTGTGTGGCAAGGGAGAACAACCTTTGTGTTGATCCGTGCCTGCCTTCCATGCATTCACAAGGTGCCTTCAGGTGGCTTTGATCCCAAACTCGCTCTCCTGCAACTCTTAGCATTACCCTGCCTTCTTTTTTACAAACTGGGTGAATTCGTAACTAATTCTTTCTGTCTGGCCAAAGTTTATTGTCATCTCTGTCACCTTTGATGTAGTTAAGGAATTCACATCACAGTAGCATCCCTAATATTATTTTCTGAGCCCCGTGGGGTAGTAAGGAGGAAGTTGGCTGAGTTAGGACTCAAATATCATGTCAGTGGTCAAAATGAGCATCCTCACTGAGGTCTAGAGGGCAAAGAATAGGAATGACCACCCATGCTACAGGAAGCGCTGGCCTCTTCTGTGCACAAGACTCCTTTAGGAAGCATAACCAGGTGGGTTCATTTGTAGGTCAAGAGCTAATTAGGAAAGCTTTAAGGAACATGCAGCTGACGTAAGACGGGCCTGTGCACATTAGCCGGGCCAAAAATGCAATCCAAATCTTAGTGTCTAATGTTGTGCTCAGGATTGCCAGTCTTCTGATATTATTTCCAAAGAAAACAATTTAACTGATGGCTTTTCTAGACCTCAGGGTATTTGAGGCTAGGGTCTAGACATCTCTGTGCATAGGGTGCACTGCGTTGTCACCTATGAGCACCAGCACTTCATAGGCTCTGCCACTTGAACTTCATTTGTAAAGAATACAAATCTGTTTATAGGGGTCCTTTCATTTTGTTTTCTTTGTCTGTTTTGAAGCAAGGTTTCACGTCACCCAGGCTGGCCTTGAACTCACAATATAGCCAATGATGGTTCACCACTTCCACCTTCAGAGGGCTGGGATCACATCCATGCTCCACTAACCCGATTTATGCAGTACTGGAGATGAACCCGGCATCATCGTTCAGGCTACAGAGTGAGCTTCCCCCAAGCCAGGTCGTTATGGTGATGGTTTGAGCCTAACGTATCCAACTCAAGAACGAACATGGGTCTCCGAGATAAAAGTCCACATCTCAAGGGGAGGCAGAAGTGACTCCACAGGCTCTATTTGGGGATAGTCACAGGAAGCATCTTCCCCAGTCAGAAAATCCAAACTGCTCTCAGAGCTCCTGACTGGCTCACAATTTCTGTCAAGATTCAGACTGCTTTGAGATGTCTGTCGTGTCGTTCCCTCATTGGCTTTTGGGTTGCCTTTTGTTTTCTTCTTTTTCTGTGAGTGAAAATCCCTAGAAAAAAATTATGTGTTAATTTCGAAGTATTTCTGATTGACCTCCATAGCGGGTGTGTCCTTCTTTCTGGGGACAAAGGTAGCTTTTGCCAGGAGGAAGCTTAACCAGATGCCATAAAAATAATATCAAATGAGGGCTGGGAGAACTCGCTTTAATGAGTATCTCAGTCCCCATCTAGCGAAAAACTTCATACTACCTAAAATCATCCAAGGTTGTAAATGGCTACAAGTTCAATGAGCGTTTTCCTTTTAAAAGACTTTCGGAGATGAGGCTAGGATGGCTCACTGGTTGAGAGCACTGGCTGCTCTTCTAGAGGTCCTGGGTTCGATTCTCAGTACCAATGATTCATAGATCCATGGCACTCTAATTCCGGGAAACACAATGCCATCTTCTAGTCTCTTTGGGCACTATACAGTGTACAGACATTCATGCAAGCAAAATACCCTTAATAAAATGAAAAAAACTTTAAAGACTTTCTGGGGATCCTAAGTCTCAGTTGTAGAAACATAGCGATCCTCTGTCCTGTCGTGACTGTGTAGTTTCTTTGTCTACCTGATTCATTTTCCTTATTCTGAAGAATCAGTCTTTAGGAAATTATAATAAATATTAATAGATCCATTGTCTTTAAAGAGAAATCTTCACAGAGATCACCCAGAATGATACATTGGTTCATTTTATAGTGAAGACTTGGAGTTCATTAAAAACTCCCCCAGTCATAATAAATTTATATACATTGACCTAGAAAGATGTCCATATTAAATGAAGAAAGCAATGTGGATGGTGTGGATGGTACCAACATCTTTAGATCTTATTTAGTATTGCAGATGACATGCATATATCCATATATATATATGCATTTATATACGTGTGTGTGTGTGTGTGTGTGTGTGTGTGTGTGTGTGTGTGTGTGTATGAACAGCAATTACAGAGAATATCCAGAAAGACACAGCAAACTCTTTAAAAGGTTCTTGCTGAGGGGCTTGAGAGATGGCTGAGTAGGAAAAGGATGTTTGTGTATTGTTTTAATTTCCAGTTATAAATGCCTGCTATTAAGCTGTATTTTGGGGAAAAGATGCAAGTTTAAAAAAAAACACCTTTGTAGCCCTTTATTATCATTTTACTTTTTGTAACTAGAAAGTCTCTATCACTTTTCTGAACCCCTGAAATAGTGGTTGCTCATGTAAAATGGGAATTTTTACTCTTGTCATGAAAGTATTTGTCAGACATCCATAGCAAAGCCTAGCATAGAGTTGTTGCTCAATAACAGCTAAAGATCTCTCTCTTCATTATAAGATCAAAAAGTAAAAAAGTTGATCTCCAGCACGTGAACGTAATTGGTAACACACAGAGTATTATGAAATCAATTGCTATCATTGATGATTATAAATCAACCAACCAAAGTCACAAATCTGAATTTCTTACATTGAGCTAGACTTTCACATCCCCATCTCCATATTTTTGTTCAGTTCATGAGTCCTCTTCTATCTGGCTTCAGGAAGCATGTTCTCAGCCTTTGTGCTAATGGCCTGGTGTTTTTAAGGCATCAAATGCATCTTAGCACTGTCACTTCTGTGGTGAGGCCACCACAAGGTCTCAGCAGGTGATGGTACAGATGCCTAAGCTGGGGCAAGAGGATAAGCAACTCTACAAAGTTGTCCTCTGACCTCCACCACATGCAGTGACATGTTCATGCCCTGTACACACACACACACACACACACACACACACACACACACACACACACACACACACACAATAGTAATAGTAATAATAGTAATAGTAATAATAATAATAACAACAATATTTCTGTTCTTAACAGATTCCAAGTTTTTATGGCATTCATCTGCCAGTAGGAAGTTTCCATTCTGAAATTCACATTTTAAACTGTTTCTCCTACTCATCTCTTAGGCCAAGGTAATAAACACTTCTCCATTAAAGACAAAATATCTTCCTCCAGGTGGATACTACTGAAAAGCCATTGAGAAAGCCACCAGCCAGACTGAAAAAACTTAAGGTGACAAAGGAGGTGAAGGACTTCACAATCCAAGACATAGAAGAAAAGATGCAGGCAGCAGAGGAGCGCCGAAAGGTACAAGCCACGCCTGCCGAGTCTGATTCTTGTGCCAGACCTGGCCTACCTGCAGCCTAAGACAAAAATGCATGCCCTGAGCCTGTGCATCTCGATGACCTGTGCTTTCTTGCACTTTGCTCCCCCGCCCCCCCAAAAAAGTTATTTTTGTGTTGTGCAGGAATAAATCAGCACCATGAACTCAATTAAAATCTGTTGTTTCATCTACACGGCCCAACCAAATACTATTCAAATATTCTAAATTAAGTCATTTTGGGGGGAATTACCACTGTGGTTAGAGGGAGGAGGCCAATCAGAGCAGAGGTGGGCACTGAGCTAAGAGTGGGTTCCGAAGACCGTCAGGTCAGCTCCTGCAGTTTTAAGCACCTGAGCCCACAACCTGAGGGCCACCATTCAGCAGAGACATAGCCTTCGTCCAGTGTTCTTCACTTCTGCCTCCCTACTTGGAGGCCTTAGGAGCAAGGACTAGACTATGAGGTAAACTCTAGGTTTGTTTCTTCCAATATGGGTTTCTTCAACAAATGTCTCTCTCAAGACTTGAGTAGTCAAACAGGAAAAGCAAAAGTGAGCATGGCAATCAATATGAAGGAGAACAGGGAAAAATAAAGTCACCGGGGTTCTCATTCATTATTCAATATTACTTTTTCAGACGAAAAAAGAAGAAATCAGGAAAAGGCTACGGAGTGACCGACTTCTGCCCACAGCTAATCCCTCAGATGATGCTGAGCTGGGCAGGGTGGAGGTTCCATTCGCAAAAGGCCTTCCAGCTTTGAGTGTCCCTGCTTTGGAGAGGTCATCTCTGCAGGAAGGAGAGACACTCAAGAGGAAGAAGAGCGAAAGTGATGTGGCCCAGATGAAACAGAACTACACCTGTGCAGGTTTGGAGCTTGTGGAGTCCGATGTGTACTACAACCAAGAAGACAACATATTCTGATACATCATTTAAAAACAAATAAACTTCACAACAATGGTCCATGCTCTCTGGTAGTGACAGCCTCAATGTGCCTCATGGTCTTTAAAAATGACTGCGTCTCTACTTGTAGAGGCTTCTGCCCTGGGTTTATGAATGACTGTATGAGCATCAGGGAGTGAATTTTAGTCGAGTGAATTAAAGGCTGTACTTACTAAGGAGGGATGGGAGATCAGAAAGTTGGTGTGCCCCTTCAGAATGGCTTCCAGCACTAGTTAGAGTTCTATTTGAAAGCTCCTGCCAGCTAATAATATGGATGTGTTTGTGCCAAAAGAAATTCTCCCTTTTCATTTCTGACCATGGCTGTTCTCCCTGAGGAGTCCTTTACTACAAGTTGCAAAGACGTATATTATGTTTTTTTAATGTTGTGTGTTTCTTATGTTTTAATTCTCCGCTGTTAAAGAATAAAGCAGTACCTTGAAGTTGGTTTAATTGTAGTTTAGCCTATATAATTTAAGTAATCTTTATGTAGTGGCCAAAGTAATGTCAAGTATGAAGAGTGGGGACCCTGCTCTGTAAGAGAGCACTCATCCATCACGTGACCGGCCCTGGGTCACCCTTATCACAGAGAACAAGCAAAAACAAAGCAACATAGAATTGATTGACATACCATGTGTTCTTCATTTTGAAGGAGAAAAAAACTCTGATTAGGGGGGAAGTAGGAGGAGCTAAGGGGGCAGAGATCAAGTCTGTGCTTCCACTCTTCCCCATAGGCTCTCTGAGCTCAGGAGCTTGCTACACTCATCTTCCTGGATTTCTCTTGGTTCTCCCCTCTTTTTGCCACCTGTATCCAGTTAAGAAGTGGGTCTTCTAAATTTACATTCTGAAGATCTCGTCCATTTGTTTTTACACTTTTCTCCCCTCCCTACCTTATCTATCATCATTCAATTGTTTTCTTAACCTCTACACAGCTGAGGTCGGTTTAAGACCTTTGCTCCTGGCCCCTATACCTTAATTGTCGGAATGTAGATACATATTGCCTGTGTCGGTGGCTCAGATGGATAGTGAGGCCCACTGATGAGTAAAAGACCAATGGTTTGTTTCCACTCTTGGGCTGGGATTGTAGCTTAGTTTGTAGAGAGCTTGACTTGTATGCACAAATCCAGGGTCCTATCCCCAGCACTATGTAAACTGGGTATGGCAATACGCAATCTGAGCACTTGGGCAGATCAGAAGTTCATGGTCAGCTTTAGCTATGTAATCAATTCAAGACCAACTTTGACTACATGAGAGTCTGTCAAACAAACAAACAGACTCTAAATTGCTGGTAAAGAACTTAGAATTTACAGTTCACCCAAATTGTACTTGCCCTAGTTTCTTAGAATCGGAGCATGGGTCTTCTATGCTCCTTTTCCCTTTATGACTATTGGTAAATACTTTCTTGTTTCTCCTGGGTCATCTCGGAGGTCACTTACTTCCCCCACCCCTGTTTATTTCTTATTTATTTATTTATTTATTTATTTTTGAGACAGTATTTCTCTATGTAGCCTTGGTTGCCCTAGACTCATTTTGTAGGCCAGGCTGGCCTTGAACTCACAGCAATCCACCTGCCTCTGTCTCCCTGAGTGATGGGATTACAGGTGTGCATTGCCACACCCAGCTGCCCTGCTCAGTTCTTGATCTTCTCTCTTTGTCTCTCACTTTCTTGTTTATCACTCTGTGTAGGAATGCCTGACACATGTCCATCTTTAACAGTAGATTGTTTTCAGTTCCTGTAGGGGAGAGCAGTGTCTGTTCAGTGACAATGGTTCTTTTGTATCTTGTAGGCTTATTTGTACAAAGTGATCAAGGAGTAACGGTTTTTTACAGCCAACACATCTTCCAGAATCAAGAACGGCCTTTCCCGCTGGGATCCAGTAGTTGGGAACATCCTGATTTGACCTGGGGACTACATAGCATCTACTGTTTGCCTTCCTTCTGGGATTTTGCCAAAGAGCACTTTGGGCTTCTTTTTATTCGAGAATTTAGATATCCTCAGGCCAGTGAGGGAGCAGGCAAGGAAGTCATTGTAGAATCAATGGCATTTAAGTCAGTATCTACTCTTAGTGTGACCTTGGAAAAGACATATAGACTGTGCGTCCAGCTAGTCTGCTCATTGCAGATAGTCTCCATTGGAGAGATGTATCAAATGAAATAGTGATTTTAAAGTACAATGCAAACTAGAATGTCCCCAATATTTATTATAGAGTATTATTTAAACAAAGCCACATATGAGCAACACAGTGTTTTAGTATCCATCTTGGAATTCTGAGAAGGTGTTCCCATAGTGACAAGTGCTGATCTCACAAAATGGTAGAGTAGCTGAAGCAATTACACAAGGAGATAGAACACGCAGGGTATCACCCTCATGTCCATGAATAATGTTTAAATCACAAAATATATTCAGTCAAGCATGTAGTACCTGCAAATTAAATTCACAAATTCCATACGTTGAAATAATAGTTTTTCCTGAAATCTTGTGTTCTGATTTACAATTCTTAAAGTGGCTTGAATGACATGTTTACTGAAGTAAAATAGGACAGTGAGTCCTCTGTACCTATGGATATTTTTCATCAAAAGATTCAGCTAACTGTGAGAGTAAAACACTCAAAAAACAAATAGCATCTGCACTGAGCATGTACAGCCATTTTTCTTGCTGTCATTCCCTGAACTATACACTATGTATATGTATATGGCCGTTTATATGGTATCTACATGGAATTAGTTGCAGTAAGTCATCTAAAGATGACTTAAAGCATGCAGAAGGTGTTTACCACGCATACACTTCCTTACACAAGGGAGAAAGCATCTTTAGCTTTCAAGACCCATGGGGTGGCTCTGGCCCCAGTACTCTCCATAGATACAGAGGGATGACAATGTAGTGTACATGTGAGTGTTATCATTGGTGCCTCAGCTTGAAAAGCTCTCTACTTAATGTGAAACATAACATGCGAAAGAGTAGCAGAACTAAAACCTTAATGTCAGAGTACTTCTTAGTGGGAACATGGAGAAGCCTGTGGACTCTGTGTCTCGGTGAAGAATCTTGAAGGATAACTGAATATGTTCTCAGTGGTGCCAATCACATCAGTGGGATGGGAAGAGAAGTGACTGGAACATCCTGCAACAAAGTGTTTTTAATGAAACTATCTGTAAACGTTTTAGGTAACTACACTATTTAGGGTAGAGATGCACCATTCTTAAGACTCTCAGGTTGACCGTCAATTAGACAGAAAACAAAACGGATTTTTTTTCCTTTCTTTTCCTTATTCTCATCTGCTCATTAAAGCTTGTGTTTAAACCAAAGACTGTCGAGAGACATTCCCTGGGAACCTGCACCTACTTCATCCAAAGAAGCAGGTAGGCTGACCTGTAGATCTTCATGTCTCCCTCAGCTCCTCCAAATTCAATCAGTCCCCCAGTCTCACGCCTACTTTGTAAAGCATTGCCTACTAGGATCCCCTCTTCCTCTGTTTCCATCTCCAATCCACCACACAGATCTTCCCTCCAAACTTCTCTCCCACTACCCACTGCTTTATCCCAACCCCAGCAGCCATCACCGGGAACCCACAGGCCACCCCAGACAGGGAAGCAGACAGGCTGACTTCAGATCCTCACCTCTCCCTCAGCTCCTCCAAATCTAATGCCCCAGGCCCAGTCCCAGCAGACCATCTCCCGCATCTGGCCTCTCCTCAATCTCTGCCCTCATTCCCAGGGGACTAAACAGATCCTGGTGGAACATTCTGCTTTCCTCCCTCCTGTGGACCCCCTCAGTGCCTAACTCCTAGCCCATCCCCATTTTTACCTGTCAGTTCCTCACCTAAAAACACATTATACCTGGAACCACCAGTGGCCACACTAATCCCAGAATTTCCTGCCGTGCAACATACAGTCACTACACTCTCCTACAAACCAGACAGGGCAACAGAAACTAAAGAACAAAACAGCCAGTCAATAAAGACAAGACCAGGAATCAGTACCTCGAATTATAATCTTCCCAAATGCAGATGCCTAGACACCAGTGTAAAAAACATAATCAACAACAGCCAGGACAGTATGTCTCCACTCGAGCCCAGCAGCTTTACCACATCAGCCCTGAGTAGTGCAACACAAATGAAGCACAAAAAAGACCTTAAAATAACCTTTATGAGTATGATAGAAGTCCCTAAAGAATAAATGGATAACCTCCTTAAAGAAATCTCTGAAAACACAAACTAACAGTAGAAGGAAACGAATAAGACACTTCAAAACCTGAAAGTGGAAATAGAATCAATGAAGAAATATCCAAACTAAGGGAAATCCAAAAAAAATTTTTTTTTAGAAACTTGAATGGGAATGTCCCAAAGGCAAGCCCCACCATCAGAATACAAGAGATAGAAGAGAGATTCTCAGTCACTGAAGACACAATTGAAGAAATGACTACCTTGGTCAAAGAAAAGATTAAATGTAAAAAAAAAATCCTGGCACAAAGCATCCGGGAAATCCTGGACACTATAAAAAGAACAAATCTAAGAATAGTATGATAGAGGAAGGAGAAGAAACCCAAGACAAAGCCATAGAAAATATTGTCAACAAAATCATAGAAGAAAATTTCCCTAACCTAAAGAAATGTCTATCAAGATACAAGAAGCATACAGAACAGAAAATAGACTGGACCAGAGAAGAAAGTCCCTTCAGCACAATAATAAAACACTGAATATACAAAATATTATAAGTTACAGGGGAAACATATCAAGTAACATATAAAGGCAGACCTATTAGAATTATCCCTGACTTTTCAATGGACACTCTAAAAGCCAGAAGGACCTGGACAGGTAGTTTATAGAATCTAAGAAACTGCAGATGCCATCCCAGATCACAGTACATGCAGAAACTATTTGCAAATCCAGGCCTACAGAAGGTGCTATAAAAAAGGAATCACACTCAAGAATAAATAATCTCAGACCAGAAAGTCAAAAGAAGAAAAGCACACACAGACAATAATAATAATAATAATAACATAATTGAACAGGTACTGATCATTGATATCTCTCAACATCAATGGTCTCAAGTTGCCCAATAAAAAAAATAAAAAATAGCAGAATGGATGTGAAAACAAGGTTCATCACTCTACTGCATCCAAGAAATACACTGTAACAGCAAGGATAGATGTTCCTTCAAGGTAAAAGAATGGAAAAACTTATTTCAAGCAAATGGACCCAAGAAGCAAGTTGGAGTAGACATTTTAATATCTGACAAAATAGACTTCAAAGTAAAACTGATCAGAAGAGATGGGGAAAGACATAATCATCACAGAAAAAGATCCACCAAGAGGATATTATAATTATTAAAATCTATGCATCAAACACAAGGACACCCAGACTCATAAAATAAACACTAACACAGCTTAACTCACATATTGACCTTCATACACTGATAGTGAGTGACTTCAATCCTCTACTCTCACCAATACACAGGTCATCCAGACAAAAATTAAGCAGAGAAATGCTGGAGCTGACTGACTTACAAACCATATGTACCTAACAAATATTTACAGAGTATTTCACACAAACACAAAACAACATTCTTCTCAGCACCTCATGGAACTTTCTCCAAAATTGACCACATACTTGGGCACAATGCAAGCCTCAACAGATACAAGAAAACTGAAATAATGCTTTGCATACTACCAAACCACAAAAGATTTAAGCTGGATATCAACAACAGAAAGCTTACAAAGTCCTGGAAACTGACAACTTACTACTTAATGAAAAATGGGTAAAGACAGAAACTAAGAAAGAATTTAAAGGCTTTCCACAATTGAATGAAAATGAATACACAACAAATTCCAACTTATGAATGTGGTTCTAAGAGGCAAGTTCATAGCACATACGTCTACATTTTTAAAAATTGGAGAGATCGCACACTAGTAACTTAACAGCACACCATAAGGAAATTAAGGGGATACAAATTAAAAAAGGAAGAAGTCAACATATCTTTATTTTCAAATGATATAATAGTATACATAAGTGACTGTAAAAGACTCACCAGGAAACTCCAACTGATAAATATTTTCAGCAAAGTAGGGGGACACAAATTAACTCACAAAAATCATTAACCCTACTATACACGAATGACAAATAGTTGGAGAAAGAAATCAGGGAAACATCACCTTTCACAATAGCTGTAAATAATATAAAATATCTTGGAGTAACTCTAATCAAGCAATTTAAAGATTTATATGACAAAAACTTTAATACATTGGAGAAATAAATCAAAGAAGACATCAGAAGATGAAAAAGCCTTTCATGCTCATGGATCAGTAGGATTAACAGAGTAAATATGGCCACCCTACCAAAAGCAATCTACAGATTCAATGCAATCCCCATCAAAATTCCAACACAATTGTTTATTTTTTAAGATTTATTATTATGTATACAATGTTCTGTCTACATGTACACCTGCAGGCCAGAAGAAGGCATCAGATTATATTATAGATGGTTGTGAGCCATCACGTTGTTGCTGGGAATCGAACTCAGGACCTTTGGAAGAGCAGGTAGTGCTCTTAACCACTGAGCCATCTCTCCAGCCCATCCAACACAATTCTTACAGATCTTAAAAGGACAGTTTTCAGCTTCATATGGAACTACACACACACACCAAAAACAACAATAACAACAACAACAAAAAATCAGCATAGCTAAAGCAATCCCGCCTAGTAAAAAACTGCAGAAGCCTACATCATCACTGGGAAGATGCCCATCTCTGTCACAACACACTGCACAGAGAGTAGAAAAGGTGATGTCTTTGGACCATTTTGGTTAAAATGCTGTATTGGCAACTGCATCTTGCTCACCTTAATCACAGCCTGCTGGTTTATACTATCCAAGAACATTTCAAGGCCTGTATAAGCTGTACACTCCTGGGATGTAGACAGCTGGAAGGGGAAGAAAACCTAGGCCTTTACGGAAGAATATTAGGCTCCTGGATGTACCCTCTGAGAACCCTTAAGCAACAAGCTCGCATGAGTTCTTCCACAAGTGACTGCTAATTGCCTATTCCTTTCCTTCCGTGTTTTAGTTGAAAAATTTGCAATTATTTCAGTTGCTACATGTGACGGTTAGCTTTGTCAGCTTGAGGAAACCTAGAATTATTTAGGAAGAGTCTCAAGGATGGAATGTTTATATGAAATTGGGCTATGGGCTTGTCTTAATTAAACTAGTTGATACTGAATTATCCAGACCACTGTGTGTGGCACCACTCTCTAGGCAAAGGATCCTGGGCAGTGGAAGAGGGGATGAATGGAGCCAAGCACGAGTGAGTAAAGATGCATGCGTTTGTATTTCTCTCTGGTCTTGACTGTAGATGTGCTGTTTTAAGTTTCTGCTGCTTTGTTCTCCTATCAATGATGGACCCAGCACTCTGAGCTGAAACAAATTCCTTTCTTCTCTACGTTGCTTTTTGTTATGTTGTTTTATCACAGCAACATATATGAAACTATGACACCACCCTCTTATTCTAATTCATACTGTTAAAGTACCTATAGAATATTCTATTTAATTCCTTGAGGCCAGTTAGCAACTATATTGTAGATTCTCCAACAGTCTGCCTTTATAATTTCAAATAGATTATAATCTTAATGCTTAGTTATTTTGCTGTTAACCTTTGCTCTTCTCATCATTCTCATGCTTTATCTTTTTCCTTTTTTTCTTTCTTTGTTTCTTTTTTTCTTTTCCTTTTTTTTTTTTTTTTTAAAACAGGCTGGCCTAAGAGTCACTGAGATCCCTTCTCTTTGCCACCCGAGTTCTAGGATTAAAGGTACATCCCACCACGCTCAGCTCTGTCTTGTTTAATGTCTGTGAGCATTTGTGGTTTGGGTACAACATATCCTTTAGCAAATCTCTCTTTTAGCATCATCCGTGAATTCTCATGTTAAGGTTAATTTTAAAAAATTGTGTTGTTTCTTAGTTTCTCTCTTAACCTGGCTATCACACAAATAATTGAGACTGTTTTATATTTGTTTAATACTAAGCTTTACCACACAATGACTGAGCAGTCATTACTCTACTCTTAATTCCCAGAGGTAATCTGGTTTCCTTACAGCATATATCCCAGAGATATTTGCACTTTGTATCTTTCCTGATCCAACTCCTTCTCCTAATGTCTCTTGGACCTCTTCCATGGCTCAATCCCTGGCTCAATCCTCTACTTCCTTTTCTAACTCCTCCTACTCTGGCTGTCAGGAAGTCCAGCCCTATTCTCTCCCCTGCTCAGCAATTGGCTGTAAGCTGTTTTATTGACATACAAGGGGACAATTGGGCAGCAGTGCTTACACAACACTGGGACAGTAGAGTCTTAGAACAAGGATTGCAAAGAGATGTGGGAGGGTACAGAAATCAGCATTTGATTAACACAATAACCTTATGCCTACATATCCTTTCTTAGTCTAATAAAAGGCTCTTTTTCTTATAATAACAAACTATATTTAATAATATTTGTGAAAATTATTGGGTAAGATTTACATTTGTATATTTGGCACCCTTAGATAAAGTATTCTACTATCAATTTCAATCATCCTAAACAATTTAAGTTTAACTATGAAACTATAACTGTCTAGTCTTCAACCCCATCAGAGACTTAAAGAATGAATAAATATTACCTAAATGTGTAGAAAGTTCAGGCAAGCAGCTTCTAAAAGTATAGAAATGACAGAGCTATTTGGTTGCCTGGACAGTACTCCCAAATTTCTCTATAATGTTGGAACTTCTTTAGCCTTCTGGCTTAGAATATTTAACAGACTTTTTTGTGAAGCAGAAATTATGGAGAATTTGTCCTTACAAAGCTCAGCAGTTGACTATCCTGCATCCAATTTGTCCAGTTTGGGACAGTATTCTGTCTGTAATTTACACAAGGACATTTTTTCATCCAGTGGCTTGCTTACCACGTATGAACCCTTTGATGCTCTTTAAAGTAGAACAGGAGTGCTGTTAGGAGCAGACCAGTCTCATTATCAAAGAAGCCTTGGTAATAAAATCTTTAGGTGACATATTCTGTAGATCTCTGAATGCATACTAATAACCAGACAATCAAACTTTGGTCATGTTAGATACTATCAGTTAATTTTAAAATGTTTTCTAGATTAAAATAAAAATAGCTAAAACTTTCGCTGTCCAGTCTCTGCATGCTGAGAAAGTTCAAAGTGTAGTTGAAACCTTGATTGGAACAATCTGTGATGTTGGACTATCTGGCTAGCCATTTTGAAATTATTCCAGATACAGATTGTCAAGGAAAAAGTTGTTGAAAGCTCTATGAGGCTGGGTCACCTGGGCTACTGGTCTTGTCTTTTTTGGTGTCTAGCCCTCTTGCTCTGCAAAATATTAAACTTTTAAAGGTATTATACATTTTTTGTATTAATATATGTACAGTCTGTGCACTGAGCACAGTTCAGTTAAAGATGATTCTCTGCTCTCTGTTCGAGCAGATAAGGCATTTGTTTTTCCTATATAAGTTAATTTGGACTATAAAACCAAACTGTAAAATAAAATTTTATCTATGCCATTTAAAGCCCTAAGGATTTATTAGCCTGCATATTTAAAGTCCTGACTAGAGACATTTTCGTGTATCAGTCAGTCTCAGAGCTGTTCCCATGTGGAAGGATCAGCAAATTATGTTACCTGTCTTGTCTGGTCTTCTTGAGTTCTTTTCTTCTGTCTGCTGCTAAGATCTTCAGGATATTTCCCCATATCAAATCTTATTTTTAGCTGTTTGGATGGAATACATAGCTTTTTGTTTCCTGTTGAGACAAGAGCATATTTTCCTACCAAATGCAACACAATTCTTGTCTTCTGTTTTGGAGCTAGGACCTTTACATGCTGACCTAATTCAGCAGTCATTTCTAAAACCCAGTGTATTTTTTCTTTTTAAAAAAGATTTATGTATTTATTATTTATACAGTAATCTACCTATATGTGTGCCTGAAAGCCAGGAGAGGGCACCAGATCTCATTATAGATGGCTATGAGCCACCATGTAGTTGTTGGGAATTGAACTCAGGACTTTAGGAAGAACAGTCAGTGCTCTTAACCTCTAAGCCATCTCTCCAGCCCCAATCCAGAATATCTTATCAGGTGTGCTACTTATCTCATTTAAAAATTTGAAAATCAATAAATCATTATTTAATCTATTTTGGGGAGATATTATATTCTGTTTCAGGACCACCTTTCAAAAATTATTATTATATCTTTTCATAATTCTTTGACCTATAGGATTATAAGTTATATCTGTAGCAGGTTTCATGTCATAATGTCTAAAAAATTGTTGTACTCCAATGGATGTACATGCTGAAGTACCATCAGCCCCAATTTGCAAAGGCATCTACAAGACAGTCACCATCTCTAATAAATGTGTAACCTTAGAATCATGGTCTCCAGAATTTAAGGTGAAAAGCTCACTGGAGTTCTCAATATGAACAGAGGCGCACGGTGCATATATTTTAGCCCTCTAATCTCTGCAAAATGAAGCACACAAGCCATTGTACGACCTTGTCCCAAGGCAACACCAAACAGGATCTGCATTTCTACTTCAGCATATAGACTTTCCTCCAGTAATTGACCCTTGACAATACACACACTGTCCAATCTGACCATATTGGCCTATCGCCGGAGCCTTCCTAGCCAACACCTCAGTGGGCTGCCATTTTGCAATTTCGTCGAGCCCTTATGGATTTTCCTCATCTGGAACTACCTCTTTTGGTGTTATTATAAGTTACAGATTGGGTTTTTCTGAAGGCTCCCTATTTTGATTCAAAGAGTCCTCCAACCTCTGTTCTATGGGCTTTAATTTAGCACCTAACTTCTCAAAAGTGTCTTCTTTCTGTCTTATTCTGATCTCTCCCAAAGAAGATATACAAAACTGCCATCGTCACTGAAAAAAAAAATATTTGTATGCTAAGAGAGCCCAGAAGCACTGGGTCACTGTGTCTTCCGCCATTTCCAACAGAGAAAATAATTTTCTCTAATCACAAAACCTCTCCCTAAAGACTTCACTTCCTTAGACCCAGCTTCTCTGCTAGACCTTACCACGTCAGAGGCTTGAATTCAGCTTTTCAGTCTGTCTCGGGCTCCTGCTTCTAAAGAGAGGGTTTTGTTTTGTTTTTTTCATGCCTCCCTCAGGAGATCCTGATCCTTCCCGCACTCTGGGAAGTTATTGGGTTCCCAAGTGTTTGTTCTTTAATCTGCATGAGTCAGGCCTGCAAGCGCCCCTTCTCAAAGGGATTTGGCTTCCTGCCTTGGCTAGGAAAGTCTGGCTTTGAGAAGCTTGCTTGTGTTACAGAGCAAGTGTTACTTTCTTAGCAAGGGCTTCCCAGGAAGAACTGCCTCTCTGGGGTTTATGTCAGTTTTTCTTTTTCTGCGGCAGGCTGGAGGCCTTGCTGCTCTGCAGGGAGTCTCTCTAATCCGGAAGCTGTGAGCTCCTGCCTTAGAAACTGCGGTTGCTCCCTTAGTGAACAGAACTGAGAAACTGCTCTGTGCTTTCGCTTTCTGTGTAAGTTCAGCCCCACGTTGGGTGCCAGAATGTCAAGGTTCCTTTTAGAATATTGTGTTTGTTTCTCTCTTAACCCGGCTATCACACAAATAATTGACACTGAATCCCCCATTTCCTCCTCTAACTCCTCTTCCTCTGGCTGTCAGGGAGTCCAGCCCTATTCTTTGCCCTGTCTCAGCAACTAGCTGTAAGCCACCTTATTGGCATATCAGGGGACAATTGGGCAGCAGTGTTTCACAACACTGAGACAGGAGAATCTCAGAACAAGGACAGCAAGCAGATATGGGGGTGGGGCGCAGAAATCAGAAATTGAAATACACAATAACCTTATGCCTACGCTCTCACTTTCTTTGGACATGAGCTGAGATACCTTGGCTGATATAACACTGTGGCCTGTAGTTCTTTTCTCTCAGAGGTATTCAGCACCATTTCTCTCAGCTTCTATTGTCAGATATGTGAATTCCCATGACAGTTTGTGTCTTTTTCTTTGAGAGGTAATTTTTTTTCTTTAAGCTTGAAGATTTTGTCACTTTTTTTCTTATTAGCATTCAAGAATTTTACTGACATCTGCCCAGATCTTTTCTCTCACCAACATAGTATGGAAACCAGTATACCTTTTTTAGTTACAGGCCACCATTTTAAAACTTACACTGTACTATTTTTAAGTGTTGTTTCTGACCTCCTGAAGTTTGATTATTGGATTTGGTTTTCAGCCCATTCTCCAAGAAAACAATCATTTGTGTCCATATGTTGATATGCTGCTGTCTCTTCTTGTAATTGTTGCAATTTTTAAATTTTATTTGTTTCATTTTATGTGTATGAATGTTTTGTCTTTATGTATGTATTTGCATCACACAAGTGCCTGGGTACCACAGAGATTGAAGAAGGCATCAGACACTCGGGAATTGGAGTCAGGGATGCATGTGGGTACTGGGAACTGAAACCCAGTGTCTGAAACCCAGTGTCAGGTCCCAGCCTGCGGGGAAAAATTGAATCAGGGTTCACCTGAAAGAGGGAGTGGGGATTGAAAGTAGGATATGGAGACGCGAGAAATAATGAATCAAGTCAGGAAATTTTTTATCAAGATTCACTTTATTTCCAACTAGCAGGAACATATATAGGGCAAGGTCAATAGGATCTATTCTAATCTCACTCACCCTAGCCCCTGGGTGTAATAGCCTAAATTGCTCCCTGTAGAACTTCCTAGTTCTCTGAGCAGTTCCTTGTAAGAACTTCCTAGATCCTCTGGGTGATTCCAAGTTGAGACTTCTCTACTTCTTTCAAAGGTAAATAGTCCAAGGATAGCCTAGAATACAAGACCTCGTGGTGAGGTAAAGGTCAGCAACTCGAAAGTCACAGCATACAGCCTAAGCACAGGATTTCAGACATGGCAGAATTTGGCATGGGTCCCTACAACATGCCACATCTCCAGTTCCTGAACTTGTTGTTTTTAATCTCATCTTTATTTCTTTTTTTCCCTAAACTTGGTATGGACACCTAATCCTCTTGCCTCTGCCCTCCAAGTGTTGAGTTATAGGCATGTGCCATAGCTCCCAGACCTTTGAAGCTGCATTAAGTTTTAAAATTCTTCTCCACATGGTGAAGATCCTTACTTTTTGATCTCTCTCCTCACTAAACTATTATTTACTCAGCAGCCTCCTTTTTCCTGGAAGACATGTGATTCTATTTGCAACAATACAACAATGTATCCCCTTTGATGGGCTAATATTCCATGGCATTTTTTTTTTATCAGAGCACTAGTAAGGTCATTTAAAAGCACTGACATGCAGTTGTCAGAGGAAGAAAAAGGCGAATGGTGCTCCTTTTATAGCAGTTAGCATGGAGAAGTCAGTCTTCCTGTCTCTTTCTGATATGTGTAGAGGAAGATGCTCTGATGCTGCTCTTGCTGTACCTTAACAACCTCATATGTAGCACGGTACACTTATCTGGCCTCTATACCTCTGTAGCTTCTCCCCGCCTTCTCAGCAGCCTGGGAACTAGATACACTTGTCAGGTGGGTAGTAACTCCCCATAGACTCCTTTTCCTGTGATGCCCATCACTGTTAGCTTTCTTTTTTTGTTTGTTTGGGTTTTGGGGGGGGGTTGTTTGTTTGGTTGGTTGTTTTTGTTGTTGTTGTTTTTTTTTTTTTTTTTGGTTTCTGAGACAGGGTTTCTCTGTGTAGCCTTGCCTGTCCTGGACTCACTTTGTAGACCAGGCTGGCCTCGAACTCACAGCGATCCGCCTGCCTCTGCCTCCCGAGTGCTGGGATTAAAGGCGTGCACCACTACGCCTGGCTACTGTTAGCTTTCTTGATACTGTGTTAGCCTATAAGCTGCCATCACCTAGAAGAGCAGGCTTCCCTGGTTTGTCTGTCTGCTTACCTGCCTCTCTTTCTCTCTCTCTCTCTCTCTCTCTCTCTCTCTCTCTCTCTCTCTCTCTCTCTCTCTCTCTTTCTCTCTCTCAGGGTCCAGCTAACCCTAAGACTTTGTTTTCACCCACATTTCTGTGGACCCCCAACATTATTTGGTTCAGAAGATGTGAAGTGTATTTAGGGATAGAGAGAAATAGCCATAGGCCAATGGACCAAAGTTAGAAATGACCCTGAGGGCTGAGAAGTATTTTCCTATCTGCTGTTTCAAAACAGCATTTGTCACTGAGTTTTCCCAAATGCATCTTCAGTGTTTATCAAAGTAAGTATATTGCACATTGCTCCTTTCTTCCTTCTGCCCTTTCTTTCTTCTTTTTCTCCATTGCTTTTTTCTTTTCTTTCCTTTTTTATATTTGAGACAAGTCTAGGGACCTCAGACTGGTCTTAAATGCTGAGATTCTTCTTCGTCAGCCTCTAGCACTGGAATTACAGGTGTGTGTGCTGCCAAGTTCAGATCTTCCTGTCGCACTCTCCTCTGGCCTATCGATGGAATAAATGACACCAGTGCCACTGGAGGTACAGAACGCCACCACCATTCCTGAAAGAAACGTAACTCCACTTTTGTCATTCTGTGAATTTCTGTTTTCTTCAATTTCCCATAGACCGTTGAAAAACCCAAACTTTGTGGAAAGGATCACCTACAGGGAAATTTGCAGGTGACTCCCAATCCGCTGAGAGCTTCTCCCACCCTCCACCCCCAAATTGCTGTGAAAGTTATTAATGACACAGCAATGAGAAATGTTCCTTGCAGTTAGTTGCTGTGCTCTGTCTCCAGCAGGTGGTGCCAAAGTATAGTTAATAAAAGTGAGTTTTGTGGCTTGACAGTTAAATGCACTAAAAAATAAATTGGAGTTTGTGGCATTTTGCATCTTTGTGTTTTTGTTTTGTCTTGTTTTTGGTTTTCTGTGTGTGTGTGTACATGTTAGCATGTGGCATGTAAGTGCATCTGCAGTGGTCTGGGGGCAATCTCCGATGTCCTTCCCATTCCGTTTTGCTTGAGACGGGATCTCTTCCTCATTGCTGCATACCTCAGGCTAGCCCAGGGATTCCTGCTTCTGCCTCCTTTCTCACAGGAACACTGTGATTACAGTCCCATTTCTGTGTTTTACACGTGTTCTGGGGATCTGAGTTCAGGTCTCTTCACTTGTATGTCAAGTTCTTTCTCTGAGCCATTCCTCCAGGAGAACATTTTGAGTCTTTGTGCCTGACTATAATAAGCAACGCTTTGGATAGGCCACCCTCAGGTCATTTCAGCTCCTGGGGCCCTACTAACAGTCACCAACACTTCTCTTGTCCCTTTCCCAAGGCATCTCTTTGAATTCCTTGACTGACACCACATAAAATTGATTGTTGCTAAAGGCCAGTGGGTCCTGGTCCACTTTTTCACCACCTCCATCCATGTCTCCTGCAGCATGGTGCAGACTCCAAGGCTGCTGCTGCCCCGCCTACGCTGAGACTCACCAGACCTCAAGGTGGCTTTGCTTCAGACTTCATGGATGGAACAGAAGAAATTGGAAGACAACATCCACAGCCCCTCATCCTCCCACGGCACGCCCCACACCCACCCACCTGCCGGTGTTTGCGGCCAAATCCTGCTCCATCCTCCTTGTCCATGTCCCTAGTGGAAGCCCCCCTCCCCGACTGGTCTCAGGTCATCAGCTCCACCAGTCTCCCCCTCTTCCCTCTCAGTTTTCATTTCTTTCATCTTTTCTCTCAGACCCGTCTAAACACGCTGGCTTTGTCCTGGAACCTGAAGTTCCTTGAGCTGTTTCCTCCTTGCCCACATTGCCCCTCCAGACTCCACCCCAAGTCTTTGCTCTACAGCTGAAATTACTAATGAGTACTCCCAGCGCGCAGAACCAAGATCTTCTCTGCTAATTGTTCTGTGTCAGCTTCATCACCACAGTCCCATTGAGCCTGTCCTTGCTACAGTCAAGGTTTGCTGAACCAAGAGGACAGTTCTAAATCCTCACCTCGCCTGATCATGTATCATGCCCTCCTTCCCAAAGCAGGCTCGTACCACGTGCCTCTTGGCTTCCAGGAAGCTCACTGGCTGTTCTGTGTCCTGTACTTGGGCGGCCCCACACTGGGTAACCCAGAACATTTCCCACTGGGCGTCTTCTCACTTCTGTCTACACATTTATTCTTGGCGAGCTCATGCGGTGTGATGGGCGATACTATCCACACTCCAGTGGCGCCTCGCTGTTTATGCCACTGCATAAGTCCTGCCTGGGCTCCTCTTGGCTTCTTCCTCAGTATCTCAATAGAATATGTCTGTAGGACAGCTCTCTGCTTCTCCTAAAGGCTTTTCTCTCACTAAATAACACTGTGACGCTTCCTGTGGTTCAGGACCAAAACCTTGACGGTGTCATTGATTTGTCTCTCATTCCCCCCCCCCCCCATGTACGAGGGCATGCACTGTGGAGGAACATCTTGGATGTCATTCCTCAAGTACCACCCACCTTACTTTTTCTTTGAGACATAGTTTCTCATTGCCCTGTGACTGACAGAGTAGGCTAGGCTGCCTGACCTGTATGCCCAGGAATCTCTGTCTCTGCTTTTCTCCTGCTAGAATTCTTTTGTTTGTTTTTAATTTTAGAGTTGGGATTCTGTATGAAAGAACTCAGGACTAACTGAGCTATCAGCCCAGACCTTTGGCTCTTAACAGTGTCTATGTAGCTTCGGTAAATCTTGCCAGGGCTTTTCCCCCCCCCAAAATGTATTCGCATATAATGAGTATTTTTAACCACCTCCGTTCTCTAATCCTTGTCCGAGTCACCACCCTTTCTCTCCTGGATAGTCACAGGAGTCTCCCAGTTCATCTGCCAGCCATGCCTTGTTTCTTTTCATCTACTCTGAATATGGCAGCCAGAGTGATCTTATTAAAATACAAATCTCTGAAACACCAGAGTTTTTTCAGGTTGAAGCAGAATGGTCCCAGTGTCCAGTGTCCCATGTGGCCATGCTTGACCAGCCCTTGTCCTAGGGTTTTGCTTGGATAGCTTCCGTGGTCACTCAGTCACTCCAGCCATCATGTCAGACCCAAGTATCAGACCCAAGCCTCACTTCGGGCTTCACTCTGCCCAGATGGCTTCATGGACCACTCTTCTTTCTCCTTTGGAGCAAGGCGCTCTTCTCAGACCATCTGGTTTAAAGCCATGATCTTACCACCACCACCATCCTTAAAACTGCTCCCACCATCGCCCACCAGTTTACTTCTACCATGATCCCCACTAACCTCACATCTCTCCGTAGTGATTGGCACCACCTCATGGCCTATCTCTCCAACTAGAGAGCAGGATCCAGGCAAATGGTGACTGGTGCCTGTTCTGTTCGTGGCTACATGCCCAGGCCAACAAGAGCATCCACACAGCATTGACCCTCATGCAAACCCGTTAAGTGAATGAATTCGTGAATGATTATTCCACGTTGGATTAGCAGTTGGATCTCAGGAGTCTTCTCTGCACAACACAAACATCACCATCACTCCTGTCACGACACGCAGAGCCTTGCCTCTCCGAAGAACAACACAGGCAGATCTCCAAGTCCTCGGTCAATGTTTTATTGAAAGAGAAGATTAAAACTCAGAATAAACCAACTCATATTCTTCTGTAAATCATTTACCAACATACTGCCAACGAGTTCCTTCCCTCCAGCCAATTTCTATCCAAATGTACAACTTCTAATGGCTTAAATTCTTCAACGCTGAAAATGAAAGATGTGTTTTATAAAATGCCATCCGGAGACAGAACAAAATTTCTCATGCTCAAAATCATCTATGAATTTAAGTTCTCCTCAGCTTGAGCCTTGATTTTAGACACCTGAAAATGGATGCTTTATATGTTTAATCATTGCTAGATCTCTCCTGTGGCTGTGCCCATGTCTTTTAAACCCAAAGATGCTTGCATCCATCTTAATAAAAGGAGATGCTTTGTGCTCTCCATCCTCCAAGTAACAGCGTGTCTGACGGTGCAGAGCCATTAAGCCATTGCTCTGTTGTTTGTCAGGTGAAGTAACGTGTCGGTTTATTTGCCTCATAAGGGTGAGATCACAGCCACATTCTCTGGAGTGGCAAAGGCATTTGAAATGCTTAGCACTTGGGGAGGGTGCAACAGGAAATGGGGAAGCCACCCTAATCCCTACACTGAGATACGGTGGCCTAAGGAAACTGTTTTAAACATAGTCATCCTTTTTATGGTATCCAGTCTTAACCATGACCTCCAGCTTCAGCTAGCCTGATTTAGGAGCGGATCTGGCTTTTTTAAAGAAAAAACCAGCCAACTCTTTGTTTATGTAGCTTGCCCTTGGCTTTTCCAGTCTTTCATGTAATAAATGTTTGTTTAGCATGTACTGTGTGCTGGCCACTGTGGGGAGTCTTGGAAAGGAGGGAAATGCAGAGATTAAAGCAATGAATTTTGACTTAATTTGTAATAATAGGGATCTATTCAGACAGGAGAGAGCAAGGCAAACAGGGAGTGAAAAACACATGGAGTTGGAGCTTAGAAAGAAGAGAGGAAACTGCCCCCCTGAGAGGTTCAGCATTTTAACACAGTTGACTCTACCTTTAGGGGTACTCTACACTTAGAGGAACCTTGGCTGAGGAGTCCACTGAAGATAGAAACTGTAGGAGGAAACAAAACAAAAACAAACAACACACACACACAAAACAAAAACAAAAACAGCAACCGGAAGAGGATTATGGGCACAAAGGCTGGAGGTGTGTTGGAAAATGGAAAGGTAAGAGAAAGGGAAGTGTTTGTGGGACCAAACCAGGGATGCCAGACAGTGGAAGGCATGGCAGAGATGCTGAGAAGCCCGAGAACTGTGCTCCTTGGTCCGACTCCCACCCAGCCCCCAAGCAGCCAAGGGTTGTACGCAGTAGATGAAGGTGAGCGCATTTGAGGAAAGTCCCAGGGCTCCTCGGAGTGTGGTCCTGGATCAGCAGCAAAGCATCTGGGAATTTGATGGTAATTCAGAGCTTTCCAGTCTTCAGGGTCTGAGTATCCCATGCACTGGGTGTGGGAATTGACTGAAACAAAGCCTGCAGGGGACTTGGGTGCTCACCGGTCCCTGAGAATCACTGTGCGCGCTCGTACCAGATGGCATGGGTTAAAGGCCGAAAGACGCTCTGCAGAGACATCTCCAAGTATCTCAGACCTGGGGACAGAAAGCTGGATCTACACTCAGGCAAGACAGGACAGATTGTGGAGGGGCCGCGGGGACCTGAGAGGTATTTACATGACTATTGCTAAAGTCTCGGCAATTACGAGACTGTCCAAATGAGTAAATCCCACCCCCACCCCAAAAACCCTGGCTTCCCATACTGGATAACCTATCTTATGGCCTCGTCTTTCCCTGAAGTTCTTACATCTTCCTCGGAGTTTGCGTTTTCTATGCATGGAAACTTTCTCCTTGAAAAGTTGTTCAGCTCTTCCGGGAGTTCCTGGTAACTTCTTCCTTCTTCATGGAGAATGTCTTCCTCCTCCCGAATTTGAGCTGGGAGGTGTCGTGCCTATCCAGGGGTAGATAGCTCTTCATTCTGGCCACTCATTAAATCATTTGAGGAGAAAAAAAAATGTAGACGTTCAGGGACACCCTCAGGGTAAGTGAATTAGAATTCCTGAGAGCAGAGTATTTCTAGAATGTTCCCTCGGTGATTCTACTATGCAAGTAGCACTGAGAGCTGCAAACTGTATTTTAATAAGGTCAGAAGAAGAGGCTCCAGAGCCCTTGGAAGAAAAGCTTATCGTGTAAGTTGGGTCCCCTAAGAGGAGAGTCAACTGTATTAAAAATGCTGAAGGTGTGGTGAGAGCGATGCTGTTGGCCTTTCTGGCACAAATGCACAACAAAGGCGGCTCCCGGGCTTTCTCCCCAGCAGCAAGTGGGATGCCTGTGAACAGAATACTGTGAAAATTACAAGTGCTAAGAGAAATAATAAGTGCTTGTCTTATTCATTACAATTAAATTAAAAAGGAGAAGCACTTGGTGTGATACGGGGAGCACAGGCTCCTTCTGGAGTCACGCAACAGTCTACTGATATACATGCTACACAGCACTTTGAGGAGTAGCATTCATGTGTATAAAACAGTTTCTGTTCTCTCTGATGGAAAGATTTCCTAAAGGAGCCAGCTCTACTTTCATTATAACTTCAGCCCACAGTGTAGAAAAGGGCTTTACTAATTAACTCTCTAAATTATAGTTTAATAACTTTTAAAAAGATATTATTTTTATTTATGTGTATCTGTGTGTGTATATATATATATACACACATATATATCTATGCAGTGACTGTAGAGTCCAGAAGAGGGTGCCAGATCCCCTGGAACTAAAGCTAAGAGGTTGTGAGCAGCCATGTGTGCAAATGGGAACTGAACCCAGGCCCTCTGTAAGAATATCAAGTGCACTTAGCCCCTGGGTCATCTCTCTAGCCCCAACTCTTAATCATTTTGAATAATACGCTAATAGTAAACTACAAGTGTTCTGCCACAGTGTCATCTGCATTTATCTCAGCAAGCGTTGAGTATGGTATGGTTTGTTGTGTGAGCTAACAATATTAGCCATATTCCTTAGCAGAAGAATGAGCTATGGCTTCTGTATACAACTGCCTCTCTTTCACACAAACACTACTTATAAAATATGCAATGATTTGGAACCTAAAGACAGAGATGATAAAGTCTATAACTTCTTAATGTCCTCATATGCATTCTTTGACTTATACCAACTAACTACTTGTGGCAACTTGCTTTCTGTTTTTTGTTTGTTTGTTTGTTTCTTGGTTTTTTTTTTTTTTACCACACCATGCCACCAGTGTTGTCACATGGTCACAGGCAAGTCCTGCAGAACATGTGTCTGTCACATTCTTCCTTCTTGCACTGCTCTCACAATGTCTCAGAAAAGAGTCACCAACTTCCCTGTGTTTGCAGAATTGATTCTTGAAATCAGTAGTTTCTAATTTTGACTGAAAATTAGAATTATCTGGTGAAATCTTTACAACCCCCCAAACCTAGAATGCTCTACATGCCAATTAAATTAGAGTCTCCAGAGGTGCAGTGGATCAGCAATGGCTTTGTAAACTCACCTAAGGATCTTCAGTCCTCCGATGAGCCCAATGCTGAACAGCCAGGGTTCTGTGTCCCAGACACATGACCCCTGACCTCAGACAACTCACAGCAGATGGCAGGGAAATGAGGTGTGCCCAGGAAATCACACTCTGAGTGTCTTAAAAGAGTGTGCAAACATGCACACATATAAAGACAGAGCTCTACATGCAAACTTTTAACTGTTTTAGTATTTTACTTTATATATCCATGTGTATAGAGAGGAGTGTGGAAGCCAGAGGCCTGGGCTGACAGGAGCTAAAGGTGAGACATTTCAGGTGGGTGCTGGGAACTGAACTCACGTCCTTTACAAGTGCAGTACATGCTTTTAACCTCTGAACCATCTCTCCAGCCCGTGTGTGTGTGTGTGTGTGTGTGTGTGTGTGTGTGTGTCTGTCTGTCTGTCTGTCTGTCTGTCTGTCTGTCTGAGTCCGTGTCTGTGTCTGTGTCTGTGTCTGTGTATGTATCTTTATTAGCTATAACTGCACCAGTGGGATCAATTTAAAGAACTTTTCTGCATTTAGCTTTTTGTCATTATGAGGTAAATTGTATAAAAACTGAAGCTTGGGGCTGGAATATAGCTCAGCTGGGAGAGTGCTTGCCTAGGTTCAATGAAGCTCTTGGTTCCATCCCTAGAAGCACATGAAGTTGACATCATTGTGCATTCCTATGATCCTAGAACTTGGGAGGTGGAGACAGAATGATCAGAGACCCGAGGTTACCCTTGTCTATACAATAACTTTGAGGCCAGGTTAGTTTATAGGAGAAATTAAAGGAAACAATGCAAAAGAAAAAGAGTCTTGTTAAAAAGCACACAAGTATTGAGATGAGAAAGCACACGTCTGTAATCCCAGCTTGAGGCAGGAGGATTACCATGAGTTCAAGGCCAACCAGGCCTGCATGATAAGTACTAAGGCAACACTGAAAGACTCTATCTCAAATACACACATCCATGCATACATGCATACATACATACATGCAAACATATATACACACACACCACCACCACAACCAACACAAGGCTGAATGGGTAAAGCTCTCTAAGCCTTTAACCACTACTAACCTGTAACATGGATTCTCTACATAGGGAACGATTTTTCAAAAGGAGACATTATGCTTTGAAATGTCTCCAACAGGCTCATGTGTTTGAACAATTGGTCACATGGCAATCATGCTCTTTTGGAAGGTTCTAAAACCTTTATGGGTAAGGTAAGGCCTGGCTAGTAGAAGTGGGCTTTTAGGAGTTTGGCGTTGAGGAGTATAGCCCAGTCCGTTTCTAGCCCAAAACCTTGCTTGCTTGCCTGATCCACTGAGATGTAAGCAAGCAGCAGCATGCTCCCACCATCACAGAGGCACCAGCCGTCATGGTGGACTGGTTCCCGTCTAACTGCAATCTAGAATGAGCCCTTCCTCCTCTAAGTTGTTTCTTAGTCACAGCATTAGGAAAAGTGGCAATGATTGTCAAAGGCAGATTCTGACTCACCTAAGGAGTGGTTAATTATGTTCACATTGGTTTATTCACAGATTAGAAAAAAACATTTGAAAACTAGAGACTGGAAGGTGTCTCTTAACTCCTCGTGGTGATCTTTTTAAAAAAAATGGCCCCTGGGCTCAAGTATTTAAATTACTGGTACAGTATGGGAAGGTTATAGAACCTTCCAGAGGCAGAAGTACGTCACTGTGAGTAGGCTTACGAGTTTATAGCCTTGCCCCAGTTCCAGTTTGCTATCCCTGCTTCTTGATGGAGGTGTTCCTGTTCTGCCACCTGCTGCCATGCCACCCCGCCACTACAGACTCCTAGTGGGACCCTAAGTTGAGATAAACTCTCTTCCTTGAGTAGATTTTAGGTAGGGTGTTTTTACAAGTGCACTTCTCTACCCTACCCCCTCCTGAGGCATCTGCAACCATGTTTGCCTCTTAATTCCCACACAGATTCATAAGTTGTTGGCTTTGCCATGTGCATAGGCCTGCAGTGCTTCTTAAGATAGACTCAAATCCCCCTCCTGTGACAGAAGTGACAATTCTTTCATGCTCTGGATAAGAATCAAGTTGGAATACTTTTCTTACCTTTCTTCCTCTTCTTCTTTCCTTTAGAAAATAAAAGAAGGGTGAAGTAAGAGAAGAGAAGTCTTTTTCTAGTGGGGAAGTAAGATTAGGGCTACTTGAGCCTATTTATAACTATTATTCCATACACTGTCATTAGAATAAAAAAAATCTACTCTATTGTTTTATTGAGTTCCACTGAGTTTCCCCCCAGTTAACAGAGCAACGGTAGGTTTTCAAAGGTCTTCAAAGGCTTCACCTTACAGTTCTCTTCAATGAAAGCAAACAATTAAATATGGCCCACACCATCCACATAAAACACCCAGGCACACAGTAGACATCAAGCAATTAGATTTATTTTTATAGACTAAGGGATCTGAATCTTATGTGAGACAAGATTAAATAGTAAGCATCCTTACTCTTCCAACAGAAATTGGGTCACACCTGGCCCTGGCCACTCTGAGAGACTCCCAGATAGTACAATGTGCAGTATTATGGGATATGTGGAGCTCTGAAGTGTCACTCTGGGAGGAATTGCTATTCATAGAACTTGTGAAAATTCCCAGGAAGTAAGATCAGAACTTACAGAGGCATCTGAGAATGGTCATCCTTTAGCTCCCCAGAAAGCTTGACCAAAAGAAGCTCACATGCCCAGAGGTGCCCAGTGCTCATTACCTGCTAATGGCAGTCCCTGACTCATGTGCTTTTCTTTCCGGCATGAACGATGAGAGAGGTTGACAACTACAATGACTTTGGGCTTGGTTGTTGTAATAACAAGCTTGATATCAAAAGCTAGAGAAGGTCAAAGAGTTGTAGTTTGGGGGTTTTGCTGTTTGTTTTCCCTCTACGCCTGAAAGGAAGAAATACTGCACCCGAAAAACTAGCTAGAAATGAGTGAGGAGAAATAACAGTAATGGTTCATCTTCCCATTGGTGTGGCGTAGAGTCCGACTGGCCTCTGATCTTGTCTCAGCAAAAGTAAGGCCCTTGACATTCAGAGCAGATTTTATGAGAATAGCAGTGTCTGAGTGTTTCTGTGATGTTCTTCCTGATTACCTGTTGTCTCTCCCTCCTGTTATCCTCTAGTGGCAAATCCAGCCATGGAGAGGAGAAACCAGCCTTCTCACTTCAAAACATAGTGCCCCTTCATCTACGTGGGGCACCTATTTGAATACCTTTTCTAAGACTCATCCTCCAAAACCATGGGGTTCTGGCATTGACCACATGATTAAATAGGGAAGGAGAAAGTCAAAGAGAAGAGCCATGGCTGTTAAGGGGAAACGGCACTCTACTCAAAGCAAACTCCTCACCTTTGGACACGGGAGACAGGTGCTCCTCCAAACCATAAGAGCACAGCCCAGCCAACTAAAGGGACCTCCGAATCACAGCCAAGCAACAGAGCGCAAGAGAAATTGGGGTAGCACCAGCCTGCATTCCTGTAGCTAACAGAGTGGAGGAGCAGATGACAGAAGCTTACCCTGGGATATTGAAGGGGTGCTGAGCACTTTACAAGCCTCCCTCTGTGCGATGCAATCATCCCAATGTTCCAATCAAATAAATCAAAACCTCAAGACACATTGACTTTTAAGCTCAGCAACACATCTTGGGCTCCAGGCCTGCTTGCTCTCCAGGTCTCCATCACGACGCCATACACTGAGTTGATGTTCGGTTCTGTTCATCACTTGGTGGGATTTAGAATCAATGTAAGAAATATTTCCTTGAGGTTTATAGCCTGAATCCATTTCCTGTCACATGACTGCTTCCTGTTTCAGGAAGATAAGGCAGTGAGGAGTATCTGCCATTTGCCCACCCCACCCCCCAGCCTCAGGTTGTTCCTACTGCCTTGCCTGCTCCACCATAATAAACTGTACCCACCAGTTGTGAGCCAAAATAAATCCTTCCTCCTTTACATTGGTTCTTTTGGATATTTGATGACAGCAGCAAGAAAACTAACCAATTGGTACAGTTGACTTATTTTCATGGTAGGCACAATATATTTAAATAATATCTATTGCATCAATAGAGTCTCTCTAATGCCAAATATAGTTTACACACTAGCAATACAGGATATTAAGCAGCAGCATATCTGGCCCATCTTAATAAACATAGTCTGGAAGCCTTGTGCAGTGATGTATATTTCAAACAAGGACAGAAGCGTTCTGTCAAAGGAAGTAAGCAGCATACTCAAGGCATTGATTTCTTCAAAAAGAGGCATGTGCATGGCAAAAATTGCCAAGATTTACATGGCAGTAATGAAGGGATGACTTAGTTTTTAAGATCAAAGATTTTTGACATACTTTGATGAGCTACTTAAGGAGGTAACTCTAGATAATAGTGCAAGATGGTTCTTGAATCCACAAAGGACCTCTTCACCCAAGATGAACCCAGTGTGGCCTCTTCTAAGTGTTTCATTTTATCCTGTATATTACATTCCATCCTATTCCTGGGAATTAAAAAAAAAATACCCCAACCAAAAGTTCCAGAGGGATAGAGTGATCCTGGTGAGGAAAGCATGGTGGTCAGATCAGGAAGCTAGCTGACCACATTGTACCCACACTCAGAGCACAGAAATGGGACCAAGCTATAAAACCGGAAAGCAAAATCCCGCCCCAGGGACTGCTTCCTCTCACCATGCTGATCCACTGCCTAAGGGTTCCACAATCTCCAGCAAACAGCACCACCTGCTGGTGACCAAGGGCTCAAACATGTGAGCCTGTGGGGAACATCTCCATTCAAACCATAAGACTTTGAAATGATAGAGAGAGCAGGTTGGGTCTTTTCTGGCTGTACCAAATGAGGAGGTAGCTTTCAGGTTGTCTATATTTATAATGGGGTACAAGAAGAGGAAATCAGAGACAAAGCTTCTCCTCAGGACAGTGGAGCCTTTCCTAGCAGCTTTTCCTGGGGTAGACCTATCTCCTGGCCCTGTTTGTTGTTTGTCTGTCCATTCAAACTTTCCTTATATAAGAAACTGAGGTCCTATTAAGTCTCTTTATGTGTGTAAACTAATTTGAGTTAATCTTTTATCATGTTCAAAGAGGGAAAGAAATCCAACCATGATTAAATGTACCATTGAACTGAAAAAAAAAATATGAGCCATTTGTCTCAAGGAATTTCAGAGCTGTGTCAGAATTCATGCTTTTGATATCAAGAAGTCAAACATCTTTCACAGCCAAATGATCATGACCTTAAAAGGCCCCTGCAAGATCTGAGTGAGATGAAAGGCCTCAGAGGATAGTCCTGTGTGGACCAGACATCTACATAAAAGGAAAGCATTTGCTACAGTGCACAGGAGCACACCACCTGGCTGGTCGCTAAGAGTCCCACGCTCTGCTGGGCTTGTTGCAATGCCCATAAAGCAACAACAGTTGGCATATCCACAGACACAGAACTAGAGAGTTTAGCTCTTTCCCTCTTTAGACTTGCAATAGCCCAACAGCTCTGAGGGAAGTGCTGTCTTCTCCTTTAGGCCATGGACGTAGTGAGATTTCAGCAGTTGCAAGACACTAACACAGTCTGGTGCTCTCTAGGCATCCCATAGACCTACTTTCTCCCATCTACTTTCTTTTTTTCCCTCACTCTCTGCTTTTCATGTCTGTCCTCTACTCTCTCATTCCCATACCAAAGCCTCCTTTCCTAAGTGTGGTCCATGTCCACCAAAACTTTAAAATATTACCAAGTTTTGGGTTATTTGTTTGTGTAACCCATACTGGACCCATGATCACAGTAATCCTTCTGTCTCCGTTTCCTGAGTGCTGGGATTGCACATGTGAGCCACCATGCCCATTTTACTAATTTTAAAGATTTTAAAAAGCAAATGTTTATGGCGCTGGAGTGATTGCTCTGTAGTTAAAAGAATTTGCCTCTTCCTGAGAGTGTAAATGCAGTTCCCAGCATCAGGGGATCCAACACCTTTTTCTGCTTCCTGAGGTACTTGCACTGACATGGACATCCCACAGTACACACACACACACACACACACACACACACACACACACACACACACACCTTAGAACAAATCATTAGAATGTCATATATGAGGAAAATATTGAATAATAAACATGGTCTCAGCTCTAAAGTCTCATGGTTCAAGATTCAGATGCCTTGGGATGGACTTTCAAAGCAAGAGCCCATCCAGCTGACTCCCAGTGATCAAGATCAGGTAGAGTGAACTTCTGGAGCCTTCCTATTGCTATGCCTCAAGGTCAGGACAAATGGCTGAGGTGCCTACTTAACGTATCAAATTGGACCTGACCTGGCCACCAGGTTCTCCCAGCATCCCTCAGCTACCTGTTACAGCACATGGCTGGCACAGCCCACTCCCTACCCTAAGCCTCTCCAGCCCATGGCTGCCCTTCCCCTAGCTTCCCTTCTCTATATAATCCAACTATTTTGGCTACCTGGCCCTTTTTTTTTCTACTCTTTACTCTCCTGGCTGTCCCCTCTCCTTTCCCCCCTTTCCTCACATGGCCCGCCTCAGGGCCATGTTCACCCTGGACATGTCTCTGCCTCTGGCTATGCTCTCCCTTTTATCTACAATAAACTGTCTCCTCCACCATACCTAGCAGAAGTCCTTCCTTTTTATTTCTTTTTCATTCATTTATCCCTTCTCTCCAACCTCCTAAGGGTGTGAGAGTGAAAAAGACTTTGAAGACTACCTCACTCAAATCCCCCACTTTACACATGAGGAAAGAAAGACCCGGAGCCCATAGTTGCTCTCTGGTCACACAGTTCTCTGGATCAGGACAAAACCCCAAAGACTAGCTGCCCCCCCCCACTTCCCACATAGATGCAATAACTGGATGCATGATGCTTGTCACTGTAGGGGAGTATTTCATTCTCTTTGAGCCCTTCACTAAAATCACCATGTCTGTTAGAATGTAGTAAGAATTTCCATTATCGATCTTTCTGTTTCTGCCTCCCGAGTGCTGAGATGAAAGGCTTGAGCAAACACACACACACACACACACACACACACACACACAAACATTCACACATACACACACACACACACACACACACACACACACACACACATGCGTGCATTATTTTATTTTTAAAAGCAAATTCATTAAATGTTCCTGCCCTTGGAGAAAAAGCTTTCACAAACCTAAAGGACACACACACACACACACACACACACACACACACACACAGAAAAGCACCCTTCTCAGGGCTGTCAGGTGTCTCTTTGTGATAGTCACTATTTGGTTTTACAACAGGAAGAGACTAGCAAGAAGCAGCATGCCATGTTCCCCCTCCTTTGATTCCATCTAATGAATTCAGCCCAGTTCTGGCAAGACAGTGTGAAGCCATATGGGCTGTCATGAAGCCCAGTGAATATTCATGTAGCTGGGTCCTCTCAGGTACCAGCTATCAGCAGAGATCTGGCTGAGACCCAGGGCTGAGGAGGAGAGCCCTGTGCGGGGGATGCCATGGACTCAGGAGCAACCTCCCCCCATCCATATGTTGAAGGCTCAAGCCTCAAGGTGATTGTATTTGGTGATGGGGCTTTTAGGACGGAACAAAGGTTAAATGAGGGCATAGGGAGGAGGGTGCTTATCCTGTGGGGCAGAAGCATTATCATGGGAATACCACCTATGTAGAAGGTAGCTATCTAAAAGCCATGCAGAGAGTCCCAAACAGAAGTGAAATCTGCCAAAGCCTCAAGACTGGGCTCCCAGCATCCATAGCAGCAAAGGAGATAAACCCAGTCTAGTGTTGAACTATGGTGAGCCAAGGGATTAATCCGAGGAGCACAGTGCACAGCCAAGGTCTGAGGGCCAACACTGAAGCAGTGTGGGAAATGGTCACCTCCCAGGTCCTTCCAGACCTTTTAGCTTAAAGCTCTACCCTCCAAGGTAGCCTCACTGTGCTCATGAACCAGCGAGGCTATGTGCTAGCTTCTGGCAGATGGGGAATGGGCAGGGATTCAAACATGGATGACATGAAAGAGGTCTTTTCCCATCATTTATTGGAGTCTGGAGTCTCGAACATTTTAGAACAAGCTTATAGCACCTATATCCTTTTGGTTTGAAAATAATGGCAGTGTCCATACCAGAAACTAATTTTCATCTGCTATTTTTAGTCATGTATAGCTTTTCTCTTTTTAATTTTTTAAAAGATCTGTTTTATTTTATGTGTATGAGTGTTTCACCTGCCTGTGCACCAAGTGATTGGCTGGTTTCTAAGAGAGAAAGAAGAAGGCGTTGGATCCCCTGGAATTGGAGTTACAGGTGGTTGTGAGCCACCATGTGGGGGCTGGGAGCTGAACCCTAGATCCCCTGCAAGACCAGTAAGTGCAAGGAGAAAGCTTTTATTGGATACTATTATGTTTTTATATATTGAAATAATTGCCTTAGTCTTTGAGGTCCACTATAACAAAATATCACTAACTAGATTGTATGTAAGTGAAAAAAAATTTATTTCTCATGTTCTGGAAGCCAAAAAGACCAAGGTCTTGGTGTTGGCAGCGTCTGTATTTGATGAGAGCTGCTTCCTCTTCAGAGATCTTCTCACAGTAGATGGGGTGAGCGGGTTGGGTGCCTTCTCCTTCAGAAAGTCACTTAGCTCATTCATAAGACCTCACTATCATGACCTGATCATTTCCCAAAGGTCACTACTCCCTGAAATCGGCACACTGTGGGTGATAATTTCAACACATGAACTTGGAGGAGCAGGGGTGGGGCGCACCGGGGGAAGTAATCAGGCAATAATACATTGACAACAATAATAGCTGTTGGTAGAACCTTCAAAGATGGAAAGAGAAAAAAAAAGGTACCTAATTTAGGGACACTTGTAGCTGGAACTAGAAAGATGTCCATCCTCAATGGTGAAGGTATCCGTTGCCCTTCATTAGCAGTACATGGTAAGGTACACAGTTGACAACCAGAGATGTCAGCTAGAAGGAAGTGCTCAGCTTGAAGGTATGCTCTACTGGCAGTTTGTGTGGCTACGACCTACTTACTCCTAAAATGAAATTATCTCTTACTCTAGGTGCTGTGTTCTAGATAAGTGTCTGCCTAGGCAGGTAGATTGAAAGGTCTGGTCCCGGGCTGGTGCAACTGGGAGATTCTTAGGTCATTGAGATTACGCATTCCTGAAGGGCCCTGCGACACCTGGACTCCTCCCGTCTTACTTTCACTTCTTGGTCATGAGGTGAACAGTTCTGTGCTGCCACGTGCTCACCAGTCTCCTAGAAGCAATGGGTCTTCTGAGTCACAGCCGCAAGCCTCCAAAACGGTGAGCCAACATAAGCCTTTCCTGTTTGACTTAATTAGCTCACCTGCTGATGGGAAGCTGGCTTCCGTGCATAGCCTCGTCAGCCAGCAAGAACGTTCCCCAGGTAACAGGCTGAAGATAAAGATTACATCAGGGTGTGGCCAGTGGCGGAGGCTGAAAAATGGTGCTGAATAGACCATGCGAGCCAGGAAATTGGCTCTGGAGATTCTTAATCACCGTAGCTTGGTACGCCTGGTGTAGACGTGCTGTGCTTGGGCCTCTCAAGTCATCTGGAGCATGCCCAAGCAACCAATAGAATTGTGGTTAAAAAAAAGTAGATGAGTATGAGTATTATTTTAAGTAAGTGTCTTTAGAGTTGCTATGTAACAATGGATAGTTGAAACAAAGGAGCCTTTTGTTTTTCTCTGGCTAAAGACTTATTTTTGGTGTCGTGTGTGTGTGTGTGTGTGTGTGTGTGTGTGTGTGTGTGTGTGTGTGTTTAAACTGCAATGGGTTGGTGATTTTCTTTTTCTTAAATTGTACTGGTTTGTGCTTCTGACCACTCTGGAGGAAGCCATCTCCATCCTCTCTGCTCTTCCCCATCTTTTAGCCATGGAAGACCTGATTCTCCTCTGTGCCTGGTCCCTTCTTCATGCCTTCATCTTCTGTCGTTCCTCTCTGTCTGCACTCTATAATTTCTTCTACCTTGCAGTTCAAACACCAGCCACCAGCCTCACTGACTTGCTTTTATTTTTTTATTTATTATTTAGGTACAGAATCTCATTATATAGCTCAGACTGGCCTCAAACTCAGAGCCTCCTGTCTCAGCTTCTCAAGTACTGAGATGACAGCCATGTGCCACCATTACCAGGTTGAACTTGAAGCCTATCTTTTGAGTACTTTGTTTTCTTTTTTATTTTTTCTTACCTTTTCTTTATATTTCTTTCTTTTTTTCCCCTTTCCTTTTCCTTTTGTCGTCTTTCTTTTTTCCCCTGATGTGTGCTGGAGGCCCGTGTGTGCAGGTGTCTGTGGATGTGGAGAGATGTGGAGGCCACGGTTTGACATCAGGACCTTTCCCTAACCACTGCTCATTATCAGTATAACCCATAGGCATACCTTAATCAGTTTCTCAGAGATGGGTTTTGCTTCTTCCTGCTTCCCCCAGCCCCACACGTCCATGAAACATGCATTAGTCGGCTTCAGCTGCCGTAACAAAATACTACAAAGTGGCTTGAAATCCAGAAACATATTTCTTCTAATTCTGGAGGCAGGCAGAGCAGATCTCCTGACATCTCTGTTGACCTGCAGGTGACTACACCCCTGATACCTTTTCTCCTGAGCATACTTCTGGGCAGTTATGTTCCCAAAGTCACTTTGTGTGTCTTTCTATAGGGACATGTATCATTTTTAATTAGAACATGCCCTACCCATTCCACTTTCATTCAATCACCTTTTTTAAAGACGCCACCTCCAAATAGTCACCTTCTGAAGCCCCCCGGGGTGATGAGAGTTGGTCTTCATTTGTCTACTCGGCGGGATTTATAACCACCCGGAAACACACTTCATGAATGCGTCCACGGGAGTGTTTCCAGGACAGCTTAAATGAACTTTGAACACTGAATTAAAAAGGAGAAAGCTTTCTGCGCATAAATATTCATCTCTTCATAACTGCAATGAGACCGGCGACACCATGGTCCTGCAGCAGTGCCTTCCCGCCTTCCCACCATGCACCTGTCAAGCCGTGAGCCCAAATAAACCATTCTTCCTCCCTGGTTTTTGTCACAGAGACGAGAAAGGTAACTAATGCATATTGTCAGGGCCTCAACGTGTGAATTTTGTGGGAGGGGGGAGGATCAGCTGCGCTCTCCATCGGAGAGAGGGCTTGGTGTGGGCATCTCCCTCTACTACTGCACCAGGAAACTGGTAAAACCTCAGCCTACTCTTGCTTGGCTCACTGACCCTGAGGCACGGGGTGGGGGTGGGGGGAGGGGGCGGCACGCGCGGGGATGGGGTTGGGAGGTGTTCAATGCTGTGTCTCCGTAGAGTGGCTAGGGTTCTCACTTCTGTTCGGATTTTACCCTTACTAACTTCTTACTGTCTCATCAGCTTCCACACGTTTTCAACCTTTAGCCGTTTTGATGAGGCATTTGCCCCAGAGGCTCCTGTATTTAAACACTTGGCCCCCGGTTAGTGGCACTGCTTGGAGGAGGTTATGAAACCTTTAGAAGAGAGAGCCTTGCCGAAGAAAGCTGTAGGGGCAAGTGAGTCGTGGGACTAGGGGGAACTGGGCTGGAGCAAGAGTGAGACCAAGCCGTGTTCAAACCCCGCCCCCCGAAAATCTCATCTTGAGGCCAGCAGGGTAAGGATCGCTCCCTTTTTGTTCTGGACCTGCATGCCAGGGTGCATGTAGCCTTGCGGCCCCCACCTCTGTCACGCTTGAGGTAGTCGCTTACCTTGGTGGCCAAGTTTCAGGTTAAAACTTCCCATTTCCTTGTAAGGACATGTCCAACTAGAGCCAGGAATTCCTCTTCACGAAAATGAAGCATTCCCTGCACCTCAGCAGCAGCCAATGATGTACACTCACCCGGAAAATCCCTGACCATTTCCCCAAGGTTTATAATATAACCCTTGTGCCCCTAATAAAGGAGAGCTGGTTCACTGAAAACCATCTCTGGAGAAGGCTTTCTCTCCCCTCCCCCCACCCCGGAACTCACTGCCTAATCGAGACTCAGCTAAGCTCCGCTTCTTCAAATCCAGCATCTGTGCACAACAGTGCCTGGACTCCTCAGGGAAGCAGCCGACCCGGACCAGCAGGAAGTGTGTCACTGGGGATGGCTTAGAGGTTTTATAGCCTTGACCCACTTCCTCTTCTCTGTGTGTGTTTCCTGTGCGGGACTGAAAATATGGTCTACCAGCTTCCTGTTCCTGCCACCTGGCCTGCCTGCTCACACTCTTTCTGTGACTGTTGCTATGTTTTTCCTGCCATGATACCTTCTATTCCTCTGGAACTATAAGCCAAAACAAACTCTTTTTTTTTTTTTTAATTGCTTTTGGACGTGGTGTTTTATCAATGGCAACAGAAAAATGACTCATACCTGCAGCGTCCGTATCGTGAACCACAGCCTATGGGATTTTATTTAGTAAATGTGTGAGCGCTTTGAAATTTCATTTACTTTCCCCCACAATACTTGTATTTTTCTTATCTTATTTCTTAGCATCTGGAAATGTAGCCATGAAGACTAGCTGAGACCTGAGTATTGAGCACCAAGCTGGTGGCAGAGCAACAGTTCACTCAGTAGTTTTTGAACAGATGAGCGTTCTAGGTCACCACATAGTCAAACCTGCTGGTCTTTTCCATTATGCATGATCCTACTTCAGGACTCCAGAGGTAAGAAAGTTAATGCTATCATTCAGACATGAAATGTAAGATATCTAGTACGATGTAAGTACGAAAAAATATGTCAATCCTCCTAAAATATATGCGGTAAGAACACAGATGAAATTAGTGAAAGTATTTAACGACACTGCTAATAAATATATTCAGGCACCTGAAGAGACTCCGTAGCTTAAGACTTGTTTACATGTGATCAATACCTTAGGTTGTGTTTCTTTGCACTCCTAAAGCAAGTTCATCACATTGGAAGACTCCCTGGTACCACATGTGGTCTTAAGAACTTTTTATTTTTGAGTCCTATCTAAGGACTTGGATCGCAGAAACACCACTCCAGCTGTAGGTCATAAGCTAGCAAAGGAATTGCCTTTCCAGAGTTTTCATGTGCTTCCTCTGTACCATGCCTAATGAGAGAGAACAGGAAAATTCCATGTCTGTGGTGGAGACTGCCACTTGTGAGGAGAGGTATGTTGCTTTCAACAACCCCAGCAGCATGCTCCTGTTCGGGATCCTATTTATATGAGTGGCCTCCCCCACTCTCACGACCTGAACAGCTGCACAGTATATCTAACAAAATGGGCAGTAACATGACACAGGCTTCAAAGGCAGACCAAGAAAGTGGTACGAATCCAGCGTTCCTTCCCAGCCTGGAAGGGCTTTGCTTCTGAGTCCACAGCATAAAAATAACAAAGGATCCAACGTGGGACGTGCAGAGGAGATTCTTCCAGAGAATTTTGATCCCCAAGGCCCGAGTCTGAAATAGAATGAAATGTTGCCCATCTAATTATTGACTGGACCCAAGCCTTCTTGGCTTCTGCCATAAGAGAAGATAAGGTGCACTCAGGATGGTACGGCCATAGGCAGGATAAAGTGTTTAAGGTAAAGAAAAAAAGGCTAGGATTGGGCAGACAGCGGAATAGTAAAGTGTTTCCTTGCAAACACAAGGAATTCAATCAACAGAAGCCATGCAAAAGACAAAAACAACCAAGTAGCCAACGAACAAAACCCCCAGGTGTGATGGTAGGTACCTGTAGTCGAAGCACTGGGGAGGTTGAGACAGGTGGACCCCGGGGTTTACTGACCAATCAACTGAGCCTACTCAGCAAGCTCCAGACCAGTGAATGACAGTCAAAAACTTTGTAAATAAGGGAATTGCTCCCAAAGAATAACACTCAAGAAGGTTCCCGCTTGTCTTCATTTGCCCACACACTTACAAGCATTTGCACATATGAACACACACATGCACACATCTATACACACTAATAATGTTACTGATAACATGTTTAATAATGATAGAATTATGAATTATGCTCTTTTAAAATATGACCAGTGCATCCATTCTACTTAATGCATTTACATTAATTATGAACTTATTTATCAGTGCCCTTAAAGTCCAGAAATACGTCAGTTTTGTAGTTCCGGGACCTATCTAACACAGTGCTTCACATGCAAAAGTCAGCCTACGTGCTGCCGTTCACTGACAATCTCAACAGTGAACATGTGTGTTCAATATACTACAGGTTTTACAAGGAGTTGTGCACGTGAATGGCACAGCCACTTTTTACCCAGTACCTCAAGGGATCTGAATTATACAGGAGACACACCAGGTCTAAAGCAGGCTGTGCTGGGTGCCAAGGCTCTGAAGTCTACAGTGTAAAACTATTCCAAGTCTTACTTTTAGCAATCAGATTAAGGTCCAGATGGCAAAGTGCCTGTGTCCCAATCATGAGAACATGAATGCAGAGCCCCAGTGTCCACATAAAAAAACAAAAAAACAAAAAACAAAAAAATGAAAACCAGACATGGTAGTGGAGGTCTGTAATCCTAGACTAGGGTGGCAGAGGCAGGAGGATTGTCTGTTCTTGCAAGACCAGCTAACTCCAGAGTCAGTGAGAGACTTTGTCTCAGAGAATAAGGTGGAAGTGTTAGGAGAGGAGACACACTTGTCATTAACCACAGTACACATGTGCTCATGCATATATGAGCTTATGCGCACACACGCGTGCACACAAAAATCATACTAAATTCATTTTCTTCTACATAAAAAAAGAAAAGGACCTTCTCTGACCACTGAACTCTGCTCAGGACTACATAGCTGAAGGCCAAGGTCAAAAGGGGGCCATCTGCCTGAGAACTGACTGTCTCCTTTGCCTGACTTGCTACCATCTTACCCATAATGCACCTCCCCAGCAAGCACTGTGCTGCTTGCTCACTTGCTGGAGCCTACACATTCATTATCCTTGTCTCTGCAGCATGCTCGCTTTCCCGAGGTGGAGGGAACGTGGTGAAGTTGTTTTGCAGTCATTAAGCTGTCGGCAGTGCTCAGCAGCAGACACAAAGAGCACAGGAACAGTGACTGTGTGCAGATAATTTGGAAATAAGTTTGTTTTTTCTTCTCATCTGGGAAGAACACGGGGACTTGTTTCTTTCGATTACACCCCACCCAATTTCACCTACCAGCCATTTTCTGGGATATGAGGTTAGTTTGGCTTCCTCTTATTACTTCTTTTTCAGAAGGATGTGTGTTCTGAGTGGGAAAATAAGAAAGTCATCTTTCCAATATGAAGTGAAATCTGTTTCCAGAATTCAAAGGCATCAAGGAGGAAATGTAGGGAAGGAACATCTGCCTGTAAATCCTGAGGCAGTGTCCTAGCTAGTGCTTTATTATAACTCTAGAACTGTGTTGCTTTTGTTTATTTATTTGTGACTTGCCTTTGCTGTTGGGGGGGGGTGGTGGTGACTGCTTTTTTGTTTGTCTGTTTGTGTTTTGAGACAAAGCCTCACTATCTAACCCAAGCTAGCTCGGGCTGACTTCAAACTTGTGATCCCCCTGCCTCTGGCATTAGGATTACTGGCATGTGTTGCCACCACCCGCATCCCTGCTCCAAACCTCTAAAATTCTAAAACCCTGTGATTTCAATGAAGGGAAGGAAGAAAGATGATTGGGAGATTTAGAATGACCTCATGTTTCACCTAGTCAATATGCCACCAGGCTTCCAGAAGGGATTGGCACGTAAGATGGAGCTGAGCACCGGCTACGCGGTAGCTGACAAAGGGTATTGGGAGAATAAACCTGGCTCAGGAAAACAGGAAGTTAGAGAGAAGCCAGCAGAGATGGAAGTCTGACTGCACGGTTGCTGTGCGGTGGATAGTAGGGAGCTCGGGGGCCACAATGTCTGAAGCCCACTTGGCAGTCGAAGAGCAGACATAGCATGCAGGGGCTGCACACACAGATCCAGTGAAGGATGAAATAAACCCTGGAGGATGGAATCTGCACATAGAATCAGGGTCAAGGTAGACCTTGTGTCCTTAGGAATGGGAAAAGGCCATCTTCAGGAGTAGACGTGAGTGAAACTGGTAAAGTTGGGTACCGAGTCCACGGTAGTCTACCGTGAGAGGATAAGGATGGCCCCAAATCTTACATGTCCTGTAATAAGCCATATCCTACAGCCTTGAATCTGGTTGTATTCCTTTTTTTTTTTAATCTATTTGATTGACAGTAAATAAAGGAAAGAAATGTCATGCTGGTTTCATGGCCTGAGGCCTTCAGCGACTACCAGTGTCTACCCTCTGCCTCTTGACACACGTTCCCCTTGGGAATCAGCTGTCATGCTATGAGGAATCCCAAGCAGTCATAAAGAGAGCTACAAGCAAAGTGATCAAGATACCCATCCAGCAATCCCGGGCGACAAATGGCATTCTCTTTCCTCTCGTGAACTGTGCCATCAAGAAGTGGCTTCTTTGGTCAAACTACTGTTATCCCGGCTGATGGAAGACAGAGCAGAAAAAGGCTGCTTCCACGGAGGCTGGCTTGAGTCGTATAGTCATCAGCACAAACGACTGCTGCCGCTTTTAAACAAATAAATTGGAGGCTTGGCTTGTATCATTGCCTGAGGGAGGAAAGGGTTTATTTTACCTCTCCAGTCACACTCCATCACCCAGGAAAGTCAGGCAGGAACCTGTAGCAGGAACTGAGGCAGAGGCCGCGGAGGAATGCTGCTCATTAGATTGCTCCTCATGACTTGCGCAGCCTGATTTCTTATACCATCCAGGATCTGCCCTCTGTAGGAAGGGCCCACCCTCATCAGTCAGGAAGATGCTCCATTGGCTTGTCCACAGCACAACCTGGTGGGGGCGTTTCCTCAATCAGGTTCCCTCTTCCCAGATGACTCTAACCTGTGTGAAACTGATATAAAACTCAGCTGGCAAAAGAGTGATTTGCTACATGGCAACAAATGGCCAGAACATTCATTACACTCTGACAAAAAGGAGTCAGGGAAGAAAGAATTTATTTCGGCTTATAGTTCAAGTGAGACAGACTCCATCATGATAAGGCAGGCATGGTTTCAGAAGCTTGGTGTTGGTCCACTAGGCAGAAAGCAGGACACAGGAAGTAGAGAGATTGCATTTCATCTGCACAGAGGAAGCAGAGATTGTGAACAGAAATGAGCTAGGCTATAAACCCTCAAAACCCTCCCCCAGTAACATACTTCCTTCAGCAAGGCTCCTAAGTGTTCCACAACTGTTGGCATAATGTTCTTATGGTCTATGTACAGTTTACTCTTGTTCACTTAAATGCTGATTTCTCTACCCAACTATCTGGTCTCAATCCGAATATTGAATTGTGATGTTTATTCCAAGTATCTCCTGTCTCAAGTTTATGTAAACATGTCACCATTTATTCTCTGTGTTGTCAATAAAAACAAACTAGCCAATGCTGAGCATTAAGAGGGAATAGGGTGGGACACCTTGGTTCATTGAGGGGAGAGGAAAGAGCAGGAAGGACAGCATGGAGCCATGAGAAGACTGGGAAACATCAGGAGAAATGAACTGGGCCTAGGAGATGATTTGAAAGCAAGTATAAAGTGGGAAATCTAAATGGCAGGAAACTGTGCTAGCGTAGAGATTTAGGATGGAGTAATTATTGTGAGGCATTGCGCTATAGGCTAATCAAAAAGATCCTAGTATGGGTGTGGCTATTTGGGTATAAAGCTGGTTAAGGAGTAACTGCTGATTTAACTGAAATAATAATTTATTATTAAATGTTAAAAAACCGTTCAACACATAACCTTCTCAAACATCATGGCCTCCTGGAGATCAAGTGCTCACACACATGAGCCTGTGGAGGACATTGCTCCTTCGACACAGAACCTGAATGTGAACTTGTTTGTTTGTTTGTTTGTTTTCTTCCTGATTGCATAGAAAATAAATCTTTTTCTGCTGAGACAATTCTCTGATTTCCTTTTCAAAATGACCCCCATCGCTGTCTTATCGCGTGTCATGCCTGAGCCTCTCCAACTGGTGTGACGAGTCATTAAAGAAATGCTAAGGGAGAGTTACTAAGTGCCTGGAGGGTGCTGGGACCTTCAAGGGGGTTGTGAGGCCAGCAAGTGGGATCGGCACACACTGTAAATGCATGCTGCACAGTGCTTTCTCTCCTACCCAACAACTCTAGATCATATTTGTCTGTTGGGTTTCAACCCTCTTCCCTCATGCTCCCAGCCTTGAAGACCATCTAGAACTAAAAACAAAGAGAAAATACTAGAAAACCTCACTGGCTGCCTAGGAGGGTCTTCAGGTCTAGTGTGGGGGAAGATTCAAGAGACAAGAAAGAGAGTATGACCGAGTGTCACTGTGGACGGTGAAGGGAGCCTCTCCCAAGAGTCTCTGAGAAATCCAAGAGGACTGTGCTGCCTTTTTCAGTACTTTGGTACTTTCCCCCAAATCTGTCCTGACACTGGCTCCAGATCCATGAGATTGGGAAGTTCCAGGCCCACCTCTTGTAAATTAGATGCAGAGCTCTTGGGCCAAAATACCACACACTCATGTCTACAGCTATTCACAAGCTGCCAAGGATTACTATATATATTTGACTAGTCAGTGTTTTCAGTACCATAAGAGAAAAATAAATCTAACTAGGCCAAATCTATGTTGCATTAACTCAATCTCTTGTGAGAAAAATTAACTGTCATGTGCATCAAAATCAGAAGTTCTCAACCTATGGGTTGCTGTTCCTTTTGGGGATGAATGACCTTTTCACGGGGGTCACCTATGACCATCAGAAAACATAGATATTTACATTATGATTCAAAACACTAGCAAAATTACAGTTATGAAGTAGCAGTGAAGATAATTTTATGGCTGGAGGGGAAATGTATTAAAGGGTCAATGCATTAGGAAGGCTGAGAATCACTGGTCAAAATAGTCAGAGATGAGAATGCAAAGGCAAGTGAGTCAGGACAGCTTGGAGGCAGAAGCCATTAACGTGGCCCCTGACGCTGGCGAGGTCCTCCAACATCTCCCCAGCTCCTTTCAGGTGAGTCAAGGCCACATAACTCAACTTTCACCATGCACTTCAACAGCAAGACGTTTGTCACTTAGAAGTGGCACAAGTACGTGGCAAAGTCACTGCTTCCTAGATTCCTCTCTTATACTTTGTGTGTTGACTGTAATGCGGTACAGACCAAATCCAGAATCTTGGGACATCAGGACCAGGCCCAGACTCCAAAACCGCCGCTTAGATATCAACCCACAAGAAAAGGCTTCTTTAGGCTGCGACGGGAGCAAGAGCCCCACATTGGTCATGTTAGGTTACTGAACACTTGAGGACTATTTGTTGTGGAAGCTTGACACACTTAACTGCACCAGCTCAGCACACAGGGTGAATGGAAGGGGATCTCTGTTTTCCTTCCTAATGGAAAAACTACCAGAGAGGGAAGGTCTGTGGCTTCTTATATCAACCGAGGAAGGTTCCTGTCCAATTTGGTGCGAGCCGCAAGGTTAGAGGATCTGTACTACCGGAAATCACGGGGATTTTGCATCTATTTGCAAATTTGGCCACACTGAACTTGTTGTCAGAGTTCAGGCTGAGCATTTGAGTGAGTACTGATGACCCTAATAAGGCAGGTTCAACAACCTTCCCCAAATAAGCCAAATACATACATACATACATACATACATACATACATACATACATACATACATACATGAATAAATAGATGGATGGATAGATAGATAGATAGATGATAGAAGAGAGAGAGAGAGAGAGAGAGAGAGAGAGAGAGAGAGAGAGAGAGAGAGAATGAGTTAGTATAATACAGAAAGGGAGATTTATTCAATGTGGCCACATTGGGAAGGGGAGGGGGAAACACTAGATATCACCATCTTCCTCCCAAGTCCATCTTGAAGCTCTTGACTTGAGGTTGAGGCTCAGGAGAGGGTCAGGGGCATGAAAAACTCAGCAGTCCTGGCCAAGGTGTGGCCCTGCCCATCTCTGAGCCACAGCTGCACTGTGTTCCACACTATCTGGCAAGGAGTTCTAACAAGCTATCACAACTGTCTCTAGCCTCCTCTAGCTTGTACCATGTGTTTCCTTCTCCCAGCATGAGGTGACCTGGAAAATTCCAATTTCTTCAAGATACACAGACAAAGGGCGGGGCACAAATGTTTCTTTAGAATAGCTCTTTTCCTGACAAGTGGGCGACATCTGGCCTTAGAAGCTCTGTGACAAACTTTTCAGTGATCTTTGCTACCTTTATCTAAACTAGACCTCTGGGCAGAATTCTGTCCAAAGTTTAGAAAGATGACGCATTACCTTTGAAAACCTACTAGGTTTTAAAACCACCCCACTGATTCAGTTGATGCTGACCACTCTTTGCAGACTTTCTATGTCTAACCAACAGCCCCAGTCCCCCAAAGACCTGTGGTCAAGGCTGACTGATTTAAAAGGACACTAGTCTCCTGTGTTGAGACTCCAAGGATTGTAAACTATTGTTGCTAAGAAGCTGGGAATATAGCTCAGTAGTCAGGCAAGTGTCCCACATGTACGTGAGCCTGGGTTTGAGTCCCAGCACTAGAAATGAGAAAATAAATAAAGTACTACTTTGCTTCAAATGAAAGGATATTTTTTATGTTTACACAACTAACAACAGCATCAAATTAAACCAGATTAGAATACCAGAAATTCTTACTGCTTACCTAAAACTAAGAGCCTTTCTCAAAGTCATATTTGTGAAACCCTCGTTGGATAGCACAGGAGAAAAGCACTTTACAACCTTTCTGAGCCAGGGCCTTGGGGATGGCGGCGGGGGGGGGGGGGGGATAGAATCTGCAAACCTCTCTCTTTTTAATTTCAGAAAAATAGAAAACAATATTCTTCTCTTTACAAGGTTCTTTCAGCCAACTGAAGGTTCAGTTCCCAAGTGGACAGTTGCTTGGTAGGTGCCTTCACCCCTAAGTAAGAGAGTTGGGGTGCTCCCTCCCTGCCTATCTCTATATCAATCGCAGACAGTCTGCTTATTATGTGTGTGTTACTCTTTTTAAGCAACAAAACTTAGCATTGAGCCTGTGGGGTTCTTTATCTCAATCTAAGGACTTCTGGCAGACTTCAGCCATCTTTCCCTCTGATGCTTCTTCCCGCTCTTGTCACATAATTAAAATTAGATTACTTCAATTCCCTGCTGGCCCGCCTGAGTGGGGGCCCCTGTGTAGCCTCCAGCTGCCCCAGGGGCCTTTGAAAGAGGAATATGGTCCAAACATCGTCTGCCCGGGAGTCACTGTGTGCCTTGCCAGTCAGACAAAATTTACCCGGAGTACATCAATGGCCACTTATTTTTTCTTCTGCTTAGATTTTTCCCTTCTAGAGAACTTGGCCTGTGCGTGGTTGAGGAGCCGGTGTTGCCTCTGCATGCCAGGGCCAACAGAGCTCACCTTTTGCTGGTGTCCCTGGTGATTTGGCTGAAGTGGAGCAGAAAGGACAGCAAAAAGATTGAGAACAGTTGTGCATGTTTGCTTCTGGTAATGGTGGTTTCCCAGCCAAGGCTGCCTGGGTCCTTCTCCTTTAAGACTCTACCAACGCCTGCCAACTGGGCACTGGCTGGCTGGGCTTCTACCGCCTGGCATAGGGCTTCCCACAGAGCAGATAGCGCTCTTTCAACAAAGTTGACACATGAAGCTGTTCCTCTCCACACGGCTCTGCCTGATGAATGGTCCACATCTGCCTCTTTTCTCTCTTCATTTCCCTGGGGAAAAAAAACTAAGGCAGGAAAAGTAAAGATTAGGGTTAGTGTCTGTGAAGGAATCTCAGTTTCCATCCTCGGGAAGAACAGCCTTGTTGGTTCCTTCTTAGCTTTTTCCCTGGCCTGGTGCCTCCTCACAGTCTTTCCCTCGTCAGTCTGCCTGTTAGGCATCCACTCACTTTCTGTTACACAGAACAGCTACAAGGAGAGAATTGGGATCTAGCCAGATGTGGGCTGGGTTCCTGGCTAAGCAACTTATTGTCTCTCTGACACTGAGCCAGTGCCTACTTCTTTATCCTAGAATTAGGAATAATAATACCTACCCCAAGGATCGAAGCCTGGGGATAAAACACTTAGTGCCTGGCCTCTAAGAGTGCTTGTCCTGTCCTGGCTTCTCAGTACAGGGAGAGCTGCCTTCTTCTGCCTCCTCAGTAGACACTGCCTCTCCTCTTTCTGTAAGAGGCAGTTCGTTTCCCTACTCTTATTTATTACTGTAATCTGAAGTCACCCAAGGCAATGTGGATCTCCTTAAATCCCTAAGAAAGGCACCTATAACTGTATTTCCTTCTAGAAAATCTCAAGAGGTCTGGTGTGTGTGCTTAAAAGTATGTGTGTGTGTGTGTGTGTGTGTGTGTGTGTGTGTGTGTGTGTGTTGGGGTGGTTTTATGTCATCACGTGTATAAAGTTCCATGACAAGCATTTTGCATGGATTCTTCCATGTGATGTAGCCTCTACTGTTAGATTTCCATCTTACAGATGAGGAAAGATAAGACTAATAATGAAAGCATCCTGGAAGCTGCAGGCAGCAGGTGATAGAACTGGGCCCAGGCAGTTGGCCCTGGAACCCACACTCTGCGTTTCTCATTAATGCCTGGAGGTTATGGAGGGGTGTCAAGAAAGCGGGATGAGCAAGTTCCCTCAGCCTTTGGGATGTCCTTTACCATCCTGTTCCTGTAACATGACTTTGATTCCCTGAACTATCAGATCTCAATCAGGAGCACGTTGTTCCCAAGGGTGCATTTGGCCAGGTGTGGTTACAGTTTTGGGAATCACAGCTGGAATGGGCAGGGATGGATCCTGTAGTTCCTGAAAATCACGGATGCTACTAAAAGACCCACAATGTCCAAGAAGGTTGTCCCTCTCTCTGGTCACCCAAATGTACCAGTCTAGCCCAAGCATCAAAAATGCTCAGTGAGGTTGGGAAATATGCTTTGCTTCTTTGTAGCACCTTCAAGGCTTCCCACAAAGGGACTGGTGGAGGAAAAAGAGCCTGTGTACTTATGGTGCACTTACTTTCCCCAAGCTCCCATCTGCCATAGAGCTGGTCAGTGCCAAAGCAATCCCATGTATAGTCTTATCTGCTGGAAGGTAGGCCATTCAAGAGAAATAGATTTCAAGGCTTTGTTTAAAGTATTCAGAGGAGAGCACCAAAGTGTTTGAAAGTTAGAACATAAAAGTTAGGATGCATAGCGTGGAATTTATATTAAGCATGACTTAAAATAGTTTTCAACCTTCTTAAAAACCATTTAGGAACATGTGACACTAGTGTTTTTAAAAATGAAAATTACTCAAAGTGCAATTTAAATGCAAGTAAAGACTCGTATTAGCAGTTTAGAAGATGTTCCTTATTGTGTTTGGATACAAACTTTGGTGCAGTGTGTCACTGGGCAATGAGAAATGGTTCAAAGTGAAAGGAAATGAGTAAATATATTCATGACCACCATCGTATAATATACAAATTCCCCACATTATTAAAAGTTCAGTTTTTACAGGAGACAACTTCCTGAACAGAACACCAACAGCCCAGGCCTTAAGGTCAACAATTAATAAATGGGACCTCATGAGGCTGAGAAGCTTCTGTAAGGCAGGAGACACTGTCAACAGAACAATGCGACAGCCTACAGACTGGGAAAAGATCTTCACCAACCCTATATCTGACAGAGGTCTAATATCCAAAATATATAAAGAGCTCAAGGAATTAAACACCACCAAACCAAATAGCCCAATTGAGAAATGGGCCTCAGAACTAAAAAGAGAACTCTCAACAGAGGAATATCGAACAGCTGAGAAACACTTAAAAGAAATGCTCAACCCTTTTTGCTTCTGTGTGAACTCACTCATTATGACAATATCTAGTTCAATCCATTTGTCCACAAATTTTGGAAATTCCTTGTTTTTAATAGCTGAGTAGTATTCCATAGTGTAAATGTACCACAGTTTCTTTATCCATTCTTCTATAGAGGGACACGTAGGTTGTTTCCAAGTTCTGGCTATTATGAATAAGGCAGCTATGAACATGGTTGAGCATATGTCCCTGTTGTGTAGTAGTACATCCTATACTCACTTATATCGAGACACTAGTCCAAGGTGTACGTCCCCATGAAAAACTGTACCTACCAGAATAGTGGGTAAGAGGGGAGGACATCCTATTGAAACTTTAGGTGTGAGAAGCCTGGGAGAAAGAGGAAATGGAAGGATCCAGTGGGTCCTGGAAAACTACAGGCGAGTCTGGGCCCTGGGGCCCTCCGCAAACTGTGGCAACAGCCAAGGAAAAAATAGGCAGTAAAAACCTTGAACCCCTACCCGGACTAGCCGATGGACATTCTCCACTGTTGAGTGGAGAAGGAGATCTAACTTTCACACAAACTCTGGTGCCCCATATTTGAACATGTCCCTTGGACGGAGATGCCTGGTGGCACTCAGAGGAAAGATAATAGGTCACCAAGGAGAGACTTGATACCGTATGAGCATATTCAGGGGGAGGAGGTCCCCCTCAGACACAGACTTAGGGGAGGGGAGGGGAGTAGGGGGGAAGTGGGAGGAAGGGAGGAATGGGAGGATACATGGGATGGGCTAACAACTGAGATGTAATATGTATAAATTAATAAAAATGTATTTAAAAAAAAAAAGAAATGCTCAACCTCTTTAGTCATCAGGGAAATGCAAATCAAAACAACTACACCCATCATAATGGCTAAGATACCACATGCTGGCAAGGATGTGGAGAAAGAGGAACACTCCTTCATTCCTGGTAGGAATGCAAACTTGTACAACCACTTTGGAAATCTATCTGGTGCCATCTCAGAAAACTTGGAATAGGACTTCCTCAATACCCAGCTATTCCATTCCTTGGAATATACCCTGAAGATGCTCCAGCACACAACCAGGACATATGCTCAACCATGTTCATAACAGCCTTATTCATAATAGCCAGAACCTGGAAACAGCCTAAGTGTCCCTCAGTAGAAGAATGGATAAAAAAAAACTGCGGTACATTTACACTATGGAATACTAACCAGCTATTAAAAACAAGGAAATCCCAAAATTTGTGGACAACTGGATGGAAGTAGAAAGGATCATAATGAGTGAATTAACCCAGAAGCAGAAAGACTCAAATGGGATATACTCACTTATAATTAGACACTAGCCCAAGGAGCATGTCCCCTGAAAGTCTTTACTTACCAGGAAATTGGAATAGATATGAAGACATCCTATTGGGACTCTAGGTGAGAGAAGCATGAGAGAATGGGGAAATAGAAGGATCCAGAGGGTCCTAGAAACCTACAAGAAGATCATGATGGGTGGATCTGGGCGCAGGGGTTGTGCTCAAACTACAGCACCAACCAAGGACAATACATGCAGTAAACATTGAACCCCTACCCAGATCTAACCAATGGACAGGACATTCTCCACAGTTGAGTGGAGATTGGGGACTGACGTTCGCACAAACTCTGGTGCCCCATATTTGATCACGTCCCCTTGATAGGGAGGCCTGGTGGCACTCAGAGGAAGAATAGCAGGCTACCAAGAAGAGACTTGATACCCTATGAGCATATACAGAGGGAGGAGATCCCCCTCAGTCACAGACATAGGGGAGGGGAGTAGGGGGAAAGCGGGAGGAAGGGAAGAACGGGAGGATACAAGAGATGGGATAACAATTGAGATGTAATATGAACAAACAATTTTTTTAAAAAGTTGAGTTTTTAGAAAAGGAAGATGAATAATGAAGAGAGAAAATGGGAGAGGGAAAGAAAAAGAGAAGATACATTTGGTCTTTTGTTTTAAAAATTGATTTCTCTGTATAATAAATTGCTACCAGACATGTTTGTTTTTAATAGCTGCTGTTAAGATAAAGTTATGATGTGCTAAGCCCTATAATAGGTGGGGTGGATCCAATTTATCCATTAGAAGGTCTCAGAAAATAATGTTTTAATATTAATTTCTTTCTTAATCAGAAGAAAAATTATAACATTAAATCACAACATTCTATTTTTTGTATTCTTCTATATGAATGATAGTAGTCATAAAAATTAATATAGAAAATACAGCCCAGATGGATTCTATTCATCTTTATGCCTACACATCAGAAAGTATAATTTAAGGGTTTTTTTAAATGAAGAAGTGGGCCCACCATAGGTTTGTGCTCTGCACTGGGCACGCAGAAGCAAAGCTCATGTTCAGTTTATCCAGCGGAGCCAAACAGTGAGCTGTCCAGCACCCTTAAGATGCCCAGATAACTGGAGCTCACCTATCAAAGCTGCAAACATTGCTTTTCTCTAAACCATCTTTTAGGGGGCAGAAGTGTAAGACAGCTTGAACCCTCCTTTGCCTTCTGACGCCTAACATCATTAAAGCTTTTCTTGGTGGTCCATGCCCTACATTCATGATGTAGCAACTTGCATGGACTCTGCATAAGAAACCTAAAATTGCCTCCCGTTATTAAAGATTCAGCTTTTCAAAAAGAAGGAAAGATAAAAAGGAAAGAAGGGAGAAAAAGGAGGAGGAGGAGAAGGAGGAGGAGAAGGAGGAGAAGAAAGAGGAGCAGGAAAATGAGTAAGTGCATACAGAACCCTCTCTTCCTGCTGGTCACGTTCCCACTCTCTCCATTCCCACCATAACCCCTTGTCACTGACGTCTTCATTTCTGCCATGCCCAAGTTCTGATTGGTACATGTATAAGGTAAGAGCCCTAAGGTGGCTCAAGACTTAGAGGCAGCCACTGAGGCCCAACGGCCAACCTGGAGGGCTCTCTGCGAGTTCACACTCTTTAGATCCTGGCTGACAGGTCACACGGCAGCCCTTGGGTTTCTCATGATATTGTTGAAGAAACAAAGTAAATAATGCAAAATCAATTAGAAGATCCTCCAAGAAGGATTAGCTGGAAAAACTACGGCAATATATGGCATAGGAGGTCAGCAAGGGAGTGGATGGCAAATCAGCCTTTGGTGGCTGACAAGGAAGAGCAGGAAAGGCAAAGGCAGTAGCCTCCCTACAAGTCTCTTGTTCCAGGGCCTTTGAGGGGAGTCAGCAACCGCTCAACCCTCAGCTTCTCATCTTTGCAATATTCTGTGAGCTTTGTGCAGTTTCTGTTTTAAATCAGAACTGAATGAGTGCATGTTTGTGAATTTCTTACGTGGGCACTGGCATATCACAAATGCCCCTGTTTCTTAAATGTGCTCCAAAAAACCAGGGGCTGGCTTTGTCTGCAGACGGAATAAAGAGGAAAAGGGAGCCTGGCCTGAGTTATGTCAGGCACGTCCTTCTTTCCCGCACTGCTGAGCAAGTGTGCACTCCCACACTCGATGACTCAGGGCGCCCACCAGTTCTTTAATGATCAGGACCAGGCTGAGTCCGGCTCTCAGCCACACCTAAGCAGTAGGAATATGTCTTTTTCTGGAAAAAGGCCACAGAGCATCTTCTTACCGCTTCAGATTTGTACTGTCCTTGAGTCTTGGAGAAAGCAAGGGAGATTTTTTAAAACGTATTTTGGCATTTTTATTACCACCCGATGGCTCTTGCTACATGCATGTTTATGTATGTACACAGCCGGGTATATGAGACAGAGCTTTGAGGCCACTGGAGAAAGCACTTTTGAAGTGGGTCTGCCTGCCCAAGGCTGAGCTAATGCCTAAACCCATCTTTGGGAAATGCCCACTGCTCTAGCACCAACACCCAGCCGTTGTTAGTCATATTTATGCAGGCACCATAACACCTCAGGACTTAATTGCCTGCATGCCCTGCAATGTTTTCCTTACTAGCAACTATGGCCAAGCAGAAATGGTGAGTGGAATTCCAGAAGCCCAAGAATACTTTCGGAACGGGCAAGGTGGGTGGCCTGGCTATCCAGTCTACAAGTTGCCGTAGGAATCTGGATGGAGTGAGAGTTCCGCCCACTGTATACACAGTCTCCCACGGGACTTGGCATAGATGGTCCTAGCTTCTGGGAAGGTGTGGACACAAAGGGAGTACGTGGACTGAAATTCACCATTTGCCCTGACTAGTTAAAAATGTCACATCTTCTCTGTGACTATCTAAAATTGTCACATCTTTGCCAATCCCTAAATTCAGTGCTGGGGTTGAGATAAGATGTCAGGCTGACTAGCTCTTGAGGTTAGGTTCCTAGTGTGTATGTGAGTACAGCATCTTTGATGTACATCCAAACGCTTTCAACGCTTCCTGCATCTTTTCTCTTATCCGCTTCTCTTAACTCCTCATCACTGTTCACTTGGTGGTCATGGCAACCACACGGCAACTGGCAACTTGGCTATGTGCAAGACTCTAGGATTAGTGCTTGGTGGGGGGGAGGGAGGGGGATGAGGAGGGGCGGGTATCACATCGTTGGAGTGTAATCCTTAAGGAAACAGGAAAACAGTATTGAAGAATATTCTAGAAGGTGTCTTAGAGGTTCTGCAATGGGTGAGATGCTCAGTGGAGGTACCAGTTCAGTGGTTCAGTCCAGAATCTTGCTGTCCCCAGGGCCTTTTCCTGCCCTGTTCTATGAGCTCCATTGCCTGTTTCACAGGCAGAAGCAGTAGGGGTTGCTTTGAGAGCGGTGTGGTCTAAGTGCTCCACTGCCCTTAGTTAAGGCCCATAATGATATTACTGCACAGATCCCCAAAGAGAGAGACAGATTCCCAACACCCGGCATGTCAGGCTATTATGTGCTTTGAAACAACCGAGTGTCCACAAATTGCAGGCTGGCAGAATTCAAGGGAGGCCAACAAAAGGCGGGGAGCAAATCAGATTGTTCCAGAATGGATAAGAGGAAAATTACCATGATTAGGGAAAAGGCAACTCAGCCCATCCCTCTTATTATTCAGTTTGTTGGACTTGATCTTTCCATGTTGGAACACTATTACAATGTTTTGGTGACCTTAAATCCTTACTTTAATTCCTCAGTGGAAAACTGCCAGGGCTTCATATAAAGTCTCCTGCAAACATTCACACAAGTCTTCAGAGCCACAAAGATCCAGCCTTGTTCTGCCTCTGAGCCCCCATTAACTATTAAGAAACTAGGTCTGGTGGCACCCACACCTGCAGTCCCAGCACTCTGGAAGTTGGAGACCACCTTTAATGGCTACATAGTGAGTTCCAGGCCAGTCTAGGATACGTATCAAGTCTCAAAACTACATAAATTAAATAATGACAAGTATCCAAAAAACAATGAAAATAAATATCATAATGGCGTCTAACAGACACTGATAATCCTATGTTAAGGGATGTATTTGAGCTCCAAAGCTTGTGATATCCTTAAAGAGAAAAATGTTAACAAGGCTATTTCAAGAAACCTTTTTTACATACTTTCAGCTTTGATTTAAAAAAAAAAAAAAGAACAAAAAAAATGAACACAGATAATGAGATAACTGGGGACCAGTGCACAGCTACAAAAACTCAAGAATGGAGGGGGAAGGAGGAGGAAGAGGAGGTGGAGGCAGAGGAAGGAGAGGCGGGAAGAGGAATGAACATTTAGTCTAATTTCCAAATTTAGAGCAGACTGGGAAAGCCAATGCACAGCCGTTTTGGTGGCACAAAGTGGGGGAAATATCACATTCTAAAAACCTAATCTCTTCTAGAATTTCTTACCCTTTGTGCTGGTTTTCTTTTTGTTTTGTTTTGTTGTCAACTTGACAAAAGCTGGGTTCATCTGGGAAGAGGAAGCTTCGGCTGAGAAAATGTCTCTGGAAGCTCTGTCTATAGGCAAGTCTGTCATGCATTCTCTTGATTAATGATTGATGTGAAAGAGAGCCCAGCCCACTGTGGGTCCTGCCACCCCTAGGGAGGTTGTCTTGGACTATATAAGAAAGCAAACTGAGCAAGCCAAGGGAACAAGCTAGTAAGCTGCATTCCTCCATAGTCTCTGCTTCAGTTCCTGCCTCCAGGTTCCTGCTTTAAGTTCCTGCCCTGACTTCCCTTTATGATGAGCTGTAACTATATGCCAGAGTAAACCGTTTCCTCCCCAAGCTGCTTTTGGTCATAGTCTTCATCACAGCAATAGAAAGCAAACTAAGACACCCTTTTAATTACTTCTCTGTTTAAAGCATTATTTGGGGCAAGGAGCACACAAAACGGTCCAGTCTCAAAAATACTATCATCCCTATTTCTTTTATTTTTTAGGACTTTTTTTTTTTTACAGTGTGTGAGTGTTTGCATGCATATATATGCACCAGATGTGTGTCTGGTGCCTGCAGAGGCCAGAAGAGGGCTCTGGATCACTTGGACCTGGAGATATGGACAGTTAAGAGCTGCTCCTTGGCAAGAGTGCTCTTATCCACTGAGCCATCTCTCCAGACTCTTTATATCTTTATCACAACTATCAGGTTAGTTGACACCTGCAGACTCTGAAGAAATGAGACCTAAAGCAAGTAATTTGGGAGCTATTTGGTTATTATCTGAAAGGCAAGAACAGAAACCTAGTAAAATACATTCAGAAGTTTTCTAGAAGGTCTCGACAAACCATGAGGAGATGATGCTATGATATATGATGATGCCGCATACCTGGTAGACCCATGACAAGTTGTATCCTCTGGGAAATTATGCCACGCAAGAAGTCTGGTATAAGGAAGTTTATTGTGGGGGAAGGGAGAGACAGGCCTGGAGAAAGGGTAGAAGCAGCAAGCAAGCCACGAGGGTAGAGAGAGAGGGGACAGGGAGGAAGAGAAAAGGAGGCACCGAGAACAGAGAGGGGGAGCTGGAACAGAGGGAACAGAGAGAGAACAGGGGTGGTGGGGGTTCTTTATCCAGCAGCTACCTGGCTACCTGGCAGCAGCAGGTGATGACGGAAGATGTTGCTAGGTCCCTGAGAGCAGGCTAGCCGAATGTCCTGCACACTAACAAATGTGAACTAGGTCTGGTGGCTCAGAGGATGAGGCAGGAGGATCGCAAGTTCAAGACCAGCTTGAGTTTCAGAGTATGTTCAAGTCCAGCCTGGGCAGCTTATTAAGATCTTGTCTCTAAAAGGTAAAAAAAGAGATTGGGTTTACAGCTCAGTAGTGGAGTGCTTGCCTTGAGTGCAAGGCCTTAATCTCATCTCTAGTACCACAAAACAACAACAACAAAGAAAGAGGAGGAGGAAAAAGGGAGGAGGGGGAAAGAAAGAAAAAAAACTGGAATAATGCAATAAGTGGGAGCTCATAGATCACATAGAGGAGTTTGGTATATAAAAGCAACGTTGGAAATAAATGAAGGAAAGGCCAATTATTCAATAAATTATATCAATCCCCCCAGGAAACATAAAAATAAATCCACAACACATTCTTTGAGCCAAATTAAAGCATGTTTCAATATAAATAATAAAACTATAGAACATTAAAAGAAAACAAAAATGTATAATAACTATGAAGTGAGCAAAGACTTTTCTGTGATTCAGAACAGAAACAATACAAAGATAAATTTAACTATATACTTTTTCTTTAAAATCTGCAGAACAAAGAGACAAAGAAAAAATATTAACAATCCAACCCAACAAGTACAGAAATGTGTGCAACCTCGGTCTCAGATAGTGAACTAATCTTCTAACACAGCAGTCCTCTAAGATCCCTGTGAGCTCTTGAGGCTTCAGAACATACATACCCCAAACACATTTTTATTTTCCCTATATATTCATACCTATGATAAAATGTAATCTTTAAATGCAGTACAGTAAGATTAACATCAACTGACAATAGAACAGAACAATCATGAGAATATTTTATAATTCTGTGATAGAAACGAAGTTGGTCTTTAACAAATCAAGAAGAACAAACCTTGGGTGCCATGGTTGATAGCAGTTAACCATGGGAACTGGGGGCAAAGGGAGGTGCTATAATAAAGACTTACAAAAGACTTACAATTACAAAAGGTTCTTAAATGCATGGAAGAAGGCTCAGATTCACTGGGGTAGGAGAGTTGAGCAGAGGGAAATGAGGAAGATCTTACACTAAGGTTACAAAACTAGCCGTTCAAAAGAAAGGCTGTGGATGGTCCTCTCCCTCCTGCTGGGGGATGGTTTGTGCACTGTGTATTCAGATGCTTATTTCTGTGCCCAGAGATCTGGATGCAGTCTGGATGTGGCCATTGTCATTATTATTGAAAAATCTCCTGTGTCAGTGTTGTATAAAAATTGTTCTCCATCATCTCTGATGGGTTAATAAAGAGCTGAACAGCCAATAGCTGGCCAGGAGGGTTGAGGCAGGCCTGGCAATCCCAGGGGGAGGATCCCAGGTGGAAAAGAAAAGGAGAGTCAGTGTCAAAGAGAAGGGATCCATGAGGATGTGGCCATGAAGAGATCGCTATGAGGGAGTCACCATGAGGATAAAGATGGAGCAGGAGCAGCTAGGGAGAGACTAGATGGCAGGCAATGGGGAAATAGTCTAGACCAGGATAGATGGCTTAAAATAGATGAGTATCTGCCCAGCTATGGTGCTTAAAGCTTATTAATAAAGGTTACAGTTCTCTGTGTCATTATTTGGAAGCTAGAGCAAGCATAGAAAATACCGTATTACTTTTACACCCTCCTTCTCACTTCCCCATTCACAACCTCTGACCTACCTGCCAGGTCTACAACAGTCTGAAGCCACTGAGCCAGGCGTGGAGGCACTCCAGAGTGTCTGGATGTAACTTGTACTCTTAGTAACACTAAGCAAACACTCCCGGGTGGAGACTGAGGACGCTCCACAGACAATTGAATATGGCTTGAGCAATAAAATGAGAGTACGTAAGAAAGCCTGTACTTTGCAAATGATCCAAAAGCCTGTGCTGGGCAAATGGTCCTCTCTGTGAGGTTGAGCCACTGAACTCTGCTCCAGCAGGACTCTTCCCTCGGAAGTGTATCTTTTTCTACTAAACTCTCCCTCCTTTTGTTACTATTCATTCCCAGGTCTCTGTCCACATCCTTGTTTCAGGACTCAAGAACCTGGGGTTTCCCTAGAGATGCCCGATAAATGTCATATCCACTGATATCAAAACAAAAGGAATTACAAACTACAATCAAAACATAGCAGAGCTTGGCAGCTAGCTGTTGTGAAGAGGTTACAGGTAGGGCTCCTCAGCTTTCCACACTTAGCACTTCCAGTGCTCCCAGGGATGACACTAACATGCTGACTCAGGGATAGAACAGGCCTGAGGAGGTACATTGCTGACAAGCTCTCTGCTGATGATTCTACAGCTAGCCCTTGGACACTTTCTGTAGCCCACTTGAACGTGCAGAGCATGCTTTCAATATTATCTCTCTGGAGGGCAATTTAGCAACATCTATTTTTTTTGTCAGCATTTCCAATTTATTGCAGCACTTTGTGATATATTCATATAGTGCAAATTTACATGAGAGCAAGGAAATTTCTTGCAGTGTTATTTATAATGGGGGGAAAAAAAGAACCAGTGAGAATATCCTTCACCAGGGAATTGCCTTTATCCATTATCCATGGAATTGAATATGCTGATGATAGAAAGATTAAGCCAGATACTGATGTGAAATTTTCTCTAAGATATTTTAACTTTATAAAGAAGGTTTGAAAGCCTAAGTGATCATCTATGAATAAATGGATAGTCAATGCAGTATATGTACACAATGGATTTTTTTGTTTTGTTCTGTTTTGTTTGAGACAGGGTTTCTCTGCATAGCCTTGGCTGTCCTGGATCTCCCTTCATAGACCAGGCTGGTCTTGAATTCACAGAGATCCACCTGCCTCTGCCTCCCAAGTACTGGGATTAAAGGCGTGCGCTACTACTTCCTGGCACACAATGGAATTTTATTCATCTCAAAAGAATAAAATTATGACATCCACAGGAAAACGGATAGATCTGGAGATGGTTATGCTAAGTAAAATGAGCCAGATTCAGAAAGACAAATAAGACAGGGTGTGTGTGTGTGTGTGTGTGTGTGTGTGTGTGTGTGTGTGTGTGTATTACGTATGTGTGTTGTGGGGGGGTATATGTATGCATGTGAGGTAGATTAAAATCGAAAAGGCATTATGGGTGACAAGGAAAAGACTAGAGAATGGGGAGCAGGAGACTGTAACAGAATACGTGGGTCACAGGAGCAGAAGGGGTGACTGTTTCTGGAGAGGAAGGGAGGGGCAAGTGTGGGAGGGGTGGGGTGAAAGGAGGCACGGAGTACACTGATGTATGTATGTATTAGCTGTCACAATGGAACCCACTTTTTAATATGTTAACCAATTAAGAACAAAGAATCAAAAATGTTCAAAATATCAGATATTTAGGTACCTGCCTCAAGCCAAAAGAGAGTTGTGCCTTTGACACAGAAAATAATCTTAAAACAGCCAGCTTATGAAGCAGTTGGTGATCTTCCCAAAGGTACTTTAATACTGGTGTAGAGCACGAGGGTATTCAGAGCAAAGTGCGACATATCCAAATGGGAGTGTTGCTTTCCAAGAAAGAGTAGGAGAAAGGAAGCCATACCCAAGTGTAAGCCAGGGTTCCTGAAGGGAGGGTGGGCAGTTAATTATGTCAGCACTTAACACAGATCCTGTTTGTGGCTCTCAAGTTACATTGCTAAGGTTGCTAGGATACCTTTCTTATTCTCTCCCTTTTGATAAGAGAGAGATGTGAGGTAGTTATGAAGAGGTTTTGGACGGAGTTACAATGTGATGTGATGGGGTAAAAGCAAAAGCCAGTGAGGTTCTGCAAGGGCTTTAGCATGCACCCTCTCCCTGGGAAGGGGCTTTCTAGTGAGATTCCTTGAACACCACAGGCTTATGGCTGGAAAGGAGAAAGACCTCAGGTGACAGTTAATTGTGTGTGGTCCTTGCCCTGCTGCTGGCAAAGGCTGTAACCAAATTCTTGAGTGAGTGGGGGGGATTATTTTCCTTTTAATCTTCTAATGTCCAGCTTCCCTTTCCCTGCCCTCCTACCCTATTTCAAGCAAAAGACAGTTGTGCCATTTCTTACTCTGTGCTCTAGTTATTTGTTGCCCCTAGAATCTCAGATTCTAGAAGTTTCTCAGGCATGCTTCCATAACATATGTATATACACACACACACACACACACACAGAGAGAGAGAGAGAGAGAGAGAGAGAGAGAGAGAGAGAGAGAGAGAAACAGACAGACAGACAACAGACAGAGAGGTGCTGTGTTTCCAGTCTAGTTTTCCTGTCTCCTCTGCCACTCCAGGTCGATGGCAACAGCATCCGGGGACTGCTCATATTTCTGCAGTTCCTCATCATCCATGGGTCTCCTAGAGTCCAGGACTACACCACGTTCTCTGGGCAAAGCTCTGAGGATCTGTAAGGGAGCGACTTCCATCTTGTGTATTTCCCTGGTCTCTGTTCCTTGCTTTATTGCAATAGATGTGGGGAGAGACCCTGTCGGTACAAACCCTATTATCAGGCCGAGAACTAGTAGCAGAAGCAGTTTGTTGCCTTTGTCAACAGACCTAGACTTAAGATTTCCTACAATCCTCTAGATACTCGGAAAACTAAAGTATAGAACAACCCAGGGCATCTACTCTTTCTTCACGATATTTGGGGAGGGATAGATGGGGTCCTGTACCATCCTCAGCTTCTCAGACAACTGAAGCAATGGATCCTGAGACATTGGAGTCTCTTGCTGGGGGAATAAAAAGGCTGAGCCCTCTACCCCTGCACCTCCATACCCCCATCCACCCCTGAAGCCAGCTGGGGGAGCTTGTCTCTTTCTTTTCTTTTCTTTCTTTTTTTTTTTTCTTCTGTTTTTTTGGTTTTTCAAGACAGGATTGCTATGTGTAGCCCTGGCTGTCCTGGACTCGTTTTGTAGACCAGGCTGGCCTCAAATTCACTGTCAAGGCCACGAAGATAGATTTGGGGTCCTTGGATCCCTTTGTTCCTTTCCCATGTTGAATACATCTCCTATCTGCTTTTTGGAATTATTTGCCTCTTTGTCTCTCTTATCCACAGAGAACATTAACAACTGAGGCAGGCAAAAAAAACAGTAGCACTTTGACAATATCCCACTTCCTTCAAACGCTTCCCTTTAATTGTATTCCACCTTCTTTCTTCCAAGTCTAAGAAGTAAGAGTTTTCTCACCGCCCTAAGTTCTACTCTTCAGATTGACTTATTTACACTAAATTATGGGTGACTTGTGTCCTTTCAGGGGAAAAGTGACAGACAGACAAGCCATTGTGGAGTCAGGATGCAGGAGAGAGGCACCGAGGATGATGGGTTGCTCTCTTTCGTCCCTTCCATCTTTGGACAATCATTCCTTCTCCACTTGATGCTGGGCAGCTAAAATCTTTGTTCAAATGGTTGGAACAACTATTCCTTTTTGTTGCTCTGATTGGTGTCTTGCTAGGGAACCCTTGCCCTAGTTGAGTTCTTCCTGGAGGGAAAATATAATAATTTACATACTTTGTCCCTACTCTAAGATGGGATCCTTGAGTGAATTAATCTACATGGTGTTAAAAAAAGAAGTGTGTGCAAAGAAAGAAGGAAATCGGAGAGGAAGGGAGGAAAGGGAGGGGAGGAAACACCTCGAGCATCAGCTTAGGCACATCCACAGACAAAGAAGGTTCAGGGGACACGTTTTCTGTGCTCTGAAATCTTAACCCCCATCTGGGAATTTGCACAGACTGTTCTGAGAGTGTTTACATTTTGAGAAGGGATCTGACAAGTCAAAAGAATTCTGAGGGGGGGGGAGAGAGAGAAAACTTCCAAAGGATGAGATGGTGCTTGGAGGGACAAATGCCATCATGAAGACGCATCTCCTAGGTGAGATCTTCCCTGTGCCAAGAACAAAGTCAGACAGACAGACAGGAGTTAAGAAAGGGGAGCCAGAGAAAATGTTGGCTCAGGAAATGAATGTAATAGTTACTAGAAGAGATGGAGAGGGAAACAACTTTCCCTTTCACCAAAAATCTTCTGAGAGAGGCTGTTCGACCATCTGTTGGCAGTGCTATAGAAAGAAAGTACTTTCCTGGCTGCTGGTGGCCTGATTTGATTTTTGTTGGGACTCTTGAGTCTAAATTCCACATTTGTATGAATTCTGACTTGCATGTTGTAGGGAACTGCGAGCCAATGCACACAGTCAAGGTAAGGTTGATACCTATTCCACCAGGCTTTAGTATAACAGCCAAGGTCCCAGGACCTCCCTGCCATCTTTGGACGTAGCATCTGCCCCCATGGAAGCGCAAAACCGAGCCAGGTAGGTTTGTCTCCAGGCTTCCTCCATGTGTTCATTTAGTGTTCTTTGTTGTAGCTAAGCATGAGAAATGGATTCTCACTCCGCAGCTTTTTCCCCAAGTGCTCTTGCAAAGCAAATGATGTGGCCAATTGTTTATTCCATGGATAGCCTTTTTTCTGTCCCCAGAATGTGGCCAACATCTCCATGACTCATATTCACAGGACAGAAGGGCTGTTCTGGCTTATGCTTTTACTTCTTTGAGCCAATTGGAGAGTTATTTATAAACATTTATTGATTTGGATTCATAAACCCGAGAGAGAGAGAGAGAGAGAGAGAGAGAGAGAGAGAGAGAGAGAGAGAGAGAGATCTTGCTGTGCTTGTTGCTATGGTAACTACCATCTCACACATGTATTGGCCAGACTGATGGCTCAGAACAGAACTCCAAAGCCTACCTGTAGCTGCCAGATGCATATTCATCCCTTCTTCATTTCCAACTGAAACCCTGTGATATTTTCCCCACCAGCTCCCAGTAATATCATTATACTGGAGCAGAAACATAGCTGATTCCTGAGGTGATTCTTGGGCCTCTCATGGGAGTATTTTCCTGATGACATTTAATCAGCTTTAATTGGCAAAACTAAAGAGATGCCCACCATAAGTTGAGTTCTGCCACATGTTTAAGGTGACAGGGAAAAGGTTGGGGTTCTACTCTTCATTGTCAAGGAACTGGCATTGTAGCCGGTATAGGAGCAGAAATGTAAACAGCAAGCACCTGTTCTGGTATGAGTCACACGAAATAATATAGGTAAGTGTGAAACTCTATACAATAGAGGGTAATGGAAGCAAAGCATGCTGGGTGGAGAAAGGCTTCACAAAGAGATGGAAGCTTGTGATCTCAAATAAATAATTCCTTCCTTTATTTCTTTCCTTGTTTCCTCTTCTCTCTCTCTCTCTCTCTCTCTCTCTCTCTCTCTCTCTCTCTCTCTCTCTCTCTCTCGTCTTCTTTCTCTATTTCCTTTGTCCCTCCCTCTCCCATTCCCTTTCCTTCTTTCCTTTTTTCTTTCCTCCTTCCTTTCATTCCTCCCTTTTCCCTTCTTTCGCTCCTCTCTTTTGCAACTTAACTCATTGAACTGAATACCATCCTGTGTCATCAAATTGTTTTTAAAAAATCAAGAAGAAAATTATATAAAATGCCTAGAATAATGTCAGATCCATACAGGACTCTTCAGTCACAGGAATTATCATGTGTGTGTTGTAATTTTTAAATGATAAATTATATCTTATTTTTGCCAGGAAAAGACCCTGCTTTTATTAAGGAGCTGAAGGTTACGTATGTTGGGCTCTACTTTAAAGAAATAATAAAAAATTAACCAATATACAACCAGGGATAGAGGACAACTACAAATTCAAAACTTAAGCTGACAAAAATCTAAAAATAAAGTCTATCTTTTTAGTATGCAGCTTCTTGACACTCTTCCCCAACAGTTCTTTCTTCCTACAAGTTCTGACTGTGTGTACCTTGACTGCCTTTCTCATGACATTGACTTTGGAACATTGTCTATCAAGCAAATAGATCCCTGGTCACTCTGGGAGAACTCAATGAAATTTGCTCTTATATATTGGTACTGGGCTACATAAACCATGTGACTTCACACAGAGATATAGGTGCCATTTATAGGACTGCTCCTGGGTGTATGATTTAATAAAAGTGGGGGTTCAGGTAAGTTCTAACTTATATCGGTGCCTTAAAATAGGGGGAGACCAGGGTGAATGGAAACTCCTGTATGTTGCAGCAGCAGCAGTAAGCCAGAGAAAGCTGGGGTTTGGGCCAGGTATCATAAGAATCAAACATTTGGTTTACATTTCCCTACAATGGGTGAGTAGTAAATGTTTCTGCAGTTGCCCTTTGACTCAGCTTGTCCTCACCTTTGTAACTCTACTTCTAGGAGGAAAACACACACACACACACACACACACACACACACACACACACACACACACTTTAATCAGTCCTTGATCTTGTCCAAGAAGTCAGCAGAGCTGGTAGTAAGGTATCAAAAACCCCATTCCCAGCTATAATTGCCCTAGACTCCCAACACATATGGAAGTGATTGTCTACCATATAAAAACAAGCTCCTGAAATCAAAACTAAATTCTCCTAAGGTGGACGTTCAACCATCACCTAATATTGAGAGGAAAATATCTTGCTTTTGCTTATTTTGCAAAGACCTGGTAAACAGATTATTGCAGTCCCTCCCAGGGTATCAGGAAGGGCCAATGGAATAGTAAGATGATTAAGCTTCAGTGACTTCTGCAAATGTCTTCAGTGCTTACTGTTTTGAAGCGAGAAGACTTTATTCCACACAGGAGGAAGAATATGATCAAGGAGCCCTGGGGAAGCTCATGGAATACATGCAGAGCCCTAGTCAATTAGACTTGAAGAGAACAGGTGTGGAGGACATTGGAGGGCAGACAGGGGGAGGAAAGAAGGTGGAAGCCCTTAGACAAGAGAGCAAAGGAAAGTATTTCAAAACATGAGTTGGAATGATGCTCACTGAGCCTTGAGTATTTGCAGAGACCCCAGGAAACTGCACAGTTCACCAAGAGGGAGAACTCCATGGGGGCAGACGGAGCTTAGGGAACCGAAGAGGAACTCTGTCTCTTGAGAGCATGTTTTTCAGTGTGGTGTATGGATCTGGGCTACAGATAGACTACTCCGTTAGAATGCCCTGATCATATTGCCTTAGAAGACAATCTTTGAACCTTCAGATTCAGAGAGAATAGATGGAAAGTTATGATCAGCAGTTCTCCAGCATGTTACCTCTACTGGAATTGTACATCAGCACCATGGTTTGCCAAGATGCAGTGACAGATGCCAGAGAGAAACCCTGTCTTCATAGTACCCCCACAGTCTTTGAAGCCTCTAAGTTGCCATCAAAAGCACCGGAAGGTGACAGATGACTACATGGTCTCCTAAGGGAAAATGGGATGGCTATGGAGAGTCTAGTTACAATGACCAAAGGAGAAAGAACTAAGAACTGGGTCCACTGAGAGGGGAAATGACTGGCTAAAAAGAATGTCTAGCTTGAAAGGGCTTGTAATAAGAAAGACAGGGTAGCAATAGTCTAGGGTCTTACTATTTTAAGTATTGAGGGAGGTGTGGCCATATCTGCATCACAAGTTAATGAAGGAGGATGTAGGTGTTTTATATGTCGGGCCCATAGGCTTGGATTTTAAAGTACTTATTGTTGAGTAAATAACTATAGCTTGCAGTGTGTCTGTTAGGTAAGAGAGGAAAATATCATGAAGACTGTGTTATCCTTTGGGTCTTGCAAATCTCAAATAATTCCATGTGTTGAAGGCTAGGTCTCCATGATGGTGACATTGGAGGTGGTAAACCTTTAAGAAGAAATGGCTTGGTAGAAGGTCTTCAAGTCATTGGAGGTGTGTCCTTGAAGGAAACCATCAGACCTTAATCTCGCCTTACTGTCTCTTTTGCTTATTGATTATAAAGTGAGCATTTCAGCTCTGCATTGTTTTCACTGTTGTGCCTAGACATGCCAAAGGCCTAAAAATATGTGGGCCAATTGGTCATGGCTCAAAACTTTATTCCAAGACAATTCTTTTGCTTTATAAGGTATATTGTTATGATGATGCAAAGTTGACTGATGTACAACCTATTCCCATGGTGTACACATTTTAGTCAGGAAGGAAGAAATGCAAATAATAATAATAATAATAATAATAATAATAATAATAATAATAATTTCAGATGCAAATTGCTACAAAAATTCAAGATAAAAAATTTAAGACCAAGTTGGCAGCATGGTTGGAAGGGCTCCAGTTATTTTACTTATGATGAACAAGAGAAGCTAGGTCTTTGATCTGAGAGAGGAAGAGTCCACTACCCAAACATCTGGAGCAGCCGCACACCCTCCAGAAAGAGCACCAAAGATGAGACCTCCTAATACCAAAAGAACAAAAAAAAGAAGCTAATGGTTCTGTGGAGGGGCAGTGCGGGGCGTGGTTGTGGAATGGGGGCCAGAGGTAGGCAGGGCCTTTCATACCTATGGCATGGAAGGCAACATAAGGAATTTGGGGCTAGATCTGAACGCAATGGGGAACCACAGAAGGATTCTGAGCAGAAGGTTGACATGATCTGATTGAAATTTCTAACAGATCAGTTTCTGGAAATGAAACTATTCACTATAGAGGTCAAAGGTGGATGTAAGGGAAGCAGTTATAACGAAGGCTAATGGAATCATTCTGTCAGAACATAATAGTTCCCTGACTGAGGGTGGTGTGTATGGTTTGAATGGTCTCAATTAAAGGTCTTCCAGTAGCTAAGCCTTTTGGTCTCTAATTGATGGTTCCATTTCATTCTGACTTTGCACTTTGAGCGACATGATGTAAGAAGAAGAGGCTTTCGAAGGACCTGTGAATCAGGGCTTGCTCTTGTAGAATTAGTCATACTTTCTCTCATTGCCTCTGCTGTGCCCTAAGGACAGGCCCAAGCTAGCTGCTTGCTGGAGGAGGAAAGACTACCCGCAGCAGTACCCAGGCCATCCTGGACTAGCTAGCCTCTGACCAACTTCAAGCTGAGTGAAGCTGATTGAGAAAAATCCATCCAAAAGCAAGCAAGGCCAGCCCACCCAGGTAGAAAAGTCCAGGCAAAGCAAGGACAGGCAAAGCCAGAACCACTGATAATTTCCATCTTGGAGAGTTATTACTCTCTATTAAACAACTGATAGAAAGGGAGTGTGGAGAGCGCTTAGATGGGGTAGGGGGAGGGGTGCACTGGAATTAGGGAATGGCTGTCAGAATAAGCTATCTGTTCTCAAGCACATGTAGTTGGATATATTAAAATAATGTAAATCTAGCAAAAAGTATGTTTTCCATGTGATTAATGAATATGTTTTTATTCACTATTGTATGCATCAATTCTGAAAGTTCAGACCTAAGTAGATAGAACAAAACATGACATCCTATTCTGTGACCATCAGAAACGGGATCGTGGTGACTTGGGACAAGCTACAATTTTCATTGTGGAGTGAGCCTTTGAGAACTTAAGAGCCTAGGAACCTAATTAGGAGAAACACAAAGGATGACGGCACAACCTTCCTGAAAGAAAGAGAAGCAAGATTCAAATTTGATTTCATGGACCTTTGGCTGAAAGTCAAATGAAGGTCTGATCCCATGTACCACAAACAAAAGTTATTCAAGAATATGAGCAAATTGGTGGGCGGGGGCGGGGGTCAGGGGGCTGGGCTAGAAATTGGGATCCAGCTTCATCTGTTCCTCTGAAAACCAAGCCAGGCTTGTGTCTAGGCTGATGAAGCCCTCCTGCATCTGAACACTCCGGGGATGAACCTAAGAGTTATAAGTTAGATGGAGCATTGAGGAAGTATCGGTTCTAGTAGGGGGACTAACCAGCCACCACTTCCTCAATGCTTGGCACCAGCGGCATTCCAGGTTTCAGACCTATACATGGGAAGTATTTTCACATGCATAGTAAAATGTGTTAGCAATGAGAACCAAGTCTCAACACGAATTCATTTATGGTGATTTCATGCAGTGTTTAAAAGCCTGTGTGCCTTGAACTAGCACACCTGTGGGGTCATGTTTGTGCTCAAGGCTTGCGACTTGGGAGCATTTTGGATTTGAGATTGGGGGACTGAGCATATTCAGCCTGGAGTAGTTTCTCTGGGGAAACACTTAGTTTCAAGTTCCCCACAGACATGGATATTTGCTCCCTGGGAGGTTTTTGTAAAGTGCTCAAAGAAGCACATATTCGGGAAGAGAAAAAAAAAAAAAAAGGTAGACTCGGTCAAAGAAGCAGTGAACTTGGTATGAACTTGGAACAGTGAGTCTCGTGGAAAGCTTTGAAGCTTGGATGACACTTCAAACACGGCAAGAGAGCCCTAGGCGAGACAGCTCCCTTCTGCTTCCAGCAAAGATTGGGCAATAACTCTGTGCACACCCTCACACTCACACCACTGGGAGCAAGGACCTCGGTCCTGGAAGGGAGATCTTGGTGCTAACCACAATACCCAGTACAACCTGTCAATCATGCAGCCTGTCCAACAGAATATAGAAAATCCCCATTCCCACCCCCATCTCAGGAAGATCAGAGAATTCACTCAGTTACAACCATGGGCAGTGCTTCCATTGCTCTAATGGAGCTGAAGTCAGACCTCAGTGAGCTAAGAAACATGAAGGGAGAAGGAGGGACAGGTGGGGAGTTGGAAAAGAATAGAAAAGCCAGAAATAACCACAGACTTAAAAAGTCCAGAGATTTATTTGTCTTAAAGAGTTGGGTGACATTTCAGCATAATAGAATAAAGAATTGAATAAAGATACTGAAAATGTGGAAGAGAAAAAAATATCTGGGAAATTATTTATCTCCTTTCCCAAGTTAAACATAATCAGTGTTCTAAAAGCGTGACTGGTGGGAAACCTTTGATTGAAGCCATTCACTCATGGACTCTACACATCACCCGTGGTCAAGTCACTATTAACATTGTCTCCCCAGATTAAAGTAAGAACACAATAGAGAGCAGTTAGAATTGAGAGCTACATAGACAGGAAGGAATTTTGGGGTGACAGCGATACAACTTTCTAAATGGAGAAAAGTGGCCACAGAGAGGGTGGAAGGAAGCACACAGAACCCCATCACCATGATGGAGGGGCCTTTCTTTTCTCTCAATGAAGCAGGATTCTAAGTCTTCTGGCAATAGTGGCAAGCCCAGTTCTCCTGAGATTGAGAGAAGGGATGATTTGCGTCCTTGGTAAAGTTTGCTGAGAAGGGCAAGAACGCTGAAAGAGGACGGGAGGCAGGTGGTGTCCACGGCGGCGGGCCTGGACCACCTTTTGGGTTAGGTTTTGCCTCTTGCTAGTCTCTACATCTTCAATAACATATTACACCTTGGGGCACATGAATGGAAGATGCGAGAGCTTGTGCTGGTTCTTAACAATGGGCTGACAGCAGTATGGTCTGCTCACAGGGAAGAGAAAGCTATACACGTGTGCCTGAAGTCGCGTGGACAGGCAAGGAGAACGCAGCCACCAGTGGCACTTCCTACCACCAACGTAGTGACTGGAACAGATCAGGGAAAGGGAGGACAGGGGGGTTGTTTACCTGGTTTTTTTTTAATAATGGGGTTTCATACAGCCCAGGCTGGCCTCCAACTTTCTATGTAGACAAGGATGACTTTGAACTCCTGATCTTTACGTCTCTATCCTTAGAACGTTGGGGTTGCATACATTCACCACCACACTATGGTTTTGTTTTTATGTAGCACTGAGGGTTGTGCCGAGGCCTTCCTGCACTCTCAGTGAGCACGCTACCACCTGAGCCACAACCTCCACCATTGTTTTTGCTGTTGTTGTTGTTGTTGTTTTTTGAGACAAGGCTTCATGTAGTTCAGGTTGACTTCAGACATAATATTAGGGTTCAGCTAGGCCAGCATAGTTACTCTCTTCTGTCTCTCTCTCTCTCTCTCTCTCTCTCTCTCTCTCTCTCTCTCTCTCTCTCCTTCCATGGTTTGGGGTTTGGGGGGGGGAGCAGTTACAATGTGACCTGCTTTTGTGTCTATGGCTTCCTTGCTATGATGGATTGACTGGACCATCAGACTGTCACCCAAATAAACCCCTCCTTCATTGACTCCATACTCCTTATTAAATGACCAATGAACTAAGGTAACATGAGAACAGCCATGGTGGTTGGGGAGAACAGAGGAAACAGGAGACGAATGGAGACATTTAGGTCATCGTGGGCCTAACATTCCCTGGCAGGGAGGTTCTGTCCCAAACTGTTCTCAAATACCTTCCTTGGATCACTTTTTTTTTTTTACAGGCACAAGGCATCAAGGTGCTTTCGGCCAGCTCCTCTGGAGTCTCTCTCTGAGTTGATTAAAGCCCTATGGCCTCTACTTCACTCAGATTAAGTTTTGTCAATGCCTCCTGGCTCTATCACTTTATGAAATTCCTGAGCCTGGATCTCCTGCTTGCCATTAACTGGATTCCCAAATGCCATCGAGGAAACAAAGGAGCAAACACTCCCTGGTAAGACACCTTCCAGTCCAATGATTCCCTCTCAAGCTGCCCTCACTGCCGACCACCACGAAGCACCAGAATTCTCCCCATCAATACAGAGAGCATCTTAGGCCTCCTCAGAGGGTAGGTATCTTGACAAAGAGATGGCATGAATAAGTAACGCTCTCCCGTGTCCAATTTCTTTTGTTCAGCTCAGAGTGTCCAATACCATCTTGTTTTATTAATGTCGGTGTCCCATTGCTATCTCAGTTTCGAAGTCAAGGGAATCAAAAACAAACAAACAAAACAAAACACCCTGCATCCGTTAACAAGCCCAAGATCACCTGTCTCCCCCTTGAAATGCTGCCTAATCTAATGTGCTGAACAGAATTGGGTTGACATTGTCTCCAATTTGATTACTTGAGGCGCACACATTCCAGTTGGACTTTACTACTAGACGCTTGTAATAAGAGAAAACTATGCCTACTTATGTGTGAGCGGGGCTGTGCTGATAGTATTATCATCAGCTTGTAAGGGAAACTGGCTTTCATCCTGGGGAACAGATCATTAAAATGGGCCCCAGATATGCCTGAGCGATGGAAAAGGGCTCAAGACAACCTTGTACATTAGCCAAGGATGAGCCTGGTTACCTGGTGAGCTGGAGCCTTTTGAATGTATGAAAGATTCCGAACCTGTCCCAACTAATGAAATAACTGATGCCTTTAAAAACACGCACACTTTTGTTTTGTTTTGCTCTGCTTTACTTTGTTGAAATGGAGTCTCCCAGATTTTTTTTTTTTAGTTTTTTATTAATTTATTCTTGTTACATCTCAATGGTTATCCCATCCCTTGTATCCTCCCATTCTTCCCTCCCTCCCATTTTCCCCTTACTCCCCTCCCCTATGACTGTTCCTGAGGGGGATTTCCTTCCCCTGTATATGCTCATAGGGTATCAAGTCTCTTCTTGGTAACCTGCTAAAATGTTGCCAGATTTTTTTTAATCATCTTAAATATATAATTATTTATTTTTATAGGTGTGTGGCTGTTATACCTGTATGTATATCTGTGTACCACATTCATACAGTCCTGAGGAGACCAGAAGAAAGTGTCATATCCCCTGAAATAAGAGTTCCAGATAGTTGTCACCTACCAAGTGACTGTTAGGAACTGAACCCAGATCTTCCCAAAGGGCAGCAAGTGCAATCTGTGATCTTAATCACTGAGCCACCTCTCCAGTCCCTAGTTTCGTTTTTTGAAACAGAGTCACTATTAGGCCAGGCTGGCCTGGAATTTGCAGCTATCCTGCCTCTGCCTCCCAAAGTTGGGGTCACATACAGGTACCACCATACCCAGCTCTCAAGTCTTTTGATGGCATCACAAGGCAGCATCCAGGAGTAGGTTAGACAGCCTAGGATGCTGTGAGGTTACACTCTGTGATGGTCTCAGTATATGAAGTCGGCTAGCACCTTCATTGAACAGCAGGGCTGTAAGTAAGTTAGTGATGTACGCGCTGCTTCCATTGTCCTGCGCATTTTGCACATTATCATGGTGTATGTTGTTTTCATTGCACTTCTAACAAATCCCCAGTGAGTCATTGCTCACTTAGAAACGGTATCAGTTTCTGGGTCTCCTATTTCTCCTGAGTCTCTTCCATTTGCACACAGTTTCCCTCTTACTTAAACACAGCCTTTAGTAGCCATCTACTCTCTGAGTAAACACACCATCTTTTTTCTCCACAAGGCCTGAGCAAGCCTTCATTTCAGCTTTAGTCTTCAAGGAATTCATGTAGGAAAGATTTCATCTGGGCCTAGTTAAGAACTGGATTTGCCCATCCTTTATCTTCTGTTTTTACTGATAAAAAAAAAATCTCTATTTGTCTAATTCTTTTACCTTTATCGAGACTAACTCCAAAGCTATATCATGGAAGAACAGAGTGGCAGTGTGTGTGCAGAAAGATGTTCCTTGAGTTCCTGGTCACCCAGAGTGACTCTGGACAGCGGATTATTTTCCTTTGCTTGTCTCAAGTCCAGTGACTGTATGAGAGCCTTTTCGCCGGTCTCAACTCAATAAAGTATTTGGTCCCTTTAAAAAGACACATTTTTATTTGTTTTGTTGAGACAAGGTCTCCCAGATTCCAGGCTGGCTATATACTTACTTAGCTAAAGGTAACCTTGAACTTCTGTTTTCTTCCCTTCACCCCCCACCCCCCATGCTAGGATTATAGGTACGCATCACAAAAGTCTGTGTGTGGAGAGACAGATATAGAAGCCCAGGCTTTGTGCATGCTAGGCAAGCACTCTACTGAGCTACAGCCCCAGCCCTTAGACTTTACTTTATAAGGACAGTTTTAGGTTCACAAAAAAAAAAAAAAACAAAAACAAAAAAAAAAACTGAGCAAAGGTACAAGATTCCTGTGTACTTCTGCAGGCATTACGATACTCTAATCCCTCATCACAGAGGTACTGTTGTAACAGCCAATGTACCTGCATTGCCCCAGTACATAGGCAACATCTGGATTCACCCCTGGTGTTGTGTGCTCTATAGGTTAGAAAGCATCATGTGTGGTGATTTCACTATTATATGTTTTACCTATTTATCTACCTTTTCCTGAGAACCACCTATCCTTAGTGTTTCCTTAGAAAGTCTTTCCTCCTCAAGGACTGTATATGGGAATCTCACAGGGTATGGCTTTTTCAGATTGGTTTCTTCACAGTGCTCAGTGATATTTCATTGTTTGTATAGATCATAACCTTTTCCATATATAAATTTTATTACAAAATTTAAATGTACATAGTGATAAATAATGAAAGACGAAAGATATCACAGACACCATCAAGATGAAACTCGGTGGTAATAATTAAATGTGGAGACGTGCGCAAAAACAGAATAGCACATTATTTTCAGTAACATTACTAATAGGTGGAGGCAATGTATCTGGAAGCGAACTGGAACAGCAGTTCATAACAGAAATAATCAGGAATTTAAAATGCCTCACAAATGGTCAGATGCTAATCCAATTAATTGTGAGTTTTTAAGCTTTAAGTATAGCAGAAATAACATTTATTGGGATTTAATTATAGGGTAATTTTCTGCTGAGAGCAATTTTCCCCCTCATGGGCCTCTTTCTGATTTACTGCCAGCTCCACTCCCTCCTACACAGATACACACGTGAACATTAGAGGCTGGGATCCACTGCCAGCTACGCTCCCTCCCACATGGACACACATGCGAACATTGAGGCCCTAGATCCATAGATGAGAGAAGAAGGCAGGCAGAATCGGTGTTTCTGGGCCCGGCTGTCTCGGTATGGCATTTTCTACTTCCATGTATTTTCCTGCAAACTGCCCTGGGGTTTGCGGCTGGCTATGTTGCTGATGTGTGTATGTATCACATTTTCATTATCTAGTCATCTATCAGTAAACATCTAGGCTGGTTCCATTTCCTGGGTATTGTGAATAGAGCAGCAAAAAGCACGGATGAGCAAGTATCTCTGTAATAGGACAAAGAGTCCTTTGAGTGTGTGCCCAGGAATAACATAGCTGGGTCATGTATCAACAGCTGATCTACTCGCCTATTGAAGGGCATTGCAGCTGCCTCCAAGCTTTGGAGACGTGAATAAGGACGCTTACAAACATCCACATACAGGCTTTTGTGTGGACATACATTTTTCAGAGTTTCAGAATAAATTACCAAGAAGCAAAACACTGGGGTGTGTGCATGGCAACAGTGCATTTGGTTTTGTGCAGGAGTGGCCAAACTGTTCTGTACTCCCGTCAGCGGTAAATGAAGGAGGGGTTCTCTTGTTCCACGCCCACACCAGCATTTGGCATGTCAGGCTTTGTCTTCTGGCCCTTCCTGTTTCAGTGTGACTTCCCCTGTACTAGGTGGGTCGACGTCAGTGGTGTTTATTCCGTCCCACTGATCTGCCTGCCATATCCTTCACCAGCACTGCATTATCTTAACTGTTTCAGTTTCATAGTCTAAGGGCCAAATTAATGCCATATTTTATATGTAATGTATATTCTACAATTAATGCCGTGGTCTGTGAAAAGTTGTCCTCCAGGTGACTTCACTGCTTCCTGTGTTCAGGGAACGACCATGCCCTGCCATAAACTAGACCTGCCAGCACTCTCCAGAAACTCCACAGGAACAATTAGATACAATTAACGCCCAATGATCCTCTGAGATAAAACAACTTCCCTGGAGATTCAGCCTCCTGGACCCAACCTGCCTGAAGGTCTGCATTCCTGAGACTCACAACTTTCCCTTGAGATCCAGCTTCCACCCAACCTGCCTGAAGGTCCACATTCCTGAGACTCATGACACCTCCCCCTTATGGTTTTTTCCTTATTCCCTGTGACCCCAACCCCTAATTACAGTTTTTCCTTATAAACCCATTACCCTTGAAGCTCCGGTATCACCCTGCTATCCTGCTCCTTCAGGAAGGATGGTGATCCGAAGCTCTGAGCCCATAATACAGGACCCTGTGTATGTTGTAACGGTATCGAGTCCTGGTGGTCTTTTTTGGGGGAGATCTCGCGATCTGGGTAATCTTGGCATAACAATAGTAAATCTTAAGGCTAGGCAGTGTCTGTCTTCCAGCTCTGCTCACTGGTCTTGGGTTGGTTTACTGTGGATCCTCTGCTTGCCCATGCACATTTTAGAATCAGCTTGTACACATTCAGCTAACTTATTGGAATTCTTGCTGAGATCTCCTTGACTCTATATATAAAGTTTGGAAGGGATGTCATCTTGAAAACACAGTCCTTTTGTCCATGAACATAGCATCTCTCTCTCTCTCTCTCTCTCTCTCTCTCTCTCTCTCTCTCTCTCTCTCTCCCTCTGGATTTAGTTCTTAGATGCCTCTCATCAGAGTTGTAGCTTTCCTCATATGTATATGCCGGTGTGCTCCATGTTAGAGGGAAACTAATATAATTCTATATAGAAAAGCGATTAACTTATGTATATGAACAGTGTGTCCTACAACCTTGATACAATTTTTTCATTAGTTCTTGAAGATTTTTGATCAATTCTTTCATATTTTCAAATAAAAAAAATCATGAACTTGAAAAGATGCTTTCAACAGTTGAGACCACTTGCTATTCTTGCAGAGGACCTGGGTGTGGTCCCCAGCCCCTACATTGGAGGGCTTAGAGCACCTGTCGCTCTCACCTGTAGCTCTAGTCCCACATCCTACACCCTCCTCAGACCACCAAGAGCTCTACACTCATGTGCTACGCACACACATACATGCAGGCAGAACACTGACACACATGAAATAAAAATACATCTTTACAAACAGACAATGATGACATCTATGAAAAAGAAGTTAAATGTCTTCCTAATCTGCCTATGTATTTGAGACAAGGTTTCCTGTAGCCCAGGCTGACCTCAAGCTCGTTAAACCGTGAACCTCTGATACTTTGGCTTCCTCCCACAGAGTGCTGGGATCACAGTGGGTAGCATGCCCAGTTTCTAATTTTCATACCTTTTTTATTTCTTTTTGTTACTGTATTGAGTAAGACTTCTAATAAAATGTTGGAAACAGTCTTGATTATTTTTTAATTAATGAACTAGAAAGTCTCACTTCATCCGGTCAATGGAGCCTTCCTCCCTGCCTTGAGAACCACGGGACACTTATTTAAAATAAACTCCTCCAGCTATGGTCTCCTGCACGCTAGGAACTTGGGGAGAGGACACGGGGATGAAATGTTACCATTGTCTCCCTCTGCTTTTCCTGTAGCCCTGCTTCTCCACTGAGTTATTTCCCAGATCATCAGACTGAGGACTGGTGCTGGTTTCCCAAGAAACAAGAAATGCCTGGAAGAAATGTCTTACTTTGCTGGTAGAACCTGGTCTGGCTGTGGCTTTATAGGATTTTTAGGGCATAGGGCACCTTATTTTACTTAGGAACAACTTGGGTTTGTCAGACCTCCAATGACACTCCACATGGTGGTTTGGACAGAGGCAATGTGCAGGCCCACACCTGCCACCTGGAGCGGTTTATCAAGCAAACCTTTCCTTTCTGGGTCCCTCACATGGGTAGATCTCTACCTTGGGTAAGTTCCCTGCAAAGATGGCTCCAGTTCAAGAATGTTCAGCGTCTCTTCTGCACCTAGGAAACAATATCTCTTTTCCAAGCCAAGTGGAGAATGCACTGCATTCCGAACGCCATTCTTTTTTTTTTTTTCTCCCCTTTCCCAGCCCCTGCAAGTGGCTAGGTGGAAACCTGGTGTGAAAACCCAAGTCATCTGACTCCTAGGGCACAAGGTCAGGATCTCCTAGTTGTCTTCCCAGGGTATCTTTTCCTGGACTTATAACAGGAAAACGCTGCCCTGCCTGCAACACACACACACAGACACACACACACACACACACACACACACACACACACACAAACACACACACACACACAGACACAGACACATACAGACACACACACACACACACAGACACACACACACACACAGACACACACAGACACAGACACATACAGACACACACACACACATACACACACACACACACGCACGCACGCGCGCGCGCGCGCGCGCACGCGCGCGCGCTCCTGAGAAATACCCAAAATGCAAGTCTTCATACCCTGGAAGCTGATAGCTGGAGCTGTCTCACAAATTTCAAGCATTGTCACACCCTAGTGAGATAATTCAGTGTCTCTCTTTATAACAAAGAGGAAGTACTACTAAAGAAAAGTCTCAGAAGAAATTAAAAGGGGAAGGTTTATTATAATGTTCTCTTACACATCCCCTTTTTTTTTCTGTTCTTAAAAAACTCTGTAGCATGCTTTTGCATCATTCTGTGTATTTAGTAGATTTATTATTATTTTTTGTTCTGTTCACAAGTAGGTGTGTACCTGCATATCTTTCCTTAATTTGGGAAATTTTTACCCATTGTGTCCTCAAATATTGCTCCTATTAAAATATATTTTGTCTGGAGCTATGTGGAAATATATTTGGTTTGGACAAATTATTCAGTCTTCTTCTTCGGTTTTCCATGCCTCTTCTTTCGGCTCTCGTGAACTTGTCTGAGGGTAACTCCGGCCTCTGCTCTCACTCTCTCTGGGTGAATTTCTCTGTCCCACCTTCTAGCACATTGTTTCTCCCTCCATCTATATATTAAAAAATCTTACACTTAAATTCTTCTTTAATATTTGATTATTTTTAAAGCTCGTTTCTTAAATTACAGTCGGCCACTTTTCAATACAGTTCTTGTTTCTTGTTGTTACTGTTTCTTTAACAATAGTGTTTCCTTTTTTTGTGGGTGCTGAGGATCAAACTCTGGGCCTCACCCCCTGCTAGGCAAACATCCTGTCACCAATAGATCCCCTCACCCTCACAAGTAACTAAGTCCATGTGTAGCAATTTCCCAGTGACCTCTGTGGCTGGTGTCCCTGCACTACTTGTGTTATCTGATGACTAATCCTCACCCTTTTTTTTCATCATGAGCTCTGTAGCTATTTTAATGGTGGATCCGACTCAGGTTCACCTCCTGCTCCGCTCCCCCCACCCCCTGCAGGGGAATTTATTTATCCTAGGAGTGGAAATATCTCTATGCTGCCTTTTCAGTGGTGTCTCTGCCAACTCTCTTCTGCTCTCTCTCTCCATCCCTCCCTCCCCCCCTCTCTCTGTCTCTCTCTCTCTGTCTATGGGCAGGGTTTTATGTTATTAATAGGCTTGGGTTTTACTAATACTGTAGGCAATACAAGTGTGGACTTTTCTTCTGCATGGAGCACAGGTCTGGACATTCTTCTCTCTTAGGTTTTCCTCCCCAAACACCACACACGGTTACAAAGATCTCCACAGTATTTGCTACCAAATAGCATTGGTGCAACATGAAATGATGCGTGTTCTTCATTGTTCTGGAATACTGGGCAAATTTATTTTTCCCAGTCTCTTTCACACACAAGCCAAGCTTTCAACACCCCCAGTAAGCAACCTCATCCGTGGCTTCTCTTCCTGCAGATCCAAGTTCATGGACCACGTTCTCATGTAGGAATAAGCTTCCCACCCCGTGCTCAGCGTGCGGACCTGGACCTAGCGCCCCGCTGATGCCTTGCTTCTTCTGTTTCTTCTTCTCGCTCCACTTCTGAGATTTTCCTCTGGTCCTGCCCCCTGTCATCGCCCTTTCTCTCAGGCTGGGAAATACACTGTGTTTTATTGCTGCTGTTATATGATGCTTGGTATCACATAGAAGCTAAAATTCTGGCATTAGACTGGATTCAGATTTCAGCTCCGCCACTCCTACGTGATGGGGTGCAAGTCACTTATCCCCTTTCCGACATCAGACATCAGTGGCAGCAACTCTAAAATGAGAGTAGCAATACTACTGTTGTCAGTGCCCAGCCTATGTGATGATGCTAGGAGCACTGAGATGTGATACAGGAGGAGGGCTGGGCTCACCGTGTGGAACAGACAGCCAGTGGTGTTTGGTATCATTGTTATTGTCATTGTTTCTCTTATGGTCATTGTCACTATCATTGTCCTATGCGCTCTCATGACTTAAAACAATTCTTTCCTTTTAAAAAAAAATAGAAATGCTGCCATATATTTTCTTTTCAGTCCCGAAATAGTCTCACCCTGCCATCTGTGACACTAAATAGGACTTCCACCTCCCTAACTTATGTAGCCTCAGAAGATGCAAATCAACCTTAAATTTAGTCTAGGCACACAAGAATTAGAAGGGGTGATACGTTTCAAGGCCAATTGATGTATTTCTGAACTCATTATTATAATTTTATTGTTTTCTCCTTCTGAAAAAAAAATGCTCTGAATCACAGCACACGGCATCCCACAATTAACTGAGTGGAAGAAGTTGCAGGTTAGTGGCAACACCAGGGGCCCAGTTAACAAAGACATGGCCTTTCAGTTGAGCACCTGGGGTGACCTTGTAGAGCTTTAAGGTTCTACGGAGTGAAGCGTAGCAAGAATGAAAAAAAAGGGGGCGGGGGAGAGAGCCTTGTGGGGTGGCTTTGTGGAGTGGAGTGTACTGAGTGACTGCTTGGCAGTTTCTGATCTCTGACATGACAGGCATATGGTGTTTATCAATAAATAAAAAGGATATAATTGCGTGGAGGATGAAGCATTCAGAGCTTGGTAACATTTGGTAAGCTGGCAAGCTGTCGGCACTTCTCTTTATCCTAACAGGTGGACTTAAAAAAAAAAGTCTCTGTGTAAAAATCTATTCAGAGAGTACATGATAGTCTTCTGTTGTCTTCAGTTTCCCCGAAGAAGGAGCAGGTCGCACTCTAATTTGTGCCAGTAGGTGTATGCTAATGTATTATTTAAATGATGCTTCGGGGTAAGGACAGTCCTTTTGGTACAGGGATCCTTAAAGGAGCCAGAAGGTTGCTTGGCTGAAGTTGGCTACAGCTAGCACACCACTGTTGTGTTTTGAATGTAAAATGTCCCCCATAGACTCCTTTATTGGAACACGTGGTCCCTAGCTCCTGGTGCTATTTTGAAAGGCTATAGAAACCTCTAGAAAATGGAGTGTTGTGCTGGAGGAAGTGATCCCCACGCCACTTCTGTCTGCTTTCTGCTTCTTGACTGTGGACTCACTGTGACCAGCTGCGACCTACACTTGATGCTATCCAGACCTTCCTGACCACGATGGACAGTGTCCCCTAAAACTGAAAGCCAAAAGAAATCCTTTCTCCACTAAGTTGCTTCTTCTTGGGTATTTTGTGTAAGAAAAGTAACAATCCAGTGGGTTTCTCTTTCTTCTTCCTCTTCTGTGGCCTCCATTAAAATCTTAACAGCATGGACAGCTTCGTGCCTTTCACCTCTCACTGTGGTAAAACACAGTGAAGATACATCAGAACTCTGATAAGGAAGGTACGGAGGACATGTTCTATTTATTCCCTACACCCTATCTGTCTCGGAAAATGTCTCAAATTCAGTCAGCAGCAGCAAGTGACTCTTTAATTCCCTTCTGATCCACAGATTTGCCAGGTTCTTAGACGTTAGAATTATTCACAAATCACCTTCCTGGATAAAGTCTTTGGAATCATATCCTTCCATCTACATTCTGTTTCCCATCTTTAGGCAGTCTTGGATCCGTCTTCAATACATTCCACCATTCACACCACTGTTGTCTATTGTCACCACCCTACTAAGAACCTGCCACCTCCCACTTAGATGATAATGATGGTTTTTAATGCCTTACTGCCTTCTGTCCTTGTCACCAGAGTCAACTAACCTAACCTAAGTAACCCTTCACATCCATGCCTAGAAGCTATCCTAATCTAAAACCTCCTTTTAAAAACAAACAAACAAAAATAAACTCCTTCACATGTATTTTTAGGGAAACACATCATCAAAGCCAGAAACAATCAAATGAATAAACCTAATTATACCAACCACAACTCAACAGCATCAAATGTACTACATGAACATTTTAAGCATTGTGCATTAAAATAATGGATAATACAGGTGATCCATGGTAAGCCTGTAAAATGCAGCACTTAGGAAGCTGAGGCAGGAGGATCGCCTTGTGTTTGAGATGAGTGCAGCATTCCACAAGCAGATCAAATTTGAAAACCTTGTTGGAAAAAGTCCCATTAGAGTGGAAAACCAGAGATCTGAGTTAAGTACTGTCATCTAATGTGTTCTTGAAGGGCAGAAAAGGTGAGACAGTCTGTCACCCTCCGTACATCTCCCCTCGGGCTGCCCTTCCTAATTACCTCTTGTCCCTCACTGCTTACAGGATCAGAAGTCCTGAAGTCAAATATCTTGCTTTAAAAATAAGATTTTTAAAAATCCATTTCATCTCTATACATCTGTGATTCTACACGAAAGTGTAATAGAAAGAAATGTAAGTTTGGCCATAAACCTACCAGAAGCAGTGTGTGTGTGTGTGTGTGTGTGTGTCAGAAATTGACATTGAATGTTTTCCCCTATCACATTCCACTTTATTTTTGAGGCAGAGTCTCTCCTTGGATCTGGAACTTACCATTTCAGCTAGACTGGCTGACCAGCTGGCTTCCAGGATCCACCTGTCTCAGCATCCCAGTGCTGAAGGTACAGACACAAACCTCTGTCCCAGATTTTCCATGGATGCTAGGGATCCTATCTCAGGTCCTTATGCCTGTGCGGTAAACACTTACCTCACCAAGCCACCCACCCCACCCCACCCCCTTTCAGCAGAATACTGCTAAAGAAATATCAACAAGTGTTTTACTACATCCAGTCATAGGCAGAGGTAACTCAAGGACCTGGGTAGCCTGGTAGCACCATCTATGGCCTTAGCACCTGGGCTATGCTGTCTATTTAAGGAAAGCTGCATTCCCAATGCACCAGAGTTTGTTAGCTAGAACCAACCTACTAAAGTCTAAAATGTTGACTTATAAATCATGTTTTAATAAAAGCTACTATGCCATATTTTTACCACAAACATAATTATTCAACTTTACCACTTAAGGTTTCTGCATTGGTTATTAAATTTGGCTGTAAATTTTAATTGGTTGTAGAAAAATAAATCTTCTTATCTTTAATTAAATATTTACTGCTTAAAAAGGTCACAAGAATATCCATCTGGATGTATAGGTAGTGTAGTGGTTTAACTAGGAATGGTCCCCATAAACTTATGTGTTCGAATGCTTGGCCCATAGGGAGTGGTGCTATTTGGAGGTGTGGCCTTATAGGAGGAAGTATATTACTTCGGGGGCGGGCTTTGAGGTCGTCTATGCTCAAGCTATGACCAATGTGGCTCACAGTCTCTTTCTGCTGCCTTTGGCTCAAGACGTAGAACTCTAGGCTTCTTCTCTAGCACCACGTGTGCCCGCATGCCATCATGCTCCCCGCCATGATGGTAACAGACCAAACCTCAAAAACTGTAAGGCATCCCCAATTAAATGTTTTCCTATAAAAGTTTCCATGCTCATGGAGTCTCTTCACAGCAATAGAAACTCTAACTAAAACAGGCAGTCACCAAGAAATCAACGTCAAAAGCTACCTACAGTCACAGCAGCATCATTCAAATAGGAGTATACATTACTAGCAAAATGCCAGTCACAGGGAGGGCACACTTCTCTGTGAACACACTCACCTTGCAAATCACCTTATTTATAATTAGTTACAGTTTAGATTGCTATAAAACCCTCAGCCTCTTGTAGCCCCTTTCCAAACAGCCTTCATAAGGATGTTTCTGTCTACTATAGTCTCTTCAAAAATTTATATTTTACATTTACTTATTTCTATTCCATATAAGCATGTTTTGTCTGCGCGTGCATGCATATGGGGTGAAAGGGCATCATCCCCTGGAACTTAGTTATGGATGACAGTAAGCCACACCACCACGTAGTTGCTGGGAACTGAACCCGGGTCCCCTGAGAGAGCAGCAAGTGCTACTGACCGCCGAGCCATCTCTCCATCCCTGCACATTCTTTTTAGCACAGAGAGAAATATAACTTAGACGATATATAGCTTATTCCTTAAAATGTGGATGGTCAAACCATTTAAAACCCCTGCGTGGAGAGAGGAGATGGGCAGAAATTCCCACCCCTCACTGAGAAGTTACTATAAATAATAGCTATTCAAACCATGCATCTGTTTTCTGTTTCTGTGGGTTTATCCATTTCAGCAGTGTGTCTTACTCTTTTTTTTTTCTTTTAGTGCATTTACAGATGTTATATCTAAGGTGACACTGACTAACTCAAGACAGTGGTTTAAGATCATGCCCCCCCCACTAATAGTTTTATACAGTTGCTTCTTTTATTTAAGGTTGCAACCCATTTGGAGACAGTGTTTCATGTGATGTGAGGTAGGGGTACAAGTGGGTTTGCTTGCTTGTGGGTACTGCCCTAGTCAGGATTTTCTAGAAGAACAGAACAAAGAGAGTATCTATATGCTATAAAACTGGATTTTTAAAAAATAAGGTTGACTTAAATCATACAGGTAATTCAACAATGTGCAGGAGAGGATAAGAATCCAGGAACTAGTCAATGCGTGAACTGAGTTCTTGGGTCACTTCAGTCTGGTAATAAAGCCCTGGAAGACTTCTGGAAGGTCACTACCATTTGGTCATTAACAGAAGCTGAAGACGCTGTGGTCTGATGTTAGTGGAGGGCAGAATCATCAATGGCAGACACACTTGAGTAGAGAGAGCAACGCCAGGCAGGTGAACACTGCCTTTCCCCTAGACCTCTTTATACCTCAGCTACCTGTTGGAAGGTGCTGCCCACACTGAGGGTGGGTCTTCCCCATTCATCAAAGGCCCCTGGAAATGTCCTCATGGGCGATCACAAGGTGTGTCTCCTAGGTGATTCTAAACCCCATCAAGTTGACAATGAAGACCACCTAGCACAGCCAGCTAGTGGTCAAAGCACATTTGGTGCAAATGCTTTTGGGTGATGGTCTGATGTATCTTGATGCTAATTACTGCTCGCTGTCTCTGTGACCCACCTTTTGATTAATAAAAAGCCATCCCACCTGGACAGGGCAAAGGAGATAGGTGGGGCTTGGGGAGAGAGAGGGGAATTCTGGGAAGAAGAAGAAAGACCACCATGAGGAAGAAGAAGAGGGTCCCAAGGAGAGGTAAACAAGGCTGCCATGGGTTAGATGGAAGAAAAGGATGTGGCTGGAGAACCAGGTCCAGATGAAGAACATTAACAAGTATTTGGGATTATGGATGGGAGGTAGCTTGATAAAAATTATTAAAAACAGATGGCACAGGATTAGAGCAGGGATCCCATACCTGCCCCATTATGGAAAATAGTTTAGAGGATTGATATCTGCCGTGCCCCAGGTTAACTAAGGCTATTTTAAAATATAACAAGTGTCTGTGTCTTAATTGAAAGCTAGGCGGGCCTACAGATAATACAGAAAATTTAAAAACAATAAAATGTCATTCTCTTCTTATTTAGATTTCTTTGCATGTTTGTGAAAATTCAGTTGCCTATAAATGCATAGGTTTATCTTTTGATTAAAAGTTATTCCATGTGTCTATCTTTATGCCAGTCATTATTGATTGAAATAACGGAATGAGCTAATAGCAAGATGAAGTTATAGTATAGAAAAGCAGGTTTATTGGAAGCAGCTCTTGGCCTCCATGAAAGAGAAAGGGAGGAGAGATACAGGAAGAGAAAGGAGAGAGAGAGAGAGAGAGAGAGAGAGAGAGAGAGAGAGAGAGAGAGAAAGGGAGAGAGGAAACCAAAATATCTGGGTAACATAGTGTGGAAGCCCCAGCCCTGGGCTAGGGAATTCACGGTAGAGGGCAGAGTATGCCAGCCATGCCCTGCAGCAGACAGGGACCCAGGGATGCCTGAAACCAAACAATTATTACATGGCTTTTTTAGTAAGGATTTCCCCCCCCCCCAGTTTTACTGAGATATAATTAACCAAAAAATGTATATATTTAAGGAATATGCACTGTAGTGTTTTGTTACGCATATACATTATAAATTGTCTGGCAAATCGAGATAATTACTATACCTATGACAGTTTTGTGTGTTGCTTAAGGCACTTAAGATCCAGGCTCTTAGCAATTTTCATTTACATAACCTCCTATTGTTAACTTAAACCAACCTGCTACATATACTCAGTTTTTAAAATGTTTGCAACCTTGAAAGGTGAAATTTTTTACTATTTGACCAACATCTCTGCATTTCCCACAATGCCTGGTCCCTAGCAACTGCCGTTCTGTTTGGGCTTCTGTGAGCTCAGTATTTTTAGACACCACATGCAAGCGCGATTGTGCGCCATTTGTCTTCCTGTTAGCTTATTCCATTTGTACCATAATGTACTCCAGTTTCGTTGACATCATAAGGATTTCCTTATTTTTTAATGCTGAATAATATTTTGCACTTTCTTGCATAGTTACCCTTCTCTGTTAAATTTTCCTTATTATTCGCTATTGATTAATGTGAAGGCTGCTTCCATATCCCAAAGTCTCACAGTGGTACTTACGTCAAAGGACAGATGCCAAATGCTTAGATCCGGAAACGTGGGCTGGAGCCCTCCTCTTCAGCCATCTTCCTGGTGTCACTCCCACCAGGCTATAGAAAATTATGAGGTCAGGAAAGATGAATCTTTCTACTTAGTTTTCCTTTCCAAGATCATTTTTAGTTTTCCTAGATCTCCTGTAACCCCATATGAATTTAAGGATTAACTTGCCAGCTTCTACAAAACAGTAAATAAGTACATCTAGAGCTGAAAATTTCAAGTAGATCCTTTTGAAAACTGTTGTCGTGTTAACATTTAGTCTTACAACTTAAAGACCTAAGATGCCCTTGCTTTTATGTAAGCCTTTTCTAAGTTTCCTCAGTGATGTTTGACTGGTTTCAATCCCCAAGCCTTACATTCAGCATGCAAATTTTGTGAGTCTTTTATATCATCACAAAATAAACAAAATTGGTTTTAGTGGTCGCTTTGTTGTTGTTGTTTTGTTTTTAAGTTTTCATTTTGACAAATAAAATTGATCTTTGTGTTATTTTTGCAACATGTTAACAGTTGCCCCTGGCATTTAAGCATTTGGTGATTTTCACAGGTGTGTAGGCATGGGTTTCACTGAGTTCATACTTAGAATCCACTGAGCTTTGCCAGTGCATAGACTGTTTTCCTGAAATATGAGGCTTCCAGGCACCACTACCGGCACTATGTTTTCTAATTTCTTTCTCTAACACTCCCATTGTGTGGGTCTAGGTATATTTTCTGTGCCTCACACACTGGAAAATCTCAAACAGACTCCCCCTGCCCCACTTCAGTGATTCTTCTGTGAATTCCTGACTACTCATGAGCCCTTCAGTGAGATTTCCTTTAAGTTATTGTACATTTCATCTCCATAATTTTTTTTTACATTTTTCTCTCTCTGCCAGGCGTGGCTCATGTGTGCATTTAATCCCAGCTTTCAGGAGAAAGACGTGACAGCTCCCTGTGAGTTCCAGGCCAACCAGGACTACCTAGTGAGACCCTGTCCAAAAATAAATGAACAATCTACCACTTTACTGGTAGCCCGCTTTGTGAGGTGCCGTTACCGTTCTTTGTTTTATTTGCTTTGTTTTGTTTGGATATGTGTTTTTTGAAAACGTGCTGGCTTACAGTCTGTCTTCTCAGCCCAGCCAGGGAGCTTCCTCAGCGAGTTCCTTCTGCTGCCTCCTTCCGCTTCTGCACGCGTTCTGCTGTTCTCTGGCACAGCTCACAAGTTTTATTATAAATTTGGTAAAGCTTGTCTTTTATATTAGTATAGCATGGCAGCCCGGGAAATCAGTTCAGCTCTCCAGAGGACTACTTAGCTCTTGCTTATGACTGTTGTTTCTGCTCCTCTTTATGTAGTAACTTCTTGAACTAAATCTATAAGGTAAAACATATATATATGAGTCAGGCCCCACTTTCCATAACCGCACCACCCCTCAATGCTCTGCTGACATTTTAAATCCACTGATGTGTTAAATATCCGCAAGGTCAGAGCCCTCACGATCGGTCTGTCCCTAGTGTCTTAGTCACTGTTCCATTGCCGTGAAGAGCCACCATGACCAGGGCAACTATTATAGAAGAAAGCATTTGATTTGGAAGCTGATTACGATTTCAGAGGGCCAGTTCATTGTCATCATGGTGGGGAGCATGGCAGCGTGCATGCTAGTGCCAAGACAGTAGCTGAGAGCTACATCCCGATCCATGAACCAAGAGAGAGGCTCTGGACTTGGTGTGGGCTTTTAAAACCAAGAAGCCCACCCACAGTGACACGCTTTCTACCACAAGGCCATACTTCCTAATCCTTCTGATCCTTTCAAATAGCGCCACTACCTGATGAATAAGCAATCAAGTATATAAGCCTATTGGGGACATTCTTAGTCACACCACCGTGCCTGGAAACACCCATATGTGTGCTACATTAATCTGGAAGAATTTTCTACTCCACTCGGGTTGATAATAACAATTTACCATCATATGGTATAATAGTTGGCCTTCATATTCCTTAAATATCTTGAAGCAATAAATAAGGTTCCCAGACTTTGTGCACATTGAGGGACCAGTTCAATGCTCTGCCACTTTAAAGCTCCAATTAATCTTTACTTCCTGCCATGTAACAATTCCAATTCACCCAAAGGAGGCTCACATTTTCTTAGGTCCTTCCTGGGGTATACACACAGACCTCTGCATTTGCCTGACCATGCGGATTCCCAGGAATATGGCAACCGCTCTGAAAATGTCATAGGAACACCTGTTTCAAGCCCTGTCTATCAATGTATTTTAGTCATTGTTACTTTCATCAATGAGCTGAGTGGTACTCCTTCAAGAGTCATATGCAAAATAACAGTTGAATTAAGAGATGAGGCCTCTGAGAGGAGATCAGTGCATGAAGTCAGAACCTCTAGGAAGGAGACTAGTGCTCTGATAAAAGAGACTAGGGGGCTGGAGAGATGGCTCAGAGGTTAAGGGTGCTGACTGTTCACCCAGAGGTCCTGAGTTCAATTCCCAGCAACCACATGGTGTACCTGCAGCCAGAGCACTGTATACATAATAAATAAATCTTTTTTTTTTTAAATAGAGACTAGGATATATCTCTCATAGCTTCAGCCAGGTGAGAAAACAGTGGGAAAATGGCCATCACTGGCCTGGGAAACAGATCCCTACCAGACACTGCACCTAAGGAGTCTTGACATTTTACCCTCCTGACTTTTACCCTCCTGAACTGTGGAATATAAACTTCTGTTCTTTATGAGGCTCCCATCTATGGCCCTTTGGTTATAGGAGTCTGAGTAGATAAAGCTGGCGCGTCAGACAGCCACCGCATTCACCGGTTGCCACTGAGAATTTTGGACAATTGCCCCAGGAGAAAAAGCTGTCTTTGCTGACTGACCTTTGCCTGGGGTCAAATATAAACAGGCTTTTAGTGTGGAAATCTTCAGGGAGGTGCCAGACAGGTCAAACAAGGACAATGCTCGGTAAATGGTGCCGTTGGGAGTGATCCAATACCGTTTTGTCGCCTCCCTTCCAGTGACTGCTAGGCAGCGTCTTCTCACACCTGTTGTGGTTGTGATGCCCTTGGCTCTCCATGGCTACTATGTATCTGGAGGGGTGGTGAGTGTAAAGTGAGATAAAACAGTGCAGCTCCCTATTAAAATCCACGCCTCAGTGAGCATTCCTTCATGGCTATAAGCCTTTGGTTAGTTGTCCAGAGTTCTGCAAAGGTTGTTTCTCAGATATTTTCCCCCAGTGTTTGCAATACATTTAAGGAAGAAGCACATTTTAAATTACTGATTCCACCATCCCCAAAGGATTTTTCCCCTTCTAGAATGTTCTTAAACTGGATATTTAGACGCTTTGAATTTTCTGGGCCAAGAAAGACCAGCAGCATGTAGGAGGTTTTACATATTCTTTTTAATGCAGAGCACATTTTATGTTGTGTCAGACCATTGCTCCAAATAGAACCCTCTTATGTGGGACCTGTCCTTTGGCGATAAATATGCCAAGCAACTTGCTGGCTTCCCTGTGAGGAGAAGGCAGCCCTTTCTTCCTACATTTGGCTTCTGCTTAAACATTTGTTTTCTCACGTGGTTCCTGTCAGATCTTCATCATCTACCTGTTTCCTTCTGGTTGTAATGGGATGACAGGATCTCGCTGTTAAAGTATAGTATATCATAAACATGGCCACCCAGTTCAAACAGTCTGCATGCCCAGAACCCACCAATCACTTTCCAAAAAGGTCTTAAACAAATATGACGCAAAGCAAGGCCATACCGTCTATCTATTGGCCAAAGCTCACCCAGCTCATCTGGTCTGGGGTGAAAGGTTGTCTCAGAGGACAGTGGAGGATAATTAAGAAGAATTACTGTTAGGAATCCAGAATGGCTGTAAGAAAATGAAAGGGTTCCTTGAATGCCCTACCTTTTGAAACTTCTGCAAGCCTGAGACATACAGTAATCATAAACACTTTATTTCTCCCAATCTTACTAGTCTAGCTAACGATGCTGAACACCAAGTAAAATACATAACACATATAAAAAATCACAGTCACATGTAAACTAAGGAATATGTTTTCAAGAAAAAGTAACATATGCAGTGCCTGCTCCTTGCTGATTTTACGTTGGACAACCATATCTCCCACAAAACACAAGAAAGCCTTGGCAAAAAAATTTCCCCATGTAAAATGGCTTATTTGCGCTCTCTCTCTCTCTCTCTCTCTCTCTCTCTCTCTCTCTCTCTCTCTCTCTCTGTGTGTGTGTGTGTGTGTGTGTGTATGTGTGTGTGTGTGTAAATTAATGATAACATTTAAGAACACAAAAGAAAGAAAAGTTGAAATTGGAAAAAAATAGGCTAAGAAGTCAATTGGAGTCTAATAAGATGGCTCAGCATTTACAACCAAACTGAGCCCCAGAATTCATAATTCATTCATTCATTCATTCATTCATCCATCCATTCATTCATTCTCTCTCTCTCTCTCTCTATCTCTCTCTCTCTCTCTCTCTCTCTCTCTCTCTCTCTCTCTCTCTCTCTCTCTCACACACACACACACACACACACAAAATCTAAAATACTGCTTAAGTATTATCCCTAAATTAGAAAAACATTGAAATGTGAGGTAGTTAATATAAATGCCTTTATGCCACTGTGTTATGACTTGAATGTGAAATGTCCCTTATAGACTCATTTGTTTGAACTCTTGGGCCCCAAGAGTGGGTACTGACTCACGAGGTAATAGAGGCATCAAGGAGCAGGATCTGGCTAGAGGAAGTGGGTCGCCGTGGTCGGGGCTAAGGCTTTATAGCCCCAGTCCGCTCGCTGTCTGCTTCTACTCTATTATCATGGTGACCAGTCAAGCTAGGCTCCTTCTGCTGTGCCTCACGCACTCCATGATGGACTACATCCTCTCAAACTACGAGCCAAAACTCAGCACACGTGCGTGCGTGTGCACACATAACCCTTATGCTGCTTTTTCTCAGATACTTGGTCATATCAGTGAGGAGAGTAACGAATAAACTGATTTGTCACTTGGGCTGCCCTTTTAAGTTAGTAGGAACACTTTAAGATGCCATGAAGATATTCATTTCCAGTGCAAACTGAGAATGTTGTCTTTTCAGATATACAGGGGCTAAGAACTTTTTTTTTCTGTTTTGAAATAGACTTTATATATATTCTGAACCATAGTATTTATATTTCCCCTAGGCTGCTGGCCTATCTAGTCTCAGGTTCTTGGCCACCTGAGCAGTGCTGGTTATGAGTTCCATCTCATGGAGTAGGCCTTAAGTCCACTCAGATATTGGTTGGTTACTCCTACAAGGTTTGTACCACTATCTTATAGGCGGGGTCACCATTGTAAATCAAAGGGCTTGTGCCTGGGTTGGTGTTTACCTTTCTCCTTTGGTAGTGAGCACCGTGTCTTCTACTATCATGAACACCAGTCAGTAGGGTAAAGGCTCTAGGTAGGCACTAGCCTGACTCCTCCATGGTCAATGAGTTGTGTAGGTGTTGTCTTCAGCAATACGTCCTTACCATCAATTTGTGGGAAGCAACCAAAATAGCCTTGGCAATAGCCTGGTTTGTTTGGGGGTGTCGATGAGGCCCCTTTGGCCCCCAACTCATTAGATCTAATTCATCCCCATTTAGCACTCCTCCACCCATCTATAGCTATCTATTCTATTTCCCTTTCCTAGGGAGACCTACCATTCCTCCATAGTCCCTTACTATGTACCTACCCTCTGTGATTGTATGGACTGGAGCCCGCTTACAGGAGACGTAACAGCTAATATCCTCATATAAGTGAATGCATGCCATATTTGTCTTCTGGAGTCTAGGTTACTCACTCGGGATGATTTTTTTTTCTAAGTCCACCCACTCACCTTCAGATTTTATGATTTCATTTTTTAAAAACTGCTGAATGATATTCCATTGTATAAATGTAGTGCATTTTCTTCATGTATTCTTTCATGGGTGGATATCTAGGTTGTTTCCAATTTCTGGCTACTACAAATAGAGCAGCAGTGAACATGGCTGAGCAAGGGTTCCTGTTGTAGGATATATAGTGTTTTATGTATACACTAAAGAGTGGGATAATTAGATCTTGAGGTAGATCTACTCCCATCTTCCTGATAACCACCACACTGATTTTCATAGTGGCTGTACAAGTCTGTCCCCTCCCCTGCCCCGCAGCAACGGAGGAGGGTTTCCCTTAGTCCACGTCCTCACCAGCAGGAGCTGTCATTTGTCTCATTGATCTTGGGCACGGAGGGAAGACAAGGACTTCGATGTAGTGAAGAACAGATAAAAACAGAAAAGACAAACCAAAATAGAGTAGTTTACAAAATATTCAGATTGTCTCCCTGTCGTACTGTGGGAATAATTGCATGAACTGTACTTTGTGAATCCAAAGAAATAGATGTTATTCTCTATGTTCCATGTGTGTGTGTATAAACCTTTATTATTATGTTATTTTGAACTATTTACGTGAGTTCAGACTTAGTCCAGTAAGTTTTATCTCTGGGATTAGCACAAGATTCAGTCAGAATCAGAGCAAGAATATAACAGAAATTCTCACTGTGTTTCAATTCTTCAGTGTGCTTTTTAGCTAATTTATTGGCATTTGTCTCTTTGGCATAGCCTCCTGAATTGCTTTCTAAATGGAGTGCCTTCTGCACATAGATAGGCCACCCGCTTTCTCTATTTGACACTTCTGCATTCCATCAGCTGGTAGCTATTCTGTCTCTTCTATTTCTCCCTCTGGGCTACAGATTTCTGCAGTACCTCTCCATCTGTGATTACACAGGAGTGTTGTTGGCAAAGGAAAGAAAACTACTCAGGCGGCAATGGAAATATCACAGGGGCAGGGGCAAGGCATTCTATAGGTACACGCCTGGAAACGTCTGCCTCATCCTCTTGCTCCATCTCAGCCAGTCGTGGTGTAGATAAGGAAGACGCACACTGCCTTTCTATTTTCTTACCTATTTGTACACCATACGTACATTGTGAACAACACAATATACAATACAACCAATTGTACATCTAGGCAATTCCTGTACTTATGCTAACAAGCAGAACACTCATATATGCTGAACCTCTCAGGACTTCTGCAAGGATCATACTTACACACCCATGAAGAAGAGAGGAAACAATTTCAAGACCACAAAGCTTTCTGTTTCAAGGCAATGGATCTGCTCGAAGAATGCTTAAAGTTTTGTCTATTAATATTGAACTCATCTCATTTAAATTCCCTGTGTTTTTAGAATATGAGTTTGTTGACATCCAACTAAATAAGGACAATAATTGCTATGTAACATTCTTCAAGACCTGGTTGTGTGATGGTATTTAAAATGATGAAATACAGGGGCCGGGGGTATGGCTCAGCAGTTAAGAGCACTTGCTGAACCTGCAGAGGACTCCAGTTTGGTTTTCAGCACCTACATGTGGCAGCCCACAGCTGCCTGTCAGTCCAGCTTAAGGGGATCTGAAGCCCTCTTCTGCCTCCTCAGGCACCTGCACCCACATGATGCATATGCATACACTCAGGCACACAAACATACACATAAAAGTTTTAGAAGAGTAAAAAAAACACACATTTTTAACATGAAGGTGTTTTAGCAAAAATATCCACTCTTCATTGATTGATTTTTAAAAATCAAGTTCCAGACATGATAAAGGACCAGGCATCATACGTACCATAACACCATGACAAAATGTAGGACGTAATTGTTGGAAGGCTCTGGAAAACAAGCAATTTATTAATATAACTCACAAGAATCAAAATAGGTCAACTGAGTCTGGCATTGCCTTAATTGACCTATGGAATTATTCTTCAAGCTTAGCACAGGGAAAGTGAGTCCAGGCAAAGAAAGAATTAAGATGCTCAGCCCAAAAAAATCTACAGGCCAGTCTTTAAATTTAAAGGAAAATGAGGCCTACTTACAAATTGGTTAACTAACACACACACACACACACACACACACACACATTTTGAAAGACTTCTTGATAAGTAATGATGTAAGAGTTTGCAAAACGCTGAGAAATTCTACAAATAATGACAATTATCCAGTTAAACTGAAGCAAATATTCAATCCACCCAGTTGAGATTCCTAAAAGTCCTTCATATACACTAAGGGTGAAAGCCACTTTCTCAGAGCAAGGATACAACAGACTTTAGGGAGAAATTACATACTACAGAATTTTAGCAGCACCTGACCCACTGTTCAAAGGAGATTTCTGGACATAGGAAAAAGTAAAGAAAGAAAAAATAATAATAATAAAAGCACACACAGAAAGGATCTACATATTAGGAGTTAACGCACAAGAACCTCAGACTAATTGTAAATATTATGATAAAGAGAATTCATGAAAATGTAGCCAAGATCAATAAAATAAGGGTCACTCCAGGGGAGAATAATAATTTGTAGGAATATTACATGGACATTCTAACCCTAGAGGACACTACGTGTAAGTGTAGTTACTGGGCGGGTCTATCAGAACTGAGCAGAAGACAGGCTTGGTGAGCACAAAGATGGGATGATAGGATGACATCATGGCATAAAAAGAGAAACGAGAAAGAGAAAAAGAGAAAACAGTAGCAGAGAAGTGAAGAGGTCAACATCATGAGTACAGAATACAGCTATAGATGCCACTTGACAGGAAGTGTGATGCTTCTTCTCAACAGAAAAACGTATTGAAACTACTTAAAGACATGAGACTCAGAAAAGAGAAAAATAAGAAAATAATAATGATATTCTTTTGATAATGTGACAGAAGATTCGAGTTTCTGAATTTCAACCAAACTCACACAGGAGGAACATGACTAAATCCAAACTAGACCTTGCAGGGTTAAGCCACTGATAACAAAGGATTCAAAGAATGGGCCTTAGAAGCAGTTTTAAAACTACACATGTTAACCTCAAAGAAGAGCTGAGAGATTATCAGTTGACTTTAGCACAGACTGGTGAAGGCAGCCACATCATTTCCATGGTTGCTCAGTGGTAGAGCACTCAACTAACATGAGCAAGGCCCTCGGTTTGGTGCCCAGCACAGGAGAGAAAGCAGCACGGAAGGAAAGGAAGGCGATGGGAGGAGGTGGCTAAAATTCCCTGTTTGTTCCAAGGAAGGCATTTGAATAAAAGGAAACAAGATAAAGACTTTCAGTAAAATAATCTAAGCATATGAACCAAAAGAGGGCTAGCTAGTCTTAACGAAAACGCTTAAAGACATTGTTCAAGATATAGAAAGAAAAAAAAAAAAAGTACTGCAAAGAAGAGCAAGAAGCAAAGAAAGCCCTGAAAGGGTAAATGTGTGGACAAGCAAAAGAGTCTAACGAGAATTTAAAGCTACGCTAATAAAGTTTTATATGGCCTGAGATATATTTCAAAGCAGAACACTTATACAATAAAGCGGGGAAAAGGGCAGAGGGGCTAAGTTTCCTGCCAATTTAAAGTAGATTGGAATAATTTCGGAATGCAGTTTTGCAGCTGCTAAAATAGCAAGTAGGAAAGATATAATTTTAATGGGGGGGGGGACAACTAATAGGGGAAAGATGGCGGCGGAAAAGGAGGACCCAAACAAACGTCAGGCGTAACAAACAGAAGACAAGCTGGGTCTTAAAGTCAAAATAGCTGTATATGAGATATAGATAAGCAATAAACAATAAACAATAAAATGATCAAACCAGAAAGAATGACTCATATGTCTAATACCCTTAATAATAAAGTTTTAGTCAGGCAGAGCGTGTTATGTGGTGAGAGCAGGGTGAATATAATTTTCAAACCCACATGGAATATGTAGTGAGCTAAGACATTTCTGGGCAGAGGGGGGAAAGTCCACACTTTTGGAATGATGAAGGGGTTAAAAATCACATTTGTTCCCATTGTTGAAGTTAAGGAGAAGGAGGGAAACCCTGAAAAGAGAAAGCTAACTCGAAAATTTCCAAGTACTAGTAAATTAACAAGCATACCGGTTTCATAAGACAAAATGAAATCTTGGAAAGATTTGAAGTTGAATGAAGATGAAAATTAATATAATTCATCAGAACGTGTGCCTAAGTCCAACTGTTTTTTTAAAAAGCAATAACTATACGACCTCCTATCTAGTAACTTAGTCACTTGGTACATTTGTCAAAAAACTAACAGAAGTATATGCACACACTTTATAAAGAAAATGTAATAGCAGATTTGGGGTGGGGTTGTTTGTTTTGTTTTGTTTTCCTGAGACTGCACATCACTTATTAGCCCAGCTGCTCTGGAATTCACTCTGTATAACCCAGACTGACCTCAAACTAATGCCAATCCTCCTGCCTCAGACTCTCAAATACTGAAATTGTAGGCATTAGCCCTACTGTCTGGTCTCAAATTTGGTTGTTAATGAGAAGGTTAGAAGTGAAGCAAAGATTAGTGCATGGTAACGGAGAAATAAATTATAATGTACTATGATCAACACAAAATCAAAATGTTAACAACTACTAATGCAGTGCAAGTGAACCTCAGCAATACTATATGGAAAAAATCAGGTAATAAAAAAAGAGGCATGACCTTCTATATTAGATCTAGAAATCAAACTAATACATAGCTAGAGCAAACAAATCAGTTGGGGCAGAGGGCAGGGTTATAAAGAGATACAGACCAGCACTAGAAATCTTGGAAACGTCTGTGATGCTGACTGAGGTAGTAGCTTTGTGTGCATCCACATGTGCGCAAGCATCCAGATCCATGGTTGAGGCGTCTCAGATAGCACGCCACAGATACACACATAGTTTTGATGGATTGAGCTCTAATTTGTTTTCCCCTGCTGTGATAAACACCAGGACCAAAAGCAGCTTGTAGGGGAACAGGGCTTACTGTAGCTTAGCACTTAAAGTTCCTCATGAAGGCAAGTCAGGGCAGGAACACAATGCAGGAGCCTGGAGGCCGGAGCTGATGCAGTGCCCATGGAGGGGTGCTGCTTCCTGGCTTGCTCCTCATGGTTTGCAGCAGCCTGCCTTCTCATCCCAACCAATGCTAGGTCAGGGTTGATGGAGGCAGTGTGGAGATGAAAGGACTGATCTCAACAGAAGCAAGGTGTGCTTTATTAGAGCAATGTAGGGTAGTAATCTCCCCCATGGCAGTGCAGACTGGGTTGGGGTGCAGTGCACCTGAGGGTTTTATAGGGCAGAAAAGGGAAGAGTTAGGGTGAGATATTCAATCTGCTGATCTGTTTTCTGCAGTCTCAGGGCCATAAATAGCAACAGAGGCCTTAGGACATGCTAACATTCATGGCGGACGATACAGCTCGTAGCTGCCTGAGATGGTTCTCATCACTATGCGGCCATTTTTGTCAGGAGGGTGTTCTTAACCGCATACTGAATTGGGAGTTTCTCTTTGTTTTAGGTCAGCCCTTCACCTTTCCCAGGAGTGGTACCCCAACGCTGGGCCGGGCTCTTCTACATCCTCAGTGCTCCATCACGAAAATGCCCCCACAGACTTGCCTACAGGCCAACCTGATAGAGGCATTTCCTCAACTGACGTTCCCTCTTCCCAGATGGCTCTGGCTTCTGTCAAGGTCTCTCCAAAATCTTACTAGCACAGACTGTAAAAATCTATCGTATCGAAATATAGCTGCACGTTTTCTTATAAACATTTTGAACTTGAACTTTCCCAATGGGTGATTAACCAGTGTCATTGTAGCCATTTCTTCCTAAGCCCTTCTAACACTAGACAGGATACTGAGGGGCTATGTTTAAGCGCGTTTGTGAATGACATTGCGACTCTAAAACTCCATAGGCCAAGGGTGTGGTTTTTGTTGGTGGTGGTGATGTTGTGAGTCAGGGTCTCCTGCAGCCCAGGCTGGCCTCAGACTTGCTCTGCATCCAGGGATAACCTTGAATGTCTCCACTCTCAACTTCCTGGGTGCTGAGATTATGAGTGAACCACCACATCCAGTTTATGGGGTGCTGGGTTTTTTACCAGGCTTTTTCTCAGAAAGTATCCTACCAAATGAGTTACATCCACAAACCTATCTGGTCTTGTTATTGAAAACAACAACAACAACAACGAACGAACAATAGATGATGTCTCCTTATCAAGACAAGGAAAGGGAGCCTAGATGGGCAGAAAAGAAGGGCCAGAGATATATGGATTCCCCTATAAGGTATTATGAGTTGCAGGCTGTATCTGCACAGAGCCACTCATTCTAAAGCTTACCAGATAGTCATTTACAAGAGGTAAAACAAGTGTTGAGAATCAGTGAAATTTCAGTCTTGCCTGTAGCTCTTTAGTACTTCATTAGCATGCCAGGAACCAACAGAGATACCCTAAATTATGTTTTGGTATTAAAAGCTACATTCCAGTCTAAGGTTTGTTCGGGATTTATCCCCCCCAAAAAAGAGCTAAAATCATGTACAGACCAAAATCTTTAGGGGACAAAGTATTTTATGTTGATTCCTGCCAAGTTAGCAGAACTTGGCGAGTACTTCAGAAGAGCAGCCTTCACGGAGTCTAAAACAAACCCCCATATATCTAAGGAAGCAGCTAATTACTGTTTAACCTAAAAGTCAATACTAATGAAAGCACAGCAGTGATTTTAAAGATGCAATGTCAATTGCCAAAGACCTGTTTCAATAATTAAGAAACACTAAAAATACTAAGAAATTGAGAACTGTACTCTCTGGTCAGCCAAAGCAGTTCAATAACCAATTTCTGAGATGATCTGGATATTTATTTAGCAGGCAATTGATAAGAACCAATTTCTGAAATGGCCTAGATATTGATTTAGCAGACAATGCCTATGCAGGCATGCATATATACATACATATGTGTATATATATGTGTGTGTGTGTGTGTGTGTGTGTGTGTGTGTGTGTGTGTACACATGAATATATATACACACACATAATTTTTTCAACATATATTCTGTTAAAGTAATTTTTATTTTCCTGCCTCAATTGTTGTCTTGGAGGCTTACTGCCTCCTTCTGCTAACCTACGCCTAGTTCTGGAAGCTTCTAGCCACCATATAATCTAACCTAGGCCTAGAATGGTTTCAGCCTCTGAGACTTACTGCTTAATAAGCTTGCCCTTACTTGCTCCTTCTGAGCTCTGGATGGCTGGTTCAACTCAGCTGTTCTGGCTTACCTCTTCTCCCAGGTGACTTATTTAATCTGGCTTCTCTCTCAGCCTGGAATTGCTCTGCTTGGCCACAAACTAACTCAGCAATCTGCTCTAATCTTCTGGTTTCTTCTCACTTTCTGGCCTGTTCCATCTTCACCTGAGTTCTCTCTCTGTAACCCATCTCTCTATTCTTATCCTGGTTTTAAAAAAAAACTGTCTCCTCTCTCTGAAAAAGTACCTCTTAAGTAGCTTCCCTTTCCTCTCTTCTCCTTGGGCATATCCTATTCTGTCAAATCTTCTCTGATTTGTTACCTTTTTTGCCACTCAATTAGACATCATTTTTAAACATGGGTGCTTCCCTATACAAACTAACTTTACCTTCATTCGGGATTAAAGGCATATATCATCACTCCTGGATCTAATCTTTTCTTTATCTGATACTCTATACCAAGCTGGCCTTGAACTCAGATCTTTTTGCCTCTGTCTCCTGGATTAAAGGTATGTTTTGAATCACACAGACCTAAAAGATCTTTGGATGTGATCTCATGCCAACCAGCTCACATAGCCCCAGAAGGTCTTTGGATGTGATCTCTTGCCAGAACAGCCATGTTCTGAATTAATATTCCTCTACAATATTCAACATATCTTAAAATATGGTCTTGATGAGTGAATAGATGTAGTCTAAGCAAGGAAATGAACATTTAAAATATGAAAATTCTATTACAGAAAATATAACTGAAGTTTTTTAAGTCATCTCTTTGGTTTAACAGAAATTTAAAGGTGTCAAAAGAAAGAACTGGTTGACCTGAAGATAGGTCAGTAAAAGATGTTAACATGAAAATCAGGGACAAGAACATTCAAAAATAAAAATGAACATATTCCAGGTATACTCAGGAAAACTACTGAAATAGGTGGATAGAGTAAGATTTTTTTTTTGCAAGAGGAAGGAAATGAGAATGGAACAAGGAACCACTAGACAGAATAACAGCCAAGTACACATGATGAGGTGGTTAAGCACTTGCGATGGTCTATATCAGAGTCTGCTACAAGCTCCCATGTTGGTCAGCTGATGGGCCTTGGAGAAGCGACTGCATCTTAGGGGGCATGCATGACCTTATTATGGTCGATCCACGGTATGGTGAGACATGGGGGTTGGTAGTAAGAGACAGGACCAACGAGGAGGAAGTCAGTCACTGGAGATGAGCCCCGGAAGGATGGACCTTGCCTTCTGCTCCTTCCTGTCCCTCACTCTGCTGCATGTCTGCCCCAGATGGGCAGCTTTTCCTACTTGCTCCCTAGCATTTGTTTTCCCTGACCCCAGCTCAGGCTCAGAGCCATGGGTCCCAATAACTGGAGACCAGAAACAGAAGCCAAGATAAGCCTCTCTTAAATGATTTCTCTCAGGTATTTGTCACAATGATAAACATTCTGACTGACACATGGAATTGATAACAGAAACGGGGACTGTTTCCGTGATGGCACATCCATGTAGTTCAAAGACTCTGGAACGGATTTGTAGGAGGGATCGAGGAAAGTTTGCAGATGAGGACTAGAGAAGGCTTTAATGTGCTGCAAGCAAAGCCTAATGGCTGGCTGTTTAGGGAGTCCAGAAAGATAGAATGTCGCTATGACCACAAAGAGTAAAAATTGTGCTTCTGAGATTTCAGACAGGCTCGGAACCTTCTGGAAAAGAATCCATCTACATGTTGTCTATGCCCTCATGGACACAGATTATAAGTCTAACGTACGTGTAACAGACCTTCACGTGTCAGACCAAAAAGGAGAAGGAAGAGGAGGAGGAGGAGGAAGAGAAGAAGAAAAAGAAGGAGAAGGAGAAGGAGGAGAAGGAGAAGGAGAAGGAGAAGAAGAAGAAGAAGAAGAAGAAGAAGAAGAAGAAGAAGAAGAAGAAGAAGAAGAGACGACACTGGTGAGAATGTGTAGCTTTAGAGGGAATAAAGATAAATAGAGATAACCACCACATTTGTCAAGGAATTGGCAATGTCAGTAAAAATTTTAGATGTCCCCCTTTAAAATAAAGGAAAAAATGTTTGCATCTGCGACCTCCTAGCAGTAAGAAGTGGGGGGAAGCACAATGCCTGGTGGGGCCTTTGTGGGTTATAAGGACAAATATTCAATGCCCAGGAATATTTCCTCTGTCCACACAGCAGGCAAGGTGAAAGGCTACACAATTTTAATGAGACCAAAAGCAGGAAAGTAGACCACATCAAACCCAGGCTGTGCTGCCGAGTGCAGTCACTTGGGCCAGACACCATGAGAGATCTTAGTTCTTAGAGGAAGTGGTGATGGGGAAAGATGCTATCTGACATATTAAGGAGCATCCTCCTAGATGAATCACAGTGTGTATCCTGGGAGACAGGATAATGGAGTGCCAGTTGTAACACGACATGGGTAATGACACATCTTACGAAACAGCTCTTGGTATAACATTTTGTCCCAACAGAGGCTGAGTGACTGACCAGGTGACACCAAATGAGCATGCAGCCATAACTCCTAATTGTAAGCCAGGTCTAGGGACAACCACAAAGTTCAGGTCACTTTAGACACCAACCTCAAATGGGGACCCAAGGTGGACCGAACTTTACCCAGTTGGCTACACATTCACAGATTATTTCTACAAATCTTTGCCCAACTCCAAATTTTTTGTCTCATTAAAAAAAAAAAAAAGGCAGTTTTCAGAAGAAAAACAAATGGTCCGGAAATATATGAGGGTGAAAAATTAAGTGATAAGAGTGTATTTTTACCCAAGAAAGTAAGTTAAATTTTTTTTCAAATTCAGTGCACATTTCCAGTGCACCATTGTGTTGTTTCCAAAGCGTTCATTCTACCACTGCTGTGCATGCAAGGACCCAGGAGTTCACAACCATGGGCACAACCATGGGTCTAGTGGGGTGGTGGCACCTTCTTGCTCGTGTCACACTTGAAGCCTGAGCTGCTGCTTTTGAATCTTGGGATCAGAAGTTTCAGATCACTTGCTACATTGTGCATTTGAGGGCAGCATTTGGTGCACCAGACCCTGTCTAGGAAGAAAGAAAGGAATGAAGAAAAGAATAGGAGCAGGGAAGGAAGGAGGAAGAGAGGAAAGAGTGAAGGGAAGAATGAAGAAAAATTAAATCTGATGCTATCACATTAAAGACAACTTAAGATTATGTATCAAAAGTTCTAAATATGGGCTTACCCTTCAATGTACCCAGAACTTGTAAGACTGCAGTCGCCTGAAAAATATTTGAGCGTTAGAGCTTAACAGCGAGCAAGATGAAGTCCCTTAGGGAGCCAGCCTGAAGTAGCAACCAACAATAAATACAAACTCTTATTTGTAAGGGTATTAATTTATAGGCCTTTGTAATAATCAATAAGATAACATAAATACTTTTAAAAATAAATAATCTTGGAGCACTGACATGATAAAAGGGTACTTAAAATGAATTACAGAAACCATTTCATGGTAAGGAAAACTACTTCACCATATAAGGCGTTTCTTTTTTTTTTAGTTGATGGTAACACAGTGTAGAGTGAAATGAATGGTGTTTGTACACTGTCCTGTGTGTTATTTATACGCAAGAAAAGCCCCAAATCGATTGCTCTGAAATGTCAATAGTTATTCTAAGAGGAAGAATTATGGGTGCATTTGATTTTCTCCTGTGTGTATCTTGCTGCCAATCTGTAATTTTCTACCACAAATATGCCTTTCCGTTGTTACCAGAGAAAACATAGCTTTGGGGGAATGACCTTGAACAGTTTATATTAGAAAGAAAGTAAATAACACTCAGGTCGTAGCACTGGGTTATCTCCAAAATCTGGGGTAACCAAGAGATGTCTTTAAGTAAAGTGGGGAAGGGGTTGAGTAGAGCCTTCATTCTGGGATGGATATAGTCCCTTCATCCCTCTGCCTCTAATGACCCTTTCTGGTCACTAGAGAGGAAGCCTGCACCTTGCCCACGGCATGCAAGTACTCCATCATTTGTGCTACATCTGTGCTTTCTAATCCAGAAAACCAAACAGGTTGTGGGAGCTGGTTAATGACTATCTAGACCAGACCCTATACCTCCTGTCCCAGGATTGAAAGCTGTTTGTGCCACTGTGCCCTTTGCCTAGACCACAGGAACATCTCCAGGATAACACTGTCATCCAGAGCGGTCATCCAATACATTTGGAGAGTTCCATCAGTGTCCTAAAAATAACTCGGGCAGCCTGGAGGCTCGCTGTGTACCGGCTTGAAACCCAAGTGTGCCCCGAGTTGAAAAGGGAAAGCCACATGGTGGGTAAAATGCTTGGATTCTCTCCTGGCCTTCCAAATTTAAACAGAAATTCAAGTGTGCTCACAGCCGCAGCAGAGGGAGATTGGTTTGCAAGGTGAAGTTAACCACGAACTTAAGTGTACTTTCATTTTAACTCCTGTCTGATCATTTAAATAACTGTACACTGCTTTCCAATGTAGGGATGCTTGACATAAAATCGGTGCCTGTGACTTCAATATTTACACTTCAAGCCATTTCACCAGCCTGGCTGAGGTGGAATGCAACACGAATAGATTTCTCCAAGATAGGGCTGAGCTGTGGGGCCTAGGTTTCCAACTGCCAGGTCTATGCACGAAAACACCACCCTGGCCCGTTATGTGCTCTGTGTGAGTGGATTACCAGCCAGCCCAGAGAAACGGGGATAGCTGCTTAGGGCTGTTCCAAAGGCCAGAACGCCTGGGAGCCCACATCCGTCTTGGAATGCTCACAGGAACTCGAGGACAGAACATTTCCAAACAACCAAAACAAAGGCTTACCTGAGGCTACACTTCATTTTCCAAAAAAAGTTAAATACCTGGCCTAAACATTCTCTCCACAATATAGTGGTTCGTATCAAACATGGGACAGTGGTTATACATCCCCCACCCCGACCCAGAGCTGAGGACGGAACCAATGGCCTTGCTTGCTAGGCAAGCGCTCTACCACTGAGCTATGCAAGCTGGTATCCTAGGGTAAGGGCGAGCCTGAAAGTTGACCTCCTAGCCCTTAGCTCTCTGTTATTTTGTTGCTGTTGTTTTCTTTTCAAGGTCTCTGTCTCCGGCCTGAAACTCACAAACTAGGCTAGGCTGGGCCTCCAGTAGTCTCCACGTCTCAAATTCTGGGGTGGATTGCAAATTCACTCTACTACACTTAGCTTTTCCCCATGATTCTGGGGATGGAACTCGGGGCCTCCTGCTTGCAAGGTAAACTTTATACAGGCTAGTCCCCCAGACTCTGGTTTTCAGTAGACACTTCTTTAGTACTGTAAAGCTCAGTAAATGGTTTTGATAAGCCTGAAGCTGCCATCCATGATTGATTAAAGAGGGAAAAGTGGAGGGGGAAAGGGAGAAAAACAGAGAAAATGAATATTCCATCTTTGAGTTGGGCTTGGCCTGTAACAAATAAAGATTCAGAACAACATGGATGATAATTTACTGTAAGTAATAAAATGATATCAATCCTGCCAAGGAGTGGTAACCAAAGGATTCAGGCCATCCGTGTGCACCAATGTGGACATGGCAAGCTTGGAACTTATTTATAACTTTTACAGTATTTTACCGTTCTTTCTTTCCAAAGAAATACACATGATATTGCACGAGGCATTTGGGTATCCGGGTCTACTCTGCCAAAAGCAGCCAGGAGAGAGAAAAGATTCTTCACGTATTGTTATTTCAAGCCTGAATTTGTGACGGGCTATTGTGCAGAAATATTTGGTACTTAATAATCTTGAAGTTTGGAGTCCGATCCATCTGACAGCCCGGGGGCCCACCGAGAGTGGGTCTGGTCTTTGTAACTGTGTTTACCTTTGTGTAGATGTGAAACCAAAGCCATAGTGGGCCGTGAGCATGCTAAACGATAGCCTCCACTGATGCACTTAGAAAATTTAAAAATCACCAGTCCTCTTCCCCCTCATTCTCAGCAACTCACAGTCTTGGTTGATTAGGAACACTTTGATTAGTTCTGGAATTTCCAAAATGTGTGAGTACCCAAGTATCATCTTGTTCAAAATGAACCAATTTCAGACAAAAGTGTCAAATATTCGCTAAGGGCACTTCAGTGGGGCCCTCGTGGGATTGAAAGGTCTGCTCTTGCCTGTGTTATTTTCTTTGCTTCTCTCTCTCTCTCTCTCTCTCTCTCTCTCTCTCTCTCTCTCTCTCTCTCTCTCTCGTGTGTGTGTGTGTGTGTGTGTGTGTGTGTGTATGTGTGTGTGCGCACGTGTATGTGAATAAAGAGGCCAGAAGTTGACCAAGATGTGCCAGCACATCTAGCTTTTCATGATGATGCTGGGGTTCAAACTCAGGCCCTAGCACTTGCATAGCAAGCCTTTTGTCCACTAAGCCATCTCCCCAGCCCTCAGAGTAAACAGTGTATTTTATTTCCTCCCCAAGCCTGAGGAGACAGCTATCCCATCATGGGGTAAAAGCTCCCTCTTAGCTTTCTCCACTTTGCCCAGTGATCACCATCCAAACTGCCGGCTGCACTTGCAGACACTCTCCTTCTGTGTGGGGTGGGCTGGCTTCTTACCCGTGTAGGAAGACACAAGACAGGCAGTGTCACAAGGTGTATGAGACTTCTTGAGAGGCACCTCCCCTCTCAGAGGCCTTTGCCTGAGCTTTAGTGGAGTACTGTAATCCTTAAGTGACATTGCAAGATGAATATTAAACATTAAAAAGCAAGTCTCTTCTGTTTCAGGGCTTGCTTTTTTATTTTTTTAAAATTTATCCTTTGTCATACTAACATAGCGTTCCGTCTGAACTAGCACTTAACTGTTGTGGACAGGGTTTGTGTTCCCACATTCAGGCACTCATCTAAAATGGTGGTTCTTAACCTGTGGGTCGTGGCCCCCAAAGACCATCAGAAAATAGATATTTACATTGCTATTCATAACCGTAACTAAATTACATTTATGGAGTAGCAACGAAAATAAATTTATGATTGGGGGTCACCATATCATGAGGAACTGTATTAAAGGGTCAACATTTCATATAAAATTCTGACATTATAAAAAATTTTTTAACCTAGATTAACAATAGATTTCTTAGTTTTCCTTATCTCTCACTGTGAGTTCAAACCGAATCTAATAACGTCAGCCAACCTCTGGTAGAAATCAGTGAGATGAACTAAAGATTTCCCACAAGAATATTCGCTGGTAATTCTCGTTCACCTTTACAAACACCACATTCTTCATCGTCTCTGGTTGACAGCTAAGGTGCCCTGGGAGGTAACTGGGGTTTGTTTGTGGGGCTCTATCAGTTAACACATTGACCTGTTTAAAAGGAAATAAAAGGTGTAGCTCTAGGCAATTAGTGTTGGAACTACACTGGCCTCTCCCAAGCAAAAATCGCTTAAACAGAAATCGTGCAGAGAGAGCAGAGGGTGCAATGTTCTGTTCACATTACAAACTTTCATCAGGGACCTGGACGTCGTGCAGTTGGCAGAGTGCTTGCCTGGCAGGCAGGAAGCCCTGCATTCCTTCCGGAAGCATCACATAAGCCCAGTGAAGCTCTATGTGCCTGCAATGCCAGCATTCAGGGCTTGGAGACAGGCGAATCAGAAGTTCAAAGTCATCCTAGTGATGACTCAGGAAGTTCAAGATCAACCTGGGATACATGAGACCCTGTCTCAAAAAAAAAAATTTTTTTTTTAAAAAAATCTAAACTTAAAAGACCACTGACTGATTTCAAAGCCGTGTTAGTTAAAAGCCCTACTGTGGGGGGGGGGGGCGGGAGAGTGGCAACTAGCTGGCTAAATTAATAAATATATATCACGTTTAATGTATTCTGTGTATGCTTTCAGATTTGCTGGTAAAAATCAATTGTTATGTAACAGGTTAGTTTTTTTTATTCCTCTCTCTCTCTTTTAAAATAAATCATACTTTTTAAACAATTATATCCAGATAAATAAATGAGGTCAATTCGCTAAACGTTTTGTAATTCAAATAGAAGGAAATAGATTCTTTGCTTAGAGAAAAAAAAAGGCAGAGGCGGGAGAGACTTATTATGATGAGACAGACATTGTACCCATCTTTCTGAATAACTAAGTTAGACAGGAAGCACAAATTTGATGGTTGTGGGAGGTACAGTCCTAATTCATGGTCCTCCGAAGTAGAAGGCAGAGTCTGATGGAGACAGACACCCTTCACTGGCTGTGAGCCAAAAGCTAATGTTTTTCTCAAGCCACCCAAATATTAGGGGTATCATCATCATCATCATCATCATCATCATCATCATCATCATCACCATTATTCTACGCTACACCACACTATACCCCTAGGGCTCTACCTCTTAGTTTCCCACAGCATCAAGCTTTTGGGGGCCAAGAAAACCTGAGGGCTCTTTCATGGCCCTGACTCCTAAAGGAGGCAGATTTCCTCGGCCTCAGGTGTTTGGGAGGGGACTGGCCTCTTTACAAACCTCCCCAAGCTGGGCGGGAGGAGGGGGTGAGGGGCAGAAGGGGGGCCGGGGGGGGCGGGAAGACTCTCAAGTCAACTGGGCATGCCATGCCATCGAGGCCTGTCTCGAAGAGCTCGCGTGGTCCGCTTTGGACAGCCAAGCAGCTCCCCTTCCGGGCGTGTACTCAAAGCGCTCCGGGTCCCTGCCGGTGTCGCCAGGGGTCTTTACGACTCTGACCAGTAGGAGCAGGCAACAGCAGAGCCAGGCCGCCTCCAGCCGCTTCCAACTCTGCCCCAGCAACAGCGCCGGAGCCCCAGCCAGGCGACCCAGCGCCGCGCCGCGCGCTCAGGGAGAGAAGCAGCTGTTCCCAACAGCTGGGGGGCGGCGGCGCCAGGCGCCCCAGGTGCTGTCCCGGCCAATCGCAGGCGTCCGGCCCGCCCCCTCCCCAGCCGGGCGTCGACCCCCGGTCGGCTGGGGAAGGGAGCAGAGGGTTGGAGAGCGGTCCTCTGTCCGCACAGGTCTGGCAGCTCTCAGGCAGGAGGGACAGTCCCCAGCCCTAGCCGGGCCCAACGCTACGCCCCCAGCTACCACCTCCTTGACCCCGGGACGCGGTGGCCTCTGAGCCAACCCCACTCCCACCCCAGCCACCGATTTTTTTTGAGAAAGAAACATCTACCTCTTCTGGACTCAGAGACCATCACCCTCTCTTTGCATTAAAAAAAAAATTTTTTTTTTACTTCCACGCGGGGTGAGTGCAAAAGGCTCACGCTGGTTACCCGGACGATCGGGAGGGTCTGGACAGTGACCGGACGTGGGGACGAGAGCAGAGCGCCCGGGCGAGTGTCCGGGGCCGAAGGCCATTCGGGAAGCAGAGCACCCAGCGCCCACGCCGCGCCCTCGCCCCCGCGCGCTCCCTCGGCCCCCGGCGGCCGCCGTGCGCTGCGGGAGACGCGGAGCCCAAGGACCAGGCGCAGCCGCAGCCGCAGCCGGAGCCCGAGCCGCGGGGCGGGCGCGAAGATGCACACGACCCAGAAGGACACGACGTACACTAAGATCTTCGTGGGAGGGCTGCCCTACCACACCACAGACGCCAGCCTGCGCAAGTACTTCGAGGTCTTCGGCGACATCGAGGAGGCCGTGGTCATCACCGACCGGCAAACGGGCAAGTCCCGGGGCTACGGATTTGTAAGTTACACAGAAGGACTCGAGGTGGGGGCAGGAGGGGGGCAACTAAGAGAGGTACTGGTGGGGAGACCGAAAACAGGCCAGGAGGTAGCGAGTGGCCCCAGGCCCTCGGGAGTCAGAGCTTGGGGTGAGGGGCTCTGTGGGACCACGCGGGACGCCCCCTCCACTCGGAGCTGAGAGGAAACTTTAAGTATGGCTGGGCTTGGGAGAGCAGGGGCCCGTGCCTGCCTCGCGGGTTTCGGAGAGGACCTTAGGGGATGCTATTTCGGTGGCCCAAGAGCTTGGGACTGAGAGCAGGATCTAGGATGCAGAGAGCTGGGAGGGAGGGAACGGAGCCCGGCACTGTGGCATTCAGGGCTTGGAGGCTGGTTGTTAAGTGCTTTGTTTAAAAAAAAAAAAAAGTGTGTGTGTGTGTGTGTGTGTGTGTGTGTGTGTGTGTGTGTGTGTAAGAGACATTCAGATATTCAGGAGGTGTCACACCCCTACCTTTCAAATCGCTAAGGTAGCTTCTGAAAAGAAAAGAAAAAGCTGACCCTCTGGCTGTTTGCCTACCTAACTGAAACAGCACATTAAGCTTCCTGGAGATTTAAAGGGGCAAATTCAGCAGCCCTAAGAGCTGGGAGTCCTGGAGCGGGACAATCGCTATTGTCGCTAGGGAGTGTTTGCCTGTTGGGAGCCACCAGCTGGTCTGGGGCTGGACTTTGTTTAAAGCCCACTGTGCCTCTGGGGCCCGGGTGGGGACCAAGAAGGGACTTTGGGAAAGGGGTAAATCTACAGGCGATTTCAGAACTGTGGTTTCCAAATCTGTTAGGCCCCACACCAGCACCCTTCAGACTTTGGTTGGGGTGGAGGGGCTCTTCTTTCTTCTTTCTGCTTATTTTTTTAAAGGAGAGAATGAAGGGTTAACGTCCCAACCGCGCCCCCACCCACCCCCACTCCCAAATAAGAAAGAAAGGAAAAGAAAGAAAGCAAGCTCAGTGACTTCACTATTTTTCCTTCAGGGGTTAACTGAGGGCTTTGTGTGTCTGTCTGTGTGTGTTGCTAAGGTCACCATGGCTGACCGGGCTGCTGCTGAAAGAGCCTGCAAGGATCCCAACCCCATCATTGATGGTAGGAAGGCCAATGTGAATCTGGCATACTTGGGAGCAAAACCAAGAATCATGCAGCCAGGTGAGCAGAGCCCACCCCTCTCCCGCCTCCCAAACCCCCCCCCCAGCAGTAGAGTGATCAGCCCACACCATGCCCAGCCCAGAAAAACAAAAACAAAAACAAAAACAAAAAAAACTGGCTTCCTGAAAATCTGTAGTAGTGTTTGCTAAAACCTGAGTAGGGGCTGGTTATTCCACCAGAGCATTAAAGATACATGAATGGTGTAAGTATGCCGCTGGGTACTTGAAATGTATCTATGTGCAAAAATAGATCTTAGGGTCCGGATCACTTGCCCTCAAAGGTTAATTTCCTATATGATAAGCATTCCTATCTGCTTTCCGTTATCCCATTTTTACTAGCCACTTGTAGCTGAAAAGGAAAACTACGTGGGCCTTGTCACTCACCTCATGCCAGTGAAGCCTCCCTTCTTCCTATGGTCTAGGTCAGTTATGCAGTGTTCACAGCAGGCATGACTTGAGCCCTGACCCAAGAGAGGCATAACACATATTTTTCACATAAAATCACAGAACACTAGCAATCAAATACTTACACATAGGAAAATCTCACATTCACAGGTTACAGGGGTTTTCGTTTGGTTTGCTTTGTTTTGTTAGTGACACTTACTTGGAAATGAGAAATAATTTACTAAAAATCCCTGTAGCTGTTAGTTGACAGTGGGGCGTAGCTTTGTCCATGTGAAAATGTGGCTGGTTGTATAATTTGGTGGTGTCCTGTATACTTATTGAAAATCACTCACTTGATGATCGAGCAAATATCTTCAATCCCCTGGACAGGCAACTCCGCACTCTGCCTTTTCTACGGGAAGTCTAAAAAGAGGTTGACATTTCTGTTCAGGAGCTTGGTTGACAGAAAGGGAATTCATGAGGAAATACCCACGGACATTCAAAACTATGTCTTTCCGAAACATCTTTTGTGCATGTGTTACTCTTTAAAAACGGATGGGGGAATTTGTTTTGTGAAACATTAATTCTATAAACTGTACAATTTTCCCAGAATGTTACAAATTGCAGAGATTTTTTTTCTTTTTCTTTTTCACTCATGGGTTGGAACTGTAGGAATATTTGTGAATTTAACTTCATTGTTTTTGTGGGTCTCCCTCATGAGCATTTTTCTCCAGTCTAAATTTTTAAAGATATTTTTTAAGGTCTGTTAATTAAACTTTGCAGAGTTTTTTAGGATGAATGATAACATTTATAAAATAGATATACTTTTTGTATATAAAGAACATGTCCGTGAATACTCAAAAGTGTCATATGAGTGCTTCTTTTATGCAGTTTCTGTGTAGGAAAAGTAAGTTCCTAACTGTGCACAAATGGAAAAATGTGGTGTGTTTTATTGCTAGGTTTTGCCTTTGGAGTTCAACAGCTTCACCCGGCCCTTATACAAAGACCTTTTGGGTAAGTCAGTTTACCAAAGCCTCCAAAGTTCCAACATGGCCACCGTTTGTTACCCTGTCTCTTAGTTATGAACAGACAAGGTCGATATGTCACAGAATGTCCCGGGTCTTGCATACTTATATATGCTTATGTTTTTGTTTTTTTTTTAATGCTGATACCATAAATATTTTTAGATGAGTCAAGTTATCTGACCAAGTTTGCAGTCTCCAAACCAGCCAAATGTTGGGCTTATGATTAAACAAAACAAAACAAAACAAAAAACCAAAATATACCAGGTATGACTTGTGCACAAGACATGTGTCCCGTCACCACTCCTGCTGTTCAGCTTGACTCAATGTTATTTATCTCTTTCTAACCTGACAGGGCTCGTATACAGTTAAGCTAACTGATGAGAAGGATGCCATGATAAGAGGTGGACTAGTTCTGTTTGGAGTTAAACTCTGTAACCAGTAGACTCAGACACAAGCTCAGATGGTGATTAACCGTGCATGGATGTTGGTGGTGTTGTTTTCTTTTTTTTTTTTTTTCACTATAGTCCATAGCCCTCCGTGTGCTTTATTTCATTTATTACAATAATGAAGTGGTGTTGATAGCTAAACTGTGTGCTTTGACTTAATTGAACAGAGCTGTAGTGAGTGTTTCCTTTCCTTGGGGGAAGGGGCTCTTTGCCGTTTGATTTTGGTGGTGGTGAGCAGTGTTGACTTCTGACTTTGCCATGGGAAGCAAAGGGCCTTTTTTTTTCCCCTCCCCTTCCTGCTTTTTAAGCTATTAGCCTGTGACTTCCATTTAACATTTTTGTAGTGAGTGCTAAATCGTGTGATTTCTCTCTGTAAGAACACAGATTCGCTGCTTGCATGTCGTAAGTCTCTGTTTTCTGGGAACGGGGCTTTCTTTTGCAATGTTCGTCCACTTCCAGGTCTTCCAATGGAGGTCCAGCAACTCTATTCCGATTCCATTAACAATCACCAGTTTGGGCTCCCCCTTCCCCTTAATTTTGCGTGGTTTTTGTTTTGAGGAGCACAGTACTAACTCCACCTTTCAGACCCACCAGGGAAGCAGCCTGCTCACATTTGTGTTTTTCTGGGTTACCAGCTTCTGAGGTTTCCCCCATCCCCTTACATTAAACATGACACTAGAGGGAGGCCACCATCAGTTTATCCTGGACATTACAGTCTGTTTCCTCCATCTTCTGCCCGATTGATATTCTTGTAACTCTCATTCTTTTGTGAGTAGCCAGGCTGTTTGAAGGAACTAAGCTGTGATCCAGCTTAGTACCTGATGATCTCCATGTGTCACCTAGAAGGCTAGAATCTGTCTTCATAAGTAGATGCCAACCATAAGCATCTCCTAATACAGGCTCACCCAAAACTAAGTAGCAAACTAGATTTTGACGGACACTTTCTTAATAGTCTCTTGTTATCTTAATCTATTAGTAACTGGTTCTTAGAGACATCTACAGCTTTTGGGAAAAGCTACAATTAAGTATCCCTAGGTATTGAAGCCCCTTTCAAGCCAAGGTGGATATGAATAGCAGGAGATGAGTCGATTGGGCCATACATTCTGCCCCCCCTCCCCACTTCCTCCTTGCCTCCCTCCCTCCCCCTCCCTTCCCCTCCCTGCCCCTCCCTTCTCTCTCTGCTCATATTTAACTATCAGTCAAGATGGGCCTATGGGGAAAAAACATACATCTGAAGGTGTACTAGTGGGCTTAGTCCTGACCTCCCAGGAATCATCTTGAGAGAGTGTAAACCCAAATCACTTAGCAGCTGTTCTAATGCGTGTACCACTTGGTGTGTTCACTGGGGGGGAGGGGGAGGCAGCAAGAAGATGGCAGAGCAGCCAACAAGCACTCATTGATAACTAGTTTATAATTGTTTCAAGTTTAAGAGGGATTCAGAACCGTAGGAAAATATGTGGGTTAGAAGAATTGGACACACTGTGAGGAGGGGAGTAGACCTGAACTGGCTGAGGGCACTGGGTGCATCTCAAGGGTGTGTGGTAGGATGAGCAAGCAGGGAGGCTCCGAGAGAGGCTCAGCGCGTAGAGAAACGACAGCGCCCTGGAGCGCCAGCTGAAAAGATCTGGCCTGGCAGTGGTAGTCCTAGATCCTTGAGAAAATAAGTAACAAAGAAGACAAGAACCACCAGGGTGATATGTATTACGTGGAAATGTTAAATCAAGTGTGTTTTTTATAGTAACCTTTTGTTTTTCATCTCTTCTGATATTAACTGTCTCTGTGATGAATGGTGATTGTTACTGTATGCATAAATTGTTTGAATTTGAGATTCAAGTTAAGCTTGAGATAAGAAACAGATAGCATTCCAGGTAGGCCAAGTAAGGTTTTTCTTTTTCTTTTTTCTTTTTTTTTTCTTTTTTTCTTTTTTTCTTTTTTTTCTTTCTTTCTTTTTTTTTTTTTTTTTTTTTTTTTTTTTTTTTTTTGAGTAGTTCTCAGCACTGCCCTGACTCCAGGTCCTGACACCAACAAATCACACCTGGTCACCCTAAACTCCCTTTGAATGCCACATGTTCTTGTTTTAGGCTTAGCCTGGAAGCAAGCCTGAGAATTTCTAAATTTTTCCCTTGTTTTGAAAGGCTTAGTGAGGAGACTGTTAGTTTTCTGTGGTCCTTAAATGGCCCCTGGGTTTGTCTTTAAAGACAAACACATCGGTTGAAAGAACTTTGGATTGAGCAGAGGGCAGATGTGGAAGGACTTGATGATCTTTAGCTTCTAAATAGTCTCTGTTTGAAAGAAGTGTTTTCTCATCACAACTTTGGAAAGGAGATGCTGCAGGTTTGTGAGTAGAGCTTTAAGCACCCCCTTAGCCATACAGTTAAGTATTTCCTGAGCACCCATGTCAGTGCCTAGCTTTACGCTAGAGGTTGGTGACCCGGGGTACTGTGTATGTAGAACTGACTAGAGAGCCGCATAAATTATGCCATTTAATTCTTATAATCATCTGAAGAAGATGCTGCTAAGGTTCTCTCTTGGGAACAAACAGAACAAGTACAGACAGGTTCGTTAACTTCCCCAGGATCACAGCAGCAGTGCGCGTGCTGGAGTACGATTCCGAGTTTAGAGTCACGGTCTGCCTTACCTTGGAAGCTGTGTCCATTCCCCGGTGTCACACTGCAGCCGGAAAAATGCATAATGTCACTTTCTCCTCACCTGGTAATAAAATAATCAGTGCTAAGAAGGGCCTCTGACAGAGGGAAAGGCACAGCAGATCAGTGGGTCTCAAAGAAAGTCTTCCTGAAGAGGATGAGCTAGACCGTGGATGGAGGGTGAAGATGGGAAGCTATTTTAAGTAAAAGCCCCTGCCGTGCTAAGCCCTGGCAGACCCCTTCGCAGAGAACTTTATTTAATGTTCATCAACTCCAGGCTGGAAAACATCAATCCCTTTCACAAAGGAACAATGAGAGAATTAAAGAGGGAACATAAACTCCCAAAGGTTCTTGTGCACCGAGGGCGAGAGCTACAGTGAGTGGAGAAGGCAGAGACTGGCGGAGGGTCGGCATGCTGGACGAGGGGTGGGTGGCACGTGCTAAAGTCGGATCCAGCCATCTGTGGCATGGCCAGGGAGTAGTCAGATGCCCTACAGACCTGGGTTCAAAGAGGTAAAAAAGATACTAAAAAGGTATTTTGGAGACAGATCCACAAAAGGCCCAAAATGATGAGACTTGGTACCCAGTCTTCATGACAGATTAGAAGAGCTAACTGGTGTTATTGCTTTGAAAGTCCCAGGGACTAGCCTGGCCTGGTGGTACGTTCTTGGAATCTCAGAGCTCCAGCGGTTGAGGCAGGATCCGATCATAAGTTTGAAGCCAGCCTGGGCTACACAGAGAGACCTTGTCTTAGAAAAGAAGGGAAGAGAAAAGAGGAAGGGAGGGAGGGAATCACAGAGAGATGTCAGGGGGACCTAAAGAAATGGAGACAGAAGAAAAAATGCAGTCGTTTTGTCTAATCACCTGGGATGTCCACTTGGCTCTCGAGCTTTGTAGCTGCTCAGTGTGAGCATTCTATGGTGAACTAAAGGTCTGGGGGTTAGAGTTCTAGTAGGAGGAGCGTTCCCAAATACTAAAAGAGGTCCCAGGACACCCTTCATTCTTCTGCTGCCTTCTCACTGAACTGAGACGTGGGAGTCTCTCAGGCATCTTCTGGGGTTCTCTGGGCTTCCCTTTTCCATGACCTTTTTTTTTAAGGCCTCGGGTCTTCATTGGCTTTTCAGACATCGTCCTCACCCTTGTCAGCCTTCATAAAGGAATCTGGTCTTCCAGAAAAATAAACGATATTCTCATCGGGTCGCTCTGTTCAATCAGAAATAGTCATTAACATAAATACAGAGACATAATTCTTGAAGCAATCCTTTTACTGTTTTAACACATCCTACACACACACACACACACACACACTTTAACCTTCCTCTTTTGGGGGTGTCCGCGGGGGGGGGGTGGTTAAGAGTAAACCTCCTTTGACTTACTTTGTTATTTGAAAATACAAATCTATTAGACACTGTGCTGTCCTCAGCACACCAAGGGTTAATGTCTTTGTATCAGTGAGGTTTCAGACTGGCTGGCCTCTGCAGCTGATAGATGTTTCACGTTGGCCTTATAAAGACATTTTATCCAGTGGAAACCCTTGTCGCATGACAGGATCAAAAATAGCCCGGCTGCAGCCTCTGCCGTCCGTCACCACATGTAAACTGGCAGGAGAGGAGACTCTTTTAGCTGTGTCTGCACTTTGTGGACCTATCGGCTCTGGGGACAGTGTTTTATACAGCCACACCTGTCACCAAGGGTGAGCCAGTCACCTGATCTGACACAGAGTTCTGAATGTGTGCATGACCACGCTGCCACGCCTGGTTACTGACATGCGGTTAAGAACATCTCTAAAGTGTCCTCAGAAACACTTGGTGCTATGGTTTCTGCTGGCACTGAGAAATAACTACAGTTCTAGTAAAATTAAATGCATTTTTTTTATTTTGGGGAGACAGAGTTCACTGCTTTCTCTGATAAACTCATTTTTTCCATGGATGTTCTTAACAAGTGCTTTCAGAAGAATTCTGAAGAGATACACACACACAAAAAAAAAAATCCTCGTGTTTTTAAAAAGCCTGAACGCGATGTTTCGTGTTGAGTTCTTTAAAATTTGAAGATGATTATTTGCGCTTGTGCTACTAATAAGCTGGTCTTGTTGACAGCCAGATAGCATGCCTGTGTTCTATTTTTAGAAAGGTGGGGGGGGGGTTTGTGAGGGAGATTCATTTAAAGAAAGACAAAAATAAGACAGATATTTGAGGTAGCACTTTGTAAGTGGGCAGCAATGAATCACAAGAGTGACAGCTGCAACACACGGGATTTCGTAAACAAACTTCTTGTAATTTTTTTTTTAACCAACTTTTAAGTGAGGGCCTCAGGCCTGTCCTGTCCGTATATGAGCTGTGGATGCGGCATTTTAAAATGATACTTGATTTCTAGCATGTTCTTGGCTCTCTACAGGGGGACCCGTAACTGTACAACTGAACTGTACAAAATGTCACCCAGTGGGCAGATTGAAAGCAGATAGGTTAATAAATCAATTTCTCCTGACATGGACCCTAACGTAAGAGCTAACAGATAGGCAGAATAACTGTTGCCTTACAGACTACATCTTTTAAGTCTCTGATAGGTTCCGGAGACATTTGGTTCTATTTTCCTGTCCCTACCTTTCTGTCAACCTCACCACCCTGGCCCCTTTCTGTCTGTCTTGCATAGAGACAAGCAAGCTGGCTGAGCCTCAGGTGCCTGATAGTCAAACAGGTTTGATTGACTGTTCTGTCCCTACGAAAAAAATAAATTAATTAAAACAAAAGAGAGAGTGGAAGTGTGCCGCACACCTCTTTGGAAATCACTGCCGGGACTGTTAATAGCATTTTGATGGCTTCCCCACGACAGCCTTTTGTGAACCGAGTGAGCTGCACTACTGTCATTTGAGGAGTGTGACTGCCGTGTTTACCACACTTGTGAACCTTGAAACTCCTGGTTTGGGTTTTTTATTTTATTTTATTATTTTATTTCATTTTGTCGCCTGCTTTTTTCGTAATTATGATTTTTAATCAGGGTGACTGAGGTTGCTGAGAGATTAATGTGTGCCGAGTCTGCCTAGCGATTTCAAATAGGGTTGCCATGATAAAGAAACACTCGGAGTCTCTTCTCCTTCAAACAGCCAGGCCGTCACCCCCACAGAACCGTGCGAGCTCAGACAATTTCTGAGACCTTTATTAGTGCCATGGACTCTTCTATGCTGTGGAGTCTTCTATTTACTAGCTGTTATCTTCCTTATATGAACTCTACAAATTTTTCCAGAACTCCTGAAGCCCCTGTTAAATATCCCTTCCATGCACATCCCTGGCGAACCATGATTCATTTTCCAAACTTGGCATACGTGATAGTGCATGGTTCGAAGTCAGAGTGAAAACTCTTAACAAGGAGAATGTCATTCTGGTTTTGGTGATGAATTCTCTCCAGGGAGTAACAAATGGACTGCTAAAATGTAGATATTATGGCAACCCTATGTTGATAGCAACCACTAAATTTGAGCTTGTCCCCATCTCCAAGCAAGAGATGGCTGTTGCCTGACTTTGTTTCTCATTTCTTAACAGGATCCCTGCCCACTACGTCTACCCGCAGGCTTTTGTGCAGCCTGGAGTGGTCATTCCCCACGTCCAGCCCACAGCAGCTGCGGCTTCCACCACACCGTACATTGATTACACTGGAGCTGCTTATGCCCAATACTCAGCGGCTGCAGCTGCAGCCGCAGCAGCCGCTGCCTATGACCAGTACCCCTATGCGGCATCCCCAGCTGCCGCAGGCTACGTGACCACTGGGGGCTACAGCTATGCTGTCCAGCAGCCAATCACTGCCGCTGCACCTGGGTCAGCTGCCGCCGCGGCTGCAGCCGCAGCAGCCGCAGCAGCCTTCGGCCAGTACCAGCCTCAACAGCTGCAGACAGACCGAATGCAGTAGACTGGCCGGTCTGGTCCAAGTCAAAAGGGTTTCTTGTTCCCTCCCAGTTTCCCAGGTGTTAGTAGCTAATGAGAAGGTTAACGTTGACTTGACAGCTTTAAAAGGAGAAAGCAAAGCTATGTCGTGAAGCAAAGGGGTTACTTTTTTCTTACTCCGAGGAGTGCTGCAGGTGGACAGGGGAGAATGGGAGGGAAAGGAGCAGTTACTGAAGTCAATCCCAAAGAGCCTGAGTTACACAGAATAGCCACTAGGACATGATGGCAGGGGTATGTATCAATGGGACTTCACTTTTATATCGGGGGTTTTTATTTTTTGCTCTTTTTATAGTATCAGGGAAGCAAACTGCCTTTTCCAAGTTAGAAAACGCTATGTGAATCTAGTTGAACCAGGGAATATGGAGTGAGCAATATGTAGCTTGAATTATGTGTAAACGTAGATTTAAAAAAAAAACAAAAACAAACAACCAAGACGGAAGAAGCGCTGGTTGTCCTTCGTTGCAGTCACCGAGACCTGCGAACTTTGCTTGAGGCAGAAGGTAGTGTTTGCGCTGTCTCAAAAACGGGCATCGAACAATCAGTCTAGGAGTGCGGCAGCAGGTACAGTGGTGGACAGGTACCAAAGCTATTTTCTCATCTGTCCTGCGGACGCGTGGGATTGTGGAGCAATTTGCTACTGCACCAGCCGCTCAGACAATCAATAATAGCACACACGGTTCTGGAAAGAGTCCGTCGCTTGTACTCATTGGAGGAGCTTGTCACATTCAAATCCCTGTCTCACCTGGGGAAAGGTTCATCTGCTGGTCAGGTTTTCACCACCACCACCACCACCACCACCACGTCTCTTTCTGTTTATTGTACGGACTAAGAGATTATGGGTAAAGGCAGGCAGAGGTTGCAGATGCTCCACCCTTCAGGACTGTCTGGAGGACCTTTATTTTCTTCCTCCCCCTCCCCCTTTTTAAAATAATTTTACACTTTTTCGTATCTATTTCAGAGTCCTATTTAAAACTATTTATTAGTGACCACAGTACCTAAGACAGCAAGGTTCTTGACATTACAGCTCTTCGACGGTTGATGATCTTGTACTTTATAATGTGCCTTAATAATAATCCTATTTAAGATATTTATTTTTACGTTTTACTATGCTGCACTCTAAAGGAAGGAACTTTAGACGTGACACTGTAAAATTATGTATTCATCTCATGGTGTAAGTTATTCAGTAGGTCTAGATGTAGCGTATTAAATATTAACCTATTCAACTAAAGATGTTGGCTTGGATTTATTTAAATTCATATGTGCACTGTTCAGGAGGCCTCTCTTACCTGAACACATTTGAGTTTATTTTAGTCTTGAGGCTTTTTTTTTTTAAAACAAGCTACGTTGCTGGTTCTGTGCTCCCTCCTCTTGATTGTTTCACCCCTGTAGCCCTCATCCATCAGGGACTCGTGGCTTTCCCACGCTCCTTGTGTAGTGTATGGAGTTTGAAGATACTGCTTTATATTTTCCTTCTGAAAGTGCGGTACTTGCAATTTTTACTCTAAAACTAAATTGAATACTATTTTACACTGTATTGGACTTTTATACTTGAAGACCTTCGTACAAGGGACAACAGGTTAGCGTTTTTATGGACTTTCTCCATTGTCACTGGATTTAAGTATTCTCATACCAGACAGTGGTATGCAATGGAGACGTGGCTCTCCCGTGCAAATTATTTATTTGTTGTGTATATCGCTTTATAATGTTTCAGATCTTCTAATCTATTCACTTGTATTAAAATATAATTTTTAAAAACTGCTGTTGCATTGATTATTTCTAATCCTGCAGGGAAAGGGAATGGCTCTCTTTGTAATTAGTGTTCTCGTTTTGAGTGAGGCTGACAGTGAACTTGCCCCATAGCCAAGGATAACCTTGAACTCTTGATCCGCACCTCCTGAGGGCTGGCAGTACAGGCTTGCTCCACCAAGCCAACGGCTTAACAAATGTGGGGCAAGCACTCTACCATTGAGCTACATTCCCAGCCCCCCCCCCCTCCACTTTAAAAACTAATTCGATTAACCACTCCTCATGGAAAACTTTGTCTGTGAACATAAAAATCTCTCAGAGGCTGTATTCTTCAACCTTTAAAGTAAATTTCACTAAATATCCACCCTATGTATAGCAAATAGACCATCCCCCTAAACTGAATGCTAACGGACCATTCATCTCTCAGAACTGGTGGTGACTGGAGTGGGGTGTGAGCAAACCCAGCCTGGATCGGGACAGTGCTGCTGGGCTCAGGTAAACAAGCCCTGGGGCCAGCCTCAGCACTTTCCAGACACGCCAGCAGATCCAAATCTTCTTGCTTATTTGTTTGTGGTACTAAAATTGAATCTGGGGCCTCACATTGCCCAGGCAAGTGCTCTACCACTGAATGGAAAATGACCTTGAACTTTTGATCTCCTGTCTTCAAGTCCTGACTGCTGGGATTACGGGCACGCACCACTACAGTTGATGTACATGGTCCTGGGATTTGAATCCAACTGAGGCCCATCACTAGTCCCAGCTTTTAAATTTCCTGCCAAGGTCTGCCTAGAAGGCCCTGGCTAGCCCTGAACTCACTTTCTGGGGTGGCTTTAACTTGAGATCTTCCCACCTTAGCCTCTCTATAGGTCTATACCACCAGGTCCCAGATTACTTTTAGTAACCCTCTTCTTTGGTGGTATTTTCAGACTTGTCATAAGGCCTACTGGAACAGAAGTGCCAGCCTCTAATAGTCACAACTGTCAAACAGCAGCCCCTCAATGCAAAGCCAATTCACAGAAGCCATTACTGAGGGCTCTATAGAGATGCCTGCCCAACTGCAACGTCCCTGTGTTTTACTTTTTAGCAACAATGCGGTAATAGCTGGTAAAGAATGTGTTAGAAAGTCAAGCAAGCTAAATATGAGTTAAAATATCACGAAAGTGGCTGTCTGTTGATTATCTTAAAGAATATATTAATTTCCTTTTACTAAGGTAACTTGTTGAAGTCTTGATTCTAATGTCTTCTACATCCGTGGTGTGACCTGAACACCATTAGTTTTTAGTAGTTAGAAGCAACAGAAAAGTATACAGCATAACACACTTTGTAACCAACCTGCGGAATCACCACAAGTTCAAACTTCACTTGAAAACATGGACAGCAGTGTAGCCCCAGTGGGAGGTGGAACTGTACCTCCGGGCATTGTCGACGATCTATAGAATTGTTTCTGAGCTGCTCAATGTACTAGTGACCACTTAAGTTTTTCAGATTTATGAAATGTCACTTCAGTCGTCAACAAGTCATCTATTGCTGAACCTGAAGTAATATTTGATTTATTGATTAGAAATAGGTCAGACAGTTCCAAGGAGAGCTTATTAAAAGTAGCCAGACTCAAGAAAGCCAAAAGTCCACCTATTCTGCCTAGGCTATACATTTCCTTAGACTATTTCCTGATGAGGAAGATTGGTGCTTTTTAATACTAATGCATAAATTCTTTTAAAAAATGAAATGAAAATATTAATAGATAACAAAAAGGAAAGAGATACCACAATGTGTTGTCTACATTGACCTGGAAGGCCACTAGTATTTAAGAGGACAGTTTGCCTGAAATTCAAGGTGTGGAGTGAGTCTTGGTCTTACTACTTAGTGGTGTGATACTTTGGTGCAATGAGTTACTGGTACCCACTCTCCTTGTAAGATGTTCAGAGGTGAGTCTGGGTGTGACCGTCAAGAGAATAAGGCTCTGCATTCACCAACAGGTATCCACTCGTGGATTTGTGGATTGGTGGTTAGTGGCTTATTTCAAAGTGGCTCTGCTATAAAAACCACTTGGCTCAAGTCTTCCGTGAACACCCTTTTTCTGACCACATGATGCCCTGCGGTGCCTCTAGGCTGCCAGCAAGAAAGCCATCACAATAGGGCTGTCTTCCTGTTAGACCAGAACCGTGGACTGAAATTAACTTCATTTCTTTATAACATACCCAGACTGTGGTATTGTGTTATTGGCCAGAGAAAATGGACTGATGGTGGTGGGCTAACTGATAAGAAAGCATTTTAGAAACTTTCAAGTATTGGACAGGAGAAAGCTAGACTGAGACAATATAATTTGAGGAGTTGTTGTTGTTGTTGTTGTTTTGTATTTTCTGTTTGCTGTGTTTTTGAGACAGGGTCTCGGGTAGCTCGGACTGGTCATGAACGGATCACATAGCCAACGGCAACCACAGACTGTTGTTCATCCTGCCTCCTGCCTCCACCTCCTGAGTGTTGATGTTGCAGGTGTGCACCCCCCGAATCTGGTTTTGTGCCATAGTGGAGATAAAACCCGCAAGCACTTGACCCACTGAGTGACATCTCCTGCTCTAATGAACCAATAGCATCACATTAGTGTGGTAACTGGCTTCAAAGATCTCATTAAAAGACCCTTCTGAGAAAGACAAAATTGTGTTTCATGGTGTTCTTCTCATCCACTGTAACAATAACTACACAATCCAGCAGCCAAGTTGTCCGGAAACAGCAACACAAAGGTAACAGTGAAAGAGAGAGAGAGCTTACCAGCTAAGGGAAGGAGGGTTAGCTGTGAAGATTACAGAATACATTTTTCTCACAGAGGCTCTATATTTAGTCCTTTCCTCACTCCTGTCAAATGTGGTTCTTCCTAATTCCTACAGAGTCTTTTAAAAGCGCTCATTAAGATGACAACCCAAGGCTCGGAAGGGGCAGAGGTGAAGAGGAGCAAAAAATACATAAATAAATCCATTTTCATTGCTTACTTTTGTCCTCGCTTCTCCTGCAAGAGTTCCATGCTGTTTCCATGGAGACTCTAACTTTGTTTCTGCTTGAGCACTTTGTATAAAAGAGATTCATTTTGGGAGTTGGTTCTGAGTGGGATTTTTAGTTCAATAGCGATTTTAGTGAAATCACTTGCATGACAAGCTCTTTAAAAGTTCTGCTATTTTTAATTGGCATATTTTTAATTATATACATCTATGGGGTAAATAGAATGTTTTGTCCCATGTGTATATAGCATTATAATCAAACCGAGGTAGTGAACATATCTACAATCTCAGTATAATTGCCATTTGTTGTGGTGAAAATATTTGAAGTTCTCTTGGGCTATTTTAAATGTATATCCATCCCATTGACTAGATTAGGCTGTTTTGAAATATACGTTATTAACTGTAATCACCCCACTGGACAATAGAACTTCCACAATGTAAATATAACTTTGTATCTATTGTCCAATGTCTTCCCACCCTAGATCTGGCTAACAAGCAGAGCCTTTTTGTTTGTTTGTTTTGTTTTGTTTTGTTTTGTTTTGTTTTTCAAGACAGGGTTTCTCTGTGTGGCCTTGGCTGTCCTAGACTTGCTTTGTAGACCAGGTTGACCTGAAACTCAAACTCACAGCAATCCACCTGTCTCTGCCTCCCGAGTGCCCGGATTAGAGGCGTGCGCCACCACAACCAGCAGAGCCTTTCATTGCCACCATCCTCCCCTCTACTAATGTAACATCTATTTAAATCCCACATGTGGCTGGAGAGATGGTTCAGTGGTTAAGAGCACTGACTGCTCTTCCAGAGGTCCTGAGTTCAATTCCCAGCAACCACATGGTGGCTCATAACCATCTGTAATATGATATGGCACCCTCTTCTGGCCTGCAGGAGTACATGCAAGCAGAGCACTGTATACATAATAATAAATAAATAAATCTTTAAAATAAATAAATAAATAAATAAATAAATAAATAAATAAATAAATCCCACATGTGGATGAGACCATATCTTATTTGTCCTTTTATGCCTGACTTACTTCGCTCAGCGTCTTCCTGGTTCTTGTGAATGACAGGGTTTTCTACATTGGTAAGGCTGATAATGTTCAGATAAACACATGCAGACATCACATTTATATGTATGTCTATATATCGCAACTGAGACTGACTTGAATTGATTTCGCATCCTGGCTGTTTCTGCACGGTGCTGTTATAAACAGGAACCGTGGCTATTTCTCCTGTAAGACTGGCAGTTTCCTTTGGCAAATGAAGTAGTGGTGTCACTAGATCATTTGGTAGCTCTCACTTTAACTCTGTGAGGAGCCTCCACTGTGGTGACCATAGTGACCAGGGCAGTTCCCACCCCCACCAACCACAGTATATAAGAGCTCTCTCTTCTCCGTACCCAACATTTCAGTTCCTGGTTCACTTGCAATGCTAGGGATTGAACTCAAGGTCTTAGGATGCTGGGCAAGCCCCTCTACTATTCTAGTCTCTCTGCCCCTCCTCCTTCCGGTGACAGCCATTTTTAACTGAGAGGAGCTGACATGTCACTGTGATTCTGATTTGCAGGTTCCTGATAACTGCTGACACTGAGTTTTTTCCATAGATATGTTGACGATTTCAAGTTTAAAAATTATAATAATTGTTATTATTATCATCATCTGTGTGTGTGTGTGTGTGTGTGTGTGTGTGTGTGTAGACTCTCATCCAATGGTTCATATATGGAGATCAGAAGATAGCTCTGTGGAATCAGTTCTCTCCTTCCACCTAATATGGGTTTTAGGGATTGAACTTAGGTCAATGCTGCACCATCTCACCAGTTGCCAAATTTCAGGGTTTCTTTGAAGTCTCAGTTGTAAATCATAGGAAGAAAGAAACTTGACCGTGCCTGTAAAGCCTTTGGTATTTTTAGATAAGAAAAGTGATAGGGTTTGATATAAAGTTACTGTCGCCTGACACGGACTTTGACCCTTCTTACCCAATAGCAGCCTCAGAGATGACATCTATAGAGCCCTCATCTCTCCTGTCACTTGCCTCCTAGAAGACAAATGCCGTTGTGTTTTTATAACCAACATGTCCCCACTAAGCTATTAATTTGCTTTAGGTGGACTGCAGAGAACATACCGTTTACTTTCCCACTGATGGAAGAGGGAACGCCAATTATATTGTAGCACAGACCAGATACAAATCCTGATTTCATCCCATGTAATCACCCAAATTACAGAAAGGTGTCCACAGAAAGGTGCTTATCAGAAACTGACTTCCAAAGGCATTGAAACACAGAAGCATGGTCTTCCAAATGGAAGCACACACCTTAGCTCTCACTGTATAGTGCTCATGTGTCAATCCCCTCCAGAGATGAACTTGTTCACTCTTTAAATGCCCTGGTTCTGCCATCTGTCCTGTAGATGCCTCATGTGAGGCAAATGAAACACTGAGTGCTACTTGGAGAATCTTGGGGCGTGTGTACAACTTCCTTCTGCTTTCTGTTTATGGGAACTTCGGTTTCAATTTGGTTTAGATTTATTTATTTTATGTGTGTTTGTCTGCATGGTTGTATACACACAACATGTGTGCCTAATGCCCAAGGAAGTTGGAAGAGGGTGTCAGATGCCCCTGACTCTAGAGTTACTGACAGTAATGAGACACTGAGTGGGTTCTGGGAATCAAACCCACATCTCTGCAGGAGTAACCAGCCCTCTAAGGTGCAGAGCCATTACTCTATCCCTAAATTATGTGTTCTTTGGAATGAGAGGAAAGAACGCAAAGAAAATAATGGGGGCTGGGGCTGCATCTCAGTGGGTAGAGAGCTTCCTTAGCGTGCCCGACGGACCCCATTTAATCCCCATCCCTGAATAAGCCAGGAATGACAGTGAGCCAGCATTAAGGTAGTAGCATCTGAAGTGTAAGGTCATCCTGAACCAGTAGCAAATTCTAGGCCAGTCTGGGATACATGCGACCCAGTCTTTAAAGATAAAATAAAACAATGAAAAAGGAGATAGTCATGGTTAGACACAGCTCTTAAAGATAGGCAAAGGGGCCTGACATGTGTTGTGTGGGTTGGTCACGGTGGACTGAGGGATACCATTGAGATGCTGAATAAGGAAGAGACCGTGAGTGGCCAGATCTTGATCTGAAGGCATAGCAAGCAAGTTTCTTTATGAGTTTTCAGTGAAGTCATTCAGTAAGGAAAGCTGTTATGTTAACTCCGTGATTTTTTTTTAATTTGTTATTTTGTGTGAGGTTGTATCTACTATGTCTAGGGCTTTTGTATTTAATCCTCATAGTAATAACTGGGAGGCAAACCTGCCCTATTATTCAAAGAAGAGTACAGAAGCAGCAGTGAGCAGCTGTCCTGAAATTACAGTGCCAGGATGTCTCAGGGCCCAGATTTCAACATGGCGTGTACTGTGACTTAGATCTACATTGTCCCTGAAAGGCCATGTGCTATAGGCTTGGTGGCCAACTGGTGAACTTAGAGGAAGGGCTTTCATCCTGAGGGCTCTGACTGAATTAATCAATGTACTAATACACCATTGTCTCTCAAGTATTGGTCAATTGGAAGGTAGTTAAACTATACAGGACAGTGCCTATCAAAAGGTGTGAGCTTCAGTGTACCACGCCCTTTAGACCCACTTCAGCAATCTCTTCCCCCACATGTTCCCAACACCACGCTATTCTGCTTTGTCTGAGGCCCAAAGCAATGGGGCCAATTAACCATGGACTGAGATACCCTCAACTGTATGGGAACTGTATATTTTTTTAAACAGAGAGAAAAACCTTTTAAAGTAAATTTTGCACATCACATCTTCGTCAATAATAATTTAAAACACTCGATATATTCCATCACCTATCACTGTGGACAATGTTTATCCAGTGACTGGCAGGATGACATCATTCATTGGGAAAGTGTGGAAGGGTAAATGGGAAGGAGAGGAGGAGTCTGAAGTCCCAGGAGGCCTCAGTGGGTAACTGTGGGCATAAGTAACTGTGAGCATGACATCTCTCTCTTAGACACCAGCTTGAGGATTTCTCTAATCCTTCTACAACCATTCTATGTCCCGTGCGTGTATCCTAGAAGACACACACTGGCTGAAATCGATGTCAAATTGAGTCCTGTTTTACTACTGTTCCTCTCTTTTACTTGAAGTATCTGGATTTGGGCAACTGCTTGCTGAGTGTTCATTTGTGACAGGCACTGAATATGCTAAGGGTGTTAAGCTGCACAGCAGGCTCCCCACGTCACCTTCATTTTAGAGAAAGGTTAATGTGAACTGAAGGCAGTAGAACCACCAAGAGTGACAGCCCAGACGGGAGTGACACCAAAACAACTGCTGCTGGGTTGTCTCGGCAAGCTTTTCTTGTGCCCATCCAATCTGTGTCAGAAATTCTACGGAAAGCTTGATAAATGAGCCCTCAGTGCCGGGTTCAAAACTTAAATAGAAGAGCCCAAGGCAGGTTCTGTACATGATTAAAACACTTAATAAAAATCATAGGACATTATATTTTTCTTTAGTTTCTTTGGCAATGTGGGTTTCCTGACAGTACTGTTTATTACAATAACTATTCAGTCATGGTGACCTCACTCCACTGTGAATTTGGGGAAATAAGCTATTGCTGTGACTGCTGATAATAAGTGCCTATAAAGTAGTAGATTCTACTAAGAGCAAAATAAAAATAAATACAGGCAAGCTGGGGGGGATGGCTCCGCTGGCAAACTCAATCCGCAGAGCTCACAGAAAAAGAGCCCCAGATGGTCTCCTATGCTTGTAATCTCAGCAACGGGGAGACAGGAGCATCTCTGGAGCTTGGTGGATGACAGCCAGCCTAGCATAAGAGGCGAGCCCTAAGCCAATGAGAGACCCTGTCTCAGAAAATAAGTAGATAGTACCTAAGGAATGACACTGGTGCTTGCTCTTGGCCTTTACATATGCACGCACACACATTCACAGGCATTTGCCGGTGCACATGTACAAGACCACAAAAATAAAAGTGAATACGAGTCAAACTGAATGCCAAAGGCTGTAAAATAAGAAAAGCTTTTGGTGAAGATTATCAATGTTCGTGATAATAACATTTGATTCCAATGCAAAATAGAGTAGCCAAGGCATGTAGTTCAAGGCAGGGATCACTCAGAGTACATCCGTGGCAGTTAAAGTAGGGTGACACAGGAAGAAGAGCACTTGGAAGAACAGAGAGCAGGTAGGATGCTAACGTGAAGAGTCTGTGGAGCAGACATGTGCTGTCTTCCCAGCACACCCATTGAATTCCAGGCACCCCAAGAGTCTTGACCACACACACTTTTGTAGCAGTTGCTTTTCTGATCCCCTTTGGCACATTTCTTCAGCTAGCACACAGCTGCTTATCACAGGAGCAGTATCTCCCTGGCGACTGCTGTCCTCTCAGCTGCTGAGGGGCCATGTCCTTTAAATCTCCCAACTGTCTCCCTTACGGCTCAGGCTCAGCCGTGGCTTCCTTTATCTGCAGGGTTTTCCCCCCTAATCTTCCCCAGCTGCCACTCTGGGCACAGTGACTGTCTCTGGGGTTCCTCAGAGTGAAGTGTTTCAGCTAGGGTAAGTACAGAAGGGACAGGGCACTACAGCGACGCCTTTGCAAAATGAGCCTTGAAACTACCAAAAATAAATGTCAATTTAGGGACAACGTATGCTCCACCAGTCAACCCATGCATTTCTACAAGGTTGAGATACCCACCAGAGGCTCAAAGAAATGCCGAGTAAGGCACGGGGCGTTGACTATCTAGACTAGGACAAGCCTCCCTTAGGAATACAGACTGTGGCTGAGCCTGGCTGAGTTTCTACTTCACTCCCTCAGCATAAAACTTTACTGAGTCTTAAAATGAAAAGGCTGGAGACTGGAGAGAGACATCATATCAGAATCTATGTTCCGATGAGAAAATTTGTTACCATAAACTTCATTCTTCTGCGTAGCTCTTACTAGGCAGTTCTATGAGGTTCCCAGGTTTTTTTCATGTGCTGAGTCCTGAATTCTGAGTGAGTTGTTTTGTTTTGTTTTTAAGGGATAGTGTTAGTATTGAGGGAGGTTGCAAGCTTGTAAATAAAGACTTAAGGACCCCTACAGTCAAAGAAGGGACACTCTCAGGGTTGCATACTGCTAGCCACTGCTAGACTTTGGCATAGCAATTTCCAACATAAGAAAATGCTCCAAGACAGACTAAGTAAGGCAGTGGATACCTGCAGCTCGAGCTACCGGGAAGACCCTGGCTCAGAAACTGGGAAAAAAAGACAGACTTAAAGACAACAGGTGTCTTGGGAAATAATGATGAAGCTGGACAATATGACTTTCTCCTATATTAACAGAAGAAATTTAAACAAATTTATTAAAATACTTTTGCATTAAAAGCATGCTATTAAGGTAATTGTTATCTCAAAGGCTGACTTCAGCTACACAGAAGTAGTTCTCAACAATATAATGAGAAGTAAATGGAAATTTTTTGTATGTTTAATTAATTCTAAACCGGAAGTGGAGAATACCAACACATTGAGGCCTGTCCAAGCTGACTGATGAGTGTCTACACAGTGAGGCCTCTCCAAACTGACTGACTAGTGTCTACACAGTGAGGCCTGTCCAAGCTGACTGACTAGTGTCTACATAGTGAGGCCTGTCCAAGCTGACTGATGAGTGTCTACACAGTGAGGCCTGTCCAAGCTGACTGACTAGTGTCTACACAGTGAGGCCTGTCCAAGCTGACTGACTAGTGTCTACACAGTGAGGCCTGTCCAAGCTGACTGACTAGTGTCTACACAGTGAGGCCGGTCCAAGCTGACTGACTAGTGTCTACATAGTGAGGCCTATCCAAGCTGACTGACTAATGTCTACACAGTGAGGCCTGTCCAAGCTGACTGACTAATGTCTACACAGTGAGGCCTGTCCAAGCTGACTGATGAGTGTCTACACAGTGAGGCCTGTCCAAGGTGACTGATGAGTGTCTACACAATGAGGCCTATCCAAGCTAACTAGTGTCTACACAATGAGGCCTATCCAAGCTGACTGATTAGTGTCTACACAGTGAGGCCTGTCCAAGCTGACTGACTAGTGTCTACACAGTGAGGCCTGTCCAAGCTGTAAACTGACTAATGTCTACAATCTTGCTGCTGTTGTTTATCATTGGTCTCTTTCTCCTTTGTTTGTTAAACAGGTTTAATGTGGCTCATAGAAGCATGGGTGACTCTCAGGAGGTTATACCATCTATATCACCAAAGAACCTTCCAGCAAGAAATTGTTTATCCATGATATGACCCCTGGGAGAGGCCCTGGGACTCTCCCTCTTCCACTAAACCATCTTTCAAATCCAAGCAATGCAGAAATGCAGATCTGCATTGATTAAGATCGGCCAGAAAAAAATTGTTCTCTCTCTCTCTCTCTCTCTCTCTCTCTCTCTCTCTCTCTCTCTCTCTCTCTCTCTCTCTCTCTCTCACACACACACACACACACACACACACACACACACCCTACACACACAGACACACACCCAACACACATACATGCACATGCATACACCCTATACACATTCTACATACACACGCACTCATATCTTACACACAGACATACACACCCTACACACACATATAAACACACAGCCTATACATACCCTATACATGCCCTATACACACACGCACTCGCGTGTTTGCATGCACACAGACCTGAATGATAAAGGGCTCTTGACCTTAATGGTATAAAAAGAAGTACAGCAATGTCATGTGCTTGCTGCCTGTAAGTCACAAGATCAGAGAGGATTCAATGGGACAGTGCCTTTCTCTTCTTCAGCATCAGCTCCACAATCAGAAGAGAGGATTGGGATGGCTGAGATCACCTTGAAATTGCTTTTCCAGCATCCTAGCATGGCATCCTCAAGGCTGCCATACATCCACACCAACAGCTCAGAACTCCAACAGTTGGTATTTTCTGAGGACAAGCTGGAAGCTGCATCCTTCCTGGGCTTGAATAAGTAGTATCACCTCTGTCACAGTCTATTGATTCTAAGTAAATCACTAAGGCCATTTGGGACTGAATGGGACATTCAGGCCATGACTTTCAATGGGAGCCACCTGAAATAACACTGACTTTTAAAATGCATTTTAAGAATATAAATTCTCAAGATCAAACTTAATACCTTTTAACATTGCAACATTTAATTTGTACAAACAAACAAACAAAAACAATTATCTTTCTTTTTATTTGACCATATTGTCTTTTTCCTCTTTCTCTTCCTTCATCATTCTTTTTAATGCAGCCTAGACAGATGTTGAATTAAAACACGACCTGGAATTCCTCATCTCCTGACCTCCAAAGTACTAGGATTACACCACCACACCTGGTTTATCAGTTCTGGAGATCGAACCCAGGACTTTATGGATGCTAAGCAAGCACTCTACCAAGTAAGCCACTTCCTCAACTCCTTTTTCATTTTTGAAGGTGGAAATGGGTGCATTGAATTATAAACGTCAGCATCCCCAGATATGCCTGTGCAAGAGGTTACTTCTGACACAGTCCTGATGAGTTTTAATATATTACATTTAACCATTATATGATGGAACCCCGTGCCTTACTCTGGGGAAGCTGGAGTGTCAGTGTTCTGCCCTAGGAAAGGCAGAAACTTGCAAGCTCAATGCATGTCCCACTGCTGTCCCCATCCTGTGCTTCGAGACATACTTGTATGCCTCATCTTACTTCTCTTCATCTGTAGAATTGGGCTCAACAGCCTCAGTAGTTCCAGCACTATGACCTTAGAGCAGGCCCTTCCATTTTCCCCACGGAGCAGCTCCTAAGGTAGCTGTGAATGGAAAATGGAAAAGCTAATTGGCCAGTCGTCTTCTTGGGATCAATCTTCTAGAGCTCTGTGCATCTCAGTACACTTCCACATATATGCAAAACTGTCTAAATTAACAGAATAAGGACATGAGAGTTTGAAGAGAAGCTAGCAGGGTACAATCAGATGACAAGCAAGACTTACTCAGCGAGAGCTTACTGGTCAACCTGAGAGACAGCTAGTAATGACATCTGCCCAGCACAATGACAGTCACTGCCAATGTCCATTTCTTCCTTGATGTATCTTCATGTGATACATCCACTATTCATGCAGCCAGAGAAAAAAGGCTCTCTGCCTTCAACGAGTTGCTTGAACAAAACCATCCTCAGGTTGCCTTGAATGAGTACTCTCAACGGCTGCCGTGGGGACATCTGTGCTCACCGAAGTGAGGCTGAACCACTGGGTTGTATTTGTCTAGGGTGACAGGAGCCTTTACGTAACAGTGAGACACATCAATAATCAATGGCCCCACGTAGAAAGAACCCCATGAATAAGAGATGCTGCTGTTTGGCGAAGAAGGAGCCAGCGGTGCTCTTGTTCCGGGGAAACAGGATACACTCAGAATGACACAGCACTCTCTGAATTTTCCAGTCACATCACCAGACAGCTTAGGTCAGAAGCACTCAACATAGTAGTGCCTTCAGGCAGCCAAGTTCCACAGGGTCAGATTCTGGTCAGAGGCATACTTGCCCAGAGGTTCCCCACCCTCCTTAGGACTGATCAAGGGCACTGAATTAAATGGCACACTGAGCTTTTTTTTTTTTTTTTGGTCTGACTATTTAAGTATACCTATGTTTATCTGAGTGTTTTTACATCCAATATGGAACACTAAAACCCAACACAATTCCCACGTATATTTCCTAGCCCATTGAGAGCTCACCATCTTCCAGGTCTGTCTAGTTTTCTTTATGGTAGCATTTAATTATTAATCCCTCCTGACTTGTGGGATCTAATTTAAGGCTACATGGATAGATTGCTCACTAGAGACTTTGCCAAACCCGTGGCAGGACAAAGTCATTAGAGTCTGTGGACTACGGGATTGAACCTGGAGGCAGAAGGATTTGGAACTGAGTTTGCACTTCATCATGTGTATGCCTTGGGGCCTCAGGGGGTCACATCTCCTCTCCTCTGAAAGTCTTTACAACACCTCACAGTAAGGCAAGTGGGAAGCATCAGATACATGCTGAATTATGTGGTGCTTGCACATGTGAGTTCCCACACATGGGTGTGTGTGTGTGTGTGTGTGTGTGTGTGTGTGTGTGTGTGTGTGTGTATTTTTACATGCAATGTGCCCACACATGCAGTCACATGTGGAACTCAGAACCTGCTGTCAGGTCAGCATATTCTTTCTTTGTTAGTTTTGTTGTTGTTGCTGTTGTTGTTGTTGTTGTTTTGAGACAGTCTTTTTCAATGATTCTGGAGATCATCATTTTGGCTTAGATGTATTGGTTGGCCAATAGGCTCCTGGGACTTACCTGTTTCCATCCATCCAGAGCAGGGTTAGAGGTACAAGCTACCACACCCACCATTTTACATGAGTGCTGGTTTTCCGAGCTCAGGTTCTGCTTGCATAGGAAGCACTCTGCCTACTGAACCTTACCCCATGTTAGGTGTCTTTATTCACTGTCTTCCTAACTATTGATCCAACAAGTACTTGCTGACTATGTCATGTGCTCTAGTTACTGAAGACATAGGACTAGAAAACCATACAATTCTGGTACTTTTGGGGCTGACATCCTGGGAATAGAGGAGACATCCTCCTAAAAGATAACTGTTTTTCATGGCAGTCAAAGAGAAGTAACACTGAATAGAACAGGAAAAGGGACAATGACCAAGGGCAGAAAGGGGGCTGGCATAATCTCTGTCTCTCTAATGGCATTTAAATAGAGAAGAAAAGATAAGCAAGCAAAATTTGTGCTTATCCCAGGGACAGGGAAGTACCTGTGTGAGGCCCCTGTGGCAGGGGTGTGACTGGTGTTTTAAAAGATGAACAAGAAAGAAAGAAAGTATGGCCAGAGCAGGAAAAAAAGAAAAAAGACCCAGGAAAAAAAAGGGAAAAGCTGATGCTAGCAAGGATGGACCAGCTCTCAGAAGATGCCAAACAAACCAGGCACAGAAAGCCGAGAGCACTGGAGCTGTCGAGTGAAGGTTGTGCACTTTTGATAACACTATGCTTCTGATGGCTGTACAGTCTGAAATGCTGTGTCTAATCACGTTTTCTAAAAGTGCAAGGTTTTGTTTTATTTTTAAAAACTGTTGCTAGCACACAGAACACTCCGTTGCTTTCAATTGCTACAGTAAGGACTGTGGACAAAAGCTACATGGGGAGGAAAGAGTTGACTGCCTTAACTGTCCTAATTGTCCTAATCACAGGCCATTGTTGAGGGAAGGCCAGGCATGAACTCAAGCAAGGCAGGAACCAAAGCAGAGCTATGGAGGAGAGCTGCTTCCTGCTTTGTTCCCCATGGCTTACTCAGCCTGCTTTCATACACGGTCCAGGAGCGTATACTAAGGGCTGGGCCTTCCTATATCAACCACTCATCAATAAGGGCCCCCAGGTTTGCACACAGTCCAATTTGATGGTGGCATTCCCTAATGAAGTTTTTTCCCCCAGATGACCCTAACTCACTGGGAGTGTGGAGTGGGATTTGTCCCCAACCAAATGTCTCCCAAGCTGGAATGATGTGGAGACGTGCTTTCCCCTGATAGTTTTCAAAGACTTCTTCCTCTTGGATCTCAGGAGGATTACCTGATATTGACACACCTGGACATCTTGACACAAAATCCCTTGTGATGGGGAAATATTCAAAATTCATTACTGAATCCCCTTCCTATCTTGAGTTTGCTTGTCCACAAATGATGTAGCCTTTTTTGTTTGTTTGTTTGTTTTTGGTTTTGTTTTTTGTTTGTCTGGGTTTTTTGTTTGTTTTGTTTTGTTTTGTTTTTTGCCTTTGCAGGCCCATGTTTTAATTGACTCTTTACCTTGTTTTTCTACAAGGCAATCAGCTCTATATCCCTGCTCAGCCTTCATGTTAGTTGCTTTCTTCTAGATTCTTCTGGATCCTTAGGGTGAAGACAACACTTGGGGGTAGAGTAGTGGTCAACCACAATGGGCTTTCAGCAGGAATGGCATTCACATGTGTATCAGGAGCCACTGCCACTAGGCTTATCAGTGACGAGGGAAGTGTGGCCACACTCATCCCTCTCTTGAGTGTTCCTGTGGCTGTCACGGCCACTGCTTCATGTAATTCCATCGAGAAACCAGTTTCATTCCAAGACAGACTCTAATCAAAGCCAAATCTTCACCTATGGAGGACAGGACATCCTGGCCCATAGCACAAGCTAGCAAAGACGCCTGCCCTGCTTTTCCCAGAAGAAATGCGTCTCTGCCTCCTCTGTGGCAAATTGAGAATGGCCACGTATCTATTAAACCAAAGCTCACTGTTTTTCGTGCCTACCTCCCCAAATAAGCTGAGAGATTTGTGACGATTAGCGCTGTCTTTTATTGTCTTGTCACTGTCACAATGCCTGGAACATAGTCGACACACTGTTGGCTTGAAGAGGACCGGGTAGACTGATTAAGACAGAACGAAGCAAGTTGGATTAGGGAGGATGGGCAGAAGTGAGCCACAGCAGCTGAATCCATGGCCTTGGGCGTGATGTGAATAAGTCGCTCCTTTAGGATGCAGTGCCGAGCAAGAAGAGTCTTGGTGGGGCTTGAGATGCAGAAATCTGTGCATTGCATAAAGATGCCTTATTGATGACCAAATGAAAGCCTGGTTAGAAGAGATGGCTGGTCCCACACCCGATCAGCAGCAGTGAAGTAATCCACTTTCCACTCCTGCTACAGTTTGAGTGTGGTTTGTCTCTCAGTAGGTCATGTGCTAGAAATTTGGTCCTCTGTGTAATGATGCTAACAGGAAAGGTGTGACCTTTAAGAGGTGGAGCCTAGTGGAAAATGATGAGGTCATTGTGGATATTGCTTTTGCAGGAGGTGAAATGACTTTCATGGGACTCTGGTCCTTTCTCAAGAGATGGTTGTAAATGAGTGGGACTGGCCCCAGCTTCACTGGCTTCTGTCTCTACATAAGATCTCTTGTGTTCTCCAGCTGTGATGTCATCCCTGTGTTGTGATGCAGCCAAGGGACTTGCACCAGAGCTGGTATCTTGTATAGGGATACGAGCTAAACAAGCCTTTAGAAGGCATGATGATGCATGCCTTTAATCCCAGCAGAGGCAGATGGGTCTCTGTGAGTTCAAGGCCAGCCTGGTCTACAAAGCTATTCTAGTATAGCCAGTGTTTCACAGAGAAACCCAGTTTCAAAAAACCTAAATTAAAAAAGAAAGAAACAAGAAAGAAAGAAAGAAAGAAAGAAAGAAAGAAAGGACAGCCTCTGCTGTTGTATTATGGCTACGGAAGTAAACTATGCTTGCTATTTGTCTATTGTTGTGATTTAAAACTCATCATAGCCAGGGCCACTTACAGAAAGCTTACTTGGCTTATAGTCAAAGACGGATAAGAAACTGTAAATCTGACTGCACCAGGCCTTTGCTTAAAACTCCACATGGCAGGTGCTGGAAAGATTGCCCAGTGATTACCAGCATTTGCTGATCTTGCAGAGAACTCAAGTTCGGTCCCCAGCAGCTACATGGATGACTTGCTACTGCCTCTAACTCCAGCTGCAGGGGATCTGACACCCTCTTCTGGATTCCAATGGCAGCTTCCCTCACACATGCACAACCCCTCCACACACACACAAATACAATTTTTCTTGAAAATGTACATGGTGTTTAGAATACACTCTATTCAATATTCAACACTGCCTCAACTTTCCATTTGACTCTGTTTTGATTTGTGCTAATGTTTGACATTACACCTTAAAACATTACACTTTCTACTTTATTGTTCTTTCTGGTTCTTAGAAACACTTGGCTTTTCTGTATGGGGTAATTGTTCCTCCAGCGGTCTGACTCTCCCGTTGTTTGTTCCTTGGACAGACCAACCCGTGTTTAGTGTTTAAAATATTTCTCCCTATGTCTCACCAATCACACTCTTCTCTTCACTGAAATACATATAGTTTTATTATCTTAAGTATAGTTCTTTTGTAGCACAGTATTTTTTATTTTGAGAGAACTCATACATGCATATAATGTAGTTTGATTATATTTGCCTCCGCTTCGTTCCCATCTCCTTCCACATCTACTCTCATCTTCCCAGCCCCCTCCCAACTTCGAGACCTCATTTTTATGTTTTACAGCTCAGAGTCCAATGTGTGCGAGCCACGTTCTCACAGGTGCCTCTAGTCACCCCTTATCCCAGGAATCGACAGTGTCATTGCATGGCTCTTACGTCTCTTTGAGATGACATTAGTCTGTTTCGGTTACGCCTTGTTACCAGACTTGCCTCCATGAGCCTGTGAGCTGCTGAGAGCAGAGGCCGTGCCCATCATCCCACCGCTGTTTTCCTGGTACCTTAAACTGTACTAGTGACCTGGGGGGTGCACAGTTCCCAGTTGCTGAATGAATGAATGAGTGAGTGAATGAATGAATGAGCAAACACATTCTGCAGACACTAACCCGGCAGACATAGGTTGTATTCACTAAGTATAGTCATGCCTGGAATATGTGACATTAATTTTGTTGTTGTTCGGAGACAGGATCTCATTTGCCCACATTGGTCTTGAACAACTGATCCTCCCACCTCAGCCTGTTGAGTCAAGGGGATTACAGGTATATAGCACAACACCTGACTTCTAATTTGTATTTTAGCTGATTTATTTACTGTTTCCAACTACAAAAGAAGCGTCTCCAGCCAAATCTGAGAGCAGCACTAATCTCTGGGTTTAAGCAAATATTTAGAAGGCAGTTTGACAGCATGTTCATTTAGCAAAACAACAGTATTGAGTTCCCCAGTAGGCTTATGAAAACTCCAGCCATGAGCTTTTGACAAGGCTTACAGTACCAGGTTCCAGTTCTTTCTATGCAGGAAACAGTTGGTTACTCCCAAAGCTTTCGTACCACAATGGCACCAGCGGGAGTACCTTACCTAGCGAGTGGCCTGTGTGATACCTGCTAACACTATTGAAAGCTAGCCAGCAGGGAGGAAGATTTCAAGTCATTAAAAGCAGACTATTTCCTATTCATCCCACATTTGAATGATATTATTTGGATGCCTAAAAATTAGATTGAATACCTACCAATTGAAGAGGAATCACTAAGTATTTGAAAAGTAAAAGGGACAGTGGTTTCCAAGGGTTTCAGAGTTACCACACCAAGTGCTGATGAGTCTCCATACTTGAAGTACCAAGCTTATCTTCGCCTTGAATTCTACCCCACAGTTCCTTCTCAGTCAGACCCCGAATGGCCTTCCCAATGCGTCATAACCTAACTGACACTCTACAAGTGACCCCATCACACTTCCTCTTGGGCCTCCGTTCCCAAACAGCATGCTCTCCTTCTGTCACTCCCTACACATCACCATCCAACTGGTGACCAAATAGTCTTCCCACATCTTGACAACCCTGTACCGACCTGTTCCTTTCTGTCCCAGCTCTGTCCCAGTTTTCACACTCATCATTTTACCCCTGGATCCACGGAACCCCTGTCCTCTGGTGTCTTCTGCTACATGTGTGTAACTTCCAGACATGCATTCTATGAGCTGCGCTCACGTTATGGCTATCAGGTAACAGAACGTCTGTACATGTAATGGGCTGCCTCATCAGCTACCCCAAGTTCTCCCTACCCCAAACCATTTCCGTACCTTCCCTACCACACAATGAACCAAAATAAATCTCTCCCCTCCATTAAGTTGCTTCTTGTTAGGTAAATTTGGTCATAATGACAAGAAAAGTCACTGGCCCACATGGCATTGATCATGTCACAAACTCTGTGTTCCACAGTTATCACTCTAGAACCCAATCAGATCAGACCTGTGGCTGTGGTGTGCCCGTCCTTCCCTGCTACATGGTGATGTCACCCTTTACAACCGGCGCTCCTTCATTCTTCCGCACACACATGTCAGCATACATACCAAAGCTACAGTTCCTAGAGTGTTGTTCTATGTCCCCAAAAGGATTTAACCCTCTTTTTTCTCATCCTTATAGACACACCCTTGGGAAATCTCTAGTCACCTTGCAAAATGTAGCTTCTCCTCCACCTTAGCCTGTATTGCCTGCATCATTCTCTTCTCCGACACGGCCTTTGCATCACAGAAGTTGTTGAGCTTTGGGAGGATGGAGAGTGTCTCTGATGGGCCCAGAACCAGATGCAACCATCCCTAACAGCATCCCCTAGAGGGTCCCATGACTCCATCCTTGTGTGTCATTGTCATTTTTCTTCTTAGAAGTATCATTTCCACTGTCGAGCTTATGAGTTTGAATTGAGATTTTTCTCATCATGTTTTCCCACGGGACTTTAGGCCACACTCTTCATGCTTCTTTTATAGGCCTGTGGAGAAGAATTTAATTAAATCGTACTTAATAGAATGGCTTCCTCTCTGCCACAGGCAGTGTAATCTGGGCTCAGAAAATAAAAACAAACACAATACTTGGTGTGGTGATGCTCACAATCTTAGGAGACATGAGGTATTAGAATAGGGGGAGACTTTTGGACACCTACCCAGGCCAGCCTTTCACACAGACTAAGGAAAGATGATGCCTTGATATGAGACTGTATAGGGCTACAGCCTAAATCTCATGGTAGGATTAAACACACACACACACACACACACACACACACACACACACACACACACACACACACATTATGCAAAGAAAGTAAAAAGTACAGGAGAGTGCAAAAGCACATAACCTCCCAAGTGTGTCCTTGGCTACATGCAGCTGTAGAGCTTTGTGTTGGGCATTCCTGACAGACAGTAAACAGAGCCTTACTTAAAAATCAAGATATCCAGTTTGAGATATGGCTCAGTGGTTAAGAAGGTTTGGTGTAATCTTGAGAACCAGAGTTTGGCTCCCAGTGGCTATATAACCATACAGGCATTTCCCCCACACTCCTGTAACCCTAGCATAGAGTGTGGTGGAGACAAGAGGTCACTGGGGGATTTTGGGCTTCCAGTTCAACTAAGGAAACATGAGCCCCAGGCTCAGGGAAAGACCCTGCCTCAAAGGAACTGATGGAGAGCTGCAGGAGAAGACATCTTTCTGTCTCCACATTGGCACGCCTGCATATACACACATGCACATTCTTTCTATATATTTTTCTCATACACAACACACATACAAAAATAAATCTTTTTAAAACAAGAAATGTTAGTTAAGTAATAAGTCAATGTATAGCTTTGAGCAAATTAGTGACCCTCAGTTTCCCCACTGATAAGACAGGTAGAATAATGGCCATTTTGTAGGATATTGTAGAAATTATAAATAATTCATCAAAAACCCCTCTGGTTAGGGATATTTTTGTTTATAAATAACAGATAGTATCTGGAACAAATAAGGTTTATATCTCTTATGAAAAGTGTGAAAAGAGCTGGGAAGATGGCCCTGCAGGTAGGAGGTCTGCAAGGGCATGAGGACCTGAGTTTGAACCCCCAGTACCTATCTCAAAAGCTGTGCATAGGTGCCAATCCTATAACTGTAGCACTGTGGAAGGCAGAGACAGGAGGATCACTGGGAGTTGCTGGCTGCCAACCTAGCTCCAGCTTCAGTGAGATTCACTAAATTACTGTATCAGGGGAATAATGTTTCTGAGCCCATGCACATGTACACACACACACACACACACACACACACACACACACACACACACGCACACACACACACACGTATACACCACACAAATAATAATAAAGTAAATGTGGTGGGGCAGACTGACATTGGCCATATGTAGCACTGAGCGTTTCTTATCCTTTCTTTTACATTTGTAGCCTTTGGTGACCAAATGGTTGTTAACACTCCAGGTGTCATGTCTAAAATCAAGGCAGGAATGGGGCAAGAGAAAGACCCTGATAAACACATCCATCTGTTGTTCTGTGGACAGCAGATTCCACTAGAAGTTTCCCAGCAGAATTCCGATTTCTCGCAGGCCCCACCACATGATGGTATCACTCAGTAGGCAGCAAAAGCTATTTAAAATAAAATGTTCCATCTTTTAAACTTTTATAATGGTGGGGGGAGAGGAGCTCAGTAGAGGGTTGGGGAGATGGCCTACCATCCAAAAAAGAGGGCCTGAGTTCAACTCTAGCACCCACATAAAAACCTGAGTGTGGTGATGCATTTGTAATCCCAGTGACGGGGGGAGGGGTGCCACGACAGGAGGGTCCAGGAGCTTTCTAGCCAGTAAGTCTAGCCTCATAAGAAACCCCAGGTCCCAGGAAAGGATCTTGTCTCAAAAAGGAAGAGAGAGAGGGAGAGAGAGGGGGGGGAGAGAGAGAGAGAGGGAGAGATAGAGAGAGGGAGAGAGAGAGAGAGGGAGAGAGGGGGGGAGAGAGAGAGAGGGAGAGAGAGGGGGGAGAGAGAGAGGGACAGAGAGAGAGGGAGGGAGAGAAAGAGAGAGGGACAGAGAGAGAGGGAAAGAGAGAGAGGGAGAGAGAGAGAGGGAGAGAGAGAGACAGAGACAGAGAGAGACAGAGAGAGAGAGAGAGACAGAGACAGAGACAGAGAGAGAGAGAGAGAGAGACAGAGACAGAGAGAAGTGGCCAGCACCTGACAACCAGCACAGGAGGCTGAGTACATATACATGCATTACACATATGCACAACACACAAACATTTACAGGCATGAACACTCACATGTGTTTATACACACATATGCAAAAGCCAGACTGGAACACTGTGTTAGTGAACAATAAGTAAGACCTGCCACAAGTACCTGCCACTTGAGGAAAGATTTAAAAGAGAGACAGGGCTTTTAAACAAGCCTTTGACGTTTGCTACGAGCTCATCCAGGAACCTTAATCTCTGCACATAAACGTCTCCTTATGGAGAGTTAACAAGATTGGATTGGCCGGGCTTGTGTGCCCCGTGTGGCTTGGTCTCCCCGCTTGATTCGTATCTCACAGATTGTCTGAGATTGCACTTAGATTGCGGGAATTTGTGGCTTGAGTCATGAACGCCATTATTTGGGCATTAGCCTTAAGGCAGCATCTATGATTAAGCTGACCCTTATGTCTATCTATTTTTAACACCTTGGATCTAGAGATAAAGAAAAGCGGATGAAATCTCCAAACCCACCAGATTCTGAAGTCATGAAAATGCAGATGGGAACAGGAAGATTCTGTGCGTTCTTTATCATCTTTAGCGGCCCCAGTAAAATGACTGACTACTCCCTGAGTCAGAAATAATCCAGATTTAATTGGCAGAGGTATTTTAAGGTTCCATCTTTTTCTATTTTTCTCCTGCCTTGGTAAAGCTAAGAATTATGTTCCAAGCATTAAGCATCTTGGTAAAGTAGTTACTAAGACAACGTATTAAATGAAAAAAAAAATCACTGGGAGAAAAAAAGCCTCTTCCAATTCACATACCAACATTCTCGCGTTGTGCTTCCCTGTTTGTCCAGGCAACGTGTCTTCCTAAGAGAAACCTGTATGCTCTTTAAATCTAGATGTGAATACTTTCTCTCCTCCACACATAAGCAGCATCCTGTAGCAATTGTAAAGAGCGTCCTTTCTGTTACACATTACAGAGGCACATTGCTCGTTTGTCGGTATGTACTCAGGCTGGCCTGCACCATATTTTAGTAAATACAGGTATCAGTTGACACCTGTCAGGGACTGCTCCCAGCCCCAGCCCCACATCAAAGCACCAGCATGCTCAAGTCCCTTCTAGAAAATAATGAGTATTACCATAAAACCTGCGTACATCCCTAAATCTCAAATGGTCTCTAGGTTGTTTCCCGATAGTAATAAAATATAAAGTTTATAATTCAGAGAGGAAAATTATTTTCCCTATACATTGTCGGTTCCTGATTGGTTGAATTAGTTGGCTCCAAACACACTGGGCATGGAGGGCTGGCTGAAGTCCTGGCGTTTTGTCTGTGGGCTTTCTTAATTCTTTGTGAGGTATGTGAGGTTGAGCTTAAACTAAAGGCCACGAATTTGGGGGTTAACCAAACTAAATGAAGAGGTCACTTAAAAACTCGTGACAGTAAAGGCTTCTGAAAGTCAGACCTTCACATCAAATCTATAATGGGTCTGAGACCCCTGGCAGCAACCACCTCTGCCCCCTGGCTCTGCTGCAGCCTGGGGTTCTGAACACACCACACTCAGACACTACCACAGCACACAACACCCAGAAATGCTTCCAGAAACACCTCAGCTCAGACCCCAGACTCTTACATTAGGAACTGCGGAGATTTTTACCGTGCAGGCAGGTTTCTGCTGTTACAGAAACAAAATGGCTTACTTTAGGGGTTGGGGAGGCAGTGGAGGTGTTTAACATTTTCCTACTGCATGTCCTTAGCATGGAAGTACCCAGATGGTACATCTTTGCATTGAATGGGGTTAGAATGTTTGATCTTAAATGTGTTGTTTTAATCACTGACTTATGCTTCATTAAAAAATAAAAATGTTGGATGGATTTTGGCCATTATAGCAAGACATCAGTCTGAAAAGTGACAAATATCGTCTACAGCCCCACAGATCTTTTCAAATATTGCATCAAGATTTAACTCTTCATGTAAAATTAGAAAAGCACGTCTGAATATCTCATTCGTATCCAGGCTTGTTTTCGTTTTTCACAAATTGTATAAATATGTGTATCTTATAGAATTGTTTAGGATTCAACTTCCTTATGATTTGTTACCAGTGAAGAATGTATTTCTATGCCTGCGTTATATGCCTGTGTGGTCAAGTGGATGTAAAGATTTCTCAGGTGGAAAATGTTTAAGGACGCCTCTGAGACTCTGAGCGATGAGGCACTTCCGTGCGCTACGGGTGACAAGAACTAAGTCCTCTAGTAGAAGCAAACTGACCTCCATGGAGAAGATAGCATGAGAGCATGTGGCTTAACCTGGCTGATTTTCCCTACAGAGAAGCAAGTCGCAGTGGAGCAAATTCATTCCCCAGAAGCCAGCACACGGGGGACACTAAATCCCAGCTCTTGTGCACGGCACCTGATGATCAGGCCAGCAGGCTTCCTCCCAGCGCTGCAGTCTGTGCCGCTCCTTGTTGTCTGGTGCTATGCTAGGTGCTAGGCACACAGAAGAGACCAAGGTGGGTCCCACTCTTACAGAAACGACAATATTAGGAATCCACATGAGGGAAAAGAGAAGTAGAAAGGGCTTGATTTGTGTAAATGTCTTCTCTGCCTATTCAAAAGAGAGAGAAGGGGGGGAGGGATGACAAACCGAATGGATGGGCTGGGGACAAAGATGGGTGATAGGGTGCACTTGGCACTTACAAGGCTCTAGGTTCAATCCTCAGCACCAGAATAATTTTTTTTAATATTTAAAAATTTAGTGCACGCTGGTGTGTGCCTACAGGTTATTTGTCCGTGTGTGTGTGTGTGTGTGTGTGTGTGTGTGTGTGTGTGTGTGTGTGTGTGTGTGTGTGCAAGGGCACACTTGTCAGAGAGCACATGTAAAGGCCAGAAGACAACTTCCTTTGTGGAGCTGGATCTCTCCTCCCCACTTTGTGTGGGCTCTGAGGGTGGATCTGAGACTGCCAGGCATGGGTGGTGGCTATCTTTACCCACTGAGCCATCTCACTGGCCCCAAGTTATTGTTTTCATAGGACAGGAAATAATTTTGTGTCCATCAGACTGAAGAAATGAATGTGGCTTGGTGGTGGCTAGATTAAATCAGGTAGAGACATTTGTCATGAGGCAGTGTCACATCCTGCTGAAAAATGAAAAATGCTAACATATGAGCCATGCTTTGAAACTTTGCCATCCCTTAATCACAGGCGTGCCCTTGAACTGCCAGACATTCTTTGAGTTGAATATGGTTCGTTAAAATTAGGTTAATGAATATCAAAGCTTTAGCCTTGTTTCATAGAAAGTGCTTCTCTTGGCTTAAGATTTAAAGTGTCACAAGAGCAAGCAAGAAGACTCAGTGGGTAAAAACACTTGCCACCCAGCCTGACAGCCTGTTTGATCCCCAGGCCCTACATGGTGAAAGGAGAGAACTGACTCCTGTGTGTGCTCTCCTCCTCTTACACACACACACACACACACACACACACACACACACACACACCACATGCATGTAAGGAAATAAAGGTAACTAAGTGTCACAGTTATAATAAGTGCTTTAAGAGACTTTGTTTGTATCATTTCAAGACTCTTGATGAGACAGGCTTGATCTGTATCATGATACAACAATGTTTAGTTCCCTATGCCTTCTAAACAGCATAAAAAACAAATATCAATGATAACAATGCCCTCAAAGAGTCCAGATCCTCGTTAGGAAACAACCGTGCCACTGCTGCCAGAAACTGACTTCATTGTCCTACTAGCAACTACTGACTAGGTCCAGAAAGACATCCCAACATACAAATCAACTCTATGACAGGAGTGATTAAATTATGGAAGGAATATGGCTGCCACTCACCACCAATCCCATTGGTTCCCCTCTCTCTCTCTCTTTCTCTCTCCCTCTCTCTCTCTCTCTCTCTCTCTCTCTCTCTCTCTCTCTCTCTCTCTCACACTACATTGCACACCACCTTGGTAAGGATTAATGTCATGTGACCTCATCCTGTTCACAGACTAAAATGGAGAATTGGGAAAATGACTCAGAAATTAAACATGTGGGCCTTTTAAATTATCAAATTATCCGCAGAAAATTTTGTCTAAATCACCTAAATATCTGCCTTGATTTCTTTTGTTCATTTCTGTAAGTGGACCCACAGGGTAAGATTAAGTCAGTCAAAGGAATGCGTGTTTACCTACTTATCTGGTACACTGGGAAAGGAAGGTATATTTATCCAAATCTGAGTTGCTTAGCAACCTCATCAGCTTTCCATTCTAGTTAACTAGCTGTGGATGGAGCCTGACAGAGTCACAGCTCCTGAGAACATTCTTGTCTTCACAGGAGGCTTAGAACCAAGGTCAGTAGCTGAGCTGCTGTGACAGCAGAGTCGGGTTTTTTTTTAATATTTATAAAGTAATAGGCTCTCAGGTGCAAGCAGAGCCTGAGATGTTGCTTTAATCTAAGTGCATCTTATCTATAGCTTCACTGTGGCGACACAGATCCAACTCTACCTGAGACAAATTTACTGAACTACTAAGTTCAAACCCTTTCCCCGCAGTGTAATGGATGGCTTCAATCTTAATAGATGGCATGGCTTGAAAATATTAACACTGTTTAATGATTCTTGTTTTATGATTTTTTGAAAGGATATGCTTTATTTTTCAGATGAAAAAAAAAAGCCTACCAAAGTTTACCCATCGTTTTACCCATAGCCTTCTTTTTCATAATGACCTAAAAAAATCTCTCTATTAATTGCTCCCATCACTCATAGTCGACCTGTTGGTGCCTCATAGATCATAATCTCTTTGTGTATGACAACCTGGCAACACCCTGTCACCAAGCTTTCCTTCTAGGGAGAGTTCCTGTTTTCTCCAATCATATTTCACAGAAAGGGTCAAGTCCCTTTGTGAACCTCATCAATCAGCTTTACACCAATAAAGTTTTGCATGTTGTTTCTCTAGCCAGGAGGGAGAGCAGAATGGCAGAACAGATAAGAAGGATGTGTTAACCCGGAGTGAGTACCAGGCCTCTATTAGCAACCCCAGCGCTGGGGGAACTAATGGATACAAAGACTCTCTTACGTTTGCTTATGTTGTGCTCATTAAAGAGAGAACTTGAGTGACTAAGCCTCCACAGCGGTTGTTTGTTTTAGGATTTTTGTGATTGAAACCCAAGAACTTAAGTTTACTCTGCTAAATAAATTTCATCCTTTCTCTTGTGTGAAGCAATCAGAATCTCCCAATTCTGCAGTGTCTGTTGCCTTTCAACTTGATGTTAGGTAAACAACGAACAAACCATGTTATCTATGGTTTTATTTTCAGTGTGTGTGTGTAAGTATCTATATATGCTCTATGTTGTGTTCACTTGCCTGTAGAGGCCAGAAGAGGACATCATATACTCCTTGACACTGTAGTGATAGGTGGCTGTGAGCAGCCATGTGAGAACCAGGAACCAAGCATGGGTTCTCTAAGAGCAGCAAAAGTTCTTAATCTCTGAACCATCTCTCCAGCCTCATACTCTTTATACTTTTACCCCAATAAAGTAAAAATTATTTGATTGGTGAAAAGGACATAATCCAATAGTAAAACCTTGCATCACACTGGCAGACTGACAGAGAACCATTGATCAGTAACGTGACTTATAGCCACCAGAGCAGTTGTTAATCATTGGGTATAACCCGTCATCCTCTAGGAATAAATCATGAAGAAACTTACCAAGTGCCTTGTGAGAACCAGAGAAGAAAGTTAGGATATACTGCCGACCTCAATGTTACTTCATGTAAATGAATTCTTCAACAAAGTCTATTAAGGAGTTTTATATGCCTGATGCTAATCTAGGTTTGAATAACAGCAAATATTTACTACATATATGGAAAATATATATGTCATGTTTTTCTAGCCAGGAGGGAGAGCAGAATGGCAGAGCATATAAGAAGGATGTGTTAGCCTTCATATATGTGTGCAGCAAAATGGGTTTTATGGAGTATTCCTATGCCCATTTCATTTCTGTTATTGTGATAAAAAAAATATCCTAACTAAAAGAAACTTTGAGGAAGAAAGCATTTATTTGGCCTACGATTCCATGTGATAGTCAATGACTGTAGGGAAATCAAGGCAAGTGAAGCAAATGACATGCAGAGTCAGGAGCAGAGAGAAATGCACGCACGCATACTTAGTTCTCAGCCAGCCCTGTCTATTCCTATATAGACCGCAGCCCAATGTCAGGGAACGGTGTCACTCACAATGGGCTGGGTCCTCCTACATCAATTCTCAATCAAGACAACCCCCACAGACATGTACACAGGCTAACCCGGTCTACAGAATTTTCTAATTGAAACTTTCTTCTCACGGGATTCCAGGTTCTGCCAAGTTGATATTTAATCTAACAGATGAGTGTGCGCAAATACCTGACTCTTTTTTCAGAGCAGGAAAATGAGAGTCCGATATGGAAACCAACTACCACAGAGAGCATCTAATAGTGTCAAGGCCAGAATCAACTCTGATCTCAGCATCTTTCCTCCTCATACTGTCATCTCTGAAGCCACGGCCACCACTATTGCGACCACTATTGATACCACGGCCACCGCTGTCACCACCGAGCCTTCAACCCTTTGCTTTCTATGCACAACAATTTTCTTTTTGTGATGGTCCCAGCCATAGCGTCTACATGTTAACTTTCAGCCTTAGAGTCTACAGAGTGGCTGGCTGTGGTGATTGTATGAGTCACAGTAAGTTATCAGGCATCACATCCAAGGCAATTGGTCCATGAGGTTCTAAAGAATTCTTAGTCCTCTGTACTTGCTTGATGTGCTGTGAGACCTGGCTTCCATCTCTTACTGCAGTTTCTCCCATTGATTCACCTCCTCCGACAACGCACAGAAGCTCCGGAGCAGGCATTATGGATAAAGCGTATCTGATTTCATACCTGTAGTAGTTTTGTTGCATGTGCCCCAGTCCCAAATCATGCCTTAGGGATGATGCGGGCTGAGGAGCCCTTTCATTTCCCAAAGAAAATACAGATGTTGTATCCACTGAAAAGAGTACTTCAGAGTCCCTTCTTAGAAGACAAAAATGAAGATATGCCTTTCCTCTTTCTCAATCTTCCTTTTCTGACCCTAACAAAATCACAAATAACTGTATAGTTAATTGAAAAAAATAATATGAATCAGGTTAAAATTTTCAGCAGTATCAGGATATGTCTACTACAAAGGATGCCACTTGGGCTCTAGTTCTCCATGGCGACAGCTTCGGACAACAGCTAGGCATTGTTCCAGGCTTTGTTTTCTATGAACAATTTATGCATGAATTTTCTTGAAAGCCTTTTCATATCAGATAGAGGAAATTCTCCCATTAAAAAGTATGTGTATATGTGTGCGTTGGTTTGTGAGTATGTATTCATGAGTGCAGGTGTCTACTGAGACTAGGAAAAGGTGTTGGATTCCTGGAGCTGGAGTGACAGGTGGTTGTGAGCCACCCAATACTGGTGCTGGGAACCAAACTCTGGTCCTCTGCAAGAGCACTATGCACTCTTAACCACTGAGCCATCTGTCCATCTGCCCCCATTCTTGTTAACGCTTGCATTTTTTCCATATGAGTGAGTGTCTGTATTTTATTCTACCAGCTTCTTACTGGTGGGCATCGCTCTATTCTTCCAGTCTTCACATTGAAAAGCATGCTCATAGTAAGTTAATTCAAAATGTACTCATCCAATCTGTGTTGAAGGACAAGCTATGTTCCAAGCATCGTATGGAACTGAGCACACTGGATCTCTGAAATTACTCTCTATGGTGGGTGATAATAGCACCTGTGCTTTCCACGCGAGGGGACTGAGAATAGGGCAATGAAGTAGCTTGTCCCAAGTCACGTGGCTAGTAAAACACAGCTGCCGTTTGCACCCAGGTGGTTTGACCCAAGACTTCATGTTGACCTGTGCTGGGCTCTTGTTACTCATCTTTACTTCCACACAATCGTCTATGCCTGGAGTGGAGCAGCTGCTGGGTGAAAGACACTTTGAGAGCTGGTCATAGTGGCACTGTCCTTTGATCCTAGCATTTACAGAAGCAGGAAGAGCTGAGGTTCAAGAACAGCCTAAGCTAAAAGGATGTGGCTAAGAAAGGGAGAGAGGAAAGCAGGGAGGGAGGGAGAAAAACAAGAAAGGAAGGAGGAAAGAGGGGTCAGGGAGTGAGGGGAGGGAACGGGGAGAAAGAAAAAGGAAGGAAGGAAGGAAGGAAGGAAGGAAGGAAGGAAGAACCCAAGATCATGGAGATGGTTTGGTTGGTAAAGCACTTGCCTTGCAACATGAGGACCTGAGTTCAGATCCCCAGAACCCACATAAAAAGCTGGGTATAGTGCACACTAATAATCTCAATGAAATCAAGATGGATGACAGAGATAGGCAGATCCTTGGGGCTCACTAGCCAGCTAGCCTACCACATTTGATGATGTTTCAGGCCAATGGGAGAACCTGTCTCAAACAAAGGCATCTAAGAAAAATCTCTCTCTCTCTCTCTCTCTCTCTCTCTCTCTCTCACACACACACACACACACACACACACACACACACACACACACACACACACCACACACACACACACCTCTTACATGTGTACACTTGCCTGCACAGACAATGCTTTTCCCGGCATCTTATGTGGGACAGAAAAGGAAAGGATGATGAAATGCCACCATGCCTGCTCCTTCAGCTTTCTGGGAGCAAGACGACTGCATCCTCCTGTAAACATGATGAGCTCCCTAAAAATGTGAAGTCACTTTACCCAGACACACAGAGCGAATGGGGGTGACAGCTCAGAGAGCTGTGGCTTTAAATCCTGCAGAATGGCAGCTCAGACTTCCCACAGCTCTGAGTAGAGCTTCATGCAGGCACATGGTTTTAAATTAATGGTAAACATAATTTAAGCAGGCCTTTAAAGGAAGAGTTTGTCTCAAGCAATCTGGATTTAAAAAGAAAACAAAAAACAAAAACAAAAGAAGACAAGAGCTAAAACTCCAGCTCCCCAGACAGAAGACAAGCAATTTTGTGCCTCAGCACAGCTTAAAAGCCAAAGTACATTCAATTCTTTTCCCTGGATCCATTATTTCTCTGATGACAATGTTCATATTTCTTAAGGATGCTCTTGCAGGTTGCCGTTGGCAATTCTAACTGACTTTGGAGACTTGAAGAGAACTGTATGTTTTGGGTATTCAGCTTGGCCCCACCCTCACCTTGCCACCTTTTGCACATTTAGAAATAAGCAGCCCTCCTCTCTAATTTGATTTCTCACCTTCAAGGCAACTGGAGCCCTGGCTGGTGTGTTGGCAGTGACATGTCTGCACATTTCTGAAAGTCCAAGGGGTGTGAGTCACCTGGAGTTTTGATCTGAACTTGAAAGCTCCCTTAAGCAGTTGCTCGCTGTGGTAGAGAGGACTTAGGAACCTCAGTAGTTGCAGGGGGAGGGGGGGGAACCACACAAAGAATGAAGAAAGTTCAAAACCAAGTCTAGTATAGTCACTTTTTGGATCAGACAATCAAAAGAGGAAAAGAAAATGACAAATCAATGGCTTCTAGGGGGAAAAAAAGACCCACAAACTAACTTGTTAATCTGAGGAAAGTCCATCATGTCGGGAGGCATGGTGGCAGGAGAGTGAGGCAGCAGGTCACATTGTGTCCATGGTCAGGAAGGTTAGAGAGACAATGGTGGTACCCAATGCTTTCTTCTTTTCCTTTTTTTCCTTCAGTCTGGAAGCCAAGCCTAGGGAATAGTGCTGCCCACAGTAGGACAGGTCCATCTTTGTCTACTAAATCTCTCTGGAAATGCCTTCATAAGCATGCTCAGACACGTGTGTGTGTCTTCTATTCCCAATCCCACTGATCTGGCACTCCAGATCAACCGTTTCCCCTGCTTCATGACATGCCTTCATGGATGTTAGTCACCCTCCCATCTGTATGTGTCACCAAACTTCCCACAGAAGACACGCCTTCCAAGACAGATTTAAGCTCAGTGGATTATTACACCGATGTTCCTATCATCCAAAACAGATATGGGTGTCGCTTAGTCTATGTAGAATGAAAGTTAATCTCATAAGGTGACTTCTGCATCAGACAAAAAAAAAAAAAAAAACTAAGACATTGAGACAACCATAGTAATAATTCCAGAAAAGTGTGTGCCTCCCCCTTGGCTTTATATCACGTACATAGGATAAACGCTGTAGGAGACACTGGACCAGATCAAATGCCCTGTCGGTTGCTTCAATAAAACTGGCACTTTGCTTATGGCTCATGTTTCTACGTTATTTGGTTTAAGGCAAGCCATCCGCTGCCTTTAGGCTCTTCTACAATTCTCTAGGTTGTAGAATTACAGATGCAATAACAATTTTTAGCAATAGATCTGCAAATAAACTCTGTCTACTATAGAGACAATTGACTTCTCTCTTCATTCTTGAGAAATTACCAGTTTTGTGTCTTCTTATTAATTTATATTGTGGCCTGCACATGCCTCCCCTCTGGAAATTCCCCCCTTGGAATCAGTTATAAAATCATACCACTTCCCCCACTGGCTAACAAGTTAAATTCTCTGGCAGTTACTCATTTTGCACATGTATGAAAACCAAGATTTCACCTTTTTTATTACATTATCTTTAACAATGTATCCAAGTGCTATTAAACATTCCAATTCGAGTAATTTATAAAACTACTCAAACCATCACTTGCTTTTGTGCTCGTAAAAATCCAGGCGTTTCTCTTCTTTCTCTTCGCAGGAACGGCATATGGAAATGTGGTTACTCCCCTGAGCCCTGCTCAACTTCTCAATCTCTCAAGAAAATTTCCCTTATAATTTCAAATTCAATAACAAAAAAGAGAATCAAGGCTTTTTTTTTTAACCACCTGCCATCATCCGTTCTATTCTCAAATTCCCATCCTGGAAAATGGCCATGTATACATGTGAAAGAGATGCTTTGAGGCCTAAGTAAACTGGCCTACAGAAAGCACCATCTCTGAGGTGTGACAGGTGACGAGTACGCATTCATTAGTGGCACAAAAATCGAAGATTGCCTCAGCTGGGCAACAGCCTAGGAGTAGTCACAACTCTCCAGCCAGAACAGGAGGGCGCTTTGCTTTGACACATGGGCACGGCACAGACAGGGCAGCCTTAGTGGAGGGACCAATCAATAAAACTAAAGTGTGGTGTCCAAAGTCATCTGTTAGAAGATCCCTGCAAGCAATTGTGTGTGAAGGCAGAGCACAGACATCTCAAATAGCCTCTTGCTGGTCTACATCAGTGGTTCTCAACCTTTCTAATGCTGTGACCCTTTAATACAGTTCCTCATGTTGTGGTGATCCCCCACAACCATAAAATTATTTTCATTGCTACTTCATAACTGTAATTTTGCCACTGCTATGAATCCTAATTTAAACATCCATTTTCCGGTGGTCTGAGGTGACCCCTGTGAAAGGGTTAACCAACCCCCACCCCCCAGGAGATCATGACCTATATGTTGAAAACCATTGGTCTACAGGATTACCTATAGGTCTGCTCTATTAAAGCAGATCTCCCAACCTAGATAACTTATAGCCTATAGGCACTTTCCGAAATAGCTTTCAGATGCCTCAGAGGAATCTTGGAGAATGAAAAACAAAACAAAGGCTAGTAAAATGGGAAAATATTGTCTTCATATCTATAAGCGTAAATGCTGTAAATTTTTATCCCATGCTTTTAGGGGAGAACCCAGAAAACGCTCTGGGGGATGCTATTAGAGTAATAGTTTACCAGCACTTGGAAAATAAAGAAAAATGAACAGAAGTTTTAAGGATTAATAATGCCCTGTTTGAGTAGGCAAAGAAGTATAGAGAAGGCTGTTTATCAAAATTTAAGACTTATGTGTCATTGGGGAAGCTGGCTCGACAGCGAAGTCTCATTCGTGGGGTCTGGCTGGAGCCTGAGATTGTTCAGCCCTTACAAGTTCCCAGATGATGCTAACTCTGTTTGTCAAGACCACCCTTTGAAGAGCTGGGCTCTGGACTACTATCACCCATGCTTGCAATACAAACTGAAGACGATGGATGCCCTTGGGCTTCAGCAGTGCGTGCCTCTTAATGCGGCAGTGCGATTTCCAGCTGCACCACCTGGGTTGATTTTACTTACCTGAAGATGTGTGTAAAATAATGCCTGGCACTGCCAAAACTTGAAACAGCGACAATAATGTAAACATCTATCCACAGCAGAGGAACAGGGCAGATTTGGTAAAGTGACGACTATTTGAGTACCTTAAAGAGAATATGGACAAACATGGGAGAGCCTTGGGCCGTTTGTTCAGTGGATTTTTTTTTATTAGTTTCTGTTCTCATTGTTGCAACAAAATTCCTGACCCAGCAATTAAAGAAAGGAAAAGCTTACTTAGCTCACAACGACAAGGGGACAGACCATCATAATGGGGAAGGCATGGCACCGCGAATATAAAGTGTCTGGTCACACAACGTCTGAAGTCAGGGGAAATGAATGCTCACCCCTGGGTCTTTTTCTTCTTTCTTCTTATACAGTCTGCCGTCCTAGTGCGTAGAATGCTACCACTCCCCTTCAGCTGGGTCATACCACCACAGCTACTCCTCTCTAAAAAAAAAAAAAAAAAAAAAAACCCTCACAAATAGACTCTTAGGTGATTTCAAATCCATCCCATTTGATAACCCTAACCATCATAATAAGAAGAAATGGAGCATTATCCACACACATTTGGAAGAAGTAAGGGATAGATTATTTCATATACATGAAAATATCCAAAAAGGATAAACATCGATTTTCTACTACTCTTGAGAGTGGCAGGAGAGGGGAGGGGAGTGAAAGGGTTACTGGTAGTACAGAGGTATTTTATGTATTTTCATTATGACAAATCATTTCCTACCTGTGTCATTGTTTCAAACAGAGAAGAGAACGGTGACCCATGGAAGCTGCTGTGGTTCATTAGAGCCTCTTCATGCATAGTGTTATAAGGGCCTTGGATCTCAAAGACAATGAGGTATGTTTGTAATTGTTAGAAACAGCCTAATCAGGTCCTATTCACACACACACACACACACACACACACACACACACACACACACACATGGCAAATGTTTTGTGGAGTCCTTAAAGGCTCTATTTCAGGTCTTCTTTTTCTTTTCTTTTCTTTTTTTTTTTTTACTTTATATTTCATAAGAAAAAAAAGACAATGTATTAAATTTTCAAATAATATGGAGCTAGAAAATGGATAATTATTTGGATGACAAAATGATGCATTAAAAAAATTAACTACTGGGAACACTGAACCAAAGCCACAACAATGAAAATCACTTAGAGTGTGTGTCAGTTTTAGGCTGTAAGCTTAAAACTTCAACCACACGATTGAAAAATGTGGAAAGTATAAGTTAATAAAAATCTCATTGATAAGAAATGGACTTTAGCTGATTGGCACTTTGAGTGAGCTAAGAATATAATGTGATTGCCATTAATCCTTGATTAGATTCCATGCCAATAATAGGATTGGTTCCTAATCAGATCATAGCCAACATGTGTGGTTGTGCTCTGTACTGAATAAAGTGATTTTAGCCAATACCAACCATTCACAGAACTACAACCAACATGTGAAAGGAATGTTTCGAAGGGTGGCATTTACAAGGCTTTGTGGAAAATTATCGAGTCACAGGAAGAAATACAGAGGAGGAAGGCAGGGAATCAGTTAAAAGAAGATCCCCCAAGATAGAAAGTAGGACCACAGCTGCACAGAGTAGGACCACAGCACGTCACAGGGAAAAGGCTACGCCTATCCAGTAATCAAATATGTTGTCTGCATATCAGCAAAACAGCAGTGGTAAGTTCCCTTCTGGGTTCTGTGATCTCCCCAGCCATGGGTTTCCAGTACCAGACATGAATTCTCTCCTGTGGGATGGGCCTCAAACCCAACCAGAACATGGTTGGTTACCATGATAATAGTCATACCAGTATTGTACCAGTGGGCACATCCAGCCTGGAAGGTTAATATTGTATCTTTTGTGAGGTTGTGAATTCTCAACAACTGGACATGTTTAAGTAGGGGGGTGGGGGAAACTCTACCTCTTGGTGGATGAAGAAGAAGAGCATCAGATAAAAGGTTTTAGAAACCAATGCTGAGAGTCTGAAACATGTACACTTACTTGTGATCTTTTAATGCTCAAAAAGCCAAATAAGACATTTCTTAAACAAGCAATCTCATTCATCTGATTAATTTTAGGAAGAACAACAGTGTCTTTTTGATTAGAGGAAAAAAGATAACAACAGGCATTATTTTTCCTGCCGTATGAAGCATGGCGCTTAGAGAACACTGGTTGGAGGTGATATTGAATTGCGTGTCTGCAGGAGATGGCATCTTCCACAGATTCTCACCCTAGGGGAGGTGAAGAGAATTCCTCTATACCTCTTCAAACTTCTACCCTTGCCATTCATGACAGGTTCCCTAGCATTGGGGATGGGTGGCTACCATTTTGGGTGGGGCATTTTCTCTATAATATAAGTTCAGGTAATATTCAGGAAACATAATCCTCACCACTGAGCATTAAGTGCACCTATTGAGCCTGGCACCTTAGACCACTTGGCTTTCCTGACACCTGCTTCTAAGCAATAGACACCAGAGCTGTAGACACATGGCTCTGTTCATTCAAGACCTGTCCCTCAGTAGAGGACCAAACTTTGTTTTGTGACAGCTACTTTGTTGTTACCAATAGCAACCTTCTTGCACAAAGATTTCCACATATCCCTGGCACCAGCTTCATTGGGATGAATATTTATTGATCTGGTTTATTGAGACAGGATCTCACTATGCAACCTGCGCTGGCCTCAAACTTGTGAGTCACCTGCCTCTACCTAGGTGCTGGAACTACAGGTGTGTCCCCATCATTATAAGGCTTAATCTGTTTATTTGTTTTTTATGAAGAAACTTGAATTATAAAATGAAGTGAATGTAAAAAATAAAAGTAATTTGAATCTTTAGAATCTCTCAACCATAAGAAATACCTTTCCCTTCATAAACTACTTATGCATCTAAGTTGATGCCACTTCACAGAATGATACCTGTTCATCTTTCAGAGGAAAAGACTAGAAGAATCTCTTGCTGGATGTCCCAAAACCCAATCACAGCCTTCCCAACACCCAATCACAGCCTTCCCAACACCCAGTCACAGCCTTCGCAACACCCAGTCACAGCCTTCGCAACACCCAATCACAGTCTTCCCAACAGTCAATCACAGCAATCTTCCTTCTCTTTCTGGAAACTCATGACCACTCTCCCAGGTCATCTGGAACAGTCCATGTTTAAAAGTCTGTCCCATTAGACATAAGTTGTAGCTTAACTTAGGACTTAGGAAAGTTTGTTTTCCTAGCTCTTGCTACTTAAATCCTTTTCTGCGAGTTGAACATGACATTAATGACTCGCTCAGTGGTGGCTTAGATCACAGAAAAAGTCCCACAAGGATAAGAGTTGGCACTGTGAGGATGGTAAATTGGAAAGCGGAAGAAATTGGGTGAATCCCAAACAGATGTCAGATCACTTACTTGTACTCCAACTCTCTCACATGGGAAATCAGCCAGACTATTAATGGCTTTACTGACATGTATATTATAAAATCTACCTACTATTGAGTAGAAAACTCTGACTTTTAGTGCATTTTGTTGAGCTGTGTGACCACACCACTGCTCACTTTTTCCTCAGTTTCATTTTCTACCCCTACCCCGTTCCCATGCCTGACCCTGAGCAGACTTCTGTCAGCATCCTTTCCCTAAACACGCGCTTTCTGGATGTCATCTATACCATCCCGGTCTCTCTAGAGAAAGAGAACCACCAGGAGAATTATAAGAGGTAAGTTAATAGACTGGCTCATATGAACAAAGGCAGGACCATTCCACTGTGGCACTCTGCAGGTTGGAGAGGCAAAAACAAACAAACAAACAAAAACAAAAAACAACAACAACAACAAAAAACAAGAAGCCTAGAACCAGAAAACCTCCAAACTGGGGAGACCCACTGTGCAGCCCCAGTCTGAGGCCACAGGCCTGAAAGTTCCCTGGAGAAGGGTGATGTGAGTTCGTACTGAGAAGCTGGAGAAGCCAGAGGCTGGCAGCTTCAGGTGATGGTGGCGACAGCGACAGAAACATCCACTCAAGAAGAGGGAAGCTTACACATCCCTGCAAGCTCTGTCCACCTTATGCTCGTGTTCCATCTAGGCTGCTGTCCTGTGCTGGTGCTGTCCATGTTCAGGATGCTGTGTCCCCTCCAGTTACTGCCCTACATGCCAGCCATTTCCAAAAACACCCTCACAGACACACCCAGAATGTGTGCTTTACTGATTGGCTAAGCATTCCTGAACTCAATCCACCGACAGTCACAGTTAACCATTCCCCAACATAAGCAGCCGCGTCTGATATAAACTCCTTTGCATTTGGCTTTTGAGGAGTATCTGTGCTGTCAAAGCCAAATACTGTGGTATTACTGACAAATAATATCACAAAAGCTAAATTTGCTTTTGCAAATAATACTGACACAACCTCTCATGTATCTGTCCTGATGTGGGCTGGCTTTGATGTCTCTTGGTCAAACACCTAGGAGTAGAAGAGGAAGATCATTTGGTTGAATTGTTTCTAACTTCTACAGAAACTAGCAAACCACTTTCCAAAGGGGCTGTACCATCTCACAGTCCCATTGCATGGAATAAGTGCCATCTTTTCCACATCCTTGTCACCAGTTTTTAAAATCTCTGTTATTACAACCATTTCTTAGAAAGCGCTCATGAGCATCTTGTTAAGGCTCTAATTTGCATTTCCTTGATGACTAATATTGAGTCCTTTCACTTATAATTATTGGTTATTCAGGTTTTCTTTAGTAAAATATCTATTTGAGTCTCATCCAATTTAAAGTACCTTTTTTTAAAACTAAGAATTCTTTATAGATTCCATACACATGTCACTAATTAGAAAAATAATTTGAAAATATTTTTCTTGGTTTCCAGTTTATCGTTTCACTTTCTGAATGTCAATTTTTATACAAGTTATACATTTGGTTATAAGTTTAACTCACCAAGTCATTTTAGTTTTATGCCCTATGCTTCGGGTGTCAAGTCTCACAAAATCTCTTACTAAAACAGAGATGTGAAAATTTACTCCCACATTTTTAAAAGAGTTTTGCTGGTTTTTTTTGGGGGGGGGGGGTTGCTTGTTTGTTTTGTTGTGTGTTTTTTTTTTTAATTCATGGCTCATTTTGCACTCTCTTTCCAGTGAAGAAATAAAATTCCAAGTTTGTTTCCTTATTCATATGAGTTTTTACACATAAATATCCAATAGTTTTGTCATTCTTACTTGAAGAAGTACCCTTTCCATACCTCAACACTTCTGTTGGAAGGGATACACCATAAATGCGAGGGTCTATGGGGGTCTCAGTTCTATTTCTTTGATCTACAGTAGGGATCATTTATGCTCTACTGGCCAAATCCAGCCTATTATAGTTCTTGCAAATAAAGTTTTATTAAACACAGCCGTGTGTTTATATGTCATCTAGGCTGTACTTGCTGTGGTGGTGGAGTTGGGAATTGCAGCAGAATACCTCGACCTCTCAGATAGTCACTACCTGGGTGTATATTTTGCCCATCACTGTACCTGGCAAGAAGCCAGTTAATGGAGGGAGGATTTCTCTTAACTCACAGTCTGAGGGCACAGTCCATGAAGGTGACAAAGGCATGACGGTGGGAGCAGCTTGAGCTATGGCAGCAGAAACACACAGTGGTTTGCATACATGTGAGTGGACCAGGAGGCCCTAAAGAGGGGAAAGCAGATTCCTGTCAGGCTTCTCCTTTCCCTTTTGTTCAGTCTGTCCCCTGTCCACGGGATGGTGGCCCACAAGTCTAAGACAGTATCCCCCAGTTAAACCTCTCTGCAAATGTCATCACAGACGCACCAAGACATGTGCCTCCCAAGGGAGCCTAAGTCCCACCAAGTTGACAGAGAAGAGTGAGCATTTCCTTAGCCTTAATCTATATGCCTATCCTAAGGTAATGCCATATTGTCCTTATTATTAACTATACTTTAGAATTAGTCATGAAGTCATTGAAGTAAATCCCCCATCTTTTCTTCATAAAACTGGGTACTCGGTATGTCCATATAAATTTTAGGAACAACTCATTAACTTCTGCAAAATATTATTTTAGAATCCTATAGGAATTATGTTAAATCTATAGAACCATTTGGAGAGAATAATCATTCTGGAAATGGTGGCTTTTACTGTCTGAGATTATGACACCTCTCCACTTACTCAAAACTTTAGTTTTTCCCCAATGTTTTCTTTTCTTTACAATGTTAAGATTTTAGTTTTATAATAAATTGCTCTTAAGTAATTTATTATTCATATTATAAATATTTGTCTTTTAATTTTGAAATTTTATTGCATGTATGTGAACATACAACTTTTAAATGTAGTGATCTGTTTATGAACTAACTAAAATAGATTTCATTTCTCTTAATTTGTGTTTTGTACATATTTTCCATTCCAATTTATTATAAGATGGAAATAAACAATTTTACTTGTCTTTAGAGACATAAACTATATGCATAGTTTCAAAGTATTTCTCTGTCTAGAATACCAGTTGAATTTTGAACAAAATCATTAGTAAAAATGCTGGAAGCCTGTTTTCATGTGTTATACAGATATGTGCTTTACATCCTTGTAACCTGACAATTCTAAACTACTTACTTTCCTGCTCTTTACTGAGTATGATAACCTTGTTCAAAGATGATATCTGCCATGAAAATGAAAGTCTTGTCTTTTCTGGGGAAAGACACCATCTCCAGCACTTCTGTAGGGTTATACACAGAGGAAGAGTTTGAGGCATCACTAGCAAAACAACCAAATGAGTGAAAACCAAGAAAGAAAACAGACAATAGAAACTACAGATGAGGAGCTGTGAAGTGAAGAGATGGAGAAGTTACTGGATGACTGGTTTACATAAGAAAATTTCTCAGAAATCAAGGCAAACTGTAAAATATGATAAAACAGTATAAATTATTTAATATTGTACAGAGTATGTCACTCTTAGTGCCATTGTCACCGGTTAGTGTTCACCAAAACAAAAAATTCTTAGTATTAGTGTATACAATTCCTATCAGAAAAAAAAATATTATAGTTGTATATACTATGTTGTTGACTATATTGATATTAGAAGAAATCTTTACCTTAATCAGAAGTCAGTTTTCCATTTACAAATTGACATGTTTGAGATTCAAAATAGTTTTCCACACTATATTTAACTTTATATGCCTTTGTTTTTCCTCCGTTATATATGTTTTCCTAGTATTATGAAAAATGTGTCATATCCAAGTAGTAAGACAATTGATGGCCATACACCTGTATCATGAAGAAGGTGATTCTTCACAGTGGACAGAGGAAACACTCTAGGAATCTATCCCTATGTCAGAACACCCACCAATAATTCACCCATACATAAGAAACCATAAATGTCAAGACTATATCTTTATAAACATAAATCTAATGTATCCCTAGATCAACTCTCCTTTGACTCTGTCTGGAAATTGGATACAACCACCTTATATCACTTCTCAGACAAAGACCAATACTCTACAGCTGAAAAGTTGGAATTGAAAAAGACAGGTTTAACTTGTGAATTTTATAGAAATTTATACTTGTAAGCCACGTTGCCTTGAATGCCAACATGTTATGTGTCATCAGTTAAAGGATATTTGAAGATAGGAATGTAAACGCCTGTGACCCAGGGATTAAAAATAGAAAATGGGTTGGGAGTTAGAAAATTTCTTCTACGCACCAGAAAACTAAATTACTTCGTTTGGATGTGGTAGCAGCAATACTGTTACATGAGCATTGCCAGGAGATTAACTTTCTACTTAGGGGAGAAAGATCAGGAGTTGACACTACTGATAAAACAACATATCCAACAACTGTAGGAATGTCAGAGTTCGAACAATAAGCCATGAGATGGATGGCCACTCCATTGTTCACTGACTCTCTCAGTCTCTGTCCACCTGAAGACATTCACAACTATTGTGTTGGGATATATCTAAGCATTACATAATGTAATGTGCTTCATGGATACAAGTGTTCTGCTATTATTATAAAAGCAAGATGTGCAGAATTCTAACATTGCTTTATACCCTTAGCCACACATACAGCTACCTTGTGACATGACTCAGCAGGTAAACAGCTTGCCACCAACCTGAGTTCACTTCTAGGACCCACATGGTGAAAGGAAAGAATTGACCCCCAAAGTTGCCCTCTGACCTCTATGAGTTTGCTGTGGCACACATGTCCCCTGCCTGCTCACCCAAATTAAATGAAATTTAAATATAACTTAAAATTTTTAGAGAAATATAGCTTATGCAAGTTAACAGGTACTATAAATGAAAACTATGTACTACATGTTAAAGATAGTATAAAAATTTTCAAGTATAGGTGAGTGGTGGTGGCATACATCTGTAATCTCAGCATTTGAAAAGTAGAGGCAGGCAGATCTCTGAGTTCCAGGCTAGCCTGGTTTACAGAGTGAGTTCCAGGACAGCCAGAGCTACACAGAGAAACCCTGCCCTGAAAAACCACAAAGGAGAAAAAAAAATCAAGTGTCAGTATTGCAGAAATATAATTAAAAATAACTTAAATATATTGGATTAAATAAAGCATATTAAACAATATAAAAGAGCACTTAGAATACATGTTGTAATATTAACATTACTGTTACGATTCTGCTCCAGTTGGCTTACTTGTAATGTCATTGCTTACCTGCCATAAGGGCATGGCCCTGCCCAGGGCCATATAAAAGGACAAATCGTCCATGTGGATCCCCTCTCTTTCCCCCCCCCCCTCTCTCTCTCCTCTCTTTCTTCTTCTTACTCTTCCTGTCTCTATCTCTGTCTCTCTCTGGGGTACCCTTCCCCCTTTGTTTCTCTCCCCTACTCATTTACTAAATCTCATATAACATAATATCTGGTACCTTGTATCTATCATTATCTTATTGTCATATATAAAATTGGTGGGAGAGACTCAGATATGAAATCCAGAGGGCCATTCTGTTGTCTTCACAGTGGAATCCCATCTCCCTCTACTGTCTGTAACAAATTTCTCTAAGTACTCTATTCCCCCCCACCCCCCCACTCCCTCACCCCACCCCCCACCCTCACCCCCCCAGCCCCCCACCCATACCCCCCACCCCCACCCACCCATCACCCCCACCCACCCTGCCTCAGACTAACCTAGCCACCTGCCCCAGGCCACCTGTGGAGAAGCCTTCCCAGACCAGCTTTCAAGACCGCCACTGAGGTACACCAATATTCTCTTTGTCTTGGTTTGCTCCCAGTTCTAAACTTGGTCCCTAGCACTCAGGCACTGGGCTTCCTGACCCTACTGCCTGCTCACAGGAATGGTCTGGAACCTGAGCCTAGCCAGGTAAAAACAAACAAACAAACCAAAACAGAAACCACTGCTACACTGCTCCATTGCATGGTTCGTTAGAGGTGGGTGGGAACAAAGATTACAGCCCATACGGTGTGCTTGGGGTGGCCAGATGGTGCCTACTACTGCCACTCCCTGCTTCAGGGCCAGTTGTGCATCCCCAATGTTCCAAAGCCACCCAGATCATTTCTGGGGTGCTTAAGAACTGCCTGTTCTCTTCCATTTAAAAATTTCTTACACATGGCCTGGCCACATGACAGCTAGCTTCCGCCCCCGCCCTGGCCCCTCCCCCTTCTCACCTCAGGTATGCCGGCGACTCAGTGGTTATGCGCATGCTCCGTCCCTACTCCTGAGCCCAGCCTGCCCAAAGGCCAGCCAAGGAAGGCCAGGGGTGTAGTCAATCACCTGCACACAGTGACTGATTCCAGGCCTCCGGACTTAGGATGGGCAGCTTTGCTTTCTCTAAGACTATACTTTCCAACTCCTGAAAATAAAAATTGTCTCTAATTTCTTTTCTTCTCTTAAAAAAGTCTTATGATTGTTTATTGGGAATACAATTGTTTTATTGGCTGTTTTATCCTGATCCAAAATGTTTTTTTGTTACTAACTTATGCTTTTGTTAATTCCTAGACAAATAAATAAATGATTTTCTCCTGTCATCAGCTAACCTGGACTTAACTATTCCTGCCTAATGGGTTTGATACAGTTTTTATAATGTTCTACTGTATTAACATTCATTTGTTTACAATGTTAAAATTCAATCACTGCCTTAAACCATGTTTAGCCTAAAATTCTAAATGTGATGTTATAGACCATACAAACTGTTCTAATCCTTTTGGACTGTTCTTGTGTTTTTAACATTCCAAGTTAACAGAGATAAAAACCTAAAGTCTTAGTTTTTAAATATTAAGATAAACTATAATCAAAGTTTGTCTATTTAAATATTCTTAAGATAGACAAGACCATGGTCTCACTGCCATTTTAACTAAAAGTCCAAGGATGTTTCCTGGATGCCCATATAGGAACTGGTAAAAATAATTTTAAAATCTTTAAAACCTGAGAGGAGCCTTCCCAACAGGCTCAGTTATAACAAACTATACTCCAGGCCGTAGCAACTACCCCTGAGGAAAAAATAGAGGCCTGCAATACCCCTCCCACTGGGGTCCAGCCTGAGCCAGCTCTGCCAAAAGGAGACACTGGTCTCACAGCTGATACAGCCAGAATGAGACATTGGTCCCCCAGCCTAGCCTGTTGTGAAATTGTCCTATGGATGTCAGAATGCTCACACACAGGCTTGTTCTCTGTGCCCAGCCACTGGAGGTTCAAGCAGCACAGGAGCTTTAGACATTTTCAGCCTTCAAGCTCCTTGACCTGGTGGAGTACAGATGCCTTTTAGATTCAGCAGTCCCTCCAAACTCAGGGTAATGCTACAGGTCTGTTTTAAACTTATACTCGGGCTGCATAGTCACATGGCCAGCTTCTATCATGGGAGGCTTTGGATACCTTTCCAGCCCTCTTCATATGCAGGAGACCAAATTTTTAACTGTCATGTCTAGACACAGTCTAACTTGTTACCAGACCTGCTTTTACCACTCTTTTAGCTACGGACAGTACTGCTTACAGCAATTTCACCTATCTAAAGTTTAAACTAAAGAAAGAGAACTTCTAAGAAAATATTGGAGGGTCCAAGAAGGTATTTTAAGGTTGATATATGAAGTTATAAATGTTGAAAGGCCTAAGAAGGTGTTTTATGAATGCTAGAAGGTCTAGGAAAGTGTTTCTGGTTGGTAAATGCAACTTATGAATGTTAGAAGGTCTACAAATATGTTTTAACTTGGTATATGTGAGCTATGAAAGTCTACAAGGATGCTTTACTTTGTCCTGTTGCTATTTTTGAATTAACTGTTCAGAGCATTGACACTGATCAATAGAGCTCTGATTTATTAATCTAACTGTAGAAAACATTCCACTATAGTTCCAACCTCAAGATTTCAAATTTCCTTTTGTTTGTCTTATTATTAAAATGTCTCTCATTGTACTAGAATTATAAATTATCCAGTCTTCTAAACAGAGGGAAGAAACTTTTCTTTCCTGATGTGTACTGATGCTAAAGTGAGCTTTTGCCTTCTGCTCTACAGGAAATTTCTGTCCTCTCCATGTTACTGTTCCACAGAGGCCAAAAAGGCTTCTGCCTTCCCTAAGCTCACCTCAGAGTATGTGTGCTTTTAACACAAAGTTCTTTTCCCAGGCCTCTAGTGTGCTATATGTCCACTGCCTTTTCTTACAATATGTTCATGTCTAATAATGTGTATTTCACTGAAGATTACAAAGAGTGATGATGCTAAATTTATCTCCCTTTATGAACTTAAAAGGATCCTTGTAAACTACAGGAAATCCATCTCTCAGGTCAAATGAGATGAGTCCAGATAAGTACTGTAATCCAAAGCCTAAGTTTCTCACCTATCGGGTGAGAAGGGTGGGATTCCTTCTCCTTTTCCCTGGCTTTGGGACTCCCTTCTCCCAAACTACCTGATTGCCACCTTTCTGCACCCAACACCAGCTGAATTCCCCCTTCTTGGTTGTGTAAATGTGTCCCTTTGTCCACGAGACTGTTGACATCTTTCTGGTTCACTGGGAGCAGAGGTAGCCAATCTGTTCACTGACCTACAACTAAGACAGTTCCCACTGGGTTAGAACTGACACAGTTGCCCCCACTGCGCTTGGCCTCCAAGAAATTCCTAGTGTACTAGGTGAGTAATTGTGTCCCCAGGCCAGCTCAGCTGCAGAGCTGTGCTCTTTGGTGGCTGCCCAGTACTGACAAGTTGCTGGAACAGTCTGTATACCAGTTCTTTGGGTCACTATCCCTTTTGGGAGATACCCTAACAGATTATTTACCTCACCTCCCCATTGGAAACGTCCAGACACCTGTTCCTCCAAGCACGTCTTTGGGGTATCTTTTAGAAAATCTCAAATCCCTATGCCCACATTAAGGGCTTCTAAGTTTATACGCCTCTGTAATCAAACTTGGACAGATCCAAAACTAAACTGTTTTAATTATTGCCAGCAATCGGGTAAAATGGAAGAAAGCTCCCTATATCCAGACCTTTTTCTTTGTGCTCCCAAAAATTTCAAGCATTGTCAGCATTGTCTTTTTCCTTGTTTTCAAGCTTTTCCTCTTTGCTCTCCCAAGAGTTTCTACCTAACTCTCTCTCTCTCTCTCTCTCTCTCTCTCTCTCTCTCTCTCTCTCTCTCTCTCTCTCTCTCTCTCTCTCTCTCTCTCCCCTTACTCCCTTTCCTTCTCCCCCCATGCTCATCTAATAAACTCTGTATAACATATTATCTGCCTGGTATCTTGTATTCTATCATCTGCCTTAATCTTTAATTTTTATATATAACATTGGTGCCCTCTCTAATATAACATTGGTGCCAAAACTGGGTACAGACTTCAGAGGCCCTTCCCACCTGCTCTCTTACTTTCCCCGCTCTCTACAACCAGCTGGGACCTCATTCCACCTAAAAAGTCTACTTCTTTACTCTCTCCCATGACCCAGAAATCAGGTATCTCTTCACTGCACCTGCGTGGATGCATTCCCCCCACCAACGCTGAACTTCTGGGTAAGGTACCCCCACCCCGCCCATCTCCTCCATCGGCCCTAAACTTCTGGGGTTACAGGGCACATCTTTCCTCTGATTGGACACCAAGTCCCCCTTAAATGGTCTATTTCGATTCCAAGAGAATCCCTGCTGGGCCGCTCATGGCTTCTGTACCCCCTGCTGCATCTGTTCCGCCAGCCATAATCCAGCTGGTCCTGATGTCCCACCTCGCCGCTGCCACTGTCCCCTATCCCGACCACGACGGAACAGAATGGGTCAGCAGGGAGCCCACAGCTGCCACCTCAGCTGTACTTTCCCGGTGGCAGAGCCACTGCTCAGCCTTCTAGGGAACCCTGCCCCACCACTCACAGCCGGCTACCATTTAAATTTTGCCAGCTGTTCTCTGCGCCGGCCACGTGGCTAGTCGCCATCTTTGATATGGGTGACCACATAGCTACCCTCTAAGGACAACTGTAATTAACGGCCATCTTTGTTAAGGGCCACCACCACATACTCTGGCCCCACCCCCTTCCCATTGCAGGTATGCCGACAATTCAGTAGATATACTCAGTCCATCAGCCCAGCTTTGCTTTTATTACACCTGACTTTTGACCAATAAATAAATAAATAAATAAATAAAAATCGTGTGATTATTTATTGAGTATACAATTGTTTATTGGCTATGTTTTAATTTATACTTTTCCTAATTCCTAGACAAGTAAATAAATGCTGTTTCTTCTTCAACCAACTAACCTGGATTCAACTACAGGCTTCCTGGCTAATGGGTTTGATGCAGTTTTTAAAGTTATTCTATAATGTTCTACTGTATTAACATTCATGTGTCTACAATAATAGATTTTTCAATCATTGCCTTAAATCGTGTTTAGCCTACAATTCTAAAGGTGATATTATTGGTTATACAAAAACTGTTCTGTTCTCTTTTATGGACTGTGTTTTTTTTTTACTGTGCTTATGTTTTTAACATTCCAACTTGAGAGATAAACTATAAACAAAGTTGTCTATTTAAATATTCTTAAGATAGACAAGACTGTGGTCTCATTGCCATTTTAATTAAAAGGCTGAGTATGTGTCTTAAGCCATATAAAGGACACCCTCCATGTGGCACTCTAACTTTCTACCTCTCTCTCTCTCTACCTCCTTCTCTCTACTTCTCTATCTCTACCTCTTCACTTTACCTCTCTCTCTCTCTCTCTCTCTCTCTCTCTCTCTCTCTCTTCTCTCTCTCTCTCCCTGAGGTTCCTCCTTCCCCGCCCCCATGCTCATCTAATAAACTCTGTATAACATAATATCTGTCTGGTACCTTATATTCTATCATCCACCTTAATCTTTCATTTTTACATATGACAATTAAGATGATTACTTTGCCCCTTGTCCATTTGCAAAAGGCTGAAAAGCTGTACTCCTGGCTTGGGACAAACAGCTCCAGGTTCCCCCAGCACTCCTGGGCAGACCTTTTCTTTCCCCTTCACTATATAATCTGGACATTTTGTTACCATTGCATTTTTTTCCTCTCTTTTCCCCTTACACGGTAGCCAAAAGTTGCTTCCAAAGAACCTACATTTATATACTTTAATTTGCCTTATATAAAAGCACTCCAACGATCCTCATTTTTTAATTATAGGGAAAGGTAGGAATGTTACGATTCTGCTTCAGTCTGCCTACCTATGATGTCATTGCTTACCTGCCAAGAGGGTGTGGCCCTGCCCAGGACCATATAAAAGAACAAACCATCCACATGGCCACCCCCTCTTCCTCTTCCTCTCTTTCTCTCTACTCTCTCTTTCTTCTTCTTACTCTTCCTGTCTCTGTCTCTCTCTGGAGTACCTTTACCCCTTCCTGCTCTCCCCATGCTCATTTAATAAACCTCACATAACATAATATCTGCTACCTTGTATCCATCATTATCTTATTCTCATATATAAAAATTACATTAAGTAAAATAAAGCACCTAAAATTGGTTTCACCTCTTTCTTATTAAAATGTGACAACAATAAAAACTAAAAGTATATGCCTGGGCAGTGTTTACTGAAGGCACAATTTTTTTCTAGTTTGTAAAACTACTGAGAACGTCTCTTGGCACACTTGCAACAGCTTGATCACTTTTCCATCACTTTTCCGAGAGAGTTAAATTTCAAAGTATTAAGAGCTCAAAAATCTCCCAGAATGAGAACATTATATATCCATCACTACACTGAATCGTTCTATTAAAGCATTATATAATTACATTGTTCCACAAGTGTGAAATCAACTCAAGAATCTCTTTATAGTAATTAGTACTTTCTCCAAATAGTTTCTTGCTTTAGGCCTCTCTAAAATGTTCTAAATCATATGAACTCAGAATAATAGACTTCCATAACATTTTAAGTGATCTTATAAGGAAACATAAAAGCAAGAAAAAGACATTTTTTAAAAAATGAAATGATCTTCCTAAGTGCTCGAAGTGATTTACTATAGTAAAATTTGCAATGGTTTGTAGGAGGAACGAGACCTGCTTTGAGTAGGAACAAGGCCGTCTGGCAACACGCACGCGCAGAAGGGTCCCCTTCATCGAGAGTCAGACTGAGACCTGTCTGGACATGCCTGGGCATGCCCAGAGACTGACTGCCTAGAGTGTGGTGAGGACCAGAAGGGAACCTAGGAGGAGGAGCCACAGCAGCAGCTCCAGTTTGGTAGCCAATGGGACAATGGGAGGAAGGTATAAAGGCATGCCCTATTTCCACAAGAAAGTCTGCATCTGCCTGGTGCCAGACTCCTGAAGTCTGTGTTGTTGACTCCCTGCGTCAGCTCATCCCCGCCCCCAAGAGTCCTGGGCATGAGTCCCTGCAACATTTGGCACCCAACATGGTCTCCTTAACCATGCAGGCATGGACACTGAGTACGCTTGGGTCCCATCTCTGGGACCCTACTGTCTCCCGCTGCACGGTCAAGTGCCCCCTTAGTTTTGTCGGTGAGTTGGCCCCTTTATGTTTTTTGTTCTTGCCCTCGCTGGAGGTGCGTGTGCCAAGGAAAAGGAGGCTCCCTTTTCCTTTGTGTTCATTTGTCTTGTCAGGGAGGTACACTCACTTCACTTTGGTTTGTCTACATAAGGGCAAATATGCATCTCCACATAAGGGCTTGACATGCCAGGAGACCCAACCACTGGTCGGCCAACCCCCCACCCCCACCCAACCTCCACTCAGAGGAATAGATAGATGTGTGTTGGACCTGAGAGTCTTGTGCTTAGTGGGGGATTTCCGTGGTTCGTTGGGCCACAGCTGTATATCCACACGAAAGAAGTCGGCTCTAAAATCAAGAATAAGCCAAGGGTGCTGCTTCTCACCAGGCTTATTCCAAAGAGCTCTGCAAATTTGAGACAGAGCACTGGAGGAAAGAAAAATAAATAAGAGGAATACAAATAGAAAAAGAGAGGTTAATTGATCCTTGTTTGCAGATGATAGGATTTCATACCTAGAAAATCCTAGGACTCCACCAAAAAATTCTTAAAACTGACAAATGCAGCAACATAGAGAGATGCAGAATGCAGTAGCCTTGGTATATATCAACAATGAACTTGCTAAGAAAGGAATTAGGAAGTAAATCGCACTCGCAGTAGCCCCAGATACAACAAAATATATTCAAGCAAACATAGCTGAGAAGGCAAAAGACTTGTACAGTGAAACTCACAAAACAGACCAAAGAAATTGAAAGGGGTGTTAGAAGGTGAGATGTCTCATCTTCATGGAGTTGGAGGACAAAACTGTTAAAGTGGACATACTACCAAAACTGACTCATAAGAATCCTCATGAAGCTCTCTTTTTCTGGCTGGGATCATGGAGGCTGCACCAGAGAAGAAGGAGGAGGAGGAGGGGGAGGAGAAGGTTCCTGCTGTGCCAGAAACCCTTGAGAAAAAGCGAAGGAATTTCGCAGAGTTGAAGATGAAGCGGCTGCGGAAGAAGTTTGCCCTGAAGACACTGCGGAAGGTGAGGAGGAAGCTCGTCTATGAGAAGGCCAAGCACTATCACAAGGAGACAGGCAGATGTACTGGACTGAGATTCTCATGGCTAGAATGGCAAGGAAAGCTGGAAACTTCTATGTGGCTGCAGAACCAAAATTGGTATTTGTCATCAGAATTCGGGGTATCAATGGTGCAAAGCCCAAAGGTCCACAAAGTATTGCAGCTTCTTCGTCTTCAATGGCACCTTTGTTAAGCTCAATAAGGCTTCCACTAACATGCTAATGTTGTGGAACCGTACATTGCATGGGGGTACCCCAACCTGAAGTCTGTAAATGAGCTCATCTACAAGCGAGGCTATGGGAAAATCAATAAGAAGCCAATTGCCTTGACAGATAATTCCTTGATTGCTCGGTCTCTTGGTAAATTTGGCATCATCTGCATGGAGGATCTAATTCATGAGATTTATACAGTTGAAAAACACTTCAAGGAAGCAAATAACTTCCTGTGGTCTTCCAAACTGTCTTCTCCACAAGGTGGAATGAAGAAAAAGACAACTCACTTTGTGGAAGGTGGAGATGCTGGCAACAGGGAAGACCAGGCAGATGAACTAAGGTGTTGCCCATGGTATTTTTGTAATCTGGCCAGTTAATAAACAGTCACAGCTTGGCAGAAAAAAAAAAAAAGAAAGAAAGAAAGAAAAGAAAAGAAAAAAAGAATCCTCATGAAAATTCCAAAGCCATTCTTAACAGAGCTAGAAAAGCAAACCTAAAATCACACAAAAACACAAAAACAGCAAGTACAGAAAGTGATAGTAATCAAAAAAGCAACACTGGGAGGGCTATCATGCCTGCTTTTAAAATGACAAAGCTATGGTGTCAGCATAGCCTGGGCATAGAAGCAGGTGTGCAGATCAGTGGAGTGGAATAAAGGGCACAGCCACAGACATCTGGTATTGTCTTACAAAGGTACAACACATATGTTGGAGAAAAGACATCCTCGTTGGCCAGTGGTGCTGGGGAAACAGTGTTCCTGGAGTGAAACTCGCCCTGCATCTCTCAGCCCGTACACAAAGCAGCCCAAAATGGATCCGAGACCTTGATGTAGGATCCAAGATGTAAGAGCTGCTAGGAATAACCATAGACAGAACAGTGCAAGCCATTGGCAGGTGATGCTCTACTAGAGCAGGTTTTAACAGCCAAGGAAACAAAACCAAGGGTTAAAAAATAGTATTTCATAAAGCGAGAAAGTCTTCTTTAGACAATCAAGCAAGCAAGTAAGTGGTGAGGTAACAGACAGCCCATGGAGTAGAAGCAAGTTCTGCAGCTCATCTGGAAAAGAGTTCATTGTCTAGGATACAGAAAAAACAAAAAACAAAAAACAAAACTCAAAAACTCAAAAAAAAAAATCCAACGAAATACTGTCAAATAATCTAAGCACAAACTTCTAAAAAGAAGTAAAAATAAATATATGGTCAATAAATGTATGAAAATGCTTGATATCTTTATCTTCAGGAAATGCAAGCCAGAGTTACCCCGAGTTTCCACCTCATTCTAGTCACAATAAATATTATCAAATAAATAAGTGAATGAATAGGTAAAAAGATAGATAGATAAGATAAGATAGATAAACAGATGATAAATAGATGGATAGATTATAGATTAGATAGATAGATAGATAGATAGACATACAGATGATAAATAGATAAATGGATAAATGATAGATTAGATACATAGATAGATAGATAGATAGATAGATAGATAGATAGGTGATAGATATAGATAGATGATGGATATATATGATATATATAGATTGATGAAAGATAGATAGACAGACATAGATGGATGCATGCTGTGGAGAAAAAACTTTATTTTTCTTGCTCAAAACATAAATTATTATAGCCATCCTGGAAAGCAAACTAAAAATAAGAAAACTACAAATTGGGAGAGTTTGGAGAGAGGGCTTATTTGGAACAGTGCTTGTCTCAAAAATACGAGTTCTAAAGTTGTCTTCTGACTTCCATATGCATGAACATGTAGAGGCATATGCACACATTCACAAACACATACATATATACATATGAATAAAACTAAAATTGGATCTATCTTATGATTAAGATATGCTGCTCCTGGACACTTATTAGAAGGAAATGAAGTCATCACACAAAGGATACATTTGTAGCCATGTTTATTAAAGCACTGTCAACAACCGCCAAGAGATAGACTCAGCCTATGAGCCAAGCAATATATATACCAATAAAGAAAATGCAGTATGTATATACACTTGAGTGCTATTCAAGCATAAAAAAGAAATTGGGTCATTTTCAGGAAAATGGATGGAGCTGGAAAACACCGTGTTAAGTGTAATATGGCAGACACTGAAGCATAGAAAGAGATCTGACTCATGTGCCAGCATGGATTAAACTAGACATTACGCTAAGTGAAAGAAGCCAGTCACAGAAGGATAAGTGCTGTATGCAGCCACTTATGTGAGACTCTAGAGCAAGCAAGTTCAAAGAAACAGAAAATAGAACAGTGTTGGCGGCAGCTGGAGAAACGAGGTAAATGTTGGATGGATGCTAAATGAGGATGGTGAAGAATATTCCAGGAACATAGTAGTGATGATCCCACACCAAGAACACTTACCTGCTCACATGAGACAATTAAAATGGAACGTTAATGCCATGTACATCAGGACAAAAAATAAATGGAAAAAATTCTGATAGTTTTCTTATAAAGTCCCTTGAAACTGTTGATACATACATGAATCAAAATGCTAGTTTTAGTTTCATCATCATCATCATCATCATCATCATCATTTGGTTTTTCAAGATAGGGTTTCTCTGTGTAGCCTTGGCTATCCTAGACTTGCTTTGTAACCTGGCTGGCCTCGAACTCACAGCAATCCACCTGCCTCTACTTCCCTAGTGCTTGGATTAAAGGCGTGCGCCACTGCACCCAGCTCATTAGCTTCATTTTTAAAAACTGTATCCTGGACACCAGGAATGTTGACAGTTGCTTTTTCACAGAAAACAGCCAGCCTTTTAGGACCCTTTCCATCATCAGCATGAAGTCCTCAGGCTGGGAGCAAAATTAATCTGTCAGGCACGACAGAGAGAAAGTTTCCTTTATCTATGCAATATGACAGGAGTCACATGACTAACATATGCACACCATGCCATGTCTTGTCACATATTTAACTGAACACCACGTGTAGGTCAGCATTACTGATGTCTGCTTAGTAGTGGATTTTGTTCATGCTCTTAGAAGCTCCCATTGCAGGCATTTACAGAAACTGGAAAACGTAATAGTCTAAAAATTTTTACAAAACAGATTAAATTTCCATTGGCTCAGAAGAGATAGAATTTTTTCCATACCATACTGTTGTTTTCCTTCAGATGAACCTAAAATTGACATTTATTTATTTATTTATTTATTTATTTATTTATTTATTTATTTTATGTGGGGGGGTGGGTGAGGGGTCAGAGGACAACTTTCAAGAGCTAGCTCTCTCCCTCTACTTGGGATTTAACTAAGATTGTCAGGCTTGGTATCCAGCAATCTTACCAGCTCAGTCACTCCCCAGTGCTGAGATAGAATTCATGCAACAAAACTTTTTATTTTATGACAGTAGTCAAAGGGCTGGGGAGATGGCTCAGTCAATAACACACTTGCCACACGAATGTGAGAACCTAAATTCAATCCCCAGTACCCATGCAAGAAGCTGAGTGTGGTGATGGGTGCCTGTAACCCCAGCCCCGGAGAGACAGAGACAGGGGCATCTCTGGGCTAGTCAGCCAATCAGTGAGCTCCAGGCTCAGTAAGTGACCTCAGTAAGGAAATAAGGTAGAGGGTGATTTAGGAAGACACATGACATCAACCTCTGGCTTCCACACACATGTGCACAAGTGCCCACACATAAGTTACACACAGAGACAAAAACATGTACACATATATACATGCGCACAGGAAAGAAAGAACACAATTCACTTTATCCTTTCGCACATCCACAATTATTCAAGCACCACCACTTTTTAATTCTACAACATCTTCTCAGCTCCCCCAAATCTCCAGACCTGTGTTACTTACTTTTCCTGACACTGGTTAAAGACTGAAAAGAATCAGCTTAAAGGATGAAGGATTTCTGTGGCTTATAATTTTAGTTAGGTCGTCATGGCTGGGAGGCACGGGGCTTCTCTGGTATCATGAGCCAGCAGCAGCTACATCTATCAGGGCAGCACTCAGGAAATAGTAAGAGATCAATATCAGTGTGCATCTGGCTTCCTGTTTCCCCCTATTTATCCAGACCTAGATCCCCCTCCATGGAGTGGTATCACCCATCTCAGGGTGTGTCTTCCTTTCTAGGTTAAACCTTTTCAGACAACACCCCTCATAGACACACCCAGAGGTGTATCTCCTAGGTGATTCCAAACCTAGTCAAGTTGGCGATGGAGTTGAACCACCAGAATATCATTAATAATCACTCGGCATTGCCTTCTTTTCGGCATTGCCTTCTTTTCTCAGACCCTGGCCACCACTAACTTCCCTTTTGCCTTTACAGATTTGCCTACTCTTCACAGTGTGTGTGTGTGTGTGTGTGTGTGTGTGTGTGTGTGTGTGTGTGTAAATGCCTACTGTGGACTTGTCAATAGGAGGTTATCTTGATAATTAATTGATGCAGGAGGGCCTAACCCACTGTGGGCGGCACCATCTCTAGCCAGGTGATTCTGGGCTGCATAAGAAAGCTAGCTGAAGCCGGGAGGTGGTGGCGCATGCCTTTAATCCCAGCACTCGGGAGGCAGAGGCAGGCGGATTGCTGTGAGTTCAAAGCCAGCCTGGTCTACAAAAGGAGTCCAGGATAGCCAAGGCTACACAGAGAAACCCTGTCTCAAAAAAAACAAACAAACAAAAAAAACAAAACAAAAAAAAAAAACAAAAAAAAAAACAAAAAGAAAAGAAAGAAAGAAAGAAAGCTAGCTGAGCATGACCCTGTGAGCAGGCAGCAGACTGAGTCAGCCAACAGTATGCCTCAGTGGTTCCTGCTGCCAGGGTTCTCTTGAGCTCCTGCCTTGACTTCCCTCAGTGATGGACTATGCATGCCCTGGACGCATGAGCTGAAATAAACCTCTTCATCCCTAGATGCTTTTAGTCATGGTGTTTAATCACAGCAACAGAAGGGCATCTTGCCCCTCTCTACTTTACTCTCCAGGGAGTGGCTAAAGGTGCTTAAATATGATTGGCTTACACTGACACACAAGACAAAATTTTGCCTTCTGTTTACTTCTCAAGCCACGAACTGGAGGAGCAGGTGAACTACGCCTGCTGCGCGTGTTCAGATGCACCAAACACTACATTGACTTGCCTGTAACCAAGCAGGTTCCAGAGCACAGGCCGATAGCCCTCAGTCTAGGACAAAGGGAAGAGCTGGGATCTGGGGGTACTAATGCTGTATTTAGGCACAGAGCTGGAGCGCTGCCTCCAGAATGTACCCTTATGCAATAAATAAACTCCTCTCACTGGTAAATGGCAGTTTTCCAGTGGCTTGTGGAAAATTGTCTATTTTGGGGCCACTCCGTGGGAGTCCACAAAGCTCTTGCCCGCGTTGTGATCAACCCTGGAATCCGTGTCAGAGGGACACAGTGGGACAGTTCTCTGTCTTTGGGTGGTGGGTGGGTGGGTGGGTGGGGATGAAAATCTCTCAATGGAGATTTGGAATAGGATCAAAATAAATGGAAGGCCCACGGTGCTGCTATTCTTAGGACACTGGGTGAAGAGAGCAAGGGAATGAAGAAACATGCTGCATGACAGCTACTTCCTGACAGTGGCTGCTTCTAGAATTATGGTTACTCTCCATTACAATCTCTATTAGCTCTCTACTATAATTCATGCAAAGTACCCAAACAGGGAAGATATGGGGTGCTGGAATCCATCCTCAATTATGAAAGTATGAGTGAAAAACATTAGTCATTAGAGTCTAAAATATGGGTTACAAGAATCGTAGTGTTATTTGTGTATGGTGTGTGTGTGCAGTGTGCACATATATGTACATGGATACACTTGCATGAGGGGTATGCCTGCTTGTGCGTGTGTGCCTGTAGAGGCCAGATGTTGACCTCAGGCACCCTGTGATGCTCGCCACAGGGTCTCTCTCTCTCTCTCTCTCTCTCTCAACTTAGAACTTATTTCTGCCGAGCTGGTTGGCCAATGAGTCGTCCTGTCTCCCCTCCTCCCTTCAGCATTGGGGTTGCAGGTGTATGCCACCACACTGCGTACCTAAATTCAGATCCTCATGCTTATTCATTAAGCTCTTTACCCAGCCTAGGGACAGTCTTCTAGACCACTGTGCACAGTATAAAAATGCTCAGATATATGCTTGTATGTCTCGGAGGCTTATCAAGCATTGAGCATGGCTGGATGGCACTGCAGTTATTGAGTCATATGTACCCTTTCTGAGAACTGCAGAGTGGCCTGGTCTTTCTTTATAGCTCTCCTTGGCATTTTTTTTTTTATGAGACAGCAGTAAATCATTCACTACTGTCTGAAGACTGGCTTCTATTGCATAAGGAATGGATGGGTTTCCCTGCTACAGCTGTAAGAAACTCAGGGTCAGCATGGGGTTTTTCACTGCAACTCCTCAGGTCAAAAGCTAAATATACTATTCCCTTCTGGGCCACAGATGCTGCTCCTCCCTGATTACCACTGTCCAGGTATTTCTCACAGGTTCTAGTGACTTTATTTCACCCCTTTTACATCATCATAGCCTTGGAAATCAAGAACCCAGACATTCTGTAAGTCAATGCCATAAGTGAAAACTCCTCATTCAATCTCACATAATGGGTCAAAATCCAAGCGTACTGTAAAGATGGATAATGCACTGGAAAGATGGCTTGGCTGTGAAGAGTCCTTGTGGCACTTCTAGAGGACCAGAGTTCGGTTCCCAGCTGCTATCGTCAGCCAACTCACAACCCTTGATAGCTCCAACTCGTCCTCTTCTGGTATTTGGATGTTTGTGGCATTCACACACACACACACATATACACACAAATTAATTAATGAATTAATTAAAATCTGTTTTTAAAACCATGTAAAATAATCTTTGAGCTATGTCTATAATGTTCATGTAAAGGATAAATGAACATTGTACTGAAACTTGAACTATATTCTCCAGGCATGTCATTATGTGTGTGCAAATGTTCCCAAAATGGGTGGAGGGAATCTAAAACATGTAGGCTCAATTTTTTTAACAAATATATTTTATTATGAACTTATTAACTGAGAGTACCACACGTATAACCTGACTAACCTAAACAATAGGAAAAGAAGAATAAAGAATACAATAATGAAACCGTAAGGATATCAGTTCTGAGGAATGATTCTCATGGTGTAATCGGCAGGATTTCTTCTGCTGGAACCTGGAGCAAGCAGAACCTGGAACCTTAGCAGGAGCCCAGATTCCTGAAGCCTTCCCTAGAGCAGTTCTCTCTAGGAGCGTCTCGAAGTGAAACAATGAACAGCCAAAACTATCCCCAGTCTCCAAAGGCCCCACCTCCTGTTTTTGGCTCACATTTATACCTTCTCTCAGAATTTGTTCAAGGATTTTTTTTAGCTGGTTGACAACCAATCTCCCCCACATGGTGGTTCGACTTCTAAGGGGATAAGCATCACCTGCTCTCTCACAAGTCTTTTTTTCCTCTTCCCCCACTTGTAATCTAAACAAAAAAACATGTTTATCTCTCCTTCAGAAACACTGGGAACCAAACATTTGGGATAAAGGATAATCAACCTAGAGTGGGAAAAATCTTCTACATTATTAGGTAAGCACTCACTATAGTTCCAAAAATAAATAATTGCACCATTCATATATTTGCTTTTTTTAATATGAAACAAAAATTAAATATCTCTAAATTATTTATTTATTTAGATGGACAGATGGACAGAGATAGTCTCCTGTATCCCCAGGCTAACCTCATATTCACTAACCCCTTCAAGGTCAAGCTCTGAGAGCAGTTGGTTTCTCCCAGTAGGCCTTGACCCCTGAAAGGTTCACCACTTCCCAATAGCATTACCATTTGGGGACCAAGTTTTTACCAGGGAGGCCATTCAAGATGCAAACAATGGTGCTTTCTCCGATGCATCCTTGGGGCACAGCCCACTGATGCACAGTCATTTGGAGCCAAGGTGTCTTCACCTTTCTGGCCTGAGTTACTGAGGCCCCGGTTTCTCCAGCTTTTATGATTTCTCGAAAGTTAAAACAGGGGCTAGTTGCTGAGTTGACACAGTACCTACCCAGCACGCAAGAAGTCCCACGTAGACTGACCGTTGTGCCACACACACTTGCAATCCTAGCGTTTGAGAGCTAGAAGCAGAAGAATCATAAGTACAAGCTTATCCTCAGCTATCCAGCAAGTTCAAGGCCAGCCTGAGCTACATAAAACCCTGCCCATATTCTTCACACACGCACGCAGGTGTGCATGCGCATATGCTCACACACACACACACATACACACACACACACACACACACACACACACACACACACTATCACAAGCACTGGAAGAAATTTAATGCAAAGCAAGGCCATAGATCCCCACCAGAAGTGTAACTTCTCCTACATTCAGTCTACCATTACCATACCAAAAAGATCCATGGGACTTCTGAAATGGTACACCAGCCACCACGCAAACCCCCTCCAGCATACAAACCCCCAGTGACGGCAGATGTGAAAGCAACAAACTCCTCCCTCCCTCCCTCTCTCTCTCTCTCTCTCTCTCTCTCTCTCTCTCTCTCTCTCTCCTCTCTCTCTCTCTCTCTCTCTTTCTCCTAGAATACAGTTTATTTACAAAATTTTTATATAATTAGAGTGTGAAAATGGTACTTATAAGTAAATCATGGGAAGATAAATAATAAAAGATGATAGAAATATAGATAGATTAGATAGATAGATGGTAGATAGCTTTTCCACTGTGAAATGGTCCATCCCCTCACATTCTTACAATAATCTGAGGTGAGATTAAGTAGACATGTTCCCTCTGTGATTTTCATATATATAGCATATTAGTGACTCTCATCACCAAACTGCTCAATACACACCCTGAACTAGCTCTTCCTATTTAACGGAAGGCTTTTTATTCGCTTGATTTAGACAAGGTCTTACTATGTAACCCATCCTGGCTCTGAGCTTGCAGTCCCCCTGTCTCAGAACTACAGACTGCTGAAGTTACAGGCGTGTACCGCCACGCCTAGCTCCTAATACCAACTCTGTTTCCTTCTGCTATCTCTCCTTCCATGTGCTCGCCCCTCCCCTCCGCTTCCCGCATCTGCCATTCTGCTCTCTGTAGCGATATATGTTCAGCACTTTTAGAGCCCACAAGCGGAATCTTTACACTAACTTTGAACATATTTGTGGTACCCTAGACAGACAAACAGAGGTAGCCCCCTGGACGCCACCACGAAAGTCTGTGCTGTATCCCAGATCCCATGTGCTGACTGTCCTTAACTCAGGAATGTCCCCTTGTGCGATCAGGTTCTTGTGCTGGCAGCTAAGGAAGCCAGAGACAGCTGGCGAGTTATTTTCTCCTTTAGTCACAGGATGATGGAGTTAATCTGGACGGGAAATGTGGAGGAGAGGGGGAGGGACAAATGCATTCTGCTCTGACCAGAAATGGGCAAGGTGGCTGCCTCAGAACTCTTCCTTTTCTGTCAATGAAAAGCCTACATAGCAAGCAAGAGCCCAGTCCCTCGCAGTTGGTGAGAAACAGCTGGATCCAATCACCAGCCCCTGAGGTGTTTGAAAGGATTGGGTTTTAAATCAGCCTTATTGTTGGTTTAGGGATCATTAGGAAATACTTAATTGGGGATTGCATCGTTTCTGGGAGCTGGGAAATCCATGAAAAGTAGAGTATTGTTTTCCAGATCTGAGATCTGGCCCGGGGAGAATGGTTTAAAGTTAATCCCTCTTGTTCATGACTGTTGACCTAAGTCAGACAGAAACTTGGATAGCTAGAGGTGTCCCTTGTAACAGTGTCTGCAAGTGTCCTGACTGGGAAAATACCCGGCTGGAAGGAGGGAGAACCTGGGGATTTTCCATTCTAAAGATTGCCACTTAGAACTTCCATAAAGCTGTAGGTTGCTTTATAATTACATATAAAAAAGTATGTACATATACCTATGTATATCTATCTGTGCCTAGTACATGTTAAGAAAAAATACATCAGTATAATACTTGTTTCATAGCTGACCAATGACATATTTGTTTAAAGTAATTGGGGGACAACTGTAATTTCTTCTACCAGGCTTGTCCAATCTCGGCCCATGGGATTATGTGCCACGATTGTGGTCCAACACAAAAATCCTTAAACTTAAGACCTTATAAACAATTTTGGAAATTTTTTTTTTTTTGTAACTTCATTGTGCAGTTACCAAGCACGAGTTTGGAGGTGACAACATTGCATTGTGATGTCAGAAGCCAGGGTGCACCTGTTAAGCAATGCATGTTTTTCAGATTGTCCTCTGGCTGTTGTGTGTCACGGTATCGCGGTTAGCTGGCATCGACTGCAAGCCTTCTATGTGCCCTATAGACAGATTCTGTTGTATTCATCTCACTTCAGAAGGGAGGGAATTTTATTGGCCGAGTCACAGCCACTCCTCTCTGGATTCCTACATAATCCTTTTTCTCCATCTCTAGCGCCTGCTGCAGTCGTATAAACCTCTGCCACAGTTAAATAAGACCAACAAGAAGACCCCATCTTATGAATGTAATTTCTAAAATACATTTTAAAGATTTATTTATTTTTATTTTGTGCATATGGGTGTTTTCCCTGCATGTACAAATGCGCACCATATGTGTACAGTGCCAGTAGCAGCCAGGAGAGGGTGTCAGATGCCCTGGAACCAGAGTTAACAAATGGTTGTGAGCTACCACACTGGTCCTGGAAAAACAACCTGGGTCATCCAGAGGAGCAACACATGCTCTTAACTACTGAGTCATCTACCCAGCCTTTCGCAATTTTAAACACTGAAACATAATTCCTTATTTAAACTATACGTTATGATTTCACTTCTAATGCATATGAAAATAATATATATAAAAACACATAAAAGACGTAAAAACAACGGTGTTCGTTACTGTTCTTGTGATTGAAACTAAATACCTGACAAAAACCAATGTAAGGGTGGAGATGTTCACTCTGGCTCATGGTTTGAGGGCACACAGTCCATCAGTGAGGATGCTGCAGCAGTACAACGTGCCATGGTGGAGATGTTTACTCTGGCTCATGGTTTGAGGGTGCACAGTCCATCACAGTGAGGATGGTTTATCGGTATGATAATAGGTCTAGCCACGGCTGTGGGAAGTGGGAGAACTGCTTGCTCATAGCCCTGCAGACCATCAGACATACATAGAACAGAAAATGGGGCTGGGCCATATACCCAGAGATCTTTTCTTCCAGCTAAATGCACCTCCCCAAACTCCACAACTTCTTCCAAACAGCACTACTGTGGGAGACCACGTGTTCACGCACACAAATCTATAGGGGACATTTCTCACTCAAACCATAACAGATTTTTGTATGTTTGTATGTCAGGATGGTAGATGGGTGTAATAAATATTGTCACTACTTTTAAGATATGGTATTCAAATAGAAACTTAAGCTGGCCTTCTGACTAACAACCTCATGTCCATCCATTTCCCTTGGTCACTTTCGCTCTCTTAAGACTATTTACACTGAGAATACAGGACTGAGTATCATATTGGTGGCTTTTCTGTACTCATCCTACGTCTCATTGGCTTATAGCCCTCTTACATTACATTGGATAATACCTCTAAGCTTTAAAATACTGTTTTTATTTGATGATTTCTTTTCTAATTTGTGTGTGTGTGTGTGTGTGTGTGTTTGAATTTAGCCATGATCCTGCCATGGTGTGCATGCAGAGGTCAGAGGATGACTTGCAGGAATTGGTTCTCTCTTTACACTGTGGGCTCCAGAATCAAACCCAAGCCGTGGAGCTTGTGCAGCAAGAATTCTTATCCACTGAGCCATCTCACTGGCCCCGAAGAACTCTCTTTTGAAAAGTTTCATAGTCAGTGCTGCATTGCTATGAAGAGACGCCATGACTATGGCAACTCCTATAAAAGAAAGAATTTAATTGGGGCTGGCTTACATTCAGAAGTGTTGCCCATTATCAGCAGGACAGGAAGCCCAGTGGCACTTGGGCAGACATGATACAGAAGTGTCTGAGAATTCTACATCTGGATCAGCAGGCTGTAGGGAGAGAGAGGGGGAAGAGGAGAGAGAAGGGGAAGGGAAGGAGGGAGAGAGGAAGGGAGGGAGGAGGGAAGGGGGGAGAGAGAGCACCTGACTTGAGCATTTGAAACCTCAAAGCCCACCTGCAGTGATACCTACTCCAACAAGGCCACACCTTCTAACAGTGCCACTCCCTGGTGACCAAATATTCAAATCCATGAACCTTTGGGAGCCATGCTTATTCAAACCATCACAAAAAGCCATCACCAGCCACGAGTGGTTGCACTTGCCTTTAATGCCAGCACTGTGGGTTTGAGGCCAGCCTGGTTTACAAAAGGAGTCCAGGACAGGCAAGGATACACAGAGAAACTGTGTCTCAAAAAAGCCAGCCATCACCTTTTTTTTTTCTTTTTTTTCTTCTTCTAAAATTGGGGTTCATAGTAAAGAAGCAATAGCTTATTTATTGTGTGGTTTCAGAAAGAAACAAAAACAAAACAGCTTGTTCATTTCTCTAAGTCCTGACTTTAAATCTGGATTTGTTTCATTAAGCAACTCCTGAAAACTGAGTTCCATGCACTGTCTGTTCAGGGGCCAGTGTCCCCAGCACCCAAGCACAAGGCTAACAGGTGGATGAAGAGCATTCACGAACCACATTACTAGAAAAAAAAATTATCATGTGGCCTGGCACTATCCTTTGTTTTCCATTAAGTAATGCCATAAAATAAATCTGAAATATGAGTTCCAGTTTTTTAATATCAACAGTAGGAACTTCAAAAAGGAAAGTATTTTTGAAATTGAGTCCTTTCTTTTTAATTGAATGAATAGACTGTACATTTCAAAGGTGTCCAAAGAAAGAAGAGATAGCTATGAACTAAATTGTTTGGGTATGGCTCTATGAGTCACTGGGATCCTAGAAACATCTATGGTTTTGTAAAGATGGGCTGTTAAGTGTCTCTGACAAATATATAAATCTTCATATGTATATGACACATAAATGAATCTATAACATGGAATTTGTGTAATTCATAGTCTGTTAAAACCTCTTCACAGGCTGGATGTGGTGCCCTAGGCCTTAAATCCCAGCACACAGGAGACTAAGGGAGAGGGATTGGGAGTTCAAGGCTGGCCTGTCCTATATAGCGAGACTTTGACTCAAAATTAGAAGGAGATAGATAGTGGAATAGAATAATGGAAGGACAGATGGACAGATGGACAGACAGACAGAGCAAGAAGAAGATGGCTAGAGGCAGACAAGAACAGTGGAATAGGAAGGGTATTTTCTATCTGTGCACAGCATAGTGGCACAGTAGGGTAAGTATGGGTAACAATTTCTTGAATATTCCAAAATAGCTAGTGAAGAGACTTGAATGTTTCCAACTTAAAAAAAAAATGGTGTATGTCTGTGGTGACACATACAACAGTCATCCTGATATGTCTGACCATTACACATGCATGACCTGCCATGCCAGATTTTACTTCCTAAACACATATGACTATGTGCAGGTTGAAGACTTCCTTCCTTCCATATTTTGAGATAAGATCTTACTTTGGAGTCCTTGTGACAATCACCCTGTCTCTACATCCTGAATTCTGGAATTATAAGCATGCAGTGCCACTCCTGGTTTCTAAAAAGTATTCTTTGAAACCTAGCCGGAGGTCCCAAGTTCAGAAGCCCTGCTCACAAGGCAAATGGAAAGTGTCATTTTGAGCCCGAGGATCCAGCCCTCTTCTGCCCCTCACTTTCCCGGAACCTAGCCATTTGTGAGTGGATAGAGCCATCAAAGTGATGACACAGAATCATCACAGTAGGAAGTAGGGAGGCTGTCCTGTGATACCTGATCATTCCGTATGACAAACCAAGTAACCGAGTGATCTGGAGCGAAAGGAGGGCCGAGTCTGCAGATGGTGGTGAAGGGCACTGGGTGGTAGCGGCGATGTGGAAGTGACATGACCCCAGCAATACTTCACAGTTGCTCCCGTGAGTGAGGTCTTAGCCTAGCTTCTCAGTGTCACTCAACATCACATTGTGGACAACAGCCAATTGTTGGGAGACTGAGGTGGGGATTATTGTAGGCCAGAAGGTTAAGGAAAACCTGAACATTTTTGAAGAACCCTACCCCCTACACACACACACACACACACACACACACACACACACACACACACACACATACATAACTACATGACAAAAATGTCTGTTTTAACTTTTTCTCTGGTCTTAATTTCTTTGGCACAGATTCCCAAGACTCCTCTTTCATAGGACAAGATGCAAGAGTTTCTCTCCTTGAGAAGAACTCTCCACAGTCAGAGCTGTTAACTTCTGCTGAGGGCACCTGGGTTTTGTACCAATAAGGAGAGACTTAGCAGCTCCTCTCTCAGTACCCCCTGTTGTGGAGAGCCACAGATAGCAGCGCCCCCTGCTGCTTCCCTGGCACAATGCGCCCCTTATGCGCATGCGCAATGCGCCCTTGAGTGAGCCCCTTATGCGCAAGCCTGAAGGCATAGCATGAGGTGGCGTGATCCAAACACACCAACCAAGAGCGACAACGTGGCAGTCTCTGATAGGACCAGGCACACTATAAAGGTTCTGTGGGCGCTTTTCCAGAGGTCAGTCCGGTAGTCAAAGTTCCTGAATAAACTGCTGCAAGAAGTGTTCCTGGTGTTGATGTCTTTCCTGCTGGTCGGGGGCGGCATCGACATTTTGGTGGCCTGTACGGGGAATCTCAGAACTTGCAGAAACCAGGGCAGCTAGCTGGTAAGTTCCCGGTCAGTGGGACATAACTGTTAAGTTCTCAGGCTTTGAGACAATAAAGTTCCGGGACTCAGACAAAATGGGGAATTATATTTTGGGGAAAGTGAAAGAGGAACGGTTTGAAGGGGACGATTCTGGCCCCGAGGACGAAGAATTAGAGGAGTTGGCTGAACGGCTAGATAGCATTATTATACCAAAAAAGAAGGAGACCAAGATTACGCAGCCTTCAGCTCCTGAACTAGAGCCACCTAAATCTCCAGGCGGAATAAGACCCCCGCACCATATACCAGGGGGAGGTAGGTCTACCTGTCCGGAGGTATGAAGGCAATTTTAGTTGCAAAATGTCCCTCATTGTTACCCAGTTTTTCAGAATGCACAAGGGAATCGTTATCACGAACCCTTGGATTTTAAAAGTGTCCAAAGACTGGCTGAGACCCTGTCTCTCCTTAGCTCATGAACTCCAGAGGACTCTGCCCACTGTCACTACCATTTTCACTGCCCTGCTGATCCCTGGGTTTAGAGTTGACCACTTTGCATTCTTGAGTTCTGCTTTCTATTGCTGTGAAGAGACATCATGACCAAGACAACTGATGAGAACGGCATTTAATTGGGCACTTGCTTACAGTTTCAGAGGGTTAGTCCATATCAGCATGACTGGAAGCATGGTGGCAGGCAGGCAGGCATGGCAGGCAGGCAGGGCACTGGAGCACTAGCTAAGAGCTTACATCCTAATCACAAACAGCAAGCAGACAGAAAGCATAATCATGGGCCTGGCATGGGTTTTTGAAATCTCAAAGCCCTCTCCCGGTGACACACCTTCTCTGACAAGGCCACACCTCCTGATCTTTCCCAAGCAGTTCCACCAACTGGAGGATCAAGCATTCAAGCCTCTGGACCTATGGGAGCCATTCTCATTCAAACCACCACTTTATCTTTGTACGGAAACTATCATCTTGATGCACAATGTATCTGCACAATGTATCTGTGTATCTGTACTGTATAGATCTGTACTGAATAGAAACAGACACTTCCCCTTCCATCATTATTCTCTAAACAACATAGTATAGAAACTGTTGCAGCTTTAGTTACTGTATGAAGTATTTCAAGCAATCTAGGGATTATTAAAGTATACAAAAGTAATCAACATACAAGTATTATGCAATTTTATATACTCAGGGATCTGAATATAGTCCAGGGTCTTAGAGCAAATATCCCACAGATACTACATCATCTTAATGAAAGGGAGATATGGCAATTTTATTTCCAGATTAACTGTGTATGTATTTGGGGGGGGGGCTGGGCAGGGCGTTGTTCATGTAGAGACCAGAGGACAGCTCAGATGTCATTCGTTCCTCAAGAGACATCTTCCAGTTTACTCTCTTTCTTTCTTTCCTGCCATTGTTGAGACAAGGCCTCTCTCATGGGCCAGGATCTTAACAAGTAGAGTAAGGCAATTGGCCAGCAAGCCCCCAAGCATCTGCCTGACGCTGCCCCCACAGTTTGGGATTGCAAGCAGATGTCAGCACACCCAGCTCTTTTACATGGATTCGGAGGCTTCAGCTCAGACCCTCATGCTTGCCAGCCCAGCCATTTACCAATGGAACCGTCTCCTCAGCCCTAACTCTTGATAACACAGAGAGGAAACTAGCGGGAGCTGCTGAGGCACCCAATTTTGCAGTGACCTCTTGTGATATGCTATGATGAATGGTAACTTTCCTTCTTTCCTATTTCTATCAGGTGGAATGATTAGAAGAAATTGCATGCAGGCTTCTGGGTCCCATTGTTCTATGATCTTAAGCAAGTAGCCAACGCTGTCTGCGACGAGCTCTCCACTCGCAGATCGGCGGTAGTAACAGCACACAAGTCACAAGGCTGCTGGGTTGATGGATATAGAACACCTACAACAGGTGGTGGCGACGGCACATGGTAGTCACTTAATACATCTGATCCGTTACAGTTCTCTCTTGGTGTCCCGGGGCCTTTGCATGACCCTCACCCTGGATGTTCAGTTCCTTACTATGAAATGGCGCAGCATTTGCTTATAACTTACGCTGTCCCCTAGTGTGCTTTGATTGCTTCTAGTGCGTGGTCAGTGAAAATATCACAGAAATAGTTGCCATTACTGTATTGCTTAGAGGTTAATGATATGAATAAAAATTGTGCATGTCCCCTACACACTTTGTTTTCAGATATCGTAAATCTGAGGTTAGGAAGATCCTGGAATATGGAAGCTGTGCAGGTGGAAAGCCAATGGCATTGGTATGCGGCCTGCTTACAGTTTTGCATCCTGGGTACCCGAGATGTGAGGAGCACAGTATAGCATCAACTATTTGTAGAACAAATGTTCTCGAGTCATCTGCTGGTATAAATGCCTACTGGGAATTTTCCACTGGGAATTTTTTAAAAAATAAAGTACAAAGTCCTCCAGTACACTGGCAACATGCTCTTTCCATCTTTTGACTCTAGAAAAGGCATGTTAGTGGAAAGATGACGTCATCTTCTTGGCCTCCTTGGGACCAGGAAAAGCCTTGGGGAAGAACACTGTGTTTATTGCGTGTTATTTGCCGAGGAGTGACCCTACGAGTGGTGCAAGAGAGATTGCGATCAGACACCCAGGGCCAGTGACCCACTCTCAGTGATCTCAATAGCCATGAGGGTGGAACAGGATTCACAGACTGATCTGGTCACCTAGAATAGATTCATTTTGGGAGACTCTGGAATCCAGGGCCCGCTCTGTCTCCACGGGCCAGCACAACTGCCGCCTCGCCTAGCTGACAGCATTTAAAGAGCCTCACTTGCTCTCACCTAATACACCCTTACAAGGGGGAGAATGTCTCACTAAGCAAGCTCAGCAGTGGTTAGCATCCTACAGATCAGTCAGACACACAGGTGCTTTGGAACCTGCCAGAGCCGAATGTACCCGCCTTCCAAGATGTGTAGATGGACCTAATACTGGGTGTCAGAGTTATTAAAATATGGGAAATGATGACATGAGGGAGAGCTGAGTGCCCTAGCCATCTGGACTGGGATCAGTGACCTTACAAAGAGATTGAGGGTGGGAGAGTCAGAGATGCCTCAACAGATAAAGGTGCTTTCTGCTAAGTCTGTTACTCTGAGCTCCATCCCTGGGCCCTACATGATGGACAAAGAAAACCAATTCCTTCAAGCTGTCTTCTGACTTCCGGCAAAGGCATACAAAATAAATAAATGTAATAACATTTAAAAAAATAAAAGAGGCTGTGAGGAGCACCCATCCCTTTTGCCCCTGAACCATGAGTAGGCACACCGTTGTCCCCTTTGTACCCCTCTGCCTTCCACTGCGTGAGCAAGAGTGCCAGCTTGGAAGTCCAGGCTGGTCCTGACTCAACCCTCAGGGACCATTGTCTCTTCAGTTCTCGCTTCTATCTGAAAACCCTGCTTTTGTTTCTGCTAGCAAACAGCCCTGATGCCCTGGACCAGCAGCAGCCTGCTGTCATCTATGCCTCCAGGAGTTCTGTGCATGCTTAGGACATTTCTCCTCATATTCCTCACACCAGGGTTACTCCCACATTCTCCCGTCTTTCTATTGTATTATAAATTCAATGACAGAATTCATGTGTAATTCCATCTTATACACCACAGTGCATCGTATTCTAAAGTAAAATTCTGCTGTCAGGCCTCTGCGTTGATGGGGTTTACATCTGTGGATTCAGCTAATTGTGTATTGGAAATATTAGGGGTGGGGTTGAACAGGCTTCAGTCATTCTTGTCTTTGACCCTCCCCCCAAACAATACATTGTAGTGCACTATTTACGTGGCATCTGTTGTACTGGGTGCTGTAAGTTGTCTGGACATGAATGGCAGGCAAGAAGATTGCAGCAGAGTGCAAACACTGTGCCATTTTACACAACAGTCCTACACATCTGCAGATCTTGATAACTGCAGCAGGTTCCGGGACCAATTCCCCCAGACACCCAAGGATAGCTGGATGAAGGGAAAAGAAGCATTCTGTAAATAACTGTGGAAGTTGGCGCTCTGAAAAAAATAACCATAGGTATGATGCTTGCCTGTAATCTCAGCATTTAGGAGGCGGAGGCAGGAGGATTGCCATGAGTTTAGGGACTGAGAGTTGTATGCAGCAAGACCTTGTCTCAAAAACCCAGTATGTTTGTGTGTGCGTGTGCGTGTGTGTGTGTGTGTGTGTGTGTGTGTGTGTGTGTGCATTCAAGTACGTGTGTCTGAATGAATAATAAGTAGCCATGTTAGAATTGTTATACTTTCTGCATTCCTGAAACACAAATGCTCTAAACGCACCTATAACCTATTCGTCTATCCATTCACTCACACATTCATTTGTTATTCAGTACAGATGTGTTGCCTGCAACCCTAGGCGAGGCACACAGGAGGGAGCGGCTCTAGCTCTGACTTCAGCAGTGGTCCACATTCCTAGGTCAGTGATTATATCACTTTGTTTCCCTTCACTCCAGACAAGAGAGCCTGAAGAGGTGCCTGCCCCAGAACACCGTTGCTGGCCAAGAATAAAGTGAGCTAGGAAGGCCTTCATGGTTGTGGGGTGGTTTTTTTGTTTTGTTTTGGTTTTGGTTTTGTTTTTTTTGTTTTTTGATAATGCATAGAGCTGAATTAAATGTGATTTTTAACATTGACAGACATGGTAGTTTGAATGTAATTGGCCCCCATAGACCCACAGGGAGAGGCACTATTAGGAGGTGTGGCCTTGTTGGAGTAGGCGTGGCCTTGCTGGAGGAGGCGTGTCACTGTGGGGGGGGGGGGGCTTTGAGGTCTCAAATGCTCAAACTAAGGCCTGTGCTGCCTGCAGGTCAGGATGCAGAACTCTCAGTCGGCCTGCATGCCGCCATGCTTCCCGCCGTGATGATACTGGACTAAACCTCTGAAACTGTAAGGCAGCCCCAGTGCACCACCATGCCCGGCTAACCATGGCAACTTTTATAAAAGAAAACGTTAGCCTGGCACAGTGATAAATGCCTGGTCTACAGAATGAGTCCAGGACAGCCAAGGCTACACAGAAGAGCCCTGTCTTGAAAAAGAAAAAAGTTGCCATGGTCATGCTATCTCATCCCAGCAATTAAACCCTAAGTGAGACAACAGAGAGCACTGACTTTCCTAGATTGCCCTTTGCCACACTGTTCTGAATGTTGGTTTTAAGAAGAGCTGTAAGACCAGGCACGGTGGTGCACATCTTTAATCCCAGCACTCAGGAGGCAGAGGCAGGAGGAAGTCTGTGAGTTCAAGGACAGCCTGGTGTACACAGCAAGTCCCAGGCTAGCAAAACACTCTCTCAAAAAACTAGACAAAAAAGAACATGCGCCATTACATTTCTCCTTCCCCTACCCTGCTCCTTTCTGTCATCTGCAATTTCCCCCTTAGCATTCGTTCAATGAAGAACATCACGTCCAGTATTCCAGACTGAAATAACCTCCAATGACAATCGAAAATCAATGCTCTCTGTGTAATTATGCTAACCGGAGAGAAAAGCGTCCAGCATTGTAAGCATAGACCATACATACAGAAGAAGGAGCAGTGTCTACAAGTAAACAATTGCAGAAGCAGCTTGGCCAGAGGTCTATTTGTTTCTAAATAATGAAATTACTTTTAAAAGTTTCTGTATATAAATTACTTCTGAATAACATTTTTAGGGAGCATTAATTGCCTTGGATCTACAATCTATCTACACCTATCTTTCTAGATAGATGTGACCCCACTCCTTTATCCAAGTTGGAGAACATTTGAGTTTGCCCCATTATCCCTTTTTGGGTGAGTCACTGTGCCTCCCCAGTCAAGAGCCACCAGACCTTTCCAGACCTCTTTGCAAACCTGCAGGAGGAGGCTAAGGTATTTCCTGCTTGCACCGGCGGCGATCGCCCCTGCCCTTCCCATCTCTCTTCTCCCACGGCCCATCTGCGCCTCCTCTCTGCTCCCTTCATTGCCACCCCCGCCCTCGGCTGAGTGCTCCCGGCCCCTCCCGCGCGTGTCTGTATTTGGAGCTGCCGGAAGCCGCGGGCGACTCTCCCCGAGAGCAGCGTGACCGACTCGGGCTCCCGTGCAGGGGGGGAGGCGGAGGAGCGTCGGGCCTGCGGGAGGAGGGCGCAAGTGGCCGGAGCCGGCTGTGCATCACCGAAGTCAAGACCTGGGCTCCGCAGCAGGTCAGGCTGGAGCGCGGGGGGCCAGGGAGAATGGGGGGCTTGGCTGAGCGCCGGGCGCTCGCAAGTTGCGCGCCCCGGGTGGGGTGGGAGATGGCCAGGACTCGGGGAAGAAAGGGGACACCGATTCAGGGATCTGAGGCCACCCAGATATGAGGACAAGGGAAGTGAGGACCAGGGATGTGAGGACTTGGGATGTGGGGATTCCGGTGCTAGGACGGTCCTCATCTGGGTCAGCGAAACCTAGCGCCCCAGCTGCTCTGCCACTGAGGACCGCGAGTTCCGGGCTGGAGAGCCATCCGAGGGCCTGCCTGCCGACAGCCACCTCACCCTGGCCCAGTCTAACTTTGAGGGGTCTCCACTGCTCTGCTCTTAGCCTCCCAAGGGTTCCTGGTGGGTGTCATTGAAATGGATCTTGCCAATACTACCTCTGTCAGAACGTGCTGGAAGGCTGGAAGAAAAGGGACCTGGTTTCTCTGCAGAATCTGACTTGAGGCCATGAGTCACTTCTAAAATATGCAAACGCAACTGAGGCTTTGAAGGGACCGCTCTGAAAATGGTACCCCGCAGCTGCTCTCTGACTGCCCCTTAGGAGCTTGTTTGTGACATCAGCAACCTTTTCATCACCTTTAGGCTGAAGGTCCCCCATGCACAGGAGAATATTTATTCTCATCAGCACCACAAAGAGGCTGTGCATTTTGTAATATCGGAATCCATCTGTTATTTAAGTGACCCTGTATTTTTAGGACGTTCAAGACGTTCATTTAGAATTAGGTTCCAGAAAGACCGAGAGGAAGTGAAGATTGAGCAGCCAAGACCCGAGTCTTTGCGTACATAGTCGGTAGAATGTAGAAACCCAATAAACTTGGAATGAAACTTAGTTTATCATAACTGCTTAGAGAGACTGACAGGGGGAGTGGGAGGGAGCAGACAGACAGACAGAGGGACAGAAACAGAGACACAGGTGAACTAGCGCTGTACATTTACCACCTGCTTGTGCTGGTTTCATTTGCTTTTTGGCTGTTTGATTTGCTGGTAGACAGGACCTCACTATGGAACTCCAACCCAACCTCACACTCACAATCCTCATGCCTCAGTCTTCTGAGTGCTGAGTTACTGGTGCGCACTTCCACACTGTCTTTGAATCTCAGGGATTTGTCTCTGAAGCCTTGCTGACACAGCTGGACCACTTTCTGTAAGGTTGCAGAGGTACCATCTTTGGAGTGATTTCTGTTTGCTGAGGTTTCAGTTAGACCACAAGCCTGCTGAGGGGAGGGGGGACGGGTTGGGTAGTTCGATGGTGTTGCATGGCTCTGGGCTGAGAGCACATTAGAAGCAGATACTGAAAGCTGGCAGAAATAATCCAACCAATAGCTTGCAGCTAGAGCATCCTTTCTTGACAAGACTGCACTATTTTTTTTTTCCTTCAAGAAAAGACTTATTACTCCACGAATCCTCAAGTCTGAAAATCTGCAATAAAGTTAGGATCAAGTGATAATACAAGGATGAAGAGAAAAAAAAAAGGCTGATTGTGAGAAACGACAACACTGATGAACCAACTGGTCTTGCAATCAGGAAATAGGTTTTTCTGTTGGTCCTTGAGACAAGACATTGTTTGGCTTGTTGGTGTGCATGGCTCGCTACTTCCTGGCTAAAAGGCGAGATGGTAAATAAGAGACTCCCCAGGCTGGCTGGTAACCATTCAGCTTGGCTGTTGTAAGTCGAAAGCGGCCAAGGAGAAGATGCAGAGGAGTGCTCCCTCCGAGTTTCGTTGTATTAACGCATATGAAGTGTAAAGTTTAGTTCATTTCTGCCAGTAACAATTTACCCGTTGTAACACACACTCGCACACACACACACACATGCACACACACATCACCCACATACACTTAGTTTAGAGGAAGAAGGATGAAGGAAAGAGGAAAGCAGTAGTTTTGGGTTTTGCTTGTTTGTCCCTCTGACAGTAGAGCGCCTCTTCCCACCTTGGCCTTGTGCCTCAGTGGCTAGATTCTCCAACTGCTTGAATTCTGCAGGAATTAAATACTCACAAGACCAACATTAGCTTGCTTTAGACATGATGGTGTTTTATTTTGTTTTGAATATCTCCTAACATATCCTTATTATGAGGTTAAATTAATCAGTTATGCATGATGTTGAGTCTATGTAAGTCATGACCATTTTATTTGAAGCAGCAACTGTCAACATCTTGCCAAGTTTAGAAGTGGGGCTTGAGAACAAGAGAATTGTGAGAATTATAATTCTCAAAGTGTATAAAATATATATATAAGATCATATATGTGATAAGGGATTCAGATCCACAATATATAAACAGCCTTTCTAATTTACTAATAAAAATATGGTCTGGTATCAAAACATGCCAATTAAGACAGATAAATGTCCATTAAAGCCATAAAAAGATGCCTAACATCCTTATCCATCAGGCAATGGCAAATCAAACCCACAATGAGATATCATACCATACTCATTAGTGTGAGTATAATTAAAAAATCAGATAATCCCAAGTGTTGGTGAGAGTGTGGAGACATTGCAGCCCTCAAAAACTGCTGATGGGAATATAACATGATGTGTTTAATTTGAAAGACCGTGGTCCCTTGAGTTAAACACAGAGTTACTGTATGACCTAGCAGTTCCACTGTAAGTCAATATTCAAGAGAAATGTAAACACAGCCATGGAAAAAGAAACCTATACAAGGGCTGACAGTGTAGCTCAGTGGAAGAACATTCCTATATCATGAGCAAGGCCTCTGGGTCAAATCTCAGTGCTGCATACAAAAATAACATTTAAAAAGGAACAACAAAAACTATGCATAGAGGTCCATAGATGCACCAATGGTGACAACTCTGAGGTAGAAACAACAAATGTCCGTCTACTGATGGGTAGGAAAATCTGATGGATCCGTGAGATGGGATATTATTAAAATGGAAGGCAGAGCTGGGGATGGTTCAGTGCCTGCTGCTCAGTCAGTCATGAAGAGCTGGGTGCAGTGGCAGCTCCTGTAATTCAGCACTGGGGTGCAGATTCAGTGAGAGCCCTCTCTCTAAAGATAAGCTGGAGAGTGACTGAAAAAGACATCTGAGGTTGACCTCTGACCTCCACACACATTCCCATATGGGTGTGCATGCAGAAAGGGGTGTGGTGCTGTAACAACGCCACATGTGTAAACTTTGATAGCACCCTGTTAAGTGAACAAAGCCAGCCACCAAAGACCACATACTGCGTGAATCCACTTGTGGGAAAATGTTTCCAAGAAAGCTTTATCAAAAGAGCAGTTATTGCTTAGGACAGGGGAGGTAAAAAGGATATGGATTTCTTTCTTCAATTTTATTTTATTATTTTGTTTTGAGGCAGGGTTTCTCGGTGTAGCCCTAACTGTCCTGGAACTTGCTCCATAGACCAGGCTAGCCTTCAACTCAGAGATCCACCTGCCTCTGCCTCTCATGCTGGGATAAAAGGTGTGGGCCACCACCACCCAGCTTCTTTGTTTATTTTTAAATATAATATTTTTATTACTTTTCTAAGAATTTCATATAGGTATACATTTTACCACATTCACCTCCCACTCCTGCCCCTAACTTCTCACCTCCCCACCCTCCACCCTTTACCAACGTTGTCTTTTTTCTTTATAGCCCATGAATTCCAATTGTATTGTCCATTTACTCATGGGAGTAGCGCCATCCACGGAGTGTTGTCAGCTGACCAGAGCCCTTATCCTTAAAGGAAGCTAACTCTCCCTCCCTTAGAAGCCATCTACTATCAATAAAGCTCCTCACTTAGGAATAGGGGCTCATGAGCGCCCAGCCCCCACCATGCTAGCATGAAGACTGTCTTGATCTTGTACGGAGGGTCTCGTACAACATCCATGGCTGCTGTGAGTTCCTGGGTACAGCCGTCCTATCGTGTCCAGAAGGCTCTGTTTCACCACAGCCCCCACGCCCCACCCCCACGGCCATGTTTACCTTTCACAATCTTCCTCCCCCGTTTTCTCCACAGCCACTGAGCTCTTTCTGAGCTCAGTTCTATACAAGAAAGTGATTGGTTTGGACCCTTTTCAGTGTGAGTCTATGTCGTATCTCAAACAGAGTGCTAAGGAGAACAGAGGGCAGAGGTTAGAGAACAAGACTGTCGCCCTTTGGCTTCCTGGCCTATGCTGCTTCCCAGGTGTCCCCCCCCCTCACCCCCCCATCCCCAACCTTGAATTTTGTGTTAATCATCATGATTTAACCATTAAACAATTTTATAGCATGTGCATGAGATCTGAAATGACTGCCATTTAGATCTTTTTAGCTTTTCATATATTTTTTAAAGGTATATGTAATCTCACATTTTTTTTCCCTCTGTCACTTTTTGTTCATTTGGTTCATTGGGTTTTTGTTTTGTTCGTTTGGTTTTTTTTTTATATTTGTTTGTTTTCTGAGATGGCATCTCAGGTAGCCTAAGGTGGCCTTGCGCTACCTATTGAGTTGAACTTGGCCTTGAACTTGTGATCTTTCTGACTCTGTCTCCCATGTCCTGGGTGTGCAGGTATGTGCGACCATGCCCTGCTAAATCTCATTTTCTTAAAGCTCACCATTGCACTTTAAACAAAGAATAGCCTGTGTTGTCACATGGAGCTGTGTTATAAGCTTTGACAAATGTTCCCTAAATACTATGGCCCTTCTCCAGCCTGCAGGCAGATAGGCTGTTTCCCATGGTGTCCCTTTACCAAGAATGCTGCTTTGAAGACCTTTCCCATGTGTCTGAAGAGTGACTGTGTACAGTGTGTGTGTGTGTGTGTGTGTATGCATGTGTATACATATGTATACATGTGTATAATGGGGTACATGTCCACATATGTGTGCAAATATGAAAAACAAAAAACAACCTCAGATATTGTTCCGGAAGCACCGTTCATCTTTGGTTTAAGGCAGGGTCTCTCGTTGGCCTGAAACTTACCCACTAGGTTAGGCTGGCTGGTCCCAGAGCGTCAGGGACCCACCTGTCTCTGCCTTGCCAACTCTGAGATTACCAGTACCTGGAGCATGTTTGGGCTTTTTGATATAGGTTCTGGACATCCTTGGGCTCAGGTTCTCGTGCTTGCAAGGCAAGCACTCTGTTGACTGAGTCTTCTCCCCAGCCCCGTGCTACAGATTTTAGTGACAGGTCCACAGACACGTACGCCCCACTTATTCATGCCCCCAGCCCAAGCTAACACGATGACATCCGAGGCCCTGACTTTCAGGCTACTTAGAGCCTAATTGTAACACCTGTTTCCTGAAGTATGGAAACACCAAACTTCACAAGCGGTGGTGAAGGAGACGGCTGGTGCATGAAGTGCATCAAGTAAATGCGGTCCCATGAGACAGGCCTTTTGTTCTGTGATTTTACACCTAGAGGAGTCTTGCTTTTATTTGCCTTTATAAATAGTTCTCTCACTTGGGAAAAGAATAGCTTCTTTCACTAAGAAATTATTTGACAGACTTTTACCCCTGTTTTCAATATTCAACCCTACAGAGGAGGAGGCATGAGCATTGTGGGACGCAGAAGGAGAGCCTTTGCTTATTAGGAACACCTGTTCATAATAACCACCTACTAGACAGGTGCGCTGGTACAAGTCTATAATCCCAGCACCTGGGGAGGCAGAGGGAGGCAGATTGCTGTGAGTACAAGGCCAGCCTGGTCTACAACTTGAGTTCAGGACAGCCAAGACTACACAGATAAACCCTGTCTCAAAAAGACAAACAAACAAAACAAAACAAAATAAAAAAACCAAAAAACAATAACCAAAAAAAAAAAATTTAGCTAGCTACTAACTAGACATCCATCCATCTGCCCTGGCTTCTTGCTGACCTCTCAAACAAGTGGAGAAGGAGAGCATGGTCAAAGTTTTTAATTTTTCATACCTGCCCACTGGCTAGATAAGTCAAGGAGGCACTGGGGCTCCTGTTGGCCTCCAGCTGGTCAGAATTTAAAGTCCACGCTGCAATCAAGCAGCAGGAGTGTCAAATTCTCTCTTAATTCGGAGAGAAAATAACCCCTTTGTTACTTTGTGTCACATGTGGAAACCCAGAGAGATTCTGGGACTCGCTGGATATGTGTATGTTCTGCTTTGAGTGACAGCTGTGCGATAGGAGCTGTCACCCGGGGCCAAGAATGAGTACCACTGAGTAGAAGCTGTTATCTAAGCTGTGCGTGCACATCTCGAAGGATCTATACTGGGGACGGCATCCCAATTTCCTATCTTGTTTTCTGTTCGGTGTCTATTCACAGTAGACCCTCTGGTTCTTATGTGATAAACCCCTTTTCCCTCTTTAGCAACAAGAATCAGTCAAACTGGGCCACACCAAGAAAACTGGCTGTCTGGTTCCCCTGTCTCACTGCTGTAATAAAATGCCCGAATAACATAACTTAAGGAAAGGTTTATTTGGGCCACAGTGTGAGGGGGCAGTCTATCGTGGTGGGGATGGCATGTCGGGGAGGAGCAGGGGGCAGATGGTCACACTGAGTGCTCAACTGGGAGGCAGGGAGAGTTTGATTAATGCTGGTCCTCAGCTGGCTTTCTTTCGCTGCCTTGGTGGTACCATCCACAGCGAGGGTGAGTCTTTCTTCCTCGGTTAACCCAATCTAGAAACTCCTTCAGAGACCTAACAGAGATTTGTCTCCCGGGTGATGCCGCACCCCGTCAGACTGGCACCCACTCAGTAGTCACCATTGCACAGGCCAATCCCACTTTCCAGGACCAAGTTAAACGGGGCTTTCTGATTGACCAGCATGCGCTTTAGCCTGATTCATCTCTACACCTGAAGCTCACCAGAGTGTGGAATCTCAGGTTGGAAATCATTGTATTTGTCCATGAAAAGCCATGTGTTGAGTTGCTTGGCCTGTAGTTACTTGTATTTGGAATGGAACCTTTGGGAGGTGATGGATACCTCAGGGATACCCAGAGTTCCTGTTTTGGACAGCCCTTCACTTCCTGCATTCTTTCTACCTTCAGACTGGCCTCATGACTAGGACGCTGATTCCTCCAATGTCTTTCTGAAGGGTGAGTGAGTGAGTGATTATCTAGTTAAACCTCTTTAATAATTGACAGTGTTTAGAATAGGCTTGCTAAAGCAAAAACCCTCAGATAGTGTAGGCTTGGGGGTGGTTTTCCACGCATTTTGTATCACTATTACAAAATACCTGAGGGTGGCTGAGTAAGTAACAAAGAAAAGAGATTATTTAGTCTCATAGATCTAGTTACAGGGAACTTTAGGACCAAGTGGTCGCACCTGGCAGGGACCTCATGCTGTGTCAGTGACTAACATAGAAATGGACCACCGGGGTGGGAGGGCATGGGGGGGTGGGAGTGTCGGGGTGGGTGGCTAAGCATGTGAGGTAGCCTGCCTTCCTCACAGCCTACTCCTGTAGTGACTAACCTTGTCCCTCAAGACTTAATCCAAACTCTCATAAAAGTATATGTTCTTCATGAGTGTGCCCCATACCCTGCCCTTCAGTTGTGAGGGTGCCTCATGTCTGTAATCAATAATTACATGTTCTACTACTACCTTTTATTCTCCAGGTTACTTTTCGTATCCACAAAGATTTAAAAACAGCCTAACAAAAAGTAGTAAGTGGCTAAAGTAACCCAGAAGGAATAATATTTATGCTACTTGCTAGATTTATGCATCCCTATCTATCCTGACACTGAGGATTCAAAGATTTTTGATATTTTACCACATTTCTAATGATTCCTAAGAGAGGTTTTGAGTGACATTTCTGTAACAACATTTTTCATCTGTTTCCATCGCTTTAAGTATTACATTAATGTAAAAACAAACAAAATTGCTGCTTGAGATTTCTCACTTTAATAATATGTATACTTGTCCACATTCATGAAATAAATACTAAGACTGATCAAAAGAAAGGGATTTCCGATGAAATACTTTTGACTTATATTTAGTAATTATGTGTTAAAATTTGTAGTGTTTGTTTTTTTACAATTTTTTTTGAGAAGTTGGATTGTAGGAATCATACTAGAGATAATGATGCCACATAATAGAGACAATGATGTCATAATAGTGACAATAATGTCACATAATAGTGACGATGCTGTCGCATATAGCAGCAATAATGTCACATAATAGCAACAACGATGTCACACAATAGAGACAATCATGTCACATAATAGTGACAATGATGTCACACAATAGAGATAATGATGCCACATAACAGCAACAATGATGTCAGAAGAGTTGTTAAAAATATTTTGACCATTTAATAAAAATTTAAGCTTACATAGCTTTTTCCTTTTTTCTTTTATTTTATGTGTATGGACATTTTGTCTGCCTGTGTCAGTGCATCATCTGCATGCAGTGTCCAAAGAGGCCAGAAGAGAGCATCAGAGCCTCTGAGATTGGAGTTACAAATGTTTATAAGTCACTATGTAGGTGCTGGGAATCAAACCCAAGCCCTTTGGAAGAGCATCCAGTGCTTTAAACCACTGAGCCGTCTCTCCTTCCTTTATGCCACTACTTTTGATACAGAAAAGTATGGTGGGGTACCCAGTAAAAGACACTAAAGCAGAGTATATATAAAATTAAAATGGTCTCCTGCAGGACAAACAAAATTGAAACAACTTCAAGGAGAAAATGACCTTTTGCAGAGTCACAAATGGAAATTTGTGACTGCTGAGGTGGGCCTGTTTATGTGTTGTTCTTTAATAATGGTTTCATCAGGGATCTCACTATGAGAGCATCTCTCGCTGTGACTGAGCCCGTGTACTGACTAAATCCTTGTGCTGCTGGTTTAAGGAAGATGTTTAATGACTAGCGGTCTTGGTGCTTATTATATCTCTCAACGAAGGAGCATCATAGCCTGTCACACTTCCTTATTTCCCTCTTCCTTTTCTTTGTTGGCAATTATTCACTTGCTCATCTTTATTTTTCTCCTCTCTGGAGGGACTCTGTGTGTGTGTGTGTGTGTGTGTGTGTGTGTGTGTGTGTGTGTGTGTTGTATATATGTGTGTGATGTATGTATGGTATATGTATGTGTATATATGTGTATGTATGTATGTATATGTATGTGTGTATGTATGTATGTGTGTGTCTGTGTTAACTAGTTATCATTGTTTGCAACTATAAATGTATGCCTTCCATCCTAAGTTTGTGAAGTATTTAGCTACTGTACTTTTCTCTTTTTTTCTTTTCTTTGTCTTTTTTCAATACTCCATGGTCCAGGCTAGTTTGGAACTCACCATGTCATGCAACATAGACTCAAAATAATGGCTGTCCTCCTGCCTCAGCTTGCTTTCTAAGTTCTATGATTACAGGTGTGAGCCACCATGCCAGGATGCTATTGTTTCATAAAACAGACATTCTTCTTCAGCCTATTTCTGCTCTCATGGGGCTCCAGGAACACTAGTGTTAAACCCTTAGTGTGGCCACACAGGCTGTTCAGATGCCATTTTTTTTTTGTTCTTCCCTGTCTTTCTTTCTTTCTGTCCTTCAGATTAAACAGTATCTGTATCATCAAGATCAAGGCACCTTCCGCAGCCACCTCCGTTCTGCCATCAAGCCTACCCAGTGTGCTTTTATTATTGTAGTTTTTTTCAGTTCTAAACTTTTCTTATAGCTTCTGTTACTTTAGTAAGAGCTCCTGGCTTCCAGTCATTTCAAAGAAAGTAGCTTCATCTCAAGCACAGTTAAAACAGCTACAAATGTCCCTGGAAATTCCAACATCTGTGTCACCTTGTGGTTGACATGTGCAGGCTGTCTTCTCTCAGGGTTGGCTGCATGCCAACCATTTTTACTTGAGTGTTGGACATTTGAGATTTGCTTTTGAGAGACCTTGGGTCACTTGGAAAATGGTTTGGCTCATTGGATTTGCTTGCTTTTCCAGCCTGTCAGTTCAGCTTTGTGTTTCATGCAATGTGCACGGTCCCAGCATTACTTCTATTTTCAAAGTCCCTGTGTTACACGTTTGCACTATTTAGGGATTTAGTCTTGGGCTCCAGCACAGGTTTGTATTCAATTCTCAGGGGCGTTGGGTTTGTCCCACATGTGCACAACTCAAGGGCGAGATGGCAACATTTCAGGATCAGGGTGCTCCCTCTACTCTCTGTGGTTCCACCCATACTCTCCCGTTCTTCCACCTGAGATACTGAGTTTCTTTCGGAAGTTTTCACGTCCATCCTGCTGCAGCATAATTTCCCAAGTCTGAGTTATCCTCAGGACAAAACAGTGAGGTGGAAAATAACAGGCAGTGCAGAAGACAGCTCAAGATGCATTCCCCTGCTGTGTCCTCAAGTAAGTGAGTGGTGAAGAGTTGAATTCATTCATTGAAAACAGGGAAACTGAGACTTAAATTAGCCAACCTCCAGCTTCCCACAGATACGTGTGTTGCTGAAGGGGCTATGCCTCAACAATTCTCTGATCCTCATAATTCGTTTTCCACTATAGCACATGACAAGACCTAGCTTCGTATAGCCAGAGGTCCTGGTTCAGAGAATGACTTACTCTATAAAGCCAATGGGGGTTGGTTTGGGGACCAAACCTGTCACAAGCAGGAAGTGTCAACCGGTGAGATGATATCTATATGCACTCTGCCTTCTTGTGCTATGCTCAGGATTGGTGGAGAAAACAGGAAGCCGGTGCCTTAAGGGGGATGTAGGACCCCAGGAGATTTCAAGGCATTGATTTGGGGGCACGGGTGCCAGGAAAGGACCCTTACTTAGAGCCTTCAAAACAGCAGCAGCACAAGGTGGATGGAGAATGGGGTAACTCACAGAAAAAAAAAACAAAAACAAAAACAAAAAAAATGCCTGAGCTATCTTCGTGGTACTGGGGTTCTCTCTCAACTTGGGAGCCTGCCACAGGTGCTGGATCTGGCACCAGAAAAGTCTCGCTGAGAAGTGGACCTTCTCCCTCACCCCTGGGTCGTCAGCTGAGGCAGTAGATGAATCCCTAGGCTACCCTGGATCTCGGCAGTGTTTTCCATAGTTTTATAAAATTTTTGGAGTGCCTTTTTCCCTCACCCATATAACTCTCTAATCTTTGTTATTTTGATTACATCGATTGAAATGTCTTTGAAATAACAGAGAGAATAGCAAGCCTGGCATGGTGGCACACCTCTTTAATCCCAGCAGAGGCAAGCGGATTGCTTAGTTTGAGGCCAGCCTGGTCTACAGAGGGAGTTCCAGGACAGCCAGAGCTGCACAGAGAAACCCTGTCTCAAAAACACTAAAAAAGGGGGGAGGGAGAGGGCACTTTATGAGTCAACTTTCTGTCACTGTCTTAAAATATCCGCAGCAAGCAACTTATAAAGAAGAAAGGCTTGTTTGGGCTCACAGTTTGAGAGGTCTGAGTCCATGATCATTCGGCTTCAGCGCTGTAACAGAATGGTGCTTCTGGCAGGGACGAGTGGTAGATACCAAAAAGATGAGACAGGAAGGGGCGTTGTCCAGTGTCCCTTCAACTTCCTTCCACTCAGCCCCGCCCCAGTGGAACCCTGGGCTGGGGAACCAAGCCTTAGAAGGCAAATTTTTATATGACATTTGAAGACTCAGACTAAATGGTGACTGGTGTTTGTTGTTTGGTGAAAAGTAGGTTCCCAAGTCACTCTACGAGAGTGGAGGTGAAAACTATGCGAAGGGTGGGCTCCCTGCTAACATGAATGTCACCTTTTGGTGACACTGCCTGACTGAGCGCGGTGGGCCTCTGTCCTCTCCCAGCACTGTTCACTACAGAAGATATCTCAGACCTGCCTTTCTAGATTTGACCACTGTGCCTAGCAGAGAGTGGGGGCCGGAGACAAACCAAACACAACTGATGTATTTAGTGGGCCCATCAAGCATGAATGAACAAAAATACAATGATGGTGGGGAGTCAGTTAACAACGAAGCACAAGACGACTTCCCCCGATGTGCCCATGCCTAGGAGAAGCGAATCCAGACGGAATGGCTTCATAGTTAACCAGATATTTTATTTATTTATTTATTTATTTTTGGTATACTTGTAGAGAAGTTCGTTGACTGTGACTTGATTTTTACAGAGAAAGGCTTTAGCTTCCTGCCACTGCATGTCTATTTCAGGTTTAATCTTAAGCTCATGAGCACAGAAACCTATGGATTTGAATGTCCCCCAAGGAATCACCACAGGGCTGGGGAGGTGACTCCATCTGTAAAGTGTGAGACCTGAATTTAATTCTCCGAACCCACAAAGAAAAGCTAAGCTGGGTGGCATGTGTTTGTAACCTACCCCAGAGCTGGCAAGGTAGAGATAGGTGGAACTCTGGGGCCTGCTGGCCAGTCAGCCTAGCCCAACCCACGAGCTCTGGGCCAAGTTAGAGACTCTGTCTTAAGAATGCATTGTGGATCCGTGTGTGGTGACACATGCCTTTAATCCCAGCACTTGGGAGGCAGAGGGAGGTGGATCTCTGTGAGTTCGAGACCAGCTTGGTCTACAAAGAGAGTCCAGGACAGCCATGTCTCTGTGTAACAGAGAAACCCTGTCTCAAACAAACAAACAAATAAACAAAATGCAATGTGGAGGCTATGGGGATAGTTCAGTGAGCCAGAGTGCTTGCTATGCAAGCTCTGAAGACTGTCTTCAAATCCCCAGCAGGCATGTTAAAAAATGGGCTTGGTGAATGTGATGGCGCATGCCTATAATCCCAACACTCAGGAGGCAGAGGCAGGTGAATCTCTGTGAGATCAAGTCCAGCCTGGTCTACAATGGCTACACAGAGAAACCTTGCAACAAAAATAAATAAATAAATAAATAAATAAATAAATAAATAAATAAATAAGATGGATGGCCAGGCATGTACATCCATAACCTCACACTGTGGGATGGAAACAGGGGCTTGCTGGCTACCAGCCTAACTCCAGGTTCATGTGCCTCAACGAGTAAAGTGGGGAGTGATAGAGCAGCATGCCCAGCCACTTCCTCTGTCTTCATAAATGGCATGGGCACACAACCACACACCCAACACACAGAAAAGTGAAGTGTACATCTCCTGAGGGATGACACCTGAGGGTAAACCCTGGCCCCCATATTCACACATACACACACACACACACACACACACACACACACACACACACACACCAGATTATCTCTCACCACATTTGCCTCACTGTCTTTGACCTCAGAAGGGGAACATTGAGCTGGCTATCAGGAAACCCTGAAGACCTCACTCTCTTTTATGAAAGGAAAAACATTATCAAAGTAATTGTCTTCTTTACTCATTTTAGGAACTGGGTGAAGATTTTACAAACCACTTTGAACAGCATGAAATCTTTCTCTCTTTTTCTATCTATATCTATATCTATATCTATATCTATATCTATATCTATATCTATATCTATATTATTGAAATCCTAACGTAAAAACAAAAAAGCCATGGAGGACGCAGAGCTTGCCTTTGGTGAGAGCAAACAATACTTTAAACCATGGAAACCACTGTGGTTCAAAACCGGAATGACGAATCTAGCACCCACTTTTAAATAGAGATTTCTCCTGTGAAACTCTGGCTTCCAGCCTGATCTGGGACCACGCCAGAGAGTAGGCAGCAAGGAAAAGGCAGAGAGTGGAAGCCAATTCATTAGTCAATCAAAAATATTTATAGCCTTCTCTAGGTGTATGGCACCATGCTGGACTCGGTGGGAGGACAGAGGCAGCGTGAGATCAGCCTCAGCTCAGGCAAAGCATGCCACCCAGCCTCTTGAGAGGTAGGGAAGACATGTGCCGAGGGAAAAGGCAACACATGGAGTGCTTTCACTGGACAGTGTGTTCTACAGCTGCTAAGGGTACATTCCGGAATGTAATTCTGTTACTCGGGGTGGTACCATTTGCATGTTGCTGTGGGGTGCCGGTGTTCAGAGTAGCCATAAAAGCTATCCTTAGCACTGGTCCACTGAGCATGGGAAAGTTTGGGTAAACGGCCAGGGAAGATGGAGGAGTCTGCTCCAAAATTATCCTAAGAGATGACTTGAATTCTTTGTGTGGTGTGTGTGTGTGTGTGTGTGTGTGTGTGTGTGTGTGTGTGTGTGTGTGTGTGTTCCTGTGTGCAGATACACATGAGTGCAGGTGCATTTGGAGGTCAGGGGATAAACTTTGGTGTCATTCCTCAGATGTCACCCACTGTTTTCTGAGACAAAGTCTCTCATTGGCCTGGAATTCCCCCCGTAGGGCTATCTAGCCAGTGAGTCCCAGGCATCAGCTTGGCTCCAGCTCTCTAGAGCTTGGATTACAAGTGCATGCCACCCACCACACCTGGATTTCTTTAATGTAGTTTCTGAGGGCTTAATTCAGCTCCCCTTCTGTGCAAGGCATGTATTTTACCTACTGAGCCATCTCGCATAGGGAGTACTCCCTATGAAGTACTATTTAAATCTTAAAGATTTACTATAAAAATATTTAGGAGGAAAACATGTGATTAAAAATCTAATTACTCTGTTTTGTAGTAATCAATACACATTAATAGAGAAAATCTTGCTTAGAAATGTTTGACAAAGGGACTGGAGAGATGACTCAGCAGTTTAGAACACTGGCTACTCTTCCAGAGTTCAACTCCTAGGACCCACATAATGGCTCACAGCCATCTGTAACTCCAGTTCCAGCAGATCTGACACCCTCTTCTGACTTATGTGGACACTGGATACATGCATGCAAACAAAAGGCGTGTGTGTGTGTGTGTGTGTGTGTGTGTGTGTGTGTGTGTGTGTGTGTGTACATATATATGAAACTTTTTAATGTTGGAAAAAGTCTATAGATGTACCACTCTGAAGCTGCTGCCTGATCTTATCTGCTGTCAGAGCTAAGCAGGATCAGGGCTGTTAGAACTTGGGTGGTAGATATATTAGAGGAATAAGTAAAGAAACAAGAAAAAATGAAATATTAAAAATATTTTCCACTGGCCAAATTTTCCCAGTGACCCCTTCATATTCCACATATCGTAACTCTTGCCTCTGTGACATGGACCGTCCTACTAATCTTGGCTGCCCTTTTTATCACTATGAATGTTCCAGGCGCTGTGTCTTTAGTAAAGCAAAGTTAAGCACTTTCCCCAGAGCTCCTTGATTTTTAGTTACTTTCCACATTGCTGTTATGAAGTAACTGATAGAAAGCACTTGTGTGATGAAGGGGTTTTGGTTTTGGTTTTTGGTTTTTGGTTTTGGCTCTTAATTTGAGAGAGTACAGTTCACTGTGGCCCAGGAAGCTTGGACGCAGCAGTGTGCGGCAGCATGCTCACATGTGAATGGGTCAGGAAGCAGAGGGAGAGGCCCTCTGGTGCTCAGCACGCTCTTTCCTTTTTATTCAGTTGAGGACTCAGTCCATTGGGTGGTGCCACCCATATCAGAGTGAGTATTCGCTGTTCAATTAAGCCCCTCTGGAAATTCCCTCACAGATATGTCAAGAGTTGTATATCTCCTGGTGATTCCAAATCCAGCATATTCACAGTAAAGATTTAGCCACCAGAGTCCCCCAGCTAACAAGAGCCAGAGGACCAATTGGGGTGCGTGAGTCCAACATCAAGGTCCCTCTGTGCTTTCCCAGCTAAACATGAGCACAAGCATGGAGGCACTATGAAATGCCCAAAAGTGTGAGAACTCTTCTTTTACAGTAATTTGATATGGAAATGGCATAAAAATCCTTTCTCTTTAGGTGTTTTACACATAAAATGCACCGTGAACATAGAATCCGACCTATTAGGGACCAAGTATCAGTACTTTGAGAATGGGCTTTGCAGAAGATGAGTGAGCAGAAAACAGCAGTAGTGGTCTTTTCTCCTAGGAAAATATTTCTTTATTATGGGTCTCTGTTGTTGCAGTACAGTCTACGGGAGAGCAAACACTGGTTACAGGAAGTAGTTCTTTATTCTAGGTCTCTTTATTGTCACAATACATTTGAGAGGAGAACACACACTGGTTATAGAAAATATTTCTTTCTTCTAGGTCTCTTTATGGTTGCAGTGTAGTCGATGAGTGCACACAGGGGTTACAGGAAAGATTTGAAATCCAGTTTTTTATTTATAAAATCAGAGACAAAGAGACCATACAGCATAAGAAGAAAGGAGGGAACATCATAGGAGAAGGTGGCAGGAGATGCCAGGCCTACAGATGAACAGCATGCCTACAGGACAACCATTCAGATGAGAGAAGGACCCACCCTGGAAGGAACACACAGAGATGTTCCATCTTGCTGGGCTCTGTCGAATGGAGACTCTCAACCGGAAGAAGAACAGAAAGATGGGTCGTTTTTAAGTGCATACAAAACCACCAGCTGGTCCACATGTGGCGGCACACACCTATAATCTCATTCCTCAGGAAACTGAGGAGGACGACTGCAAATCTGAGGCTAGCCTGGGCTACATATCAAGACTCTTAAAAAAGACAAAGAAATGGAAAGAAAAAGAAAAAAAAGGGTAGAGTGAGAAAGGAAAAAAGAAAAGGGGTGGAGGTAGGAAAACCAAGAAGCTATTAACAATGGTTTTAGGAAACCAGATGAGCCAACAAATAATCACAGTGGACTTTGCGAGTCAGATATGACTCTCTGTAAATTATGGCAGCACACCATTAAAAAGATGAGACATGGGGGACGCGGGCTTGCGGGGCTGATACACACCTTTAATCTCAGTACTAGGAAAGCAGAGCCAGAAAGGTTGTGCATTGGAAGCCATCATGGACTATGTTGTGTCAGACAAGCCTGGCCTATGTAAAGTGACTCTGGCTCAAATGAACAGACAAATAAAGTTAACAAGCAGATGTGCACTGGTGGAACTCAGTGGGTAATGCCTTAAAATGGGAGAAAACCAGACACGACTTAGAGATGAAACCATGTTACTTGGAAGAGATAATTGCCTAAAGAAATGACCACAGTAATTGAAAATATTTATCTCTCAAAATGAAATGATATGGGCAGGGAGATATTGTGGTTTTTGTAAGAGCCAAATGCTGGATTTTGCAAAAAGGTGGGAGAAAAATAGTCAATGTTTGTGCCGTGAAGGAATGAGTGTTTGAAGATGTGGGTAAGTTTAACCTGATCTAAATAGTACACCATATTTACATCACATAACACCTTTTTGATTCTATGTACATCTCACCTTGATAAAGGCAAAAATCAAACTTTACAAAAGGAAAATGAGGCAAGATATGGAGTCAACAAAGGCATATACTCACAGGCGAGTGAATAAAGAACATGGGAAGGCATGCAGTTAATGAATATTATTCAGCTGCTAAAGGAATAACCGTCCCACCATCTGTGCCAAAATGGGTTAGATAGGAAGAAGTTATATCAAGTGAAAGAAGCGAGGACCACCACACGACAGAACCCCATGTTCTCAGACCCGTGTGGAAGCTAAAACCATTGCTCTCAGAGAAGGAGAGGGCAGAAGGGTGGTGACTAGAAGCTAGGAAGCGTGGGGGAGGGGTAGAGCGGTTGCATACAGGCATGGACATGTGTGAGGAAGAATGAGGGTTAGTGTTCATAACTGCGTCTTGTTGGATAGCTCATGAAGAACCAAGAGGGGAGCCTGGAGACCCAAAACACACAAAAAAGATGACTACCGTGTGCCTGGATGGAAATGCTAGCAGCCCTGATTCAACGGTGGCACAATACTGAGTTCCTGTACTGTGTCCTGTAACTGTGCTACGTCAACTAACAGGAAAAAAATAATAGGATGGAAAAAGAAAAGGTGAAGGGAAAGTTTAAACAGGAAATGCAAGGACGCACAGAGATGGGCTTGCCACTATTGCTAATCTCAGGAGATACTTCAAAAATTAATGCATACGGAGTTTAGATCAATCCCAAATATAGGCTAAGTGGTGTGTACCTGTAATAACTTCAGCTGATCAAAGCCAGCCTTGGCTACAATGCTAGTTCAAGGCCAAGCTAACAGGGCCTACATATTTATTGAGACTCTATTTTGTTTGTTTGGTTCGTTTGGCTTTTTAAGACAAAAATTATCCTCAAATAGTTTCTTAAAATAAATCTTCAAGGAGCTAGAAAGATGGTTCAATGATTAAGAGCACTGGCTGCTCTTCCAGAGGACTGGGGTTCGATTCTCAACACCCACATGACAACTCACAATTGTCCGTAACTCCAGTCTTAGGGGATCCAATGTCTTTTTCTGCCTTCTGTGTGCATCAGGCATACACATGGTGCATAGACATACATGAAGGCAAAATATTCATACAATGTCAATTTTAAGCTTTAAAAACATGAAATGTTGGAACGTGACATTTTCCTCTGACACCGCCCCCTCGGCTCTGATGTCCTATAGGCAGTAGAGACTCTCCTGTCGGGTCCCTTGTACATGGACAAGATGGCTCGAATTTTAGAGAGGCGTGTTTGAGCTGCCGCATCTGAACCAGACTCCTCATTCTTCGGTTGTAAATCTGGCCTCCCGCTCCACCACTGATCCTTACGCCGTGTGTCATCCAGCAAGCTTGGGCCCCCTCACCCCGCCCCCATTGGCCTCCTGATCAAACTCTTGTGTCTGCGTCCCTTGGCCAGACCCATTCCTCGGGAGACCCTGAAGTTTCCACTTGCTGTGGCAACTCTGTGCCTCCCCTCAGCCCGTTTCTTAATTCCCGACTCCTGTCAAAAGTTGGCTAAGTGCGTTTTGAAGCGCCAGGGCAAATGGCCTGGAATGTGGAGAATCTATGACTGGGTTCTTGGCTTATCCTTGAAGGTCTGGACAGCAGCTGAGGTTAAATGTAGAACAATTGAGAAAGTTCGGGTGGAATGCGTGGCTACCTCAGACTCCACCAGTTGCCTGCCCTGGCAGTACTAACGTGGATCCTGCTGTGTCCTTCCTTTTGCTCGTTGTTAGGCATCTCTTCCAAGCTGCTCCACATTTTTAAACCTAGAGGTATCTTTCCAGCCTCCTCCCATGAACAGTTTTGATCCCATTAGAGGCTGTAGACAAGCCTTTCTGATTTTACGTGCAGTGGCATCTGAGCAGCTTTTAGGCCACATTCCACAGCAATCTGCCCTCAGCTTGCAGTTGATAGACTGAGTCCTGTTGTCTTTTCAATGTGTGTGACACTCACCGTTTGATAGCTTTGAGATTGGAGCCAGTTGGGGAGGCTGATTAAGCCAAGGGCAGGGAAGGCAGGCCTAAGTGTGAAATGTAACAGGCTCTCCCAAAAACAGCTGGCCTTGATGGGGGAGAGCCAGAGGTGGTCTGGGAAGCTGGCTAGCTAACAAAACAGATGCATTTCCCTCTTATCATAGACTAGGTCCATGGTGGTAACACTTGGCAAGTTTGAGTAACAGGGAGCTGAGATAACTGAACAGATGGGCAGCTATGAAAAGACTTGAGGGGCTTCCTTCATTCCTCAGATGGCCCTCGCCCACCTACGAGATACCCGGTTCCCCCTGCAAGGGGATTATGTGAAGGATTTGATTAAATCTCCCCCCCCCAACCCCCACCCCTTCAATTGCAATGGAATCAGAAGCTCTGACGCGAAGCAGAAAAGAATAGCTGAGAAATTTCTAATTTTGCAGCCCCTTGGGATTAGATGCTGGATTCAGCTGTGCAGAGAGTACTGCTCTATATTTTGAGAGAGCTGCTGCTGGCAGCTTCCAGAGCGATGCGTTTCCAAAATAGACCAAGAGTTTCTGCCTCCATCTCTGACTACTGATATTTGGGTGCCGGAGTACAAGGCTAGGCGTGCTGTTAGATGTGGTTAACCTTGCTCTTGTAAACTGTGGTGACCTGTATCGTCGTCATCGTGTGTAAGCTGGAAAAAAAAATGCAGAGACACACATTCTCCTGGCTTCCAGGGAAGAGCTGAAATATTCACACATCCCACGGTGATGCAGCTCACCCGTGCTCCAGGGCACGAATCCTGTGTCTGGGATTCGGAAGCATATTACTGCCCTTCCTTTGCTCAGAGTGATGCTTGGGAAGGTCCTAAGAGTGGAGGGAACCATAGGCCCTGCCTGGGGCAGCGGATTTTTTACCAAAGGCAGTCACTGTAAGTGAGGGTCTTGTGATACGGCTTCCAGGCAGCACCAAGGTAACTGGATTCAGGGCTCAGAGGACTGTGTGTGTGAAATCCAGGACTAGTCAACGCTACCTACACTCGGTTTAATAAGTGTTTGGAAACAGAGAAGGATGGATGTGTGACCCCATCTTCATCCCCAAGTGCCTCGGTCAGCGTCCATCTCTGTTCCAGCCAGAATAACAGATAAGTTAAGACCTGGCCTCCAAAAACCAGCCCATTTGACGCTGACATGTGCCTGAAAGTAGTCGGCAGCCTCCATGAAGAAAATAGCCACCTTCAACATTTTAAACTAGAACCTCCACAGATCAGAATTGTTATGATTTAAGATAATTTCACAATGGAAACACTGAAACAAACTGATAATAATTAATACTCAGAGGTGATGGTATCTCCTTGCTTGCTAAACAAATGTACAATTCTATAAGCTCACAATTTCGTACAGTCAGGTGGACAAGGATTATCAATGGGTTCAGAGCTGCCCTGGGCATTCACACTGACACAGTTACTGGAACTAGTTAAAACGTGTTCCCATCACTTAGCCTCGCAAGCATTTGTGATATTAAGTTGAGGTTATGCATTTGTGGCTTTTAGGTAAGTCCTGTACAAAAATGGCACCAGGCAGCAATATTGGAAGCATGTAAGCAGGCAGCTAGGAATAATGGAGAGCTTGGTAATGTTTGTGTCTAGGGTTTTACACACATATATAAAAAGAAATCATGCCAGGCATGGTGGCGCATGCCTTTAATCCTAGCACTGAGGAGGCAGAGGCAGGTGGATCTCTGTGAGTTTGAAGTCTGCCTGGTCTACAAAGTGAGTTCCAGGACAGCCAGGAATACACAGATCCTTGCAATAATAAAAATATAATAATAATAATAATAATGATAATAATAATAATTAAAATTTATTATATTAATATAATTAATAATATTAAACTGAGTAGAAGATAAGCCCAATATAATTTTCTTTTGGTGTAAGCTCTTTTTCAGTTTCTTGTATTTTCATGACAGGAAGGTGATGAAAGCTGCTCTTTGGTGATGTTTATCTTCTCTCTCACTGTCCTGTGGGATGATGTCAGTCTGCTGGTCCTCAGTGATGCTCACACATCTCTGTGTCCACTTCCTTCTAGAATGGCGGACATGCTGGGACTTATTGAGAGACTGGAACGCGCGGTCAGCCGGCTGGAGCAGCTGTCGGCAGGCTCACACAGGCCTCCTGGAGACTGTGGAGAAGTTAACGGTGTCAATGGAGGTAGGGCCACAACCTGAAGTCATTACTGGTCTTTCTGTGGTTCACTTAACCCCACCGTCAACATTCATTTTCCAAAATCTGACTCCCACTTCCTTCGGATGCCTCCTCCTTCCTTTGGGAGTGATCACAACCTCAGTCAGAGGCAGGCAGGCCCTGTTTTGTTTTAATGTATAACTATATTATTGAAGTAATTATCAAAGGTAGCATGAGCGTGCTCAGTTAGCATGCATTGAAAGGGACTAGGTGCTGTGGATTTTTACTGTTAGGAAGAGTCACTCACTGCATTTGGCCACTGCAGCTTTCTCTGAAGCTTGTTGCAGGTTAAGTCAATGATGGAGCAAGGCCACATCTGACCTCTGACCTCACTGTATCACCTGACCTCTGACCATCCCTAACTAATAGGCCTCTTAGGGTGGAAGCAAGTGCCGACAATAGAACCCAGGACACTTTCTTAAAAAGAGCTTTTGGCTTGGAGAGATGGCTCAGTAGGTAAAGGCCGTACAAATCTGGCAACCTGAATTCAGTCCCCAGGACCCACATAAAGGCGGAAGGAGAAAACTGACCCCATAAAGTCATCCTCCAATTGTCATATGTGTACTGCTGCACAGGTTTCTTCCACACGCGTTAGGCACACATGCATTTTTAAAAAGAGTTTTCAAAAAATGTAGGATCCAAAACAGAAAGTTAATAATTTTCTTTAAGCTGGGAGTGCTGGCACACACCTTCATCCCGACAAGCAGAAGATTGACACAGGAGGATCAGGAGTTCAAAGCTAGCCTCAGCTACGTATCTAATTTGAGTCCAGCCTGGGTTACATGAGACTCTGCCCCCCCCCACCTCCCCCCCCACACACACCAAATAAAACAAAAAACAGAAAGCAAACTCTACCAGAAAAGAAAAGAAAACACAAATAAAAGCCAGATATATATTGTGTGACCCATGTGGCAAACTTTAAGCTGTCTACAATAATTTTTTCACTCCATTTTTGTTTAAGATTTCAGTCTGAGAGATAAAAACGGAGGCTACCCATTAAATATGAATTCCAAATGGAGAAACTTTTTTAGTATCAGTGTTTCACAAATACTGTACGAGCTACACTGGACGATACATAATTATCTTTAAAAATCTATTCATTGCTCATCTAACATTAAATTCTAACAGGGTGAGCTATATTGAATATGCAGTAGTACTCATGTGCGTGCATGCAGCTCCTCTGACCTGTTTTAAATGCTGCCAGGCTTTGGGGAGCTGAGAAAAGCCTTGGGCAAGAGGAGACTTCAACACCTCTCTCCCCAGGAAAGATGTGTGTCGCTTCTAGAACACTGGGTATTTTGGGGCCTGTGCCTCCTAGTACATGACACAGGACAGAAAATACTGTGTGAACTTGAAATATATTGGCTGTGTCAACCCCTGAACATGATGAAAACAAAAGTGGCCTGAATAAACTGGAAGGAGAGATTACTTAAAGAAAATCTGGGGTGGGTTAGAGTCCCCCCCCCCCACATCTAGTCTCAGATGCACCTCTGGTTTCATCTTAAGCCCTTTCAGTTGGTTTCTGGGCCACATAAACCTAATTTCTATGGCAAATTCTTTGCATTGTCTCCAGCAACTTTGTTTCAGTATGTCCTGGACAGTAAGTGGCTACAGACATTTTCTTAAGGCCTCTGTCCACTAATAAAAAGCCGGTAAGTACACAAAATAAAGTTAAAATCCAGTAGATAATGGGTATCTAAATAAAAAGGAAAAGCCAGTCATTTGAACCTCACACATTCAAAAGGTAACAAACAATACTGCGTGTGTGAGAGGGGGGAAGGGGCTGAGAAGATGACTCAAAGGGTAAAGTGCTTCCTGTACAAACAGAAGGACTGGGTTCAGACCCATAGAGCAGATTTAAAAGCCAGGCCTGTAATCCCAACACTGGACACAGAGATAGGGAATCTCTGAGCCGTGGGCTCAGCAACAGATCCCTCCTCGGTACATAAGGTGGACAGTGTCCAGGGAAGACACCATCTCAACCTCATACCTCTAAGTGCAAAAGCACGTGTATGTACACCCACACATTCGCAAACCGTAACACGTATGTGCACACACACCACGTGCGCATATACACACAAAAGAGAAAGAAATGTCCTGGAAGGTAAGGGGAAAGGCTAAATAAAATTGGGAGGAGACAAAATTAAATTATTTGGCATTTAGACAAATGCTTTCTAATACAGCAGATTGTTTCCAATCATTTATTGAGGCAAAGGTCTCCTGGAAAAATTAGCTGGCAATTTATTTCACTTGAAGTGGGGTAATTAGTAAGTAGGATGATAAAGGAGACACATGAATGGTACGGATTCTTTCTTAAAATCTGAAGTAATGTCATTCCCTGAGGCAGCTGTGGTGGTCCACGCCTATGGTCCCCACAGCTGGGAGACTGGAGTGGGAGGATCATGTGAGATACTTACTAATTAATCAATTAAGTTTTCCCCCTAAATATAGACACGGAATGACTATCCCATATAAAATGTACTGTATTGTGTACTATATTAAATAAAGCTATTTCTTTTATACTTTAAAGGAAATTTTGAGAAAGAACACAGGCCATTACAAATACATACCATCCATATAGATCAGGAACCTCTCTATGATAAGTTTTGAATTGGGTATTTTTGTCTTGCTTTGTTTTTCTGTCTTGTTTTCCTGACAGTTGGACAAGGTCAGCTCCACAAGACAAGAAATACTTTAGCATCCCAGCCCTGAGCATGGTCCTGGGTGCAGGCGACCTCAGATCCTAATCCTCTGGCATCTTTGCTCTGCCTACATTACTATTCAGAGTCAAGGATGCTTTGATTAAGAGACACTCAAAGGATACAGTCTGGGGGGAAGACCAGATCATTAAAGGCTGCCCGGAGGAGGTGTGAACAGAAACCAGGGATGAAAGTGAACTGAAAAAATATTCTCTTTCATCACTTTACCTTGTGCTAGGCGGCAGCTTCCATCACATTTCTGAAACTTTCTTCCACTTTAAATGCCCAACAGAGACCTCTCACACCCTCCTGCAAGTGACAAGAGGTTTATCTATTTCCAAATGGAAATACACAGAATCTCGGGGCCCTGTTATGTCATCTAAGGCGAAACTCAGTCCTACCTGGTACAAGATAACTCCCCTTCAACATGCTGTTGAGGTGTGTGACCAGGAGTGTGTAGGAACTGTCAATCACTGTCCTTGTCCCCATCCCAACCCCTCCTTGGGGATGTGGGAATGGGTAATTGGAATAAAAGGAGAAGAAGTCTTGTCTCAGTTCTGTGGGCAGGGACGATGTCTTTGAGGAAAGAAGGGGGCTTTGGCTTGAGTGTTGATAAACTGCCAGGATAAATCTCTTAATATTAGGAGAGGAAAGTCAGGGCTTTAGGTTTTGTGTTTTTTCCGTTAACTAAAAAGCAGAGAAGGGAACCAAGCACGCTAGTTGGACCGATGCCCCTTCAGCTCGCACAGCACATTGGCCGACCATGCTCTGTGCAGATGGATCCCTAACGATGCTCATTCTCTTTCTGCCCAGGAAGTAGAGGAAGAAAACGAGAGGGTTTACCCTGTTTACCCCTCTTGCCCAGAGTTCGCTGTACTCTGAATTCCTGGGGACTCTGGGTAATGCTGTAGGTTGGTGTAGTACCTGGGAAAGCTATGGAGGAAGAGGCAGTGTCTTTGAGGAGCCTGGGTCACTTCCATGGGGGCATCTGCCTTTTGTTTGGTCTGTAGTTCGGGCCTGTCGCCTGCTCTGTCTGCACTTCTGTTCCCTTATCTTGTACGGTGGCAGTGTCCCCAGTTACCTGCTGGGCTTGCGAATCCATTAGTTATTTTTCTCATTGATGTAACAAAATGCCTGATAAAAACCAACTTAAGGGAGGGGAAGGGCTTTTGGGGAGGGGGGGTGCTTATCATTTGAGGCACAGCCCATCATGCCAAGAAGTGTCAGTAACAGGAGCAGGAGGCGCTGGGTCACTTTGCAGCCACAGTCAGGAAGCAGAGAAAGATGGAGGCTGGTACCCATCCAGCTTTTTCCTTTTCATTCAGTCCAGCATGCCTGCCCATGGGCTGGTGCTGCCCACGTTTCCCCTCAATTAAACCTCTCCGGAGACACCCTCACGGGCGTTCATAGAGGTGGGTCTGTTTGATAGTTCTAAATCCAGTTGAGCCCATAGTCAGAGTAGAGAATGAGGTTATTGATGTTGATGAACGTCTTTACTGGGGAAGACAGAAACTGGGCAAAGGGGATTTTCCTGAGACATGGTAACTATGGGGCACATGGAGGAATGACTGACCGAACAGGTGAGGGGAACAGCGATGATCGTCAACCTCCACATAACCTTTGGTGAGCCAGCCCCAGCTTTCCAGGAAACCGCTGGGGATTAATGGAGCTGTTCTCCTCCACAGGCGTGGCACCATCCGTGGAAGCCTTTGATAAGCTGATGAACAGTATGGTGGCTGAGTTCTTAAAGAACAGCAGAGGCCTTGCTGGTGATGTAGAGACCCATGTGAGTAGTCCTATGGCATCATGATGTCTGCTTTGTTTATCTTTCCCTTCAGTTATGCAATCATTTATTTATCTGCCCTACAAGAGTCTACCGATCCAGGCATCAGAAGCTACCATGAATTCAGAGATGAGTGAGACAAGAGTCCCGCTCCACCCCCACCTCAGAACTTTATCATCTTTATCTTTGGGAAATAAAAGACAAACATAACTATATAACCAACTGAGGTGTTATAGGTATGACCAAAAATAAATAAATAAATAAATAAATAAATAAATAAATAAATAAATAAGGAAATAAGGAAATAAACAATGATATGGAAAGTTCTGGAATCGGGGTTGTTGGTATAGGGGCCGTATACCAGGAAGTGACTTCTGAGCAGAGATCTTAGTGGAGAGAGGGAATGGTAGGGGTGGTTATAGAGCAGAGTGGTCCAGATGTGAGACAGAGTTAGAGCAAAGGCCCAGAGAACGCTGGTTTAAGCTCTTCTCAACAGAGCAAAAGTCTGCTGGGGAGGTGAGTTAGGGAGGGGGGTAACTTGGAAGCAGAGCCAGATAGGACCTGCTTGAATGCTTAATGTAACAAGAAGTTAAAGGGGGCATTGAACAAAGGAATTAGAGTCAATCCTTTCACTTTGAAAAAGATCCTCCAACAGAGTTGACCAGGCACCAGGCACCAGGCACCATTCTCAGGGTCAGGCTGAGGCTATTAGTTAACACCTATGTGCATGTAGTTGTCATCACAGAACCCAAGGAAATAAAATGTTGGCATGAATGTGGTTCTTTTTGTTCTCATTGTGAGGGGGTGCAAAATGGTGTGCCTGTTAGAGAAAATGGTTTGACAGTTACTTAAACACAGAAAAGAGTGTAAACCTAAGATCTCACATCTGAGCACGTACCCAAAAGCAGTGAAAACAGACTTTCAGTGTGGTATTTGTACCCCAGGTTCAAAACAGCAAGAGCCTCAACAGCCAAAAGATAGAAGCAACTGACATGTCTAAGGACAGACAAATGCATGGAAATAGGTTGTCTAGGTCCAATGGAATATTATTCAGCCTTTAAAAAAGAAAGTCCTGGTAAAATTTGAGTACAATATGCTAAAGGAAGTAAACTGGACACAGAAAGGAGTGCATTGTATGAACTCACCTAGATGAGGCATCCAGAGAGACGGCATTCATAGAGACAGAGAAGGGAACAGAGACGGCCGGGGGCAGGGATGAGAGCCAATGAGACCCCTAATGAGCGCGAAGCTTCAGGTCTATGGTAAGAAAGCCCAGAAGTCCCACAGCAGCGCGAGTGTAGCAGCTCTGAACCGCGTACTTAAAAATAGTTAAGATGGTAATACACTTCTGCCCCTTCATTACCACATGTGTACAGACACATGTGTGGCTGCACATGAAGCCTGTGTGCATGCATGTGGGGCTGACCCCGGATGTCTTTCCTCATGTGAAACCCATCTTGTTTTTGAGACAGGGCCTCTCACTGGGGCCTGATACTCACTGGGTGGTCTAGAATGGATGGCCAGCAAGTAAGCTCCGGAAGTCATCTTGTCTCCACCTCCCTTGTCCTGGTATTATAACTGTGCACTGTGGCTGGCCTTTTATATGGCTTCCCAGGACCAGCCATGCCCGTGGTGAGGCCAGCCCTTTACTGGCTGAACTATTTCTCCAGCCCTTGGTTCTTACTGTTTTAAGTTACCATGCAAGGTGGCATGTTTCCTTGTGGCGTTCCCACACCTGTGCATCACTATACTGTGTCCTAATTTGTCTCTCTCTGCTTCTGTCCTCCGCTATGACCTCTGTCCTTTCTGGTTGATTCCCTTTTTCAGACTGTCCTTAATTTCTGCTTTCATGTCACAAATATTCCATTGCCCTCTCTCCTCTCTTCACACCCTTAATATATCTTCCACCTCTCATGATTCTCTTTCGGAGTCATGACCTACACTAGGACATGCATGCACACACACACACACAGACACACACACATGGGGGGAGGGGAGGGAGAGGCAAATTTTCTCATGTCTTCTCATGACTTTTTTTTTTCAAGTACAGCATGGAAGTAAGGAAAAAAATCATAGAATCTGGAAATTGCTGGATTGGAGTAGATCTTTCAGGATGTGTGTGCTCTGATCTGCTAGCTGCAGACAGTTTTATACCCCAGCAGTTACTCATTATTTACATCCATTTAGTGCAAACACAAGTCAGGCCAATTAAAAACTTAAGGCTAAGTGAAGCATTTGGCTGCTTTTCAGGGCTCTGTCTGAGAGGATAGGATGCCAGCTCTGTCTCCTCGTAGATGTCTCTCCATCAGGACAATCCTGGCAAAGACACTTTCAGCGTAGGTTTACAGAAAATCTGATGCTTGAATCATGTTGTTTAAGGTTAGGAAAAATAATTGAAAAAATTCCATCTTTGCTCCTTCTCTGTTGGTAGTGTATTCGACACCTGGCACTGGTCTTGCCCTGGGATCCGGTGTGTCTCCTTCCCAGTGGGTCGAAGACTGTAATTAAATAAGTGGTCAACCAGTCACGTGATGGTGTACTTGTCTGCCACAGGTGTCCTCCGCTGTTATTAAATACTTCTCAGGAAATACTCAGTGGAAATGGGGAAGCTTCAGGACATCTGAGGTCCAGAGAAATGTATTCCAAGACAACCCCTTCCACAGACTCCTTACTGGCAGTGCATGGCACACTGCGACGGTGCGTGGCACACTGCGACAGTGCGTGGCACACTGCGACGATGCGTGGCACACTGCGACGGTGCGTGGCACACTGCTGTCTTCACACTGACCCTTTTACTTCTGCTTGTCTTTGTTTCTCTGAAAGCTTATATACAGCAGAATTGTGTTGAATTTCTCATATTTGTCAGCACAATCCACCTGAAAGCTAAATACATAAAGGAGTGGTACCCCACCCCGAAAAAGCAGTTCTTGAGTGGTGCTGTCACAGTGATTCCAGACTTGTGACCTTCAGTTGATGTCGACATTATGTTTCTTGGGTAGGGCAAGATATCAGAGCTAATAATGGCATCTCACAAAACCCCAGCTAGAAGCTTTAGCCAGAGAACAGTGAGAATTAGAAATAAGGACCCGAGCTTCTGTTTTTCAAAATTGTAGGGTTTGCAGAGCGAACCTTATAACTGCCCAGTAAACAGTCCCTGTCCCTGTAAGTTCCTTTTAGAATAAAGTGAGGTGCTCATGTAATTGGACTTTAGTGAAGGGTTTTCCCCTCCCCACAAATCAGCTTATAAACAGTATTACTCTGATGAAAATATGTTCTCGCTATTGAATACAGAATGCTTTACAAGTGTTGTCTTTATTTTTTAATAAGAGGGAAGACTGAAACAGGAAAAGAGAAGAGGGAATGGGGAAAAGGCTGGAGAGGAGACCAGAGTCCAGGAGAAAAGAAAGAAAAAAGGAACAGAAAGAGCAAGGGAGAGAAAAAGAAAGGAGGGGAGGCAGAAGAGAAAGTACAGTGGAAGAGAGAGGCAGAAAGCAATAAAAGAGAGAAACATTCGCCATCTGAAAACACAGACCCTGGCTCTGTAACACAAAGAAAAGCACCAGCAGCCACAGCCCGTCTGCCTGTTGCTTTAATAACATGAACACGCAGTTTAGGTCTGAGGCCTCACAGAGCCCTGTGTCATAGGAGTTAAGCCTGCAGCTGCCGCCTCTCTCCCGCAAGCCAAAATGGGGCGGGGGTGGGGGGTAGGGTGGAGGGCGGGGGGAAGGGCTTGAACTTTGTTCCAAGAACACACCTGTTGCCTAGAAAATGAACCCCCCACATACCTGATTGTACAGTATGGAAATCGGAGAAGGATACCAACATATACCATGTTCAATCCTGTCATTCCCCCCCCCTCCACTACCCCTCCCCCAGCTTAGCAGCTATTTCACAGACACTAATAATGAGTAGGGGCAGGCGGGCCATGATTTAACGTCTGTCTCTGTGTGCCGGCTGCTGGGCGGCCTTTAATTTACTGAACACTCAATAGTCCATGGGCAGAATAGACCACAAAGAGAAGGGAATTAATGGTGACAATTAGGACGTTCTGCTGAACGCAAGAACATAACAGGTTTAGAAAAGATTAGATCTGCCTAAGCCTCCTTGTCCACGACATAAACCAGAGGGCTTATTTAAATTACTCTCCCGCCTGAGAACAAGGGCGCAGCTTGCGCCTCCTCTGGAAGAATAAACAATGCATAATTTTATAATAGCTCTTCAGGGTAAACATGGTTGCTGCCATGAAAGGAAAGGGTCCTCTAGAAACAGAGCCCCATACATCATCAACAAGGTCTTGGAAGACACGGCCCATTAACAGTGGACTGGTGTGATTTGTGTGTTGTGTTGTGTTTCTTAATAAAACTTTGGGAGAGGCAGAGACGCAGTTCAGTCGGCAGCGTGCTTGTCTAGCAAGCACAAAGACTTGCATTTGTGCCCAGCACCTTAGAAACCTCGTGGAGTCGCACATGCCGTTGGTCCCCAACACTTTGGAGGTGGAGGCCAGAGGCTCTACACAGGGGACAGGGATGGGTGCTTGAGACCAGCGTGGGCTACACAAAACCTTGTCTCAACAAAAAAGCAACGCCCCCTCCCCAAATCAGTGACATCGTTATTCCCAGTTTATGTAACTAGTCACAGGCCAGTTGCTGAGTGAACTGACAATCGCAAAGCACCAACGGCAGCTGAAAATCTAGGGTCCCTCCTGAACATTTCTTGGGGTGTGGAGTGTTCATTTCTTTTCTTGATTAAAATGGGGTTAAGAGAAAGAGCTGCTCCTCCTAGTCGTTTCGTAAAACAAGAGAATAACAATTTTAAACAAAAAGGCAGTAAAGTTAAACTAAGGATGATGCACTCATGTGATATAGACACACTCTGAACTATGCTTTGTCTTCGTCTTCTGTGACCTTACAACGGATAGGCATTTTTAGACAGTTAATAGACAGCTTCGCTTGATGTTTGTTGGGGGTGATGTTTTGAGACAGAGTGTCATGGAGCCCAGGGTGGCCTCAAATTTGCTCTGTAGTTGAACCAGACTTTGAATTCCTGTTGCTTCTACGTCCACCTCCCAAGGGCTGGGATTACTGGCACACACCCACAACACCTCACTTTTGGCGTCTCTCCTCACTACGCCACATACTGAGGGTCCTAGCTGTCTGCTTAATTCATCTATAGAACAGTGGGCTCGTGTCATGCCGTGCTGGCTAGCAGAGCGATTCCAAGAGTGACAGAGTGGCCTCCTTCACCCTCTCCTTCAGCCGTGTGAGTCTTCCAGTTAACTTCCGTTTCCCTGCTTGTTGCTGTAATGAATTTAAACACTTGGCCTTTAGTAAGGTTTCTATGTGTAGAGTATTTTAGCAATCATAAGCTAGTTTGTCCAAATGGCAAATAGCAAAACATGATCTTGTCAGGAATTCTGACTCTGAAGCTCCCACAAGCTGTGACTCCATCGTCTCTGTCCCTACAGTTGTTAATGACAGCCCCCAATTTCAGATGAGAAAACATTTGGGTATCATTCCAAGTGTAACTTCTTTTAGCCCTCCCTCCCTTTTATATTTCTCTTTTCCTTTCTTTCTTCCTGCCTTCCTTCCCCTCCCCGCCTCCATGCTTTCCTCTGTTATTCTTCCTTTTCCTCCCTAGTTCCTGTCCCCTTTTCTCTCTTGTTCTTTGATTTTTCTTTTCTTTCTCCCTCCCTCCTTTTCTTCCTCCCACCCCCCCCCCCCGCCTCGCTATCCCCCCCCCTTCCTTCCTTCCTCCTTCCACCTGTCTGTTTTCTGTGGAGAAGAATCTGTACCCTAGAGAAAATAAGTAACACGAAGTGGCTTAGAAGACAGCGGAGTCTTGGCAGCACAGCTGGGAATCTGATCCCCAAAGTCCCCATCTGTCACCTTAGGTGATGCCTGCTTTGACTTTAGGCAGCTCTGGCTCCCGCAACCTTTCTCCTCATGAGAAACAAGGCGGAAGAATCCAAGGAGGGCACAGGACAGAGGAGGAGAAGGAGTTCCCCTATCTCATGGGTCTTATGCATCACCTCAGAGCAGTGATGACTGTTCCTCCCGGGTCTTCACTTCCTCTTTCATACAGCCCAGTCCAGCCCAGTCATTGCCATGCTGCTGGCTCCAGGCGTACAGAATCCAGGGGCACTCGAACACTCGCCTATTATCTTTTCCTGAGAACATGGAGAGAGACTTTTTTTATTCTGCACTGAAGACATACTTGGCTTCCAGTCCCAGGCTTTGACTTGCAGCCCACGTTCTGTTGAGTTGCTAGTCTCAGGTGGGATGGCATGGTTCACTTTCATTGTGGCCTTGACTGGATATAGAGGCACATATTTGGCATATCCCTGAGGGAGCTGACAGAAAGTTTTACCTGAGGAGTGAAGACCCGCCCTAACTTCAGCAGCACTAACCCAGGAACTGAAGTTCTAGACTGAATTTTAAAAGGGTTAGCTGAGCTCTAATCTTAATCTCCACACAAACACACACCTCCACCGCCTAACTGTAGGCACAGGTGGCCGGCCACCTCACACACCTGCTGCTAAGCTTCCTGCCCTGATGGACCGCATCCCCTGGAACTGTGGGATGAAACCAACCATTCCTGCCTGCCTGAAGCTGTTCTTGTCAAAAATCTTATCACAATTGGGACAAAAGTGACAAATAACAGTTGGCGAATTTTTCACTTAAGGAAATTTTTAGACAAGTTCCGCCCATCTCTTGTTGAGCATTACAGTTTTACAGTCTAGAGTCCAGGGGATGACGAATAAGAAACTGGACTTAGAACCAGAGCTTCTTGGAAGGGCCCCCCTAGGCACCACCAGCCACCAGGACTGCCCTGTCTGTCAATCAGAAATAAGCTGCCCCAGATATCCTACTGGAATAAAGAATCAGGTCCTGTAAGTGGCCAAGGTAAAGAAGACATTGCTGTTTTACCTTTCTGGTGTGCGCAGTAGGCTACATTATGACATTTACACTTGTTCATATGGTACCTTTTAACCATATTCATCCCCATACCAGTTCTCCCTCGTCTTCCTCCCACTCCCGCTGATCCCCTTTCTCTTCAACCAGTCTCCCCCATTTCCTCCCTCCCTCCCTCCCTCCCTCCCCCTCCTCTCTCTTTGGTGGCAATTAATTTAATTAGCATTGTTTATAGGAGGCTAGGTAAGGGCTTATTGCTAAGGTATCCCTTGAGTGCTTTTCTTGTTTCATTTTTAGTCACTGAGTTTAATTTAACTTTTTAAATAAATCATGTATTAACTATTCAGTCAGGAAAAGCTTATGTTTGGGCCAGGGAGATGAGTCATTAGCATACTAGCCTAATGATCTGAGTTCAATCCCCAGGACACACATGGCAGGAAGAAAGAACTGACTCTTGAAGGTCCACTGAGTTCCACATGTGCAACACACACACACACACACACACACACACACACACACACTCATACACACACTATGGTCTAAATATGTTTCCTAAAAAATCTTGTAAAGGAAACTGGGTGTGGTGCTGCATGCTTGTAATCTCAGCACTCTGGGAGGCAGAGGCAGGTGGATCTCTGTGAGTTCAAGGCCAACCTGTCTACAAAGTGAGTCCAGGACAGCTAAGGCTACACAGAGAAACTCTGTCTTGAAAAAAAAAGTTCTCATAAAGGAAACATAATTCCTCCATATGAGGGGTGCATTCAGGGCAGGTGTTTAGGCAGAAGGGACAGAACCCTGACAAATAGACTAAGGTTTTGCCCCCATTGGGACAGCAGGAAGTATTTGGGGGGGGGCAGGAGGAGGCATGTCCAGGTTCCAGAGTGCACTTGTAGAAGTGAGAAGTTCTCTCTTTCCACCACATGGGTTCAGTGAATCAAACTGAGGTTGTTGAGCTTGTAAAGCCACTGGATCATCTCACCAGCCCTAGTTTTTATGTCTTTAACATGTTTCCTTTCCCACATCCTTGAATACAATAGTAATAAGTAAGATTGGTAATGCCTTATCTTTTAAATGATATGTATTAATTGTTCATAGTAATACATTTCAAAAGATACTTCATTCACATATAGAGTATACTCTGACCATGTTCACCCCATACACTCTTCTTTTGCCCACTTCCTGTTAATCTCCTCTAGCTCCCCAACTTTGTTTCTACTTTCATGATGTGTATAAATGATTTTATGTCTTATATAAAATCTAAGATCCAAAAATAAGAGAAAGCACACAATATCTGCCTTCCTGATTTTGACTTATTTTGCTTGGTGTGATCTCCATTTACATCCATTGTCCTGCAAACAATGTAACTTCATCCTTCATTATGGCTGAATGAAGTCGCATTGTGTGTATAATGCCATGTTTTCTTTATCCTTTCATCTGCTGATGAGCACATAGGCCAATTCCATCTCTGCCCTGTGACTCCTCCTGAAATAAACACTGACCTGCAAGTATCTCTGTGGCGTGTTGCCTTACAAACACTCATGTATCCAGGAGCAGGATAGCTGAGTCATAGGGAGTCCTACTTTGAATTTTCTGAAGAGCCTCCATACCAATTTCTACTGTGGTTAGATAAACCAATTAGTATTCCCACCAGCCTCTTTCTTGCAATATAAAAATCTCTTCTTCCCTCAGTTCCTCACTAGCAGTTGTTGCTGTTTGTTTTCTTAACATTATGGCTTATCCAAAAGTGAATATGTGCAAAGAGTGTGTACATTCATCTCTGCTTGTGCACTTATGATCTTTAGTGCTGGGTGTTGGCTCTACATGAGGTCTCATGTATGTTAGGTAAGCACTCTACCTCTGGACTAGTTCTTAGGCCAGGATAATCACTTTTTAACATTTACTTACTTGTTTATAGGGGGTGGGTGCATGCCACTGCAAGCCTGAGGAGGTCAGGGGACAATTTATGGAGTGTTTTTTTTTCCCTTCCACCATGTGAGTCCCAGGAATGGAATTCAGGTCATCATCAGTCTCGGCAGCAGACCCCTTCACCCACTGAGCTATCTCACCATGTCCCAGTATAATCATTTTTTATTTCCGAATCCATGCCTTCTCTGTGTAAGCCACAACAGCATTGAATTGTGTCAGAGGTTGGGTTGAGTACCCATGGATGGAGACAAGCATAGGACTTTTCTCTTTAGATGTTTAACATGATGGTTGATAGTAATAGAGGCCCCAATTCTGAGCCAATCTTATACTTCAGAGGACTAATTTTATTGTGTTACCTTCAAAATGTTTTAACAAGGGATATCTACAGTCTGGGCTTGCACATTATACCCAACATGAAGATTACATTGAAGTGAGAATTACAGAACCTGGGAGGCTGAGGCAGGAGGATCAAGAGTTCAAAGCTGGACTGGGCTATGTAGTAAGACCCTTGAGAGGGGCAAGGAATATTGTAGACTTTGTAGCTTTATCATTAGCATATTGTTAAATATCAAAGTCATTTTAAATCCATTTTTATGGTTAGGGCAGTTTACACATACAATTTATTCTTACTTTAAATTTCCTGTTCAAATAAAAAGAATGATATTTTCTATCCTTGACTTAAGGTATTGCCTACAGCTTTGAACTGTGTCACTTCCTTTTGTTTGCTGGTTGGTTGGTTGATTCCTTTTGTTTTGTTTGTTTGTTTGTTTTTCAAGGTAGGGTTTCTCTATGTGGCCTTGGCTTTCCTGGAACTCCCTCAACTGTAGATCAGGCTGGCCTCGAATTCAGAGATCCACCTGCTTCTGCCTCCCAAGTGCTGGGTGGGATTAAAGGCATGAGCCCTCATCGCCTGGCAAATTTTGTCACTTTTGAGGAGGAGCTGACTATGGGCATCGAGTTCCTTGGGGCAAGTCTGATCTTTGTTGTCAGGACACTCAACTTCTTCTCTTTGCCCACAACCATTTGACCAGCCACCACAACAACAGCAGCAGGAGGAGGAGGAGCAGCCACACAGCCCATCTCTGGGCTCTAGCACAGGTCCCTCTCAAGAGTCCCCAGAATTCCAAATGTCATACACTTGCAGAAACTATCTGCAGCTGGAAAAAACATGTCCCTGTTAGAGCTCGTACAAGGCAAATCATAGCCAGCTGCTGTGGACAGTCTGAAGCAGCTCCATATCCCACACCTGGGATTAAAACAAAAACAGAACAGTTCTGTGCTTTGTTTGCTTGTTTTTGTTTGTTTGGTTTTTGCTGGGGGGGTGGGGGGGTTCAAGACAGAGTTTTTCTGTGTAGCCTTGGCTATCCTGGACTCACTTTGTAGACCAGGCTGGCCTCGAACTCACAGTGATCCACCTGCCTCTTCCTACTGAGTGCTGGGATTAAAGGCGTGCGCCACCAAGCCCAGCCTCGGTTCTGTGTTTTTTAAGGAAACCAAAATTACAAAATTCTTACTAGACACTTCCAAACTGGCTATGTGCTTGTTTTACAGCAGGGCAGGGGGAGACTTAGGTCAGGTTCTGACGTCTCTGCAGCTTTGAGTCCTCATGTTATGATGGGATAACCCTAGGAATCCTATGGGGGAGTTGGACTCTCCCATCCTCTTGGGTTCACTGGCCTAAGCAAAATGAGCAGCTTACATGTACAGGGATGAAGAGCAGGCCCAGGAAGGGTTGTGTGTGTGTGTGTGTGTGTGTGTGTGTGTGTGTGTGTGTGTTCAGCTGAACCTGAGAAGAAAGCAATCAATCTCGGATTAATGGAATCACGGTGTGTATGAAGAGTCCAGGTCAGAAGCTTACTACAACACTCTTTGCAATGTCCGAGCTATGGAAGCAGCCTAGGTGTACAACGAGAGAGGAATGGACAAGAAAACATATTGGATGTAAATGGGGTTGGTGGGATTTACTGCAGCCATAGAGAAGAAGGAAGTTATTCAAAAGAAAATGGATGCAACTGTAAACAGCCATGATTGGTCAGTCTGGGTAGATTCATGAAAATGGAAGTATGTTTTCTCTCATTTGTGGTTCCTAATCTTATGGAGATACACAAAATCATGTGTGCGTATGTGTAGAAGCTGAACTGTCTCGGGAGATAACGGGCACTAGTGGAAGAGGAGGAGGGAGGAGGTGCAGGGAACACACACGCAACATATAGTATTTGTCACAAGAAACTGTCGTGTGTACGGTGAGTATGTACAGTGACTTTTAACAATTTTATAAAAAAGAAAGTCTTGTAGGTAACCAGCAATTTTTGTTTGTTTGTTTTTAAGACAGGGTTTCTCTCTGTAGCCTTGGCTGTCCTAGAACTCGCTCTATAGACCAGATTGGCCTCAAACTCACAGAAGTCAGCCTGACTCTGCCTCCTGTGTGCCGGGACTAAAAGCGTGCATCACCACTACCCAGCTAAAATTTTTTTCCCTATGGTATTTTCCCCAAAATATTTCCCCCAAAATATTCCCCCAAAATACCCTCTCATTGGGTTGTTTTTTTATCAGAAGTTAAGTCATACTAACAAGTGTCACACAGTAAGTGTCCCGTCCATTGCAGTTCCCTTATGCGTTCCTCTCTTCTGTCTTTTCATCTTTCTATACCGATGCCAATAATTGGAATGTTTACTTTTTACATTCATTTTGTTTTCAGTTATTTTATTTGGTTTGTTTTTGTTTTCGTTTTTGTTTTGAAACCAGGTCTCATGTATCCTAGGTTAGCCTGAAACTCAGTTAAAAACTGATTGCCTTGAACTTTTTTATTTTTTAACCTTGATCATTTTAGCCTCCACCTCCTAAGTGCTGTGATGACAGGTATATGTCAGCTGGGATTAAACCTAGGGCTCTGTGTGTGCCAGGCAAGCACTCTACCAACTGAGCCACAGCCCCTGTTCTTTTCTATCTACATTTCAGAATAATACGATTACTTGCCCAGAGGATATTATGGTGTCTGTGCTTTGTCCTAAAGTGATGACTTCTTTATATTCTAATTTCGCTGAGATAATCTTGTTATGTCCTTATAAAACACACACGCTCACTTCTCTTGCAAAAAAATTTGCTCATAATACCATATTCACTACACACAGGAAACACAGTGTCTGTCAAATATATGGGTGCCTGGTCCATGGTTCCCTCTGATTCTAAGACACTGTGTCTACAGATATGTTACTATTACACTGTAACAGCAAGCTTTGCTCTCATTACCTTTTATTTTCTCTCCCATATCTTGACTAGGTTTTGTCCTTTTTGGTTGTAATTAAACGGTAGATTAACAGTAGCTGGATCATTTAAAATCCTGATAGTTCCCATGTGTATACTTAAATATATGTTTATGTATAAGTATGTTTTTAACATGTTATAAGTCAAGTCTTTTTAAAGCATCAAATAAATACCTTAGTGATGGAACAGGATGTTCAATGAACTAATAATTTCTCTCTCATGTGTGTTTGCTATAGTGTTCCTTTTTATAAAACTCTTTGAGAATGGGCCTTACACACACACACACACACACACACACACACACACACACCACAGGCTGGCCTCAAACTCATGACAGATCTCCTGACTCAGCCTCCTAAGTGCTGGGAGTGCACCCCTGAGCCATTAGGCCTCTTGACTAATATTTGACTTTTAGCTGCTTAAGTTAGATAAGATTATTCAGGCCCGCTTGCTGAATTCTGGTGGTTACTACAAAATTCAGAAAGCAAGCAATTTCCCTGCAGACCTCTCAGTATCTAGAACTGTCATCACAATAAGTACCAAACAGCAAAATTTAATTTCTTTTTGTTGTTGTTTGTTTGTTTTTTGAGACAGAGTCTCTCTGTGTAGCCTTGGCTGTCCTGGACTTGCTTTGTAGACTAGGCTGGCCTCGAGCTCACAACAATCCACCTGCCTCTGCCTCCCAAGTGCTGGGATTAAAGTCATGCACCACCACACCCGGCAAAATTTAATTTCTTAACCTATGCTTAAGAATGAATATTTAGGCAAATGAATTAAATTTTGACATGTATTGAATCAGTGGATAGCTTGATTTGCTGTAGCTGGTGATTTGAATTGAGCCAAGTCTAGACTAGCAGTCAAAAATAAATGATTAAGGTCAGGTTTTAAGCCATAAATTAGCAATGAAGTATTTTTTTAAATAGATTTTTGTATCTCTGTGGAGGTTTAACACACATACACACACACGTACACGCACATGCACACACATGCATATGCATATACATACTGAATTTGTCAATACCCTGATGACTTAGTAGCTCCCTCAGTCTCTTCACTCCTTTGTTGTAGCTGTAGATGGGGAGCAATTGAAAACCTGGCTCTTAGGCAGCTTACGAAAGCAAGACAAGAATTTCTAAGTAAGGAGTAGATCCACCAACGCATGGGGTGGTAATCACTGCCAATAAAACTGTCTGAACTTAATCAGAGACAAGATACTTCTATGACCCTGACTGTAAGTATTTCCAACTGAAGGTCAGAGTTAAAAAAAAGAAATCAAATTTTGTTTGGTTTATCTATTTGGACTGGAGCTTGGCATGATGATCACACACACACATAAGCACATACATACACAAACACACGCACAAACACGCATAAACACATACCATCAGTGTTCAAAAGGACAGCCATGGGGCAAGAGCAAACTCTGGAGCCTGGAAGCGTATGTTAAGAAGTTAAATTTTTAACTGGGATTTCCCTGTGTGTTTCCAATAACTAAATCTCCCTGGTTTCATGAGACCATAGCTGCATGTGTTTCTATAATCGGTAAATATCTGAGAGAGAGCAAAAAAGCCCAGGCAATTGTCTCAACACATCCAAATGCAGACGTCCTATGCTCTTCAGCCAAATGCTTCCCTCCCACCAAAATTCAGCTCAGGAGTCACTTGCCCCAAGCCCTAATGGAAGCCACGGATGCTGCGCCAGGCCATGGACAGGGTTCTATGCTCTATGGGCCATGCAGATGGCGCTGTGCCCAGCCTGTTTGCTAAGTACAGGAGCTGGAAGACACTGAAGACTTTTATAGCAAACCAATAGGGTGGTTTGAAGTGTCCTAAATTTAGTAATTGGAAAAAGCCTGAGACTTTATTTGTCTGGTTTTCTTAAGTTTTTTCCCCCTGATAGATATTTTAAGTTTTACAGACGTGTCTGTGATGGGCAATTAAAAGGAAGAACATATTTTTTCAGACAGCACTTGTGTGTGACAAAATGCTAGGAAAGACTCCCTCCCGCCATGCTTTTGGTTAAAGAACAGTAACTTTGAGTGAAAAATGGTCACTTTTTATGAATGCTGATACCGAGGGGATTATTCATTTAATTAAAGAAAAGCGATGAAATGGGGGTTTCTGTGCAGAGTCTGCGTGCTTTCAGCCGAATGGGAGCCTGGGCTTTTTGCAGCTTTCAATACCAAACTGGACTCTTCCTTTGCTGTGTGAGTTACCGCCTTTGATGCCTAGCAACCATTGTAAGGGTAATTTTGGAACACACAAGTGGGACAAAAAGGACAAGGATAGAGATTTTGTGTGGATAACGGAGCGGGATTAAAAAGAGTGGGAACAGGAGGTGATCCAGGCAGGAAGAAAGATTTGCCTCATTAAAAACAAACTCTAGAAGGACTGTCCCTGGGGTGCTAACAGTGAGCATCTTTTGGGGTGGGGTGGGGAGTAGGATCACCAAAAACTTGTGTTTTCTAAATGTCCATGTCTTTGTTCATTTTCTAACCAACATTCGGCCCTGCTATGGGAAGAGGAACAAAGGAATGGTTGTTCTAGAAGTGGATTCCGGGATCAGTAGATCATTGGAGAGGGAAATTGCTAAAACCACAGAGTAAGAGAAACTGAGCCCCAGGGAGCGGAGTGTCCCTCACCCAGTGCACACTCCTGGGACCAGGCTGCCCTGGGCCTGGGTATCTGTGACCCTGGGTAGCCTGTCTTTATGGCAAACAACTTTTCTTTTCTTTGCCTTTTTCCTTTTCCTCTTTTGAAAAAAAAATTTTTTTTAATCTACTTTTTCTTTTATTTAACTTTTTTTAAAAGTTACTTATTTTTATTTCACATGCATTGGTGTTTTGCCTGGATGTCTGTCTGCCCGAGGGTTTAGGATCTCCTGGAGTTACAGACAGCTGTGAGCTGCCGTGTGAGTACTGGGAATTGAACCTCAGTCCTCTGGCAGAACAGCCAGTGCTCTTAACCACTGAGCCATCTCTCCAGCCCCAAAGGGGACTTTTCACAGTCAGGTGTTCATGGTGAGGTCTGAGGTTTGATGCTGGTGGGCCTGGTTGGTGAATGAACAGTCTCGGACGCCTAGATAAGTGTTCTAGCCTCTGGAGACAAACTTTACCTCTCTGTCTTGCATTTGCTTTTTTGTGTTAACGGGTCGGGTGGTTGTAAAGCCCTTGTTGAGACCTGCTGTATGTCTGGACACCGTGCGTTGCTGTTAACAATAGCAATTTAACTTGATCTTTGGGAGGAAGGATCTCCAAAGGAAGGTGGCTTTTGAGATACAGCAATGAGGCTCAGGAGGTTGGGTAACCTGCAGTGGCCATGAAGCTCAGGCCTGTGTGAATTTAAAGCTCATGATTTCCATCTGTGCCACCCTACTCTCTCCTAGATCATCCTGTCATAATAAAGGTCCTTCCCTTTCTCTGTAAGCAACCAGTAGGCTTGATCCCTCACAACTTATTTACACTTAGGGACATGCATGAAATGTTGGGTAAGCGTATGATTTAGGGAGGCCTAGGGTAAAATGCTCATCTTGCAAGCATGAGTTTGCTCTCCACCACATGTATGAAAAGCCAAGTATGGTGAGAGGCCCTTGGAATCCTAGCATAGGGGAAGTGGGGCCAGGCAGATCCCTGGGGCTTGCAGACAGCCAGCCTAGCCTAATCAGGGTTCTGGGTCACAGTGAGAGACTGGGCAGAGCCTGAGAAATGACACCTGAAGATGACCTCTGGCTTCTACACATGTGCACATATGCATGTGCACCTGCATAGACATATGCGCATGCTCACACACACAGAAAGAGACAGACAGACAATATGGTTTAAATAACACAAAGTGGAAAGATAATGCTTAGAGCCATAGTACATTCTAGAATGAGTGTTTTATCGCCTCTGACTTTCCTTTGTGGTCTTAAAGCAACAAAGTGTCCTTTACTTGTAAGGACCCAGGAACCATCTACCAGGAAAACCATTGATAGCTTCCTAAGTCAAAAGATTTGGTTTAAAGATGTTGATAACGTATTTTGATTCCTTTAAGTGTTAGGAAAACAAGCGAGAGAATTTGGAGAGGGGCCAAACTACACGGTGATTGAGTTTGAAAATAAAGTTAATTTGGGAGCGTGGTTCTGTTTAGAATACAGACTGATAACAATATTCCTGCCTGTCAGAAAAGCAAATGGGTTGAAATACACAAAGGTTGTTTTCTTCCTTTTGCTGTTCTCAGGCCCTGAGAAGTGCTCGCTAATTTTAACTCGTTCTTTGCTGGTTTCTGTTGCAGCTTCAGACTTTTCTGTATACGATGTTTTCCTACTCTGTTTATTTAACACAGGCCACATGTTCCAAACCTCTTTCCATGTCAGTACACAGAGGTCTCCCTATGCTATCCTGGGCTGTGACTGCATGGTGTTTTGTATCATGGTTATGCTGCAAGTGATCTGAGCAGTCACAGTTGTATATGGGCGCATTAATTTGTGTGTAAGAATGCAGGGCCCCAAGGAGGTTGAGACATGTGGACCAGTCCTACAATATGACATAAGGGACAGGGACCCACTTAAACTCTACACCCTTAGCTCCTTTGCAACCTCATTATGGCCCTGTGCTTTTGTGACATTTGACCAAATTGTAGTGAGTATTCTTTCACGAAGATTACTTTACAGCCATGCGCTTTCTTCTCAAGGATGGTCCAAGTACATGGTTGCCAGAGTCTCCCAGCCTCCCACTCCTTGTCTGACCCATGCTCTCACTTTGGTGATAATTAGGCATTGAGAAAATAAAAGTTTTAGGGAAACAATGCATGATTTTAATGCACATTAATATTCATGATGCGAGATGCTTACAAACGTGTTGCCGAATTCTGCTGAATATTCAGAAAAATTAAAAGCAACTCATGTACATCACAGCTCTTTGCCAAAGAAAGCCATTTATCAGCATTGCCTTTGACCTATTCCATGTTCCAAGAAGTTTGTTTAAATTGCCCCTTTGCTGTTAGATCGGATGCATTTGGGGTGGGGTTGGCAGAATATTGAGGCCACCCTAACTGAGACCAGAAATGCAGCTGAGATATGTAAGAGAAGATTCCAGGCATGAGTACAGAAAAAGACACAGGAGAGCTGTTCCTTGGTGACAGAACCATTTGCTGAGCTGATATAAATACTTCTCTGAGCTGGAAGTTGCCAAGGCAACAGTCCCATTAATGAAGAATAACCCTCATTTATTATCAGTGCCTGAATGATTTTTTTCTCAATAAAGTGTCCCTAGTAGTCTAACACTGACACTCTCGCTCTACCTACTCAACTTTCCTTTCTAGACAGCAAAACTATTTAGCCCTGTTCAGTATGTGTACCTACCTTCTCTGCCACTGGGAACAGAACCAAAGGAAAGAAACTCAGCAAACTGTAAAGGCAGTAAAGATATTAATTTATAACAATTACCTAATACAAAGTAATTGCCCTTTTGATATATGATTTGGCATAGGCAGAGCCTGCAAATGACTGTGACTCAGTTGTATTTCAGCAGGCCGGGTCTTTAAATTAACTCATCTTTATGATTTAATGGCTCAGAGCCAAAATATTTTTTTTTAAGTAAGTGGAGTGTGACATTAGCACTTTAACTCCCCAGTCAGGCTGTAAATTTCAGCTCCATTTTATCATGCACACACAGGATATTTCAGAAAGACAGCCGTGGCTGACATATAGGTCCTTTGGAACCTCTGTTGTTCTGAAGAGTTAGAAAATGATTTAGAGCCTGGCGGTGGTGGCGCACACCTTTAATCCCAGCACTTGAGAGACAGAGGCAGGCGGATCTCTGTGAGTTCAAGGCCAGCCTGGTCTACAGAGTGAGTTCAGGAGAGCCAAGGCTACACAGAGGAACCCTGTCTCGAAAAACCAAACCAAAGCAAACAACAACAACAAAACAAAACCAAATCCCAGCACTCAGGGAGGCAGAGGCAGGTGGATCTCTGTGAGTTCGAGGCCAGCCTGGTCTACAGAGTGAGTTACAGGAGTACATGGAGGAACCCTGTCTTGGAAAACCAAAATGAAAGAAAGAAAGAAAGAGAGAGAGAGAGGGAGGGAGGGAGGGAGGGAGGAAGGAAGGAAGAAAAGAGAAGGGAGGGAGGTAAAAAGAAAAAGACTTAGAGAAATGATGGTTGGGAATGACCGAGTACCCCACATGGTGCTTCCTGGTACAGTGGGATATGGGCAGAAGTAACATTTTTACCCAGAAAGAATATTGTGTTAGTTACTGATTTACTGATGTGACAAAACCTGACGAAAGCAACTTTTAAAAGGAAGAGCTTATTTTGGCTCACAGTTTAAGAGGATACAGTCAATCACGGTAGTCACCTTGCATTCCCAGTCTGAAAACAGAAGAGAGAGGTGGTAATTGATTTGCTTTCTTTGATTTTTTTTCTATTTTTGTATTCTCTTGTGGTGTTAGGGATTAAACACAGAGCTTGTACATACTGGGCAAGGGCTCTCTCACTGAGCTACTTCTTCATGCTTTTTCCTTTCTATGAAACTCAGGACCCCAACCTAGGGAATGGTGCCATCCATATTCTAAGTGGGCCTTTCTTCCTCAGTTAAAACTCTCTGGAAACACTTTTGCAGGCACACCCAGTTTGTCTCCTAGGTGATTCCAAACCTAGCCAGGTTACCATGAAGGTAAACCATCATAAATGCATTGGAAGAGCTTTCCTTTCATCAACCTTTGATTATAGCAACAGATCTTTCTTGTTCAGACTGGATATTTGTTGTGTGCTTATACAGCAAACATTTCATTGCTTGTTGCTCACATCCATGGATTTTTCTCTGCATTTACATCATATTCTGTTAGTACCAAAGGTGGTAGGAGAAAGATCACTGACCTGTATCATCAAGCTTTTTATGGGGTAGGCAGTTTCCACATGGGGGATTTAGTGGACAAACTAGATGGTGTTATAGGAGCGGAACATGAGCATAACAAGTTCGTCTTAACAACCTTCTGAAACAAAGGCATGACTGCAAGGTACTCATAACAACAGGTAGTCATAACAAGGTAGCCATAACAACCTTTTAAAAACAAAGGTAGGGTTGTAAGATGGTTATTAACTCTTTGAAACAAAGGCATGATTATTATTCCTGGAAGAGGCAGTACAGAACCGTATCTGGTTAAGGTTACAGGAGAGGCATAGCCAGTGTCCTTGAGAAACAGAGATTTAATCATAAACTGGATTGAACCTAGTTTGTCTTTACTGTAAGATGGCATTTAAGCCTAAGATGGAGGCAGGTGAGGCCTTCAGTTTTTCCTGTAGCCTTGGCTGTCCTGGAGCTCTATCTGTAGACCGGGATGGCCTCAAATTCGCAGAGATCATCCTTCCTTTGCCTCCCAAGTGCTAGGATTAAAGGCATGTGCCACAACACCTAGCCACAAAGAACATTCTTGATTGTGAAATTACACAATAAGTCTATTGTATCAGTTATATCTTTTTCCAATAACTCTTTAAACAATCTGATATGGGAAAACATGACAATTGATACGGGAAGAGAAGAAACCATGTATAATCAATCCCAGCACCTAAAAGTAGCTGCATGGGTATCACGGGTTATTAGTTTCATATAGATATTTTTTCAAAATCTTAAAAACCATGAATTATTCTGGGCATGGTGGTGCATGACTTTAACCCCAATGTTTGGGGGACAGACAGACAACATCTCTGTGAGTTTGAGGCCAGCCTGGTCTACATAGTAAATCCTAGGCTAGCCAGGAATACATGGTATGCACTTCTTCTCTAAAAGCCAATCAAACAAAACACTCATTTTTGTAATCCTGTTTTCTCCTCATAAGATAGAATCACACAGGCTGGAGATCAAAAGGGATAACAGTCAATGTGGCCCTTGCAAGAACCTGAGCTTGGCTCCCTGCACTTATGTCAGGAGGCTCACAATGCCTGTAACTCAACCTGCAGGAAAGCCCACACCTTCTTCTGCCTTCCATACGTGCCTTCACTCCTGCACAGAATTCACACCCAGATACATGTCTATACACATATAAAACAAAATTTAAAAAATCATTTCTTAAGAGATGGAACCACACTACAATCTTTGCTGACCCAGTAGGAACAAGTGACACCAACGCCGAGCACTGCAGAGCCCAGACATCAGGTTATGGGTGACCCTGCTGGTTGAAGCAGTCAGGCCAGGCACACTCTTTCACTCTGGCAGTTTCAGCCATCTGAAACCACTCTGAGCTTCTGGCTTTGCCCTAAGCACAACTCTCTGCACCAGCAGATGTGGAGGTCCCTTTGTGGATGGGTAATTCTGGCTTCTTTGTGCCCGTTCTTACTGGCAGTGGGACAAGAGAGATGACTTATCGCGAAAAGTAGGCAAAAGTCCATGAGAACCGAAAGTCGCAAGGAAGAAACGTTCTGTTCTCCTAAGTTTATTTTTTGCTATGATACTGTAGAGGGGTCACTTATGGGGTCGCCTTAGCCTCCTCCCATTCCCTGTAAGCATCTCCAACCACCTCCAGATAAGCAAGACAGCCATCAGCAGAGAGAGTCAAACCCTTATGTAGTGAAGGTAAATACAGCGTTAGAGAACTTGGCTATTTTTAACCACCCACGTGAAAACCCTGCTTATCCTTGTGGCTAAGCGGGCCTCGCACATCACAGGCATGCTCTCCCCCAGATAACTGCAGTGCCAAGTTCATCACTCTCCCCACCTTGTTCACAGTTCCTCCACCCCCCTTCCACATATTACGAGGAGATGATCTGTTCCCAAGAAGATAAAACCAGGATGGGTATTCCACAGTGTGTCATCTGAAAATAAGATCAAATAAGCTTTCTCTAGGTTTGTTTGTTTGTTTGTTTTAAGTAGAGGGGGTGTGGCTCAAGTTGGTAGATTTCCCAGCACATCTATAATCCCAGCAATTATGAAGTGGAAGCAAAGATCAGATGTTCAAAGTCATCCTCCAGTGATGAGCTTGAGGCCACCCTGGGCTGCAGAGATCCTTCTCTGAGGAGAAAGAAGAGACATGGTAGTTGGAAGGATCAAGAGGCTGGCTAGTTTTTTTTCCATCAGCTTCTTATAAATCAACGCCATGGGCTGGATGGTTCGCCCTCGGTTCACGTCCTGCCCATGCCAACCCATTCTTGTGTCCATCTGCTCACCAGTTAGTTCTTAAATAACTGCCATGTGTCTGCTGATGAGTGGGATAAGGGCTGGAGATTCCAAGAGGGTGGTGGAACTCCAGAGAATACGCTTGGGAGGTTGAGGGAAGCACTGGGGACAATGTCATGGGGGATGTGAATCACTTTGGAAAGGCAAGCTTAGTGCGTATGAACACATTGTGTATCCCAAACTCTTTTTTGAAAGATTCTTGGACTGAGCCAAGGTGAAGTTGTGACTGTGCAAGGCTTTGGGGGTCAGAAAACATTCTGGGCTCTATCCAAACTCTTTATAAGAAATGAGAACCTTTGGTGTGATTATGAAAGACTCAGTATGGGATGCTCTGTGCATGAGGTGCGTGCACGCGGAGTCCCTCCTAGGCCCTTAGCTTAGTCTCCCAAGTACAATCAGCTCGCTTTTGCCCTGGGCTCTTTCTTTCCTTCCACTAGTCCATTGTGCCCCCTCCCCCTATTATGAGGCTGCCTTGCTCTCAGCATGGAGGCAAACTGTTCATGCAGAGAGCTCTTGCAAACACTTCTGAGAGGTGACTTCTCCAAACTGGCTTAGCTTATATTCACTTGTCCTCTTCCATGACAGAGAGTTCTGGAAAACCTGCAGTCAATCTTGTTGGTTACTGGCTGGTCCTACATTGGCCTGACATGATCATATCCAGCCACCAGCTTACCCATTTTCTGTACTTCAGGCCCCACCCTTGGGAACTAGGAAGGAAACTGAAATTGGAAATTCTTAGACAAGGGCTATGGAGGTAGTTCAGTGGGTACGAGGGCTTGACATGCAATCATGAGGCCCTTCGTTCAAATTCACAAGACCCACATAAAAAGCTAGGCAAAGTTGTGTTTGTCTATAACCCCTGCATTGATAGAAAGAGACCAGCAGATTTCAGAAGCGTTCTGTCAAGCCAGCTTGGACAGATAATGAATGTTAGGTTCAGTGAGAGACCCTCTCCCAAGTGAATGAGGAAAAGAGAGATGAAAGATCTACCTCCTGGATGTGCACACACACACACATCCCCACACTCGTGTGATTTGTTACACATGCATACATACTATATACCACATCAACACATGTATACAACACACACACACACACACACACCCCTACTCACTTACAAGCACACAAATAAAAACATCGAAAAGGAAAAAAAAGAAAAAAATTCTTAGCCAGGTACTCAGGAGGCAGAGGCAGGCAGATCTCTGTGAATTTGAAGGCATCCTGAGCTACAAAATGAGACCCTGTCTTTAAAAAGGAAAGAAGAGATGGAGGAAAGGATTTTTTTCTCAACTTCATTGCTTATTGTCTGTTGACTCCGGGCACACACCTTTATCCTTCCTCAAGGGCTGAAGGAAGTGACTGCACCCCTTAGATGGGCTAAGTACCTGGTTCCAAAGTGGATGCCCTCTGAGTTATTTTGCCAAATCAGCTACTGATGAAAATAAGATAGATGTGAAAAAAAAATAGTTCAGATGCCATTTAGGCCAGCAGTTTCCTCGAGTGAATGGTTCCTGAGGTGACTGCTGGCCTGAGTCCGGAGCTCCGTGATTGAGCCACTAAGGGGAGGTTACCAATCCCTGACTGGCCCTCATGCTCAGTGGAGACAAAGAAGCACTAGCTTATGCCTTTGCTGAGGCTGGTGTCATGGCAACTTGAATGTCTTCCGTCATGGGCCTCTGACATGAGACAGGTGACATTTGTCCCTGCCTCCCACCTAACTTTGTTCTTATTTCTCACCCATCTGTCATGTCCTTCTTTACCTGGTCCCTGACTAAACCTCAAGGGACTTCTTCAGGGTAGCACAGAAGGGGCCGAAGAACAAGTAGCCCTGAAATGCAGCCTTTCAAGTTATGCATTTAAAACATTGGCAGATGAGTTAGGGAGGCCAGTGGGGACTGTACTGTCCGTGAGCTGCCCAGGACCTGATCACTACCCAAGGACCGTGTCCTTGATCAGGAAAGTCAGAGAGTCCTCTCCCTTTACTCGCTGGTCCTGGCAAAAAAAGGATCTAGAAAAATACCTTCAGCACAGTATCCTGGCTGAATGCTTTTCCATCTTCCAAGTCTTGGTCCCATCCTTTCCCTGGGTTGTGTCTGTTTATGTGGCTATATGCATGGGACTCTGCAGCCTGGGGCTTTTCCCGCGAAAGTCTACAAAGCTCTGATCAGTACTAGGCTTCCCCAGGGCGCCAGCTCTCTCCCAAGAGGATTAGATGAAAATAAGTCGTGTTTAGCTGGTGTCTGCTTGCTTGTCCTCAATGCTTGCTTTCAACTGGTTGCAGGAATTCATTTTCCCAGACTCCTCCATTACAACCACGGAACAGGGTCCACTAGCCTGTCTTGAGAGCCCCAGCTGCTCACATGCTTCTGATTATGAGCTCAACTACCATTTCCAGCTTTGGCTTTACTGAAGGGCCCATGCCGCCTCTACATACATGTACCCACAGATAGAGACACATGTTCCCCCTGCTCAAAGATCACAGAGCCAGTCTCCTTTAAAGACCACCCCCCCCCAGGGCTCCCAGTGCCCCACACAAACATTAAAGGCAAAGTCAGCAAAAACCCTTAAACTGTTGGTCATTTGTCATTCCCCCAAATCCCTATGTTTAGCTTTTTCTTTCATAATGTGCCCAACAGCCTGAGTAAGCCAAATGTTCCCCTTTCCGGTTACCAGACTCAGCAGGTTCAGAAAAATCACCCCTAAATCAACTGGTGTCTGGTGGAGGGGACCCACAGAACTTTCCAGAAGGAGGAAGCAAATTGGTTCGAACATCTCAAATTTGTAAATACATGTGGACTGCTGGAGTTCCAAATGGATGTGCTAACAATGCCCAGAGTCCCAGGGAGCTGAGAGAAGGACCTCAAATCCCCAGGAAGACATTTTCTACATAAGTCAAAAGAAAGATCTGAGGCAGAAATTCACCCCAACCTTAACCCCTATTGTGGAGTAAAAGGCCATTTGCTGGAAGGGGCTAATTAATGAAATTGCCCATCTTCCCTAGTCAGACCTGCCAGCAAAGTGCTTCATTAGCAGCAGGCTTGGAGCGTTATTACTAGGGAAAGTAGAAAAGGCTAATGACAGTGTTATCGTGGGATGGCTACGAAAAATATTGTTACTGCCACCTCTGAGCTGCCATTTCAACTGTTGAAGTTGGGCCATCCTGAATCACTGTTCCCATGGCAACTGGAAGTTGGTATACTGCTTGTCATAGATGGGGATGGTACCTCTGCGTTGCTGAGAGAGGCTCAGGTATTTTATTTATATCCAAGCTGTAGAATGTTGCATTTGGTAGTCCTTTTGAGAAATGTAGTCATTAGACAACAGCAGAAGTCTTTTTTGAAGCACCGAAAATATATTTTGATGGAAAGGCACCTCAGCTCAAAGCATTGCTTTCATGAGTCATAATGGCTTCAAGGCTGGTGAAATTTTAATACTCTATTCTTTGCTGAGAGAGAGAGAGATCAGACAAATGGGATTTTTAAATCACTTAGTCTCAGCAATGAGATGACCAGGACAAAGAGAAGAGACAGTGGTGAACTTCGAAATAGCTTTGAGAAAATATGCTGTCACTGAACATTTACAGGGCTGGGTCTGTCATGTTAATGATGGGTCAGGTCAGTGATTTTTTTTTTTTAAGTAACTGGCTATCAGTATTGATTTGAATTCAAACCTTTTCTTAGTTGGAGAAAATTCTTCAGATGAGAGTAGTGGTGAAAGAAAAAAACTGAAGGTGGTTTGCAAAAATTATCAGAAGTCAAAATAGTAGCTAGACTAGCAGACTCATCAGTTTGGTGAGCATATTTACCCTCCCCGCTTAGAAAAGAGCCTAGTGGTGACGCTGGAATGAAATTAACCTAATCTTCCATTGTTATCCCAGCAACGTGTTTTTAGAAAATGTATGGAATTGATCCCCACCATTCATATCAAGAAGTCAAATTCAACTCAGCGAAGGTAGAAACTGCCCCGAACAGACAGGGAACTAACAGGAGCAGGTTAGAGAAGAAACTAGTAAACAAAAAGAATATTAATATTAGTATTACCTGAAGACCACATAAAACTGAGTCCCTCTTTTCAGGGAAGTTTCCTTCAGGCAAAGTATTTTTCTGTTCCACAAATGAGCAAAAACAAACAAACAAACAAACAAACGAAGAGGAGTGAGAGGTGGGGGGAATCTTGCAAATGGGAGAGAACTCTCAAATGAGAGAGACTGTGCATCTGTGGAGCGGAGAGTGGATGGGAGCACTATGTTCAGTTTCACTGTGAATACAACGTTACTATAAAAAATAAAGCCCAAGCGGGCTGGGGAGCTGGCTCAGAGGTTAAGAGCACTGGCTGCTCTTCCGAAGATCCTGAGTTCAATTCCCAGAAACCACAAGGTGGCTCACAGCCGTCTATGAGGAGATCTGGTACCCTCTTCCGGTAGGCAGGCACACATGCAAGCAGAACACTGTATAGTAAATAAGTAAATCTTTTAAAAAATATATACATATATAAATAAATAAAATCCAAGGTCAGGCATGAAGATCCGTACCTGACATCCCAACCCTTGTGAAGAGAGGGTTGCTGCAGGTTTAAGGCTAACCTGGGCTTCATTGAGTTCCACACTATTATGCTGAGGCATGAGACCCTGTCCATAAAAACATTCCTCTGCAATAACCAAACCCAAAAGTCCATAATCTAAAACAACTTCAGTAACTGGTAGATGAGCAGTTTGATCCCTAATCTTCCCATCCAGTAAAGACCTGCCTTATAGGAAGTGAAATCGGGAAAGGATACTGTGAAACAGGAGACATCTTCACTCTCTAGATGTATAAGCTCATGTCTGCTCTGGGAAAACCCCAAGGGACCACTCCATCTGAAAGACATATGTCCCAGGTAGATGGAGTGAGTCTCAGTCTAGGTTATAGATGAAACCCCAGGATGAACAGCACCTCAAACCCCAAGCCACTAGAACTACTGCGACTGAGCATCTCCTGCCCACGGCTCCTTGCCAGCACACATGCATTGTTTTCCTCATGGCTGTGCCCTAATCTCTGACAAAGAAACAACTTAAGGAAGGGCTCATTTTGGCCATTGGTGTTTGGATGTCGCCCATCACAGTGGGGAAGTTCTGAAGTCAGGAGCCGATCACAGCCATGGCAGCAGGACTACGAGGGTGCTTGTCCATATCTCTGCAGACCAGAAAGCTGAGCTGCAGCAGGCTAGCAGTTTCAAGGCCCACCCTACAAAGACACACTTTCTCTGCCTAATCCCACCTTAAAAAACATCACTACCAGCCAGGAGACATGGGTTCAAACACAAGCTCCTGAGCCATAGCACCCCAGGTCCCACAAGAAGAGGTGGGGCTTAAAGCATTTTGCTTCCAAACTGCTGCTTAGAAAGGAAAGCACACTATCTCCAATATGGTGGCAAGTGACTAAAGGAATCATCCATGTTTTATGAGAAAAATGTAAGAATCGGTGTACACACACACACACAAAAAAAAAAAAGAAGAGGAAGAGGAAGAAGGAGGAGGAGACTGGCTGCAGATAGTGTCAGAACGAAACACAGCATGCAAAGTAGAAGGGCACAGGCTCATGTTTTGCATTAGTTTCCATTGTTGTAATGAAATACATAACATATCAAATTAAAGAGGAGAAAGGTTTAACCTGGCAAGATAGTAGATGATGGCTGAGTGTCTGATAGACTCGGAGCTATAAGAGACTGAGAGGCCAGAATCCTCTTCCAGGACACCAGTAACCTAAAAGCCTCCCGTTGAGTCCCACCTCTTCCACAATATCCCACCAAGCTAAGGAGGCAGTCCTTCACACATGGGTATAGGGGAGGCAGGACAAATCCAAACTATAGTACCCTTGAAGAACATGAATTTAGGGCACAGGAACAAATGTCCCGCGGTGACTCAATCAAAGTATAGCATACTCTAAGAAATTGAGAGGGATATCAAGTAAATTGTTGAGAACTCCGAAAAACTCAGTTATGAAACCATGAGAAGGAAATAAAAGGCGAAGTTCAGTGAAAGAAATGCAGAATAAAAGGCAATTGGTGCAGAAATGTGTGTTAGAAACAGTAAGTGTATGAGGCATGTTGAAATTGTATCTATTGTCAACAGAAAAAAAAAATCTAGTCATATGATCCCAGTGAACTCAGATCAGAGACCAGGAAGGAAAGGACAGAGAGACGCCAAAAGGTATGGAGACCCTGGGGTGTTACCCCTGGACGGCTGACAGAGTCCTGGGTACAGACACCCACAAGTGAAAGAGAGGATGTGGGGCATGCTATAATAGGAAAACTTCTGGGAAAGAAAAAGGAGCAACTAACTCTGTCCTAAGAAACATGACGTAAGAAGTCCAAAATGCAAATGTGGCTCACTCAGCTGAGCGGTAACCCCACGGATGAAAATGCCAATCATTCTCCCAACCAGATTAGCGAGTCTCCTTCAGGAAAGAAAATCACCCAGCTTAGCTCCAGATCCAAAGCTATGCTCGCAGAAAATGGGACTGGGGCTGGGGCACAGCCCGAGTGGTGAAGGCTACCTAGTGTTTTCATAAAATTTCAATCATTGAAGCATCCTGCATGTAAGAAAGTGAGGGGCAGGGGAAATAAATGGTCTAAGGCTAGAGAGATGGTTCAGTCAGTAAAGCGCCCACTCTGCAAACATGAGAACTTGGGTTTGGATTCCCAAGACCCGTTTAGAAATCTACACATGGCAGCTCTTGCTACGTTACATGCAACCCTTGCTTTGTTGGGGGCGAGGTGCACGGTAGAAGCTAAGAAGCAAATCCTTGATGTTTATTGGCCAGCCAGCCTCCCTGAATTGATGCATTGATGTGCATCAGGTTCAGTGAAAGATCCTGTCTCAAAAAACAAAGGTGGGAAACAATAGATGAAGACACCCAACATTGACCTTGAGCCTTCACACACACACACACACACACACACACACACACACACACACACACACGTGCGCGCACGCACATGCACAGCCACACATTGGTTGCTTTAACTTACTAAAACAGTGATGTGTATTTTCTTAAAAACAGAAATAATATGTTAAATGGTTAACTAAAGCTAAATATAGATGGTATAGATATTTAAAATTATCTTCTCCCTTTACTTAATTAGAACCATTTAACTATGAATATAGGATGAGAAAAAAAGGACCACATATTCTATCCAGGACATTCCCACCTGTATAGGTCCTTTCTGTTGGTAGTTGGGAGTGGACCCAAGTGGGAACCCACTCTTTCCAGGTTTTAGTGACACTGAAAACTTTTCGAAATCCATCTTTACAACCACTCTCAACTACTAGCTTCATGCTGATGGCTTAAAAGTGGGGCTTTTCTACCAAAATGTGTGAAAGAGATTTGGGGCAAACTCAGAAAAGAAACAGAAGAGACATATTTTGAAAACTTTAAAACCTTTTTTTTTTTTTTTTTGAGGCAGCATCTCAGCCTGGATCTTACTTGTTATGTAGACCAGGCTAGCCTCAAACTCATAGAGACCCACCTGTCTCAGCCCTCTAGGTGCTGGGATTAAAAGTGTGTATTCCCATGCCCACGCAACAGTCAAGCCTTTTTAACAGCTTGAGATAAAATTCATATATCCTAACGTTCACATTGTAGGAAGTAGGATCCTGCAGGTTTTAATATAGTCAGTACGATGTGAAAAACATCAGCTCTGTCTGATTGGAGAACAACCCGCCCATGTGTGTGTGTGTGTGTGTGTGTGTGTGTGTGTGTGTGTGTGTGTGTGTGTGTGTGTGTGTGTGTGTCTATGTCTGTGTCTGTATGTCTGAGTGTAGAGAGGGAAGGCACTAAATTATTTGCATGTGTGTGGTTGGATATGTGTGTGGATGCAGGTGCCCATGGAAGCCAGGTCAGTCTTCATTTGGTTTCTCAGAAGCCTTGTTTTTCTGAGGGACAAGATTTCTCCCTGACCTGGAGCTCAGCAAGTAGCCTCGGCTGGCAGGTGAGCCTCAGAGAGATGCCTGCCTCTTCCTCCCCGACCGCTAGGATTTCCAGCAGGCACTACCATGCCCAGCTTTTTTCACATTGCTCCAGTGGCCTTGACTGTGGTCCTCCTGCGTGCAGAGCTAGTGCCTTATCAGCTGAGCCAGCCCCAAGCCCTAACTGCAGAGCATTTCCATCAATGCCAGAAGAAACCCTCTGTAATCATCAGCAGTTTCTCCCCATTCCTCCCCACCTCAGCTCTTGCCACCCACTATTTACTTTCTATCTCTGTAGATCTGCCTATTCTGGACATTTCTTATACATGAGATCACACAGGCGTGCTCTTTTGTAACTGGCTCTGGTCAGTCAGCATAATGTTTTGAAGCCTTGCCTATGTCACAGCCTGTGACCACGCTTTGTTTTAAAAGCTGCACAATGCACCATCTCATGGCTAAGTAGTTTCTTTAAATCCATTTATCAGTTTATGGACATCTGGTTGTTTCCACACTTTGGCTATTATGAATCCTGTTGGGATGACTATAGATTTACAAGTTTGTATGTGAATATGTGTTTGCAGACTTCGTGGTTATATTCACTGCTGAGGGGGACTGGGTGGAAGAGCCATTCACTTGGTACTTGTATAGAGCCCAAACATTGAAACTGCGTCCTTCTTTTCTGTTCGCAGGCGGAAATGGTGCACAGTGCCTTCCAAGCCCAGCGTGCTTTCCTTCTCATGGCCTCTCAGCACCAACAACCCCAGGAGGTAAGAGGGTATCATAATAAATAAGGTTGCCTAGGGCAGAGGAAGACACCAAATACGAAGCCAGAAGAATCTCTTCCTTCTAGAAGCATCCAGACATGCGGCAATGCTACCCCTAATCTGTCACAGACATTTCTTCACTTTTATAGCTTTGGTGACAAATGTAACATATATAGTAAAGTGTGTGTGTGTGTGTGTGTGTGTGTGTGTGTGTGTGTGTGTGTGTGTGTGACCTGTTTGAATGACAAAAGCTCCTATAACATATCTTATTATTACTGATATATTAAATTATAGCCAAGTATATCCAACAGACACCACCACTTTAAAGGTCACTTTACATGTGTCATCTTCCTCTTGTTCTTTCCTAGTTTCGTGATGAAGAAAATGTTTGTGTTTGTACTAATTTTTGGTTCCAACTCTGCACTGCTTTATTAGCAGACCGATAACAATTACACACAGAGCTTCTTGGTAAGGGATGAAGGAACTGTCTACTCCCCCTTCTCAGTGCTGGGATTTTGTCTGGTTTGAACTTGTGAAGGTCTTGTGCCACCTGGAAAATTTTTTAATTACTTGCTTTCCTTGTGCTGTCACAAAATACCTGACAAAGGCAGCTTAAGGAAGAAAAGGTTTCGTTTGGGCTCACAGTCCGCAGTCACGCCCCGTCAAGGCAGGAAAGACAATGTGTCGGGGGCACAGGCAGATGCTCGCTTGTATCACAATGGGAGTGGGAAAGAAATGAATACTGCTGTCCAGTGGGCCCTCTCTTCTGTCTGGGATCCCAGCCCATAGCGTAGAATCACCTGCATTCAGTGTCTCCCCTCCTCAGTTAGATCTGTCTAGGAACACCCTCACATACAGATATGTGTTGCAGTCCCAGAATGTGTTCCACAAGATGACGCCTTCGCATAGGAGCTGTGGCCTATCTGTCCCTCTGTGCTGTGCTCTCCTCGTTCCGGGAGGGAGAGTATTCTGTGGTGGCTTCCCCCTCTTGCTGGCATCCAGCAGAGCTTCTCAGCGCTTTGGTGTGCGTGAGAGTCCTCTAAAGGGTTGTTAGATTACAACCGGGCCTCATTTGAGGAGTTCTCAGGTCAGTAAGTCTGGAGTGTGTCCCAGGAACCCACAGTTCTAAAGTGTCCCGAGTTAACAGGGAGCCTGCTGGCCCGGGCTGACCTGCGGTGTGTGGCTCGCGCTCGCCATTATGCCTCAAGCTCAGATTTATTTCAGGGCCTCTAGCACATCACTTCCAGCTGCCTCTAATCACTCAGAGAACTTGGTGGTGAATGAGAAAATGAAATAAAAGGAGGAGGGCACGGCTACTCCTAAAATATGGAGAAGACTTTTATGATAAAAGGGGAAAAACAAGCAGAGGAGGGAAGAGTCCAGGCTGAACATGGCTGGCAGACTAAACCAGACCATGAGAGGAGAAAAGCTGCCTCCCAAGAAAGGTCACCTGGGCCAAAAGGACAAGAGACTAGTGTACCAAAAATGGCGGGATTATATATGGATCAGGCCTGGAGGGAAGGAAGTGGGAAACCCAAACCCTGGGAGACAGAGCTTTAGGGTAGGGGCACTGTGAGAAGTGCTAGGAGGAGCCACAGGCACTGAGGGATGCTGGGAGAGCTGGCTAAGGTCGGCTTTGACACGTTAACAGGCACCTCAGTTAGCCATTGGCCCCAGGTTTCTGACACCTAACAGCTGGAATAGGCTGTTCAGTTCATTAAGTTCAGGGGTGGGGCTCAAGACTGTGACAGGTTCCCGGTGGTGCAGCACTTCTGCCCTTGTCCCTACATTTTGAGCAGCAAGACTCAAGTCCTCGCTGCCAGAAATCCCCAAAAGTGGGCTTGGGAGTGAGGTATCAAACTCTTGTTCTTTAATCTTTAACACGCTGTTGTCACCGTAGGTTGTGCTAGCCTGCGGTAACAAACATCTCCAAAGTCTTAGGGACTTAGAAGAGCAGAGGTCTGGTTCATACGCAGCCTGGGTGACTATGACAAGCTGTGTTAGTGTATGAGCACACAGGCGTGTGGCCAAAGGCCAACCTGACATGTCGTTCCTCATGAACCATATATCTTGTTTTTTAAGATAGAGTCTCTTACTAGCTTGGGGTTTACCAATTCATCCGGGCTGGCTAGCCAGGGACCCCCAGTGTTCTGCCTGTCCCTGCTTCCCATATCACCACACATGGCTTGTTTTGTTTTTATTCATTTTAAACACGGCTTCCAGAGATCAAACTTGGGTCCTTGCTCACGCACAGCGAGCGCTTTACCTACCGAGCCCGAGCCCCAGGTTAGAAGTGAATTCTTTCATTTGAGTTTTGGACATGAATGGGGGAATGTATCTCAGGGCAGGACACACTTTGTAAGAGGGTGTTCTGGTTCCGCTAGCAAAGGTGACCCATCGCACAAAGCAAAGCTGAGCTACCATGAGCAAGCACGCGAGGCTCACTGGAGACTGAGCAGAGAGCTGAGTTTACCCTCCCTCAGACACCCTGTCGGCAATCCCTAACCTTCGGGAGCTCGTAGATAGTATTTTGTGTGTGATTTGGATATGGAACCCAGGGCATGCTGGCTAAGCGCTCTGCAAAGTTATAGACATCCTCAGAGAAGCCACTGAGCTTGTGGGAATTTGTCCTACGGCAATAAGAGGAGTTCAGGCTGCTTTGATTTCCTTCATGCTGGACTCTAAAACAGGGTTTTAGACAGACCAAGATGTGCCCCGCTGTTCCCACCCCAACCCCCTCTATCTATACCGGAAGAAGCAGGATAGTGGGGTCTTCTAAGCCCTCATTGACGATGTGACATTCAATTTCCAGTGTCTTTTCTCATTTTGGAAATGTGTGACAGTTCTCGCACATTCTCTAATATTAAAGTTTTCTATTTTTTTTCAACCACAGCCCATAGAGGGGAAAAACATTGCTTCACCACTGTCGTAGTTAGAATTTCTATTGCTGCAACAAAACGCCATGACCAAAAAGCAAGTTGGAGAGGAAAGGGTTTGTTTGATTTACACTTCCATCCCACTGTTTGTCATCTAAAGAAGTCTGGATAGGAACTCCAACAGGGCAGGAACCTGGAGGCAGGAGCTGATGCTGAGGCCATGGAGGGGTGCTGCTTACTGACTTGTTCCCCATAGTTTGTTCAGCCTGCTTTCTTATGGTACCCAGGATAGCCTGCCCAGGGATGGCACCACCCACAGTGGGCTGGGCCCTCCCTCATCAATCACGATTTAAGAAAATGCCTACAGCTGGATCTTATGGAGTGTTTCTCAATAAGCTTGTGTCAAGTTGACATGTGACTAGCAAGCACAGCTATCCACCCTCACAAAGCAGTAGCTGTTCTTACTGTGAGCACAGTGAGGAGTCTCTTCCGGTTCATCCTATTAACTCTGATCTTCTGTTACCGTGGTGGTTTTGCTTTCAAGACTGATCGTGACCCACTGAATAAATTTCAGGATGACCGCCCCCCTTAAAACGGAAAAGCACCTGTCTTGTTGATCTTCCCCTTGAAGTAAAACTCATTGCAGGGCACTAATAAAGCACCTCACACACTTTTCTTGTTTCCATTGTTATAATTTGTGTAATTTGTATACAGGCCTCCTGGCCTGAATAGTGCCATAATCCAGAAACTTGTGAACATTCACAAGAAAGGTGTCCTTCCAAATTGATGGAAAGAATTTTTTTCAGGGAAAGATTCCAAGAAGCCCCCATTTTGGAACACTGAACTCTTTGTTCACCTTCATAAGAGGCGCCTATGCCTAGGGAAATTATGTTACTTCTGTAATTTTTCATAAACCTGAAAGCTACCTGAAGTGAAACATGTGTGGGCCAACTGCAGGGTCTAAACATGGCCCTGGTCATTTATCTTCTGTGTTGTTTTGTTTTCTGCTGCTACTGTACTGAAATACCTGAGGAAGGAACTTTTTAAAGAGACAAGGTTTATTTAGCTCACAGGTATGGAAGCTGGAAGCCCAAGCAGTATAGCACTGCTAATGTCACATCACAGCAGATGGCATCATGGTGACAGCATGCTTGAAAGTGAAGGGAGGTAACGAGGTTAGTCAATGGGCCAGAGACCAAGAGAGGCCATGCTTTCTCCTTTATAAACTGTGAGGTTTTGTTCCTCAGGGGCTGCCCACCCTTTGGTTTATTTGTCTGTTTTTTTTGAGACAGGGTCTCTCACTGACCTAGAACTCACCAAGTAGGCTAGCCTGGATGGGTAATGAGCCCCAAGGGTCTGCCTGCCTCCAACTCCCCAGTGCTGGGATCATAAGTATACACCACTGGCTTCTTCTTTACAAGGGCTCTAGGGATAAAATCAGAACCTCATGCAAACACTTTCCCAGCCCTACACCAGACATCTTTCAGGAATTAACCAGGGTCCCCTGAGAACTGCCTTACCCACCCCCAAAGGCAGCTTCCCAGGGAGCTCAATTACTTCCTACTATCTCTCACCTCTTCTGGGTTTCCACAACTCTTATACTGAGTATGAAACTCCCAACATGTGAACTCTTGGGTGCCACACTCAAACAGTACTCAAACCGTAACACCACCACCTAATGTCCTTTACACACACACTACATGTAAAGTACACTGCACAACAATTATAGTTTTGTGTCAAGTAAAACTGTAGATAATGGTTAGTTGAATAGGAATAAGTGATTTTTTTTTTTTTGCCTTGGGGCCTTGAGACATTTCTTTTCACCAGGAGTAGATAAGAAATATGATAATTAATGACCTCTAACATGAGTGACCACAAAGTTTCAGCCTGAGCTAACAATGCAGCCTTTAATGGACTATTGCCTCTAGTGACCTAAAGGGGCTAGAAGGGTGCTGTCCCCAAGGATGATAGCACTGAGAGCTTTGCAGCAGGAAGAGAGAAGATGTCCCCCACCCAGGCCCCACCATCCAGCCTTGCTTAATCTACAGGAATGAATGGGAAGGACTTGGGTGTAGAGCCCACGGCCACTGGGTGTGATGTGAGTGCCTTGCACTCCCCTGTTGTGCATGTTTCCACACTCCCCCCCCCCCAGAAGTTCTCGTACCCGTGTGCTGTGAAAACCTGCCAATAATGATGTGTAGGGGGGCAGGATTCATGTCCGTAGATAAATGGGGGTGGGGGAGGGGGTACTAAAATTTCCAGCTTCACAAAAGCTGATTCATGTTCAGCAACTGTCCAGGCAGCTTTGCATCTCTGTCAGGAGCACTGTACCATACGTTCTACTCACAAAACGAAGAGATGTTGACTTTGAACCGTGATTCGGGAGCTTCTAGTCCAAGATCAGTTGGCCTCATTTGGTCTGGGCCTGAAATGAGGCCACTGAACCGGAGTATATATTGAGCAAGCCACCCGTATCCTAAACTGGGAAGCTGAGAGAAGGAGGGTCATGCAAGCCCACTCCAGGGCATGCTCCCAACCATCTAAGGCCTTGGCATGAAGCCCCGTACCTAATTGTCTATGGCACCTCAGAATATTGCTATCCTGGGCACCAAGCTTTTCATGAGGACCTTTGGAGTACACTACATATAGCCAAACTGTAGTTCTACCTTTTAGATTTTATTCTACCTATCAAGAGGATTCTTCCAGACCAGGAATGGCACACCTTTGATCCCAGTGCCCAAGAGGGAGAGGCAAGTGGATCTCTGTGAGTTTAAGGCCAGCGTGATCTACATAGAGAATTCCCAGCCAGCCAAGGGCTACAAAATGAGGCCCTGTCAAAGAGAGAGGGTTAGGGGAGAGGACGAAGGGGAGGAGAGCTCATCTTCTTTGACTGTGTTTGAACTTGTACTCATCACCAGAGCTGGGGGTTGAGCCAAGGCCAAGCACGTGCTAGGCCAGCACCCTACCGCTACCCTGCCTCCCATCCCTTGGCCTTCCCCGTTAAGACGAAATGCTGCCTTCCTCTGCAGAGAACAGGAATTTGGGGTTGATTCTTTCCTTCCATTGCATACGCAGACTGAAAAATGAGAGTGGGAAGGAGAAGGGGAGCCTCCTGCCGGCTGCTTCTCATCAATGTGCACCCCTCAGCACAGCCTCTGCTCAGCGGGCCTGGAACACTCTCCAAGTTTGTTAATAGTCACAATTTTAAACCAAGCAAGAACACCTTGCAGCCAGTAGCCCTAGGACTTCAGCTAATTATTTGGGTTCATGAGAGCTACAGATCTCCAGGAAACATAAATATGTCCGAGATTTAAAAAGACTTAATAACAAATGACACATGTGTTTACCTTCATTTAAGCATTATACTACATATATATCTTAACGTACATATGTATTGAAATATATTTTATCTCATAATGAAGCATAATGTTTATGTTCTTATATATCAATTAAGGAAATGAGTGTGCATGTGTGTGTGTGTGTGTGTGTGTGTGTGTGTGTTTATACTTGGCTCTGTATTTTCTTGATACAGTTTCATAAAGGCCAGACTAATTCTGAATTTGCTATGTAGTCAAAATTTGCCTTGAACTCTTAAGTCTCCTGCCTCCACTTCCCTAGGGCTAAGTGCCCCAGATGGCACCACTCCCAGCTCAAAATCTGTAAGAGTACTCAAGAGCAGAAACTTCAAATTTGGCCCACCCTCACTTGAATCCCAGATCTTGGACACATTAGCTCCACTAGCCCAAATATGAGAATAGCAAACTGTCCTGTGAACTCTAAGAGTCTTCTGTCTTTTTCTAAGTAGCTACTGGAGAATTGACCAGGCTAAATGCACCAGATGTTTCCATTGAGGCACTCGAGCCAAACCAACCTATCAAGTAGCCCACCTAGGGTATGGCAAATTAAAGTTTCTATGCCATGTTTTTCTCATCGTTGGAATACAGATAGTATTCCCTACAGTTTCGAGAATGAGATGAGAAAAAGCATGAAAGGGTCAGGTGACTCAGAGAACGGCCAGGATTAGTCAATATAGTCTAACTGTTTTAGCGAGACATCCCCACCTGACTCCACTCCAGGGTTTGTCATGGTCCATCCTTTGGTCATTCAGGGAGTGGACGCCTTCTCTCTTGAGTCCTCCAGCACTGTTGGAGCCTCAGCAGTGCCTTGGGATCAGTGCTGGATTATTTCCAAGAGCATTTTAATGGGCTGGGCCTGGAAGCAGCATACATCACCTTCATTTAGTCTCACGGCCATTTCTTGCTGCAAGGAAGGCTAGAAGGCGCAGCCCATCAGTACACATAGAAAGAAGAATTAGCAACTTTCCCAGCAGCTCAGACTGCCAGAGTAGGTCACTAGACCTGCCCATAGAGACGCCTACCTCAGAACACCTGTATTGTTTCTCTAGGCTCAATGCGGCTTTTCTAGCCTAACACTCCATTTCCCCAGCCATCCAGAGAAAGACAAAACAAAACAAACAAACAAAAAAACACCTTTGCTATTAGCTGCTTCTCTCATTTCTGTATCAAAATACCTAAGAAAAGCAACTTAAAGATAGATTGAAGGGTTTATCTTGAGGGCCCCAGTCTGAGAGTGTGATCCATCACAGCAGGGAAGATGCGTCCGTGCAAGGGTGAGGTGGCTGGTCACGTCCAGTCTGTTGTTAAGAAACAGAGAGAAGTGCGCCTGGTGCTCAGCTTGCTGTCTCCTTCTTATTCAACCTGCTCGTCCCATTCAAGCCATGGGATGGCGCTGCACACGTTCGGGCCCCGGTCTCCCCTCCTAGGTTAAATCTTTCCATAGTTTCACATAGACTCTTGCTGCTCCAGTTGACAATGAAAAGTAACCATCACGACCTTAAAACCGCAACAAATGAATGTGTTTATTGCATTTGCACATGATCAGAGCTGTGTCTATACAAACAGCTTCTGCGTCTTCCACAGGCAGCGAGTTCATCCTTGTGTGCCTGTGCTTCACGTTGGCCATAAGAAGTCACATTACTGCCCAATATTTTATAATGCCAAAGTAGTCATGTGGCTTTGATCTCAGAAGCATGTCTGGGGTAAATTACTTGGTGTTAGTGGCAGGTCTGGAAATTGTAAGGGAAAAGCAAGTGACTGAACAAAGCCAAACTCCAAAGTGTTTCTTAAGCCCGTGCCCAGAAAACGTCATGGCCTAGCTGCTAAGTCTTCTTGAAAGACTCAGCCATCTAAGTTCTGCTGTCAGGGCCTATGTGACGGAAAACACCATCAGTGAATAAAATTAGGATTTTTTTTTTAATGGGTTGGGGTAGAGGGAGGCATGGAGACCAGAGATTGGCATCTGGTGTCTTCCTAAATTTCTCTTTGCTTTTTCTTTTTTTTTTTTTTTAATTTTTATTTATTTTTTTTTAATTAATTAATTAATTTTTTTTTTTTTGGAAACAGTTTCTCACTGAGTCTGGAGCTCACTGACTGTGCTAGGCAGGCTGACCGGCAAACCCTTAGAAATCCTCCTGTCTCTGCCCCCTCCACACTGGGATTACAGGTACAGCACAGCACACTGCACGTGGCTGTTTCACAAGTGCTGGGGATCTGAAATCAGGTACTCATGTTAGCAGAGCAGGTACTTAACTGAATAAGCCCATATCTTAATGAATTTTGAAATACATAATTTTTACATTTATCTTGAAAACAGAAAGAAAAAATTTAAAAACTAGAACACACTCATGTTTTAGCACTATCGTGCTCAATTGCACTTACATTTCATAGTCATTTTCCCCAGTGGTATGGGTGGACCATCCTAAGGAGTGGCGCTGCAAAATCTAACCAGTGGCTCTTTTTCTTTTTCATTTATATTTATTTATTTATTTATTTATTTATTTAATGTATATGAGTGCTATGTCTGCATATACACATGCATGCCAGAAGAGGCATCAGATCACATTACGGATGGTCTTGAGCCACCATATAGTCTCCAGGAATAGAACTCAGGACCTCTGGAGGAACAGGCAGTGCTCTTAACTGCTGAGCCAGCTCTCCAGCCCCCAGTGGCTCTTTTTCAAATTGGCACAAGATGCTCGTTTCCTAAATGCGCGCACATTTCTGCTCTCACTGTTACTGCTAAACGAGTTGGGCTCCCCTCATGACCTACTCGAAGGCACCCAAGGCCAGTAGTGCATGCATTTCATTTCTGGAGAAACATACAAGCTCAAACTACATAAAAATCTACATGTAGCAGGCCAAAATCTCCATCTTCCTGATAGAGGGCTGGTTATTACTTGCTTTGGGTTTAGTTTGAAGCAGAGTCTTGCTGTGTATCCGTGGCTGACCCGGTACTCACTAGATTCAGCAGCTTGGCTTCTAAATCATGCCAATTCTCCTGCCTCAGCCTCCCCAGTGATGGGATTATAGGCATGCGCCACTGTGCCTGGCTTAAAGGGTTGGTGTTTGTAACCAACAGCCTTACGGGCAGCGTTTCATGTTTGTAGACAAGGAATGAGGCTACAGGAAGCCTCTGCTTTTCATATGAGCCTTGCTACACAAGGCACAAAAATGACCTTGACAATTGCACCCTGGCTAGCAATTGAAGGCTGCTGCCCTATTTGGATGTAGATGCCGGTTAATGAAGAATGAAGCACGCTGGGAGGAAAGAGAGGCGTCAGTCCTGTGATGTTATCAGGGTCTGCTGGAGTTGACAGCCTGAAGCTAAGCAGGCAGGACTGAATCCCAACAGGAAAGCTAATCACTGGCTTATCAGAATGCAGGGAGAAGGCTGATCCGAAGAGAGTGAGAGCTGTGCTGACAGTCTTCCGGCCCAGACTGTTTGCTTTAGCAGCATAAAGCTGTGATGAGCTGTGAGCTCTGGGCTGGTAGCTTTATGGCTATTTGGAAGCATGAGGCTGTGGAGGGAGGGGGGAAAAAAAGGATTTGCTAAGATCCTGTCCTGCTGAACTGTCACTCAGGGTGGCCTTTTTGTTGCTGTTTTTAATCTGATAAGGCACATTAGCTCATCTCTCTTTGTGTAAGACCTGAATCAGATAATGAATGGTTGTCCAAAGGAAGGAGGTGATTATCACACACTGGGGATCTGGGAGATTATCTGAGGGGCAAAGGTTCATAGAGAAAGATGCTGCCCTTTGTTTTATCAACTATCTCATCCCAGGTGTCTTAGAATTTCAGACAGCATTGGTGATAAATGCTACAGAAAGGATAAGACTATTTATTTGACTAACATGTTTTTCATTATCCTTTTTTTGTTTGTTTGTTTCATGTCAAGATCACTTCGGTTTCTTTATAAAAATAATTATCAGCTATTTATCATTCTTTACTGAAAAACTAAATAGCCTCTCGCCGGCCATCATAAATCTGATATAAAAAGCTGGAAGGGTTACAAGAGCTCTCTCTTAAGACCTTAATCAAAAATCAAATTCAAAAAGAAGTTGCTGACTCATTCACCAAATCTTAAATGCCTTGGAAGAGCCTGCTGGGGCCTTTTCTTTGGATCTGCTTCTTGGCTCCTGCCTCAGCAAGCCGTAACTGAAGTGGTCTTTTCTGGACAGAGCTTCCATCTTACAAAGCTGTGTATGTGAGCCTTGCCAGCGAGGAGAAGGGAATTCCGGCTGGCATTCCGATCCGGGTCTGCTGCCATAAATTAGCTAGCCAGGGCACAGTCCGTTACTTTTTATGGTCATGTTCTATATTTGTATGTGCTGAGGGATGGATCACGTGACCAAACCACCATTTGATATTGGTGCTTGTGTACACCAACTAGCGAGGGTCCCACCAGAGTTTCGCCGTAACATGCTGTTCAATTGTATCGTCAGCTCCCAATTTAAAAATGTAGCTTCTCTTAGTCCTAAAATTACAAATAATCCTGAATAAGCTTTACAGACCTGTCTTCAGAATGGGACAGAGTGCTGTACATGCAGCTCCTTGAGATGCACAGTGCCTTCCAGAGGGTTTCACACACGTTCTGAACATTGAGCAAATCAGCATTGCCAGGAGAACGAAGACCAAAATTCCCTTTACACATTTTTAAAACACGTTTCCTGACTTGGATGCTAGAGGATCCTTGTATCCATTTGTTTGGGAGAGGAGGAGAGTGGGGGTGGGGCTAGTAATTATGTTCCTCTCTATTTTCCATATCTCTTCCGCCCCAGCAAGCTTATCAGTTTCTGGTGACAACCGCTAGAGAACATCTCACCCCCCCAGCTTTGAGATTATGCGCTTTTGTAAACAATAGAAGAAAATGTTTTTTTGTCAGATTTTGGGGAGTCTCAACCCAGTGAATTTCTTCTCCAAACCTTAAAAAAACGAAATGGTTATTGAATACCTACTCTGTCATGGTCAGAGCAGCTGCCACCTGTGTATCACTTAGGATTTCATTTGTGTGATTATTGTTCTTCATGAGAAAAGGATGTCGGGATTGCGGGTTTCCATGGCTCGTGCATGTGTTTTGGGCTGGCAGGAGAGCTCAGTAGGGGAAGGCATGGTTCTGCTGAACCTAACAACCTGAGTTCCATCCCTGGAACCTTAGTGGTGGAAGGAGAGAATTGACTCAAGCTAGCTGACCTCTGAAAACTCGCAGCACGTGTGCACACACACACATACCAAATAAATAAAATGTAATACATATTTTTAACAATTTTCTGTGCTTTACAGTTATCTTGATGTTACTGTCATTGTACTATAAACCCCACCATCAGAACTCTCATACACTAAGGGACGTATTAATGTCCTTTGTATGTATGCTTGTGTAGATGTGTGTGTACATGAGTGTGGACGCCAGAGGCTACCATAAGCTCTCTTCTTTAGTTACTCTCTACCTTATTATTTTTGCATGTATATGTGTGACGTATGTGTGCCTTTGTGCACACGTGTTAGCATGTATAAGGGAGCATGTGTGTGTGAGTGCACACGAATGCCCCAAAGGCCATTGTTGGACATCCTCTTCTATGTCTCTACTTTCTGAGATAGGGTCTCTTGCTGAACCTGAACTTTTGAATCCAGCTAGTCCAGCTAACCAACTATCCCTGAGGATCCCCTATCTCTGCCCTCTGAGTACTAGCATTGTAGACACACTGTCACACCCACCAACTCTTACGTGGTTGGTGGCAGTCCCAGCTCAGGTCCTCATGCTTGTAAAGCTGTCATTTTATCTGTGGGGCCATCTTCCTAGCCCTCCACCTTATTTTTTGAGACGGGATTTCTCACTGCACCTGGAGCTCTGATTCTGCTAAACTATCTGGCCAGTGAGCTTCAGGGACCCTCCGGTCTGCCCTGCCTCCAGTTCCAGGGGTACCGATGTATGTCAGCACACCTGGCCTTTATGCAGGTTTGCTGGGACTCCAAACTCAGGTCCTCATGCACAAGAAATGTTTCATGGACTAAGTCATATCCCAGGCTCTGATCTACCGTCTGATGCTCTTTTATGGTAGCCTTGCACTTCCTCAGCAGATAGGTAGTTTACACTCCGTGTCCACACTAGTGACCTGTTTGTGTGTCATTTAGGAAACATCTCACCGTTAACTGTCCTGTGCACATTTTCTTAACACCTCAATGAGACACATTAAGAGCTTTGAGTACCTTTCAAGCTAGTGTCTTTGTTGTTATGACATACTGTAGTCTTAGTAATGTTTTATTTGATGCCAATGTTTAATACAAAAAAAAAATGACTCAGGTTCCTGGTCACATTTGATTGGTTTAAAAAAAAAAATAAAAGCTGGATTAATAAACCACAGTGGCTCAGGCAGGGGAGCAGAGCAAAGTGACATTTTTATTTAGCAACACACACACACACAAAGTGGTATTTGGAGGTGTGTTTGGTGAGGACTGAAATCCAAGTGGGGGTACAGCTGGGGAAACTGCAGCCACACCACAGTGCTCACATAATTCGAGCCTCGAAAGCATGTTGCTCACAGAAACTTAGGTAAGGGAGAATTAGACGGGGAACAAGCATGCGGTGGTCAGAAGGCATTTAAGCTGCAAGCTGCAAGACGCCGGCTCCCTTAAGCCCCTTTTACAAAATGAGAGCCTCTGAGGCTGCCGCCGCCACCACCACCGCCGGATGATTCATTTCTAGATGCGGAGCGCTAACGATGACAAGCAGATTTGGGTGACAGATGTAGCTCAGGCACTGGGTGGTTATAGACTATAGGCTCTGGGAAGAGCATGCTGATTAAATTCACAAGGGCTGTGGGGATCCAGCTGGCCCGATAGTTAAATGCTACAGGAAAAAAAAAAAGAAGTGCCAATTAAAGGGTTTCATCACCCGTGAGGTGTCTTCATGTAAATTGTGAAAAATGGTGATTTCTTGTGGCAGCGAAATTGCTGCAAGTGTCCAAAATCTGGCCTCCGGAGCAGGTAATGGTGCAGTTTGAACTACAGAAACGGCATCGCAGAACTTGAGCATTTAGCCCATCTCTGTGCAGATGGGCGCTCTATATGGAATAATGGCCAGCCCATCGCACAAATTGGATTTAAACGAGTCGAGCGACGGGGGGGTCCCATCATTTTCTTTGGCTGAGTATCCTAGAGTTGAATGTGGACGGGATTCTTCTTGGAAAGTCATAAATTGGATTATCTTTTCCCACAGAGAGAGGGCTATAATTTGAAACTGCATTTTACCAGCTGGAAATAAAGCACAGAGCAGCCCAACTCCACATCGTAAAAGCTAAGATACAATCAAACCTTTACAGTGACTTAAAATAGGGAACGGTGGCTCCAAGTCCCAGATACAGTTATAAATATAGTAATCACGTCGGTTATTGGTGGTCCTAATATATTATAGCTGCATATTAGCTCATGGAAAGCCGTGGGCTGGGGAGATAGCTTCATGGATAAACTGTTTGCCATACAAGGTCAAGGATCTTAGGTTGAACTCCAGGAACCTACATAAAGCCAGGCATAGCAGCAAACATCTGTAACTCTGGTGCTCCCGTGGAGGACAGAAAGTGGAGACAGTAGAACGCCTAGAAACTCGTGGGCCAGCTAGTCTGCTGTATACAGCGGAGTACAGCAAAGAGACACTGTCTCAAACAGGGTAGAAGTTGAGGGCTGATGCTCGAGGTTGTCTTCTGACCTCTGCACACACTCCGTGGCGATGTGGACTCACTCTCTCGCTTGTATTCTCTCTCACACGCGTACAAGACACTTTCTAAAAGTCTGAATCACAACGAACAGAGGACTCGCTGCTCATTCCTAGCCAGTTACAACGACCCTTGTTGCAAACTCTTCTTGCACTGGTGCTAATTTCTTTTGACATAAAATGTGATGCCGGGAGACCTTTTCCTTCGATGCGCTTGGGTGTCCCTGCTCATGCACAAGGCGCGGTGTTTCCACTGCCAGGTTCCCAGGGTCACTCATATATTTTCTTTCTACCCACATACTACATGTGAGTGACCTCCAGGGGTTCCCTCTCATAGCTGGTGTGACCTTTTTTTGTCATTCTGTTCCTCTGGGTCAAGCTTGTGAGCTAATGAAAAGCAGTTTGTAATCCCCCTGCTGTTGACTCAGCCTTAGAGCAGACTGAACAAAGCCCATACAGTGAAAGTTGAAACGAGGAAAAAAAAATCTGTGTATCATAAGTTTCCCATCCGAAACATATAAGTGGTAACTTAGGGTGGAAAAGAGGACTCCAGGTATAAGGGAGCTTGCTACACAATCAGGAGGACCAAAGTTCAAATCCCAGCATCCAGGTAACAAGCTAAGTGTCCTACAGATATCTGTAATTTCAGCTCTGAGGGATCTGAAGTCTTCTTCTCACCTCCAGATTTACACACACACACACACACACACACACACACACACACACACACACACACACACATACACACACAAATAATAATTTAATATTCTTCTTCAGAATACCAAAGGGCTTTCTATAAAGATTCCATTGATCATTTGGTATCTTTAAAATTCTTTTTCTGTGAAAATTAGGACTTTTGTGTTTTGTTTTTGAGAGGGAAAGGCTAGCTGTGTTGTCCAGGGGAGTCTCAAACTCCTGAGCTCAAATGATCCTCCTGCCTCAACTCCCAGTCATGAACATGATAGACATGGAAACCTGTAGCCGGGCGCTTATCCTTAATTTCTGTCTCTGGCCAGGATCTCTGGCCTAAACAGAGACAATTTTTTTTTAAATCATTCTGTAATTCTCTGTCTCTGAGATCATATTAGTCTTCTCAAAAGTATCTCACACAGAATCTCAATACTGAGAGGCCTCTCCTGGGAGTGCCCTGGGGGAGGTTCTTTGGCTCGGGACTTCCTAGTTTGTTGTTGCTATTGTTGTCTTGTTTTGTTTTGTTTTGTTTTGTTTTTAATCTCTCAAGGCTGAAACAGAAGAGCCAGGCCGGAGCATTGGCTGGTGAGCAAGCGTTGGTTATATTCCTATGGCGTATAGAAAGACATCAAGGAGGGAGGCTTGAGCCAATCCTGTGTACCTTAGAACCATTTTGCTTTTATTTGCTTCTATGTGTCTTTGTCCTCCATCAGCCTTCAAGGCGGGAAAATCCAAGTGTAGGAGTTAGTTATTAAGGAAGCAGTGCCGAAAGGCTGCCCACACTCCTGTGACATGTCAGCCGGCTGCTTTCATCGCCTTCACGTATTTTTTAACATTATTTTGAGCCAGGTCATCCTAAACTGAGTTGCTTCTCCAACACTGATTCTTTTGGATTACCTGTTTTCCCTGGCATTCAATCAATTTAGCCGTTGTTACACACAATGAGTGCTCATGGGCAGAATCCCTGAAGCATCAGGGAGGAGTCCATAAGATAGAATTTGCTTATTCTGTCCTGCTGAGCAATGAACGCCTGCCCTGTGCTCAGTGCTTACAGCAGGGCCCAAAACACATGTATTATTTACTCTCCTTGTTGCTCTGATAAAATTTAAGGGTGAAAAGAGTTACTTGGGCTAACAGTTTAGAAGTAATGTCTACTATGGTGGGGAAAACATGGGGACAAGGCCTTGGGGCCCTTGGTCACATTAATTTACAGTCAGGGAGCAGCCTTCTTGAAGAATTTCTTTCGTGAATCACCAACTTCCTCAAGTTTTTTTTTTCTTTCCTTATATAATAAAACAATTCTAAGTGGTCTACTCCGATCGGTTTCTTTCCCTGCCTTCCTCTCACCCTTGCAGTACATAATTCTTTAAGATTTCTTTCCCAGCCTGGCGCAGTGGCGCACCCTTGTAATCCCAGTACTCGGGGAGGGAGAGGCAGGCCGATCCCTGGGAGTTCAAGTCCAGCCTGGTCTATAAAGGAGTCCAGGACAGCTACTCAAAAAAAACCCTGTCTTGAAAAACAACAACCACAAAAAAAAAGAAAGAAAGAAAGAAAGAAAAAAAAAAAGTTACCTTCAAAAAAGATTTGTTTCCTTACCATCAGAGAAGGCCCTAACAAAGCTGGTCTCTCCCTGATCCATTGCATTCATTTCCACAAGGCTAGTGACTAGCCTGCTGATGGCGGCCACTGTGTGTGTCCAGGTAAAAGGGCTTCTTCACTTTAAACTTTGGAGTCCCACACAAACCCCACACTCCCCTCCGTCAATCTCTGTTGTCATCTTCGTTCATTCTCCCTAGCTACGAAGTCCCAAGCTCCCTGCCTCTTGTACTCACACTCCGCAGACCCCTCAACTCCTTTTCCTACATACCTATAGGACTTAATGTTCCCGTGTCCTGATGGTGCTACGGCTTGGAGCTCTTTGGAATTCTAAACCTTCCCTTTATTCTCACTTAACCTCCTTCTGAAAGGATGGAAAATAATAAAGCAGGAAGAGAGCAAAGAATGAAAAAAAAAAGAGGAAATCATAGAGAAAAGAAGTGTGGGGATGGAAGATGGTGGAAGAGGAAGGGCATTGTGGCGAGGGAGGAAAAGAAAAAGATGGCTGCTTCTTTTGTTGCTTGCCATGAAGGCGACGCAAACTTGCTTGTTTTAATGCTGAAATAAAGCACACGAGAAAAAAACACTCCACCTCCCATTGGCAAATGCTGTGGAGTGGCCTTTGTCTGCTCTCAAAACTCCCCAGCCTCCAGTCTGTGCCCTGGTTCTTTCAGCAGCTAGCACAAAACAAAGCAAACAAGCAGAAAACACAACTAATTCCTAATCCATCGCCTGTGGGAAGCTTCCAGACTGCAGAGGGGGACTTTGGCTGTGCTTTGCCCTTTACTGTTTGCAGCAGGCCTCCCCAGGCGCCCTAAATCTTCTGAACAGATACATACGCTTTGCTGTGTGAAGAAATGATAGGTGTAACACCCACCTTTCTCCCTCGGTCAATGACATTTTTAATATATATATTGTGTATGTATGTATGTATGTATGTATGTATACACATACATATACACATACATATTAACCTATATTTTAGCCTATGCTTGGAGAGCCCAGGAAACCATGTGCATTGTGTTGAGTGTTTTGTCATAAATGCTGAGCTCGTAGTGGTCCTAGGGGGTCTCAGGGCCAGAAGAAGTCACAGGGAACGGGTCCCTTAAGCCTGGCCTTACAAGACTGGCTGAATTCCCCAGGGGACCTGGAGTATTTTTTGCTCTGGTGTCACAGAAGTGAGTTAAATCTCAGACCTTCCCCAATCCATCTGCCAAAATGACTTGCTATGAATTTATTTCTTTTAAACAACAGATTGTTGGCTTTTTTTTTTTCATTCATTGGATTTTCTTTCTCTTTTATAATAAAATTGGGGCTGTTCGCATTGACTTCTGAGTTATTTATCATTGTCCTGAGACAAGGACAACACTCAGGAGTCGGCCCTCTCCTTCCATAGTGGAATCCAGGGACTGAACTCAGGTCCGTAGGTCCCGCAGACAACTGCTTTTACCCACTGAGCCATCTCGCCGACCCCACATTGGCCTTTTGAGACCTTATTTGTTGGTAGCCCACGTCGCCTTCTCTGTATTGTTACTGTTTCTTGCTTTCTCTCTTCAGTTCTGTGGGTCCTGTAGTAGATGTTAATTTTCATTTCCTTTTGAGTTATGCCAGAGATAACTTTAAGTGGCCTCTTGTTCACATGTTCATATTGATGTATTTCGGGGGGAAAATTTAATTGCTTAAATTTATTTTTACTATCAAAACTGGCTGCCTTCTGGGCAACAAAAGGAAAGAGTCTCATTTCTCTTCTGCTATTCTTTCTCATTACCCAAGATCCTCTGGGGGCTCTCTTAGTTCACCAGACTCGCTCTTTATATCATGTTGATCTTTGCTTAATACTCTTAATTTATTTGTTTCACCAAGATACCCTTAATTTTTTAAATTTTTAAATTATGTGTGTGAGGGTGTGTCTGGTGTGTATTATGTGAGCGAGTGCATGCCTGTGTGTGTGTGTGTGTGTGTGTGTGCGCGCGCGCTAGCACATGCTGGTGCACTGAAGAGATCACACAACTGTGGAAGCCAGGAATCAAACTGAGACTGTCAGGCAAACACTTTTACCAGTAGAGCCAATTCACTGGCCCAAGATATTCTTCCATTTCTGCCCAGTGCAATAGTTACCCACTACAGTGGCGAGATGGGCATCTGGTTTTGGTGACCAGTCTGCATGTTTTAGTTGGCCCATTGCTTTAGTATTAAAATTTTCCTCCTCCAAACATACATAGTGGCCATAGCCACTGTCTGTTAACTTAGTTGAGAGTTTTTGCCCAAAAGTCTTTTGCTCCAACATCTTAGGAAAAAAGTCTAATTAAAGTGTCATCCTCACATCACTAACTACCACTTTCCTTTTGATGATGATGATGATGTTGTTGTTGTTGTTGTTGTTGTTGTTGTTGTTGTTGTTTTAAGGTAAGAGACAGTGAGGAGCATTTCTCTGGGCTCTCCTGTTGTCCAAGCCAAAGTTGTGCTTTAGCTCACTACTACACCTCACTTTCTGTCCTCTGTCTCCAAGCTTGCATTTATCACAATTCTTTCCTGACAGCAATGGTATTCATGTCTGTCAAAGCGTGGAATAGTAGCCAGGAACAATGCTGAACACCTGTAATCCCAGTAGTTGGGAAATTGAGGTGGAAGGTTGTGAGTTCCAGGACAGCCTGGGATATAAATAAAGACCCTTTTCCAGAAAGGAAAACGAAAGGGCTGGGGCCCTTCATGTCCTGAGATACTACTTCTATAGTACTGCTGCAGCAGGAGCAGGGTGTCCCACACATAGCACTGCTGGGGCAGGCACCACGAGCAGGGTATCCCACACATAGTACTGCTGGGGCAGGCACCACGAGCAGGGTGTCCCACACATAGCACTGCTGGGGCAGGCACCATGAGCAGGGTGTCCCACACATAAAACTGCTGGGGCAGGCACCACGAGCAGGGTGTCCCACACATAGTACTGCTGGGGCAGGCACCACGAGCAGGGTGTCCCACACATAGTACTGCTGGGGCAGGCACTACGAGCAGGGTATCCCACACATAGTACTGCTGGGGCAGGGACCACGAGCAGGGTGTCCCACACATAGCACTGCTGGGGCAGGCACCACGAGCAGGGTGTCCCACACATAGTACTGCTGGGGCAGGCACCACGAGCAGGGTGTCCCACACATAAAACTGCTGGGGCAGGCACCATGAGCAGGGTGTCCCACACATAGCACTGCTGAGGTAGGGACCACGAGCAGGGTGTCCCACACATAGCACTGCTGAGGCAGGCACCATGAGCAGGGTGTCCCACATATAGCACTGCTGAGGCAGGGACCACGAGCACGGTGTCCCACACATAGTACTGCTGGGGCAGGCACCATGAGCAGGGTGTCCCACACAGCAATGCTGGGGCAGGCACCATGAGCAGGGTGTCCCACACATAGCACTGCTGAGGTAGGGACCATGAGCACGGTGTCCCACACATAGTACTGCTGGGGCAGGCACCATGAGCAGGGTGTCCCACACAGCAATGCTGGGGCAGGCACCATGAGCAGGGTGTCCCACACATAGCACTGCTGAGGTAGGGACCACGAGCACGGTGTCCCACACATAGTACTGCTGGGGCAGGCACCATGAGCAGGGTGTCCCACACAGCAATGCTGGGGCAGGCACCATGAGCAGGGTGTCCCACACAGCAATGCTGGGGCAGGCACCATGAGCAGGGTGTCCCACACAACAATGCTGGGGCAGGCACCATGAGCAGGGTGTCCCACACAGCAATGCTGGGGCAGGCACCATGAGCAGGGTGTCCCACACATAGCACTGCTGGGGCAGGGACCATGAGCAGGGTGCCCCACACATAGCACTGCTGGGGCAGGCACCATGAGCAGGGTGTCCCACACATAGCACTGCTGGGGCAGGCACCACAAGTAGAATAGCTCACATGTTGGAAATTCCCTTCACATAGTTCCAGGGTCTAAAAGTCCCAAATGGTGCCAGGAAGACTCTCTGCTCTAGGACCGTCTCCTGGAAGTGTTTGCTGGCAGTGTGGTGTTCCTTGGCTTAGGGACACATCTGTCTCTGGTCTCTGTCTTCAAGTTTACACAGCAATTACATGATGCGTGCATGTTTCCATGGCCAAATCAAATCCTCCCCACTCTGTCCCCTTTTTTAAATGCCTTTTCAAAGCAGAGTTTCTCTGTGTAACCCCGGTTGTCCTGGAACTCACTTTGTAGACCAGGCTGGCTTCAAACTCACAGAGATCCACCTGCCTCTGCCTCCCGAGTGATAGGATTAAAGGGGTGCGCCACCACAGCTTGGCTTCAAGTCTCCCGTTTCGGAAGCCTAAGATTTGACTTCATCCACTTGTACTGCTATAACAAAATGCCTGAGAATGGGTACATATAGTGGACATAACTTTGCCTGTATGTTTCTGAACATTGGGGTGTCCAGGACATCTGTGAAGGCCTTCTGGCTAGGTTATAACAACAGTAGAAGGCACCACTTCAACAAGAGAGAAACACCAGAGGCCACACTTGGGGACAGGGGAATAATTCAACCTGTAGTATTAGTTTTGTCAGGGAACATTCTCCCGCCATTATCTGTGGGTGTAGACACACTGATTTGCACCAGCTGCTCTGGAATGTCCACGCTCATGTCATCACATACCGCTCCATAGTGGCAGTTGTGTATTCCCTTCCTGTCTGGAAGCTGTTGGCATTAGCTGTTTATTCAGGTGGGTAACTCTGGGCCAGTTGTTCATCTTCCTTTAAGGATTAAGCTGTCAAATGATGGCATTTTATTTGTGGGACCACTTACTGTTTGTGAAATTTGCCATGGTGTGTGTTATTGGTTGCTGTTCCCGTCTTTCAGTGATCCTGTGGCTGGGGAGCTAGGAAAGTGTTACCACTGATGAAATTCATTCTTATCAGCCCAGTACAAATAACATCCAGTGCTACTTTTTAATTCCTTCTTTGTCTCATCATTGATTCCTTTCCTGTACTGATAGACAGCCTCATGAACATATTCTTCAAGATGCATCCCATGCAAGTGAACACATAAATGCGCAGGGCGTGTTGCTGATGGCAACTGGCCATCTTGCAGGGAAATAGACCTGTTCTACAGCGTGCAGGCAAGGTAATGGCAGAGAATACAATGGATAGGGATTGCCTGACAGCTAGATAGCGGTGGGCTTAGACCCTGTGCAAAAGAGCCAAGAACACATACAAAAAGGGAATGTGTGGAGAATGGGTCTCTCTCCATACCACCATGGGACTCAAGACCTTCTGATACAGTGTATTCACGTGCCAGCTCCAGCCCCTGGACCACCGAGCCCTCAGGAAGATCCACCAGAAAAGCCTCTTCAAGATTTCTGTATCTGCTATGTTTGCAGTATTATTTTCAGACCAGGAACTGCCAATTCATTGATTAGTAGTATGGAAAAGGTTCAGAGTCATAACCTATGCACAAGAGCATCCTAAAAGCAGAAGAGGCACGTGCCCCTTCCTATTTTGAGTTGTGCACATCCAGTGAGAAATCGTAGAGAACATTGAGGAGAAGAGGATTCCTGTCAGACTGTGTGTTTGGATCATGGTCCAAATGTCTGAGACAGGAACTCCTGTTGCAGACTAAGATAAAAATAAATAAATAAATAAATAAATAAATAAATAAATAAATAAATAAATAAATAAATAAGGCAGGAGTAGCAGCACGTGCTCAGCACTAGGGAGGCAGGAGGGTCCTGAGTTCAGGGCCATTCTTCATACAAGGCTGATTGACTCTCTCCACGTCTGTTCCCTGAAGCTCTTCTCAGATAGTGCAAATGTTTGCCGTCAGGGAAAGATAAAGACCAATCATTTCTACCTCAGTTTCCCAAGCCTAACAAGCCTGGTTCTGCGTGTTTGACTTGGGTGGGGCTTCCTTTCAGGTACCGCCTTGTAACAAGTGCTCCTGACCGGAATTGTTAGAAGCCACAGACTGGCTTCAAATGACCACAGGCTGCCTCTTTGTCAGTGCACGCTGTACATCTGGCGGCATCGCCCAGAGTAATGTGATATGCCTCACGACTTTAATTTTAACAACAACAAAAAAAAACTACATCTGCCAGGCTCGTTTCAACTGACAGGATAAATATCATGTTTCGTTGCCAGTTTGTAAACACCTCCCATTTCATCCCCACCTAATGTGCTCCCTGGATGGCTTACAAATTGGAAGTCCAAGTGGAATACAAAATGGCCTGAGCATCCATGTTGCGGTGTGTATTCTGCGGGCAGTGTTGGTGTGCAACCAAGTCCCTGCAAGTAAAGCACCTGTGACTGAGCCAAAAACAACAGTGTCTTGCATAGGAACCCCTCTGAGGAAATAGCTTCTAGGGTGGTCAGTACCTGCCTGGGACACCTGGAGCTATTTTAATTACAGATGGTGGCCATTGTTTACATTGTGCCATTGTCTTAGGATTCATGTCCCGTAGCTTCTTTGGCCACAGAATTCCCCCATCCAACCACATCATTTCCCCCTTCTGTCTTTGGAAATCACCCCATATTAGTGGAGTATGGACAGCCTCTGAAATGAATCCAAAATGCAAAACTCAGATAGCACTGTCCAATTTTCCTCTACCCGTCCAAGAGAGCAGAACAGCAAATAGAAATCGTAATAAATTCTCAGTCCTGGGGAGGACTTTTGTCCCTACCTCTCCAGTCCCGATGAAAACACTGATGGCATCTTATGTGAATATTGATGAGGAACCTTTAAGCACCGAGATTTCAAGGTTCTCTTGGCACCTGCTCATTTCTACAGCATCGTGCTAGGTAGCCGTGGTATATACTTCACAGACAGATGGAGAGACCAAAGCCTGCAGCTGCTCAATTACAGAATGTGCCCCGAGACCAACAGTGATCCTCAGAGCTTCTTCTAGCCTAGAACACTGGTTACTGATGCCACCCACTTTCCCCAGGCAGCCTTGGTGACTGTGGTGGTTTGAATATGGAATTGTTCCCCATAGGCACAAGCTTTTGAGCCGCTGGTGGTATTGTTCTGGTATTATGGAACTTTAAGAGGCAGAGCCTTGCTGGGGTAAGTGAGTAACGGTGGGGTAGGCCCTGAGGCCTTGTAGCCCAGCTTTCCTCCACTCCACCTGTCCTCTCTCCACTTCCTGACTGTGGACCAGCTAAGGAGCCCCCTTGTCCTCTTGCAGCTACTCCAGAGATGAGCTGCGTTTCATCAAACTGGGACCAACACAGCTTCGCCCTCCATTGCTTTGTTCTTCTCAGGTATTTGCTCACAAGGATGAGAAAAGTCACTAATACTGATGGCACACTAGCCCAAGAAAGCTGCTTCTGAGAACCAGGTCTGGGGCCAGGCCAAAGATACAGTGCATGTGGTGACTGAGCCCCACTCTCCCAGCACCCAAGATGGCACCCTTTGCTGTGATATGATTGCCTGCCTCCCACCTACTCTTCTTGCTCCCCCTGGAAGCCTCCCCTTGCTCTGACATGCTGTCCATTGATAGTGGATAAGGGCTCATTGATAATAATAAAAGAGTTTACTAATTATAAGTAAGGTCATTTAACAAAGCACATCCAAGTGCCAACCAGACTTCCCCCTGACCTCCTTTTCTGAATTCTGAATGCTCTTTTCCTTCACGGTCAGAAAGTAGAGACTCCAAAGAGCCTTCATCTCTCAGGCAGAGTCCAAGGAGGGGAGAAAAAAAGGGGAGAAGAGGACAACTTTATGCTCCCATGGTCCATGCCACTATAATAACCCCAGGGCAAAGGTAATGGGGAAAGATGAACTTTCATTCACTGCTGCTCATCCAGTGAGTGGGTGAGTGGACATTTGGTGTTCAAGTTCTAAACCTGAAAGTCCCTCATATTCAATTTCCTATGTTTAGAGCCAAATGTGTTCTAAAAACCAAGAAGCTAGAAAAAATCCTACGAAAGAACCGGGCACGAAACTCTCAGATGTTGTAATTTAAGCTCCCGCTGACTATTAATTTTACTTCAACTTGAATATTTTCAGGAAATAACCATAGATAACATTTTTATATTTAAGCATGATGAAGGACATCATAAAAACACTCAGCATGTCCCTTACCAAGCAACCAAAAACCGTTGCCCGAGATCTGAGAGAGCAAGGATCTAAATGTTCCTCTCACCCATAAACCAAAGGCCTAACTGACCCCCAGGCTCATTAACATTCAGGTATGAGGTGGGTCGTGAGGAAATGGAAGCCACATTCACTGCCGGTGGGAATGTAAAGTGTTGCCGCCACTGTGGAATCAATATGGGGGTTCCTCAAAAAATGAAAAATAACTGCCATATAATCCAGCCGTACCACTCCTGGTACACACCCTGACCTCTGGTCTTCACACATAGGCACACACTCCCCACACAAGTATACTCACATATGGAAACATGCATACACCGATAACACACACACACAGAGACACAGACACACACACACACACACACACACGTAAAAATGGATAAATAAGGCAGGACATGACTAAGACAGGCTGCACCAATCTCTGGCTGACAAGTGGACGTGCGCACACACACACACACACACACACACACACACACAGACACACACGCACACACATACAGGTCTGTACTCATGTACGTGTATAATTTGCTGAATCCATTTGATGCTGCTCGTTTGTGCTTAGAATTCTTTACTGCGTGCTGAGGACACAGCAGAAGAGGAACAGACCCCATCATTGTTCTGCTTATAGGGAGCTCTGTCCTTGTCCCTTACGTGCCCCCAGATCTGTCCCTTCTCCTTCTCCTTGCCACTGCCGTCCTCAGTCAAACCTCCTTCCTTGACTGGTCTTTGCCTCTGACTTGGAGCTGTCCCTGAGTGTCCTCTACCTGCTCGGTTGGTTATCCTAAGCTTCCAACCCACACACACAGGGCTCCTGAGTGACTGCATAGCTCTTGAGGACACGAGCAGGAATCCCCAAGGGCACATTTCTGTCTGGTTTAACAGCCTCGTCCCTCAGAAGGCCCCAAGGGGCTCTTAATCCTTGCCATTCAGGAAAGTGGCTTCGGTCCTCTCAGCCTAGGAAACCTTTCCCCCTCAGATTCTTTCTCATCCTTTAAAAAATGAACACATAGCACCCTTTGGGTTGTCCTACCTGACTGTTCCTCCACACCAATGTCGCTATCCCCCATTTTCTATGGCTCAACCAACAAGCATCATGGTGACTGTTCCTTTAAGAGCCTTCACATCCTTCTGTGTGGAGCTCAGAGCCAGGAATATGGGAATTGTAGTTCATGTGGTGATTCACAGTGCTTCAATGAGTTTTATGCCCTGTTTAAGGAAAATGTGCATGCTACAGGCCCACAACCAGTCTTTAAATTTAAGATGTCAAGCTAGGACGTAGCTCAGCAGTAGAGCCTTTACCCAGCATGGGCAAGACCCTGGATTTGAACCCAGCAGGGGGAAGGAATACAAGGGAAATAGGGGTACGGAGAGAGGGAGAGAGGGGACAGGAAATGATAAATCTGCCTAAACCTCAGTTTCCCCTCATGGGAAACAGTGAAACCAATACTTGGCTACAAAGCCGCTTTGAAACTGAATACCTTTCTGCGAGGGAAGCAGCGTTGATTGCAGCTGCCTTAGTGGCAGTTTGCATCCATCCTGCTATGTGCATATTGTTATCTGAGTCAAGCACTCTCGTCCTCTGACGGGGCCTCTGGAAGTCCAGGGAGGAAGAGGCTCAGGAGCATGGGGCATCTGACACTGCATATCCAGCCTGCTATGTGCGTATTCTTATCTCAGAGCCAAGACCCTAACTCAAGAGTCACTGAGGTGACCGGACATACAGAACAAGCTCTATTGTGCTGTATCCCAAGCCTGAGGGGTCAGGAGCCTGCAGCTCCCCCTCCCAACAGTGACTCACATGGTGGCGCATCCTCTCACTCCAGCATTCAGGAGGCTGGTGTGGAAGGAGCGCAGGTCCAAATCCAACCTGTACTATGTAGAAAGACCTTTTCGTGTAAGTATAAATAGTAACTGTGGACTTTTTTTTTCTTCCCTATCATATATTATTGTACCTAGTGCTGGGCGTGATGGTTGGTTTTACATGTCAGCTGGGCCCAATCTGGACCTGGGAAGGGAGTCTCAGTGAGGATTTGTCTGGACTGGGCCGGCCAGTGGGCAAGCCTGGGGAGGGTTTTCTTAGTTGGATTAGTCGAGGAGGACAGGCCCACCCTAGCTGTGTTCAGCAGCCTTTCCTGGGCCGGGCCCCAGACCGAATGAATGGGGAATGGATCGAGCGCTCCCATGCATGCGTTGGGTCACGGCCCTCCGATCACGACTGTGGGTTAATATGACTAGCCGCTTCGAGGATCTGCCACCTTGAGTCCACCACAATGATGGGATGTACCTGGAATTCCAAACCCTTTTTTCTGTGAAGCTTGCTTTTTTTTCCCCTTAAGTGGCTTTTGCCAGGGTATTTTATCACAGCAACAGAGAATGAGACTAAGACGATGGGACTGAGTCTCTTTCCGGCGCATCGTGTACTTTGAGCATGATCACCACATACTCTCCATAGTCTCCTTCTTTCCCCTAGGGCTCCTAACCCAGACTCCATCTGTATACGTGGTTTACATACCTATTATAAAATCTAGAATTTATAAATAAGAGGAAAATGCATGCTATGTCTCTTCCTGAGTCTGACGTGCGCTGCTTTATATGACAGGTCCCAACAGCCACAGTGCAGATGGAAGGGAAGCGACATGCCGTCTCTTTCTGAGCCTGACCACATGGCTAGTCAACCTCTCAGAAAACCCCATCTCCAACTAGCTGCAGAAGCCTCTTGTATCCGAGTTGCTGACACACTTGCCTCTGCCAGCCCTGTCTGGAGCCGTGTCATTTTCTGCGACTACGCGTGTGTAACTGCGAGTCTGAGACTATGTCACAGCTTCCTGGCTGGCTGTGACCAAGCATTTGCATGTCCCACTTCGGGTTGTGCACACTGCAGTCTCTTCTTCTGTGCCCCTTTAGCACTTGTGGGTCTCTGTCTTAGCCACCGTCTGCTGCAAATCCAAGCTTCTTGGATGGGGGCCGAGAGACGCACTGAGCTGGGGGCCGAGAGACGCACTGAGCTGTGGGTGTAAGGATGTGTCACTGGGCATCGGTTTAGCAGTGTGACTGTTTAGCAAAGTAATGGAAGTGGGTCCTCCTCTAGGGCCTAGGACCTACCAAGTCACAGGTTCCTTGGGGTGTTTCATCATAGCAACAGAAATGAAGCTAAAACACTTGTGAAGTAAAGTGTTGCCTCCCTTAGATGGGGTGTTTGGGGTTTTTTGTCTTTGTTTTTGTTTTTGTCTTCATGCAATGTATTTTGATTATTTTCACCTCTCCCAACTCTTCCCAGATCCTCCCTAGCACTGACAAGGAGAAGTGGACACAAGGTCCCACCCTTTACCAAGTAGCAATTTGCCATTGATACCTGCTGGGAAAGGGGAATCCGTTCTCTACAATGGGCGTGTTTTATTTCTGCTCGCTAGATTATTTATATCTGACTTCCTAGGAGCTTCATCTTTATTCATCACATCGGCATTAGTTTCTGCTCATTCACCCGTCCGTTCTGTCATCTGCTACAGGACACTGTGTTTACTATAAAAATGTAAGCTGTGCCCCTAGCTGCTGCTCAGCAAGCCAAACCATCTTAAATACCGCACCTCTGTGGATTGCCTTGAGTAGTTAAAACCCAGTGCAGCTAAGGCCGAGTTCAAAGATTTAATCTGTGTCAGCTGGCTAGTTTCAGGAGATAATGAATAACTGATCTGGGAATTTGATAAAAATAAATTTACCGCCAGCCACACACTGTACCCATAAAATCAGGCTATCGATCTCACAAACTTTTGCTGCTGGCCAATGAGGGTGAGTGAGCACAACCCGGATCCAGGAGACAATTGTTGCAGAGCCTGCCCATGATGCCTGGTGCCCAAGAGTACCATCCTTGCATGTGAGGAACAGGAAGTTTATATACTGCAGCATCCTGGATTGGAACTGAATTGCACCGAGCACAGGAGCGTAGGGGCCACTTGTATGTCTGTTAGACTAAAGCGGAACTGAATTACAGTAAGCACTGGGACAACTAATACATTGCTGCCCTGGACTGAATAACGCTGGGGCTCTGTTGAATGGAGGGGGCAACATATAACAACTCTGCCTTGGCTGTACGGAATTGAAAATTCAAAAGGTGCCCAGGAAGAGGCCCTCACGCCTCTTTTCACGCAGAAGATGGTGATGAACACAGAGACCTACAAATGGGCAATATGCATAGCATAAGAGACTGTATAGAGTATCTAGCTCTAAATGGGTCATATGTACCATATCCTTCCCCACAGGGCACAGGGATCATCACGGGAGAGGGAGGATAAGGAGATTGTAAAAGCCGGAGGAAGGAAACATCTACAGGAAGACAGCATTTGCCACACGTGACAGCTCAGTTGTGCACACGAACCCACAGCTGCCAGGGCTTTGTACACAGAACTAGCATAGGAACAATCCACCAAAATACCAGCACCGACTGAGGAGAGTCTCCTGAAGTCCCACCCCAGGCTGAGGAGTTATCGGCAGCTGATGGCCACTGGGGGAGAAAGAGTCAGTTTTCCTCAGGGATGTGGCTCCTGGGAGACTGTCCAAGATCCTGTAGATGGTCCTAATCCCATGTGCATACAGATGACATTACATGAACTCTGTAGGTTTTTTTTTAAGTGGTCATGTGATGCTGGGAGGGGAAGTGGTGGTGTATTTTCTTTTTTCTTTTCTTTCTTTCTTTTTTTTTTTTTTTTTTTTTTTTGGTCTTGATAGAATCATTTTTTTAATTTTATTTTATTAATTTATTCATATTACATCTCAATGGTTATCCCTGCCCTTGTATCCTCCCATTCCTCCCTCCCTCCCATTTTCCCCTTACTTCCCTCCCCTATGACTGTGACTGAGGGGGACTTCCTCCCCCTTTATATGCTTGGTGGTGTATTTTCAAACATAAAAATAAAATACAATAGCAGAGACTAGAAGAGGTCTGAGTACATTAAGGTGGAATGGAGGGAACACTGAAGATATTGACAGTCATTGCAACTGATGTTAGTGAGTTGTGCCTCTGTGTCTAACATCTGGCGTGTTAAATGACTTATTTACTTATTATGTATCGCTCTTTGGCTACAATGAACTTTGCATCTCAACTAGGCTGGTCCACAGGGTATCCGGATATTTGCCAGACATGATGGTGGTGTAGGGTAGACGGTGTGTCTAAATCTGATCTCATCCTTCTGCTAAAACTCCATCGTCTTGCCATTCCCCTTCTTGGTCAATGGTGACAGCACCCTCCTCACTGCTCAGTCAGAGAAATGAGTCACCCTCCGCTGCTCCTTTACTCTGGTTCTGTATCCGGCCTGGACCCTGCTTCTCGCCTCTCTGCCATGCTCACTCTGGCCCCAAGAACTGCAGTGATCTCTGAGATGATCTCCCTGCTCCCCTCACCCCCACAATCTAGTTCTAAGACAGCATGAGGATGATTCTTGAGAAGGAAAGTTATCCGTGTCAGTGGGCTGAAAACTCTGTGGCCATTTCCTTTTGTTCGGGATGAGAGCCAGACTCCTTTGGACAGTCCACAGATCTGCTTCTACTGCCCGACTTGTCATCTCGGACCTCACACTCGCCCACTACCACTTTCCCCCACTTGTTTCATGCCAGCCACACTATTTGCTTGCTATTCCTGGAACCGAAGAGACAATTGCCAGCCTTAGATTCTTCACAGTGGCTATTTCCTCTGACCGGAAGCTCTTCCCACAGGCACCCACGTGGTCAATTCCACGCAAGTTATTCAGCTGTCACTTTCTCAACGAAATATGAAATCCACCCTATTTTAAACAACTGAATCCTCCCCTACCCCATTTCTCTCTCCCTCTTCCTCCCTTTCTCTCCATTTCCCTCTCCCTTTCTTTTCTCCTAGACCCCATTCCCTCCCCTCCCCTCCCCTCCCCTCCCCTCCCCTCCCCTCCCCTCCCCTCCCCTCTCCTCCCCTCCCCTCCCCTCCCCTCTCCTCTCCTCCCCTCCCCCCTCCCCTCCCCTCCCCTCCCCTCCCCTCCCCTCCCCTCCCCTCCCCTCCCCTCTCCTCTCCTTTCCTCTCCCCTCCCCTCCCCTCCCCTCCCCTCCCCTCTCCTCTCCTCTCCTAGCTTTTATGTTGCCCAGGCTGGCCTCTAATTCATTATATAACCGAGAGTGACCTTGAACTTCTGATCCTCCTGCCTCTACCTCCCAAGTGCTGGAATCTCAGCACAATTACACCCCATTTTTGCAGTGCTGAGGATGGAACTCAGGGACTTTATGCATGCTAGGCAAGCAAGTACCCTCCCAACGGAGCAACGTCCTCACCTCCATCCCATGTAAATCTTATCGCTGCACTACCTGCCGTCCCCGCCCCCATGGCTTTTAACACCTAACATGCTATGTATAATTGAGCTATTATGACTGGTAGTTGATTTTGTGTCTCAATTTGACTGAGCCTGAGCTTCACATACTTCCTGAGTAAATGAAGAGACAAACGGTAACAAATGACAAGCTAACTCTCTTTAGAGGCATATGGGTGGACACAACCAAGCAATCTGCTACAAGGATCAGGGAGTCTGCCCTACTGTTGCTATGATTAAAAACAAACAAACAAACGAAACCACTCTAACCGAAAGCACCTTAGGGGAGGAACTTTCTTTCACTCATACTTCTAGGTTCTAATCTATCACTGAGGGATGTCATGACAGAAACTTGACATAGAAGCCATGGCAAAAAATCTGCTTCGTAGCCTACTCACAGGCCCGAACTTAGCTAGATTCCTTATATAGTCCAAGACTACCTTCTAAGGGGATGGTGCCACCTACAGTGGGCTAGGGACACCTACGTCAATTAACAGTAAAGATAATCCCTCATAGATATATGCCCACAGGCCAACTGATCTGGGCGGTCCCTCAGGTGAGACTCCTTTCTCAGGTGACACTAAACTATGTCAAGGTGACAGTTAAAACTAATTAAAATAGAGTTGGTAAGATAAAGAGGAGCAGCAGGGAGGGAGGTGGACAAGAAAGGGTGATGATGGAAAAGTGTGATCAAAGTACATCATATATGCATATGTTCATATGCAAATTAATATATGCTAATAAAAACATTAAAAGGTAGACTGGAGAGATGACTCAATTTGTCAAGTGCCTATTGTATAAGCACGAACACTTGAGTTTGGACTCTCAGCATTCACCTGACTATTGCTAGGAGTGGTGGTCCATGCCTGTAATCCCAGCACCAGGGAGGTAGAGGCAGACAGCTCTCTGGAGCTCACTGGCCAGCAAGTCTAGCTGGAACTATAGGGTCCAGGTTCAGTTATGGGCTGTGTGTCAAAACACAAGGCAGAATTAACTTAGGAAAATAAACATCAACATCTGGCCTCTTTGTATACACAAGCACATGTGAGCGCATGCTCACACATACACACACAGAGAGCGAGATGGAGGACTGAAAAAGAGAAATTTGAAGTCATGTGATCTATGGAATGAAATAAACAAATTAATAAAAGCACAAGATTTTAATTAGCCAGGTTTTCTTGGCTATTTCCAAGTAGACTTGTCTTTATTACTTTTCTTTTGCTGTAATAAAATATCCTGGCAAAAGGCAGGGGGGAGAAGCCCTGTGCTCCCTTGCCCCTCAATATCTGAGGCAATCAAGAGAGCTGACCCTCAGGGTCATGACAGCGGGTGAGCTGTCCCTGCCCCTTACTGGCTGTGGCACTCAGGAGAGCAGTACCTGTAGCTTGTCTGAGCAGCATAGTAGGGCTAGCCTAGGTTAAGGTGGTGAGGGTAAGCCAGCCCAGAGGGTCCCACAACTTGTCTTCTGTGAGGTGGCATGAGTGCAGGGTTGATGCCCGGCCCCTCCCCAAACCAGGGCAACACAGTAGAGTTGACCCTGACGGCCAAGGCATGAGCCAGCCCCAAGGGTGTGAGAGTGGAGGAACTGGTCCAGCACCTCACTGGCTGCAGTACTTGGGTGTGTGGGCCCCTCAAATGGGCAACACAGTGCAACTAGCCCTGGCGGTGTAGGTGAGGGTAAGCCAGCCCCGAAGACATGAGAGCAAGAGAGCTGACTCAGCCTTCCGCTGATGGTGGCTTTGGGTGGCCTAGCTGGAGCAGTGCTGGAGAGCTCGCCCTGGTGGGGCAGGTAAGGGAGAAAGGGTGCACTAGCCAGCTCATCTACCGCCCAAGCCCAGACCCAGGGCTCTGAGTTGGCCCACCCCAAAATCTGTGAATGGCTGGGACACGTGAAAGGGCCAGTCCTGCTGATCCAAAGCTGCAGGATCTCCATGACACAGGCCAACAACAGAGTAACCAGGAGGAGACCCAGTGAAGACACAGTATTGGTGGTGTCACAGAAGCCAGAGATCTCAAACCAAACCAGTGACTCATTGCATGAACACTTGCAAGTAAAGAGGTGTGGACAGGGGACTATACTGTGGGACACACTGTGACACACTAACTACAGCTTCCATGAGGAGATGTTTTCTAGTTTTATTTTTTGTTTTGTTTTTGTTTTGTCTTGTTTGTTTGTTTGTGTGGTTATTTTGGGGAGGGGTAGGAGGTTGCAAGGGCAAAGGGCAGATATGAGGGTATATGGAGAGATAAGTAAGACTGGGGTACATGATGTGAAATTCACAAAGAATAAATAAAAATTTTTGTTTTGTTTTGTTTTTTAAAGAGAATGAGGCATGGTGTCACATGCCTTTAATCCCAGCACTCGGGAGGCAGAGGCAGGCGAATGAATGTGCTTAGCTCACTCGCTCCTTTTCACACAGTTGGAGAGCCTATCCTAGGGAATAGTACCTCCCACAGTTGGCAGGTCTTTGTGCCCCAGCTAACCTAATAAAGACAGTCCCCACAGACAGGCCCAGAGGCCTGGCTCCCCAAGTGATTCTAGATCTCATCGAGTTGATAATTACAATTGACGTTTGCAGCATCCCAGCTCCAGACTTGAAAACTAATTCTATATCCGTTACCTGTCAGTTTGCTCTATAGGTGCAAAGAATGTCGCTGTTCTATGCCATTGCTTCTTCGTAATCAATCCTTATACACACAAGGACAAGGACAAGGGGAAGCAGGGACAAAGAACACAGGCGCGGGGAGAGGATGGCGCCGCCATTAGTGGATGGTTAGAAGTGGGTGTAGGAAGGTCCTGCCAAATAATGACAGCAGCAGAGTAGAGAACAGAATCATAACACAAAGAAGAAAGCTCCACCCTCTCCCAGTTCAAGACAGCTCTTGAAAACAGTCTGAAATAGAGACCAAAACAAATAATTGAAAAAAAAAATGTATACATGCAACCACTTCGGTAGCTATAATTTCACATGAAACTATAAAAATGTATCCTACATGCCAATGGGAAAATATGCAAATATTTGAAATTGATGGGTTTTAAAAAAAATAAATTTCAATTAATGTTCTTAAGTCAAAAAATTGCCAAGACTATTTTTGCTTGTGTGTGGTAAAAACATAACAAGTCAAAGAAAATAACCCTACAACCACAGGGGGAGGCCTCTTAAACACCATTAAATGCCCTGAAAGGCATCACCATGGTGATGACAGAAAATACGCAGAGAGGAGGCGGATGAGCAAAAACAGGGTGAACAACTGACAGATCTCTGTGGCTCCTCCAGCCACCCACAGGCCTCCTGTAGATCTGTTCCAGAGAAATAGGGCCCTCAGAACACTGGAGAGAAGGAGGAGGAGGAATTAAATTCCATGGGCAAAGACGATTAAGAAACATCCAGTGAAGCAAAGGAGTAAGTTTTAGCACCCCACCTGAGATGAGATGAGCATCAATAGAGGAACATCATACCCAGCATCCCTCCTCCCTACTCAATGGACCAGTATGCCCTGTTCATGTTTATGCTAAGGCTGGTAGTCTACCCTAAGAAAAATAATGGAACTGTGTGATGATTGTGTTACCTTTCATAGCAAAAGTGGATTTCTGATGAAGGATGATTGACACTAAAGATGTCTAGATCAGATAATGGTTTATCTGGCCTTTGGGTGTTCTCAGGCTCCTAAGATAGTGCTGAAATGTCTTGCATTGCTTGAATTACTACATCTTGGTATGATCTCAACTACATTCTCCATAAGCCTCTGAGAAGAAATCTGCCCATGCTTTCATCATAGCCACTTAATTCACGGGACAGAAAATGGTTCCTAGGAGACTCAGGTGACTGCACCAGCATCTTCCAGATGGGGCCTTGGGTAGTTTAAGCTGAATGTATCATTAGAAAGTAGAGGCAACTGGTGAGAAAGCTATCACTATGATGTGTGGCATGCAGCCAGCACTCACTGGATGTTGGGGAAAAAAAAAAACCTAGATGCCTGTCCAAAGTCTTTGTATTTCTCCTAATTCAACGGACTCATTTGTGATCGTTGTAACTGATTTTGGCTATATAATGCTGGCGAACTGAAATTGCTTTAGCACTTTTTGCCACTGTACAAACCCAGAGACAGTTGGCAGAGTCCTGTGGAAAGCCCTCATGCCTCTCAGCTGCGGCATGCACAACTTCTGAAGTAAAAGACCAGGTGATTATAAAAATCCATCCCTGTCGGAAGCCAGATGGTAAGTCCCAGAGTACAGCAGGGGAAATTCCCTCAGCTCAGCCAATCCAATAAAGGGAAAGAATAAAGGCATGGAGGTTGAGGGTCTTCCCGGCCTCCGTCTGCTCTTCTAGGTTGATGGTGCAGAACCAAGTTAAGTCTTCATCAACTTCATCTCCTCCTCCTGGCTTCTCTCTCACTGAATCTCGATGTCCTTGTTTGTCATTGCTCAGTACAGAGTTCCTGCTTCCTTCTTGGATCCCAGATAATCTGTTCACCCCATGTCCCTGCCTTGAGCCCCTGAGCCCATTTTGTCAAGATCCGATGCAGGAGAGACAACCAGATTCCATGTGTGTCATGTGTTCTTGTTAGCCAGGACACCGATGCGGGAATGAAAAAGACCTTCACTGGGACTCTAGTCGCCTTTATGTACTCACTGTAGTCACCGTGCCCACCAGAGCAGCCCGTGATCTGAGGGCCCTGGGAGTCGGCTCTGATATGAACTATGCGCATTCTGATTGAACTAGAAGCAACCACATCTCAAAAGCTAGTATTCTTAATCTGAAGAAGCGTTAGCATAAAGGCTCTGTGTTGGTGTGTATGTGTGTGTGTGTGTGTGTGTGACTCTGTGTGTGTGTGTGTGTGACTGTGTGTTTGTGTCTGTGTGTGTGTGTTGGTGTGTATGTGTGTGTGTGTGTGTGTGACTCTGTGTGTGTGTGTGACTGTGTGTTTGTGTCTGTGTGTATGTGTTGTGTGTTGTGTGTGTGTGTGTGTGTGTGTGTGTGTTGATTGACCTCTGACCCTCACTGTTTCCTCAAGACTCAGGAGATAGGGTGAGGACCCAAACCACTGTGCATCACTGTGTTTAATATTTACACAGCCACTGCATTTGGCTGTGTCTATCATATGCCCACCTATCTGAAAAGTCTCTGTTGTTGAGTGCTTAGAGAAAATTATGGCCTATGTGTCATGTCAGTAGAACTGGGCTCTGGTTGTTTGCTTTTATTTGTTTTTGTCCCAGTGGGGTGTGTGTGTGTGTGTGTGTGTGTGTGTGTGTGTGTGTGTGTGTGATGTACCTAGACTGGCTTTGAACTCACTGTGTAGCTAAGGCTGGCCTTGAACTGACTGTATCTAAGGCTGGCCTTGAACTGACTGTATCTAAGGCTGGCCTTTAACTTCTGATCCTCCTGCCTCTGACTTCTAAGCACTGAGATGCCAGGAAATGAACCACCAAACCTCAGAAGGTTGACTGAGAAATTGCAGAACGTATTTACAGAAAATACTTTATATTGAAAGTGCCCAATTTCCACGGTGGCACATGCCTGTAACCCCAGCACTCAGAGGGGTAGAGGTAGGCAGATCTCTGTGAGTTGGAGGCCAGCCTGGTGTACAAAGTGAATCCAGCACAGCCAACGCTACACAGAAAAGCTCTGCCTAGAAAACAGAAACCAGAAAGAAGAGAAAATGCTCAATTTGTAACTGAAAGTTCAGTCATTATAAGAAAAATGGAACAAGCTGACATCAAACTTCAATGCAAGCCCCCAAGGTCCGCTGTCTAAGTGATGCTTTGTTGCTGGCTCCCATTCTCCCTTTTCCAGATGTTCTTTCTCAAAAGCCAGTGAGGGACGACATCGTGTGACCCTGCATCATAGTTTTCTATGCTTTTTTATTTTTGATGGCTGAGAGAGTTGCTTTATAAACCAAAGCAAAAGCTCTTACTGAAATAAAATATTCTGATGAGTATAATGGGCCATTAAAGCTTTTCATAGAACAATTAAGTACAGGAGTGTGGGCGGTACAAGCTTCTCTCTGGGGACTGGAAAGATGGCTTATCAGGTAAGAGTGCTCACTGCTCTTGCAGAGGACCTGGGTTCAATTCTCAGTAACTACATCAGGCTGCTCAGAACTGCCTTATAACTCCACTTGCAGAAGGTCCAACACCCTCTGGCTGCACATTCATGGTACCCAAACGCATATAGGCACACACATACACACATTAAAATTTTTAATTATTACATCTTTTTAAACAACAACAACAACAAAATTCCCTCCAGGCATCAAGACAATGCGACTACACATAGCAGCTCATCCTCCTGGTAGACTAAGTCACACAATTTAAATCTTTATCTTTTTGTTTTTCAAAGAGGAGCTGGGGGACAGTTTTAATAGGAGAGAAAGCTCCAGGGCAGGAACACTAAGCCTTGGTGGCTGCCAGCAAAGAAAGAATGGGGAACAAGGAAGAAAAGGGCACGCCATCTGAGCTCGTCAGCATGGAGCGCAGCCATGTGGTTGAGGGTGCCATTGAGAAAGAGCGAAGAAGCTCAGAGCAGCTGAGAACTCTACTCAGGCTCACGCTAGCATCCCAAAGGAGGACACGTTAAAGCAGCCGAGTCCAGAGGGTGGGCCTCTAGGCTGCCGGCAGGCACTGCAATTCTCAACAAGTTTATTCCTAAAGAATGTACCTTATTCTCTGGTGTCTGGGCATATAAGGCAACCCCCAACTTTTCCAGCTAAAATAGAGTTTGGAATATACTCGCCCTCTTCCAATGCACACCCTATGTGGCAGACTCAGGCATGTGTCTGTTTGCAGGCAGGGCACAGACAGCCAGATGTTTTATTAAATGCTGGTAGACACCCAGTGCCATCCTACACTGCCCCTTTAAGGTGCACTCGAAGACATGCAGCCCTCCAGGTTGAATGGGCGGGTTCTGGTGGAGAGCCAATCCATGCTCACATTCTCCTCCTCAAGGAAGATGTACGGAACTTGCTCCTCCCTTCTTCATACTCTCTGAGGCACCTCCAGTATATGCACTAGACATATAAAACAAGGAGAAGCAAGCTGCAGGTTAGTGTACCTGGCATATAAGACGACCCCTGACTTTGGCATGGATTTTTCAGGGTTAAAAGGTCATCTTATATGCTGGAAAATACAGTAAGTCTTTGGGATCCTTCAGTGGTTTTGGGTTTTGTTTTACTGTTTTGAGGCAAAGGCCCAAGTAGCCCAGTTGGCCTCCATTTATGTAGCTGAAGATAACTGCCTCTGCCTACCCCGTGTGAGGATTGTAAAATGTGTACCATACCTTTTTATGCAGTGCTGGGGACCAAACCCAGGGCGTTACAAATGCTAACTGAACTGCACCCCCAGTCCCCTTCAGTGTTCTCAAGACAGTTTAGTGACCCTACAACAGGGATTTATGTAACCTATATTTTTAAATTTTCAAGAAATGTGTTTATCATTCAATATAATAACAATTGTGATATCCCATACAGTTGTGGTACTCAAAAAAATAAAAAATAAATATTAGTAAAAAGCCAAAGTAATGATGGTTGATATTTGGTTACTGTGGTTTGCTAAGAAATATTGCTAACTATTACTTTCCTAGAGGCTTATTTAAATGCCGTGGGATCTAATCACTAAAAGGTCCACAGGCTTGGGGAGGTATCTCGGAGGATTGCAGGCTTGCCACACAAGCGTGAGGACCTGGGTTTGGTCAATTCCTAGAACCTATTTGAAAAAGCTGGGCATGGTGGCTCCTGTTTGTAGTTCCAGTATTAGGAGCAGACACAGGAGGGTCTCTGTGGTCCACTAGCCAGCCAATCAGCCTTATCTACTCAGCAAGCTCCAGCCAATGGGAGGTCCTGTCTCAAAAACAAAAGTGGATGCCTCTTGAAGGATGACACACAAGACTGACCTCTCGCCTCCACATGTTCATGCACGCTTGCATACACACACACACACACACACACACACACGAATCTATGCACACACAAATGCACTGTTAGTTCCACCAGTTGTGAATAAGACGACCACCACCATCTTAAGCCAAATTTGAAGCAAGCTTCAATTAAATACTGGCCAGGAGGATTGATCTTCTGGCCAGGTCCATCTCTGAGTTCCCAGAAAATGGTGACCAGTCACGTCTTACATAGGCTTAACAAGGCAACCGCATCAGGCCACCGTATTTCCCATCAGGTTCAATCAGGGGCCTAGTGTATATACTGATGTATTTCCTGCCTATGTACCCACCATGGACCTACGTCCGATCAGAGATGAGCGTACATGCTGACATACTTCCTGCCCGTGTACCTCCCACCCATGGGTGATCAAGCGCCTCCGGTGCAGGTACAGATAGGTCAAACACACTTGTTTAGGGGAGTGGAAACATAAATAGCCTCCAACATTTAACTTTGGTTCTCATGGCGCCCACAGTTGTACCCACATCAACGCATGTACACACATATACAAAGTCCAGGGGCTGAAGAGATGGCTTGGTGGTTAAGCTCTTCCGAAGGACCCGGGTTCAATTCCCAGCACCCACGTGGCAGCTTACAACTGTCTGTAACTCCAAGATCTGACACCCTCACACCAATGCACATAAATTAAAATTAAATAAAAATATTTTTTTAAAAAACCGCAAAGTCGGGGTTGAGGATTAACTCAGTGGTAGAGCACTTGCCTAGCAAGCACAAGGTCCTGGGTTCAGTCCTCAGCTCTGGGGGAAAAAAACACAAAGTCCAAAGACAGGCCTAACCTGTCTCACACCTATAATCCCAACACTTGGGAAATGAAAACAAGAGGATTACAAGTTTGGGGCAGCCTGGGCTACAAAGTAACTTCTAGGCCAGTCTGAGAATGTTAATGAGATTTCCTCTCAAGAAGAAAAAAGCTAAAAGTTTACTGGGTTTTTTTTTTTTCTGGTTTTTTTTTTTTTTTTTTTAGTTGTTAGGTTTGAGGGGAGCATTGTTTGGTTTTTGTTTGTGTGTGTGTGTGTGTCTGTGTGTGTGTCTGTGTATGTGTGTCTGTGTATGTGTGTCTGTGTGTGTGTCTGTGTGTGTGGTATATGCAAGCATGCATGTGTGTTTTATTAGAATGATGAGTCCTACAGTGGCCTTGAATTCATTATGTAACTGAGGGTGATCTTAAACTTCCTTTGATGGTATGTTTTGACTTTTAGTTATGTATATGGCAGGAAGGTATTGCACATGAATGTAGGTGCCTATAGGCACTAGAGAGGTCAGATTCCCAGGAGGAACAGGAGGTTGTGAGACACTTGGCACACATGCTGGGAACTAAAATCAGGTCCTCTGTAAGAGCAGTATGTTCTCTTAAATGTTGGGTCATCAAGCCGGGCGTGGTGGCACACGCCTTTAATCCCAGCACTCGAGAGGCAAAGGCAGGCAGATCGCTGTGAGTTCAAGGCCAGCCTGGTCTACAAAGTGAGTCCAGGACAGCTAAGAGTACACAGAAAAACCTTGTCTCGGGGAAAAAAAAAAGTTGGGTCATCACTCCAAGCCAACCGTGAGCTTCTTAGCCTCCTGCCTCTTTCTCCCAAGTATTGGGATTACAGGCCCACAACACCATGCCCAGAGATACACAGATACAGGTAAGCACCACATTCAACCATGCTCAATCCCCTGCCTCCAAATTTTGCTTCGAATTCCTGCGCCATAATGATGCCACCTTTGTCTGAAACTATCATTTCTAAAATGATGGAATTCTCACAGTACCGCAGTACCTATATGATACAGTCTGTTCTAGAATATCTCTCAAAAGAGCCATGGGTTAATCATTTGATCCCTGGCTGGTGGAAACCTTCTGAAATGGGGCATAGCTACAGGAGTAGGTCATTGAGAGCATGCCAATGAAAAGTATACTGGCATCCGCCCTCTCTCCCCCCGACCTCATCACACTTCTGTAAGGGCCAACGTTAACTGGTACCCTCCTTGCCCAAGGACAGATATTTCCTGAAATGCTAGAGGCTATTGTTTAGGTTTTCACTCCCCTAACCAAGTTCGTTTGACCAGATGTGCTTGATCACATGTAGGTTGGAAGGACCCAGACAGGAAACACGTCAAGATGCACACTTTCCCCTGATTGGTCCTGATTGAAAATACGGTAGCCTTATGGTTTTGCCTTCTTATACTTCTGCAAAATGTGACTCGTCTCTGTTTTCTGGGAACCCAAAAATGAACCTGGCCAGAGTCCATCATCCTGAATTAAAGCTCGCTTCAAACTTGGGTCAAAATTGTGGAACTGGTCTTTCTTGCGATTTTCAGGATTAATACTTCCACCACCCTCTGTTCTGTCTTCCCACCTAACATCCCTAGCAGAGTTCTGACTTGTCAAAAGTGGCACAGCCAGCTAGCTAGCTGTGGACTTAAAGCTCTGAAATTCTGAGCCAGACAAATCTTTCTTCCTTTTAAGCTGTTTTCCCTCAGGCATTTTGTCACAGGAACAGAAAGTTGCCCAATGTCACTCACTAACAGTGGGTTGATGGAGTTTTACTTGTTGATGACTTTCCTGGTTTGACTCAATGGCTTGAATCCAACTCTTAAAATCATTCTTTTTTTTTTTTTTTTTAATTTTTTGAGATTATAATTACATTTCTCTTTTGCTTTCTTTCTTCCAAATCCTCTCATACGTCTCCTTCAAATCCATAGTCTCTCTTTTCACTAATTGTATATACATATATTCCTAAATAGAACCTGTTCAGTCCATATAATGTTGCACATGCACAGTGTGTGTGTGTGTGTGTGTGTGTGTGTGTGTGTGTGTGTGTGTGGTCTGATCTGCTGACACTGGGCAAACATTTGGAGTGCTCTTCTCAGGGGAGGGCTACCTCTGTCTTTCCCAGCTTTCCTGGGTTGTGTATAGTTCTTTGTCTAGAGTTGAGGTCATGTGCTTTTCCCTGTCCAGTTTGGCTTGTTCATTGGTGTCATCTTTGCTCAGCTGACATATGTGCAATGTTTGGTCATGTTGGTGGGGCTTTATGGGTGTAGCTTCTGGTGTTACTAAAAGACATACTCTCATAGAAAAGTCCCTGATCCTCTGGCTCTTACAATCTTCTTAAAATTTTATTTTTGTTGTTGAGAATTGTATACATTAGCAGTGGATTTAGAATGTTCTGTATTTGCTTGAAACGTCTGTATTTTTCAGTGATTCCAATGAGCAAGTATTAATTTCATAATCAGAAAAAGAAATCTTTTTACAAAGTGACTTAGCCATTTCCTACTTGACATAAAACTATACAAGAACCCTGAATTCCAGCATCTGGAGAGATAACTTAGGGGTTTAAGAGCACTGGCTGTTCTTCCAGAGGACCTGAGTTCAATTCCCAGTACCCACATGGTGGCCCATAACTGTAACTCTAATTTCAGGGAAGCTGATTGCCCTCTTCAGCTCTGAAGAAGCCTGTACGTATATGGGGGTGCATAACCTCACACATCTATACACACATACACTAAAAATGAAAGATAAATATGTTTTAAAGAGCCCTGTGTTCCAGAGTCTGGTGAGATGGCTCAGGAGGAAAAGACCCATCCACGGAGCCTGGAGATCTGAGTTTGATCTCCAGGACCCACACAGTGCAAGGAGAGAAGTGACTCTCACAAACGGTCTTTTGAAGTTCACACAAAATTAGCAAATAAAAAAAATGCAATTTTAATTTTTTTTTTTTTTTGAAAAACAACCCTTGATTCTAGAAATAACTGGTCAGTTTCGTTGCTGTTGTGTGCCCATCTTTAAGGTCAAAGTCCAATTTGTTGCCTCTCTTACAGAACTGCCTGAGAGAGAATCTGGTTTGCCTTTTTGGGTAAAGTTTCTCCAAAGCTTGCTAATAAAACTCTTCCATCTTCCTTTCTGCAAAAACAATCCAGTTCCTTCTGGAGCTAAATGGAGATGGAGCTGATAGCAGAGCTGGGTTCTTCAAGTTCAGAGTCGTTGCAAGGGCGGTAAAGACGCAGCCCTGAGATACTGGTCCAAGCCCAGATGGGCTAGCACAGCCTGGCTAGGACAGCCCAACTGTGCTTGCACCAGTTGTGAGAGTTGCTTCTCTCCTTCCACTGTGTGGATTCTAGGAGCCAAACTCAGATCTTCAGGCTCCGTGGTAGCACAGCCCTGCTAGCACAGCCTCAGAAACATTTGCTGAAACCACGACCTTGCTCACTCGCCTCCGTCCTCTCCATAGGACCATGTGTGACTACCTGCTCCAAAGATACCTGGGACAGAAAGGATTTGGGGGCTCATCTTCACAGCTTGAAAAATCTATTTCCCTTCAGGAGAATGTCTTAGAAAATAGAAACCCGAAGGGAATGTAGGTTTGGGTTGTTTTATTTTGGAGAGGATTTGAAGTCGTTCCAAAATACACTAGCAGCTGGGTGTGCGCGTGAGTGTGTGTGCACATGCCTGGGTGGATGTGTGTATGAAAAGTGTCTTCCTCGGTTACTTATCTTTTGAAGCAAGGTCTCTCGCTGATTGCCAGGGATAGCTAGGCAATGGCGCTGGCCCACCATTCTCTCTCATTTCTGTCCTCTTGCCACTGCCATCCAGCACTGCATTTACAGGCAGGTGCAGCCACACACAACTTTTCTAAACTGTGGATTCTGGAGGTCCAGTCCCATTGTCCTTAAGCTTGTGCAGCTGCCGACTGACATATCTCTCCAGCCCCTGCAGCTGAGTTTTGAGACCACCACCCGCCATTATACTCCAAGAAAACAAGCACAGAAAACCAGGACACAGGGCTTAGAAGATGGCTCAGTGGATAAAGCACTTGGCTACTTGCTAGTCAAGGATGAGGACCAGAGTTTGAATCCCCAGAGCCCACATCAAAGTAATGGCTGCCTGCGATCTCAACACTCACAAAGTCAAGACCATACTCTAGGGCGAGGCAGCGCTACACCTGCCAGAACTGGGGAGCTCTGAGTTCAATGAGAGATCTTGCCTCAATAAATAAAGCGGGGAGCAATCAAGGAAGACACCTAATGTCAATTCCAGGCCTCCACACAGGCACACACTTGTTTACCTACACACGCATTTGTCCACACATATACATGCAAAGTTAACACACACACACACTAATAATAACAATAACACACATGACTTTTGAATTACTGCCTTCTTACTAGGGATTCAGTTCAGTTGGCAGGCAGCTTGCCTGGTTTGTGCAAGACGCTGGGTTCAATTCTTATCAACACACACACTTTTGTCTAGTGGGAAGCACTTTTGTAAGCTTAACTGACATCAATGCAATTCAACCCGTATTTGTTTAGTATTCCTAACAGATGCCTAACACCTAAACAGGACATCTGGGGTCCTTTCCGCTGACATCCACACACTAAGCACACTGTTCTCTCTGGCACTCCGGAGTCCAGCTGTGGATGTTCAGGAAGGGCTGGCGGAGATAAACCACTTCACAGCACACATGAATCTGTTGGCACAAAATGAAGGCCAAAGTGTTTGTTAGCACTGGTGGAAATGGGAGCCGTTCTTTCTTCTCTTGACATTTTTTAACTGATAAAAATTCTTCACACAATTGCCAAATTAAGGCAGAAGGCAACTTTCTTGATATTTATGATGGTCTTACCAGATAACTAATATAAAATATCTTCCAGAATTCTGCGTCTTCTCAGACTTCAGAGTTTGTTCTTGGGATGTTAGAGATAAGCAAAGTTGGTCTTAATAAATCTCTCCAATGTTATAAATATACAACATTGGTTGTTTCTCTTCTTGGGGCAAGAGGCCAGATCCCACCAGCAATTTAGATATTCTGGCCTTTACTCAGAGATGTCAACTCATCAAACGTATCATGGTTTAGCCAAGTGCTGAGAGGCAAGCAGGGGGTTTCGCATGGCTTTGCCACAACTGAATCACTAGCCTTTGAGAAAACCAGCATTGCCCCATTGATCCAGTCATTGAATCTGGACTGAACAAAAGTCCCTGGGGAGGGAAATATTTGCTTCATAAAGATTAAAGTTTCAAAGCTGGTATGGTGGCACACACTCGTAACCTCAGGCACCAAGAGGCAGAGGCAGGAGAATTTCTGTGAGTTTGCGGTCTTGCCTGGTCTACATAGGGAAGTCCAGGCAGCCCTTCTCTCTTTAGTTGCTTGTTCTCAAGTATTTAGTCACAGCAACAAGGAACATAGCTAATACCACTCTGATGTGAGCTGGTACATGGCTGTCATAACCATCACTGGCAGTTACTGTGCACCTCCCAGGCTCAGAGGTTTAAAATAGATCATCTCCTATAACCTGTAGGGTTGTTGTCTTTTATTTGCGCCAACTGAAACCAAAGGTCATCTGAAGTGATTTGCTCAGAGCCCTGTGCATGGTAAGTGGCAGAGGGCAGATTTGAAACAAGGTCTTTCTAACTCCAAAGCAGACATATATTGTGTCTGGCTTGGGAAAAGACATAGCAAAGGAGGTTACAGTTACAAGCAGATCTCAGGAGCTGCTGTGGCTCAGCATAATTTTATCTCCAATGGTCTGCTGCTCTTGTCAGAAAGGACTCTCCTTTGGCATGTGACACATGTTGCAACAGTGACTGTGGTCACCTAGGGAGATTTCCCAGTCTTCCCACTCCTGCCCAGGCCTCCTCAAGGCCAGGTGTATGAGTATGGGGTGGCAAGGAGATGGTAGATGGTTTCCAGTGTATAGTCAAAGTTGAAAACCATTCCTTTAAAATATTGGTTTAAAAAAGAAAACAAATCAAAGAGTTGCAAGGACCATTTCCATTTTCCCTCCTGCAAACAAGGCTGAGTAAAATTCTGCTGAATGCATTTCAACTGCTCCTGCAAACCAAGGCCTTTTCTATTTGCTATTCCACGTGCACTCACAGACTCCCACTTTGTATCTGGCTCCTCAACACCTGGAGAAAGCAGAGGGCACTCAAGGCACAGGTGATGGCTTCAGAGCCACCGTGATGCTGTGGGGCTCTCATCCCAGTGGTACCTTGTAACTCTCTTCACATAGTTTTGACAATCATTTTAATGTAACTAAAGGAATCATATGGTAACATAATCAGAAATGAATGTGACTATGCATGGGCTGAGGACCATATAGAAAGTCAAATCAGGCTAAAGTCATAAAATATGATAAATCATTAACTCATAATGGTCTTTTTGGGGGGGGGGAGGAACAGGATTTTACCCTCTAACCCAGGCTGCTCTCAGATCCGAAGCAATCCACCTGCCACAGTCTCCTAAGCACAGGGCTTAAAGGTGTGAGCTACCACACCATGTCTGCTTTCATTGTTTTTCCGGGTCAGGCTCTCACTTTGTAGCCTAAGCTCTCAGTAAACCCCCTGCCTCAGCCTGCCAAGTGCTGGGGTTACAAGAATGAACCGCCATTGCTGCTGCTGCTATTCTTGTTTTAATACAGGTCACCCTAGCTGTTTATTATAGTATTTTCAATCCATGGTTGGTTGACTCCACAACAGTAGCACCCAGAGATGCAGAAGACTGTCTCAACGTAACAGGGCTGGAGGGTGCAATGCTTGCCTAGCATGCCACGAGGACTTAAGATCAATCCCTGATAACTGCCAAGAAAGAAAGAACAAGAAAGGGGGAGAGAGAGACAGAGAATGGGGAGATGATTACAAGAAAGAGAGGGTGAGAGAAAGGAAAAGATTGAGGGGAGGAAGGAAGTGTTTCCCTGATATAATAAAGAAAGCCATCCTCTTCTGCAAGATGCTCACATGTTCCTTTCAAATTCCTAAGCCACGGCAAGCCCTGGGTGGTCCTCTCAGGCCAGTGTGCACAGTGTTCTGTCTGTCCATAGTAACCAATCCAATGTTCGCCTGCAGAATGAGGTGGCTGTCCTTCTAAAACCCATATCAGAGAAGATTCAAGAGATACAGACCTTCCGAGAGAGAAACCGGGGGAGCAACATGTTCAACCATCTCTCTGCTGTCAGCGAGAGCATCCCCGCCCTGGGGTGGATAGCTGTGGTGAGTAATGACTGGATGCCACACGTGTACTGCATGCATCCTCATTGCACTTTCAGGGACTTCCGGGGCCACCTTCGGCCTCCTCTGTCCGTAGTCTGGTGCACAGAAGGAAGGCTCCTCCCAACTGGGTGCATCAGCTTTCTCTCACCCTGTAAGAGCCCAGTGACTCCTGCTCTGAGATGGGACAGAGTTGCTCCAGCCTTTACAGCCCACACATTGCCTCTGACTCTCACCCATTGTTCTGTTGCTTTTCTTCTGCTTCTTCAAGGTATTTTCTTTCTTATCCTATTTTTTTTTCTTCTATGCTTGGGTGATGGTCCTGCTTTCTCAGTCCCCCAAACCTGGTCCTTATGTCAAGGAGATGAATGATGCTGCCACCTTTTACACTAACAGGGTCCTGAAAGACTACAAACACAGGTATGTACCGTCTTTTACTGGCTGCGTTTTCAATTGACCATCTGTCAGGCATTTGCTCCTAAAACTTAACTATATTTAGTCACGGATCTCTGTCCTAGTATCTTCATTGGTACACTGAGTAACCTTGGGATTAAAATCCCATATGCGAGCTTCGAACCTGTGACCTACCACTTTCAAGGCAAAAGGGAAGGATCCAAAATTCAAGGTTATCTTTGCTGCAGAGCAAATGTGAGATCTGCCTGGCCCACAGGCTCTTGAGGAGGTTCAGCAAGCTTCTTGCCACCCACCATACCTGGATGACCTGATTACAGTTCCTGCAACACACGTGGTAGAGGAGAGAATTCACTCTCACAGGTGTCCTGTCACCTGGAATGCAGGCCACCACAAATACACATGCAAAGTACATGAATAAATGCAATAAGAAAACAAAACGAGGGACTGGAGACAGTTCTCAGTGGGTAGAGGCAGGTTCTGCTCTTCCAGAGGGCCAGAGGTGATTGCTTCATGCAGGCCACAACTTCAGCTCTAGAGGAGCCAACACCCTCATCTGGCCTCCAAAGACATCTCCGTGCACCTGCACATGGTCACACAGGGGCACACACACACACACAAGCATGAATAGAAATTTTTCATTTTTAAAATAAATTGTAAAATCCCACTTTTGTAGGGAAAGCCATATGGAGAAGTGAATCTGACTACTGGATGACACACGTGTTTTAGAAAGGAAGCTGCCTCCATTTTCTTTCAATGAATAACCTGTCCACACATGACCACATGTCACTCCCATTTTGAGTTGCTGTACTTAAAGACTGAGCCTATATCACAGAACATTTTTCTTTCGTGTTTTGAGACAGAGTCTCTTGATGATATCCAGGGCTGGACTCAAACTCATGGCTTTTCTGCTGTCTCCACCTCCCAAGCGCTGGAGTGACAGAATTACAGGCATGTGCCACCAAGTCCAGTGGAAATTTCCACTGATGAAAATGACTAGATAGGAGGGATGGAGGAGTCCAAAACAGAGATTGGTGAGACTGTGAACTAGGCAAGTGGGGCGTGAAACCAGAATCTGAGCTGAAATAGGACCTGGAGGACAGACGGCTGTTGTATGAGCAACAGCTGTTGACAGCTGTTGAAAAGACAGGTGAACCCAGGGATTTTGTCTAAGGAACCAGCATGGGAGGATCCAGTATCTACAGCCCAGATAATGGATCCTGGAGAGACTGATCTGAAGAACCAGCATGGGAGGATCCAGTATCTACAGCCCAGATAATGGATCCTAGAAAGACTGATCTGAGGTTAGAAGGAAAATATGATCAAATGGAGATAGGCCGGGCTGAGGAGATACCTAGGAAAATGTCTCTTAATCTATTTACTGATTGTCACAAGAGTCCTCACCCTCCAATGAGGTCACAGCTGGTACTTGGTAACTACCAGCCCTTGGTAACTAATGGAAGAACTGAGACTAAAATAAGAGCTGCCACCTTCCACTGCCTGCCTCTGGACTATAGTAGTTCCCCGTCTGAACTCTTAAGTGGTACTGGCAGAAGCAGCCATTGGCCGGCAAGCGTGGGGCCTCCTAGGGACATCTCTTCTTATTCCAGGCTGCTCAGATGCAAGGAACTCAGAGGACCTGAGCTCTCTAGGCTGTCATCTCACTATCTGCTATGGCAGATCTGAATATCAGACCCAGGAGAGACACTTGACACAGAACATAGAAAAGAGCATAGCATATACCAATACCTACCACTATCTAACCCAGGAGGCTTTTTCTAGGAGGTTTTTTTTTTTTTCTTTTTCTGCCTTTCTTTTTTCTTTTTTGCCTGCTTCTTTGTTTTGAGACTACGATCTTGCTATGGAACCCAGTGGCTAGCTTCAAACTCACCATCCTCCTGCCTCAGGCCACTGAGTGCTGGGAATGCCATGACACCAAACTGTTTTTTTTTTAAATCAATATTTAGCCAATATATAAGAATATTTATACCATATATGTGAGGTATAGAGAACTGTAATACAAGGAATCAGTTGATTCATTTAATCCAACAACTGATTTTACAATACTTTGATCTCCTCCCCCCAAAACTCATATCCCCACCCTTTGTTGTTCCTTGTTTCTCATGAGCTTCTCACGTCCTAAGTCTCTGCTCTGTATGGTCTCCTGAGGAGGTGCCATCACCAGCAGGCTTGGGGTTCCCCTCTTTCTTGCACTGATACAAAGCAAGTCCAGCCTTTGCCCCCTTCGGCATTGTTTGTTACAGAGCCAGGAGCTGAATTCAAGTCTTCCCATAACCTAGACAAACACATTCCCATTAAGCTACACCTCCAGCCCTCTTTTTACTTGTTTTTTTTGTTTGTTTGTTTGTTTGTTTGGTTGGTTGGTTGGTTGGTTGGTTGGTTTGGGGTTTTTTGTTTTTGTTTGTTTGTTTGTTTTTGTTTTTGAGACACTCTCACTAAGTTGCCCAGGCTAGCCTTGCACTTATCTGTAGTCTGGACAAGCCTTCAAAGTGTGATCTTCCAGCCTCAACCTCCTTTGTAGTGGTAGTTACAAGACCATGCCAGCTGGCCCAGCTCAAGCTTTGCCCCTTGATCTCAACTATGAATGTTAAATATAATACATCAGGTGGCACCACCACGCACCTCATCAGCACCTGGAAACAATATAAGTCGGAGAACTGTCACCAGAGGAGCAGATCAGTTCACCTGGGTCCCAGTGCCCCGTGAACATCTTACACTGGTGAACTGATGATTGTCAGGAGCCTCACACCCTTTGTGGGTGGGTCCCCCAAGTTCCTCACAGGGCCTTCTCTGTGTTGCTCACGTGGCAGGCCTGTAAGAGAAAGAGCTGAAAGGCAGGCTGCCCTGTGGTTAGAACAGAAGGGCTGTGGGCCAAGGACTCTGCTTCTGTGCTTCCCAGGCAACGGCTTGGCCGGCTTTTGGATCCTTTGTCTATATGAACTGAGTGAGTCGGTTGCCTTGGGTTGCCTTGGCTTTGTCAGGGTGTGGCTTCACAGCTTCCAAAGTCAATGCAAATGGAGGGAGGTTCTCAGCTTTCATGTGTTCGGATCCTGCTAATCAACTAATCAACTAATCTCCTAGAGGCTAACTTCAGGTAAAAGGCACCATGCAGTTATTCCTTCCTATAAGGTTCCCCGCCCCCAGAACTTTCTTTAAATCAAAATAATACTGTAATGGTTAAGAGAGAAACACATTTGCATACATAGATTTGGTCTTCATTGGTTGTTAGAATTTTTCTATGCAATTACTCCTTCCTACATTTTTTTCTGGAACTTTCTCCAGATCAAAATAATTCTCCAATAGTATTAAAAAGTGTTAAAATAGTATTTTTTTAAAAACCACATTTGCCTATACAATTTTGGCCCTCATTGGTTGCTAGAATTTTCAGTAGAAGTTGTGTCAAATGTACAATCTGATTATGTCTAGAGTGTGTGACTTGCAGTGTCCGTGTGTTCTGTAAGTGCACACACAGAGAGGAGACACATCAGCCTTGTAGATTCCAGTCAGCAAATCTGAAACTGCAGAAGAAAACAGAGTGATCCAGAGTCCAGTCCTTACACTATCACTTCCTCACTGATGTCACAAACATCTACAGAACCAAACTAAGACAGGAGAGGCTCATTTTTACCTCATGATTCAGGAAGTAGAGACCCCCATGGCTGGGAAGGCATGGCCATAGGCCTGGCTTGGCAGCTGGAGCAGTGAGAGACTGCTCATATCTGGACAGGTAGGAAGCAGAAATGAGACAGGAAATGGGGCTCTCCAGGCTAGAGACTGGAAGGCCACCTTACAGTGACCAACTTCCTACAAGTAGACTCCACCTCTTAAAGGTTGCATAATCTTCTAAAACATCAACAGTGGCTTGGGACCAAGTCTTCAAGGATCGTGTCCCATCCAAACCATGGCTGTGTCCCTGCTCGCTTTCCCCAGAGGCATGGCTTGCTGCAGCAGGCTCTAGGCATGGTGTTGGCACTCAGAACCCTGCAAAGAAAGCAGTGTGTGTGGAGAAGAGTCTCTGTTGTCAAGGGACTTAATAACAGAGGGCTTCTCTCCAGCTAGTGGCCTGAGTATATATCATCAGGCCCTTGCCAACTCAAAACTCAGTGTTTTTCATTATCTGACGACTAGTGCTTTCTTCAAAATGGGAGAAAGAAGATTATGGAGGCAGAAATTGCCCAAGATGAGTGTGATTAAAATATGAATTCTCAAAGATTTAATTATAACATATTTTAGGAAAGAAATGCAACTGTTTGCCTATTCTAACAGCTCTCACAGTCCCACATGTTAGCCCTATTACGAAAAGCTTTCGACTAGCCCTTCATTAAATAAATACAACAAAATCTGATCTATCCCCACATAGCTCACACTGTCAAGAACATCCAATTAAGGCACCTCAGTGAGAATCACTTTAGAAGTATGGGGTCTTGCCTGCTGGTAAGGAAACATTTTCCTTACAATACCAGACTTGCCCACCACTCAGCATGAGTAGAGGTCTCCAGCCAATGCTACCGCTAAAACCAAATAACTGCTGAACTACTAGAAGACAAGCTGAATGATTTTGTTCCTTTTTTTTCTTCTTTTTTATGTGGTTCTCACCCCTAGCAGCATGGTTTTTTGTTTGTTGTTTGTTTTGTTTTTGTATGAGAAGGTCAGAAGGAACAGTCTGCTCTCCCTAAGCACTTTTACTAGGAATGGTGTCAGCTCCCTGTGGCCAGGTCCCCTGCCCTGTGTCTCTGTCCATAAGGGAAGCGGAGAGCTTCTCGCCTCCCTCTGGAGTGCTCAGGGTACTGCGCGCCCCCCCCCCGCCCCCTCAGTGTTCTCTTCTGGCTAGAAGATGATTGCTCTGGACTCATCTGGAGCTCTGGCTACCAGACAACGGTGGGTAAAACTGTACTTCCGGTCCTAACTCTGCTCTCGTCCACTCTCTCTTGTGACGAAGTGATCTGCGCCATGTGGATTGGGTGAGGTCCTATCTCAACATCTGGAGCGAGCTGCAAGCCTACATCAAGGAGCACCACACCACGGGCCTCACTTGGAGCAAAACAGTAAGTACCAGGCCCTCTTTGATCCGAGTATCAAAGGCCATAAGAACACTTGTGAAAATGTGTAATCCCACGTGGCCTAGTAATCTTACCTCAAGATAGGACAAAAGATCTATGGAAACAGCATTTCCTCTAGGAGACTCTATTAGCTGCCTGAGTGGCATGTGGAAATCAAGGGGTTAAGCTGCTGCGTATGGTAAGGATGCAAGGGGAGTATTTAGTATTCAGCCATTTAAGAACAAGATCACGAGATGGAACTGTAGACCACCATGTTAAAGGAAATAAGCTAGACCCCAAAACACAAATCTCCCCTGTTTTCAAACCACATGATCAGCATCTATACTTGGGAAAATGCCATAATGAAGCCTATTAGTTTATACAATTAATGTATGCTAATAAGAAAATGAACGGAGAACTTACACAGTGGCTCCTACAGCCATTAAGATTAGCCTGGGAGGTGATTGCATGGAGAACAGCCCATCGCTTACCATAGAGGTCTCGACTCAAGCACAGAGATGGCATTAAGAGATGGGCATTAAAGGGAACATGAGCTTTTGGGTGTAGTTACAAATAAAAAAATCAATGAAAAGTTCTAAGTATTTCTTTTGATATAGCAAAGTTCATTTAACAATCTTTTTTTTTAAGGTTTATTTATTTATTTACTTGCATTGATGTTTTGCCTGTATGTATGTCTATGTGAGGATTCCAGATCCTCTGGAACTGGAGCCACAGACAGTTGTAAACTGCTGTGCAGGTGCTGGGAATCGAACCCAGGTCCTCTGGAAGAGCAGCAAATGCACTTAACCACTGAGCCATCTCTCCAGACCCCTGAACAGCCTTTCTTATCACAGTGTGTTTGTCTGGTTTGGGTTTGGTATACTTGGTTTTGGTCAGGGGAGGGCTGGGACAGTGCCTCCTACCTTCCAGGCTGGCCTAGGTAACCTTAAATGACCTTGAACTTTTACGAGCCTCTACCACCCAAGGGTATTTGCCACCACACTCAGTTCGCGTGGTGCTAGGATCCGAGCTCAGGGTCTCCTGCAATGCTAGACAAGCACTGCACCAACTAGGCCACACCTCCAGCCCAATCCTAGCCCGTTGGATGTGTGTTAGCAACGGGGTAAGCCACAGCTTATGTGTGTTCCCACTTTAGTTTCCGTATGGGAAACTACAGTGGCCCTGGCCTCCTCTCCAGCCTTGTCTGTCCCAGCGCCTTCCTGACTCACTAAGCATAGCAGCAATCGCTGGCTGCCTCGAGCATCATGAACACATGCAATGATTAAACCAGTGGGCCTCAACCTGGGGGTCTCAACCCCCTTGGAGGGTCAAACAACCTTTTCAAAGACCATCTGCGTATCAGATATTTACGTCACGACTCATAATAGTAGCAAAATTAGAGTTATGAAGCAGCAACAAGAACAATTGTAAGGCTGGGGCCACCACAACATGAGGAACTATATTAAAGGGCCGCAGCGTTGGGAAGGTTGAGAACCACTGGCTTAAAGAAAACCCAAAAGAAACCACCGGTTCCGAACCTGATGTACTCATCCTGCTTTGCCTCAGTTGCAACATCCTGGATGGATGTTGTGGCTTTAACCTCAGTTTCCCAGAGGTTGGCACCCTGCATCTTCCCCCAAGCCTCAACTCAGACATTGAAAATCACTGTTGTTCTTCACCAGCTCCTGCAGCGTGGCGGTTCTCCTCCTCGCTTGTCTTATTTCCAGAGTGTACCTGAGCGGGTGAAGTTGAGGTTTCTGTATTCTCACCTGCTTAGAAACACGTCTCTGTCCAGCTCCTGACGTAGTGCCAGGAGTGCGTGCTCGGCGAACACTGTCAAGTACGGATAGTGCGCATTCTGGGAGTCTTGGGGCCTCCCTTGCCTCCTGGAGTCTCTGTTCTTGCTTCCTATGCAAAGCCCCTTCCATTAGAAATGAATTTCATCTTTAAATAGCCAACAGTTTAACCAGGGAAAGAGGAAGTGACACATTTGTCAATCCCATCCAAAGGTCCAAGTCTCCCCGACAGCTGTGCTCCAGGACACAGCCCTCAGCGAGTGCTAAGGGCAGCAGACTCAATACTGAGGTGACTGTGATTTTCAAGTTTTCAGCGGAGTGTGGGGTTCCTCCAAGTGTCCCCCAAGAGGTACAAAATGTTAGCAGTGACCTCCTCTGGGATGATGGTCCTTTGTGTTCCCTACTTTGCCTCTCCCACCACACAACAAGAATGTCACTTCTACAGGGTTTTAAGAAGGAGGGGTGGGTGTGGATGGATGGGGTGAACGTTTTAGAGACTGATTAGAATTCTTCTTCATCTGTTTCAGTTGAAAGCCTGTGTTGTTATAAATCTGTGTCATAAAGGGGGGGCGGTTGTCACACCTTGGCCATGGGGATAAGCCACTGCTTATTGTTTTCTGGCAGACAAACAGAGGAGGAATGGCGACCCACTTAGGGGAATACTGTCAACAGATGCGAATTCTCAAATGAGTGAAAAAACAATGGGTAGAAAACTTCTTTGAAATGGTTTGAATACCCTTAATACCACATATAAAGCTAAGCAATCATTTCTATGAATATAAAAGAGATCTGATTATTAATGATACAAAAAAAGAGTGTGTTTTTCTTTGTTCTAGAATGAATGCTCACTTTATTGTGTTCATTAAAATTAAGTGTGCCTGGAAACTGGAGATGGAGCTGGGTGGAAGAGCACTTGCCCGGCACCTAGGAGGCCTGGGTTCATTCCATTGTATCAAGGGATCGGGGACAATATACACTTTGTGCCAGTAACTCTCCAAATTGTTATCGCAACTCAAGAAGAAATGCACTTTATAGACACACCCTACAAGCATACAACCAAAATACGTTTCACAGCTTTTTTCTTACCCTTATAGGATGTAGTCAGAATGACTCTTCTTTGCGTCACTTTTGGTAAAGCTCTTGCTGAAACCCACAAAATCAATTTCATAATCTACAAATACATCACATCCCACACCTTAAAAAAAAAACAGTGTCATAAGACATGAGTTATATATTTACACAAAATATAAGCGAGCCCTGGAGCAAACTGGGCCTCACAGATTGCCATATTAATAACAGCTATTGCTTACTGAGCACATGGCTTAAGTCATGGAAAATTATCGAAACAGTAAATGTACTTGCATGTTATGCAAACACTCCAGCACCCAGCCACACGCCCAGCCCTGTGCTGCTTCTTCAATGGGACAGTGAAATGATAGTTGGGACCAGATACTAAAAATGTGAAGTAGTTACAATAGGAAAATGATTATTCAGAATGACACATAGTCTTTTGATAAGTGCCCAGACTTATACACAGACTCATGATTTTTCCTGACTTCTATCTTCCTAGTCTAAAGTTTAAGGGAGAAACCATTAAAAAAAGCATATTATAAGGTTAGCGAGATTGGTCAGTGGCTAAAAACACTTACTGTTCCTGTAGCTGACCCAGGTTCAATTCCCAACACCTACATGGGGGCTCACAGCTGTCCATAACTGCAGTTCCAGAAAGAATCTGCCGCCCTCTTCCGATTCAGACACCTATGAGAGCAAAACTCTCACGCACATAAAATAAAAACCTCTTTTAAGGTATACTATAAAAGTTATACTTTTGAACTTGAAAATTCAACTTCTGTTTTAAATTACTAAAAACTAAGATCTCAAGTACAATCTGTTGTACAAGTCAAACTGATTTCTCCTCAATGGCTATTCCAGAGACACACTAGCAAAATGAATGTTGATGGGAAAGCCAGGTATGGCCCCTTCATTTATTTATCTACTGATTGCAAGGATGCAAAAAAATAATGTCTGTGTCAGAACAACTAGGAAAGACATGGTGTTGGTGTTTAAAACAGCACAGGACTCGGGCTTTTACTTTTTATTTCTATTTTTTTTTTTTTTTGTGTGTGTGTGTGTGTGTGTGTGTGTGTGTGTGTGTGTGTGTGTGTGTGTATGTTATGTGGAGGTCACAGGACACTGCTGGGGAGTCAGTTCTCCTCTCCCACTTTGGGTCCAGGAATTCAACACAAGCCATCAGATTTGCATGACAAATGCCTTTGCCCCCTGAGCCATCTCACCAGCCTAATGCATCTCCGCAGACTACACAAAGCTGTGGATATGAAGGATCCTCAAGGATCTTCGGTAATTGTTTTCTTCCATCTTCAAGTTGGATTTTGACGTTTTTCCCATCCTGGGTTTCTTAGTACACTACTAAAGATCCCCGGTTCCTCCAATAGTGCACTCTGCTAGCATCCACCTACCTCCAAGACAGCACTTGGGACTGAGTTTTCCAGGTGCCCCCTCCTAACCTTGGCCTTCAGAGCGCAGCTGTGCCGGGCAGCTGCTGCTCCACCTGTCACTGACAAATGTGGAACTCTGAGGCCAGGGATTGTGTGGGACAACAATCGGGGGAGTGTGTGCACAGTGCGCTGGGGAGGGGCAGGAGCGCCTGGCGCTTCAGAGGAAGCAGCTGTGGAGTCATCTGTCTGTGTCTCTTCTTACACTGTAGTCACTTGTCATTTCTCTGGGCTTTTCTTCAACATGAAGCCACCATGGGACCTAGCAGCAGGCCAAACCAGAAAGGACTTGAGTTTTCCATTAGGTTCCTTCTTCCAGAGTCTTTTTCATATTGACTAAACTGATCTTTTGGCACAAGCCTGGTAGAGGCACCGACATCTGTCAGTTAGACAGATTTGTTAAGAGCACTAGCGAGTACTTCAAACCGGATGCCTGCAGCAGGGAAACTGGGCCCACTCCGTGTGATTACACAGACAACTGAACTTTTTCTGTTCTTCCCAGGAATTCCATGAGCAAGATCAATTAATAGGCCCAGCTTATTAACACTGGTGCCGAGCTTATTCTTTCTGCCCCTTTGAGTATTTCTAAGTTGCTTTAGCTTTAGAAAGCGTCTGCGGTTATCTGTCAAGCAGAATATACCATGTGGACGGGTTATATAAACACTTACTCGATGGTTTTAATGAATCTTACGTTTTGGAGGGTGTTTGTTTGTTGTGTTGTGTTGTTTGATGTAGTGTCTCATGTGGGCTGTGCTGGCCTCAAACTCTACATAGCAGAGGCTAGCCTTGAACTCTTGATCCATCTGCTTCTACTCCCCAAGTGCTGGGATTTCAGGCACATGTCACAGCACTTAGCTGTGATACAGTTCTTTCTTCTCTCTCTCTCTCTCTCTCTCTCTCTCTCTCTCTCTCTCTCTCTCTCTCTCTCACCCTTCCTCCCTCCCCCCCCCCATGTACGTGGGAGGGAACACCATGGCCAGTCAGCACAGAGGACAACTATGTGGAACATCTCATGAACAATCAAGAAAATGCAAGTCATAGATAAAAATGATAAAGATAGAAGGTTTCTTTCCCAAGGCAAGCCACTTCAGCATCATTTCTCTCCTTCCAGGTAGCCATTTCTCTCCTCCCAGGTAGCCATTTCCCTCTCAGCCTATTTTTCAGTATAAAGCCAAATGTCCATTAACAAAGCAGAAGACTAATCCTTCACTTGTGATCCAATTAAAATCTGCCAGAAGGTATCCCGACCTACTATAAATAATGCAGACTCCTCGGCACGTTGTTAAATATGTATGTCATGTGAGTTGCAGGTCTTCTGGCCTCTCTGGCCCCCCTTGATATTTACAGAACTGGCCCCAACCTTCCATGAAACTTCCCCTTGGCTTACTAGTCACGGGGAGTGGCTGGGTCTCAAACGGTGTGTCATTTGTCTGGGATGCAAAGCTCACTGCTGCTGGCTACAGATGCCCTCCCCGCAGAGTGGTTCTAGCCAGCGCACCTGCCCACAGCTGCCTTAAGTCTCCTGACTTCTCTTGACCCTCCAGCTCCCTTTGGGGGTCCCTGGGCAACCCACACAGGCAGTTGCCTGGCTTACAATGATTCAACCTGAGAGTTTATTATTGCCATTGTTTGAGTTTTCAGCTAATTTTTTTTAGTGTGTGTGCACCCATGCATGCGTGTGTCATAGCTCACATGTGAAAGTCGGAGCACAACTTGCAGGAACTGGTTCTCTCCTTCCACCACGCGGGTGAATAGGTCAAGCTCAGGTGGACAGGTGCCCTTTGTCTGATGAGCCATTCATTGACTCATTTGTTGTTGTTGTTTTGGTTTGGGGTTTTTGGGTTTTGTTGTTGTTGTTGTTGTTGTTGTTGTTGTTGTTGTTGTTGTTGCTTTTTATGCAGTCCCACTATGTATTCCAGGTTATCTTTGAACTCATTGTATACAGCAGGCTGGGCTGGAACTTTGGACAATCCTCCTGCCTCTGACCCCTGAGTGCTGAGATTTTAGACATGTGACATCACACCTATCTCGATTTTTTTTTTTTGGAAGTTATTGGTTTGGGATTTTTGTTTTGTTTTGATGTTTGTTGTGTTTTGCTTTGCTTTGCTTTTCATGCTGGAGATAGAGCTCAAGGCCCAACACATGTGTTCAAAGCACTCTACCACTGACCTGGGCCCCTGGCCTCCAAGAACAAACTCTCAGTTGTAGGTTGCTACCAACCCAGGAAACACCTGAACTTTATGTTGTGAATTTGGCTGTTTTCTGAGCTAGCAGTAAGTACTACCATCTCTTTGCAAAGCCAGGTCACAAGAAGGACACCCGCCGCCGCCTCTGCTCTGTGCTAGGCGACTAAGATCAAGGCATTACACGTGTTTTCATTTGGAAACTTTCTGACCTGCAGTGAGCTTGCCCAGGTGTTCTCCACAGCAAGGAACCTCTGAGGCAGCCTTCTCTTGTGGATGAGAGCCACGTTGGTCAAAGTGGGTTACGTTCCCACCAACCAGCAAAGGAGCCCCACATGCACAGATGAAGGCAGGCCGGGAACAGCCACACTGGCATCAAAAAGACTGCTAGGCTAATCCAAAGTTTCTGAGGCAGCCACTGTGCCACCAAGTTCTGAGGAAGGTGCTGAAAATACTGACAAGTGAATGACATGGCAGGCATAGGTGTCACCTGCTCAAACTCACATGTGTGCTGCAGAGCTGATGTGTGACAGACATGTCTACCTAGAAAGAGAGCCCACACCAGATTAAAGGAATGACCACACCACCAAAGGCCAACTTGTCGAACCAATGAGTTCTTGCTTTTGTTTTTTGTTCATTTTTGTTTGTTTGTTTTGTTGTTGTTGTTGTTGTTGTTTGTTTGTTTTTTGAGACACTGTTTTTCTGTGTAGCCTTGGCTGTCCTGGAACTCATTCTGTAGACCAGTCTAGCCTCAAACTCACAGACGTCTGCCTGCCTCTGCCTCCCTGAGTGCTGGGATTAAAGGTGTGCACCACCACTGCCCAGCTACCAATAAGTTTTTATTGAGATCACGAACAGGCACATGGGTGAGGAGTTATACAGGACAGGAGATGACTCAAAAGCAGCTCCACTACCCAAAGCCCATCCCAACACCGAGGATGGCACTCAGATGCTGCCGCCCCAGAGCTCTATGCACAACTTGCAGATGGCTCTGGGTCTAAGAATCTCCTCTCAGTAGCTAGGCTGGTGAGAGCCCCATTCCTAGAAGTTACTAGCTCCTTCTATAAAACTGGCATGAGCCTTCCAGAGTGAGTTCCAGGACAGCCAGGGCTACACAGAGAAACCCTGTCTCAAAAGACAGAGATGATGATGATGATGATGATGATGATGATGATGATGATGATGATAAAAGGAAGGAAAAAAAAGAAAGGAAAAGAGAAAAAGAAAAGGGCAATTCCAGGCAATTCAGTGTGTGCATATCCAGCAAGAACACACAGCTTTTCCAGATAGAGTATAAAGGTAGCAGCTTTGCAGAGCTAGTGAAGGCAGCTTTGTAGTTATGCTAAGAAGGTTGTGTCATAGGTCATGTCAAGGATTGTGACTTTCACTGTATGTTGCTAAGCAGAAAGCTACAAGCTGTAGAAAGTGCTTTGCACTGTATGAGATACATGGGAAAAGGAAGAGCCCAGAGGCCGCAGTACACGTTTAGGAGTCTAGGCGTGTGATCTAAAGGAGAAATGGGACGGAGGATGAATGAATGGCTCACGAAGGTAATGATGGTTTGATGAGGGAAGGTGCAAGAGAACTCAAATTTAATCACAAAATTTCCACTCTAGATTCCTAGGGAAAACAGTAGGAGCAAGGCCATCATCATAGGAGCAGCTACTAAGAAAGGAAGAAGATGCCTGGTGCTCTATTGTGTTTGAGGAACCTGGGAGGCATCACTGAAAGAAGGGAAAGTCTGGCACATGTGCTAAAAATCACCAGCGTGGAATCACCAATTAAAGGGAAGACAGACTAGGGAAAGAAGAACAGGGATAAGACCTTGGGGACCCCCATGTCTTAAAGGAGACAACGAAAAGTTAGAGATCTTAAAAGTGTAAGGATGACCTGGCCACTGCTGTGGATGTAGTGTCCTGGGAGAGACCTTAAAAAGGCTGCCAGCATCCAGCATAATGATTAATTTCGAATGAGACTGGAAGTTAGTATGGTCCATAGATTGTGACTTCCCGTTGTAATTTGATTAAAGAAAGAAATGCCTAGGGCATCCGTGTGTCCATCAGACCTCTTCCAGAGAGGAATAAGTGAGGGGGCTCACCCTGCCTGGATGTGAACACATCCGTCCAGTGGGCTGGAGTCTCAGAACTGAATAAAAAGGAGAGGCCGAGCTGAACAGAGGCATCTCCCTCCCTCTACTCCCTGATCCAGCTGCATGTAAGCTAGTTCTCACCACCAAACCTTCCTGTCACAATAGACTGTGATCCCTTTCAACTGAGAGACAAAATAAAGCTTTCCTCCGATAAATTCCGTTAGCCCGGGACTTTATCATAGGGAGGCTAATGTAAACAACACAACCGGAATTGCTAGTGTAACAGTGTAACACCTCACTTGTTACTGTTGACCTTTAGGGAGGAGCCTCAGAGGTTGGGGGTGGGGCAGGTTAGAGACAACTTTGTAGAGCTGAGCAGTCAAGTTTTCACATAATGACCTCCTGAGTATCTGCAGACCAGTTGTCTACATTGACAGATCACTGCTGAGAGGTTCAGGGTCTCCCTAAAAGTTTTAGGATCCGTGTATATTAGTATAGATTTCTTTTAACACATGATGTGTCTTCAGTAGGCTGTATGTGTGCCCATAGCAGACACACGGCCTCAATTTCATGTAGAATTAGCAAAACTATGGAGCTTTGAGTTTTGTATTTGTAATTGTTTCTATTATCTCATAAATGCCTTTGGGTTTTATTTTGTTGATAAGAATGTATAAATATTTTATACATTTGTCTCTCTCTATAAATCAAAATAGTAGTAGCTTTTAAAACTGTCTGATTTAATAGTCGAGATTATCCTATTTACTAGAAAATTTTTACAACCAAGAACTCATAGTCTCTAAGTTTGAGGGGTCAGAACTTAATTCTCATTCCTAGCCTATTTAAACCATTATCCTATGAATATTTTAGTAAGTTATATTCAGTTAAGATTCCATAATTTGAGGCGGGCATACAGTGGCACATACCTGTAATCCCCGCACTCAGGAGGCTGTGGCAAGAGGATTGCTATAACCGTGAGGCCAGCCTGAGCAACATAGCAAGACCCTGTCTCAAAACAAAACATTTTTTTTAATTTTATATGCATTGCTGTTTTGCCTGTATGTGTGACTGTGTGAGAGTGTCAGATCTCCTGAAACTGGAATTAGAGACAGTTGTGAGCTGCCATGTAGGTGCTGGGTCCTCTGGAGGAGCAGCCAGTGCTCCTAATCACTGAGCCATCTCTCCAGATCCAAATGATTTATTTATTTATTTATTACGTGTCAAAAATAAGTAGTCTCCTTCATTTATACTGTTGACAGCCATGGTGTAATTGAAGGTGTCTGGACGCTCATTCTTTCACATAACCACAAAACTATCAGAAGGTTGTGGTGTAAGGGAGTGGCCAGGCAAAAGTGCTCTCCACAATAGATATGAGTGTCCTTATTTGTCCACTTTCTGTTGCTGTAGCAAAACACTTCAAGCTGGGTACTTTATAAATTAAAAAGTGTTCTTTAGCTCACAGTCTTGGAGAAAGATTGGGAAGCTGTATCTGTTTAGACTCTGGTAAAAAGCTTCTTGGACATAGCAGGAGGGGTGACGTCATAATGGAAGTACCTGCAAGGAGGAGGGATCGCTTGGAGGGAGGACAGGGACACGGCAGATGAAGCCTTCAACCCGTCCTTTCCAGGATACTATGTGGTTTTAAAAAAAAATCAACCTTCTACAGAAATGAGTTTTCCAGGGGATAAAATGCACAGGGCCTCCAAAAGAGATATTGCCTCAAATAATTCCCTGTTCAGTCCAGAGAAGCAGAGCAGAGTACAAAGCCTGAACGGTTATTTCATATGTACGTTCACAAATAGATATGGGGGACACTTAGGAGATGGGTTCTGAGGGTCCACCGCAGGGCCTGATGCTAAGTGGATACTCCATGGCTGAGGCGCACCCCAGCCCTAAGGACATCCTAAAAGACACCTTTCTGGCTAGCTGGAAAGGCAGTCCTGGCGCGACTCAGTATGTTCTTACAAGATCATTAACAGCAGTTCTGTGTGTTTGTTATAACGCCAACATCCATGGCCCCGCCCCTAGGATCCCCTTCTCCTGGTTTCCTCCGCCATGATCCTTCTCATCTTTCAGGGTTTGGGTGATTCTTCATTTTCACTGGCAACTTGAGACAATCTAGAGGAAGTTTAGAAAACAGTCTCGGTGAGGGATTATCTAGACCTGGTTGGACTTTGGGCATGTTGATGGCAGATTATTTTATGCTAATTGAGGCAGGAAGACCACCCACATGGGCCATGGCTTTCCTGAGCAAGAAATCTTGAACTTTATAGAAGAGAAGAAATCGAACCGGGTGTGTTGTGTTGTGTGTGTGTGTGTGTGTGTGTGTGTGTGTGCACACGCGCGCGCGCATCAGTTCCTTCCTCTCTGCTCTTGACTGTGGAGGCAATGTTGCTGCTTGCTTCAGTTTCCAACTATCTTGATTTCCCATAATAGTAGATTACCTGGTATTTGAGCCAAATTACTCTCTTTCCCTTACATTGCTTTGGCTGAGGTGTTTCACCACAGCAACAGGAGGTAAGACTAAGACAGTCCATTTAAAACAATGCTTTCTTTCAATCCCCTCCCCCAAGATCTTCATGTACCACCATGTCCTGCCCCAACTCAGAGTGCCCTGTCCCTCTGCAGAAGCGTCTGGAGATGTGCACTTCCTCCGTGGTGCTTATACTTATAAGTGATCTATTTATAGCAGTAAATGTTGGTGAGGCGCCTACTGCATCTCAGGCCCTGTGCCACATTACTGAGTGGAGGCTCGGAGATAAACAAGAAAGGGCCTCCAAAGCTCTGCAGTTGACCAAACCCAGATTCCCCAGCAAACGGTTGTGCTATGATGCAAATTTTCCTAAAAGTGTTCTGGGGAATCGTTTTTATTATTATTATTATTTGTTTATTTATTCACTTTACACCTGGATCGTAGCCTCCTCCCTCCCCCTTCCCCCATCCCTCCTCCCCTACTCCTCAGAAAAGGGGAGTCCTCTCCCACTAACACACCAAAGCATATCACGTTACATCAAGACTAAGTGCTTCCTCTTCCCCTGTGGCTTGTTGACACAGCTCTGCCAGGGGGAAGTAATCAAAATGGAAGCAGCAGAGTCTATGTCAAAGACAGCCCCAGCTCCCCTTGCTAGGGGACCCATAAGAAGACCCAGCTGCCCATTGGCTACATCTGTGTAGGGGGCCTAGGTCCAGTCCATGCATCAACCTTGGTTGGTACTTCAGTCTCCCCAAGCTCCCCTGGGCCCTGGCTCCTTCTATCCTTTCCCCCACGCTTCTACAAGACTCCCTGTGCTCTACCTAATGTTTGGCTGTGAGTCTTAGCATCTGTTTCTTTCCGCTGCTGGGTGGAGCCTCTTAGAAGACAGCTGTGCTAGGCTCCCTCTCTCTGCAAGCATAGCAGAGTATCATTAAAAGTGCCTGGGCTTGGCTCTCCCCCATGGGATGGGTCTCAGGTTGGGCCAGGTATTGGTCGGACTTTCCCTCAATCTCTGCTTTGTTTTTATCCCTGCACATCATATAGGGAGGGTAAATTCTGGGTTGAAGTTTTATGGGTGGGTTGGCGTTTCCTTACAGGGGAACAGGGACAGTCCTCTCAGAAGAGCTCCAGAAGGGGCCGAGAGATGGCTGTTGGTAAAGAGCTTGCTGTGTAAGCATTAGGACTTGCACCCATGTAAAAAGGCAGGTGTGACAGCATGTACTTCCAAGGACAGCTCTGGGAAGATGGGGGTAAAGAGATCCCTGGGGCTCGCTGACCAGCCTAGCATAATTGGAAGCCCCAATTCCCAGTGAGACCCTGCCTCAAAATATTAAAATGGGTGACTCCTAAGGAATGGCACCTGAAGTTGACCTCTGGCCTCCTCAAGTACATACGCTCATGCACAGGCGCATGTTTCCATGCCCACATGAACACATAACACATGGACACATGTGTAGAGGAATGTTAGTTCAGAACATGGCTATTCTGACAAGAGATCACATCCAAAAAGATCTTCTAGGTCTGTGTGATCTGGCTAGAATACAAACACACCTTTAATCAAGGAGACAGAGGCAAACAGATCTGAGTTCAAGGCCAGCCTGCTATAGAGCAAGTATCAGGTAAAGAAAAGCTTAGGTCCAGACAGGGTGATACACACCTTTTAATCCCAAATAAAGGTGAAGTTAGTTTGTAGAAGGAATGTTTGAAAGTGATGTCTAATTGAGTGGCAGAAAAAAATGACGGATCAGAGATTTGACAGACTAGGATATACCCAACTCTCAAAAGAAGAGAGAGGAAAGGGAAGCTACCTAAGAGTCAGTTTTTACCAAGACAGTAATAGAGAGATGGGTTGCAGAGAATGAACTCAGGTGACGACAGAACGAACCAGAAAATAAGAAGCCAGAAGATTAGAGCAGATGGCTGAGTTAGTTTGAGGCCAAGCAGAGCAATTCTGGGCTGAAAAAGAAGCCAGATTAAATAAGTCAGCTGGGAGAAGAGTTTGAGCCAGAACAGCTGAGTTGAACCAGGCAGCCCAGAGCTCAGAAAGAGCAAGTAAGGGTGAGCTCATTAAGCAGTAAGTCTCAGAGGCTGAAAACATTCTAGGCCTAGGTTAGATTATATGGTGGTTAGAAGCTTCCAGGACTAGGCCTAGGTTAGCAGAAGGACAACAACTGAGCAAGGAGAACAAAAGCTACATTTACATACATGCTCCACTCCATAAAACCTATTTTAAAAAAAAAAGTCTTGAAGTTGAACCTTAAGGATCTGTCAGGGTCTTCCACTTTGCAGAAGAGGAGCTTTCTAAACTAAGACATGGAAGGATGGAGGGGCGAAGTAGAGACCAAGGGGCGGAAGGGGGGGTGTGGGGGGGTGTGGGGGGGCAGTGTCTTCTCTGCCCTGAGGCTGTGAGCTTACTGAGGAGTGGTGACCCAGGATCCCCAGCCAGTGATTGGCCCAGGGCCTTAGGAATAGATGATGCCACCCACTTTCACCTAGTCAGCTGCGTTTGTTTGAGATCAGGTTTCCTCACAATGAAACCTACACTGTCATCCTTCTTTGAGCACAGGCTGTGTGAATATAGGTCTTTATTTCAATGCTGTGAGGGTGCTGGGAGTGCACAGCACATTTTCACACTGGTCAGAGGTGTTCCCCTGTCCTTCCCCTGCACCACCTGCAACCTCTCTCCCTTCCTCCCTCTCTCCCTCTCTCTCTGTTTTTTTGTGTTTTTTGTTGTTGTTGTTGTTGTTGTTTTTTTTTTTGGTTTTTGGTTTTGTTTTGTTTTGTTTTGTTTTGTTTTGTTTTTTGAGACAGGGTTTCTCTATGTAGCCCTGACTGTCCTGGACTCACTTTACAGACCAGGCTGCTCTTGAACTCACAGAGATCTGACTGCCTCTGCCTCTGGTCTGCTGGGATTAAAGGCGTGCGCCATCATGCCAGCTATTTTTCATCTTCAGATAACATAAACGCAGGAAACTGAGTCTGATATTACATTAAGCAAAAAAGCGCTTTTTTAAGAAAAGAGGGCAAATACAGGTCGTCATGTAACATGAAACACCATTTCATAAAACAGTGGGCCTAGTCTACCATACCTGTCATGCAAACTAAGTGCATTACAGTCCCTGGGGATGGGCTCAGTGGGAGAGCACCTACCTGCCCTTCTTGAAGCCTTGTGTTCTGGTCTGCAAAGAAGGAGGGAGGGAGGGAAGAAAAGAGAGGGAGGGAAGGGAAAGTGGGGAGGGAGAGAGGAAGGGGAAGATAGAAACCCCAAGCGTCAGTTGACCTTCTCCCATGAAATTTGGAGCTGGAATTGAAGCACACATTACTATGTTAGCACAGGTTACCCCGAGTTACCACACCTCAACTCTTAAGCTTAAAAAAGGATACTTCTGGGGATTTTCACTTAAAAATTTTTTTCAGGTAAAAATCCATATACAATATAAATAGTCTCTCTAACAGCTCTTGCCTTGGTCTTCGTGCCTGCTATTTACAAAGGACTGATCTTTCAAGGCAGCATAATCATTTCGTTATGATCCTAAACTCCTAAAGAAAAACAAAACCCTTGAATTCAGTGACTGCGTTGGGCTCAGCTGGCCAAATGTACTCATTGTCCAGCTAAGGCAAAGCCCACGTCACTCCTGCCATTTTTGCCGTCGCTGGCTCTCCAGCTTGCTCTCTTTGATGGGTACACTTGGCTATCTTTAACTCTGGGAAGTTTTCCCATGGAAATTTTAGTTTTCCTTTTTTTTAATGAGAAATTGTGGTTTCATGTTGCTGATGCTGGCAGTCAAGAAGAAAAGACAACTTGGAGATTCCAGATTTGGTCTAGTTATCAGAAGCAAGGTCAGACTCCCAACAACAGCCACTTACCAAGCTGATTTCTCTCAAACGCCTAGATCACATGAGTGAATTAGACTGTGCCCCCCCCCACACGTATTATGTGTAGTCTCTGATGGGATGGCCTGGAAAAAAAAGCCTACTTTGGGCATGTCGAACAGAGGTTACCTCTTGTATTTTTGGCAGGAGTCATGTAAATACACAAATAAGCACATCAAGCACAAATCTAGTTTTCCCAGCACTGGCTGTGTATATTTCTTCTCGGTGTGTCGGGGTGTTTTCCAATATAGAGCTGTCACTCCATCCCGGAAGTGACTTGGTCTTGTTTATTCTATTTTCTTTTTCATCAAGTGCCAGTGCTTTCATTTGTCTATGTCACCAAAGGAGCAACATACAAAACCCACAGGAAGATAGCCATCCGGAGATAGGGAAGCCATGAGAAGTTAGGGGAAGCATTGCTCTCTGGGGCTCAGGGTTTTCACTGTATTTATTATTCTGTTTTGCTTGTTTGTTTGAGGCCTGGTCTCATGTAGCCTGGACTGGACTCAAACTCGCTTTGTAGCCAAGGGTGACCTTGAACTTCTGACCCTCCAACTCTCAACTCCCAAATGCTAGAATTACCAGCCTGTGGCAATGGCAGTTTGTGTGTGCTGGGGAATCAAAAACCAGAGCTTGCTCTCGATAAGCCAGCGTGCTTCAAATTGAGCGCCATCCTAACCCTGAGACTTGGGCGCCTAATGACCTTCTTTTCACGTCTTTCGATAAGGCTGATAAGGCTGTTTGGAGCCTTGACTCTGACAAGAGCTAATCCAAATGGGCCCTAATCCAGATAGGCCCCAAGTTGTCCCATAGATGTGCACCCATCTTTTTATAGCATATAAGTATCAGGACTTTGTGGAAATCAGAAGTCTCCATAGTGTTCAATATCCATTAATAAAATAGAAAATAGTCTTTAAATTGACTTTCCAAAAGTTATTAATAAACATATCCTTTAAAATATTATGTAGCACTTCTCCATGGCATTATTAACAACTCTGTTTTCTTGGAATGGTTCCCAGGAACTTTATTTTCCTTGGCAGAAGTCTCAAAATCCAAATAAATGGTAAAAGAATTCAGCCTGAAGTCCTTTCTCCACGTTGGCTTGCACTTCTGTTACTAGGATGATCTTCCTTTCGTTGCTATGCAGTCACGCCTCAGTTTTATTTAATTATTTTCTTACTTATCTGTGTGTGTTGTGTGTGTGTGTGTGGTGCATGCATCTGAGTGTGCAGGGATGTGCACCTGTGTGCAAATGCGTGGAGGCCAAACAGCACTCCCAGTGCCCGACTCCACTACTCTCTTCCTTATTACCTTGAGACAGGCGCTCTCTCTCTTCCTTATTACCTTGAGACAGGCGCTCTCTCTCTCTCTCTCTCTCTCTCTCTCTCTCTCTCTCTCTCTCTCTCTCCCTCTCTCTCTCTCTCTCTCTCCCCTGTCTCTCTTACACTGGAGCAGGCTCCCCATCTCAGCTGGGCTGGCTCTCCTGTCTCCGGCTCCCCCCAATGCTGGGGTTACAGGCACACACAGCGATGCCCAATCTTTTGTGTAGACGCTGGAAATTCAAACTCGGGTCCTCACGCCTGCACAGTGAGCACACTTACCCACTGGGCCACACACTCATCGTTCTTTGTTATAATTGTAACACAACTGTGACAGGAGTGTGGATGTAAAATCAGCAAGCTCCTAAAGAAGCTCTTTGCGTTTGGAAGTGTGTTGACTTCACCGCCATTGATCAAAGTGCAGAAAGAAAAAAAAAAAAAACATAAAGCCAAGCTACAGTGGCACACACCTGAAATCCCAGCACTTGAGAAACAGAGGCAGAAGGACCACTGACAGGAAGTCCACATAGCAAGTTTCATGGCCAGCCAGCCACACAGCAAGATCCATGTCAGGAGGGTGAGAGTGAAACAACTATTGTCAGGCACGGTGGCGCACACCTGTCAACCCAGCACCAGAAAGGTAGAGGTCCCAAGGATCTGACATTTAAGATGTACAGTGATTTTCAGGCCAGCCTAGACTACATAAGTCCTTGTATAAAATAAAATAAAATAAAATAAAATAAAACAAAACATTAAAAAAATCAAACCCTAAATCATGAATTTGTGATCGGAAGACAGTGTAAGGCCTGGGGTGGTAGAATGCTTGCCCAGCATGTTGAAGCCCTGTGTTCAATCCCCAGCACTGTGTAAACTAGGCATAGTGGCACACACCTGTAATCCCAGTGCTTGAGGGGTAGGAACAGGAGGATCCAAGGTCTAAAGTCCTCCTTAGCTATATAGTAAGTTGGAGTCCAGCCTGCTGACCTACATGGACCCTATCAAGGGAAGGGGCCAGGGAGAGAGAAAGACAGAGACAGACAGACAGACAAAGAGAGAGGGAGGGGGAGAGAGAGAGAGAGAGAGAGAGAGAGAGAGAGAGAGAGAGAGAGGTGTTTTATTCTTTCTTTAGCCACTGTCTCCTATTATGGAAATGACTGGTTTATTGCCCTAATGTTTCATTATACCAGGACGTTTGGGATTCTTTGTCCTCAGGAAAGGTAATCAACAACATTTTCCATAAAATGTTAGCTGTAAAACATCCCGAGTTCCTATGGTAGCATAAATGTGAGTGAAGTGGCCTGGGACCGTTCAGACATCTGAAGGTATGACCGGGCACACATGAGCTGTCACTGCTACCTGGAGGCTGTTAGTGGTGAGTGCATGAGTAATGGGCCAAGATGGTTCAACAAAGGACAACCAGAGAGATTCTGCCCAGAAACCAGGGAGGCAAATGTGTGTGTCCCTGAAGGAGGGGGAAGGAACATGACCCATAAACACTGCGGCGTGTCAGCTGCTCCACTCCTGTGGCCTTATCTACCATCTCCACAAATACTTTAAGGGCAGGTGGCTCAAAATATTACTGTCACTAAGCTAGTTTTATGGAGGGGAAATCTCAGCAAAGGCCCTGTCATAAGCAACATAATCCACCTGCTCCAAGAAAGGTTCGCATGAAAATTTTATGTTCTTGGTTCCTGCTTCTTAAACGATGGTAAAAATACCAACCAAGATATTGGTTGCCTGACCTATTCTCAAAGTTGGAGGTTAATGCTGTCTGTAAATATTTCTTCTTTGCTTAGATTCCCTCGATCTCTTTTCTTCAGGATTAAGGGACTTGCAGGGCACCTAGTGGTGCGGTCCAGCACCAAGCCACTGCAGCCCTAGGTCTGGCTCCCTGGCCCCACACAAGCTAGCCCTATTGGCCCTTCTTTCTACAAACTCAAAAACCTAGACTACTGACACAATATTTGTGGCTTACTTGGATGTAAGCTTAGACTATCTCTGAGTGAAATGGTTAATTAAGAAGTACTGTTGGGAGGAATAAACACGCATGTTAATTATATAGAATGACCACCATAGAGCAATAATAAGATTCTACTTAAAATTCTAAGTAATTTCCCTCCCTAGTAAAATCTAAATTCTAAGAGGCTGGCATGGTGGCTCATGCCTGTAATCTCAGCACTGGGGAGGCTGAGGCAGGGGGATCACTGGGAGTATTGAGACCAGACTGGCTATGTAGTAAGTTCAAGGCAGGACCCTGTCTCAGAAAGTAAAGTCTGACTTCCAAAGAAATGAAATGAGTAGTAACTGCGCTGAGAAGTAGCTATCGATGAAGCGGGACGTCAGGGCACACTGGTGCGCAGCTGTGCTGTGCATAATGTAGTACACATACCTGTAGATAACCCACAGCTTACCAGTGCCCATGTGTGGCTGAGGATGTTTCCTGGGTTTCTGCCCACAGTTCACGGCTTTTTAAAATGGGAGAGCCAGCTGTTTCCAGGACAGTGACATTAATTTAGAGAGATTTGTAGAACATTAACTTTCTTTTAGAAGTCTCTGTGCCAGAAAGAAAAAAAAAAGTCCATAATCAAACATCTGCTCTCAGAATTAATCTTAATAGGCCTTAAAAGCTTCATTTGGGATTTTTGTGCTGTGTTCTTGCAACATAAGTGAACTTTTGCACTGGGAACACAGCCATTGGAAATCATAAATGTTCTGCTTCTCTCTCTCTCTCTCTCTCTCTCTCTCTCTCTCTCTCTCTCTCTCTCTCTCTCGTGTCAAGCCATTGTTAGATGACTTTTATAGATGCTCTTCTTTAATCCCGCCCAGCCTGAAGACTGTAAGACATTCACAGACTCATTTCCCCAGCTTCACGAAGGAGGTTTAAATATTTGCTGGGGGATGAGGGGGTCACTGCTACATTGCCAAGGTTAAGCCGGCCTCCCTCAGACCTCCTAACTGGGATGCCCACCTTCAATTCTCAGCATTGTTTTTGGGCTAGGTGACCTCATCCTGGTCACATGACCTACCCTCCCTGGGTTGGGAATGCCAAGATGTCTGATTCTACACTATAGCTGTAAGACGTTAGTAATTGTTCAAGTCAAACATATTATAAAATAAGTTATTAAGAAAAACTTTCTTTGAGCTGGGGCCATAGTTCAGTTGATAAAGCACAAAGATATGAAGTTCACTCCCCAGAGCTCATGGTTTTTTATTTTTGTTTTTGTTTTGTTTTGTTTTGTTTTGTTTTGTTGGGGGTGGGGATATTGTTTCAGTTTGGTATTGGGTTTGGGTTTTTTATTGTTGTTGTGGTTGGTTGGCTGGTTTGGTTTTTTGTTGTTGTAGTTGTTTGGTTGGTTGGGTTGTTTTGAGACAGGGTTTCTCTGTGTAGCGTTGGCTGTCCTGGACTCACTTTGTAGACCAGGCTGGCCTCCAACTCACAATGATCCGCCTGCCTCTGGTTTTGGTTTTTTAAAGGCCATGACATGAGTCAGGCTGGCAATACAGCTCAGTGAGTAAAGGCATCTGCCACTAACCAAGATGACCTGAGTTTGAGCTCTGTGACCCACCTGATGGGAGAACAGAACTGACACCTGATCGTTGTTCTCTGCCCTAAACAAGGTAGAAGGTTCCTGAAGAACAAAGCCTGCACCTATGCACGCACAAGCACCGAGAAGGGAGGGGGGGGAGGATGGGAGAGGGGGTAGAGGGAGGGAAGGAGGGAGGAAGAAGAACCTTTGAGAAACACCCAAAATATTCACGTAGTCTGCAAGTAGACCACACCTCATAACATCTTGTAGGTGTAGGCATTTCACACAGCTCTGGTCCCAAAGGCTCCACTCAAGGAATGAGAGACGTCCACATGCCAACACTTGGCAGTTTCTCAAGCCCTCAGCAGTCCCCTGCAGGGAAGGAAACCCTCATCGGTGGCATCCCCTCAGGTCCCCAAGTCAGGAATTACGTCTTTAGAGACACCACCAGACAGACCGACCATTGGCAAGCTCTCCCTTGTCACCGCACAAACCCAGCTCAAATCCTGAACACCCACTCCCCCGCCCTTTCCTCTGAACTGTTCTCCCCCACAGTGCCAACAGCCTCAGTTCTGTTGTTGCCAGTGGGCGTCCATTGTTCCCATCCACTCTGGACACCCCTGGTATGTCAAGCTACCTCTCCTGTTAAGTCTGCCTTTCAAAAGTAGCCGTGCTGAGGATCATTGGCTTCCAAGCTCTAGTTCCTAGGCCATCGAGACCCCATCCCAGAACAACTTGATTAGGTCTGGGTGCAAGTGTGTCATTCCTATAGTCAGTGAATACAGAAGTAACTGGGCAAGGGGCCAGACTCTACAACAGAATGCTAAAGCACGGCAAAGGCAGCGTTGAGAGCTGATGGATGCCGAGGTGCCAGTAACAAACCCAAGGGGTGCAATCACCCCGTCACATGACAGACCATTCCAGACCATTCTTAAGAAGACAGCCCGGTGCAGGTGTAAAAAGGCCAGTGAGGCACAGTGAGGTTAAAACTAAACCAAGCCAGCATAGTGATCCTTGTGGGAGGACTGGAATGGGAGGAGCAAGAGCGTGAGGCCACCCTGACCTACATAGCAAGACCCTGTCTCAAACAAACAAACAAGCAAACAAACAAACACTAAGTTAAGGATGTTATGCTCCTCCCAAAACTTCAGTCACGTGCATTCTATATGTAGACGCAGGAAAAATGCTATTTAACAAGGTGATCCACGCCTCTAGTCTTTCATTTGACCAGCGACTTTACCTTTTTTTTTAATACAACATTTGTATTAATTCTTTGAGAATTAATGCTTACCTGTATTTTGATCATATTTACAATGTATTTTTGTATTAACAATGTATTTTGATCATACTTACCCCTTCTTCCACCTCCCCTCCCTACCTCCTTCCAGACTCACCCTTGGCCTCTCCACCCCCTCCCAATTTCATAGGGGCCAATGATTTTAAACAAACAAGGCCTAGAGTGGGTAAGATGGCTCAGACTGATGCCAAGCCTGATCACCTGAGTTCCATTCCCAGGAAAGAAGAAAGAATTGGCCCCTGTAAGTTGTCCTCTGCCCTCCACACATGCATTATGGCAAGCACAAGCACATGCTTACATGGGTATCTGTGATCTGTTGTTTGTTGTTAATGTGGCTGGATGTGGTGGTAAAGACCTATAATCCCAGGTCATGGAAGGTGGGGGCAGCCGGATCAAGAGTTCGAGGTCAGCTGCAGCTACGTTGAGAGTTCCGGGCCAATGGAGACTACATTTGACCCTGCTTCTGAAAAATAAAATCTGAATATAGATAAAGGGTTTCTGTAAAGATGGCTTTACAACCAGCAGATCTACACACACGAGAGAGAGAGAGAGAGAGAGAGAGAGAGGGAGAGGGAGAGAGAGAGAGAGAGAAAGAGGAGAGATATGTGCATCCCATCCTACCTGCTTCCATTCTGCAGCTAGTATTTCTACCACACAGCCTGGGCTTGGGAAATGTTAACAGATCTATGAGTAGTGCAAGTGTTGTAATAATCTGAGAGCCCCAGCATAGAGCTGAGTCCTGAGTGAGCAGTTAAGTACAAACTAAACAACAAAAAAAAAACATTTGGCACCTGAGAGTCCTTTCTCAACCCCTCTGCCCCACCCCGGTGCCTGCCTTCCTCTCTGCCTTTACTGAGTTTCAGGTGGGATCGCTCTTGCTGCTGCCCCACTAGGTGCCAGGTCACAGGAGGCGATGGAAAGCGCTGAGGTGGTGGTCTGTTACAGGGTACAGAAAGAGAAGGCAAGCAAAGATAAACTCCTCCCCTCCCAGGCTTTGGGTGCAGCCCAAAGGAATTCAGTTCAGGGAAGGCCTAATCAGTTTGGTTTCGAGTCCACTGTTCAGGAGAGCCCCTGAATGCTAATTGCAAAGTAATCTTGGAAACCGGAACCTGGTACCCAGCAAATGATGCAGAAACATCGCTGCACATCAGAAGGGCATGTCCGAGGCAGCCTTTCACAGGCTCCAGGGGCCCTTGATTTGGGAGATTTTATTTTCCACATTTATCTCTGTAAACGCTCCGTCTGCTGTCACCAGGCCAACCATCTGAATGTGTCAAAGTCCCCAGAAGATGGGATGTGATTTATCCATGGCCACCTCATCTCCCAGCTCTTGGATTCTGAGAATGAAGGGACTGGTGTCTCTAAGATGCGGAAGCCAGGGCTTGCTCCGTTTCTTATAAAACAGGAGCCCTGCAAAGCTGAAATGTTTCAGATGTTGAGGGAGGGAACTGCACCCCCACACACACAGGCTTCGTGAATAATGGCATGGTTATGAGAACGATTAATATTTTGTGGCTCTTGATGTCGATCACAGAGGCCTGGAATATGACTTGATGTGCAAAGCGTATACTGTGAGTCCCTTATGAGTCAGAGCAGGTCCCTCAAATTTCACCTCAATAACATGACAGAAATCATTTAGGATCCTAGGGAGAGAAATTGGCTGGTCTCAAGAACTGTGAAATCATTTTCTGCTTGACCCCAGAATCCTGACAGAGTCAGGCTGCCCCCTCCTTAAGAAAAAAATACAAAAACAAAAGTGCTGCGGATCACAGCTCCAGGAGAGGAGACTTCCGGCTGCTGAGGCTCAAAGGCACACACTCTGAGAGAGGAATCTTTTCTATTCAGTGACTCTGTACTGAACAAAGACTGTGTAAGTGCTAGAAAATAGCTTTTTAAAGAGACAACTGAAGATTAAAACTCCCTAACTTTGACATCTCTTAATACCAGTTGTTTATGAAAATAAGATTATGCCAGGCCCATTTAGCATTTAGTACTTATATAATGTTTCAGTTTTTGTGTTTGGTATTGAAAACATATGAACCACTCTCTCTCAGTTTCTTACTTTTCCATTACATCTTATTCCGAGGGCCTCACTATGAGGTCCAAATCTATCTCTATATGATAAGCCCAGGCTTATCTGAAACTAGTCATTCTCCTGCCTCAGACCCTCAGTGATGGAATCCCTGGCATTTCCCACTACCCCTGGCTTTGCCTCTTTAAAATTTACCTGGCTCCTAATTCCCTTTCATAGGTGCATAGCTACACCTATGCCAGTGTTTCCAAGTATAATTTGAAGAAGAGATGGCTGAATGCTTAAGAGCACTTGCTGCTCTTCCAGAGGACCTGGCTTCTATTTCTAGCACTCATGTCACAATGGACTATCACTGCAGATCCAAGGAAACCGTACATCAGCAGGCATCCACACACTCACTACATATGCCCAACATTCACATGAATGAAAGTAAACGGTAAAAATACACTGAGAGCAGTGGTTTGAATTAGAATGGACCTCCCATACGCCCATGTGTCTAAATGGCTGGTTCCCAGTGGGTAAACTATTGAGGAAGGATCAGGAGGTGTGGCCTTCTTAGAGGAGGTGTGGCCTTCTTAGAGGAGGAGGTGTGGCCTTCTTAGAGGAGGAGGTGTGGCCTTCTTAGAGGAGGAGGTGTGGCCTTCTTAGAGGAGGTGTGTCACTGGGAGTGGATTTCAAAAGTCCACAGCCGACCCAGTCTCTGCCTGGGAGTCAGGATGTAGGTTCTCAGCTACTGCTCCAACACTATGCCTGCCCGCCTGCTGCCATGTTCCCACCGTGATGGAAGTGGATCAACCCTCTGATACTGTAAGCAAGCCTCCAGTTAAATGCTTTCTTTTATAAATCGCCTTGGTCATGGCGTCTCTTCACATCAACAGAACAGTAACGAAGGTGTTAAAAATAAAAGTATACACATCTTAAGTTTGTTGTATGTTTAAGTTTCTGTCCCGTTGGCTTTACGTCCTCTGAGAATATCATCTATGGGGTCTACATCAGTTACTTTTCTCATGGCTGACGCAATGGCCAAATACCCGACAAGGAGCAAGTTAAGGGGAGAAGGGGTTTCCTTCGCCTCAAAGTGTGAAGACACAGCCCATGGACAGTGGGGAAGGCATGGCAGTAGAGCGTGAAGCGGCTGGTCACATTGTAGCTGGGAGGCAGAAAGATGCGTGCTGGTACTCGCCTTCTGTTTATTCAGACCCCAACCCGTGGCATGCCACTGCCGTGCCGCTGCAACACTTAAGCTTGATGTCACCCTCTCAGCTGAATCTTGCTGGAGATGCCCTGAAAGACACAGTCAGAAGGGTGTTTCCATAGTGATTCCATATCACATATCACGTCAATGAAGATGAGCCCTCCCAGTGACAGGAAGACCCCTCTGTGTCTCCTGGTCTTGCCATTGGAATTTGTTAGCCCTTTGGAGCTGCGGATTGCAACAGAAAGTGGGACTGTGTGCTGACCTTGGCTTGGGAAGGGTCTGATTTCTACCCACCCATCAACCCTGGCATTCGCAGAGCAATCAGTGGGTCCCAGGTGACGGCCAGTTTGAGGCATACACATGTGGGAGTTTCAGGGAATTTCAGCCTCTCTTTACCTACTCGGAGGTGCTCAAAGATGTCTGATCTCTCTCTCTCTCTCTCTCTCTCTCTCTCTCTCTCTCTCTCTCTCTCTCTCGCTCTCTCGCTCTGTAGTTTCCAATGTCCACAAAAAATTTAATTTTCTTATGCATTAAACCACTTTTTCTCCTGATTCTTTAGTCAAAGCATGGTTCCATTCCTTTTTGTTGTTGTTGTTTGTTTTGTGTTGTTTTGTTTTGTTTTGTTTTGTTGAGGCAGGGTTTCTCTATGTAACCCTGGCTGTTGTGAACTCGCTTTGTAGACCAGGCTGGCCTTGAACTCACAATGATCTGCCTGCCTCTGCCTCTGCCTCCCAGAGAGCTGGGATAACAGGCATGGTTTCATTCTTATCCAGTCCCTAGGACATGAATATAAGCCTGTGGGTATTTGCTGATGACTTCACAGTGGGATTTCTAAACATGCAAGGCCCAGCCAATAGACTGTATGTTCCCAAGAAGATCCCACCCTGACCCAGGGCCTTCAAACAGACTCTCAGTACACGGTTGTGCCTCTGGGACCTCATTGGAGAGTCTTGAACCCCTGACGGAACCCCAGACAGACCTTCAGTCTCAGCAAAGCTCCTACCTTCTGTCTCCCACAGGGTCCTGTGGCATCCACCGCATCCGTGTTCTCTATCCTTTCCTCTGGGCCTGGTCTCCCTCCACCACCTCCCCCACCGCCTCCGCCTGGGCCACCTCCACTTTTTGAGAATGAGGGTAAAGATGGGGAGTCCTCGCCTTCTCGCTCAGCTTTGTTTGCCCAGCTTAATCAGGGAGAAGCCATCACAAAAGGTAAGGAAACAAATCCTCAAAGCCAGCTCCCTTCCCCTCAGGCTCCAAACACATGGATTCTCTAGATTGCCAGTGAGATGCACATCACTCTACCACCATCCTTAAGATGCAGGGAAAAGGAGATGCCTCTGAGAGGTGGACATCTAGGTGCTCTTCAGCTCCAGGGACGCATGCTCCATTGGGCTGACATAGACCAGTGAGAACTCAGAGACACTCTGTTTCAGTTGGCCAAAGAGTGGCACTCCCTCAGCCTCAGTGCCTCCCCACCGTTCTCCAAAACTAAGTCATCGAGAGAAAATGAAATAAAAATGGCAAATAGTACCCCTATCCTGCAACAGAATACCTCTTGGAAGGTCTATTGTTGAACTACCTTTGTCCTCATATAGCACGTAGTCGATTGTTTTAATGCAAATGTTTGAAATTTTTCAAGATCACAAGTACACACATGCTAGACAATATAGTCATGTTGACAAAAGACGTATTTACAGGTATTTTTGTTTTGCACAATTAATAGGATTGAAGGTATAGAGGTCACTCTACATTGGGCTAAAAGCTAAAGATTCGAACTTCTAAATTTATCCTTGGCTCAGATCTCCTCTGCCGGTCCCTCTGAAACTCACTTGCAAAGTAAAGGCATTGACTTCTAACTTTAAAGCTGATTCCATATTCTGAAAAATAATTTCTGGGGTAGCACAATGTTTTAAGCCATACCTACAAATTATTTAGCTGTGAGTAAGCCAAGCCGTCTTTGGGGGTAAGATAGTTTGCAGAATTGTAAGGCTTTTTTTTGTTTTTTATTTTTTGTGTTTTTGTTTTTGTTTTGCTTTTTGCTGGGATAGGGTGGTGGTAGGTGTGGCCATCATCTCTTTAAAGATAGGGTTCTTCGTTATGTTAGGTTTTTTTTTTTCATCACCGTGACAAAAATTCCTCACAAAAGCAAGTCCATGAAGAGTCTGTTTTAGCTCACAGTTTGAGAGGACACAGTCCATCGATAAGGAAAGGTGCGTGAGCAGGAGCACAGGGCTGCTTGCTCTCCTCATCGTGGGTCAGGGAGCAGACAGCACCAACACTGGTACTCAGTTTACATCCTCCTTTTAATTCAGTCTGAGGCCCCAGCCCACTGTGTGGTGCCACCCATAGTCAGGGCGAGTCTCCTCTGCTCAGATACACATCTCTGCAGATTTCCTCACAGACGTGTCTAGAGTTGTGTCTCCTAGGTGATTCCAAATCCAGCTGAGTTGACCCTTCACCTCCTCTCAGTAAAACAGGCATCGGAGAGTGCACAGGAAGTGGGGCCGGGCTATGAAACACCGAGGCCTGCACCCAGTGACTTCCTTCTCCCAGCAAGGATTCACTCTTAAACTTTCGATCAACCCTAGAGGTTCCACAGCACCCCTCCCCCGCCCCAAGAGAGAATTATGATCTGGAGATCAAGTTTTCCATGGGCTTTGAAGGACATTTACATCCAGACAGTAATGCTCAATTAAAAAAAAAAATACACACAAGGTTTCTTTCAATCTAGACCTTGAGCACTGGAGTGGCATAAAGACAAGAATGCCACAAGTTCTTGCGTGCTTTACATAGTGGGTATTTGTTTCCCCTTTGGTGCGGTGGGGAGAAATGGACCTACCTTGTGCCATCCTCTGTTTTAGCTTGCTTCCTGTGGCTGTGGTAAACTACCCTGACAATGGTGGCTTTAAGGGAGAGAGGGTTTCTTTGGCTTACAATTCAAGATTACAGTCCATCACTGAGGGGGAGTCAAGGCAGGAACTTGAAGCAACTAGTCATGTCACAGTCAAGAGCAGAGAGCAAATGAACACATGCCTGCTTAGTTAGTATTTAGCTAGTTTCCTCTCCTCTTGTATAGCCCAAGGTCCAAAACCAGGACGGTGTCACCGATTTCCAGGCTGACAACCCCCACAGATATGCCCAGAAGGCTAACCTGATCTAGACAGTCTCTTACTGAAATACTCTTTCATGGTGACTCTAGCTTAGGGTAAATCGACAGTTAAAACTTATCTGTCACACCTTCCTAGGGCTCCGGCATGTCACAGACGACCAGAAGACATACAAGAATCCCAGCTTAAGGGCTCAAGGACAAATACAATCTCCAACCAAAAACCACACTCCAAGCCCCACCGCTCCAAAATTGAATTCTCCTCAGAAGCATGCTCCAGTGTTCGAGCTGGAAGGGAAGAAATGGAGGGTGGTGAGTGAAGCTCTCTAACATTTACTGATTCACTCAGCTAAAGCCAACTTCTGAACACCTAATACCATTTCCTGAAGACATGGGGTTTTCCAGATGAAATGCCAAGGTGCAAAAATGCTGCCTAGAATGAGAAATTAGGTACTTCTCCGGGCTTGCATACATTTTTTTGGTAGCTCCAATTCATTCTTTCCTTCTACTTTCTAGAATGTTTTTTTTTTTGGGGGGGGGAGTTATTTCAATTTATTTGGTTTCACAGAAATGGGGTTTCTCTGTGTAGCCCTGGCTATCCTGAAACTAATTATTAATAGCCTATAACTATTATAGTGTTTAATATTAACCATATTATTAACCATAGTAATATTAACCATTTCAATAAAGGTCAGAGACCTGTTGCATTTTTAATATGCCACAAGCCTGGGGCTGGGCAGATACTATCCCCTAAGCTACTTTGTTACCTCCCAGCCTCACATCCCCAGCCATTTGCTTTAACCATTTCTATCTAGGCTACTTCCCATCCGTAGTTACATAAATACTTGCTTATTCTTTTCATCTAAGCTGCTTCTCTCCAACACTGCTGATCTTCTGAGTAAATTCCTCCCGGCCACATGGTTCTCTCCACACTAACCCATGTGGTCCCACTTCCTTTTCCTCCTCTCAGCAAACTGACGCCCACTTCCAAGCTGTGGTTCACCCACTCTCATGATTACAACCGACAGCTAAGACCTGGAGGTCTCTCTGTAAGGAGAATGTTCTGGAAGAAAGCGTGCTGAAAGCCACAATGCTGTTGAAGCCTCCAGCAAGGTCAGCACTCTGTGGAGTCACAGTATCTTTCTGTTTATGTTTAATGTCCATGTCTGTTTTACCTTTAGGAATACCAAGAGGACAGGAATGACCTTGTCATCTCAGAGACTGAGCTGAAACAAGTGGCTTACATTTTCAAGTGTGACAAATCCACTCTTCAGATAAAGGGGAAAATAAATTCCATCACTGTCGGTAGGCAAAACTAAGGCTGTGCGTTTGCTGAGATAAGCTGTGTTACAGAAACACGCCATGTGTGTTTACCAGAGTTTTATCTTTCCTTTTTAGATAATTGCAAGAAGTTTGGTCTGGTGTTTGATAACGTGGTGGGCATTGTGGAAGTGATCAACTCCAAGGACGTTCAGATCCAGGTGAGCAGCCTCCACAGCCAGGCTGTGCACTGGCCGTGGCTTTGCATGGACCACTCATCTTCCTGTAGAGGACAAAGGAAGGGACTGTTTCCTCATGCCCACCCAGAAAACATCCCATTTCTGTTCTCTGTAAACACAGCTCCGTCATCGTCTCTCTGGGGAAGCCCCGTCTTTACTCTGTGCCACTGTTAGTTAGTCGGTGGCACACATAGGTAGGTACACATAGGACCCTGGGTTCTATCCAGCACTTAAAAAGAGACTTACATAACATCTAAATACTGTAGACGCCCAGCAAATGTTGCTGAGTGCATGACTGGATGAATCGGTTACCACATAAATAAAGAATACTGAGAGACTATCCTAGAATAATATCCACATTGGGGGAATGGCCCTGAGGAAGAAGGGGGATGGTACGGAATCAATGACATAATCAGAAAAACAACCCAGGGAGTAGGTAGGATTGGAATTGAATTTTCAGAAACAAGAGAAAATCTGTACTCCTATAGTAATTTTGATTTTCTTACATGGGCTTTCACAACACAAAAATCCAAAAGATTCTCACTTTGGGCTAAGCCCAACTTCTCTCATTAATTATGTCATTTGCATATTGTTAATTACCCTTTACAGTCTGGTGTTTCCTCATGATGACTGACAAAATTAGATCTCAGTTATGTAAATCTTTCTCTTTCCTGGGGTTCTCTCCATTCGCACCTTAATTAGAACTCATTTAATTGCATGTATTACATTTGTGTATTTACCTTGCCGATGAAGAAGTTTGCTTTGTTTATGCCCGCCGTATGGCAACAACGCTGATTGGGCATCCTGAAACCTGGGAAAGGATGCCAGCTCTACTACACATCTGATAATCCCAGGAAAGGGCAGGTTACACAGTGTGCAGTAATCAAATAAGGGTATCACTTGAAGTCCTACAGTAAGGTCATATTTCATCTAGAAGAACTGCTATTGACATCAAAAGCAAGAGCTTTCTTCCTACCCATATTTCTACTCAAGCATCATTAAAGGGTCCTAACTCCTCAATAAGATAAGAAAAATAACGGAGAAATAAAATAAAAAAGGAAGAGATTAAAATGTCTCTCCCCCCGCCCCAAGACAGGGTCTCTCTGTGTAGCCTTGGCTGTCCTGAACTTGCTTTGTAGACCAGGTTGGCCTCAAACTCACAGAGATCTGCCTGCCTCTGCATCCAAAATGTCTTTACATGACAATGAAATGACTGTTTTATATAAAAAGCCAAGAGACTTAATAAACTATACAGCAAGACAGTTAAACATACTATCAGCAGGAAAAAAAAAAAAGGCAACATCATCTCTTGACACCACAAGTAAGCATTAGGAAATGTAACACAAAATAAGATTCAGAATAGCAACAAAACTGAAGGGGACCAAGCAATAAATCAACAAGACAAATGGAAGATATGTATAAAGAACACAGAATAGTTATAAATTAAATGAGCAAAAAGACATCCATATCATTTCTCTCTCTCTTTATTTAATCTGTAAGTCTAGCGATGCTCGAATATTTCCACAAGGCTTTTTTTTTATTAAAGAAGAAAAAACTTGAAATTCGTTTGGAAGCTAAGTGTACAGGAAAAGTAGAGCTGGAGGGGTGGCTGGGTGGTGACAATCGAGTTCTGCTCTTGTAGAGGACCTGAATTTAGCTCTCCTAGGAACAGCCAAACTAAGCTGCCCACAACTGCCTGAAACTCCAGCTCCAGGACACCTGGCATACTCCATCTGAACACTACAGGTACCAAGCTCACATGCACAGGCTCACACACAGACATACATGAGATACACAATGCACAAAGAAAATAAGACTTTTTTTTAAAACTAGATAAAATAATTTGAAAGCAGATGAACAAGGTGAATTGAGTCATCTTAAGTTATTACATGGTTGGGATATTTTTTTAAAAAAATACATTGAAATGGGCTTTAGAATAGTTGATTATTTTTGTGGGAAAACAACCCTGAGGGGCTGGAGAGATGATGGCTCAGCAGTTAAGTGCTCTGGCTGCTCTTCCTGAGGACCCAGGTGTGGTTCCCACCGCTCAAATGGTATCTCACAACCACCTGTAACTGCAGTCACGTGATCTGAAGCCCTCATCTGGCTTCCACAAGTACTGCACACACTTGGTACACAGAGAGGCATGCAGGCAAAGCACTCATGCATATAAAATGTTTTAAGGAAAATACTAAAAATAAAACAACCGCTGAATCTCTACTTCATGCCATACATTAAAGTAAGGTTCTGATTTCTAAATGAAATACTTTCAAACAATTACATTAACATACATTAAAAAAAAACACTTTATGGAATCATGGTTAGACATTGTCCTAAGTTTCAAAACCACAATCCATAAAGAAAACAACTGGTTAATCTAACTCTGCGAAAGTTAAAATTCTGGGCTGGGGATTGAGTTCAGTGGTAAAGTGATTACACAGCATGAGTGAGGGCCTTCCTAGGTGTGATCCTTGGTAACACGCTCACGTGCACACACACACACACACACACACACACACACACACACACACACGACCCACAAATTTCTTAATATATATTCAACAGAAGATATGACATGCAGCACTAGAAGGCCAGCTGTGGATTGAGGAATTCGAAATGTAGCTAATCAGGAAGCATTTGCACACAGATCATGAAAAGACCAAACACAGACCAAAAAGTGAGACTCAAGACTTGAGGCCTAATAGAAAAGAAAAAGAAAAAAAAAGCGAGCAGAGAGTATTGACAATTCAGAGACGTAAAAAGTGCAGAGGCAGAAGGATCGCTGTGAGTTTGAGGCCAGTCTGGTCTACAAAAGCGAGTCCAGGACAGCCAGGACTGTTACACAGAGAAACCTTGTGTCAAAAAACCTAAAAAAAAATAAAAATAAAAATAAAAAAAATTTAAAAAAAAAAAAAATATATATATATATATTATCCAAACCAATTCACACATAAAGCACACTTAGGACATGTCAGGGTGTCCTCCTGGGCACTTCACCCAATAGACAGATCATAAGCAAAAACAAAACACACACAAAAACAAATAATTAAAACAACAACAACAACAACAGAAGAGTACTCACATACGGGGGGGGGGGGGGGGGGGGGATAGATAAGGAGGAAGTAAGGGCAGGTAAAGTGGAAGGCTGTATCCAGAGTGCTTCAGTGATTCTGTGCGGTTTTAGTTCTTGTGGGGGAGTGGGGGGGGGGAGGTGGACAGAAGTTGAGTAAGTGCTGCCTACCTACAATCCCAGCATCTGTGAGGATACCTTTCAGTTAAGAAGCCTGTATAGCAAGTTCCAGGCTAGCCAGGGCTCCCTAGTGAGACAGCCACCCCCTACCCAGCCCCACCCCATCTCAAAATCAGACAAACAAACACAAGAGAGCCAGGTGTAACACCTGCGACTGCAGCACTTGGAAGGTAGGGACAGGGGAAGGACCAGCAATTCAAAGCCTTCCTTGGTCCCATGAGTTCAAAACCAACCTAGGCTACGTGACACCCTGGCGGAAGGAAGGAAATTTTCATTATACACACCAAAAAGGAATAAGCCAGAATGTAACACTGATAACACTGCTGCAGAAAGTATATGTATCTATTATTCTTTGTATGTTTCCTTGCCTGAAATGTCTTGTAACCTCTTTAAGGATGTGACTCTGCACTGTGACCAGTCACCTCCGGAAAGGTGAGCCGTTGTCCCTGTAGGGAGATAGAAGGAACAACTCAGAGACAAGAGAAACATTTGATTGAACACTTAGTGAATTTTTGAAGAGTGCCATTACCTAGTTAAAGTGCCTAGTAAATTGTCTGAGAAGGGCCTGGGCACAACTGAAGCAGAAATCGGTTACCTGCCTGGGGCTGTGACGGGGACCGACTGTAAGTGGCCATTAGAGATATTTTTAGAATGGTGGAACTGTTCTAAAAGTGGCTTGCAGTCCTCATTGCACAACTCTGTACATTTATGAAATAGGATCCAACTGTACACTTAAAATAGGTGGACTGTATATTTTCAGATTTTAATACAATAATGTGACTTTCTAAAAAAGAAAAAAGCTAAATTTACATAATTTGGCTTGGTAATCCTATTATTGGCAAAATGTTCTAGGAAAATATAGATTGAGGAAGACAGACAACCATAGTCTGTGGAATTTTTTCCTTGGCTACTTAGGTTTTTGTTTATTAGTTTTGTTTTGTTTTGTTTTGTTTTGTTTTGTTTTTTGAGACACCCTTGGTTAGGTAGCCTTGGACTACATATCCTGGACTCCGTTTTATAGACCAGGCTGGCCTGGAACTCACAGTGATCCACCTGCCTCTGCCTCCTTGAGTGCTGGGATTACAGGCATGCACCATCACACCCAGCTTACTGACACATTTTTAACACACACACACACACACACACACACACACATACACACTTAAACTATTTTACTTCAGGCAGAGAGATCCCTGCCTGTTCTTCCTGGCCTTGAACTACCCAGCTCAACCTTTCTCTTGGTCTGGGGTTCAATTCCAACTCAGTATCCAGTTTCTGTGGAGCCAGAGGGGGAGTGAGAAGCATGGTGACCCAGCTGGATGCCCCCCAAGGAATTCTTTAGGGCTCCTGTACCACCGGCAGAACTCGCTCCTTTGGTTTGTAGACTAGCCTTTTCTTCTACTTGAAAGGAGAGATGGCTTTTTTGCCTTAATTACCATTACAAGAAGGAAAGTTCTAGAGTTGTAGTAAGGTCTTTGGGAGAATGGTATACCCCTGTGGAGATTGGGGGGGGGGGGGGAGAGGTCTGAAAACTGATTCTTAGAGGAGAAATTTAAAACTCATCTGAATTTTTCCCGGACCTAGATATTTGTAAACAGTACAAAGTGCTGCCTCCTCTTGCACAGGGTCCCGGTTGTCTGGGTGAATGTCCCCAGGTTGAGCTCCCGAGACGAGTGCATTTTGAAATACCTAAACCCCTACCTCATTTGCCCTTTACCTTCAGCCCTCGCGTTCTTACCCAGCAAATGACTTATGTGAGAAGAATTGGAGAGTTTCTTACTTATTCTGAAGAGTGGAAACAATCTGCTCGGCTTCTATTCTATTTGGCCTCTATTCGAAATTGATCTTATTGTTCAGTGTCTGTATGGATATTTGTTTTAGCCCCAGTCTCAGAGATAACTGTCAAACTTAAATTTTAAGCAAATGAATTCTGTTTCTCTTATCGTGAAATCAGATATGCATTTCAGTTCACTAACGGGGGGGGGGGGGGGCTGTGAGGCTTTTATGAACAGTTGAGCTGCTGCCTCCAAATTAATCCCTTAATTTCATCTCAAGAAAGAGACCCAGAGCAGTTAGGATTCCCCCTGATGTAGTCCTTTCATTTTGTCCTCAAATGACACTTAGCCTGCATCCAGACAGAGAGACAGAGACAGACAGACAGACAGACGCAGATGGACGGACAGACAGAGACAGAGAGCCCACTGTCCCGTGAGTCCTAAAGCTAAACTCAGAAGGAATTCTAAAGAGTAACTTCTTGGGTACATGATCATTTTTATTTCATTGCTTTGGTCCCCTCCCCCTTCTTTTCTCTTTTCCTTTTTTCAGGTAATGGGGAGAGTGCCAACACTTTCCATTAATAAGACAGAAGGGTGCCACCTATACCTCAGTGAAGACGCGCTAGACTGTGAGATCGTGAGCGCCAAGTCATCCGAGATGAATGTCCTGATCCCTCGGGGTGACGATTATGTAAGTACCTTCCGAAAGCGTGTCCAGAAATGGTCTGTCGCGTGTTCAGGTCAGCATTCTCCCAGAGTGGCTCATCAGCTACCATCGAATGTGTTTCATTTGTAAACAACTTCACAGGCAGGCGAGGGAAATGGGGAAACCCCTTCCGTGAGTCCCCTCTCCCGTTAGCTCCTGCGTTTGTGTCTGGAGATGCTTGGCTAATCTTGGCTTAGATGAGCGGGCTCTTTGCATCTGAGCTCCCGCTATGTAGGACTCAATGTTTTCCTTTTCTCTGACAGAAGTAAACAAGTGAGGAGAGAGGCTTTGGAGGTTAAGAGGAAGGGAGGGGAAGGAATGTAGACCTACGTGCTTCCCTGTACCCAAGCCAAAAATGTTACAGTGCTCCTCTTAACATAAGGATCTACTGGGATGCTCAACACAAAGGTGGGCTCCAAACTCTGGAAACAAACCAACCAACCAGGGCTGGATTCAGAAGCCTCACAAGGAGGCCTGGAATCTGGGTTCTTTGTGTACACTGTGGGGGATTACACCCGCGCCGTGACACGTGTGGGAGTCAGAGAAAAACCTCAGGTGTCAAGCCTTGCTTTCTTCCACCATATTTGAGGCCAGGCTCTCGTTCGCCACTGCGTAAGCACGCTTCTGAGCTTCCGGAAGTTATCCTCCATCCTCCTTCCGCCTCGTCATAGAAGGGCGGAGTTTGCAGGCATGAGTTATGTATGAGTTTGGGAGATTCAAACTCAGGCCCTCCTGCTTAGACAGACATGCAACTTGCTCACTGAGCCATCTCCCCAGCCCCAGAATAGGGATCCTTAGCAAGCTCCCAAGTCAGTTCTCATACCATCAGCCCACTGATCTGCCCCCTCCCCATTTAGGAACAGTAGCCCAAGATCTCAGCCAGCATTTCCTTTCTTTACATCCTCTCCCCAGTGAAGCTGCTTCTAGAAGAAGCACGTAGATGTCCTCACATGTTAAAGTTGAGTACAGTTGAGTAAATCTCGTCTTTGTTTGGTTTTGTTTTAATTTCTGAAGCCCAGCAGATCTGCTGGTTGTTATTACGTGGAAGTAGGAAGAGAAACAACTCGGAGAATTCTAGGTCTAAGTGTGCGGTGCAGGTGGAGGCAGCAAACCAGAGATTCAGTAAGTGTGCGTTCAGGAGAGGGGCGGCATCAGCCAGGTGGGTCAGTTCCCAGCTAGCTGTAGGTTGCAAGCTGCAATCAGCAAGGCAGGTGGATTTCCTTAAGCAGAGATTATCCGTCTCCATCAGTACTTTCTTCAGCTCTATCCACCTGCTGCAGCCTAGAATCCCTCCTCTGAGCTTAAAGCACAAACCCCTGCAAACAATGGATCATTGATTCACCACTTGGCTTGTGGAGACCATAACCCTAAGCTAGGCAATCACTCCCTCTTGGGCTCTCAGCCAACACAGGCAGAGGAGAAGGACAGCCATATGTTGGGCCGTCCCTGGTCTTTGTAGCTGTTTAAGCAGAACATTCAGCTGTATGGGATCAGTTAAGACAATCCATGGGGTTTGGATGAGCACTTCAAACTCATTGAGTAGTTTCGGAGCACAATGCTCACAACAATTGTTGAAGATGTTCAGGTGGATTCCAGTACCGGGCCCAGATTAAGACCCATTGGCTTAGAAGTAGCAATTCTCAACCTGTGAGTCTGAGCCCCTTAGGGTCAAACAACCCTTTCAGAGGGGTCAAATATCAGATACCCTGCAGATCAGTTATTTGTATTGCAATTCATAACAGTGGCAAAAGCACAGTTATAAAATAGCAACAAAAATAATTTTATGCCTGGGGGTTATCACAACATGAGGAACTGTATTAAAAGTCCACAGCATTAGAGAAAAGTCAGTTGAGAACCACTGACTTAGAGAATGAAATAGAATCCAAGCCTGAGTTTTTGAATTAAGAAATAGTCTTGCCTGTTTGGGTCAGTGACTTTGCTCCCTCAAGTTGTTGGATATCCTCCCACATTTTCCAACAGGAGATGGAAGGGAGCAACGCAGACCTTGCCTTGGGTGTTAGGATGTGAGAATGGAAGCTGGGCCTGCTTCATCCTGACAGAAACCAGCCTCCCAGAGAAGGGCTGTGCATGTATCGGTCTCCTTGATGCTGCAGCACCTTATGGCTGGGCATGGAGCTCAGAGATATAGGTTCCTAGCACGCATCAGGGCCTGGGTTCCACCCGCAACTCCGGGCCTGCGGGATTCCACTTGAGAACACAAATAAAGCTTTGTTTACACTCAAGGAAGAGCACCAGAAGTGACATTAGGTTGCTCAAGGTATTGCTATTGTAGGCTGCAGTCTGTGACATTCATCCGTAGTTTTAGTTCTCTGGAGTTTGGGGTAGGGGGGTCATGAGTTCAAAGCCAGCCTGGGCTACAAAGCACAAGACCCTGTGTCCGAAATAATCTGGCTGTTCTACTGAAGATTTTCATTCTAGAATTCTCTCCTTATTCCAGCAAAATATAAGCAAATGAATCACTTCTCAAGACTGTACAGGGAAGTCTAACGAGGCTCCAGATGCCAGAATCGAGGGGCTTGAGCTTGTGCGTGCGGGCGTGCCTGTGTGTGCATGCGTGTGTGCCTGTGTGTTCTCACGTGCGCTTGTGCCCATGTTCTCATGCCTTCACAACACTTTTACACACACTGACGTCCCCTGAGAAGAGTGGGGCTTCTCCTTCTCTTCCCAGCCTTGCTTAATCAGAATCTGCGTGTTAATAAGGTCGCAGTTAATAAGGACACTCAGTGAGTGTCCAGGGTTGATGGAGATGGACCAATGACTAAGAGACACCGCCCGGGCTTGTACACTGCTTGGTCTTCTCACCGGTGCTGTCATCCTCCCAAGCCCCTGCTCCCTGCAGATGCATTTCAGCAGCACTGAGCTCGTGAGGTCTTTCGAGATCGCCTGAAATTGTACCTGTATCATAAGCCTAACTTGAGGCTCAGGGTATAGCTCAGATGGGTTATCTGCCTGTCATGAATGAGCCCCTGAGTTCTACATTAACCTGTGGCACACACCCAAAATCCGGTAACTCAGGAGGTAGAGGCAGGAGGATCAGTCAGCCCCAGTCAAGTACATTATAAGTTCAAAGGTTGCCTGAGTATGTGAGACCTGTCTCAAAAAGTAAGCCTGGTTCTTCATAAGTGCTAACCATAAGGATGATCCCAGCATGTGGTCACAGGCCACATAGGTCTGCATGTGACTGAGCCCTCTCTATGCAGAATGGTTTCGGGTTATTGGATGCAATTTCTCTTGCCCATCACACAACACCCTTCAGCCTTCTACCTGTCTGCAAAAGGAAACTTTCACATAAATAACTCTGTCCTTCTCAACTTTTTCCAGAGAGAATTTCCCATTCCTGAGCAGTTCAAGACAATATGGGATGGATCCAAGCTGGTCACCGAACCTGCAGAGATTATGGCCTGACATGCCGGAGATGGCATCCTTCCCCGAGTCTCCTCTAGCAGAGAAGCAAGCAGTTAATAGGAGCTAGATTTCAGCACAGCCCCTGCCTCTGTGTCAGCAACCTGCAGCCCTATGCTGTGGAAACTGTCTTTTCTGGCACGCTTTTGTGGGCATTTTGAAATATTTAACATTTGATCATGATTTGTGTGTGATGTTAGTTCCACACGATACCTAGTGAGCACAGCAGAATTTAAAAAAAAAAAAATTCTGTCCCCATTGTATCATGAACACTGTGACTGGTAAACAAAAGCCCCATTTGTTTCTTCATTTAGGCTTAATTGCTAGTTAAAAATTGAAGCCTTAGAGAATCTATGTATGTTTTCACCTTTTAGACAATTTTAATATGATGAAATAGCCTTGTGCCCTGAAAAATGCAACTCTGCTTTTAATTTTTACATGTTTGCCTTTATCGGTGTGGATATCCTGTCAGCATAAATATATACTTCAATCATGCTTTTACACACATACACACATACATACAAAGAGGAAAATTCTAAGGATGAAACTCAGTTTCTTGGTCCTGGGGGAAACAATATGCCCTTTATGGTCACTAAAACACAAAAGAAATCCTAACTATTCATCCTAAATATTTTTATGCTGAGTCACTTGAAAACTCTTATTTGTCTGCATATCCCTAAGACAAAGGGTAAGGGGATCCAATCCCTGCCCCCTTTTTTTTGCTTTGTAATAGCTCAATCTATGCTTCAAGTTTTGAAGTTGCTCGTATTCTCAGATACCCCATACACATCTCTATTACTTACTAGAGATGAGCTCCTTTTCCATCTGCCAGGCTCAGTGCCGCTAGTCAGCTAACCAGCCTCAAAGACAGACAGACACGTGGACAGACGGACGCTAGACCATTGCTTCCCACAATGAGTGTTATTTGGCTCTGCTCTGGTTTTCTGGTCTTAACAGTGCACGCTTTTTTCAGGTAAGCAACAATGCTCTCCATGTCTTGTCTCTGTACACGGCCGAGAACTCTGCAGCTTTTTGGGTCATGTGTAACGAAGGGTAGTGCAATGCTTCGGGAACCAATGGGAGCTGGATTGTGCCTGTGAGAGCCTCTCTGAATATCATTGTCAGTTTTTTAATAGCTTCTATATCCATATAGTATTCAGGTCACTGACGTTTGTGTATCAAGGTTTTGCTATAAAAGTTCTGTGCTTATGAATAATGTTGTGGCTTTAGTAAATACAATTTTTGAACAGTAAAATTATACTAAGTAAAAACTAATTGTTTAAATTCTGAAATGAATTTTGGTTTGGTTTTTTGCAGGGAGGTGGTTTTGGTTTGGTTTGCTTGTTTGTTTGTTCATTTGTTTAGGGTCAGCAGAGATAGAAGGTGATACACTGTCTAGAAAAGAAAAAAAAAAAATTACAGGGCCAGAAAGATGGCTCAGCAGTTGGAGGTGCTGATAACTAAGTCTCACAACCTAAGTTTGATCTCCAAGGAATCACATGGTAGGAAGAGAGAACTGGCCTATGTAAGTTGTCCTCTGAACTATACATGCACATCAGGAATATGCATGCCAACACACACACACACACACACACACACACACACACACGCACATACTCACAAACACACAAATAAGTTAGAGACATGGCTCACTCATTGGAAATGTTTATATCACTGTCTCAGAAAGCACAACTCTGTATTGATAATGTTGTCATTTTAAAAGAGGCAGAAGCTAGTGTCCGGGGTCATGAGTCCCTCTCACAGGGAGAAGCAGCAGCAGGCGGAGTGATAGCTGCAGCAGCTTGCTCTGACTACTGTACTCCGCTTGCTTGAGCATCTCTGGAGTGCTTGACAGTCATCACACCCAGAGTGGTTCCTTCACCCTCCTCCCTTGCCCTTTGTCTTAGGGCTACACAGACAAATAAGAGTTTTCACGTGACTCAGCAGAAAAATATTTAAGATGAATAGTTAGAATCTCTTTTGTTTTTTTAGTAACCATAAAGAGTATATTATTTTCCCCAGAACCAAAACAAAAAAACAAAAACCCTAAAAAGAAGCCACTTCAGAAAGGATGGATTTAATTTTGGCTTAGAGCTTCAAGGGATCCAGTCCATCTCGATAGGGAAGGCATGGTGGCAGGAGCATGAGGTTGCCGGACACATTGCACAGAGCTAGACAGAAAGTGGGGGCCTGGCTATTCCATCTTAAGGCCAGTGACCCACCTCCCCTAGCAAGGCTCCACCTTCTAGAAAGGTTCCATAATCTTCAAAAGCAATACCACTCCAACAACTGCTGGAAAGCAACTGTTCAAACTTAGGAGTCTGTGGAAGACATTGCCCCCTTGAGCCACCACAGGCCCCTCATCCTTCCATCATAGACTCATAATTACCTGTTTCCTGCAGTAGGCTACACAGATAGGAAATAAAGATGGGGACATAAACCATAATTCAGTCTTCTTTTTCAGTACAATATTTGAGATACTCTTTGTAGCCCAGGCTGAGCTGGAACTTGCTATGTAGCCCATACTGGCCTTGAATTGATAGCAACTGAGTGTGGGGTTATAGGCACGAGCCATCACGGCTGGCTCAGGTTTCACTCTTAGACTTGTGTTTTCAGGATGTCTTTGTGGCCTACAACTGAAAATGTCAGCCAGTAAATACACAGGCCTGGAGTCCTTGCTCTGACACCAACTCCTTAGGAATTATTTCATGAGCTAAATACTCCAGAAATGAATCTCATTAAACATGCTCATTACAAAGCACTCATTTTAAAACATTGGTACTGTCTGTCCCACTGAGGATACAGATGCAGTTTTGACAGCCATTTTGAGGGCTTTTGTCCCTGCAACAGAGACGTGCTGGTTTTATAACGTTAGCCTTCCTGAGCACATTTCAGTATTTCTGTGGGTAACGAGGCTTCTATCTGCTCTGAATGTAGACAAGAAACCAGCTCGAGTCACACATCCCCCCGCCCCCCAGTGTTCACCTAGATTGCCCCAGATGGCTTTTATTCCTCTGTTTGTTTAGTAACTTGGCACAGAACATGCAATGAACAAAGGGTAATGCTTGCCGAGAAGAATTTGTGTTCAGGTTTCCATCCAGTACAAAGTCTAGCTTCATAGTCCAAGATAAGTTTTTGCCTAAAGCTGCAACATTAGATGTTTGGGGTCTAAATCCACTTTCTTTCTTTTGATACTTTGTGTTTTAGAAGCAGGGTATGGTGACATATGTCTGGAATCCCAGCACTTGGAAAGTGGAAGCAGGAGGATCAGGCTTTCAAGGTCATGGTCAGCCCCAAAGTGAGTTCAAGGTCAGCCAGAGCTACAGAAGACCATGTCTCCAACAACCAAATAAAAAAAAACATCAGTAATCATTTACAAAGTGATTCCTCATTATTGACAACAAAGAACCAACTGGAAGATACTTCCCTCATTAAACCATAGTGCCAGTTTTTAAATTGCATTTGCCAACATTGCAGAAAAAAAAATCTTTTATTTAAAAAAAATCAACTCATGCTAAGTAGCTCAATTGGTAGAGTACTTGACTCCCATGCATGAAGCCCTGGGTTAAACTGCACTAAACAGATATGGTGGCTGAGCTGAGGAGCAAAGGGCAGGAGGATCAGAATTTCAAAGCCATCCTTGGCCACTTAGCAAGTCTGCAGCCAGCCTAAGTGCATGAGCCTTTATCTATAAATAAGTAGATGAATAAATAAGTAAATAAATAAAGTCAGATGGCAATTCCCTGAGATCAATAGTTCATTCTGGCAACTGAGATTCCTGTCAGTTTAAAATATTTTTAATGGTAACGTTATGAATTGACTAGTTTTATGGGAAAGTCAAGAAACCTGCCAGGGAAGTCTGTCTATGAATAAAATAATTGTGTAGAGTTGGTTAGGAAGCTCAAGATTTGTTTGCAAAGACTGCTGGCCCTTTCTTGTTCATTGCTCCAATGGGGCACAGTCATGTCCAGACCCAATGAACAAAGTGCATCGCTTAGCAGGGCTGTTGCTAACAACACAGGCCCTCCAGCAGCCTGCCCGGCCTGCAGCTGTCACTCTGCCTGCATCTTAATCATGTTTCAACGTTGTGAGGCAATGCCAGAGTCAGACGGACACAGACTATCAGCGCCAGGAACATGACTGATTTCTGCAATTAAGTTTCAATAAATCAGTCTTTTTTTATGGACATTTAAAGACCTCTCTCCACGACTACGGGAAGGGGAGACATGGTGAGAGCTATTTACAAGACCTGTGTAAAAAGACTTCAGAGAAAAGACCTCTGCACTGAGAGGTTGAGGAAAGAAAATGAAGAGGTTGAGCCAGCCTGGGCTACAATGGAAGATCTACCAGAGAAAGGGCGGGCTGAATGATTCAGACAGTGAAAGCACTTGTTCAGAACTAAGGACCTGAGTTTAATCCCTAGGACCCATAGAAGGCAGTGGAAAGAGCCAAGTACACATGCATGCACATGTGTGTGCACACACACACTAATAAATAATAAATGGGGGGGGAGAGAAGAAAGGAGAGAAAGAGTGAGGCAGAGAGCTTCTGCACTACAGTTTGTGAAGGAGGTATAAGTGTGTGTGTTCTTCCTGGTCATGGATACACAGGAACTCTGACTGAATCTCCAGGCATACCCTATGCTGTTATAAACTTGCACCATTTCTGATGACAAACTGAAGCATAAATGTTAGTGTGTATTTGACAGATGTAACCAGAAGGAAGCTAACCATATATATATCTACAGAAAACCATACTTGAAAACCTAAGTAATCAATCTGGGCATGGTGGTGCACACCTTTAATCCCAGCACTTGGGAGGCAGAGGCAGGAGGATCTCTGTGAGTTCGAGGCCAGCCTGGTCTACAAAGTGAGTCCAGGACAACCAGGGCTACACAAGGAAATCCTGTCTCGAAAAAAGAAAGAAAGAAGAAAAGAAAGAAAGAAAGAAAGAAAGAAAGAAAGAAAGAAAGAAAGAAAACCTAAGTGATCCAGACTCTCTAGGTCAGGGTCAGCTTCTCTTCCGCTCAGTTGCAGCCACCCACCAGGAGGACAAGAAGGAAGACAGAAAGCGATGAGCTCTGAATCTAGTGAATGGAGAATGAATGAGGCCCCGTTGTTAGCAACTCAAATCTGGTTCACAGAGTCATCAAAAATGCTCTCTCACTTGTTAGCATCTAAAATAATTATGCCAGCAATATGGCCCACATTCTGCATGCTGCTTCTACCAACTGGCTAGACAGCTACTTTCTCTAATTAAATTAACCTCCTCTACAGTTCAGAGAAGTGTGTGTCTATTTTCCTCAAAAAAGATTCAATGTCCTATGAAATAGTGATTATTCCAATAGCTTCTCATCGAGTAAGTAAGCTCATATCTCGTTAATCCTTTAAGAAAGTAAGCATACTCTTGCGTTGATTGGACAGAAGTTTCCCTGAAGGTCGCAGGGTCTGATTTTCATATGGGAACTGCCAGGGGTGTGCTCATCCAACCAATGCCTGTTGCACCTTTAAAGAAAGATGTACCTTTAAAACAAAATCAGTGCTGGAGAAATGATCCAGTGAAATAAAGTACTTACTGTGCCAGCATGAGAACCTGAATTCAGCTCCCTAAAACCCACATTTTAAAAAAGAAAAGGCAGGGGGCTGGAGAGATGGCTCAGAGGTTAAGAGCACTGACTGCTCCTCCAGAGGTCATGAGTTCAATTCCCAGCAACCACATGGTGGCTCATAACCATCTATAATGTGATCTGATGCCCTTCTCTGGCCTGAAAATGTACATGCAGGTAGAACACTGTATACATAATAATAAATAAATAAATCTTGAAAGAAAGAAAGAAAGAAAAGGCTGGATGTGGCCGCCCAGGCCTGTAATCCCCGAGGAAGCAGAACTAGGAAGAGCACAAGCCAGCCAAACTAGCCAATCAGTGAGCTCCATGTTGAGTTGAAACCGTAATAATAACTCCCCAGGGTGCTCAACTGCAACTGGTACATCCACAGCACAACTTCTACACCCAAAGCTCAGGGAACATCACAGAAAGGATCAGAAGATCATAAGAGCCTAAGGACCAGAGTCTGCTGAGAGAGAGTTTCCTGTCTATGGCATGGAAGCTGCATCCATGCAATCTCAATAATATAGTCACCTAAACAGTATCAGCACGGTGACAACACCAGCTGACATGGTGAGGTGGATAAAGAAAACCCAGAGCTGCAGACACTTAGTAGCTGCTGAGAGGGAGAGAATCAGTCTTCTCCAAGGATGAGCATATCTATGTAGTAATAGTAATAATAATTAAATATGAGGTCATAAATTTGAGAGGAAAATGGGGAGTTGGAAGGGAGAGGGCAGGAGAGAGAGTATGTAAATATATATGAAATTCTCAAGGAAAAAATGTAATTGAAAAAAAAAGTCCCATTTAGAGCTAAGGATTCCACAGTCTCATACTCTGCAGCTTGACTAGTCACGGGTCTCTGCATTAATCACCATCTACCAAAAAAAGAAACTTCTCTGATGAGGGTTGAAAGATATATTTATCTATGGGCATAAATATAGCTTAGGAGACAGTTTAATATTGTGTCCATTTAGCAAATTATTATACCCCCCTAGAGCCTAGGAATTACTTGGTCATGAGGTTTTGGCCCAATTAGCAGTACCAGGTATGAGTTCCGTTTATGGAGTGGTCTATAAATCCAAGCAGAAAGTGTTTGGTTGCTCCTAAAACATTTGTGCCACTGTTGCCCTAGTGCCATATCTTGTCAGTCTGGTCATTATTATAGCTTATAGGGTTCATAGATGAGTAATATTGTTGAGGACTCTCCTCCAGTGGTAGCAGAAGTAGAACCTTCTAGCAGTCAGCAAGGATGAAGCTTCCACCTTGACTCCTTCATGTTCTATGACTCAGTTATGTGGTGTCTTCAGCAATAGGGTCTTTTCATAAAGTCCTGGGGATAACCAAGAACAATAGCTATATCTCACAAAGCTTGGGGGTGACTGGGCCCCACTGACTGACAAAACAGAAGAAGAAGTAACCCATACCTGCCACTGAACTTTTGATTTGATATCTTATGGTGTCTGGAGAGGCATTCTCCCACAAGGCTCAGAAATGACTGCGGGAAGGGGACAGAAAAGGCCGTAAGAGTCCGAATGGAAGAGTGCTGAATGTCTACAGCAAAAAGTTATTTGCTGGACATCAAATGCACGGTTGTTATTCTCTGGCCCAGTATATACACATGCTCATTCATACCCCTCCTCTTAAATTGGCTTTAAAACTTTATACAATATATTTTAATCAGAGTGTTTCCTCTTTTCTAACTTCTACATCTCCTACCTCCTTACCCACCCAACCTCATGTTCTTTCTCTCTCAAAACAAAACAAAACAAAAAACCCAACAACAACAACAAAACAAAGCTTAAAAAGACAAAAAGTACCAAGCCAAAAACAAAACAAAGCCAACATGGAATTCATTTTTGTGTTGGCCAACTACTCCTAGCTATGGGGCCTGCCCTGAGGGTGGTTGATACACCCAGTGCCTTTCCATTGGAGAAAACTGAGTTTCCCCTTCCTGGCACATTTATCGCTTGTGATTAGCTTCCTGGTTAGGTGTGGGACTTTGTATACACTTCCCCTTCTCTGTGTTGCAACTTTTGTCTGACTTGAACTTGTGCATGTCTTGTGCCTGCTGTCACAGTCACACATGCACATATTCTTTAAAATGCTTTTTAGCAGGGCTGGAGAGATGGCTCAGGTTGAGAGAGCATTGACTGCTCTTCCAGAGGTTCTGAGTTCAATTCCCAGCAAGCACATGGTGGCTTAAAACCACACATAATGGAATCTGATTCCCTGTAATAGTATGCATGAAAGCAGAGCGTTCATATGCATTAAATCTTTTTCAAAAAAATTTTTTTAATCAGGTAGGGAGATGGTTGCCATGCAAATGCAAGAATCAGAGTTCAGATCCCAGCAGCCACATAAAAACTAGGTGGGCATGGTGGCCTGCCTAGAATCCTGGTACCCTGCAGATGAGGGCAAGGGATCCCTAGGGGAAGACGGCTTCTTAGACCAGCCAGAATCTATGAGCTACAGGTTCAGTAGGAGACCCGGCCTCGATTAATAAAATGGAAAGTGATCTAAGAAGATATGTGATGCCAACCTCTTGCCTCCATATGCATGACACACATGGGGCCCATATCCACGAGAACACACCTATACACCTGCACATACACCAACCACACAGCACATGCACCCCAAAATATTTAGGAATTAAAATATTTTTAATTCTAAAGACATCTTAAATGCATGCTTTCTAAAACACTAGAAAATAAAAAGTATAGATCCTCCATAGCCTTATGAAAGAGGAGATAAAGCCAGTTGCTTCCCCAGTTCTACCTCTCTCATAGATTCTTTGTTTTGGTGATGGATAAGTATGTAGAAACTATATTCAACAGGAAAAGGACAAAATCCAATGTGTAGTCATGTTGGTGAGCCTACATTGGGTGTTCATGGGAGTAGCTGCTGATGTTACTAAGAGACACACTTTTCCAGCAAATTCCCTGGTCCTCTGGCTCTTACAAATATTCTGCCCCTTCTATAATGTTTCCTGAGACCAAGAACGACACCAATGGACACCAATAGCATGATAAGCATCCTAGCCCCAAAGGAGGGAAGTGACACAAACATGATTAAGGCTTATAGGACAACTAAGTGAATAAACATTAAAAAAAAAAAAAATCAGGGCTGAGGGAGTGAATCGGCGTGGCAGATGCCTGCCTAGCATGACTGAGAACCTGAGCTCTGACCCCAGCGCTGCAATTTTTTTTTTCAGTGAAGCAAAAGTTAAACCAAATGTTATTTTCTGTTTGAAGAAGTAATGAAGAGTGTGAAAGGACCTATTTTCCTTGGGCTAATCCTGTGAGAGACAGAGTAAGCATCCTTTCCTTGTGCTTCAAGTCTGCTATTTTAAGGAGTACTTAGACAGCATCTCACTGGGTAGCCGTGCCTGTCCCATAACTTCCTATGTACGCTAAGCTGGCCTCTAGTCCCTGGGCCTCTGCTTCCCAGGTGCTGGGATTAAAGTCATTAGCGACCACTCCCTGCATGTATCAAGCTTCAAATTAGGAATAGATTAGAGGTAAACAAACAAGTAAGAAACCATATGGCACGCAGGTGTGGTGGCACACACCTTTAATCCCCGCACTTGGGAGGCAGAGGCAGGTGGACTTTACAAGGGCAAGACATTAAGATCAAGCAAGGAGAGATCAAGATTAAGATCAAGCTACACAGAGAAACCCTGTCTCAAAAAAACAAAAAGAAAGAAAAAGAGAAAAGAAAGAAACAAATAAACAGTACCAATTAGTAAATAGCCTATTTCTCCAACATCTTACGAAACACATTTTAAACTTAAGCAAACACCCATTGTTAATTAATATCTCAGCTGGAATATGGCAGCACATGCTTATAATCCTGGCACCTGGATGGAGAAGGCAGAAGGATTTGGAGTTCGAGGTCATCCTCAGCTACATAGCAAGTTCAAGACCAACTGGCGTTCTATGACACTCTCAAAACAACAAAACAAAAATATTTTGATATGTAAAATATATATTCTTGCTTGATCTTAATGTCTTACCCTTGTAAAGTCCCCTTCTCCTCTTAGTCAAGAGTGACAACTTTCATGTGTTATATTGTGTTTCTTTCAGAGAGCCAATTACTGCGTGCCTGCTACCCTGGATTTTTGATGACTATCTCATGGATTTTCTTTGCTTCGCTTTTATAAATAACCCTGTAGGAATGTGCTTGGTTTGCTAATGTTTCTGATACATCGATTCTTAAAAGGAGAATTACTGAGGAACGGGTCTTGATTATTTTGAAATTTGCTCAGTCTTGGCAAGTTATGTGTGTGTGTGTGTGTGTGTGTGTGTGTGTGTGCAATTTATCTTTTTCAAAATGAATGAACCCTTTTCCCCAGATCTTACCACCACTGGGTACCTGCAGCTTTGGTTTTCCAGTCTGGTACACAAAGCCATAATGGCTTAAAAACTGATCCAAGGGCTAGCCTGTTGAATGAAAAGGGAAGATGGCTCTTACATTTAGTTAGAATAAAGTCAGCCAGTGCATTAAACTTAGACAACACTGTACACAATGCCAATAAAGCCTGAAAAGAGACCAAAGAACAGAGCACGGATTGATGTGTGACATGGAGGTTTCATTTGATGGGCACAAGCCCTGACCCTCTAGAACAGTGGTTCTCAACCTTCCTAGTGCGGCAACCCTTTTATGAAGTTCCTCATATTGTGGTGATCCCCAACCATAAAATTATTTTCATTGCTACATCATAACTGTAAATTTACTACTATTATGGGTCATACTGTAAATATCTGTGTTTTCTGATTTTTTTTTTTTGCCACCCCTGTGAAGAGGTCATTCAGCTACAAAGGGGTCGTGATCCACGGATTGAGAACTACTGCTTTAGGCAACAGGTCTTCCATTTGTGAACCTGCAGGACTAGAGAGAGACTAAGGGCAGCTTGCTACTCTTGAAGAGTTTGGCTCTCAGAATCCATTCTGGCATCTCATAACTTCCATTTTCTTCAGCCTCAGGGAATGTGATGCCCCCTTCTGACCTCCAGACACCAATGCCCATGTTCACATACACACACACACATACATCAGTTAAAATGAAAATATGTATTTTTGCAGGGAAATGTAGTTCAGTGGCAGAGCATTTGCCTCTCATGCATGAAGCCCCAGGTCCCACTTCAGCACAGCAAAAATAGATAAATAAACATAATAATAATAACCAGGCAGAGGAGAGTGGCACTCCACCTCAGAGGGTGACAAGAAAGAAATTGAAGAGAAGTGGAGCCACTGTAGAGGGTGAAATTCCAAGGAAAGCTTTGAGATACATGCAGGAGGAATGGCCTGATCTCTGAGATCAATAACCTTGTGCTTTTTCCTATGGATAGCTTCCAGCATGGATAAAGGAAGCAATGGTAGAGACAGGTGGTTTTCATGTTCATTTGAGCCAGCCCCTTTGTTTTACAAACATAGGCCCTTCATAATGGCTCCCTCCATCATGTTGGGGATGGAACTCAGTGTCTTCTGCATGCTAGGCAAGAACTCTTTAGCTGAACCACATCCCATTCCCATCAAAGCCTTCAATGTTTCTGCTGCTGATTAGGTCCAAGTCATTGCCCAGCTCTCTTGATTTTTTTGCATAATCTAATACTTTATATCATATCACCAGGGCTTCCAAGTGCGCCCTCTCTCTCTCTCTCTCTCTCTCTCTCTCTCTCTCTCTCTCTCTCTCTCTCCTTTTTCTTCCTCTTCTTCTTCTCTCTTCCTCCTCCTCCTCCTTCTTCTTGCCCCCTTATGTGATAATCATTTTCTTCATGTATCCTGCTCCTATTCAATTGATTATGATGCCATGCTTACTATGCAAAACTTTGCTTTTCCCCAATCTCACATTTGAAAGTAAAATCTAGTCTTAGTCTATAATAGTCTTCCCTTGTGCCAGATCTCATGGGCAATGTGTATGGATAGCACCTGGACCCAACCAACAAGCAAGCCTTGGATTCTGTCAGAATAAAATAGAGACAAGGGCTGGGTTTGAACTATAACTTGGGCATAGTGACAAACACTACAAATAAATGCCAGTGCTTAGGAGACAGAGGCAGGAGGACCAGAAGTTAAAGGCCATCCTTGAATATGAGTTCAAGGCCTGCCTGGGCTGCATGAGAGCCTGTCTCAATCAAAAGAGGGTAGGGAAAGAGAGGAGAAAATAAAGGAGAGAAAAGAAAGAAAGAAAGAAAGAAGAGACAGACAGACAGACAGAAAGACAGAGACAGACAGAGAGAGAGAAAATGCAGAAAGAAAGACAAAAACCCACAGAGAATTGAGTCAATTCTGCTCAAGATTCTCAGCTTTTGAAGTCAGGTTTGAAAGCAGAGATTAAGTTTGGAAATTCTTCCCCCTAGTGGTTGCTTAAAAATCCTGTCTGTGTCTTTTACAGAAGGCAGTTGGCCAGTTTGATTGTGACACATTCTTTTCAGAGTTAACAGAAAGCCTAATATGAATGAGGACACACACATATAAATCACCTAAATTCCCATAGTTAAAAATATATAATAAAGAAAATATTTATTATTATTAATTATCATTATTATATAAAATACTAAAGCAATGGAAAAGTTTCTTAATGATGCTTAACAACTCCTGGGGGGAAGAAAAGCCTTTTTCACCCCATGTTTAGTTACATAGGAAAAGGATGTCAGAATAATTACATATTTTTCCACAAGTTAATACAGAAGTCAAATTCTTTTTAAGTTAAATATTTTATTCAGTACACTGGGTATCTAATTTATTAAGTGTCATTGATAAGGATTACTCAAATAGAATAATAAATAAAAATTAAATTATTCCACTAAAACTAAGAAATCTCATAATCAAAGAACAGATGTTTGGCTATCCAGGTGTGTAAAATGTTTTGTTTTGTCGTTTCTTTTTTTGGTTTGTTTTGACATAGGATTTCTCTGTGTAGCCCTGGCTGTCTGGGAACTCACTCTGTAGACCAGTCTGGCCTCATACTCACAGAGAACAGCCTGCCTTTGCCTCCCCAGTACTGGGATTAAAAACATGCTCTGCCACCACCCACCTAGAATGTTCTTTTAAGTCCTATCAAAGCATGGATTCAAAGGTGGAATAAAATAATAATAATAATAATCAGCTATTTTCTCAGTTGTGGTCCCCTATTGAAAAAATATTAAAAGAAAAGAAAAACCAAAAGACTGTACACCAAGGAAACAAGTAATTGCTCCATTTTGCAGCTTTCATAATGCCCACGATGGAACCCACACTTGAGCATCTGAACAGCAGAAGAGAGACAGCTGTTTCATATTGAGGCTTCTTCTCCAAGCTTTCTCCTGGCTTAAAGATTTCTGCTACATAGAAAGTGCTCTTTTCCTCTCAGCCTTTCACTAGCCAAACCCCCTTTACTCAAGTCCCGTTAGAATTCCTTAGTGTTCCTTGTTCACATCACTGTGTGACTCTGGGCTCTTGACTGGCCCCGGACTCATACACTCATGTATGCAGTCTTACTTCTAGAAATAACTAAAGTATAATGTTTACCAGTCACCTTTGTAACATTGTCCACTGGTCCCTGGGGTTACTGAGTCTCATACTGAATCAATTCTTCAGAAAGAATTCGTGATATTAAAAAGTGGGAAATGAGGCTGGAGAGATGGCTCTGCAGTTTAGAACACTCATTGCTCTTGCAGAGGACTAGGGTTCAGTTCTCAGCACCTACATGGTCCCCATCCTAATTTCATTTCCAGACCATCTAGTGCCTGACCTCCAGGAGTACCAGGTACACATGTGATGCACAGACATGCACGCAGGTAAAATATTCATACAGATACTACTTTATGTGTGTGGGTCTTTTGTCTGGAGGTATGTCCGTGCATAAAGAAGACAGAAGAGGGCATCAGATCCACTGGACCTGGAGTTATGGACAGTTTTGAGTGACCATGTGGGTGTTAGGAATTGAACTTGGGCCTTCTGTGTTCTTAACAACTGTTTCTCCAGCACCAAACATTTTTATTTTTCCTTCCTTCCTTTCTTTCTGTTAGTCTTGGGGGCGGTTGTTGTTGTTCGTTTATATTTTGATGTTGTTTTGTTTTTGTTTTTGTTTGATACAGGGTTTTTCTGAGTAGCCCTGATTGTCCTGGAACTCCCTTTGTAGACCAGGCTGACCTCAAACTCACAAAGATCTGCCTGCCTCTGCATTCTAAGTACTGGGATTAAAGATGTGCTCCACCACCACGCAGCCACAATTTTCTGTTTAAGTGATATGGCAATCCACTTTTCTTTCTCTCCTAATTATTTACTCTCTCTCTCTCTTTGCCTCTGACCACCTTTCTAAGCGGAAGTCTAGGTCTTCTATTAGCATACATAATATTTATTTATTCTCAGCATCCTCAGAAATGCCATACACTATATATGTAATATATAGCCAGTAAAATATGTAAACCCTCACTATATATAGATATACATTTATGCATGTATTCAAGAAAAGTTCTTTTGAATTATACTCTGTTGTATTTATTCTACCATCTATTTTGGTTTCTGACCCATTGCCTCAGCCTTCACTATTGCTGTGATGAAACATCATGACCAAAAGCAAGTCAGGGAGGAAAAGGCTTATTTAGCTTAAAATTCCACATTGTAGTCCATCTCTGAGGGAAGTCAGGACAGGAGCTCAAATGGGCGGGAGGAACCTGGAGGCAGGAGCTGTTGCAGATCCCACGGCTTGCTTAGCCTTCCTTCTTACAGAACCCAGACACTAGCCTAGGGATGGCCCCACCCACAATAGGCTGGTCCCTCCCACATCAATCACTAATTAAGAAAATGCTTTCCAGGTTTGCCTACAGGACGATCTTGTGGAGGCACTTTCTCGATTGGGGTTTCCCCCTCTCAGGTGATTCTAGCCTATAGCAAGTTGACATAAAATTAACCATCACAAATCATCATTAAGTAGTGTCACAATATTTGACTCTTGTAGATTCTTTGTATGTCCCTGGGGATACACAGTCACACTACTACTCCTAACGGGCTTATAAATTTAACAAAGTGAAGTGTGTTAAGACGTAAGTATAAGAGAGGTTACATATAGATGAAAAGAAGACGAAACCATACACAGACTAAGGTGCTAAGCAAGAAACAAGCACTGTGCTTGGAGGTCTGGGCCCTCTTGGAAATTCTGGTAATCGGATTCAGCTTCACAAGTGACAACCACGTCCTAACCCAACAGGATCCTCTGTAGGGGCTTTGGTGATAGAGTTATTGGAATTTTCTAGAGGAATTAAGTAATACTGAATGCCTCACAGATGTCGCCTAATTGGGTGCGTTCACAGCATCCAGAACTATGAAGCATTGCACATGTTACTTTATGCTGCGATGCGTTATGTTAACGAATATGTCACTATTTATTATTAAAACACAGTAGAGGATGCAGAGGGGCGTTGCATAAACTGGAACCTTCTCACCCAGTCAGCACCATTCCCCGCCCGGCACCCCTCAATATATGCGCCGAGGGGCGGGGTTTCCGCTTCCGGCGGCGGATTGTTGACGCCTGCTGCTGCTGTGGTGGCGACCGAGCGTTTGCGGAGGTGCTGCCAAGGGAGGGCGACGGCGCAGTGACAGGCAGCGCGGAGGGTGCCTCCGAGGCGACGATGGCAGAGGGGCCCGAGGACGCCCGGAGCCGCCCTCCCGGGCCGGACGGCAGCAGCAGGGACCACGAGCCGGTCCCTTCCGGGCCAGACTCCCCCACGGCCGTCCCCGGGACCCCGGCCCTCGCGACCGTCCCCGAGCCGGAGCTGCCGCGCGAGCTCCGGAAACGCCGGGAGACGGGCACCGAGCCCCAGGAGCCGGGAGGCTGCGAGGCGTCGGACGGGCCGGGGCGGCTGAGCGCTCGCGAGTACTCGCGGCAGGTGCACGAATGGCTCTGGCAATCCTACTGTGGCTACCTCACCTGGCACAGCGGCCTGGCGGCCCTCCCCGCTTACTGCGGCCCGCAGTCCGCCGCCCCGCAGTCCGCCGCCCCGCCGCCGCCCCCACCGCCGCCGCCGCCGCCCCAGCTCGCGTACTACAACCCCTTCTACTTCCTGAGCGCCCCGGGGCCGGGGGCGGCCACGGGCGGCGCCACCCCGACAGTCGTCGCGGGCCTGACGCCCAGGGCCCCGCATGTGCAGGCGTCCGGCCGGGCGGCCCCTGTGACCAGGGTGAGCTCTGCAGCCCCTGCTCGGACGGCGAGCGACACAGGGCGGCAGGCAGGTGAGAACGGGTATGGGGGTGGGAGCGGGTAGAGAAAAGGATTCTATTCATTTTTGAGGTTTAGACCGGGATTCATAGAGCCCTTGTTGACGTCGAACTCCTGATCTTTCTGCCTCCACTTACCATGTTAGGGTCACTGATGGCTAACTGATTTTTTTTTTTTTTAATTATTGCTACTCCTACTATTCTTATGGAAGGATCTCACCCTGTGGCCTAGGCTAACCTTAACTCAGTATGTAGCCACGAGCTCACAATAAGACTGATGTGTCAGCCCACAGGATCTTAGCAGTCCTGCACTAGCCAGAGGGGGTCTCTAGGAGTAATCGCTGGGCAAGTATGGTCACTCTTGAGCGGTACAGCTGGGGCTGCTGCTACCATTGACAGTTCCCACACATATCATCTATGGTTTGCCCAGGCCTTAAATTCTAAAAATGTACTGCAAGGCAATGCTAATTGTTCTTCCCTTAGATCTCGCACTACCACTATGCTCCCTTATTCGTGGCACGAGCCCTTCTTGTGTCTAGAGAACTTATCAAACCATCCTCTTGATCTCCATGCTCTGAAAAGACAGATCCAAAGCTAAACTTAGGTTATGAGCCCACTGTTGGAGGATCAGGACTAGAATACTAGAAATCCCCTGGACTTAGGCTGTGTGAGGACAGTGGATCTGAAAGGCAGTTGACAGAATACGGATAGCGAGTTGACTGGGTGATATCAATAGTTGATTCTGTGCTCTGTAGCACAACTTGAGGCCACTCTCCTGCATCTGGGGCCAGAATGCTGGGATTACTGGATTGACGCCCCGTGTTCTGTTCTCCTGATGGAATCATTGCCACTGGCTGCTGCAAGCCCCCCCCCTTATTTACTTTTTTTTTTTTTTTTTTTTAATTAAGTTGGACCTTGACTTGACTTTGCCCCTTCATTATCTGGCTTGTGTGACTCGTTTTCCTTTCTCTCCCCAACTTACAGGCAGAGAGTGTGTCATTCCATCCCTGGCACACAGGTTTATGGCAGAGATGGTGGATTTCTTTATTCTCTTCTTTATAAAAGCAACCATTGTTTTGAGCATCATGCATCTCAGTGGAATAAAGTAAGTTAAGAATGGTCACAGAAGAGTCTGGAGCTGCTACTTAGAGATCTTTTGTTAATTCTGTTCATGCCTGTGAGTGACTGGGTGATGGGTGCCCAGGGCCAGTATTTCTCCATGAAATCTTTAACAGTTGAGTTTGTTTCCTTGTTTTTTGTTTTCGTATGTTTGTACCTGTGAAAGCTGAGAGGTCCACTTTGGGTGCCTTCTATTCTCTACTGTATTTTTTTGAGGTAGGATCTCTCACTTAAGCTGGAGCTTGCCATTTCAGCTAGACTGGCTAGCCAGCAAGTCTCTACAACCGACCTGTCTCCTTCCCCAGTTCTACACAGGTATGTAGGTATCCCAGTTTTTAGATGAGTTCTGGGGACCCTCTCAGATTCTAATGTTATACAGACATTTTACTTACTAAACTATCACCACAAGCCCCTTATTAATTTTAAGAAAGAAACCTCAGTATGTTAAGATCTGTTGGAAATTCTATTGAAAGCAGGTAAAAGGAGTGAAGCTTCAGTGGCACATAATTTTAATCACAACACGCAGGAGACCGAGATCTCTGAGTTCAAAGCCAGCGTGGTCTACAATTAGATTAAAAAAAAATTGTATTAAAAAAGTTTTTTTTAATAGGTAAAAGCTGCCTCTGGGCTGGGCATGGGTCCACACACCTTTAATCCCAGCACTTGGGAGGCAGAGGCAGGTAGATTTCTGCAAGTTTGAGGCCAGCCTGGTCTACAAAGTGAGTCCAGGACAGCTAAAGCTACACAGAGAAACCCTGTCTTGAAAAACAAAACAAACAAAACAACAACAACAAAAAAAGCCACCGCCTCCAGACCTGGCTTGTTTTTATTAACTATTCTCTTGGGCCAGGAATTTATTGACTTCCTTTTATTGACCTCACATGAAAGCACAAAGAGGTCCTGGATGGATGCTCAGTGGTTAAAAGCACTCACTGCTTGTCCAGAGGTTCCAAATTCAGTTCCCATGCCAGGTAGCTCATAACTACCTGTAATTCCAGCTCCAAGGATGCAGCCCCCCTCTTCAGCACATAGATGGCGCGCGCGCGCATGCGCGCGCACACACACACACACACACACACACACACACACACACACACACTTAAATCACCAAGAGCCTGTGGTAGGTGGGCTCTAGTACTCAATTAGTGACATTTCAGTGGGATTCCTTACAGTTAAGCAAATTCCAATCCAGTGCCAAGTGTGGCATTTATTTTAGAAGAAAGGCTGTTATCAACTGGAAAGCAGAGCTTGACTCTGCTTGTTAACCTTAGTCACCATTAGATACAAGTTTGGGTTTATGAGAAGATAACGTCAGAATTGAAAAGGTTGTAGAACCGGGCACGGTGGCGCAGGCCTGTAATCCCAGCACTCGGAGTGAGTTAGGCCAGCCTGGTCTACAAGGCAAGTTCAGAACAGCCAAGGCTACACAGAGAACCCCTATTTGGGGGGGGGGGGGGTACCCAGCTGTAAAAAGGTAGTAAAGTCAAGATACACACTGTAGTTAAACCTCACGGACCTCACCAGGTGTTAGGTGATTCCTTCCTGCCCTACCTCTCCAACACAGCCTTTATTTTCATTTTATTTTACATTCATTCCTTTGGAGTTCAGAAGTTGGCCTCTCTAGCCTAACACTGCTGTAATTTCTATTGACAAGATAAAGTCTGAATTTCATCATCTGGTTTAGCAGATGCCCACTTTCCCCCCCCCCCCCCCACTGTCCCTAATACTTTATTGGTTTCCTATAGACCTGTGGCCAGACGAGTGGGCTCAGGCAGGGGTCACTACTATTCACCAGGTTCTGGGGATGCCCACATTCTTAGTCAGTTTCCTCACTGTGAGATGGAGCCCTATCACTTGCTCCTTCCAGGAGCTCCTTCCCTCTTCTCTGTGTAGCTGGCTTCTCTTCAGTCTTTGTATTGTAGGAAATGTCATTTCTGAGAATGCACAAGAGTCTGTAACTGGTCTGTTTTCCATTGTGCTCCAGTTGGCATCCCCGTTTACTGTTCTACTTTCCTTGCTAGGTTAGAATCTCAGAGAAAGCACCACTTTGCTGACCTAGTCTGCCTTCTGTTGTAGTGATACACACCATGATCAAAAGCAACTCTGGAAGGAAAGGTGTATTTCATCTTACAGCTTGTACTCCATTACTGAGGGAAGTGAAGGCAGGAACTGAAGTAGAGGCCATGGAGGAATGCTGCCTACCGGCTTGCTCTTCATGGCTTGCTCAGCCTGCTTTCTTTATAGCATCCAGGACCACCATCCCAGGGGTGGCACCGCCCAGTGTCCTAGGCCCTTCCTACAAGTACCACACAGACTTGCCAACAGCCAATCTGATGAAAGCATTTTCTTAGTTGAGGTTTCCTTCTCCCAGATGACCTTTAACTTGACAAAACCATTCACCATCATGTCATCAGAGCTGACATCTTATTTGCTCTACAGTGCTCTGATTTTGTTTACTTCTCTGAGTAAAGTAGTGGGTGTTTTGTGCACTTAGTGAGAAAATAACAGTTAGCTTTAGAATTTCATGTAAAATTATTTCCTACACTAATTAGGGGGAAATGACACAACTACCTAGTAACTAACTCCTTATAACCCCAAACCCTTCTTTTTGCACAGGGACATCTCTAAGTTTGCTATGCACTATATAATAGAAGAAATTGATGAAGATACATCAATGGAAGACCTGCAGAAAATGATGATTGTGGCACTTATATATAGATTGTTAGTTTGTTTCTATGAGGTAAGCTGCTGACTAGAGCAAATAACTGCTCTTAATGGTATAATTTTAGATTGTCTACTAGGAAAAAAAAGTAATGACAATTTATAAAATTTTAAAGCATCTCTTCACATTTGTGTTTTTTCACAATTTTAAAAATTAACACTTCCAAGTAAAAAGCCCTAAATAATAAATTTTGGAAAGGATACATTTTATAACTTGCCTTGTTATGTTTCAGTTTTAGAAATAAAATTATATTCATAAGCAGATTTTAGTCCAAAAATATACCTACAGATTGGTTATAGAAATAAAGTATTTTCCCCCCTGTGAAACAACTTCCTAAAATATATATAATGGGCCATAAAGCTATACAGCAGATAACTTTTGGTATTGAACACATTGAGACTGTACAAATGCACTAAGTGGTTAATTGGAGAGGGGTGGGTTTTGGATCAAATGCAGAGCCCCACAAGTGCATTGAGCTAAATCCAAGCCTCTTTGCTGTTTGAGAGTTTCGGGGAGTTCTGAGGGCAGATTTCAAAGTAGTTCGATTTCTTGTATCTCACCTTACCCAGTAGTTGGTATGACAGGACTGTGCCACCAGGCCCGGCCTTTATTTAAAGTTTTGTTTGCTGAGACCCAGCCTCATTATGTAGCCTGGCTTGGTCCCAAATTTGCCCGTCATCTTTCCCTAGCCTCTGGAATTCTGGGATGTCAGCCATGTGCTACCAGCCAGCTTAAATGGTTAACTTCTAGTATTCTATGCAGCTGGCACATCCAGTGAAACCTGTTTTGTTTTTGTTTTTGTCCTTGGTAGCCCTGTCTGGCTTGAAACTCACTGTGCGCACCAGGCTGACTTCCAACTCACAGAGAAATACACCTGCCTTTACCTCCCAAGTGCTGGGACTAAATAAAAATGTGCCACCACACCTGGCCTTCCAACATGACATTTTTATAAAGCATGATTAGTTAGAAAAACTTTTTAACCTCTTTAAAATTGGCATAGTAAATTATTTTCAAATTATCCTTCTTTCCTTAGATAATTTGCATTTGGGGAGCTGGGGGAGCTACCCCAGGAAAGTTCCTGTTAGGGCTTCGAGTTGTGACATGCGATACATCGGTACTCATTGCTCCAAGTCGGGTTTTAGTGATTCCTTCCTCAAATGTTAGCATCACAACGTAAGTCCTTTGCTTGGCTTAATCTACTACATACTTGCAAAAAGAATATAGTTAGATTGGGCCAGAGACATGGCTCAGCAGTTAAGAGCACTGGGTGCCCTTCCAGAGGACTTGGGTTCAATTCCCTGCACCAACATGACAGCTCTCAACTGTCTGTAATTCCAGTTTGAGGGGATCTGACACCAATGTGTATTAAATAAAATTATAAAAAAGAACATAAGTCATCTACTGCATAATGTTAACTGTTTTTAATATTAATATTCTGCGGCATGGCATGCTGACTTTACCCTATCTTAAGTTTATGAAAGTGCACTGATTTTTGCATTCTCAGGATCATTCACACATTCCTCAGAATGAGGCCCTCACTAAGTGGCATAGGATTGTGTTCATTATGCCAAAAAGTTCACAGGTTCAATACAGTATTTTAAAATGTTCTTTTTCTTCATAGCATACACTGTAATCATATTGGCGTGCATGGGAGTTTATGAGCCTATGTTTCTCTTGTTACCTTCAGTATACATTTTCAAGATGACTTTATGAACCGTGTTAGGAAGATGAGAAGATTTTGAGTTTTCTCAGTGCTCTGTGCCTACCTTTATTCTCTGGCTCTGTGGACTACCTGGCATCAAGCCACTTTGTCAATTGTGAAATACCAGTCTTGATCTGGTGGTGCACTGACACCAGCTTTTAGCTGTAGACCCTATAATGCCTATGTTCTTCACTGCTGGCCTTTGGCATACAGCTGCAGTGAGGGTGCAGTGGCGGTCATGGAAATTGGGGAGGTGAGCGAGAATGATCAACGGAATCAAACAAAACTTACAAAACGTTAGAGGAACGATTCAGGTTCCAGGCAGGCTAGATTTGGCTGACATACACAGGTTGCCTTATAACATTTAACTCTGAGTCAATAATGGCTGGTATTTCTCAGATGCCGGGCACCTGTGGGTAATTTAACATGCATTTTGATCTCATTTTCACAGTTATGAGCACAACCAAGTAATTAGAAAAAGAATGTGAAACCAACCAGTCTGGATTCAGAACCTGCACGTTTAGCCACTGACAGGCAGAAACCTAACACCATTAGGATAAGCTATTGCTGAAAACGTTTTAGGACTTCTTTTAATTACTGGACCCATACAGGAGAAAGTAGATAAAAGAACAGATTATGTTTTTCATAAGATAAAAAGTAGGACTGCAGTAAACATACCCAGTTCAGAAGATTCTAGAAACTCAAGGTAGTATGTGACTATGGGAAAGGTAAGCAAAGAGATGTTCTTTCTTTCTGACAAATAGTACTTCTGAAGGTACTGCAAACTGTTTCCTCATTGATGTACTTAATGTTCAATTGGATGCACATCTAACCTCTAGGCTTCTATGTAGCTTTCTATAAGAGTAAAGAAGGTAGACAATTTGTTAAAAACTTACCAGGAAAGATTGAACTGTGCTCTAAATGTCGGACATGGACAAAATACCTAGTCAGCAATGACTGGTACAACCTGACTTGCTATTTCTGCTTGCTTCCTTTTAGGTCCACCATACGAGCTTTGATCAAGAATTTTTCTATTGCTTCTTTTTTCCCTGCTTTCATCACACTGCTGTTTTTTCAGCATAATCGAACAGCCTATGACATTGTAGCAGGAACCATTGTGGTAAAAAGAAACGGGGTCAGATGATGCCTCAGAGCTCAGAATTCCACTCTTTGGAATAATGACAAGACTAAATTATGTATCAAGGCCATCAGTATCTCTGCTACATTAATTGATTTAAAAATTAAAGCAGTCACTCTGGTATGATGCAGGGGACTGTTCTGAAAGTGTTGACTGTACTTAAATGTCAAGGAACTTTTCCAGAAGGAAAAACTATTAAACTATTAAATTCAAGTGTTAAATATTTGTAGGACAACAAAGTAAATAGTTTCATAATCAATATAGACCAATACATACTTTAACATTTAAGATAACCAAAATTTGCTGGAAGCATTTTCAGCTTTAAACTATCCAAATTAAAGCTTATCCTAGAGAGATTGAAAGATACCCAATTGTGTTTTATAAACACCTACAGAACTAAAGTTGTTCTTTGTGGCCACTGAGAAAGAGCATCAACAATCTATGTCAGGTAATTGGGAGAAAAGGGCTAGTGAGGAAGGCCTAGCAATCCCCCTCACCCTGTTGCTTCCGGGATATCCTAGAGTTCACTGCAGTTATGGTGGAGTTTTGGAGGCAAGATCTTCATGATGATGAAAATGTATTGAGTCATATCATTGATATTTTAAAAAGGTAAGTTAGTGATTGCCTTTTGGCGGGGTGGGGTGGGGTGGCGCTGGGGATGTGAATTTTCAGTGTAATTTCAGCTTAGAACTCATGTGCCCTAAAATCAAATTATAAATACGTGAGGGAAATGCTCATCAAACATTCCCAGTGTTCTGAATGTACCTGTAGATTATATTTATGTACAGCAGACTCCTAAGGCGCTTCATATTCTATACAGTTTCATAACTGTCAAAGCATCAAGGTGTTAAAAAGAGTCTTAGTATTTTGTGAATCATTATGAATTATTCTCTAAAGCAAAGCAGAGTATCATCTCTGGACATTATTCTAGGTTCTTTAAGCTCATTTTGGCCCTATTAAGAAATGAAATTTGGGGAGAGATGTTAAAGCAAACTTTGTGTGTGGTCATTGTACTTTGCTCAGTTGGTGCAACATTATTACATATGTGTCTGTGTGCTTTTGTTGTGTGTCCCAGTTAGCTAGCTGTACCAAATTGTTCTTGTATGATTTTCCTAAGAAACACTAAATTGTATTGCACAAGAGAACAGTCTTTGTTCCTGGGTTCTAAACAGTAAGAACAAGCCGTGTGTTACTATATCAACTTTAAGCGGGCTTTTCTTAACATTTAAAACTGAAACGTGCATTTAATGTCTGTAGACACTTTAAGAATCTTCTAATAGCTATTGTAAGAGTTCATAAACCATGTTTTTTCAAAATTATTTTATTTAAATTAAATCCAACTTCACAGAAACCCTGTTACTTTCAGGAGCAGTACATAGAGCACTTGCTTGTGGCTCTGGCAAGATTTTATGGCTCTTCAAGCTCTTACACTACAAATTGGAAAACTGGTGTGGACACTACTTTTTTTTTTTGCCACTAATAAGGGAATTCAAGTTGAAATGTGCTTCACCTATGCAGCTCTGGAGTATTTGATTATTCAGATTGTTGTAGTTCCCACTAAAGATATTTTTTATTTATACAGTATAATAAACTAGACCAATTTCTTATAGTTTAAATACTGCAGCTTGCTAGACAAATTCTTTAGATTCATCAGTGAATTCAAGATGTGCCAAACGGTATAAAATAAAAAGTATTGCTTTATCTATACAAGAAAAGATCTCAGTTGAAATAAATGGAAAAGAGGGAATTTGGCTCCCTTTTTTCCTCATAGGTTGTAGAATGGAGCCTCTTTCACAGAAAAGTATATTCACTTATAGAAATTCAAAGGGCAAAACTAAACTCAGAAATGACTTTTTTTTTTTAAATGAGCATATTCTAAGCTGAAACCTTAGGACTGGAGTCTTGGCTGCTGCATTACCATTCAGTGCAAACAACTGGCACATGATCTAGGCAATAAGACAGTGGTACTCATCACTGAGTCTTCTGGAGTGGCTAGGTCTTGGAAATAGGATATTCTACTCTCTAGGTGGTAAAAGCACCATGATAAAACTTGCTTACCAAGTATTTTCTGTGATCATAAACACATGACACTTCCTTGACAGTATTACCCAACTTCTTTTGCACTGGGTTTACCTTCTAATCTTAGAGGTGGTTTCCTAATTGAGGACCACTTTGCTCATGCCTCAAAAATTAGTCTTCAAATGATCTTTTAAACTGGTTCACATCAGTGATTTGAGTGTTTAATTTACACATCTTACTGTTTCTGGCAAAGGATTGAATTTTGCATTTGTTACTTGGGCTTCTGAAGGAAGACAGGGCATTAAACTTTGTCGTTGTAACAGTATTCCTAAACTCTGACAAGTACCGTTTCAGTTCCTTGCCATCCTGCAAAGACCAAAGTCCTTACTCAAAGCCTGGGTGATGTTTCTCATTTTGGCTGGTATGTGTAGATTCTCCTGTAGTTCACTATAGTAGGGCTTGCCCTGCAAATGACCCACCTATAAATAAAACTCAACATTCTATTTTTAATATTTGTAATGTCACCAGTTTGTAATTTTTGTCTCAATAAATACATGAACAGTGTTATCTGTGTCTGCCTATTTCTTTGACAAGTTTTATGAAGAAAACAGCTACAGCAGTGGATTAAACTATGTTCTTTAATAGGGCTGGAGCTGTAGTACAGTAATGTAACACTTGCCTGGCATATGAAAAGCCCTGCACTATCCAAACACCTATGAAAAGCTCATTTGTATTTAAGAAATACAGGTTACTGTGCATGAGCTCAGCTTCATGTTGAACTCACTGAATACTCAGAGCTGTTAGCTGTACAACACAGTCAGATGACTAGATTTAAACTCAGTCTTAATGAGGAAAGCCTTTATAAACTATTCCATAGTGGACTGCCTTTCCTCGAGGACAGTTCTGGGTGAGTAGTGTTAACTGTAGACTCAGGAGGCTGACACAAGAATACTGTGAATTTAATGTCAGCCTGGACTACAGTGTGAGACCCTATCTTTAGGAATTACACAGTGTGCACGAGCTTCAGATAGTGCAGCTTTGAGTGCTGCTCTAGACAATTTAGTATTCTAAGCCAGGCTACAAACTCTGTATTTATGGCTACAGTGGACTTTGTAGGAATAAAAAAACAAAAAGGGGGACACTACCCCATATTACAAAGAAATGAGGGTTATGCACTAAGATCTTCAACATCTTCATTTCTCAATGTTACTACAGAGTGTCCATTAGACAAATATACTCCCTTATAAAATTTCTGCTGAATCACTTTCCTGGCCTTTGGGCTATATCAAATGTAGTATCTGATCTTCCTCAACAATTTAAATCCAACTTCAAGTTTTATACAAGCCCTGGGAAGGACATGCTAACAATGAAAAGTTCTTAGACTAAACTCGCTTTTACAAGCCAGACATGATAACATACGCCTTTAATTCCAGCACTCGGAGGCAGAGGCAGGCGCGGGTCACTCTGATTTCAAGGCCAGCAGAGTGGGTCTACGACAGCCAGGGCTACCCAGAGAAATCCAGTCTTGAAAAAACAAAAAACAAAACTCATTTTACAGGGCTGGAGAGTTAAGAACACTGGGTCCTCTTCCAGAGGTCCTGAGTTCAACTCCCAACACCCACATGACAGCTCAGTCATCTGTAATGGAATCTGATTACCTCTTCTGGTGTGCATGGAAACAGCATTCATAAAAACTAAATCATTTTTTAAAGATCATTTGAAGTATAAATTGGCCCATTTTTAACAAAGAACTTTTTGTCTTCCTTAAGGCCTACAACCTAGCACGTAATACTTAAAAATGACATCCCCAGACATGGCAACATTAAATGAATGACCTTAGGCATCTTTAATGACATAGTCTGAGTGCTAGCCAAAGCCAGTTTGTCAATCTCTGGGAATATGTCCAAGAACATACATTTATACATCCCAATAATAAGCACTCTCAAGCCCAGCCAATCCAATCCAAGTTACCTCTGATGGGTCTAAGGTAGGACAGGCCCAGAGATGGAGCTGCCATCATGACTGGAAAGCCATATGCAGCCCAAGAATTAAGTCTCAATATCAAAACAGTCTTACAGACTCTAAAGAACTAACCCCCCCCCATTTTAATATAAATGAGTGCTAGTATGACTTTAGTAACCGGCTTTAAACATGTGTGCACGCACACACAAAAATATTAAAGCAAAATTATTTCCTATACATTTTAGATTAAAGGAGTATGCCCTATTAAGTGTCAATTACTTGGAGCCACATAAAGGCTAAGGACTAGTTGGCAAGGTAATGACAGGTTTCCAGCATTTACCAAACTCCAAACAGGCTAGGTGTCAGGTACATATTATTAAGTAGAATATTAGAAACAACCTGCAAATAAGTATGTGATAAGCCTAGTAGAAAAACACCTTTTCATGAGGACAAAGCATTAAATATTCTCAATGTGAATTCACTCAGCCTGAAGTGTGGCAAACTAAGCATAAACTAACAATAAATGCCAATTCTAGTTAGATTGAAGACAAAAGTATGAAAAGGCTGGTTCAAGAGTTCTTTCCTGAACCTTAAATGAGCAAAGGTCTAATTATACAAGTAATACAGTAAAAGGCCCATTACAGTTTTATAAGCTGCTGGAATGCCTGAGCCATATATCTATCTCTAAGAATGTGAGCAATAAACACTGTCTGGTTATCTAGCAGGGAAGCTAAAAGTACAAACAGAAGAGATTGTATTTCTTTTCAGCTTCTAAAGGGGCATTATACATGCAAATTCAGGACAGCAGAAGGCAGAAAGTGGGGCTATTCTGTATACTGCCAAGCTATCGTAACTCTTGGGCCTTACCTGATATACACTCTTTGAGATTTCTAATCAACCACCCTTCCCATAATACTGTGTGCCTTCACTATGAAAACTGTTAACAAAACGTGCTTCATAAAGTTTTATTGATGGCATTTATCCCATGGTTTAACATGTTAATTATACTGTAATAAACATGGCTTTAATATTAAACTTTTCCTTATTATCCAAAGTCACCACAGTCCATTTCAGTAAATATAAAAATATATGCTTAATACTTTGTACAATACTGGTTTTTGGTCCAAACAAAACTGGATCAGAAAAGCCAATAAATTCAACTTTAAGAATCCCCAATTTTTTTTTTAAGATTTCCAAATGGATTTAGGCAACTTTGAATAATGGGATTTACATAATAAAATCTGAGACAAGACTAAACAACAAAAATATGTCTAACACAAAATTAAAATTTCAAGTTCACAGATTTATGTTATGCCAAAAAAGTACAGAAACAAAATTGTATTTACAGAAGTTTCATAATAAAATAATGAAAAAGGCAAGACAGTCAATAGAATGAAAATATAGAAATAGCATATACTTATTAAATGGAGAATGAACTAGATCTAACAAGTCCTTAATATGGACCATTCTTTAATCAGGCTTTCTCTATCAGAATTTTTCTGTGCACAATACATCCAACTTACTCACTTCACACATACACCACCACAAACTCCGCATAGAAACCATTCATTTCCATGTCCTCTAATCTATACAGGATTCTAAATCTATACAGAATTCCCCAGATAAAATTACAACTTCAATGCACTCCATTAACGCTTTATCAATGCACATAGCGGTGCAGTCAGGTTCTATACAAAGCCATTCACCGTGCAGGCTCTATTCCTGGGTACAGCCAGACTATGCCAATCAGTGAATAATGTGCTGGATCATAAAATGTTTCTGCTGAAGAATCAGTCACCAATCTAGCTATTATTTTCAAGAGAATGGGATATGGGTGTGGGGCTTCCGTAAAGAAAAAAAGAGGACAATTCCAAAAGTAAAGAAGTCTTTAGGCAGATCTGATTTCAGATAAGCCAGCATGTAGTACAATCTGAAAGCAGGGCACCAGCTGTTGATAAAACTGTTGGGTATAACACCTTTGTGACCTTTATTTCCTGCGTCTAACAGCAGTCTTTATCTTGCGGCCAGAAACTGAGGTTCCAGAAGGAGAGAACATATTTTTCCCATTTGACCTGTGAAAAATATTAACATTATAATGTGACAGGATACACAGGAAAAACAGAAGACTCATACCATTTAAAATGACCATTAACAACATGAGGAGAGTGAGGAAAATGTTGTTATAACTTGCTTCTCTTGTCTCAGATTATAATATAACCCCCCTCCAAGTTTACAATACCATAAACTGATACTGGGTAACACTATTACCCAAATTTTATTACTGCGTCCTGATTTACTTTTAGAAACAGACACACACACGCCTTTACATGTAAATTCCATGAAATAAAATCATCTCTTACCCCACTGTAAATGACACCGAAGACTGGCTGAATGGAAAGCCACCTGAACCCGAAGGCTGGGCTGAGGCTGCAGGCGTGCTGGGACTTGCACCAAACGTGAACACTCCTGATGGATTATTGTTTGCGAAGTTGAAATTTGTAGTGCTGCTGCCAAATTGGAAAACCGGACCTATACAAATTAAGCAGGTTTATTCTGTTAATGACACAAAATGTTTAGGACTGACTGTCACAGACATGCAGACAAGTCGTAGAGGCTTTGCTTTACAAAGTTCCAGAGACCTCCAACTGTCCAGCATTATCTCTCAACACCCAGAACAGCTGTTGAGGCTTTGCTTAAAGTTCCAAAGATCTCTAGCTGATCACCACTGCCCTTAAATATTATGTATAGTCCAGGTGTAATTTTGTCTGCCTTTTCCCCCCCTAAAACTGTCCTTTTTCTCCTTATTTCTGAACCCTCATGAAATTTACGCAGGGAACTTTCCCACAGAGAATGTTGAAAGAAGGCATCTGGCCAAAGGCTTGAGATAATTATAGAGGTTTTCTGCTCTGATTATGAGCACCCAAGCAGGAACTGCATGGAAGAAAGTTAGGACCTTTGACATAACAGTACCAGGCTAGATACTGTTACCTGTAGAAACGTTTCTTTAGAATCTGCTTTGAGAGCAATAGAAGGTGGGCTTGGAACGTCATGTTTTATGATATTTTATAATAGAGGGCTCATTGGCAGTTAGCCTAGGCTTAGATAACACACCTATTGGTCTGGGACTGGGAATAAGTCAAGTTTTTTCTTTAAGAGAACATTAAGCTCAAGCTATGTGGCTATGACAATCTTGTAATCACAACTTTCCTGTGTATTGTTTAAAAAATAATAATCAGGTTATGCTGACCACTGCTTGGATACCGATTGATTTTTGCTGTATGCTCTTTTTGTAGGTTATACAGAACTGTTTTTATTTCCTTGTTATACTATTCTCTTGCTTCATTGATTTTCAAATGCCCTACTGATTGTAAAAGAGAGAAAGAGAACAAAAAAATCATAATGTAATCTATAATAAAAAAAATTGAACTTTACTTTAAATAAGTACAGAAAAATAAAGCTTTAAATTTAAAACCTTCAGTTTGGGAGCTTGAGAGATGGCTCAGTGGTTAAGAGTGCCACCTGCTCTTCCAGAGGTCCTGAGTTCAATTCCCAGCAACCACATGGTGGGTCACAACCATCTATAATGTGATCTATAAAAGGATCAGCAGAGAAAGTACTCACAATAACTCAATCTTTAAAAAAAAAAAAAAAGTTTGTGCCGCATATGCCTTGGTCTCCAGTATTTCTTTTTCCTCCATTCCTCAGCCTCTCTTCAACAGATATGTATTGTAACTAGTTGTTCACCAACAGCTGGCTTCCCTTAACCAGCTGTTCACTGCCTGCTCAATCCTCCCTACTGCAGATCCACCAAGACTTTCTCTTCTCTCCTTTTCACTGTTCCCAGAGCTGGTCTGCAGGAGCAGCAACTGACTTTGCCTTGTGCACATTAAACATGTGAAGAATTAATATCTCAGCCAGGCATGGCAGCAGACACCTCTAGTTTGAGCATTTGGGATGCAGAGAGGAGAACCTCTACATCTGTGTTCGTCACTCCTTGAGCCAACCTCAGTCTTTTATTTAAAGTTCACTTTTTTTTTTCATAACAGATTACATCAAGGCCAGCCAGGACTACCACAAAACAGGAGGAGTTTTGAAGCACACATAGCTAAGTACAAACACTAGAATAGAAGATGAACTTTACTAACCAATGATCAAACAAAATTAAGGGACAAGGTACTTACCAAAGAATTCACAAAAATGGAAAATACACAAAATCCAAATAAGAGAATTCACATCCAACAGTGGTAGCCTGTGAACTGGTATACTCCAACAGGAAGTTTATAATAAATATCTTCTAAATTATGACCTATACCTTTCCATTCAAAGACTCCAAACCAGAGTGCATGATCAGGAGAAAAGAGTGTGCTCCCCCAAAGATCAAGAGCCCCAGTCACATGCAAACAACATTTCCTGTCATCCAAAACTAACTCAAACACCAAGAGCAAATAGGTGGGCTGCCATTCAGTGACTCACTTTGCCACAATAACAAAACCATATATAACAGCATTATATGTAAAACTTAAGAACCAAAGAAACAAGACTACATATAATAAGAGCCCACCAGTACAGGTAAGTATCAGGCAAAACTTTATTTTCTAGAGGTACCAGTAAACATCAGAGTCCAACGGACAGAAAAGTAGTCACTGTTAAAGAGGACTGTAATCAAAATGGCTTCTGATCATGTGTGGCCTCCAGCTGTCTGTATACCAATGCAAGCTTCCACTCTTTTTGACCTTTCCATGAGATCATTTCTATTATAAAGATGATACAATTTTGAGGGAACAAAGTATTAAAATACAGTGCAACCAGTTGTATTTTAAAGTCACAGCCAGGCATGGTGGCACACTCCTTTAATCCCAGCACTTGGGAGAAACAGAGGCAGGCAGATCCCTTGAGTTCAAGGCCAGCCTGGTTACAAAGGGAGGGAGGGAGGGAGGGAGGGAGGGAGGGAAGGAAGGAGGGAGGGAAGGAAGGAAGGAAGGAAGGAAGGAAGGAGAAAGAGAGAGAAAGAAAGAGAGAAAGAAAGGAAAGAAAGAAGGAAGGAGGGAAGGAAGGAAAGAAAGAAGGAAAGGTCACAAGAATTTTTGATACGATATGGGAAGAAGGAAGGCTAATAGCATTATCCAAATGCTGTGAGACAATTCAGCATAGGGAAAGGGAAATCAGCTCCACTAGCCAGCTGCATTGATGCACCTTTAAAACCAATACTTCGGAGGCAGACACAGGTCAATCTCTGAGAATTCTAGGCCAGCCTGGTCTACAAAGTGAGTCCAGGCCAGCCAATACTACAGAGAATCCCTGTCTCAAGGGGTGGGGGATAAAAATAAATACATAATCAGTTCTACTGCAACCTAGAGGGAAATGAGGTTAAACACTGCCTATACCTAAATCAATGTTTTATTGCTATTAAATACAATGACTGAAACTCTGCAATGTTTATGGGTCAATGTAGAACACTGTACTTCTATAAAACATTGAGAAATAGGACATACACTCACAGTTTCAAAGTTCAAAGGAAAATACTATTTTAAGATGCCAGACTCAAGTATAGATATCAAGTCATTATGCAAACTTACTGGAATTAGGTGTCCCAGAGCCAAATGCAGACTGACTAGGCTGCTGTCCAAACACAGGAGGTTGGCTGCTGCTTGACACTGTCCCAAATGTAGGTGGTGGTGCAGGCTGAGAACCAGCAGAAAATAACGCTGTTGATGATGATATAGAGCCAAAGCTGGGAGGGTTAGGCTGGCTGGCACCTTGACTTTGTCCAAATGTTGGGGTCTGGCTAGCACCAAATGCTGGACTGGCAGATGGTGCTGAATGTCCAGTGCCAAATACAAAGGAGGATCCTGAAGGCCAAGAAATACTTAAATCAACAACATCAAGGTTTAGTGAGATAACCCTTGAGAAGCTTCTGTAAACTCACAAATTTCAAGCCACTTTTTATACCCTTACCTCGATCATAATTAGAACTATGTCACTACTTACTAAAACATATGCTGCCTTAACAAAAACGCCAATTAACTCTCCACCTTTGCAACCAACACTCTTTTACTACGAGGAGGGATGCACTTAGCCAGGGTCTTCCACCGTTCCACAGGCTACCCTGGAACTTTCTTAGTAGCTGAGGCTCAACAATTTTTTTTTCTAAATTGATGTATCTCCTAAAATTTTCTATGGGTCACCATGTGAAAGCTCACATCCAATATAACTACCATCACAATCTGGCTGTTTAAAACACTGACCTTTCAAAAAGGCAACTTGGAAAAATTATATATTCTTCTGAAATTAAAAAACACTGTTCTTAAGAGTTAAATATATTCAACCCGAACATAAGGTATATATTTCTCCACAGATGAAAACTCACATGACTTAGAGGAACTCAAACCACTTGAGCAAGGTTACAACTTGCTACGTTGTGCTGCAACTGGCACACTTAGAGCAAAATCCAATTCATCTACTAAATCTACTTTTTCCCTCCTAACACTAAAGTACCTGAAGAGCTGGACGTGGTTGTAGATCCGAAAGTGAACCCAGAGGACGCAGTACTATTACTACTAGCTCCTGGTCCGAATACAAACGGAGGGGCAGCTGAGGCAGTGCTGGGCGCAGTGGCTGGCTTGCTATCTTGAGGAAATAGCAAAGACTGAGATGTACTGGATTCGGCAGAGTTACTGAAGGCAGAGCTGCTGACAGGGTTGCTGGCCTGTCCAAACACAAAAGCTGCCCCAGGTGGGTTGGAGGAAGAGGTGGAACTACCAAATATACCACCACTGGATGAAGTGGTTGGTACACTTGAACCAGAGGAACTGCTGTTCAAGAAGCTAAAAACTGGCTTTGCTGCACCTTGATCTGCAAAACAATAATTGAGAAACAAACATAAACCCTTAAGAACAAATCTCCTAAAAATATCTTTCCTATAATAGAAACTAAAAAGATTTTTATATAGTCTGACCCATCAAATAAACATCTATCAGTTCTTTAAAATGTCAAAATCACTTGTTTTTTATGGCTTATGGATTTTCTCTTTTCACAAAGACCTTCGGCATTCAAATAAAAAGCCCCGTGACTATGTGCATAACCATAATGTAAAATACTGCCTCACATCCAAATCTAACTTGATACTGCATTCAGAAGCTAAACAGTAGAAGTCAGGTTCATTTCTCTGTGTCTGACTGCCATTTATGTCACATTTGTATGTAGCAGCATCCTGGCTTCAATTTATCCACATGAATAAATCAACTTCCTCACCAAACTGACTTGATTTTAGCATTTGCTAACCCCTCCTAGCCAGTAAGATGTCATTATTGCGACAACCTAATCTCCTAATATACACATATAATCCCTTCACTGGCACTGTCATTATTAGACTGTGTTGGTTGGTTGGTTGCTTTTCGAGACAGGGTTCCTCCGTGTCCTGGGCTCACTTTATAGAGCAAGCTGGCCTGGAACTCACAGGGATCCATCTACCTTTGCCTCTTCCTCCTGCCAGGAGTAAGGCATGCGCCACAACGCCCAGCTCTAGAATGCTAATTAGTGCTTGCATGTCTGCCTTTCTTCCCAAATTCCTGTGCATTCACTTTCCCCTACAAACATCAAAAGCAGCCCAGCTTGACAGGATCCACAAAAACTAAGAAGTGAAATGAAAGGAACAAAAAAAACTTTCCCCCAGGAATGAGTTCATCTTACACTTATTCAGCATCGTGCTCCTGTAAATTAGAAAGCTTAGAAAACACAGGTCATATTTATGCTAGACAGAGGAGGAAAAGCTTTTGATTTCTATGGTAATCATGAATCTGAAACCTGGCTGCAACTTTCTTTCCTACTTTCCCAGTATCTCAGCTCCACTGCTGCACACTAGATGAGATGGGCAATTGCTTGCTATATATAGGTGATGATAAGATTTCATGATCAAATCTGGCATAGCACCTCATTCTTTTCCATTTCAAATGATAGGTAATTTTAATTTTGATTTTCTTTGTAAGTTTTCAAATTTACAAGTAAATATCAAATATGAAAAAAAACTGCTCATAGTTATATGAATTACCCATTTTGGGGTTGATTTTTAATTGAGTGTTCCCAAATTATTATTTAACAGTAGTAATAAAAAATGTCTAATTTACAATCTTTGCATTTCTGAAAATAGTTACATTTTGCTTTTGTGTCTGACTAAATTTGCCTAGTTACATAATGGTTCAAGGTTATTTCATGTATAGGGCACTGTCTGGTGCTGGGGCTCAAACCCAGGGCTTTCCACAAGCCTTTGGAGAGTGTTCTATCACTGAAATAGTATCCAACTCAAAGCCATTTCCATTTTAAACCAGTGTCTTTTATCCTAACTTTTAACTGAATGTGTGTAGGCATCAAATACCCCGGAAACTAGAGTTATAGGCAGTTGCAAGCCACCTGAAATACAAGTTGGGACCCAAACTTGTGTCCTCTTCTAAGAGCAGTATGTACACCTGCTGAGCCCATCTCTCTAGTCTCAGTGTCTTGTTTAATATAGAGGGAACTCTTCCTGTCATTTCTAATGTTTCCCTATACCATTCTCATTTTCTAAGACAGCTCAATTTCAAAGCCACTTACAGATGGATTCTGGGAAACCCATTACAATGGTCAGACTATCTAGACAATGCTCTTCCCACTACTCCAATGACCAAACAGCTTTATTTCCGACAACCTTCCTTTAACTTTTTAATGGAGTTGTCGTTCCCTCATCTTCATTACAGTTTTCAAAATTGCCTGTTTTCTTAGAGCTTCATTATATTTACTGCCTATGTTCCTTAAATGTTTGATGACTCATTACCCATAACTACTGTAAAAAAAATTTATCTAAAAATATTTCCCCTGACATGTATCAATTCTAACTATAAAATGTCCAAATGATAAGGACATTTATAAATATAAAATATGTCCCATTGTGTACTTTATTTTTTGAGACAAGGTTTCTCTTTTACAGCCATGGCTGTCATGGACTCACTTTGTAGACCTCCTCGAACTTGGAAGATCCACCTGCCTCTGCCTTCCTGAGTGCTGGGATTACAGGCATGCACCACCACACCCAGCTGCATTGTGCCCTTTTTATTATAGCTGTATTTCTTAAAATTAGATCTGTATGAATCCCATCAGAATCACAGATATTTTAGTTCAATTAAAAGAGAAAAGCCTAAGCTCTTTCCTCAAGATTTTTGAAACCAGTATTTTCCATTATTTTCTGGCATTAATCAATATACCAAATACAACTTGCCAAAAGAAAGGTCACTTAATATTTACCAGTTGTAGTATTTGTTTGATTTCCAAATGCAAAAGTGGCCTTGGCTAGCTGATCCGACTCCTTCACAGATGGTTTTGCCACACTGAAATTGAATGTCGGCTTAGAGGAACTCTCATCTTTGGTTTGCTCCGAATTTCCAAAGGAAAACACTGGTTGACACTTTGGATCCTCACTGTCTGCTTTCTTTCCAAATACTAGAGAAGTAGAAGTAACAGGTTCTTGCTGTTTCTCCTCTGTCCTTCCCAAAGCAAATATAGAGGCAGATGGCAAAGAAGCAGACTCCACTTTACCAAATGTGAACCCACCCTTGGTAGCAGAAGCATCTTCTGTCTTTGCTTCTGTTGTCTTGTATGTGAAAGGAGTCACTGAGACACTCTTAGTGTCTATGGTTCCAAAGTTGAAGCCGCTCTTGTTCTCTGAGGTCACTGTGGTGTCACTAGCAGCAGGAGGGGGATTAATAACACCTGAACCAAAGCTAAAGCCTGCAGATGAAGTTTTAGGTAGTTCCTCTTTCTTTTCTTGCTGCCCAAGAGTAGATACCCCAAACTGAAATGGAGCTGAAGAGGCTGGGTTACTTAAGCCAGAAGAAAGTCCAAACTGAAAATTATCATTCTTACTGTCAGTTTTAATTTCTTCAGGTTTAGAATCACATGACACTCCAAATTTAAAGTCTCCAGTTGGTTTAGAAAATATGGAGTTTGTAGACCCAGAGTCAGATGAAGTGCCTAATTTATATCCTCCCTGATCTCCAAATTTAAAATTTCCAGTGCTTGTAAAAGTTTGAGAAAGTCCAGAAGATGATGGAATACCAAATTTGAAGGCTGTGGGTGCTGGATTTAAAGATGAAGATGTACCACCAAAGCCTTCAAGAATAGAAAACACACAGAAAGACATCAAATTGATGTGATTGTCATCTTAACAAATATAACCCCTGTAAACCATAGATAGCATCATCGGACAACTCTAAAGAGGCCTCTATGCCACTTCTACCCATCAGACTAGACAGACAAGAAGGGCAATAGAAAGTGTGTCAATGAGGATAGTGGAAGCAGTAGGCACTTACTTCTCTATCCCGTAGAAGGAGATCTAAATCAGCATCAAAACTGTTGGGATTCAGTCTATCACTACCCTCCCCAATTCTAAAGTGCATGTCCTCTGACTGCAATTTTAAAGCAGGGATCCGTCTTAAGATAAATTCAGGCATACAAAATACTATTGAGATCCAGGCAGCTATAAACAAAGAATAAAAGACAAATACATGCAAAAATAACCCAGGATAAAAACAGAGAACAAAAAAGGTAGGTATATGCACCGTTCCCGACAAGAAAAGAGGGAATCAGAATATTTATAGAGTGGCAACATGTTTGCTTAAGACAGATATAAAGCAGCTTTGGAAGGTGTGTACAATGCGCTTAACCATAACCATGGCTCTTACCTTTGTGGAGACAAAAAGTTGAAAAATGAGCAAGTAGAAACAAGAGATACTTTTCTTTGTTACCCTTGATCACAATTATTTGTAAATATTGTCACTATGTTGACGAAGCATTTAAAAATACTTAGCATTGAGAAGATATGAAATGTCCGCGCACTTAGGAGGCAGAGGCAGGTGATCTCTGTGAGTTTAAGGCCAGCCTGATTTATAAAAGCAAGTCCAGGACAGCCAAGGCCACACAGAGAAACCTTGGCTCTGCGCAGAACAAAAACAAAACAAACAAACAAAAAAAAAATAACCTACTTTGTTCACACTGAAACCTGGAAACAGTAACACAAAGAGATTCCTTATCTAGAAGATACATAGGTAGCATCTTGTTGCAGAGGTAATTTGATTTTTCCATGCCCATTCAGAAATGACGGTTAAAAAACCAAGGACTATGTTCTCATTTTATATAATTATTCAGAGAAAACTCTGCCTACAAACATCTACTTTAACTAGGCATTAGAGGGATTCCCCCCATCGCCTTACCTTTAAACTCAGACTTGGTGCCTGGCTTTGCGCTTTCGCACGCTATGCACTTGGTAGAGTCTGCTTTGTTTTGTACTAGGCATACTTCACAGTCCCAGCTCCCCTCGGGTTTTTTGAACTTGTCCAATCCTAGACAGCCTCCAGAAGACAGAGAGACAGGGACAGGGCTGCTGCTTGAGGCAGATACTGAACCTAAAAGCAATGAGGAAACTGATGAAAAATTTAATGCACATTTTATTACCATCTTTTTGGGGGAGGAGAGGGGGTCCAAAGACAGGGTTTCTCTGTATATCCTTGACTGTCCTGGAATCACTTTGTAGACCAGGCTGGACTCAAACTCACAGTGATCCACCTGCCTCTCTGCCTCTGGGACTAAAGGCGTGCACTACCATGCCCAGCTTATTATCATCTTAATGACACCACTGACTGAACATTTTGAAATTTTATTAACTCTTCCTATTAACACACAGACACCACAGGGACAGCCAGAAACCCGAGCCTTATAAATAGGACAGACTTTATTTAACACTGCAAATAAACATCCTCCTCTAACCTTGGTCAGTAGTGAGTTTATTCTCAAGATCAATTTTCTCTGTGTGTGTTTTAATTTGGGGTTGGGATAATGTCTTAGTGGTCCAAGGGCTTGCATAATAAACAAGAGGACCCACATTTCAGCTCCCTGAGAGCTCACATAACTGCTGGGTGGACCTGCAATTCTAGCCTTGGAAGAAGGTGAAGGGAGACAATGCTCCTCAGAGCAAGCAAGCAAGCAAGCCAAGTAACCACATTAGCAAGCTCTGGATTTTACTGAGACCCTATATCAAAATAAGGAAGAACTAGTCCCTTTAACATCCAGCCTCTGTAAACACACATATCCATATACATTCACACGCCCCACACATATATACACATGAAAGAGAAAAAAAGGTGGGGTATCATTCTCACAAATTAGGAACTATGGCTGGGAGATGGCTCATTCAGTCAAGTACATACTTTGCAAGAACAAGAAACTAAGTTTGACTTCCAGTAGCCACATTTAAAAAGAAAACGAAAAATTAGGGGTTATAAGACTAAATTGTTGTTGTGTTTAGAGGCACGTGGCCTTTAATCTGAGCACTCTAGGAAATAGAGGAAGGCAGATTTCTGGCCTATATGACAAGTTTCAGACCAGCCAAGGCCACACACTAAGAATCTGTTTCAAGGAATGACCAAATGGTCCTTAACAATGTCCTAATTTTTTCACCTATTACAGAATTCTAAAATACAAGATGTAATACAGATCCATATACCTATATGCACTGTCAGTTTCAAAGTGTAGATCTCTGGCTTTGAAATTTATTTCTCTGCAAACATAATCTACTTTGTAATTCAGCCCCATACCTACTTTCACACATTCCTGCTAGATTCTACTTAGCAGGTATTTACTAAGGTGTAAAACATGTATGTTCCTGGTCTAAAAGAAAACAATATAAACTGACGGCGGCACAACCAGCAAGTGATACCTCTTCAGTGTACCTCTAAGGAGGGGGAAAAAAAAAAAGAAGAAGAAGCAGCAAGAACTCAAGGTACTGGCTCAATCTTTAGGCATGTTTGTGGAAGGAAGGAAGCAAGGTATGACATATGAAGCAGAGTGCAGATAGAGCCATTTATTCCTGGGTTCCTAAGTCTCTAAACACCTGCTCCCATCCTTCCATAGCTGTGGGATCAATCTCCGCATTTTAAATTTTGTTCTCTTCTATTTTGCCAGCAAAATTGCAGTCTGGTGTCCGTTGTTGGTCCATTACTCATTTGACACGTTCTCACCTTCGCTGATGGTTTTAAGCACCAGTGCAACCAATCATTCCCTCCCTCATCTCTACCTACAACCCACACTTCCCTACTCTTAATAAAGCTTGTCTATAGGCTCCAGTCTCTGCAAGTATTTTCTAAGTCTTATCAATCTGTCTGATCCTTCTGTTAATCGTAAGTCTTCTCATTTCTTTTCTTTTTGAGAATTTCATGAGTACAATGTGTTTTCATCACACCTATCTCTCCTTCCACTCATGACCCCCACCCCTCTCAAAAAGCATGTTCTCTTCCGTAATTGTTATATAGATGTACGTTAAACATTAGTATTACTCAAATGTATATGCTTGCACACTAACCACTTAGATATAAGCAACCCATCAGGTGACTCACACGTGAAGTCTTCCTCAGTAGCCATTAGTAAACAGGGGTGGAACCTTGTATGCCCTTTTCCCATTCGTGCTAGAAATGTTGACTGGTGTGTGTGGTTCTGTGCAGGTCTTATGCAAGCAGCCATATATATCAATGGAGGTTCCTGAATACATCTCTGTCACATCCAGAAGAAACTATTTTATAGTCTTATTTTGTGGTCTTATTCTCCTCACCTTCTTCAGAAGTTACTCTGCCCAAATTGTTTTTCCTATCTGGTTAATCCAAGATCAACATTTGATTCTGTCCAGACCCTAGCAGAGTTCAGTTTGGACCTCTGTTTCTCAATACACTCAACTGGTATCTACTCCCATCACTTCAAGTATCAAACTAGGTCCTATGATCCCCCTAAATCTGTATCCCAGCCCTAAACTGTAGTTGTGTGTGTGTGTGTGTGTGTGTGTGTGTGTGTGTGTGTGTGTGTACACACATACCAGCTTCAACAATTTGAAATTCATCTGTCACTAACCAAATCTTATTCAAGCCCATCCTGCTACTTATATTACATTACTCACACAAGCCTTCTAAGCTGTCCTTCCAAATTTTACTGTCTTGAACTACATTGATCAAAATCACTCCTAATTCTAGTTCTAGGGTGTGTGATGCCCTATTTGACCTCCATCGATATCAAAGCACACATGTGTCAACATACATACGTACGTATATACATACATACATACACAGTAGGCAAAGCACTCGCAGATAAATAAAAGTAATAAATCTATAAATAAACTTGAAAAACAAAATTTGGACTCAGAAACATGTCTTAGCAGTTAAGAGCATGTGCTGCTCTTGCAGAGGATTGGACTTTGTTCCCAGAAATCACCTCTAACTCCAGTTCCAGGGAACTCAATACCCCTTTTCTGGCTTCTGCAGGCTAGCATACATGTACTTACAGAGACAAATGCAAATACACAAGAAAAAAAATTATTTTTTCCAAAACTGAAATGAAGGCTGAGGGCAGAGGCAGGTGACTTCTGGCTCCAGTCCAAGTTTGATAATGTACACACATACCCAGGCCAGCAACACTTACATAGCTAGACCCTATCTAAAAACTAGTAAGAAAAAGAAAAAGAAAAATTTGACCAAATCATCCTTCCAATGACAGGGCATTGTGTCCAGAGCAGAGTTGGTGTTGTTTTCATTCCAATTCATAAGATTCCTTTACTCCTGAATAATTTCCTGATTCAAAATTTCATTACTTACCTGTCAACTCAGATTTCTGGTATCCTCCATGCTTTTTCTGAGGTAAGAAGACAGTACCAGATGGGAAGAGCCAAATATTTTGGAATAAAGATTCTGACAGCTCATTTTTTATGCCAGAACAAATTAGAAATAGGGGGACATGATTTAAGAGCTCAGGAAAGAAATCCAGCTAGTAATACAACCTCCCATTCATTACAGAAGCAATCTACACACCCACAGCTAATATTACAAAAAGAGTCTTAACTCTTAACATAAACATGTTACTTGCTATTCGTATTACAAACACATTTCAAAAACTTTAAACATGAATCTGCCCTTTAGTCTTCTAACTTTGAAGAAAAAAACCTCAACCCACAGTCCATTTTCCTAAACAAGTTAAAGAGTTTTTCACCAAGCCAGGTGGTGGTGACGAACGCCTTTAACTTGGGAGGCAGAGGCAGGTGGATCGCTGCGAGTTCAAGACCAGCCTAGTCTACAAAGTGAGTCTAGAACAGTCAAGGCTACCCAGAGAAACCCTGTCTCAAAAAACCAAAAAAGTTTTTCACCCAAAAATTAAATTACAATCACTAAATTACTAACAATCTGGTAGACAGCACATGGCGACAAGTGGCACCAACAATATTCAGAAATAGACACTAGCATAAAGCATGACTGCCTACCTCTTAAAGAGCCCCTTTTAAATGACTACTGACCTTCCTCATTTCTACAAAAACAAAAAGAAGACATGAAGATCTAAGTAAGAATGTCCCATTCTGAGAGCTTTTAGTATCATTTGTTAACTACACTAATTACCACAAAGAAATATCTCCAATAACAGTATACAGAAAACAAAACAAAAACACTGCAGAAAGGCAGGGATAGAATATGCCAATTAACAATGCATTTGATGTGAACAGGTAGTCTAAGTCCAATCAAGGCACTGTAATCCACAGGTAGCTTTTTAAAAATTAAAATGTAAGAAGAAATGTTCGTCTGGAACCATTTAAAACACCAGGATTGGCTTTAGCAGTTTTCTTCGTTAAATGGTCTATTAAAATAATAAGCAAAACTAGTCAATACAGCCAAAAAACATACCTGGTTTCTCAGACGTACAGGACACACATCTGTTGTCTTCTGCCTTATTACAAACACAGCATACTGGACACTCCCAAGATCCCACTGGCCTTTTGAATTTATCTCCAAATCCCAGTGTGCCAGTGTTCACAGTGGTAGAAGAGGAAGCAGTCACAGGACTTTCTGAAGTCATTGTCAACGTAAGGACTCGCTTCACACCAGTGCCAGGTTTGGGTGTTTCACAGGCTACACATTTTACTGCTTCAGGCTTGTTTTGAACTAAACAGGTATCACAATCCCAAGTTCCTACTGCTGGTTTAAATTTCTCTCCAAAGCCTGTCCCTGATGTAGAAGCTTGTTTGTCGCTTTTGCTTGGTGTCCCAAGTACAGTTTGTTTAGCAGTTTCTTTCGGGGACAGTTTTGTTGCTTGACAGGCTATACACTTATTGTCTGTAACTTTGTTCTGGAGTAGACACGTGTCACACTGCCATGATGATCCAGCTTTTAAACTTTCTCCAAACTCAATTCCACTAGAAGAAAAAGTATTTATTGCTGGTCTTGTATAAACTATTGGGCTTGTAGTAGTGGGCTGAACAGCAGGAGAATCAACGTTTGGTGACATGAAACCTACAGTGGGGAAAGAGAAGAATGTTCATCTAAAGCAAAACACTAGGCTCTAATCAAAGCATTAACTACAACATTATTGGGGAAATTTTACACTATTATCGGGTTAATACAATCTAAGAATGAATAAGGTTTTTAAAAATTATCTACACAATCCTATTTATTATGGGCAGGTATGTATGACATTTAAATCTACTTAAAATTCTGTAACTATATAAACAGGTCATCTTTACATTAATACATCACTTTCTCCCTCTAAAAATTTCTAGTTTGATGCTCTCGTGTAAATCGCTTTAGCACCCCTGCTGTCCATATGTTATTCTGCCTTCTTACTGCAATGAACTTAATATTAATACATTCAGTCTCCCTCCTCACCCATCCTTTTTTCTTGGTATTCCCACTGCTATGTCAAATGACTTCAGTATCTATAATCGTTGAGTGCTGCCTAGTCAAAATTCACTGCTGTAGTATCTTTTACCTTTAGTAACAACGGCTAAAAGCCAGTGTTAAACAGGCATTAATTATTTGACTGATGTCCCTCCAATATACAACAGGATCATAAGGGTATTTTGCCATAAGGTTTCACTATCTAGCTGAAGTCAACCTTGAGTTCATCACCTCCTGCCTCAATCTCTTTAGTGCTGGAATTACTGTGTGCACCACTAAGCCTAGACCAAAGGTTACCTTTAATTACAGTAAGCTTTTAAACTCCGTAGTCTGATGATAAATAAATCCCAAAAAAGATATGGCAAAGCCTCTGGACAGGGCTACAAACCTAAAGTGATCAAAACTGTCCTTATGAAGAAGGAATTTTAGTGACATACTCAAGCCAAATGCATGAAATCTCTCATCAATACAATTTGAGTACTCTTCACATTTTCTTTAAAAAAAACAAAAACAACAACTGAAGGTGTATTTTGACAAGAAAAATATTCACATGGAACTGTGGGGTGAAAGTAGGCTATCGTTCATTAAACTGATTCACTGAAACTGAGTCAATGCATAGGAAATGTCTTTACTTGAAACAAGCTACATTTCACATTACATGCACCAACACCATCAAGGATCTGGTTCTCCAGCCCTTTAGTAACATAGAAAAGAAACTTAGAAGACTGGTACAGGATTCATCGTGTTCTCAAGATATTATCCAGCTGGACATAGTAAGGCACATCTTTAATCCCACATTCAGGAGGCAAAGCAGGCAGATCAGTTGCTTGAGGACAGCCTAGTTAACATAGCAACAACAGCGACCTTTCAGGCCAGCCAGGGTTACACAGTTAGACTCTACATTCAGAAAAGGCAAGCTGATACTGGCGCGGTGGCACACGCCTTTAATCCCAGCACTCGGGAGGCAGAGGCAGGTGGATCTCTATGAGTTCGAGGCCAGCCTGGTCTACAAAGCGAGTCCAGGACAGCCATGGCTACACAGAGAAACCCTGTCTCAAAAACAAGAGAGAGAGAGAGAGAGAGAGAGAGAGAGAGAGAGAGAGAGAGAGAGAGAACGAACCCACAGAATTACTTTTAACCTAAAAAAAACCACAATCTGTGATCTTCCCCGCACTGCCCATGATTAACAGTTCCCTATCAGCTAAGGATTTAATTGCAACCACTCAAGCTAGCAAAATCCCAGAAGCAATTTTCTGGGAGCCATTTAATGTTCCTTTTCCTTCCATTGTCAGATTTTCCAAATTCCATTCAAATGAAAACTATTTTTTTTTTTTTCTGTTTAAAGCTTAGTTAAAAGGAGGCTAAGATTCTCAGGCATTGGTGGCATATATCTTTAATCCCAGCACTCGACAGGCAGAGGCAAGTGGATCTCTGAGTTCCAGGCCAGCATGGTCCGTCTACCCAGTGAGTTCCAGGACATGACCAAGATTCTGAATACAAAATGTAGCTCTAAATATATGTATCAAAAAAATAAGCTGCACATTTAGCCCCACCTGCTAATTGGTAATTCTAGTCCATGTATTTTGGAGTTCAGCTATATTCCTGTGTAGGCATCTTGTACTATCTATAAAGGAAGAAAACTGAAACCAATCTAATCCTTTGAACCTTGTCAAAGAGGCCAATAAGGTTATTTTTTAAACCTTAACCCATTGTACACTAAACACATCTGCTAAGTAAATCTGCATTCTTTGTGGGCTATCAAGTTACCTTAAAACAACTTTATATCCAAGAATTAGTCATTATAATTCAAACTATGAACATTCTCCATACCCCTTTAATCCCATCGCTCAGGAGGGAGAGGCAGGATCTCTGAGTTGAAGGACAGACAGCCTGGTCTCCAGAGCAAACTCCAGGACGGCCAAGGCAACACACATACACACGCACACACACACACAAAAAAAAACCTCTGTCCCCAAAATCCAAAGTAAACAAATGGAAATAAACAAATACTGCACTAACTACCAGCTTTCAAGTCCTCAGCATTATCTTTCAAATATGTTACACACTTCAGCAAACTTAGCCTAAGTCATACAAATATCAAACTGGAGAAAAATGGTGAATTGATTGGTGAAAGACAACAAAAATTCTCTTTCTATATTCATCTCTTAGAGATAGATTTTGCTATTAATAGAGTCCTTGAATGACAAATTAAGTGACAGTTTTTAAAATAGTTCTCATAAGAGAACTATATACTACACATTCACACTATATATTCAAGAGTAATCACACTATACAGTCAAGAGTCCCCTTTCTATATGCATTTACTTCTATTTTTTAAAACTGTAACATTTTGACACCCTGAGTCTACAATAGAAATTTTTTACTATCAAAAGGGAAGCTCAGCTGTTCACTTACCAGGGCTTTTCAGAATGTCTAGAACACTTCCTTCTCTCAAGATCTTTGTAGGTGTAAAAGGGTCCTCACAAGTGGCACTTAGCTTCTTATAGCCTGAACTATTCACTACCGTGTTTTCTTGAGCTGTAAATTTTAAATTATAGAAGAAAGTAAAGAAAGAAAATTAGTGGATTTTAGTTAAATCAACTTTCAGAAACAACTTTTTGATCAGTTTCTAAAACTCTGAAGTCACTGCAATTCAAAAATGAAAAGGTAACAAAACATAGTTAATCATCCATTGCAAAAGGTAAAAACACTATTTCTCACATTGTACATTCCTTCAAAAATCCCACACAGAGAAAATAACAAAGACGACAACTGTCAGTCAATGAGTTCTCTGGAAAACAAACTGAAGCACTAGTTGGATATGACAAATGGACAAAGTTTGTCCAATGCCTAAAATAATGTATCTGATCAAACAGCAATTTAAAAGACAAACCAGAGTAATTTTGAACTGGTTTCACATCTAGAAAGCAGACTACATATGATTAAAATAGCTTTCAGCTACAGTACTGAAAATCATACAATACTCAATAATAAAGATCTTGTTCCATACATTAGATACAACACCAACCCATAAAAATTATTCGTAACTAGTAAAGCATATTAGAAAACAAGATTTACATCTAGAGATTAGCAGTAGCTAATAATGGTTGAGTGATCTTATAATCAAAACTTCACTAACTTTAGTAAACATAAGGCAAAGTAATTTTTATCAGTTTTTTTTCACGATTTTCTTCTATGTACACCCTTTGCCTGCGCGCGCGACAGACACATGCTAGCACGCACGCACACATGCACGTATGTACGTACGTACTATGTACATGTCTGGTACCCAAGGGGGCCAAAGAAGGGAAGTCAGATTCCCCTGGCACTAAAATTACAGGTGTTTGTAAACAGCCATGTAATTGCTGGGACCCAGGTTCTCTGTAAAGAGTAGTCAGTGCTCTCAGCTACTGGGCCACTCTCCAATCACTTAATTTTGCTTTTTAATTAGAAAAATTTAGGCAGGGGCATGAGATATATGTAGCCAAAGCTCCCTTTAACACAGTGATATGTCAGGCCTTGAAATTCTGCGTCTCCTGCCTCAGTCTCCCCAGTGCTTCCATGGGTCACTACCCTCAGCAAAATTTTAAAGACAACATAAAATGTATTCAATGTGACAGAAATGGGAATTAATGAAAAAATTATCTTGTCACTAAGTAATTAACCATGATCTCTACACGTTCTTTGGTTGCTCTCCTTGAAATGGGAACTTGTTATGCAGCCCAGGCTGGTCTCAAACTCTCAACCATCTCTCCTCCTGGGTGATGGCATGCACCAGCATTTTCTGACTCATCTCTATATTTTCTATCAGTTTCTTCCAATGATATAAGGTTATGAGAAATGGCTATGTTGCAGGAACACACACCTCTATAGAATCCACTCATAAATATATCCCTATTCGACTAAAAATCCAGGTTTCAAGACACAAATAAAATGCAAAGCTTCTTTAACCAAATGCTAGTCAGCTACCACTATTAGAACATTCAGAAAGATTTTTTTAAAGATTTATTTATTTATTATGAATACAGTACTCTGCCTGTGTGTACGCCTGCACACCAGAAGAGGGCATTAGCTCTCTTTCTAGATGCTTGTGAGCCACCGTGTTGTTGCTAGGAACTGACCCTGGAAGAGCAGACACTGCCCTTAACCGCTGAGCCATCTCTCCAGCCCCTAAAAAAAGATTACTAATATCTTTCATTGAAACTAGTATTGTGATTGTTCAAGGTTTTCCTCAAGTCCATAATAACATTCAATATAACTAACTAAGTAATGGTAAGAATTGCAACTGAAATTGCTTGCTACGTTATATGATACAGATCTGTTTCATCCAAATGAAAAGGGGGAGGAACTTTTTCTAGACCCCTTCTATGGTCTATGAGTCTTATTAAGTCACTAGAAAATCCATAGACTACTTTAGTTTCTATGTCCTACTTTTTTTTTTTTGGATGAATATATATTTAAAACAAACCAAAAGCAAACAAATATTTAGTTTTTAGCTCGTTTAGTAGTATTTGAAAAAACACTGTAGGACAGGATAAGAAGCCCCAACCCATCTCTACTTACAACATTACATACACTCTTCCTCAGTATCCACTATCACTCCATACTTACTACTTCACTCACTCTTCATGTAAAAGTCAGTGAGTGGCTGTGGTGATGCTGACCTTTAATCCCAGCACTCAGGAGGCAGAGGCAGGAGGATCTCTTTGAGTTGGAAGTCAGTCTGGTCTACACAGTTCCTGAACAGCCAGGAATATATGTAGACCATGTTGCAAAACAAAAACAAACAGCCCCCTTCCCCTGAAACAAAGCATCAAAATAAAACCTAGGGCTGAGATGCAAGGGGTAGAGTACCTAGCATGAACAAGAGCCAATACTGGGGGGAGGGCGTGCTTCATCAATTAAGGCAATTCTTCAGTATGGAAGGCAAGAGCCTTTAGAACTTAATGCTACTTCTCCAGCTTTATGTCAAAGTATGTACAAGCTTCAGTCTGACGTGCTTCTGCTCCTGTCCCTGTACCCTGTTTGCCCTTTCTTCTTCTTCTTCTTTTTCTTCTTCTTCTTCTTCTTTTTTTTTTTGTTTTTTTTTTTGGTTTTTTGTTTGTTTGTTTGTTTGTTTGTTTTGGGTTTTTTTTTGTTTTTGAGACAGGGTTTCTCTCTGTAGCCCTGGCTGTCCTGGACTCACTTTGTAGTCCAGGCTGGCCTCGAACTCACAGCGATCTGCCTGCCTCTGCCTCCCAAGTGCTAGGGTTAAAAGCGTGCGCCACCACGCCCGGCTTTGCCCTTTCTTCTTGTGTAAAACATTCTTGCTCAAAATTCTTGAGGTGGGGAGCTCAACTTGATTTCCCAAACACCAAAACCACTACCATCCCAAAAGCTTGTTTTAATGATCTAATTTTATTCACTCAATGATTCAGTGTTTCTTCTGTTCAGAAAGTATGCATCACTTAATCTGCTGAAGGCATCATAATACTTAAATACAAATTGTTTCTGAAATGCAAAGTAACCATAAAGATCAGATCCACAACTATAATGTAGACAATCTTCAGTTGGAATAAGATGTAAATGACAAAAAAACTTAAGACCTTATTCTGACTAAGTGAATAGATACACTACTATGGACAGCTCACTCTAAACCAAACTGTTAAGAGTTAAATGTATCTCACTATAATTAATTTAAACACACACACACACACACACACATACACACACACTGCTGGAAGAGTAGCTTTTGCTAACTTTTCAGAGCTCATTTCCTTCAAGTGAAAGCACTTTTTAAAAGGAGAATTTGAAGTGCTATCCTAACAATACAAGGGTTTGGTTTTTGTTTTGTGAAGATTGTGAAACATTGTTTTTCACTTACCCGAACTACTTAAAACTGAAGAGCTATTAGAGCCAGAAAGTTCTGTTTTTGCAACAGGCACACTAAATGTAAATCCAATCTATAATGAAAAAAAAAGTATTTTTCAGGTGTCAGAATATTGGGAAATAAGGAACAGAACTTACTTCTACAGTAAATCAAAAGGTATATTAAATATCACCAACTATAAATAGGATAGCTTCTCATGTTTTGCAATTCCTAAATTTAGAATTCTTGAACAAAGTACCTAGTACTTTGATGCACAGCTCTACTCCAACCATCAGGGAGGCTTAGGAAGAAAGGAATACTAGAACCCAGTTTGAAATCAGCCTAGGATCCAGGCAGTGGTGGCACACGCCTTTAATCCCAGCACTCAGGACACATAGGTAGGTGGATCGCTTTGAGTTGAGGCCAACCTAGTCTATAAAGCAAGTCCAGGACAGCCAAGGCTACGGGGATAATAGAAAAAGAAAAAAGAAATCAGCCTAGGCAACTTAGCCAGATTCTATCTTGAAAAACTATAAAATGAATGGAAAACAGCATGGCATGTAAGTTTGGTAGCATTTTTAATTCTTTATACATTTTTCTTTCAAAGAATTACATAAAATATTCACAAGACTCTAATACCCAGCTTTTGAACTTCTGAACACCATCTTATTAACCTGAGGTTTGGGGGACAAGAAATGGACTTCAGAGGTACAAAAAACAAAAAAAAACAAAAAAAAAAAAAAACAAGCCAGCTGTGGCCCAACCCCAGCACTCCAGAAGCAAAGGTAGGTGGGTCTTTGTGAGTTCAAGGCTAGCCTAGCCTACATAATATACTCCAGGCCAGCCAGGAAGACCTTGCCTCAAAACAAACAAACAAACAAACAAAAAAACAACAACAAAAAACCTAATATCAACATATAAAGATGACACATATAAGCAAGGTATGGTGGTACATGCCTTAATCCCAGCATTGAGGAGGCAGGCAGACAGCCAAGGCTACACAGAGAAACTCTGTCTTTGGGGGGGGGGGGGGGGAGGTACAAGGAAACAAATACATATTGTGTAATAATTCCCCAAACAAATCTATTCAAGCTTTAAAGTGATTAAAGATATTATAGATATAGCTGCCACGGTCTTTTCATCTAATCTACAGACATAGAACAGTCTAAAGTCATGAGGGAACCCTGAATATAGACTGGACCAGACAGACAGACAGACAGACAGACCGACCAACCGACAGACAGACAGACAGACAGACAGACAGATTAAATTTCTAGAATATAAATAGGCACAAGTGAATGTTCTTCTTAGAAGATAACTGGACAAGTACTAATGAAATCAAAGTATCTTCATTTTTAACTGCCCAAATGACGCAGAAAAAGATGCACACAAACATATCAACATTTGTTTCTTATACACTAAAGTTTTTTTTAACTTGGAGGAAGTGTTTTACTACCAATGAAATCCTAGGTTTAGTTTTTTGAAAACTACACTGGCTATGAAATCAACCATGAACTGTCCTTGTTTGGTACTTACAGATGCTGGAGGTAGCACATCTGCCTGCGTAGACTTTACAATGGGAGATGAGAATGTGAACACAGGACTGCCCATGCTGCCCAGAGAACTCATCTGTACCTGTGTTTTCCAGAATATTGAGAAATGACACAAAAGAAGCTATTTAGAAGAATGAATGAAAAAATAGACTCTAAGAAGATTACTTCAAAGAAACAAAAGCACTCTTTTCCCATGCATTTAAATCTAAAAACCACTTTCACTTCTTAAAACAAAACACTGACTAGAGACTACTTTTTCCTGAACTGGAAATACTGTTTGGAGAACAACTTTCTTACTTTGGTCTAGTGCAGACTATATGCGATTTGAGTACTTGTACTGTATATATTTATAAATTTTAAAAAATAATAAAACATCATTTATACTTCAGCAGGGGTTACTTCCCCAACATGAGAATCAATTCCTAGCACCAAATTCCCAATATATTTCCCATTTTTCTCTTCTTACTTTGAGTTAATTTTTATAGTAAAAAAGACACTTTAAAAAACTGAATTAAAAAGAGTAAGAACAGAAATCACCTCACTTATATAGTGGTTCTATACCTTGTTTGGTAATGGCTGAGAAGGGCTGACTGGTGTTGGAGAGGAAGCTGAGATCACTGAAGAACTAAAACTGAAGGTAGGCAGTGAGGAACTGCTGATTGGTAGAGAGATTTGCGGTAACACCGGCGCTTCGACTTCCTAAAACACAGCATATTTTGTAATGATGTCATCTTTCATGTCAGGCTTTTATCTACTATTTTCAAGGAGAGCTGATATAGCTATATGATCAAGTTAAACAGTAAAAAAGGAGGCCCCATGCAAAATTAACAAGAGCTCTTAAAATTAAAAACCTACAGGCTTAAATTCCCAGTTGTGCCACCAACTGCATGTAACTTAACTTCAGCACAAATTTTCAATCTTATAAAAATGAAAAGGGAGCTGAATAGGTAAAACCGCTTACTATGGAAGTTTGACAACCTGGGTTCTATCCCTAGAATTCAAAGTGGAAGAGGAGAACTGTCTCCTAAAACTGGTCCTCTAAATTCTACACAGGCACCATGATGGGTGCGCATGTGTGCGTGCATGTGCATATGCACACACACACACCATCATCATCATATTTTTTAAATGATGGTAAATGTCTTCCTCTGTATCAAATTTATAGTTACACTATGAAACTAAGCTACACATGGTCCAGGGAGTACAACCACTTAAACACACCTCGCACACAAACATATAAAATCTTTTTTAAGAAGCAAATCAGTATGATATAAAAGCTACAAATTATACATATTCTTTGATCAAAGGGCATTCAGAGCTCAAGTTTTCATTCAAACAGCCAGGGACACGCTGTCCTTTTACAACACTCCAGTGACAAGCAAATAACCTCTAGACCAGCAAATGAGCCAAAGCCCTTAGCATAATTGAAGCTCCCCTGTCAGGGCAAGATATGACAGAAGCAAAACTGCCAAAGTTTTCATTCTTGTGCTCAAGAGGCATAACTACAAAACTAACCAGGAAAAAAAAAATCAGGGTGAAAAAACTATCACTCTCACAACAATCTACAAATACCAACAGATGCTAAATACAACTTCAAACCAAACATAAACTCAGGTGGGGAGGTGATTCAGTGGGGGAAAAAGCACTTTTTTGACCAGTGTGAGGACCTGAATTGATAAAGTCAGAGGCAGGTGAACACCTGTAATCCCACTGCTCCCATGATAAAATGGAAGGCAGAGATGTAAATTTCCACAGCTTTGCCGGCCAGCTAACCTAGCATGCACAACTGTGAACAATAAATAGATCCTGCCTCAAACAGTGAAAGCCAAGATCAATGTCTGAAGTTGTCCCGTGGCCTCCACACATGTACCCTAGCACACATGTGCCCACAGTCACATATACCAGGAAAAAAAATTTTTTTACCAATAATGCAATATATATTTTAAACTTTAAAATATATTCCTAGAACACTACTAGGCGAATAACCATACTGAGAAACTTTAATTAGAAACAAGTAAGTCAAAGCATTATATTCGTAGGGGTTTGAGAGATGGCCCAGTTGTTAAAAGCACTGGCTGCTGTTCCAGGGGGCCTGGGTTCAATTCCCAACACTCAGAAGGTGGCTCACATCTATCCATGGCTCCAGTTCCAAGGAATCTGATGCCCTCTTCTGGCCTCCATGGGCACTGCATGCACATGTGCAAGGACTGAACATGCAGTCAAAACACCGACACATGTAAAAAATTTTAAAGCCCTATGTTCTAAAGTTTAAATGAGCAAGTATGTTGAACATTTTAGAGGGTGGTAAGGGCCTTAAATTGATTTAGCTTGGTTGAAATTACTTTTTAAAAGACTGAAACAAGAGCTGTTCCAACCCAGAAACAAGTTAAATAATGAACAAACTCTAGACAATCAACTTAAGCAATCTTTAATTTAAATTATGTCTATATCCAAGCAATACCTAAAGATTAGTTTTTAAAATTAATTTTAATTATGTACGTCCCCACACATGTGCATACACACATGCGCCATAGAGTACATGTGGTAGTTAAACCACAACCCACAAAAGTCAGATTTTTTTTTCTTCTACGATGTATGTAAGTCCATCCAGGGGTGGAACTCAGGTCACCAGATTTAGCAGCAGGCACTTCCAACCACTGAGCAACCTCACCAGTCCTAATCAATCTCACAGGAAAATAATGAACAAAAGAAAACCTAAATGGTCACAAAACACATATAAAAGTCTCCTCCTTCCCAGTAAACAAGAAAACACAAGTAAAACCCCAATAACATGTTTTATAACTATTACACTGGCAACAGGCCAAAACAAAACCAAGTGCTAATAAAGAAAAAAAAAATAAAGATCCACCTCTGATCAGGTGAAGGGTTATGAGGAGAAATAAACAGCAGTTAAACACATTGAAAGATGTGTCAACCCCTGAAGTCCAACAATCCCATTCTAGCTAAAAATCCTCCAGACCAAACTGCACATGGCAAAGGAGAAGTATATAAATATTCACCTTAGCACATACTGGGAATCAGCCCAAATGTACCCTGATGAGAGAATGGATTAATTGTAGTAAATCTGCACGAAGGATAAATAAATAGCAGAGAAATTTAAAGCCCATTGTTCCATACACACGGAGAGAGAAGGGGGTGAACAAGAGAAATGGGGAAGGCTAACACACATGCACAGTGTTCATCATATGTACATTTGAAAACCAAGCAAAAACCTAAAGCAGTAACCAGAAAAATCAAATAAATTCAATCAAGAATACCACACATTTTTTTGAAAATTTTTTACAGTTATTTTATACAAGTCATAAAGTTGAGGCTTCTAGGTTAGGTTTTGGACCCACACAGTCTAAAAGGATGGTTTTAACAGGTGTCAATTCACTCCAAATGAAAATTATCACTCAAGCCCCATTCCTGTAGGTCTCACTTCACCACTACCATTTCAAAGTTCTATAAAATATGAGCCTACCTCCTCCTCTGGGGGTTTAGAAGCAACAAAGCGTGTTCTCTCTCTTCTCATCTTGCCACCTCCACTACCTACTCCAGAAGATAAACCATTGGCTGCAGGAGTGCTGAAATTGGGGTATGAAAAGCCACTAGCAAATAAAAAGAAATTGATATTATTATTTTGTCCCAGAAATTGCTAAATGAATATTCAAACACCAGAGCATCTAAAAGACAATCGATGGCAAGCCAAATACACTTTTAATATTACATGTATGTCTGCACACACGTGTGAGCATATATGATCATAACATAGACAGCTTTGTAAGGTTAATGGGACAGCTCTTGAAAGTCAACTCTCTCCTTCCATTATGTGGGTTCTAAGAATTAAACACAGGTTTTCAAGCCATCTCACTGTCCTCCCTAAATGTACTTTTTAATTTTCACCATCTTCAATGCTATTATAAATATGAACCTTACAAATTAAATATAAAGAAATTGAGTTGCAGGATATGAAATGGCATTACCTTTCTGGCTCTCTATTTTGTCTTGAGATTTTTTCATTTACAGTCTGGAAGAAAAAAGTATAAGGATTTCACTTTTTAAAAAAACAAGTATTTGTGGGAGTAGATAGTAATAAAAGGTGTGCCTCAAACTCAGTATGTAGCTGAAACTGGACCTGAATTCCAGATCCTGTTGCCTCCACCTACCAAGTGCTGGGATTACAGGAATGAGCATATCTAACTTAGATTTTTTTCTTCTTCTTCTTTTTTGGCTGGGATTGATTCAGCCTTAACACATACATGCAAGGCAAGTAATTCTACCACTGAAAGTTACATCCATAGCTCAAATTCTCCTTTTTTTTTTTTTTTTAGTTTTTCAAGACAGGGTTTCTCTGTGCAGCCTTGGCAATCCTGGACTCACTATGTTGACCAGGCTGACCTCAAACTCACAGAGATCCCGCCTGCCTCTGCCCTAGGCTTACTCTGTAGACTAGGCTAGTCTACACAGATATCTGCCTGCCTCTGCTGGGATTTAAGGGATGTGCCACCATGCCCAGCTTCAAATTTCTCTTAATAACAGCATTTTACCTATAAATTTTAATATTGAGAATTAGAAATTTGATTTTTCTTAACAAACCCTGGAATATGTAATTTAGACATTGCTTTTGAATACTAAAGAGTTACAACTGTATTGTGCACTGTAATATAAGCATATATAAAAAATGTCACTAATCATATATTTACCAAAACACTGACTTTTGAGGGATAACTTCCCTTTTTGCGATACTAAAAGATAGGCAATTTTACAAGGACAAAAATCTGAAATGTGAAGTACTCCAACTGAAAACAACTAAGGCGTCCTGTAGAAATGGCCACTTATAGGGGCATGAGGAGGAGAACAGGATGGGATGGGACCCAGAAACGTACAAGAATCTAAATTACTTTGCAATATAAAATATGAATGTTCAAAATGATGAGGCAGCTGGGCAGTGTGCAGCACCTTTAGTGCCAGCAGGGGCAGACACATCTCTGTGTACTAGCCTAGTCTACAGAGTGAGCTTAGGGCTCACAGACAGGGCTACACAGAAAAGCCCTGTCTTCAAAACAACAACAAAGATCATAGCTTACACCTAAGCACTTAGAAGAGCTCAGTTCTCCTCCACAATAATTAACAAAAACAAAAAACTAGAATCTAGAACTACCTGGGACAATCTCATATTGCTGGACACTGCACAGTAACTGACTTATGCTTTTCAAAAATATTCTGTTTACAGAGACAACATATGACAACAATTATAAGTCACAATCTTGGGACATCTCTGTTTTGTGATTTTTGAGACATTTAAATAAAATCTGTAGATGTGGGTTGCACCAACATTCCGTTCTTGGGTTTGAACATTATTATATATTACATCGAGGGAGCCCTAATTTGTAGAATAAACAGAAGTGGGGAAAGCAAATATAGTAAAATACTGATACTTTTTCTTACAAGCTAAGACACAGTTCTATGGTAGAGCACTTGCCTCACAAGCCTAAGCACCTAGGCTTAACTAAGTACAAATAATAACAACAACCAAGTATTTTAGTCTTGAAAACCTGAAGGTTCAAAAAAACAAATCCTAATATGACAAAACGTTAATGACTAATAAACTAAGATAGGCTACACAAGTAGTCACTACAGTAGTCTACCAAATGTAAAGCTTTTCAAGAAACTGAGCTATTTTGAGATTGAAAACAAGTATAAGCACAAACAGTAAAATGATACATAAACTCACTTTAAAATGACATAAGATAAACTCAGAATATGAGACATTTTATATGACAACTGGCCTTGACTCTTCAAATACAAACATGCCTACTAATTTCACTTTTAAGCAAAGACCTAAGAAAAATGAAAACTCACACCGATAAAAGTAAGCCTACATAAATGTCTAGAGCAGCATCATACATTAGACAGCGAAAATAACCCAAACATCCCCCAACTAAGTAATAGATAAACAAAGTTTCATAAATCCATTTTATAAAATAATGTTCTGCCTTTAAAAACAATAAAATATTCTTATCTGGTACAATTACATATGAGCCCTGAGAACAAAGTCAAGTGTTAAAAACTTTATGAAAGGGCCTGAAGAGATGGCTCAAAGGTTAAGGCTGTTCTTCCAAAGGTGCTGGGTTCAGTTCCCAGCAATCACATGGCAGCTCACAATCATCTATAATCTATAGTGAGATCTATAATGAGGTTGGTGCCCTCTTCTGGCATTCAGGTGTACATGCGGGTTAAAACACAATACATATATAAATAAATCGTTCAAAAAAACTTTAGGAGCAAAATGGTGATGAAAATGTTCTAAACTTGACATAGTAATCACTCAACACCATGTGGATGTTAAAACCACTAAGAGATAAACATCAAATAGTTCATGTTATGGTATATAAAAATCTCAAAATATAAACTTTTATGTGGCCTAGGGAAAAATATGAAAAACAGTATCTGAACTTTGTTTGGATCCCAGCTTCTAAACTAAAGCTGGCTTGGTGGCATATGCCTGTAATCCCAGCACTCAGGAGGCAAAGGCAGGTGAGCCTAGTCCACAAAGCGAGTCCAAGACAGTTAATGCTACACAGTGAAATCTTGTCTCAAAAAAATTAAATATTTTCTTTTTAAGATGAGTTAATAGACGATGGGTCAGTGTGGAGAGAAGCACATGACTAGATCAGCGTGGATGGAGGAAAGCAGCCCTGATTAAGAACATTTAGCCAAAAAAAAAAAAAAAAAAAAAAAAATTAGCAAGTATTTTGATTATGGATGGAAAGTAGCCCAGATAGAATGATTAAAGCATATGGCTCCTGGGATGGGGGCTGGGAAGTGATAAGGATAGGTCAGAGAGTTAATATCTACCCAGTCCCAGGGAACATGAGGCTAGTCTAAAATTTAAAAAAAAAATAAAAAAATAAAAGATGAATTAATATAGAAAAAATTACTTCACTAAAAAAATATGACATTTGAAACCTTTTAGAATTCAGCCACACAAATAAGACTCATAGATAAGTAAATCTAACAAAATTTATCTAGGCAATGAACATATAAAATTCATTCACACAAATTTAGGGCTTGATCAAGGTAACAGCTATTTTAAAGGCATATCAACTCTAACTCTTCACTAGTTCACAGGCATCACACATCATACAATTACTAGACTACACCAGCAGAGGTCCTCTGTTTTACTTTTTTCTTTTTCTTTATTCACTCCAGCCAATATTCAAAGTCTGGTTCAAGAAGAAAATGAACTGGTAAAAATAAATACATTCAGACAGATCTGATGGTGGGTGCATACCTATAATCCAGCACTTGAAAGGCAGAAACAATATAACTGACATGAACATGAAGACAGACCAGTTATCTACTGAGTTCCAGACTAGCCATAGCTACATAGCAAGACACTGTTTTAAGGAAACAGAATAAACAAACAAACTCACACTGTTCTTTTTATCTATCCTTTGATTAGTCTTCCTTAAGTCACCAGATGGGATCAGAGATGGTTTAAAATAGACAGTTCTATTTGTTGCTATGGAAACTGGCTTTGGGGTCATAAGTCTCTGAACAGGGGGATACTGAGAGTCCACCTTGTAAGAAAACAGAAATCAGAAACACATTTTTATTTATCAGTGGCATATCTAAAAGTTACATAGCTAACGTGACCTAAAGACCATTTCCTAGAGAAATAGGCAAATGCAAATAAATAAAAAAACTGACAAACCAAAGATATTTAATCTAATTTTAAACTATTCTGCAGACAAATAAGCTGACATGTTACCTCAGATTCCATACCACACAAGAACATGTATTCCTATACAACATGAGATTATACAATATTCAAGACAACTAAACAATTACAACTTTAAACAACATGAATTTGAATATGGTTAAAACTTATTTTTCTCCATCTTCCCAAGCCACTGTTCATTTTTTTTTTTTTCATCCAGAATTTAAGATGGTAGCTGGGCACGGTGGCACATGCCATTAATCTCAGCCCTTGGGAGACAGAGGCAGGTGGATCTCTGTGAATTCAAGGTCAGCCTGGCCAACAGTATGGGTCCAGGACAGCTAAGGCTACACAGAGAAGCCCTGTTTCCTGTCTCAGATAAAAAAAAAAGGGGGGGGGGGATGCAGGGGGAACACTAGAGAGATGGCTGAGAGGTTAAGAGCACTGTCTGTTCTTCCAAAAGCCATGAGTTCAATTTCCAGGAACCACATGGTGACTCACAACCATTTATAATGAGATCTGGTACTCTCTGCTGGAGTGCAAGTATACATAGAAGCAATATACTGTATATGTAATAAATCTTTTTTAAAAATATAAAAATAAAAAGAACTAAGATTTTTTAATAGGGGCTATTAAAGATGACAAGTGGTTAAAAGTACTTGCTTCTCTGCAGAGGACTGGGTTCAGTACCCAGCACCTATGTGGCAGCTGGGTATGCCTCCAGTTCCCAGGGATCTGAGACCCTCTTCTGGCCTCCAAAGGTACTAGGCATGTACATGGAACACACAAATACATGCAGAAAAATAGATGCAAATAAAACCATTTATTAAAATTTAAAGCCAGGTACAGTGATGCACGCTGTAATCCCAGCACTAGGGTAGGCAGAGGCAGGCAAGTCTCTGTGAGTTGGAGGCTAACCTAGTCTACAAAGTGAGTCCAGGACAGGCAAGGCTACATAGAGAACCCTGTCTTGAAAAACATTTTTTTTTCAAATTCCTAAATATATATACCAATTATTCTCCAGAGTAGTTTACCATTCTTTTAAAAACAAATGAAAACAAAAAAAGAAAGAAAGAAAGAAAATAAAGGCCTTATACTGTGGAATCAAACTGATATGGCCATATATAAAGACTTCTAGACTGAGACATGGACTGGTTTCAGGGTCTAAGTACCCAGGTGTTTTCCTACTAGTCCTCTGCTACACTGAAAGATTGTAAAAATCTTGCTGGTATGAGATTATTATAAAGTCACAAACATCCACTATGTCCATAAACTGTCATGCGATGAACAGTCCATTCACTCAGCTACAGATGCCAACATTGCTGGTTTCCGCATCAAAGCTTTCTGTAGAGCTCCTTAACTCAATGAGGACATCTGTTACATGTGACACATGAATAATACTGTACTCTAGCTTTTTAATTTCCAGCAAATCCTAAATTTTTAAACTATATTAAACTATTTAAAGTATTTTAATTATATAATTAACATCTATTTATTCATTCACTTATTTATTTATTTATTTATTTTTAGCGTGCACTGGTGCTTTGCCTGCATGTATGTGTGAGGGTATCCGATCTTGGAGCTACAGATAGTTGTGAGCTGCCACGTGGTTGCTGGGAGTTGGACCTGGGTTCTTTGGCTGAGCCATCTTTCCAGACCCAAAAGTTAACATTTTAAATTAACACCATGACAGTGGTTCATAGTGGAGTATTCTTACCTAACTACAAATATCTTACTAACCCTAGAAACTCAAACTTGGAAGGAAAAAAAAAAACTTTAGCTTTCTTCTCTGCACATTTACTAAGAATTTAATGATGTAGCAACATTTAATTTAATCTCTACAAGTAATTCACATAATTACAATTTCAGTAATTACTTTTAGAAAGCTTAATGTTAAAATAAATTCTTTTGTAAGTAAGGATGCAGGAATCTATTTTCCCTGGAACACAAATAACCATCAACAACACAGGGAACATATCTTCAACACCATTACCATGCACTAATCTGCCTCATTACAATAATCTCAAAACCTAGTTAGTCCACAGAAATTACAATAGAAGGTATCAAGACTTTTTACATTGTATATTTTATTAGCTCCAATATCCTCAACTAATATTTCAGCTGATAAAATAGGTATCAAAAAAGGAGCTCAGGCCAGGCAGTGCTGGCAATGACGCCTTTAATCCCAGCACTTGGGAGGCAGAGGCAGGGACAGCTCTGTGTTCAGGGCCAGCCTGCTCTACAGAACTAGTTCCAGGAAAGTCAGGGCTATATAAAGAAACTCTGCCTTGAAAAAGAAAAGGAAAAAAAAAAAAAAAAAAAAAGGAAAAAACCCAATAAATTAAATAAATAAGAACAAAACTCTATTATACACAAGATTTGATATTCTGGATAAAATGACTATTTTAATGAGTTTGCTGCACTTCTAATGACCAAAAATTGAGACTGTTTCACTCCTAGCTTTATCTACCTGTAGTTAAAAGTAAGCCATAAAAATTGTCATGACCATGAGAGTAGAAAAACAAGCACAAAATACTGAATGTGCTTCCTATGCTGCTCATCCCAAGGCTGTCAGAAAAGCTGCAATGCCAGAGGTAAAAATAGCTCCTTTTTCAAGCATATTCCCTGTTGACTGCCCATCTATTTACTCATTAACTGTAAATACAACAACGCTGCTAACTAACTAGTAACAAAGACGCTCTATATAGCTTACCTTTTCTTTTTTGGCCTGAAAAGCTGTGCTATCTATCCCACTCCTATCAAGAGGCTAGAAAAAGAAAAAAGAAATGGTGTTAGAATAGGTAGGAAACAGAAAAACAACTAACATATCATGTAAGATTTAAAAGTTAACGTACAGAATTCAGAGTAGAAGAAACAGCAGATGGAATTCTTTTCGCATCCTGTTAACATTACAATAACAAAAAATGTTAATGAAAATTAAGATTCACTAAATTCAAATTCTGCTGCATTACTACATTTCACTATGATTTCAAACTTTTACCGCAAGAGGACTTGACATCTTCTCTAATGACTGCAATATCCGCCGTGCTGTTGAACTGGTCACGCCATAAGACTGTGCACTGAGCTGCTTAGCTTTCATCTGTCTTCTAACTGGTGCCTAGAAAATAAAAGTCTGTGTTACTTGCTGCAACATATAGTCCAGGATACACATTTCAAACAAAAGGTATGTAAAACAAACAAAACATACCCAAAAATAAAATAAGATATATTTACAGTGGCTTATCTGAGAGGACATAGGCTACATGATTATTACAATCTAATTCTGGAATTACTTTTAATAATCAGAAGTGAAAAAACAAAATGCACCTGTTTTGGAGTTGTATTGCTGTGAATATACACCATGACCAGAACGAATCAGTAACAACTCATCAGATTACACTGTTAAGTATTTGGAAGTCTATATTGACAACGATTCTAAGGATACACAGCATATCTGGCACTAAAAAAGGTGTAATGTCCTAAATGAAAGGGAAATGATAGCAGGACAGAGACTATGCTACAAACTGCTTGTAGATTTGTATCACCTTAACTTTTTTTCTTTTCTTTGACACAAGGTTTCTCTGTGTAGCCTTGGCTGTCATAGACTCAGTGTGTAGATCAGGCTGGGCTAGAACTCACAGCAATTCACCTGCCTCTGCCTCCCAAGTGCTGGGATTAGAGGCGTGAGCCACCAGCGTTGGCCACCTTAACTTCTAACATGCTCAACTTTTAACTATCAAGTTTAACGAGCATAGTATAATCCAGTTTCCGCTTTGCAATAAGCCACCTGGTGTTAACTCCCAAGACCCAATTAGCCTTTCTGCTTTTAACAAAACAGATCTCAGCCAGGAAGCAGTAGCGCACACCTTTAACCCCAGCACTCAGGAGGCAGAAGCAGAAATATCTCTGAGTTTAAGGCCAGCCTGGTCTACAGAGCAAGTTCCAAGACATCCAGGGCTATACAGAGAAGCCCTTGCTCAAAAATATAAAAACAAACAAAAAACACAGCTCTTATAAACAGTCAGAAATAGGATACTTTTAATTAATAAGAATCTCCATCAGAAAACCAAATGTCACCCTAAAATAAACTGAAATTTCATATACTCATTTTAGTGTTTTCTCTGCTTGCTTTCCCCAAAAAGCTTCCATAGTCTCTGATAGTGTTATAAAATAAAAATGCTATACCAAATTGCAAATAAGTAAAATTTGTACAGCAATTTCTTTCACATTCTATAGTAGTCAGCACAAAGATCTAGAACATGCACTATCCCTAGATTTACACATAAGTATTTTGTGCCATTTGTTAGCTATAAACAGTCTAAACAATCTTATCTGTTCAATAAGCTCAATTCCTATTTGTAATAGGCCTTTCTAGCTTCCAGATAAGGAACATAGCTCATACAGCTCCCTCCTCAGAAAAATACTGCCACAAAGCACAAAATGATACTTCGTTAAAAGCTGTTCAATTTCTAACTCTGCTAATATACATGAGTACCTTTACATATTAGACTTCTAGCTTATGTCCTTGCTAAGCTTAGTTATGGTAGCTTTGGGGAGAAAAGTAACCACACTGTCCTTGAGAAGAAATACTGTTGTGTTTCTTTCCCAGTATGTATGCTTGGTATACCATTTTTATACCTTTTGTGCTGACTAGAAACTGCATCCTGATGTTAAGCAGGGCAGCTGTGAGGTAACCATATTCTTTTCCTAATATCAGACAGACATCATTCAGCCTTTCAACAGAAAGTCAGATGCTGCTTGAAAATTTATACAGATTATATAGATGTGTGATATCTATCAGGTGAGGTTATCTAGTAGATGAAAATTCTATCAAGTATGAAGAAGTTTTATAAAATGTTTTGTGGTTTTTCTATCTGTTCTGAAAAGGATAGATTACATTCATTTTCAAGTACTGACCATAAGAAAGGATTTGGATTAACTTACATATATATCTGGTGAAAAGACGCCTACTATTAATGAGAAATGTTGGCTTGGGGCTTTCTTGCAACATCTCTGCTGGTCTCATAAATATTTGTTTTGCTTTTCGTTTGTTACCAAGACAGGGTTTCTGTGTAGCCTTGGCTGTATTGGACTGGCTTTATAGACCAGGCTAGCCTTGAACTCACAGAAATCTGCCTGCCTCTGCTTCCCAAGTGCTGTGATTACAGTTCTGCACCACCATGCCCAGCTTCTCATAAATATTTTATAGAAAGTTCTCTCCTCTTTTACAACATGAAACTGTGAAATCAGTATTCATTTCTTTCTTACATGTTTGATACAATTAACCACGTTTCTTGGCTGGGAGATATTTCAACTGAATTACATATCTAAACAAATAATTCTATCTATTCTTGAGCAATATCCAGCCACAAGAAATAAATCTAACAAAACATGTCCAAGGTCCACATAGCTACAAAGCAGCCATAAAAGAAATCTTAAAATCATCCAAATAAATGAAGAGATATACCATATTATTAGATTGGAAGACTTACTTTGTCATATAAAATTTCCTCAATTTGATCTGTATACTAAATGTAATAACAATCAAAATCCAGATAGCCACTGCACTGCAAAAATCAACATGTTCTCAATTTGTATTGAATAAAAAAAATATTAACAAAAAAACAAAAAAACAAAAAAACTACAGAGTAAGTGCCTAACATGTTCACAATCCTCAGTTCAAGGACCAAAAGGACCTGAGAAAGAGTTGTATCAAAGCAAATTAGGAAAATGCCATTACCAATTTCAAGACTTACTGTAAGTCAAAAGCTATCATGAGGGAAGTACCAGCATAAGGACAGACAATGGGATATGCAGGAAAAAAAAGTCATGAAACAGCCCCCATGCAATTAACACAGTGGAGAAACAATAGTCTTCAACAAATGGTTCTTAAAATAAATGCTTAAATGTAAAACAGGTCAATGTGGACATATACCTCATACTAACACAAAATAAATGACAGAAAATAATAAAATGTATATAAAACTACTGTGACATTGGGTTAAAAAAGGATGTCTTATAAGATGCCAAAAACATAAAATAGAAATATAAAATATGCTAACTAGTTGTCACCTATAAAACACACATCTCATTTAAAAAGTAATTAGGTCGCACAAAGAAAAAGGAAAAAAAAAAGCCCTCAAAATTCATATAATCCAATTTTATATTGAACAAGATTTATAAAAATAAAAAATACTTCTAAAACATAAATGCATAGAAAAGGCATTCATTTAACAGCATTAGTGATTGAGGACAAGCCAGTTAAAACTCACAAGTTGAAATTACCACTGTATGTATTCTTGATAGAATGGCTAAAAATAAAACCAATCTGAAGGATGAAACAAAAACACTGAGCAAGCACCTGTATTAGCATTAATATTATAGGTAACCAGCTGGTACTGACTGCAGAAACACCTGTCTTGTTTATTATATACTTAACCGTGTGATGAGCAATCTAGCTCCTGACTATATGTCTGAGAGATGAAAATGATGTTCAAATTGAAAATAACCCAGTATCCTTTCAAGAATAAACTATAGCTTAATACCAGAAAGAAAAAAGGAACTAAGTCAGACTGGTGCAAATATGGTCAGTCCAATTCAAAAGGCTGCACACACTGTTATGACTAAATTTATTTATCATTATGAAAAAGCCCTCAATATAAACAGATTAAGTGGCTCCCAGAGAATTGCTGATTATGGTGGAAGTTTTGTTGTGATAAAAAATGTTTTTTCAACATTTGTATAGCAATGGTGATTAATAGTTTTATCACAATTCAAATATGCTAAAATTAAGGTAAGTTTACTATTTATAATTTTTACCTCATTTTTTTAAGTAAAATTATCATACTATTTAAAACACACAAATCTAATATTCAACATGTTCACTGCGACTACAAGGTTTTCATACTGTTCTTAAAAGTCTGACAGTTCTATAAATTTGATATGATTCAAGTAAGTAGTTAGTATCTAGCAATGGGAAATTTATGAACAGTCCTCCTATTCAAACTAACCTGGTAAGGTGTATTTCGTACTTTACTCTGTCTTACAGCAGCAGCTGCCCCACCATATGTTGTTTTGCCAGGATAGAAAGGAGAATCTCCAAGTTGACTTGTCTTAAGGATTGAAGAATTCCCAAGTGACTGCACAGAAACAGTGACAAATTATAAGCAAAAATACTTAAAATTTTGTGATTATATCAAATATAATTAGTACTCACGGTGGAAAGTGTTCCAAAGGCAGACAAGTTGAACGCTGGTTTTTTGGAGCTGGTGGCAGTGTGCTGGGAGAGCGAATGAGAACGTTCTGCTTCCGGGGACCACAGAGGTGGCAGGGAAGTGTTCTTTGAAACAGCTATATCTAAAACAAAAATTTGTAATTTGTAGTATAGTACCAGTTCTAAGAACTTAAACCCTAAATTTTATTAATAAAAATTAAAATTAAAACTAAAATTAGAGCTGAGCATGGTGGCACACACTTTTAATGCCAGAGGCAGTAACTGTGTGAGTTCAAGGCCAGCCTGGTCTACATGAGTCCAGGACAGCGAATACTACAAAGAAACCCTGTCTGGAAAAACCATAACAAAAAACTAAACTTAAAAGGCCAGGTGGTGGTGGCACACGTCTTTAATCCCAGCACTTGGAAGGCTGAGGCAGGTGGGTCTCAACAGAGTCTGAAGCCAGCTGGTTCTACAGATGAATTCCAGACAGTGTAGGCTACACAGACACACACAGACACACAGACACACACACACACACACACACACACACACACACACAACCTGTCACTAAAAAAATAAAGACAAGCAAACATGCAAAAAACAATATTAAAGAAGCACTGAAGATGGCTCAGGAACTAAAAACATTTACTACTCCTGCAAAGGACCTGGATTTAGTTCCCAGCACCCACCCACAACCATGTGGAATTCCAGTACCAGGAAATCCAATGTGTTCCTCTAGCCTTTTGGACACCTGCACCCATGGTACACAAAAGCTCTTATAGGCAAACATATAGACGTAAATAAAAAATAAATCTTAAAACAAACAAACAAAACACCTAAACTAGGATAAGTATGTACTCCTTTAATCTTAACATTTGACAGGCAGATGCAGGTGGATATCTATCAGTTCAAGGACAGCTTAGTCTACATATACATAGCAAGTTCTAGGTCAGCCATGGTTAAACAGTGAGACCTTTTCTCAAAAATAAACCTCCCCTCCAAAAAAATATTTTTTTATAGCTGGATGGTGGTAGTGTACACTTTTAAGCCCAGCACTTGGGAGGCAGAGGCAGGTGAATCTCCATGAGTTTAAGACCAGCCTGGACCACAGAGCAAGTTCCAGGACAGCCAGTGCTGTTACCCTGGGGGGGGGGGGGGGGATGGGAGGATTTATTCATTCCCACTGCCAAAACTACTTACTATCTATCTAGTAACAAGAGCCCACATCTGTAATCTCAGCACTCTGGGAGGTAGAAGCAGGCAGATCTCTATGAGTTCAAGGCCAGCCTGGTCAACAAAGCAAGTCTAGGACAGCCAAGGCTACACTGAGAAACCTTGTCTCAAAGACAAACAAAAAGAATACCTTTATCAGAAGCTCTTGAAGAAAAACCACTGGTAGTTGAGATGTTATCATCATCATGCTGAGAGGTAGAATCTTTGATTTCCTTTACGAGAGAAAATCCAGAACTGCCGATTGGGAATGCAGCAGATGTGGATGGCTGACAGTGCAATGAAGGGGATTCCAACACAGAGAAATTCAGATGGCTCCGATGAAGAGAAGGCCTTGTTAAGACATCTGGATAATTTGAAGCAGTACTGGTCGTTGAAGGTTCTTAAAAGAATAGTTAACATTACAAATAAACCAAGAAAAGGCAACTCACTAGCACAATGCAGCAGTCTTTATCACATTTGTACATTTAATGCCAGCTAGGACTACAAAACAAGTAACATTCTTTCTTAATGATAGACTTTTTATCACTCAAAACACAACTATTTTTTTTCCCAACTAGCTAAATCTATTCACAACTTTGTATTTTTTCCAAGTGGAGATAACACAATAGACTGGCTAATCTTTACTCCAGCTAGGTTACAGCAGTTAGGATACAAGAGTGAAGTATTCAGCTTTACTGTTTTTATATTTTTTTTGTTTTGTTTTTTTGCTTTTGTTTTTGGTTGTTCTGTTTTGAGACAGGGTTTCTCTGTGTAGCTTTGGCTGTTCTGGACTGGACCAGGCTAACATCAAACTCACAGTGATCCACCTGCCTCTGCCTCCCAAATTATGGGATTAAAGGCATATGCCACCAAGCCCGGTTCAGCTTTACTGTTTAAGGATAGTATTTATTATGTTTTAAGATAGGTTCTTAAAGGCCGGGTGGTGGTGGTGCACATCTTTAATCCCAGCACTCAGGAGGCAAAGGCAGGTGGATCCCTGTGAGTTCGAGGCCAGCTTGGTCTACAAACTGAGTCCAGGACAGCCAGAAATTCACAGAGAGACCCTGTCTTTGGGGGTGGGGGGGAAATCCCAGGTGTGAGATATGGGGCTGCTTCAGACTGTCCACAGCAGCCAACTATGATTTGTCTCGTGCTCTGGCAGGGGCATGGTTTTACCAGCTGAGGATAGTTTGTTTGGAATTCTGGGGTCTCTTCAAAGGGTATATAATGAATGCCAGACCTGCAAGAGGCAGTGTGGTTGCTGTTTGCTGGATTGCTGTTGCTGGTTGGACATATCCTGACTACAAAGATCAAAGTTGGCCCAAGGAACTCAAAGGCCATAATCATCAGACAGTAGTCTAATAATATCAACACTCCCTTTCCACTCTATACTTTCTCTCCTACCTAGTTTTGAGGGGTTGGAAGGAATAGGAGTGGTGTAGGGAGGTAAGAAAAACCCAATAAAGTAGCCAAAAAGTCTGGCTACAGTAGCGCCCTTGCACAGGACCTAGATTTCATCAACAATGAACCTTCCTCATTGTCTACACCTCAACCCTCGCCCAAAATAATGGAACATGCAGAGAATTTTTGTAGCATTAAAAAAAAAAAAATACCTTCAGTCAGCAGTGGTTGCCCATGCCTTTTAATCCCTACACTTGAGGGGCAAAGGCAGGCAGATCTCTGTGTTCAAAGCCAGTCTGGTCTACAGAGTGAATTCCAGGACAGCCAGGGCTACACAGAGAAACCTGGTCTCAAAGGTGTATATACACACACCATCTTGCCAAAAGCCACACAACCAACACTGAGGTTATAGAACTTCAAGCTGAAAGTCTGATCATCAATGATTGCAGCTTTCACTGTCCTATCAACCTTCTTTAATGAACAAAGAAGACTGACACAGGTTGGCAAGGTCAATCAGCAGGTAAAGGGGACTGCTACACAAGCCTAGTGGCTTGAGTTCCATGCCTGGGAACTCATATCAAAGGAGAAAAAGAAAAACGGGACTCCACCAAACAAGTATCCTTTCATCTCCACCTCAAACACTGTGGCATGCTATCCCATGTGCACATAAACACAAAATAGTAATTTTTAAAAAGACTACTAATGAAACATACTCAATGAACCAATTCCATATGTTCCATACAGGATTTATACACCAGTCAATTAGATACTACCATAGCCAAGTAACATAAACCTATTTAAGTCTATAATTTGAAACCAAATACACACACTCTATTTACCTTCTGTGTTACTGCCTGCTGGCTCAGGGGTGATTCTGCCATCATCAATGTTTGTGTTCTCCTCATCAGCATAAATCACTCGCTCATCTTCTCTATTTTCTGGCCAATGTGGAACTTCATCTGCATCTGCTGAACAGCTACAGGTATTTTCGCTCTTGTTGAAGTATCTTTGTAGCCACCCTGGCACAATATTCTTAACAGATTCTGTAACCCTGCTAAGAATGCCCTGTTGGAGAAAACATACATAGGACTATTTTATAACCTTTATCTTTGTAAGTACTTACAGAAAGTAAGGCCAAGAAAAACACCAGTATTTCCAACAAAACTTACTAAGATTCAGTTCATGTTATGACATAATACTGTTTTTAATGAACCATCAACTAACCAAGATCTAGTAATAGAGACAGTAAATGTTTTCATCCTTCTATATCTTTGAACATTAAAAGTCCCAATATAAACCACTTCAACAATTAATTTATCACATTCTTTAAGAAAGGCAAATCACCTAGTGATATAGTTCAGCTGGTGGAATGTTTGCCTCTCATGCTTGAGGCCCTAGGTTTAGATTCTTCAGCACTACAAAAGTTAAAAAATAATAATTAAACAAATAGAGTAGCCAGTGGTGATGGCATATGCCTTTAATCCTAGCAGAGGCAGACGCACCTTTTTGAGTTTCAGAGCTAGTTCCAGGACAGCCAAGACTACACAGAGAAACCCTGTCTCAACCTCCACCCCACTGAGAGAGAGTGAGTGAGCGAGCGAGCGAGAGTGAGGGGGGGAGCACAAGGGGGGAGGAGGGAGGGAATGAGAATGTAAGGGAAATCCTTCATCAAATAGGAAATAAGAACTAGTCCAACATAGTCAAAACTCAAGAAATAACCTAAGACCGCTTTTTGGTGGTAAAATGTTTATATTATGAAATCTTTCCTTTTAAAACTCTGAGAAATTAGCTTAATCATGGCAAATTCTAAAAGAAAACACAATGTGGTGTAATACTGAAGCTGACATTCTGCAGCTACAGTGGAAATCCAGGCACTCTCCTAAGAAATTTCCACATACTGGTCAATTTAATACTCAAAATCACTTTATGTAGTGAGAATAAGGCACGATGGCACAGTGTTTGATAATAAGAGCAAGACTCAAGTCTCCAGTTCCATAAGAAAACCAAGGTATAAATGGAGAGAGACCATGCAATGCCATTAAGTAGCATGACCAAGATACAAGTATGACTGTGTATTCAGATCAGAGTAATAGCATGAGCCATGGCATCCTGGAACCTATAGCAGAACTTGAATATCCACCTCCTTTTCCTTTAATTTACCCCAAGAACATCCCTTCCTGCAACTGCCTACTGAAATGACTATGAAAGTCAAATGAAATAACATGAAAGTACGTCAAGGTATCACAGAAACATGTGCTGATAATTTTACTAATAAGGAAAAACCTAGCACAAGCAAGCTGGGACAAAATTTCAGGCATAAATTTCACTCATAAAGCAGCATTAATTGGGTTTCAGAGAATCACAGAAAGGAAAAAGGGACCCAACAGATATGAAGAGAAATTAAGTTACCGGGCATGGTGGCCATGCCTTTAGTCCTAGAACTCGGGAGGCAGAGGCAAGCGGGTCACTGTGAGTTCGAGGCCAACCTGGTCTATAAAGTGAATCCAGGACAGCCAAGGCTAACACATGGAGAAACCCTGTCCTGGAGAAGAAAAAAAAAAGAAGAAAGAAGGAAGGAAGGATGGAAGGAAGGAAGGAAGGAAGGAAGGAAGGAAGAAATTAAGTCAAGACATAATATGTAATTCTACTTTGGAAGCAAATCCAGACAGCTAGGCTTTAAATTTTCTGATAAGAGAAAAGATAAAAGATTTTTCTGGAGGAGCATGGTGGCGTATACGTTTAATCCCAGCACTGGGAGGCAGAGGCAGGTGGATCAACAAATTGAGTCCAGAACAGCCAGTGCTGTTACACAGAGAAACCCTACCTTGAAAATAAATAGATAGATCAATAGATAGATCGATAGGTAGGTAGGTAGATAGGTAGATGTAAGTCTTTTGTGGAATTCCTTTTGCTACTTGGAATATCAAAGCAATTATAGAACACCTTAGAAACAGCATTATATTTAGCCAAATCACATACAGTAGCATTAAGTACCTTGAAGATCAGAAAACAAACTGACCCAACTGGACCCACACATTTAACCCCAGCACTGGGAAGGCAGAGAGGCGGATCTCTGAAATTGCGGTCAGCCTGGTCTACAGAGTAAGATCCAGGACAGCCAAGGCTATCCCTAGAAACCCTTTCTCAAAAACAAACAAACAAAAAACCTGAAAGTCAAAGAGATAGTCAAAGAGTAGTCAGTTGCATACAACTATACTTGCGATTTTCATTTTCTCAACTAAAATTAACCAGCTTATCTAGTCCTCAGCCCAATGGGACACACAATAAATAGCTCAAAGAATGAAAAAGAAAGGTGCAACACAAACTGACCTGACACCATTAAAACTAACACCCTAAAGTTTCAGTGACCAAACATAACTTTTAGGTTAAATGACTGCAAGTCATAAAGAAAAAGTGAGCATTATCTAACATGCTCTTACTACAGCCTTTAGCTACAAGTTGAGCAACAACTTCAATGCTACTAAAGCGTGAACTCTTAGATCAGGGCTGGTTTAAGCCCTCCCAAATGATGGATAAATAATCAAGTTTGATAACCACTCTAGTTGAAGAGATTAGGAAATCAGATACATACCACAGGAAATTAAGATACATTTCAAGAAAAAGCCCCCCTATACTATGCAAATAAAATCACATCTCAAAATGTATATTTCAAAAACCTAAACATCGGTTGTCAGCTACTAATGAAAAATTGAGAATAATGGTCAGGAATTAAGTTGCCAGGCATGGTGGTACACGCCTTTAATCCCTGCACTGGAGGCAGGTGGATCTCTGGTCTGTCTCTCCAACCCCCCCCCCCAGCTCAAAAAAAACCTTCAAGAATTAGACTCCAGCTTAGGTTCCATGAGACCCTCAAGGAGTCAGAGAGGGGGAAAAGGAACCAGAAGAGAGAAAAAAATGTTCTTATGGCAGAAGATTCCATGCCAATAAGAGTTCTTCAGGTCTTCACAGAAATGGATCAAACTTAATGGAAGAATGCTTTACAAGCTGGACAGGGTGGTACACACTAGTAATCCAATCGTGAAGGGAAGAAAAGGCGATCGTGTGGGGATGCTTTAGAATTTTAAATTTAAAAAAGCTTTAAAATTACAAAACAAAACGAAAATGAAAATTAAAAAATTACCACACAAAGGCGATGCAAAAGAAAGGGTTCGTGTAAATTCTTAAATCCTACTTTACAAAATCAACTTCTACACTAAACAAGAATGAAAGTTTTCCTTCAGAACTTCTCTGAAACTTCCAACCTAGAGCAATCACTCACTTCTATGTATGTCAGGTGAAGTCCTTCAAGAGCAGCACACACAGACACACATGCAGAATGAAGATCAGGAATGAGAGGTTAGCCTAATCTACTTAAGACCCTAGGAGAAAGGGGTGGGGGTGGGGCCTGGAGAGTTGGCACAGCCAGTACTCCAGAACACTGGCTGCTCTTCCAAAGGATGCGGTTCCATTCCCAGCACCCACGTGACAGCTCCCAGCTGTCTGTGACTCCAGTTTCAGGGGATCTAATACCATCACACACACACACACAAGCAGCAAAACACCATTGTGCATACATCATTGTGCATACAATAAAAATAAATAAATCGTTTTTTAGAAAAGGGAGCTAGGAAAGAGGAAACTTCTCATGTTCTCACTGAGAAAGTTTCCCAAGAAAGAAGGCTACAATGTGGGAATGCTTTAAATTTTAATTCAAAAACAAAACAAAACTAGATCACCACCACTCTAAAACTAAAACAAACCACCACCCATACACATAAAATAAAGTAAGTTTCAAAAAATAAAACACAGTAAGCCAAGTGCGGTGGGTGGCACGTCTATAATCCCAGCACTCAGGAGGCAGAGGCTCGTGGATCTCTGTGAGTTCAAGGCCAGCCTGTTCGACAAGGTGACTCCAGAACAGCCGGGGTTATTTACACAGAGAAACCCTGTCCCGAAAAACCAAAACCAAATAAAACATAGTATTTACTGGATTTAAGACTTCAAGATCTATGGATTTTAACAACTTCTACTGCTTCATTAATCTCTTCCCCTCAAAAAGACATGAAAACCCATCTTATAGCAGAGTAAGCAGAACCACCCTCTACAGTGAAAAGCAAAAGTTCCCCCAAGCAAAATTCATATGGGACATTAAAAATAGCATTGTGATATTATCTGTAGCACTACAGCAGGATCTATACTAAGTATTTAAAAATAATGAAGTTAAGGGCTGGAAAGATGGCTCAACGGTCAAGAGCACTTGCTGCTCTTCCAGAGGTTATGAGTTCAATTCCCAACCACCTATAATGACATCTGGTGCCCTCTTCTGGTGTGCATGACAACAGTGTACTCATATACATAAAATAAATCTTTTTAAAAAAATAATAAAGTTAAACTGAAGATGAAAAAAGAAAATTCTCAAATTTGAACTATAAATCCACTAGATGTTCTTGCCTCAAGAACTATCATTTTGTTTTGTTTTGTTTTGTTTTGCGAAAGATAATAAAAGTAAGAGTTCAGCGTCATATACAAATCACAGCACTGGTGAACATAGTGTTTCAAATTCTATGTAACCCTCATTCATGAGAGAAGAACTGGTTATTCCAATTTCACTTAGCCTTCGTTGATAATTACAAACTTCCTTTTCACCAGAAGACAACTTTCCCAATTTGGCCAACTCCTCAGTCCTGCACATTTCTCCTTCTTCACACACAAAGCTCTCTCCTCCAGATCAGTATTTTCTCTACTCCATTCTATTCATTTAAGTCATTCAACTCCCTTCACATTATCCTTAAGCAGCATTCAATCCTACAATCTTTCGTAAGTAACTTCACTGGCTCTCTGACCATGACAACAAACTTAATCCAGACAACAATTTTATGTCTACCGGGCTCTTGGAGTGATGTTTTTGTGCACCATGTAAAGATTATCCTTGTATTATTCGAATGCTGATTACAGTCCAGACTTTGGTATTGTCATTATTATGACGAATCCTGTCTTAGTATCTGGTAAGCATTGTTCTCCATCACTTTCTAATTGGTCAAATAAAGAACTGAATGGACAATAGCCGGGCTGAATAGTTATGGTAGGCCTTCCAAGGAAATGGGGGCGGGATGTTCAGGTGGGGACCACAGAAAAAGGGAGTTGCCATTGGGACATAGATGAGAAAGCAGGAGCCAGAACTAGACTAAGATGACAGATAAAAACAGGCCACAAGGCAGGACGACTGTTGGGGTTAAAACTGTTGGGGTTAGAAAAGCTGAGTATCTGCCCAGCTGTAGTGTGCCTAAATAAATACAAGGTCTCTCTGTCATTGTTTAGAGCAAGAGCAGTCATAGAAAGCCATGTGGTCCCATCAAGCCTTACTCTTCCAAAATATTCCACCGTTTTGATGTCTACCTGTTCTTTAGAATACCTACTTTACATTAATACATCCTTTGGACCCCTGAGTCTTCTTCCTTGGATCCTTCATCCTCTTACTTAGTATCTGTATAGTCACTAGACTCTTTTCCTCAAAGTTTTTTCAAAGTCTTTTTAAAGCTGCTTCATCATAACATCAATACTGGGTTATTTCCATGCGTGAAGAAACTAAGTATTCTAAAGACATTTATATTTAATCTAATCTGAACCTAATCTGCAAATATCAGACACTTTTCATATTTTATAAACAGTTAAGCTTATCCTATCTACCCAGTTCAAATTCTCCAGTCACTTAAATTAAAAGTATCTCTCTGGCTAACTAAATAAATACCCGCCCAGCAGTGGTGGCACACATCCCAGCATTTGGGAGGCAGAGGCAGGCAGATCTGAGTTAGAGGTCAGCTGGTCTACAGAGTGAGTTCCAGGACAGCCAAGTGCTACACAGAGAAACCCTATCTTGAGAGAAAAAAAAAATTTTTAAATGCCCACAAGTAGCTTATTTTCACCCCCTTCAAAACTTAAAATGCTGTCTCGGTATAAATATGCTTTTAATTCCAGCACTTGGGAAGCTGAGGCAGAAAGAGCTAAAGACCAAGACCAGCTTGGAACAGATAGTGACTTCAAGCCAGCCTAGGCTACTGAAAGATCCTGACTCAAAAAAATAAGGGAGCTGGAGAGCTGTTTCCGTGGGTAGAAGTACTTGCTGTTTATTCAGGTCTCAAGTTCAGTTTCCGGCACTCTGTCAGGGAACTCACAACTACCTGTAACTCTGGCTGCAGAGGCTCTGACATCCCCTTCTGGCCTCCATAGGTACCAGCACCCGCACACCAATTGATATATACAAATAAAAGTAAAAGCAAGCCTTTTGAAAAAACTAAAGAAACCGGGCATGGTGGCTCGTGTGGATCTCTGTGAGTTCAAGCCCAGCCTCGTCTACAAAGTAAGTCTGGGAGAAACCCTGTCTCAAAAAACAAACAAAAACTAAAATAAAAATAAAAAACATTAAAATGAAACAAGGAAAAGCATAACCCATTAAAAGCCCATAGCAGTTAAACCCTCTTAAGAGCCATCTCATCACATATTTTAATACGGAGACTAAGAATTTCTCAACCATGCTATGAGAAAGATTAGCACAATCAAATAAAAATATTTATAGAGGAGAAAGGCAATCTACTGTCCTTTCTCTGATAATAAATTGTCTCTGACAAAGATTGTAAATGCACTTTGTTTTTTGAGCGTCTCTGACAAAGATTGTAAATGCACTTTGTTTTTTGAGCACAGGCAGGACAATCAGTTCAAGGCCAGCCTGGGCTACTTAGCAAGTTCCAGCCTAGCTATAGATATATTACAGGAGGCTCTGTATCAGAAAACAAAGTTGAAAATATAGAATTATTGCAATGTTCCCAATATCTTGTACCTAATAAGATGACTATCTTTAGTGGCATCTGACCAAAAGCTTCATACTTCAAGCTAGACACTTATATCATTAGGACTTTCCAGGAAATGGAGCTGTAATTGGAGCCTTTTTGTTGTCATATTAAAAACCTGGGGCTGAAGAGCTAACTCAAAGGTTAAGAACACTGGCTGTTCTTCCAGAGGACCCTGGTTCAATCCCCATCACCCACACGGCAGGCTCACAACTTCTGTAACTCCAGTTCCAGGAGATCTGATACCCTCACACCAATGCACATGAAATAAAACTAAATAAAAATTTTAAATGGGAAAAAAAAACCCAAAAAAGTGAGAAACATTACTTTTTCAGAGCTAAGAATACTCAGCCATCAAATGTTAGGCAGGACATACTTTTATGTCAAAAACAAAAAACAAAAAACAAAAATCCAGGCACAGTAGTGCACATTGTTATCCCAGCACTTGGGGATGCTGAGCCAAGCAGATCTCTGTGAGTTCAAGATTAGCCTGGACTACAAAGGGAGCCCAGAACCTACAAAGCTACCTTGTCTTGAAAAACCAAAAGGGGAGGGGGGGGGTGTTCTGTTCTACAAATTTGGGTGACTATGGGCCAACCTATCCTTTGGCCTGCTTTTATAAGCTAAAAATGCTTTTTACACTTGCCAAAGAACCATTAAGGTTAAAACAAACATAAACAAACAAACAAACAAACAAAAAACCCTGCTAGCCAGAGGCTCAAAATAGTTTTGTTTCTTTATTAAAAGGGTTTACCAGCCTTTGATCTAAACTACTGATGAAGGGGGAACTGCATCCCTCCCCCACATTTTTACAGTTGAATGTGGTCACTGACTTAAACCAGGAAGGTCAGGCTATCAGCAATCCTGTTTCTGTAAGGATAAAAGGTGGATTCCCTCAGCTCCAAGCTCCAAAAAACCTTGTAGCACTCCCCCCAAAAAGGGGGGGGGCCTCAAAAGTAAGCCAGTCTGTGTCACCAGGAGAGACAATAGGCTCTCCCAGAAGTGAGTTTTACTTGTCAGTTCAAGTGTTCTGTGGTGGCCATTATTAGGAAAAACAAGAGCTCAACTTCCCCAGGTTGCTGCACACAATGGGACTAGGAAAGGGGAGAAGACAAGAACTAACAGCATTACCTAACGTACCTGGAGACTTAGGCAAGAAGGTAAGGCCAGCCAGAGCCTATCTTTAAAAAAGCTAAAAAGTAGCTCATTAATGGAGTAGGTGAAAAGGTAAGCTCGCCAGCCATGGTGGTGCATGCCTTTAATCCCAGCACTTGGGAGGGAGACGGGAGGTGGATTGCTGTGAGTTGGAGGCCAGCTTGGTCTACAAAGTGAGTCCAGGACTGCCAAGGCTACAGAGAAACCCTGTCTTGAAAATCCAAAAAAAAAAAGAAAAGAAAAGAGAGAAAGAAAGAAAGGAAGGAAGGAAGGAAGGAAGGAAGAAAAGGCAAGCTCATTTGCTTCTACACTTCCTTTGAGACAGCCTCACTCTAAAATACAGGACTAGCTTGGAGTCACTATGAAGTCCATGCTGGCTTCAAATTTCAAATCCCCTGGCCTTAGCCTCTTCGCAGCTGGGATTACAGGTGTGTGCCCCTACATTCAGCCAAGTCTACATTTAAGTTACTCCCTTTATCTAGCTCTACAACTTCAAATAAGATGGCATTTTTTAAAAAGCTAAGTTAAAAGTAGAAAAATACTGAAGTTTAGACATTTCCCAGAAGAGCCAAACCAGAAGTCAAAACAGAAAACTAGAAGTCAACTGAATGCAATACAGAAATCACAGGAACTGGGTGGCAGCACCAGCTCTTTGGCCTGACATTTGCTGCCCTGCATCCAACAAATAGTACCAGCCTGATTACTCTTATTCTAACCTTCTGCTATACAACCAAAGGCTTCATTGTGCCCAGGGCCCTGGGCACTTATCAAACATTAGTATTAAACATGCCATGTCATGAAGCTCCTTGCTACATCCAGAATGACCCAGCAGCTGCTGCAAAACATCCAGCTGACAAGCTCTGCTAGCTAGCTAGTAGATGACAATGAAGTCCACTAAGTTCCAGGTAAAACTAGTTACTTTAAGACAAACAAAAACTGAGATGTATTCTTTTATTTAACTCTGAATACTTTTCTTTGGTTGATTCTGCCAATATTAAATCTGCTAACCAAGAAATGGTTATCTTTAATTCCAATTCAAGGTTAAGATATATTCTTACTTTAAATTAAATAGCTGAGACAAGGATCTAGCATTTGAGATGTTTTAACTACTGAGCTCTAAAACCATACAACCTGAAATCTGGATCAGCTCCAAAACAACTTGAGTTTTAGTTAAGCATCTTTTCTCCCAAACAGAATTTTTATCTAAATACATTTTACAATAAACTGCGATCAGAACTGTCCCTTAGGATATATTAGCTCCTATCCAAGCCATCCATTTCTCTGCTCAAATTTTTTTCTTTTCCTTTAACAAGCATTCGAAGGTGATTTGTTACTCTTAGAAAAGGAAGTAACCTTGTCTTAATGTCCACTGAAGTAAGGTGGCCAGGCCTGTGACTGGAGTTTAATCTTTTTTTTTTCCCCGTTTTTTTCGAGACAGGGTTTCTCTTGTAGGCCTGGCTGTCCTGGGCCCGCTTCTGGCCTCGAACTCACAGTGATCAGCCAGTCTCTGGCTCCTGAGTGCTGGAATTAAAGGCATTCGCCATTATGCCAGACTCGGTTTTAATCTTAGAAATCTGCCTACGAATACCCCTGCTCCTCAGCATTCTCTACATATCTAGGGAAAATGTTAATAATGCCAAGCTTTCCAAGCAAGGGCAAATACCTTCGTAGTACATAAACCGCAGCTTTCACTATTCAAAACTTTCCCTATCTTTACTTTTTAAACTGATACAATTTAACATTACAAACAAAACCCTAAGTATTCAATTTTAGCACTAGCTAGGATTAAACAAAAAGTCTACATTTAACAGTATGCAACAAGGTATTTATTAGCCCTTCAATAAACTTAAATGCACTTCCTACTTACCTCCACCGAGATACTTCTAAAGTGGCTTTCTTATAGTGGGTTAACATTTTAATTCTCACAAGGAATGTTTAAGAACTGAGATTTTTCTCAAAACCAAACATACCATTCATTTACAACAGGAGTCAACTTTTTTATAATCATAAACACCCACGACGGCATACGGTGGCCTTCACTGTTGGAAGGCCACCAACACTCCTGGTGTGCCCGAAAATACCGTAAACTTCTAGAAAACGCCCAGTATTAAAAATATTTGGTGTATGAGATCAGAGCCAGAGAACTGGTCAACTGTAGAGAATGGCTGATTCTGGCCTTCATAACACAGAGCGGGGAGGAGGAGAGAGAGGAAGAATTGCGCGGCAGAGACCAGACGTAAGAAGCGGCGAGGGACTTTCAAAATGCCTCAGTGCCACAGTAGCCCTAACTCGGTTAAGAGGGAAAGGAAAGAAAAGCTAAACCAGTTGTGATCAGATCTGGAAAAGGCCAAGCAGGAAGACGAGGGGACGCGACTACCAATAATGACTTAACTAGGGCTAAGACTGAATTATTCTACGATCCGGGTTACAGCGCCCCCCTCCCCAAGTGCCTCTGAGCCGCGGTGGCAGATTACCCTCTCCACGCACCCTGAACCCGGGAAACACCAGACAAGAAAAATAAATAAACCCTGCTGGCGGATGGGCCTGTTGCCACATCTTTCCCTTGTTCCCTCGCGAGGTCGTGAGTAATACTAGCGATACACCAAAACCCGCCAAAAAAAGAAACCCTAGTATCCCAAGCCTGGGATTTCTTTTCCCGCCCTACGCCCGCCGGGGGAAAGCCCCTGGGCGGGAGGGCTGAGAGAGGCCGCCCGCACCCCACGTGTGCGCCGCCAGGCCCGGCCCGGCTCGGCTCTGCCCACTTCCCGTCGCCACCCCGGGCCTGCCTTAGGCCCTCCGGTCCCCCTCCACGTGGGGCCCCGGGACCTCGCATTGCCCCCCCACCCCCCGCCCCCACTGCGGCCGCCCGGAGCCGCCTAGCCGCCCCGGCGAACGGGTCCCGTACCTGGTGCTGGGGTCGCCCCTGCTGGTAAGGCTTCACCGGTCCCTGGTGGCAACGACGCGTCCGGATCTTGCCGCCGCCGCCCCCTCCCATGCCTCCGGCTCCTGAGGCCATGGCGGAGCCTGGGCGGCCTCCTACTCCCGCTCCCGGGCGGGAGAGGCAGAGGCGGCGGCCTGAGGGCCTCCCCCGCCCGGCCCTAGGCGACACACAGACACAGCGAGAACCGCGAGGGAGCGAGCGGGAACTGAGAGTGCGCGCACGCCGGCGGGGGGAAGGCGGTGGCGGCGGCTGAGGGCCGCGAGCTGCCTGAGGACCGACGGCCGCGTGCGGACCCCCCGCGTCTGTGTTTGTCACCGTCTCTATGGAGATCTCCCGCCGAGGCCGGCGCGAGCAGCTCCGGGCGCCGCTGAGGCCTAGCTCGACCGCCCGCTGCTGGAGGCTCGTCTACAGCCGCCCTGGCCGTCGCTGCCGCAGTCCAGGCCGCCGGCGCCGCCCGCCAACCCCTCCCCTGTGCGCGCTGCGCCCGCCCCGCCGCTGCCTCCGGCGCCGTCGTCGTCCCTGCAGTCGTCGTCGCCGCCGCCGCCGCCGTCGCTCTTGCGCCTATTACCGCTGTTGAGGCCGCCGCCGCGGTAGCGAGCCAGGACGCCGTCACTCCTCGGCGCCCGACGCGTCTGCATCATCACGCTGCGACGATGTGTGGGGGTGGGGGCTGGGCAAAGGAAGGAAGGGTTGGTCGAGCCCGCGCTCTCGGCCGCAGAGGCCTCTGGGAAGTATAGTTTTTCGCGTAAGAACGAGGATTCTCGGAAAGGAAGGCAGTCGCGGAAGGACACCCTGCGGAGCCCTGCAGAGGCACAAAGCCCGGGTCCTTTGGCTGCTTGTTTAGAATCAGAATGGCACTCGACATGAAAGCAGTAATCTTCCATTCAGCAATTATAAACGGAATGGAAGTAAACAGTAACATCAAAGAATGATAGTGTATCGAAATAGAAAAGGAAAGAAAGAAAACCTGCGTTTCAATTAACAGTGACCGTGATCCTTAGGCCTAAAACAAGCACATGGGCTTCTGCTTGATGTGCTGTAATATCCGCACTTGGGAGGCAGGAGGCAGGGGAATGGCTAGTTAGAAGTTAGCCTCTGCTTCATAGTGAGATTCTGTCTCAGCAAAAGCAAAACATACAACTTCACTATTGTTTCATTAGACATATAAGGGCTTTGTTGCCAACACACACTCTGCTGGCCTTCTGACTTGCTTCACTACCTTACATACTTGACCTCGGATGACTCATTTATTAAATAAGAGCTTTAAAATCCACCTTAAAAAGTTGTGCGGAGCTAGTGCGGTCATTTGTGCAGAGCACTTAGTAGATTTCCTGGTATACAAAAAAATGCAGTAAATTATTGCAATTATAACCTATGCAGTCAACACACATTAAGGATGACTAATATATTCCTAGTAATTGTATGTTTGCTTCAGCGAGTATTATAGTTAGGAGGGTGGATAAACAATGTACCTTCGAAGGCTAAATCGAGTGTTAAGATGCAGGCATTAGACAAAAGGTCTGTGTGATCATGTGATCCAACCTATTCGTTCAATACACTATATAGAAACCAAGAGAATTTAAGGGGCACCATGAAGGATATCAAGTTGGGCACTCAAAGCCAGAACTGTAACCCAGTTTTTCCATAACAGCTGAAAGAAATAACTAAATAATTATGAAGAAGAATCAATTGAGAGGAAACATAGACTTGATGTTCCATTAGAGATCGTTGTCCTAAAGTTTATAACAACTACAAAATCAAATGGATTGTTTAAATCTGTCACTTACAAGCTGTGTGGCCTTGGGGAGGTTACTGATCCTTTTTCTAAGCTTCACTTTCCTCATCTGCAAATAGAGGGGACACGGTTCTGTCTAGAATAGCTGCTCAGATAGAAAGCCCTTAGTACCAACCAGAAAGCAGCTACCAAAAAGTTATCTCCAGCATCTTTTGCACCAGCCCGCCCCACCCCAAAATTGTACAATTCAAATCACTATTGAAATTAAATTAATAAAACAAAACGTACAGTACCTTCGAACTTATAATACCTTTCAGCACATAAAAGACCCTGCTGTAACTAGTTGTTCTAGGCTGTCTGACCTTAACCCCTGAGACAAGTAACCAAAAATGGCCAAAAGAGTTCACTTCCTCTTCTTCTCTGCCCTCCCTTCGAGATCCACCTACACTCTCCAGGTATGTTTTCTTCCCAGTGCTGCATATGTAAGACAGAACTGTTGGCCGGCACAAGATACCGACTGTTTCCTGGAAAGGACAATCTTCACAGCCAAGCTGTAAAAAGAAGTAATGTCAGACAAATCCTTGCACTCAGGAGATAGGACTGTGAGCTACACAGCAAGACCCTATCTCTCCAACTCTCCGATAAATCAGGAAAGAGTAAAGAAATGAAGGTTATGTCAAAGAACTTGAACAAACTCAGACATAACTTCAAAGTAAGAGATTGGTAGAATCTGAGGAGACATGAAAAAGTCTACATCCCTTTTAGGCTTGATCTCAGTTATTTAATTGATTTCCCAAGTGTTTGTTTAGAAAGGGAAAAGGAGGAACAATACCGCAATACTTTCACATTTGTGTGATTGGTTCACTGCAGACTGTAGCAGAAAAACAAGGACACCAAACAAGTCCACATTATACCTGGACTGGTTTTTTAAAGCCAGAACAAACAATTAATACATCAGGGCCCCTGTCAATTCATGAAAAAACAGTTACTGCTAGGTTCTCTCTCTGCCTACAGGGATCCCGTTAATAGTCGCTCTATTTTCCCATTTAACATGGGAACCCTTTGTCAATTACAAATCAATAAATAAGATGCTGAACTTTTTATGGTAGATGAAGAATAGCCATTAATTAGAAGTGAAATACAGTTTTCCCTAAGCTCAATCTGGACTGTAAATTAGTCTTCATTTATTTTTCCAAAGGAAAAAAAATAGAAAATTAAGAAATGGCAAATACAAGAAATTATGAAGTTTTATATATTTATTTTACCATCTAAACAAATAAATAAAAGGCCTGAACTATAATGTCTATTCATGCAAATTATTTCCATCAGATTGTTTTTAGATGGATTACCATGATATTCTGCACACATTTTCATATGGTAATTGCTATCACAAATTTCATTAAATAGTAAGATTTTTTAAAAGCCAGTCTGGTGGTATACAACGAATATTCTAGCATATGGGAAGTACACACAGAAAGATTAAGAATTTAGGTCCAGCCAGAGCCAATGAGACCCTGGCTCAAAAAGGAAACAAGGGGAAAAAAATCAAAATAAAGAGCAAACATGAAAGAAAATTATGTGGCTGGCTTATCATTCTACGTGCACAAATATTCAAAGTGGTACAGCGGGGCCCAGATTCTAAGATGTTATTGGGTAGTGTGAGTGTGTGTGTGTGTGTGTGTGTGTGTGTGTGTGTGTGTCTGTGCGCGTGCGTTTCTTGTGTTGGATATTAGGGTAAGAAAGGCAGTAGTGATGGGAAAGTAGTTAAAGATACACATCACTATACTCTCATTAACTTACCAAGTTCTCTGCCTTTGGGGAATAAAGTAATACTTAAGACTGAATGAATTAACCAGACTATAGTCAAGTTTCAATTAATTATACCTGTCTCATGATTGCAATATGCCATAAAATTATTTGTCCTCCTAACTCCATATATCAGTGTCTTCCAGGCTGCGGTAAATCATGAATTGAATAAACAATTTTTTTGTGTGTGGCAATGCATTAAAATAAAACTATCTCTCCCATTGTAAGAGGCTAGAACTTTTGCTGGACCTCACAGCAAGAGTTAATAGCTCACCCTGGGGTCACTTGCGACTTAAGACCGCTGTTGTACTGTGCACTCGGCTTGTTTATTTAACCTGCCCTTAAGAGAACAATGAAACAACCAACCTGACTTGCCTTAGACTCCCCATGAGTCAACTTTTACAACCTAAGCTAATACATAGTGGTAATCTTAAATCATGTACTCTTCCCTGCCCCTGCCCCAGAACAATGAATTGTGTATCATTTGCTGAAGGCAGGAAATACAGAAGTTGAAAGCAATCTTCAAAAACGAGTATCCACTCATGAGTATTGTTTGATAAACAGTGATGTTTGTAATACAGTTTGCTATCTGGGTCCATTGGGGTCAGTTGGAGCCAGTGACTTAATCCCTTGTAAGATTCCGTTAAAGATTCCTGTAAAGGGTCGCATTCCTTCCCCAAGTGATGTTTTTTTGAGCAGTTCACAGATGCCCTTTGTTAGAAGGAGAAGAGGCACAAGGAACAATTAAAATCAGAACTTGCTCTTGATTAAATGACTCCAAGGGGAGGTATTTTTATTTCTTTCCTTAACGTGACACTGATGTATTATTAGTGACTAGGCATTAATCACTAATGTATCTAATCTATGCATATTTTTAATTTTTTTCACGGAAATTCAGTTTTAGTAGATGAAAGAATGACCAAACTTACAACACCAATGCCATCCTAATGTTTAAGACAGGTATTGAACCATCAGCTGGGATCAAATCGTTTTTAAATTATTTACTGGGACCGGGCGATGGCTCAGCAGTTAAGAGCAGCTCCTGCTTTTTGCAGACGACACAGGTTCAAGTTCCCAGCACCCACATGGCAGCTGGCAACCATCTCTAACTTCAGTTCCAGGATCCAGTGCCCTCTCTGACCTTTGTGGGTGCCAAGCACACATGCAGTGCACATGCATACATGTAGCCAAAACACTCGTAAAACAAAATGAATGAATCTAGTTTTTAAAAAGAAAACTTTTGAGAATCTATAGATTTTTTTAGTATTAGCGTTTGTTATGCTCATTCATAAAACTGTAAAAACAGCCTCTGTTCACACAGTGCACTGAAATATACCACTTGACAGAATTCTCTGGAGGCTTAATGCTGAGCTGTTATACAACACTAGCATTTAACATTAATCACCTATAAATGCTAACCAGGGTTATGGACTCCATCCCAACTAACAAGCACTCTATGGCTCAGTTCAGTTTTACTGTTTATAAAATATTAATCATCAGCGATATTTGAAAACTGGACTCATCATTAACATTGGGAGTATAAATCCATATCATTTCCAAATTTCAGTATGTCAACACTAAGGCAGTACCAAGGTTCTTTATTTTGGGGGGCAGGATGCCTAGGTTAAATGCAGTGTAAGCCAGCACTTTACCAGGGCTATTCCCCAGCCCCAAGGGACCATGTTTAAAATGTTGACTTCTTGTGTATGTCTATAATGCAGGGAGCGGACAGAAGGAACAAGTACACCTTACCGTAGAGGGATTTTAATCCAGCAACATGGCTACTCTGGTTGGAATACAGACACCCCCTTAGCACACACCTCTAATCTCTCCGCCTAGAATACAGGCAATACTCTTAGTATACACATCTTTAATCCCAAACAACGAAGGTAAAGTTAATTGGTAAAAGGAAGCAGCCATGTTTGAAACTGACGTCTAATTGAGAGGCAAAGGGATGAATCAAAGATTTGACAGAATAAGATATGCCCAACTCTCAGGAGAACAGAGAGTAAAGAGAGATTACTTAAAAGGGAGCAGTGCAGAGAGAGCGGAGGGGGGAAGGTGGGGACCTGGGGGTGCAGGGAGGGAAGGAGGGAAGAGGCAGTTTTCCCCAAAGAGTTTTAAAGAGACAGGTTGAAGAGAGAACAAACTAGATACTGGTGAAGACAGAAACAGCCAGAAGGTTAGAACAGATTGCTAGAGTTAGTTCGAGACCAAGCAGAGCAGTTCAGTCAGAGACCAAGAGAGAGAAGCCAGTTTGAATCGGTCAGCTTGAAGAGGAGTTTGAACCAGAACAGCTGAGTGGAACCAGCCAGGCAGAGCTCAGAAAAAACTAGAAAGGGTGAGCTTATTCTAAAAGGCCAAAAGCATTCTAGGACTAGATTAGATTGTACAGAGGCTAGAAGCTTCCAGGACTAGGCCTAGGTTTGGAGATGAAGGCAGTAAACCTCAGAGATGACAACTACTTAAAGTGACTGAAAGTCACTTTGGGGAGCAGAGCATGTGGTGCACACCTTTAGTTCCCAGCACTTGGGAGGCAGAGGCAGGCGGATCTCTGTGAGTTCAAGGCCAGCCTGGTCTACAAAGTGAGTCCAGGACAGCCAAGGCTACACAGAAAAACCCTATCTCGAAAAATAAATAAATAAATAATAAATTCATTTACTTTGGGGCTGGCGAGATGGCTCAGAGGTTAAGAGCATTGGCTGCTCTTCCAATGGTCCTGAGTTCAATTCCCAGAAACCACATGGTGGCTCACAACCATCTATAATGAGATCTGGTGCCCTCTTCTGGTGTGCAGGCATACACTCAGGCAGATCACTGTATACTAAATAAATAAATCTGTTTTTAAGAAGTTACTTTTACACTATCGTGCGCATGTGGAGGTCAGAAAACAACTTTTTGCAGTCACCTCTCTCCTACTACCTCTCCACAGGCTCCGAGATGAAATACGGGCCATCAGGCGTGCTCAACAAGTACGTGTAGCTACCAGGCCAGTCCGTGTGACGACTATTGCGGTTGTTTCATCTTATAAGTTTACAAACAATTTTTGTTTTATTATTTACTTGTTGGGGGTGCCTGTGGAGGCCAGGAGAAGACATCACATCTCCTGACATTAGAGTTATAAGTAGTTGTGAATTGCCCAAAGTAGGTAGTAGGCTGTACTTGGGACCTTTGCAGGAGCAGCAAGTGCTCTCAAGCCATGCGGTCCCTTATTTTACCTTTGAGACAGTCTGTAATCCCAGCACTCAGCAAGAGGAAAGGGGCAGATCCACGATCAAGGCCAGCCTGGGCTACCTTTAGGTGAGAGCCTGTCTTTAAACTAAACACACACACACACACACACAAACCCGAGGACTTGAGTTCAAGTCCCAGGACCCACATTTGAATTCCCCACATTGAAGTCCCCCATGACATGCATACGCCCATGTTCATATACAAAAAGTCACACACACACATAAATAAATATGATCTAAAAGCTAATTTTTTTTCTATAATACACCTACAGTTCTTGGGCTCTTCAGAGGGGAAGCCCACAAAGTTGTAGAACACATACTCAAAAAAGAAAGGAAAGAAGAGAGGAAGAAAGAAAATTATTAAAGGGTTAGTCTACATTTCCCCGTATTTAGGCTAATCATAAGCATGTTTGCTTTAAAAACACTAAAGAAAACTCCAACATAATGAGATAACAGCATTTCCAAAAGCAGCAGACTTAGGGCGTTTGGCTGCTCATTAACCTCCAATAGCTAAGGGGTACTGGAAGCCAGTAGTACATAGAGGTTCTTTTTCCTCTTTACTTCCTGTTTGTTAAGTTTCCCCTTTGCAGAGTGAACAGAGATTGAAATTTATCCAGTTTTTTTTTTTCAATACGGTCTCTCTGTGTTAGCCTTGGCTGTTCTGGATTCGCTTTGTAGACCAAGCTGACCTCCAACTCATAGCAATCTGCCTGCCTCTGCCTCCCAAGTGCTGGGATTAAAGACTACTTGTATTTTCATTGGCTTCATTTTCCAAAAGAAAACACAGAATGGGTTGAGATCAAGTTTGGAGTTAGGGCATTCTCTCATACCATGGGTGGCACATTGATTGACTACATCAACTATCCACACACAACAGCCAATTAAGAGGATCTTTTAAGAGCCAGTTGCAGTGGTGCCTGCCTGTAATCCAAGCACTCTGGGAGGCAGAAGCAGTGCATCTCTGCTAGTTCAAGGCCAGCCTGGTCTACAAAATGAGTCCAGGACAGGCAGGGCTACACAGAGAAACCTTGTCTCGAAAACAAAAAACAAAACAAGAGGAGACCAGGCATTGGTGGTGCATGCCTTTAATCCCAGAACTTGGGAGGCAGAGGCAGGTGGATCTCCATGAGTTCGAGGCCAGCCTGGACTACAGAGCAAGTTCCAGGACAGCCAGAGCTATTACACAGAGAAACCTGAGAAAGAGAGAGAGAGAGAGAGAGAGAGAGAGAGAGAGAGAGAGAGAGAGAGAGAGAGAGAGAGAGAGAGAGGAGAGAGAGGATTTTAAGTCAACACCTATAACTTGTGTGTCCTTGGAGCCTCACCATGGCTCATCTTCCTTGGGTCCATTATAAGATCAGCAGGAGATCATGAGCTACCAAAACTATAGTTCTTCGAAATCAAAGAGCAGACCACAGAAAGAACTGTCCAATCCAAAGCAAAGTGGGGTGAAACTATGTGGTCCTGGACTCAGTGTTAAGCAGGTATTCCCAGTGTTACCAGGCCGACTAGAGGCAACTACAGCCTCTGAGAAAATGTATGTGAACACCCTATCCATTAGGGGGAGAGGTTTCTACACATCAAAGCTAGGGCCCGCCACACATGCACAGGAAACAAAAAAGGAAAAACACCCAAGCAGTGGGGCGTGGTGGCTCACACCTTTAATCTCAGCACTCAGGGAGGCAAAGGCATCTGGTCTCTGTAAATTCGAGGCCAGCCTGGTCTACAAAGTAAGTCCAGCACAACTAAGGCTCCACAAAGAAACCTGTCAAGAAGAAAAAAACAAAAACAAAAACAAAATCCCCAAACCAACTAAACAAACACCTAAGCAGACAGAGGCTCCATGACACCACAGACACTTCCTACCAAATGCAATTAAGCCCAGCCCATATCTTAAACGCTTTAAAGCAAACACCTAGGTCTTGTTTTCACGTGCTTAGCTGTAAAATGTCACCCCTCAGTGAGTCAGCAGTGGCTTGTAAGGCTTCCCCAGAAGAAACACATAGCACCTGCTGTAGGTCAACCCACTGAGCTGACACGCTGAGAGCGAGAGCTGAATTTAGCTCCGTGCTTGCTAATACCTGAGTATGGTTTCTGTACTCAGCCGTACTCCAGAGTCTGAGGCGAGTGGCACTGTTTCTACAAAGATGCAGTGACCTGTGCCCAAGACCGAGGGGGCAGCTTTGCAAAAGGCACCAGGAGGTCACCGGGGCGGGGCTCCACTGTGTCTCCCTGAGCGCCTCAGCAGGCGGGTCTGCCCACTGCAGCTGTGCTTCCTCAGAAACCAGCCTTGCTCCTTCTCCCAAGGTTTGGTTTGGGCTTCTGCACTTTGTTTCCTCTATCACTAACTTTAGTACAAGGTCGTTTGAAGAAGTATTTTTTAAAAAAGAAACAGAAAAATGCACCCTTTCTGGGAGATTTCTGTGGTGGCTGCAAGCTAACAACACAACGATGCAATTCTGCCACAGATCCATACCACAGAGGTTGTTGGCTCATTTGGTTAAGTGTCTCTGCCAATTTTTTTGGTTGCAATCTTCTCCTGTACGGAAGCAACACAGAAACGCGTATGGTGTGATGAAAGAGAACAGAGAGGAAGACTGAGGTGAAAAAAAAAACTGAATTCTGACAGAACTACTGGGCCGTTCTGAAAACACAACCCACAACTGTGCCAGGTCCTCGCCCCCTGACTCACCGTTGGTGTGTTCTCCCTCCATAAGTCAGTCCTGGCAGTCCAGGTTGGCTGCTTGCTGACCCAGACTCAAAAGCTGTGGAGCAAACAAATGGAAGAGGAGTGAAGAGCTGCAGCCACGGTGTCCAGAAGGCTGGGTGTCGCTTACGAGCTTCATAAATAATGAAGGGTTGATAAATAAACCATTGCAAACAAAGGACCCTCCTTACTGTCACTTCATAGTTCCTAGCATTTTACACCCATGGCTCCAGACATAGATTGGATAAATTAATTTGAGGATTTCATTTTGTTTACATTTACCTTTTTTTTTTTTTTTTTACTATTTATGGTGTGTGTGTGTGTGTGTGTGTGTGTGTGTGTGTGTGTGTGTGTGTACACATGGCAAGGCACACACGTAGAAGCCAGAGGACAACTTCTAGACTGAGGTCTTCTACAATGTAGGTCCAGCCGTTGAACTTAGCAGCAAGTTCCTTCAGCCTATCCCCCTGGCCCATACGTAGCTATTGAATGGATGGATCTATATTTATACGGAAGTGTTATATTTGCTTATTTCCCAGCACACGTTTTATTTGCTTATTTATTTCCTTCATTTTGTTTTTCTCTCTTTTTGGTTTTTTGAGACGGGGTTTCTCTGTGAGCCTTGGCTATCCTAGAACTCAATCCGTAGACCAGGCTGGCCTGAACTCATCGAGAGTGTTGGGATCAAAGGCATGCACCACCACCACAGGGCTAGCCTGGTGTTCTTTGTGTAGCCCAGGCTAGTTTCCAAACTTAACACCAACCCCGCTGCCCAAGCTCCCTGAGTGCTGACTTTACAAACATGAGCTGCCTTGCGTGGCTTCACAGGTTTTATATGAAGCATTGTTTCCCCGGTGCGTTTTGAAAGATAATTCAAAATAAAATGTGTTAAAATGATCTTTTTGTTTGTTTGTTGTTTGTTTGTTTGTTTTGAGACAGGGTTTCTCTGTGTAGCTTTGATTGTCCTGGAGTTGCTTTGTAGACGAGGCTGGCCTTGAACTCACAGCAATTCTCCTGCCTCCACCTCCCGAGTGCTGGACTAAAGGTGTACACCACCACACCCGGCTTTAAAATGATCTTTTATTGTTAAGAGATTTTAATATTTTAATCCCTCTTACATATATGCCCCCACACACGAACACACACACATACACACTTGTTCACACATGGCACCAGGGTACAAATGCAGGGCCTTGTACATACAAGCAAGTGCTATAGTACTGAGCTACTCCCTTACTACCACTCTTTCCTCTTAAACACAATTGTCCCCAGACTGTGTACTAATTGCTGTGTCAGTGGCAAACTGTAAGTCCGTCCCCCTCTTCCTTTATAATCAGATCAACCCTGCTTTCCCTGAGTGATTACGCCACAGTGAGAACTGAATAGTAAAGGCAGAAAGGTATAGACACTACCTTGAACACACAGTTTGAGACAGGTGATAACTTAATAGTATCATGCTTGGCTAGCTTGCACAGGGCCCCAGGTTTAACTCATTAGTGACACATATACATATGGTTGGTACAACATAGACTTTCTTTTGTTTGCTTGTTTGTTGTTGTTTTTTTTTTCAAGACAGGGTTTCTCTGTGTTAGCCTTGCCTGTCCTGAACTCACTTTCTAGACCAGGCTGGCCTCGAACTCACAACAATCTGCCTGCCTCTGCCTCCAGAGTGCTGGGATTAAAGGCGTGCGCCACCATTCCCGGCCTGCAACATAGACTTTCAAAACAGCATTCCACACATATTTACTATGTCCCAGCCATGTGTTCTACATGTAGAAACACAATGAAAGCTTAGGTCCTTCTGTTTATGGCAAAGGGTCATACTGTTAACATTATTACTACTTTGATTAAATACTTAAACACAAATTCCTTGTAGAAATGAATATATGGCTTTATGCATACATTCTCCATTTTTATAATTTTAAAAGATTTAATATTTATTTTTCCAGGACAGCCAGTGCTACATATGGATACCCTGTCTCTCAAACAACAACAACAAAGATTTATTTATTTTATTTCAAATTATATGTATGAGTGTTTTGCCTGCATCTCTTTTTGGGTACCACATGCATGCCTCATGCCCACAGAGGTAAGAAAGGAGCATCAGATCCTTGCAACTAAAGTCACAAACAGCTGTGAGCCACCCTGCGCGTGTTACCGAGATATCCATCTTTGTTGTTGTTGTGTTTGCTGTTTTGTTTTTAATATTTTAGATTTATATGTTTTATCTTATGCATATGAATGCCTTGCCGCCATGTATGTCTGTGTATCATATGTACACCACGTGTGTGTCTACAGAAGTCAGAAGAGGGCATTGGATCCCCTTGAACTGGAGTTACAGATGATTGTAAGATACCATGTGGGAACTGGAAATGAAAACAGGGTTCTCTGCAAGATCAACTGTGTGCTGGGCATGCTGGGAGTGGTGGCGCACATCTTTAGTCCCAGCACTTGGGAGGCAGAGGCAGGTGGATCGCTGTGAGTTCGAGGCCAGCCTGGTCTACAAAGCGAGTCCAGGACATGCAAGGCTACACAGAGAAACCCTGTCTCAAAAAAAAACAAAAACAAAAACAAAACAACAACAACAACAAAAAGAGCAACCAGTGCTTCTTTCCCACTGAGCCATCATTCCAGCCCTTCTGCCTTGTGTTTTGAGACAAAATCTCTCACTGAACTATGGCTCACCAATTTGTCTAGCCTGGCACCCCACTAAGTGGGGTCTTGCTTCTGTGGCTCTTTTCTCGATTTCTTTTCTCTTTTTTTTCTTATTTGTCCTGAGGATTGAACTATGGGCCTTGTGCTTATGAGACACACTTTACTAAATGAGCCACCTTACTAGCTCCAAGAGATCTTTTAACAAACCTTTAGCATTTTTTTTTCTCATGTTCTCAGTTTCCCCTTGTCCTCTGGCCTCCCGGGTACAAATCCCAGAAGTCTCCCTTCTTTTTCCTACCCTCTGTCTTTTCTGTCCTTTACTCTTTCTTTCCTTCCTTCATTCCTTCCCCCTGAGTGGTCACATCCAGGAAAAGATTCTGTGAATGGAACCAAAAACCTTGAGTGGTCTGTTTCCATCTTTTAAAGAGAGGATAACTCAGGCCAAATGAATGAGACAGACTTGACTATTATTAGCTGGTTTTGTTTTTGTTTTTTTGTTTTTTTTTTTAGTCCCAATTATATCATCCCTTAGTTTCCTGTTCATGTTCCAAGAGCATCACATTTTAAATTGCTGGTGTATGTGTGCATGTGTATATACCTTGGAACAGGTATAAAGGGCAGAGGTCAATTTGTGGCATTAGTTCTCTCCACCGTGACTCCTGGCAGTCAAACCTAGGTTGGCAGGCTTGGCAGAGATCACTTTTACCCACTGAGTGGTCTCACTGGTCCCCACTGTGTATGTGCTTGTGTGTAGTGTGTGTGTGTGTGTGTGTGCTAGCACACGTATATGCAGTTATTGTCCTCTGTTGCTCCCTACCTTCTTTACTTATTTATTGGTTTTTTGAGATGGGATTTTTTCTGTGTAGCCTTGGCTGTCCTAAACTAATTTTGTAGACCAGGCTGGCCTCGAACTCACAGTGATCTGCCTCCCTACCTTATTTTTAAAGTCAGGCTTTTCTCAGAATATGGACTCATTGATCAGAAGACTAGCTGGCTAGCCCAGGCTCCTCCCATCTCTCTTCCCAGAGCTAGGATTATAGATGTAGGCCACCACTCTTGGCTTGTTACATGGCAGCCTGGGATCCAAATTCAGTGTCTTCTCAGCTTCTCTTTGACTTTTCATTTTGAGACAGGCTCTCAGTGACTCCCCAGGCTGGCCTTGAACTTGTTGTGTAGCCCAGATAAACCTTGAACTTGCTGGTCATCCTCATACACCGCTGAGAGTATAGGTATGTGCCACCATGTCTGGCTCCCTGAGCCAAATATGAATATTATTACCCCCATGTCCCAGCACACAAAGACCATCCCAAGAACCTACGTCAACTATGAAATTATTTCCTAGAGACAGAAACATTGCTTTCATTCTTAGAGAAAATTACACACACACACACACACACACACACACACACACACACGTCCACACAAATATATCTATGTCCCAATTGCTCCAAGTTGAAAACCACCTAAAGAGAAATGAGCCTAGCAAATAATATATGTACCCAAGGTCGTTATATTATGAAGTATGACTGTTTTTTAGATTCCCTGTGTTAAATTGCTTGAGTTTGTGACAGCCCCCCCCTCGGTTTGAGCCCACCGGTCTTCTGGAACTTCAGCTAGGGTATTCCAGGTGGCCGTGTCTCCTCTCCCACATCCCCTGTTTTTCTCAAAAGGAGGTTGGGCGTTCTGTTCTTTTTTGGAACCCACAGGAGTCCATCTAGACTGACACTGGCTACGCGACCTGAAAACCATTCACAAGCCGTGGCTGGGAAGACTCACCCTAGGGATGGCTGATGACATTGACGGAGATCCGTGTGTCTATTGACTTGACTCAGCAGTTCAGGTAGTGTGATTGTGACATCAGAATACTTTGCACCATTAAACAAAGCCAAGGGGGAGAGAAAAGAGAAGGACAGGCTGAGTGGGAGGTGGAGGTGAGGACGTCGGTTACTGCCTTCCTATACTTGAAGAACTGTTTGGCTCTGGGCTTACTTAAGCTGTTGGGTCTTTTCCTTTAACACAGATACAGCTCAGGGCCTTGATTGATTGAGAAGTGTCATGGCTGATGCCAGCTGTTTACAGAGCACTCTGCTAAGTGTCATAAATAAAAGCATCCTCCTAAGCAGAGTGCCATGATTTTTCCTCTCTGAAAGGCTAGTACAGAGATGAAGGTACTAAGGAAATCATAGACTTGACAGGTTAAGAGGTGTGGTGAAGTTCTCTAAGGCCAGCCTACGTATGAGCTTCTTGATCTCCCCTCTAAGTGAGCACGCCCTTTGGGCTTTATTCCCCCTGTAAATGGAGATATTTGACCCTCAGATTGCGATAAGAGGTGTGTGTGTGTGTGTGTGTGTGTGTGTGTGTGTGTGTGTGTGTAAACCCTGTTACCCTGTTACTTTGGGATACTACTTCCTGGTGAAACTGGGGCCTGATCCAGCCTCCAGGAATTTCTACTTCAGGGAGTTCAGGAAGATTTTATCAGCAGAGCTCACCCAGTGAGCCCTTGGCTAGAAATTGTGCTGTTTTAGTTCTCTCTGTCTCTCTCTCTCTCCTCTCTGTCTCTCTTTCTCTCTGTCTTTGTAGAGACCAGAGGACAGCCTTGGGTTGTCCTTTGAGACAAGATCTCTCACTGGCCTAGACTTCATCATTTCTCTGGCCCACTTTTTTTTTTTTAAGTGTGGATTTTGGGAATCAGATTCTTTACCCACTAAGCTCTACCCCCAGCTCTGACTTAGGCCTTTCTAGTTTACATGACAGTCCTTGTTCTGCGGCTGGAGAGATCGATGGCTCAGAGCACCCGCTGCTCTCTCCTGAGGACCCAGGTTTGGTTCATAGCATCCACATGATGACCCAGGTTGCCTGCATCTCCAGTTCCAGGGGACCTGATGCCCACTGCTGGCACCAGGCACCAGATGAAGAGATCATGTTAAAAAGCTGTCCATTTTGTTAGAAACAGCCTAACTCCATCACCAAAGACGACCAACTCTGGGAAAATTCCCTGCCAGGAGGTCAAGCTGGCCTTATACTAAGCTACACTCTGTTTGCACCCTTGTTATTCCTGATTCAATGGTGTCCTAATTCACACTTTGCTATCCACATCCTTGGTTACACTTTGGATGTACCCTGAACACTGCCAGGCACACTTTCAAGGTTAGCTAAAACTGCCTGCTTGCAAAATAACTTGAGTCAGAGCTGACACCCTGTTCCACCATCAACCCCACTGTATGAGTTTTGTGGTTTTCACTATTTAAATATGCAATACAACTTCCCCTCAAGGATGAGGAGCAGATCCTGAACTAGCCACCCCCCTGAGCTCAGAAAATAAAGCTTTCATTTTCAGCTTCTTGTCTAAAGTGAGTTTTCTTGCCTTCTACCCCAAACGTAACACATGCACGAAAGAGGCACACAGACATATATGCAGGCAAAACACTCATTCACATTAAAAAAAAAAAAAGGAAGTAAAGCTGGGCGTGGTGGCACATGCCTTTAATCCCAGCACTTGGAAGGCAGAAGCACGTGGATCTTTGTGAGTTCAAGGCCAGCTTGGTCTACAAAGCGAGTTCAGGACAGCCAGGGCTAGACAGAGAAACCCTGTCTGGAAACACACACACACACACACACACACACACACACACACACACACACACACACACACACAAAGTCTTTGTTCTTCGAGATTGACATATCCAGTTGGGAATCATGATTTCCTGTTTCTCATTCACTAATTCACTTATTAAATTTATATTTAGTCATTATTGTGTCTCATCCTAGGAAATTAAGACCCAGAGATCTCAGGCTATGTCCTCAAAGTCAAAATTTGGTGACTCAGTCAGTGGATATCATCTGACTAAAATTCTAGTATTAAAAAAACCTGAATATATTTTATTTGTGTGTATGTATGTGATTGTGTGTGTACATGATTTGCATGCAGAGGTCAGAAGAGGATACTGGGTCCCCTGGAACTGCCATTATAGATGGTTTTAAGCTGTCATGTGGGTGCAGAGGTAGTTCGTCTGGAAGAGCAGTAAGTGCTCTTAACCTTTGAGCCATCTCTCCAGTCTCCAGGATGTGTTTTTATTTTGTTTGCTTTGAGAAGCTTGCAGAACTCTTACTATTTGGGACCGGAGAGATGGCTCGGCTGCTGAGTGCTTCCTGCTCTCCCAGAGGACCTGAGTTCAGATCCTGGCACCCACTTTGGGCAGTTCATAACTACCTCCAAGGGATCCAGTACTTCAGGTTTATGAGGACCCTGCACCCCCCTTCACAAATCTACACACAGACACATACATTTAAAAAAGATAGACTCCTATCTAGACATGGTGGTGTACATCTTTAATCCAAGTCTGAAGGGGGGAGGCAGAGGCACTCAGATCTCTGGGAGTTCTAGGCCATCCTGGTGTACAAAGAGAGTTCTATGCCAGCCAGAGCTATATAATGAAACCCTGTCTTTAAAACAAATTATTTTTTTTAAAGATTTATTTACTTATTATGCATACAGTGTTCTGCCTGCATGTAATTCCTGCACACCAGAAGAAGGCACCAGATCTCCTTATAGATGGCTATGAGCCATTATGTGGTTGTCAGGAATTGAACTCAGGACCTTTGGAAGAACAGCCAGTGCTCTTAACCTCTGAGCCATCTCTCCAGCCCAACAAATTATTATTTTTGTTATTGTTGTTGTTGTTTGTTTGTTTTTTGAGATAGGGTTTCTCTGTATAGCCTTTGCAGTCCTGGACTCACTTTGTAGAACGGGCTGGCCACAAACTCACAATAATCTGCCTGCTTCTGCCTCTTAAATTCTGAGATTAAAGGCATATGCCACCATGCCCAGCTCCAACAAATTATTTTTTAATGAAAAAAATTTCCTTTCTAAAGTACCAGCACAAATGTCTATAATGACTTAATTCTTTCAGTTGTTGTTGTTGTTTGGTTTGGTTTGGTTTTCTTTTTTGAGACAGGGTCTCTGTGTGTATCCTTGGCTGTCCTGGACTCACTTTGTAGACCAGGCTGGCCTTGAACTCACAGAGATCCACCTGCCTCTGCCTCCCGAGTGCTGGGCTTAAAGCCATGTGCCACCATGTCCAGCTATGACTTCATTCTGGGTTTTTAACCTACTAGAACCTGAAATACAGGTGGGTACTCTTCCACGTTTCCTTTTCTCCTTGGGTGCCTATTCTGTTATAATACATCCATTCAGTGTTTGGATGGATTCTCACTTTTGGCTCTATTTCATCAGAGTACAGCTTGGCAACAGCTAAAAGCTAAACCACCCATGAAGAAATGTGTGTCATTTACACCAGAAGCGGGGAACCACAGGACAGCACCCTAGCTGACATCCGCAAGCCACCTGCATTTTCATAGTGGCTATATTCTCAGCCCAAGGGATTTCAAATGCATGGTCCTCAGAGGTGGGTGCTGCCTTCAGCCGCACTTAGCAGGTAGGGAAACTGATGTTTAGGCTAAATATCTATCATCGTAGGAGAGGAACACAATGGTGGGACAGGGGTTTCTTTTTTTTTTTTTTTTTTTTAGGTTTTTCGAGACAGGGTCTCTCTGTAGCCTTGGCTGTCCTGGACTCACTTTGTAGACCAGGCTGGCCTCGAACTCACAGAAATCCACCCGCCTCTGCCTCCTGAGTACTGGGATTAAAGGTATGTGCCACCACGCCCGGCTGGGATGGGGGTTTCAAAAGTCTGTCTTCATTAGACTGTTAGCCATAACCCTGCCATGAGATGTCTCTGCAGGTAAGGGTGCCAAGACTTAAGACCTGAGTTCAATTTCTCAAACCCACAGGGTACAAGTACAAGAGGATCCACTCTGCAAAGTCCAGAATTCACCGTGTAGACCAGGCTGGCCTTGATCTCACAGAGATTTGCCTGCCTTTGCCTTCCAAGTGCTGGTATTAAAGGTGTGCACCACTACGCCTGGCATTTTCTTACTGATAGCTCCTTGGTCTTTCATGGGAATGTGGTTTTCCTTCCCACCCTGGACTTCAAGAATGAAAGACTTAGCCGGGTGGTGGTGGCGGCAGCAGTGGTGTTGGTGACACTGGCAGCACACACCTTTAATCCCAGCACTCTGGAGGCAGAAGCAGGCAGATGTCTGTGAATTCAAGGCCAGCCTGGTCTACAAAGTGAGTTCCAGGACAGCCAGGGCTACACAGAGAAACCCTGTCTGGAAAAACTAAGAAAAAGAAAGTCTTAGGAGTGGGACTCATACTTACTTTATAGATAGATTTCAGTGAGCTTTGTTTTACCCCAGCTTTCCAGCCATGTAATGTCATTGGTGGCGGCTTTAAACTGTCTACAGATCCTTTGAAGTCTTCAAGGCAGAGTCCACTTGTCTTCCTCATCAGCAGCGGCAGACTTAAGAACTTCACCTCTAATCAGGAGTGTCTTGGAAGTGTACCTTTTAGTATGAGGTCACAAGAGGCATCCTAGGGTCTGTCCGCTCTCTGGAGCCACCCACTAACTTCAGGGAAGCCACCTCTGTGGTGTGAGGACGCACAGAGGTCTGAGTAATGTGGAGCACAGCTTGCCATCGGTGTGGGTGGGTCATCCTAAAAGTGGATCCTAGCTGGGTGAGGTGGCTCATACCTGTAATCCTAGCACTCAAGGAGACAGAGGCAGGTGGATCTCTGTGAGTTTGAGGCCAGCCTTGTCTACAAAGTGAGTCCAGGACAGCCAAAGTTACACAGAGAAACCCTGCCTCAAAAAACAAAAACAAAAACAAAAACAAAAACAAAAACACAACCAAAAGAAGTGGATCTTCCTCCTCCCACACAATCCTTCAGAAAACTGAAGCTGACTGTAGCCTCGTGAGACTGGAGTCAGAACTTCTCACATATCTCTGAATTCTAGGTCCATAGAACCTGAGGAGAGGGTGGGTAAAGAATCAAGCTTGCATAGCATATGTGATGCCTGGGTCAGATCCCCACAAACACAGGAGGTGGTGGTGCGTGTCTGTAATTCCAGCACTTGGGAGGTGGAGGCAGGAGGATCAGAGAAATTCAGGATCGTCCTTGGCTACATAGCGAGTTTGGAGCCAGCCTAGGGTACATAAGACCTTGTTTCAAACAAACTAAATTATGCAAGATGATGCTAATTGTTACACTGAGCCAATAACTTAAGGATAACCCCACATCACAGCCACTAGTATACTACACTGGTTACAGATGTATAACACAGTGCACCCAAGAACTAGCAGAAAAGGTGGGCGAATTGGTACCTCTGTAACAAGGCAGCTCCTAGGCCCAGTGGTAGGGAAGACAGCTTTCACATCCTCATTGCTAGGCAGTTTCTCTCGGCTTTGGCAGTCGTTGCGGCTTAATATTCTACCTCTGGTGTTAACTAAGCAGCCTTGGCTCACTTGTGGTTAACCACGGGCTGCAAAGAACATGCCGATTCAATGAGGGTTAGTTTAAGCAATCACACAGACCTGTAGCTTTATTTGTTCACTATTATTATTGTTGTTGTTGTTATTGTTGTTGTTGTTGTTGTTGCGAGGGCACTGGTGATGCACGTCTTTAATCCCAGCACTCCAGAAGCAGAGGCGGGTGGATCTCTGAGTTCAAGGCCAGCCTGCTCTATGGAGCAAGTTCCAGGGCAGCTAGGGCCATATACAGAGAAAACCTGTCTTGAAAAACAAACAGGGCTGGAGAGATGGCTCAGAGGGTAAGAGCCCTGGCTGCCCTTCTAGAGGCCATGAGTTCAATTCCCAGCAACCACATGGTGGCTCACAACCATCTATAATGAGATCTGGTGCCCCCTTCTGGCCTGTAGGCATACATGCAGGCAGAATAATGTGCACAGAATAAATAAGTCTTTTTTGTTTTTTTTTTTTAAGAGTAGCATGGTTAGAAAAGAAAAGAAAAACAAACAAACAAACAAACCCAAAAACTCACAAAAAAACCAAAACAAGCAAAACTCCAGGAAATTGGATCTGTTCATCCTCAAACTCACTTCTGGACTAGGAAGCCATCGATGCAGTAAACTCGGATCCGCTAGCCTCTGCCTCCTGAGTGCTGAGATGAAAAGTGTGCACCACCACACTGGCTTTTTTCTTTTCTTGAGACAAGGTCTCACTCTGTAGCCCTAGCCCACCTGGAACTCATATGTACCTCAAACTGACCTACAGCTCACAGCACTTTTTCTACCTCAGTCTCTCAGATGTAAGGATCACAAGCACACGCCATGATGCCTGGCTTATAGAGATTTTCCAGAAAACTCTCAGGCAAGTAAGCAGGATCAGTGCATAAAGAAAGGCATTCGTCACCAAGACTGAGAACCCGAGTCTGAGCCCAGACCCACATGGTAGAAGGAGAAAAGTGAGACCTGTAAGTTGTTCTCAGATTTCCACACATGTGCTGTGGCATACACCCGCGTGCACACAGACACACACACACACACACACACACACACACACACACACACACACACACACACACACACACACACACACAAATATATAATTAAAACAGTATCTCCATGACTTAGCTTGGGCAGAAGTTTAGGAGATAAAGCCACAATTAACTTCTTACAGTTATCATAAGCACCATTTCCAGGTGTTAAGATCTAAATAGCTCACTGGGCCTCCTTGTAATCTCAAGGGAGGCAGATGTAGAAGGATCTGTGAGTTGCAAGACAGCCAGGACTACAAAGAAAGACCCTGCTTCAAACAAAACAAAAAAAAAAAAATCTAAATAGCTCAAGGCATTAGGTTAAGATTATGATAAATCCGAACCAATTTTGTGATTGCCAAGTCAACCTTATATCAATCTCTCAGAAACTCTACCTTTTGGGGTTTGTTTTGTTTTGTTTTGTTTTGTTTTGTTTGAGACAGGGTTTCCCTGTGTAGCCTTGACTGCCCCGGACCCAGGCTGGCTTTGAACTCATGAAGATCCACCTGCCTCTGCCTTCTAGGTGCTGGGATTATAGATGTGTGCCACCACCCCTGGCTGAAACTCTTCCCTTTTAAGCATTCCTTTTTACAAGTACGACTGAGGATTCCTAACAGAGCTGTGTCTACAGAGTCCGAAGGGCTGATCAGAATTTCAGTGCTGTGGAGAGACTGGAATGCTGCAGGTCCAAAGGCTGGTCCCTTATCTTGGGCTGGTTGCTAATCCTCTGGATCAGCCATTCCTTGCCCACCTTGGAGGCTGAGCTAACTAACGTCCTGTGACTAATAGATAAAACCTTTTAGAAACCTATTAACAGCCCACTAGCCTCCACCAACCCGGAAGCTAAGAATGTCATGAGATAACATCTTGGGCCTACAGGAAAAGCTTCTACCATCTTGCAGTACCTGTCTCTCAGCGCTGCAACCACAGATGAATTTTAAACTTACCTTGATTTACGGCTTTCTCTGTTCTGGAAAATGTCACAACATGGCTTTCATGCTGGAATGTGGAATTTGGGGGTAACCTAAGTCTGTGTTCCCACGCCACTTAAATGGCCCCCAAATAAACTAGCCCTTATTCCCCTTAAGATGAGAGCTGTCTTTTTTTTTTTCATCAGTACAACATGCACTGTCCTATCAATTAATATCCCACATCTTCATGAACAGGGCCCATGAGGCGTTCCAGAGTTCCTTTCTCAGCATGAGGAAACCTCCAAGATGGCAGCTATCGACTGCGGGCTCGGGCTATAATGACTGAGGCACAGCCTGTCACCTGGAAGCTACAGTCTTCTGAGGACAGTTTGCAAGGATATAGGTACCCAGTGAGCCTCCAGGTGGGAAAGAATTGTTTGACCAAGAACACATAGTGAGTGGGTGAGTGTCTCAGAATGCAGGGTGTGTGTGTGTGTGTGTGTGTGTGTGTGTGTGTGTGTGTGTGTTTAGAAGTTAGATCACACCTGTACACATTTTGTACTGGTAACAATTGGTTCTCAACCCTGTATTCCCTTTTTCCTCCCCTCAGAGGTTTAGAGACGAATGACAGGCAGGTTAAAATTTAGACTTTGGGTTTTTGTTTTCACTCAGACCAGGGTCTACAAAAGAGCAGATCTTGCCTCCTGCTCTTCCCTGTCACCTTCTGGATTTGTGTCCCCATGGGTAAGAGGAGCTGGTAACCTGCAGGGCTGCAGCCAAAGCAGCTGCTGCTGTTGGAACTGGCTAGGAGAAAACCTGCCGCGAACTGTGTATGCTGCAGATTTAGTGTTTGGCTTTGACTTTTGATACGTGGTCTCACTATGTGGCCCTTCTGCCTCAGCGTCCGGAGTGCTAGGATTATGCGCATGTGTCTCTATGCCTGTCTTAGCTTTTTCTTTGGTTGTTAATCTGGGAGATGAGCTTTACATACAGAAAGGGGTGTGTGTTGCTGATAGTGTAGAAAGTTTGGGCTGAATGAATAATAAAAGCTTCTTATCCAACTGTGTGCCAGATTCACACTCTTGTCGGCATTTACTCCAAAGTGCAGTAAAAACTCTCATTCAATTACTTCTTCTTTTAAGATCCTTTCACTGCAGGAAGCAGAAAGCTTTCGTCTTTAAATAAAGTTTAATCACATACATACATAGGTTATTAGTCATGTCCGCATTGTTGCTCTAAGGCTTGAATAGTCTTTCAAAATAATTATCGCTTGGGGCAGTATAATTTAGAAGATAGTGTCTACCCTTAGTGAACCTTAAAGGTTTTATTTTTTTGTTTTTGTTTTTTGTTTTTAAGACAGGGTTTCTCTGTGTAACCTTGGTTGGTCTGGACTCTCTTTGTAGACACACAGAGATCCACTTGATTCTGCCGCCTGAGTGCTGGGATTAAAGGCATGCATCACCATACCTGGCCCTCTTAAAGGTATTTTTATTAACAAGTATTTTCCATAAGTCAATGCTGCTGTGCCAAACCTTTTATGGGAACGCTGGGAACCTGAACTCTGGTCTTCACGCTTCCACAGTGAGAAGTAACCAAGTGAGCCACCTCCCGAAGCCCTTGGCCTATTTGAGTTAGCACTGTTTGCAAACAGCTAGCATAGGGGCTGGAGAGATGGCCCAGAGGTTAAGAGCACTCACTGCTCTTCCAGAGGTCCTGAGTTTAATTCCCAGCAACCACAACCATCTATAATGTAATCTGATGCCCTCTTCTTGCCTGCAGGTGTACAGTTAGGCAGAGCACTGTATAATAATAAAGAAATCTTAAAAAAAAAAAAAAAGGCTCACATAGCTGCTTTCTTCCCTCTGCTTATTGTGTAAAATGTAAGTGAGTTTCCCGTTCCCTCGGTCTGTATTTTCTTCCAGAAGTACACATAAGGGACTCGCTGGTGTAGAGAGTGCTGGCTTCTTTTCCTGGAAACTTCAAAACAGTGGCTTTCCTACAATGATTCTGCAAGGGCATCTTTAGTGCTGGTCCTCAGGTCTGAGATTTGTTCAGAGACAATCCAGGCCCTACCTGCTCAATAGTCTCCTGGCTTGCTGGTTAGTCGGCAGCCTGTTGTATCACACACCACCGCGCTGCTGCTTCCTATAACTTTTCTCTTCAAGTAGAGCCCTTCTAGGTCATGCTGCCAGGCAGAACACAGAGGGAAGGGAAGAGGCCAGCAGAAATGGGGCTGAAGGCCGGCTTTGCCACGACTCCATCGTCAACCTCTCTGCCTTGGCTCTCGATGCCCATGTACCATCAGATGAGATCAAAGTAAACTTCAAACGTGGTCAGGATGGTGCCTGGCTGACACTTTACTCTCAATAAATCAATTAGCAGCCTACTTACACTGTAGCTGTGTGTACGCACGCAAATACAGTAAACAGGAACAGAACCTAATGGCAGTGTGTAGGATATGGTCTATAGGGCAACCGTGGTGTCATCCCTCACACATTGTTCGCCTTGCTTTTTGAGAGAGAATCTCTCATTGGTCTGGATCCACTGATTAGACTAAGCTGGCTGGTCAGTGAGTCCAAGGACCTAGCTATCTCTGCTTCCCCACAGCTGAGATTGATTACAAGCATCTACCACCATACACAGCTTTTTTCCCCTTTTATCTTGCACATTTTATCCACTGAGCTATGATTCCCACCCCCATGGTAATATTATTAAGAACAGACAATCAAGGCCGGAGAGATGGCTTAGTGGCTAAGAGCACTGGCTGCTCTTCCAGAGGTCCTGAGCTCAATTCCCTGCACCTACATGACAGCTCATAACTGTCATAATTCCTGCTCCAGGGAATTTGACAACCCCAGACAAATATGTATGCAGGACAAATACTAATGCACATGAAATACAAATTTTTTTAAACTTAAAAAAAAGAACAGTCAATGCTTTAAAATCTGAATTAGACAGTTTATATTCTAAAACACACACAAATCTGTACCAATTTAAATACAATAAACTTGAAAGGGAATATAAATTACAGTTTTTCTTTTTGTTTTAAACAGATGATAGTAAAATACTACAGTCAGCTCACTATACACACAAAACAGCAGCTTTTCAATAAAATCTCCCATATCTCCCTCACCAATGCTAAGAACTTAAAAAGAGTACAGCAGGCTGCACACATGCTCTCTCACTTGCTCTCACAACACACGTGTAGCTGTACACAGAGGTCCATTGTACAGGCATCTACAGAATAAGTACATAAAATAATTTTGTAAAAATCTCCACACACCATCCTGCAATGTCTCTGCTTGCAGGAGACTTGGGGAAAAAAAAAAAAAAAGACGACAGAGCGGTCGGTATTCAGTCCCCCTCAAACAAGGTGACGTGCAAACCCATGAACTTAACAGCTGAGTCCAGCTCTTCAGCATTTCCCAGAATCAAGCAAAATGGCAGAACCACACACACCACAATGGGATCTAGCAATCTGAAACAAATTGATAAAGAAGCCCCACATCAAGACTCCGCCCCCCGCTACCCCTCCCCTCCCCCCAGTGCCCTTTCCCACTTTCAATTACAATACTGCCCTGCACATTCCACTTGCTGGGATGGGCTGAACAGGATAAGGGCAATGCTGGGGTGGAGGAGGAGCCCCAGCCATTGTCAGTGGTCAGTATCAGGTCAGCAGGTCTCAGGCTAGGTGGAAGACCAAAGGTTATAGCTGTGAGAGTCCTCAGTGTGCTTAGGAAACAGCACACTGACAGGGCAGTACATGGCTTAGGAGCTGAGGGAAATATGGCACCAGACTGGGACTGAGGATTATATACACACACAAAACAGGAGCGGGCAGCAAAGACTCATGGTTCAGTCTCAGAAGTTCTTTGGTTATAAAGAACAGCGCCTGCAGCGTTTTCTATAAAGAGGGACTTAGAAGCTCATTCTTACATAATAAAACATGTTTCTCACCTGCTCGTGTCAAAGCAGTCATCCAGGTCGCTTTGCAACAGGGTCCAGTACCTTGTGATTTTTGACAAATCACTTATCTGCATTTTAATGTGCAGATATGTCTCTGAACAGACATACCACAGATACACAATTCATATACATAATATATATTATTTATAAAAAAAAATCAGAGCATTGACTCCAGAGTCTGCAGTAAGAACTGATTTAAAAATGTACAAGAATAAAGTTTGAGTCTGTGGAGGTCTTTACACAGTGGGGGCATATAGGAAGTGCAGACGAAAATACTGCCACGTAGGTAAGCCGAGATTTTGATTCTCGTCCTTTCTGGAAGGAGCAGGGGCTGTGATTTGCCGTGGGACAGAGTGCGGCTTCTCCCACTGGGGAGGGGAAGTGCAGGGCTCCCCCATGCTGGTCTGAGGTCGAGCTGGGTCACAGCTGTCTGAAGACGGAGCACATAGTGTCCCAGGGTGGGACGGGTGAACAAAGCTGCCGAGCTGTGGCCTGCAGGTGCATGGCTGCCTCTTACCGAGTGGCCGTGGCTTCCTGGAATACAGAGACTGGTGAGTCCAAACTCCTGGTCCCCACTTCCCCACCCCCACATAGGGCCCACCCTCCAAGGGGCTTTCTGGAGGGTCAGACCAGACTGAATTCATTATGGAATCTCAGAGAATAGGTGAAGCTTCTGTGGGGAGAAGCCCATGTTCTGAGAAGAAAAAAGAAGTAGAGGAAAAAGTTCCCCAATTGACTTTTGGTCTCCTTTCACATCCCCTAAGTACTGGGAATTGAACCTAGGACCCCATGCATGCTAGGCAAACACTATACCACTGAGCTACATTCTCAGCCCTTCAAACAGCTGTTACTGGGTATGTGTATTTGTGGCGTATGTGTGTATACACATATGTACTTCATGTGCCTGTGCATGAGGAAGCCAGAAGAGAATATTCAGTGACCTACTCTATCACTCTTTGATTTATCCCCAGAGACAGGTGAACTTGAAGCCCACCAATTCAGACAGGTTGGCTCGCCAGCAAACTCCAGGATCCTCCTGTCTCGACTCCTCAGCACTGGTTCTGACCCTACATGGTCACACCCAGATTTTATATATGTGCTGGGGATTCTAGCTCCAATACTCGGGCTTGCACATCAAAGTGCTTTTACCCTCCGAGCCACCTCTCCAGCTCTCAAATAGACTTGTATTGTCAAAACAACTTATTAAAATCAACACATGGGCTGGGCGTGGTGGCGCACGCCTTTAATCCCAGCACTCGGGAGGCAGAGGCAGGTGGATCGCTGTGAGTTCGAGGCCAGCCTGGTCTACAAATTGAGTCTAAGACAGCCAAGGCTACACAGAGAAACCCTGTCTTGAAAAAAAAAATCAACACACCAACTAGGGTTGTAGTTTATGGGTTGACCTAGCATCCAAGAGTCCCTACGTCCAGTTCATACCACTGCAAATACAGCCAGCTCCAGTCCAGCAGAAACCCTAATGTAAGATACTTTCTGTTCTTGCGTGGTATATGCACACACATTTATTAGGGAGGGTGTATCCATGTATGCAGGTGTGTGCGGGGCGGGGGTGCAAGGATGTGGGGAGGGGGCAAGAGTTTGGTGCCCTGTGTCTTTCTCAGTAGAACTGCACCCTCTTTTTTTCAGACACAGTCTCAGTGTACAGCCCTCGTTGGCCTGGAACTCAATAGGTAGACCAGGCAGGCCTCCAACTCACAAGAGATCTGCCTGCCTCTGCCCCTAGAGTGCCGGAGTCAAAGGTGTATGCTTCTGTGTCTGGCCTTTTAAGTGGATGCTGGTGACAGAAAGCCAGTTCTTCCTACTTATCCAGCAGGCACTTTACCAGCTGAGCCATCTCCCCAGGCACACAAAATTCTTTTTGAAGAAGAAGAACTGCCAGTCGTGTGTGTGTGTGTGTGTGTGTGTGTGTGTGTGTGTGTGTGTGTGTGTGTATACTTTTAATTCCAGAGCTTGGGAGCAGAAGCAGGTGGATCTCTGTGAGTTTGAGGTCAGCCTGATCAACATAGTGAGTTCCAAGACACACAGGGCTAGGTAGAGAGACCCTATCTTTAAAAAAAAAAATGCTATAATGCTACTATTTGAATGCAGCCAACATTTCTGTACATTATTTACTTTAGAATTTTGAGGACAGGGTCTCACTCTGTAGTCCTGGCTGGTCTTGGACCTCAGGCAGTCTGTCTCAGCCTCCTGAGTAGTGATGTTACAGATATGGGCCACCACCTCTGGTTTATATTACACATTTAAACGAAGCTCTTGGGGAGGCAGCAGCAGGCGGATCGCTGTGAGTTCAAGGCCAGCCTGGTCTACAAAGTGAGTCCAAGATGGCCAAGATAACATAGAGAAACCCTGTCTCGAAAAACAAAAACAAACAATCAAAAAACAAAATAACAACAAAAAACCTAAACCAAGCTCTCTGGCATGGACTTAATGTTCTATGATCTTTCACAACAAAACAAGGAAGACGACATCCTCTCCTCTTCAACAGGCCAGGCCTCTCACAATGTGACCCTCCTTTTACACTACCCCTAGGGTTAGTGAAAACATCCTGTCCCCTGCTCTACACTAATGCATTTGAACCCTGGGGGTGAGCAATTCCTGACGGGTTCACTTGGCTTTGCCACAGTCCCTCAGCGAGTACTGAGGGGTGGAAAGAGACCCTAATTCAGATCTAACAAACTCATCAACACCAACAGGGCTGTGGATGGAGCACCGTTGGCAGAGTGACCACCTAGCATGCTTGATGCCCTGGGTTCCACCTCTAGCATATGTCTGAATGGTAGGTGGGAGGGCATGCCTGTAATCCCGGCATGGGACGGTGGAGGCAGGGGGATCGGAAGTGTGAGGTTATCCTCCAGTCCAGGGAGTTTAAGACTAGCCTGGGCTAGAGATCCTGTCTCAAAAACAAACAACAGCAGCCGGGCGTGGTGGCGCATGCCTGTAATCCCAGCACTCGGGAGGCAGAGGCAGGTGGATCTCTGTGAGTTTGAGGCCAACCTGGTCTGCAAAGTGAGTCCAGGACAGCCAAGGCTACACAGAGAAACCCTGTCTCGAAAACCAAAAACAAAAACAAAAACAAAAACAACAAACAAACAAACAACAACAAACCCAAAACAAGCAAAAACAAAAACAAAACCCAAAATAAAACAAAGAAGGAAAATACCAGACCAGCTTTGAGATCAGCAAAGGACCTGGAATAAACTCACCTTTGTTTGCAAGAACAAAAGTAAACAATTGAGTTGCTCAGTCTGTGTTCCTAGTCGCTAGCATTCTTACACTGGGGAAGCCCTTTTCTGTCTTTAACGACTCTCTTCTCCAGCATGGGGCGTCTAGATTATAATCTAGCACTCTGGAGGCAGAAGAGGGAAGTCTCTGAATTCCAGACTTGCAGGCTGGTCTGAGCCACACAGCTTCTCCCTGTACTGTCTGAGGCTTGGTTCAGAAGGCACGGACAGTGACAGCCAGTGACAGCAGTCTCAGCAGAACTGGGAGCGGCACCATGGGTGTGGCTGTCCTATCTTCCTTCACCAAGTGCTGGTGCTCCTGTCCTGACTGGTAAACTGTTTTTGCTGAGCTCTGATGGCCCTGTAGCTTACACAGGTGTGGGATGAAAAAGGAAATGTGAGTGGGAAGGAATGGTGATTCTTGGGAACGGAATGTTTAGAAGTTGAAAATCTATCTCCATAATTCACTTTTCCTTAATGATGCCCATTTTCTCCCAGGAGATGAAAATTAAACAACATGGTAAACCATCAATGGGAAACATGCAAAGCCCAAGGTTCAACTGTGCTCCACCCATCTCCACCTAGGGGCACCAATGGTTGAGACAGGGTCTCACTATGGAGACTAGGCTGGCCTCGAACTCACAGATCCATCTGCCTCTGCCTCCAGAGTGCTGAGATTAAAGGCTAAATGCTCTACCCCTGAGCTATATTAACCCAGCCCACTGGTGTGTGTGTGTGTGTGTGTGTGTGTGTGGTGTGTGTGTGTGTGTGTGTGTGTATGTGTGTGTGTGTACGCACGATTGTGAATGCCACTCAGAAGGTAGAGGTCATGTGAGCCTTCCTCTATCCCTACCCGCTACCTTATTTTGTTTGGTTGTTTTGAGACAGGGTCTTAATATGTAGCTGTCCTAGAACTGTCCTTGCTGTCCTAGAACTCCATATGTAGATCAAGTTGGCCTTGAATTTACAACGATCCACACATCTCTACCTCCAGAGTGCTGAGATTAATGGCTAGCCACATTCATTTCTGAGACAGGACCTCAGTGAACTACGAGCTTGGATGTTTCTTTTCTTTTCCTTCTTTCCTTTGTTCCTTCCTTCTTGTTGGTGTTTTTCGAGACAAGGTTTCTCCATGGAATGGAGCTGTCCTGGCTGTCCTGGCACTCACTCTGTAGACCAGGCTGGCTTCGAACTCACAGAGCTCTGCCTGCCCCAAGTGCTGGGATTAAAGGCATGCAAAGTCACCATGCCTGCCAAGCTGGAATGTTTCTAAACTGATCAGCCATCAAACTCCCACGATCTAGCTCTCTGCTCCTCTTTCCACCTCCTTGCCAAGAACTGGAGCGGCAGAGGCAAACCGCTATCCTTGGCTTTTAGGTGGCTGCTGTGGACTTGAACTTAGGTCTTTGTGATACGAAATCAATGGCGACTATGATCACAAAGGGAATCACAGATTTGATGAAATACAGTAGATGGCTACCAGATTGCTTTGAGTTAGCCAATAAACAAACACTGGAGGGAGCAAACGTGAAATTAGCCGCTCGTCTGCTTGAGTCTAATGCTGGCTCCATCTTTCATCTAACCCATTTTCCAATGAAAGCAACAACAAAACCCATCAACTAGGGAACTGCTTTGATTGCCAAAGCAAAGCCTTTCTCCCTCATCAGGTGAGCAGCACAGCTATGAGCTTGCTCTGCACTGGCCATCTCGATAATCACAAATATCAGATGAGGCTCTCCTGCACATCCCACTGTGACGAAAAGCTCTGGTGAGCTGGTGTCCAGTAAGCTGTGCTCACTGAGAATGTGGAACCCGCAGGGCTGCCTCTGGGAGCGTTTACCTGGTTATTCTCTATCTTGGAATGCAGCTGGCCAGCATCTGGGGCTCCTTCTGGGACACTGTTATGGTCTGTTTCATTTGTTAGGTCTCTCCTACCGGAGGGCTCTCCGACAGAACTATCTGTCAAACCATCAAAGTCTTTGCCATCAGACACACCCATGAACTCTGTGAAGGAATGGTCCTCCAAAATGTTTGTAGTGTGTTCTATAGTCACCTCTCCTGGGCAGAATTCTCTGGCTGGTTGGCCATTTTTGCTGGGGCCGGCATCCAGTTCTGAGCATGAGGCAGTCCTGCACGGCATTCTGGAATTTTCCTCAGGGATGCTTTGGGGTGATGGGCTCCCCTTGGGTAAGGCACTGTTTTCCTCCGGTGGCATGGTGATTGTCTTATCCCCTCCCAAGCCCCTTTCTACTTCTGGAGGCTCTTGATTTGAAGCTGGTCTAAAGTCAGGCGCAAGTGATGGCGCCGAGGGCTCGCTGCACTCGGCCTCCTTTGTTGAGATGGCTAGCTGGTCTGAGCTGTCGCTGGAAGGGACTGCCATGTCAGACAGAGTGGCATTGGAGGCACTATGGGAGAAGTAGCCACTGGTGAGGCTGCTGGTGGTAGGGCTCCGAGACACTGCTTTCTCCGAGACTCTTGGGTCTGAAAGGTCTGCTTTAGACGGAGACCACTCCCTGTTCTCCAAGCTGGCATTGTAAATACTGAAGTCAGCAAACTCCACAGGCACGTAAGGCTGTGCGTGCATCAGCTTCCTGCTGAGAGCTTCCAGCTCATTTTCCTCCTCTTCGGAGTCCTACAGAAACGAAGCCAAAGTCAGCCATTAGCTCCTTATAGCAACTGTCTGATTGAGACATACTTCACTCTGCTAGTAAAGGCATTCTCATGTCCAGGTTCCTTCCTTCCTTCCTTCCCTCTCTCTTCTCTCCCGTTTGTTTCACGTGGTTCAGGCTGGCTTTGAATTCCTTAGGTAGACAGGCCTTGATTGCCTGACCCTCGTCCCTCCCTCCACCTCTGAGAACAGGGGATTATGGGTACACATCAGGAGCCTCTCTTCCTTAAGTCTGGTCAGATCTTGTCATCTATGGCAGTGTCTCATTCTCAGAAACTGGGCATATGAACACACTGTCGCCTGGCAGGAACGTGTTCACTTCCTCAGTGCTGGCTCAATGCTCATTAGAAGGCCATGCACCCCCGGGCTAAGAAACGTTAGAAGGGCTGGTGTCAGCTGTGACATTTCCCCTCCTCTCAGTCAGGGAGCAGAGGCATGGCCTGCCTGAGGCAGAGGAGTGGGCTCCTTTGTTATGTCTGACAATCTTTAACACAGGGAAGAACAGTGTGGGAGTGCCGGGTCATCTCTGCATGCTTCTGAACTCCTGTGTGAGGCTAGGGGAGTGAAAAGTGCAGAACTCTACACTCAGTGTTTGACTACCTCCTGCAACACTGAGACAGGCTAACGATTCATCGACTACTGCTTTCCTGGGTCTGTAAGAAGCAGGCAGAGGTCTGCCTGGAAAGCCAGGAAGGAAGAGTGACCATAGAGAGACTCCTGCAGCATTTTGAGTGGAGAGTGAGATCTGACTCTCACACGAACTCTGGTGCCCCTTCTCTGACCACGTCCCCTGGATGGGGAGGCCTGGTGGCACTCAGAGGAAGGATAGCAAGTTACCAAGAAGAGACTCGATACTCTAAGAGCATATATAGGGGGAGGAGATCTCCCTCAATCACAGACATAGGGGAGGGGAGAAGGGGGAAAGTGGAAGGGAGGGAGGAATAGGAGGATACAAGGGAAGGGCTAACAATTGAGATGTAATATGAATAAATTAATTTAAAAAAATAAAAAAAATAGTAAAAAAAAAAAGAGGCTTGGGAGCTTGGCAAAGGTTGGTGAATATGCCAGAAAAATGATACATTTATTTTATTTTAAGAATTCCCTTTTATAAATATTTAAAACTTGTTTGTTTAGCTCTATTTTACATAGATGAGTGTTCTTATGTATGCCTGCAAGTATGTCTGTGCACCGCGTGAGTGCTTGCTGCCTGAGGAAGCCAGAAGGGGACACAGAAGCCTCTGGAACTAGAGTTGTAGATGGCTGTGAGCTGGCAAATGGGAACTGAACTTGGAACTTCCGCATGAGCAACTAGTGCTCTTAACTGCTGACCCATCTCTCCAGCCCTGTATTTTATAAATATTGTTAGGGACATTTAAGAAGCATTATTTATTAATGTATGTATGTGTGTGTGTATATATATATATACATAGAGAGAGAGTGTGTGTGTCTGCTTTTGTGTTTGTACTTGCATGCCACAGCACATAAGTGGAAGTGAGAGGACAACTTGTGGGAGCTGCTTTTGTCTTTCTACAGTGAGTCCCAGGGATTGAACTCAGGTTGTCAGGCTTGACGGTGAGCACCTCACCTGTTGATCCCTCTATCTAGCCTGATACATTTTTTTTTAATATGGGGTGGAAAAATAATTGACATTTGTCTAATAATCTTTTTTTTTTTTAAGACAGGGTGTCCTGACTGTACTGAAACTCATTCTGTAGACCACACTGGCCTCAAACTCACAGAGATCTATCTGCCTGCCTCTGCCTCCCAAGTGCTGGAACTAAAAGTGTGCACCACCACTGCCCAGCCTTATCTAATAATTTTAAGCTAATCTCCTACATATCCAGCAACACAGCAGATATCACTTTTATTAAAAATAAACACATACACACACACACACACACACACACACACACACACACACACACAAAATTAGGTTTTGGAGACCAGGTCTTACTCCGTAGCCAGATTGGTCCTAGAATTCACTTTGTTTCCCACCCTGTCTTCCTCTGGCCTTAGCCTCTTGAATGCCGAGACTATAGGTGTGAGCCACAGTGCCATCAAGCAATACTTTTAAGATGCGACTTTTATTTAAGGACTATTGAACAAGCTCTTCCTGCATGACTGTCATTGTCCTGAGGGCTGGGAATACCAGCGCTAACTCACAAGAGACATGGTCCCTTCCTTGGCAAGGTACACCTTTGAATCCTTATTTTAAGAACAGTCCTGAACTTTTGAGGCTTAGAAACCTCAAAAATAGCTTTATTTCCTCACCTTCCTCAAAATGTCTGCAATTTTAACAACTAGATGACTGTAGAGACCCACAACCAAACATCTGCCTTCCCCATTAAGGATATATAAGGGGGCGGTATATTATTTGGATGAGAAAAAGGGGAGGTAGGCTGGGTGTGATGGCACACGCCCTTTTAATCCCAGCACTTGGGAGGCAGAGGCAGGCGGATCGCTGTGAGTTCGGGGCCAGCCTGGTCTACAAAGCAAGTCCAGGATAGCCATAGCTACACAGAGAAACTCTGTCTCGAAACAAAACAAAACAAAACAAAAAAAACAAAGAAAAAGGGGAGGTCATCAAAATGTAGCAGATTATTCATAAATAAATATGAATCTCATCTGTTGAATTTTATAGTAATATTTTCTTTTGTATCTCATAATCTTATGAGATTTAGGTACCTCAAAAAAAAAAAAAGTTTAAAAGCGCTGAGGGTGTAGCTCAGTTAATAGAGTCCTAGCCCAGCACGAGTCTGATCTCTAGCACAGCATAAATCAGGCTTGGTGGCGCACACCTATGCTTGAAGCACTCAGAGGTTTGGAGGTTAGAAGACCACAAGTAAAAGGTCATCCTCAGAGATATAGTGAGTCTGAGCCCAGCCAGGGTTACACAGTGACTCAATACCAGCCTGGGCTACATGAGACTCTAGCTCAAAAAAAAAAAAGTTAATGTTCTTTATTGCTGATTCAACTTAAAAATTAATTTTTAAAGTTAGAACATTTAACTGGGAGCCAAAGGTACATTTGGTGACACATACTTAGGGCATGCAAGGCCCTAGGTTCAATCCTTAGAACTCTTCCACAGGTGGTGGTGGTGGGGGGTGAGTGTACATTAGTTGTGGAATCACCAATCTTAATTCCTTGGCTACTAAAAGATAAGTCTCAAATATCAATGATAAGGTTTTTGAAATTAACAAAAGAAAAATTTTGGAAGGAAATACTCGCCTTGTCCTTGTATCTTTTTTATTCTGTTTTGTTTTGAAACAGGTTTCATTGCCCAGCCCAGGCTGGCCTGGTAGTTGCTAGTAGACCAGGCTAGTCTTGAACTCACAGAGATCAGACTGCCTCTGCTTCCCTAAGGATGAGAGTAAAGGTGTGTGCCAGCAGGCTCAGCTAATTGTAAGTTGTTTTTTAAATTAAGTAACTCTTTTCTTTCTTTCTCTCTTTTCTTTCTTTCTCTCTCCCTTTCTTTCTTTCTTTCTTTCTTCCTTCCTTCCTTCCTTCCTTCCTTTCTTTCTTTCTTTCTTTTTAAAGTAGAGGCAGTGAGCTGGCTCAGTGTGTAAGGTGCTTACCGCCAAGCCTGAGGACCTGACTTCAATCCTGGAAGCTCACAAGGTGAAGAGAGAGAGACCTAATTCCTGCAAGTTGTCCTCTGACCTCCACACATATGTTGTGGCACGTGCAAATCACACATATGCATGCATGCATGCACAACTAAATACATGTAATAACAATTATTTTAAAAAGCAGGTGGTTGTAATTTGAGTGAATTTGTAGTTAAAAAAAAAAAGCTGTGTTGCAGTATGAATGAGAATGGGCCCCAGCAGGCTCATATGACTGAATACTTGCGCCTCAGTTGGTGGAACTCTTTGGGAAGGATTGGGGGTGTGGCTCGGTGGAGGAGGTGTGTCATCAGGGGCTCCTTTGAGGTTTCAAAGGACTCATGACATTTCAAGCTAGTTCTCTCTACCTTGTGCTTGGGGTCTGAGCTGTAAACACTCAGCTCTTCCTGCCAGATGTCCTCACGTTGCCGTTATGGATCCCAGCTCTCTAAAACTGTAAGCCCAATTAAATGCTTTCATTTATAAGTTGCCTTGGCCATGTTCTTTTCCACAGCAATAGAAAAGTAACTAATACAGGCTGTGGGGGTGGGGGTGGGGGTGGGGGATGGAGTGTAGCTCTCTTGGTAAAGCACTCATCAGAATACACAAGGGTTTGACCACTAGCATTGTGGAAAAAACACCAAAAACTAAAAACCAAACCAACCCACCCTCAAATGTATATGGGGTGTCCTTATCCTGGGCAATGATGTTGCTAAGAGGACAAAGACAGGACAGACAGTCTCGATCATCCACTCTTTTCTGTATTTTCAGATTCTGTATTCATCATATTTAGACTGAACATTGAATTTCAACTTTTACTTCTCTCTCTCTCTCTCTCTCTCTCTCTCTCTCTTAAAATTTAAACTCACAAAATAATGTAATTCTCCAAACTCAAGAGTACCCAATATGCTGGGTGGTGGTGGTGCACGCCTTTAATCCCAGCACTTGGGAGGCAGAGGCAAGTGGATCTCTGTGAGTTCGAGGCCAGCCTGGTCTACAAAGTGAGTCCAGGAAAGCCAAGGCTACACAGAGAAACCCTGTCTCAAAAAACCAAAAAGAAAAACAACAACAACAAGAAATTGTTTCCCAACATTTAAAAGGAGGTTAAAAGTTTGCTGGAGAAATGCCTTCAAGGAGGGGAAACAAGTTTTCTTGATCACAATGCACGTGGGGACTTTAGTTAGACAGAATATACCAAAGTGTCATTTACTACCATATCTAGGGCACTGAACTGAGTGCCCTTCCTACAAATGACTTAAGAGCAGAAAACATTACCACCTGACCTACATGTAGCATGGAGTCAAACTCCCAGGCTCCTCTGTGGCTATCATCTTTGTGATTTGATGGTTTCCCCACTTACTTACAAAGGTGATATTTGGCTACAGACAAAACACTTTGAAAAAGAGGGACTAGGGCTGGAGAGATGGCTCAGAGGTTAAGAGCACTGGCTGCTCTTCCCAAGGTCCTGAGACAGGGTCTCACAAAACAAAAAGGGAAGAAAATAGCTAACAGTAGCTGTTTCTCTTAGGACAGCAGAGGCAGCTTTCTCAAGTCAGATCCTCGCAACAAAAATGGTACCATTCAACCCGCTCAGCATCCATACATGATGCATTTGGTCACACAGAGCCTAAGAGATGTCCTGGGTCAGGAGAATCTGGTGCGGTCCTCCACTCTGCCTGCTGAGAGGGCCTTTGTTTTAAGCTTTTTAAAGGAAAGCAAGGAAAGTAACCATGGGGCGGGCTGTGTGACGTGCACATCTGTGTGCTGAGCAATACCAGAAGGGGCACCTGGCAATCTCGGGAGGGTATTGGAGCAAAACAAACGGCTTTAGTTTTGTGTCTGTACAGCCCACAGATGAGAGTCAATGCCAGCCAACAGAAAGACAGCCAGACAACCTGAGGGGTGAAGGCACAGCCCCTGGCCCTTTTAGTGCACCCAGTGAATGAGTCTCCTGCACTGGCGAGGGGGTGGTGAGGTAAGTTGGGGATGGCTCTTTAAGATCCACGGAGTCCCTGGCATGCACCATTTTTCCATGAGAAGCTCGAGCAGACAGAGCTGAGAAACAGCAGTGGATAAGGAAGGGTGTGCCTGTTCTTCCTTCCCTCTGTCAGGCATGAGGAGCCATGGCTTTACGACCCAGTAGCAGCTCAGCATGCAGATGAGAGGCCCGCTGCAGCACCACCTGAAGATGCAGTTAGTGGCTGCGCACTGTGTGGCACAGCTAATGGATCTCACACTGATGCACCTGTGAAAACGGAGCTGACCCTGTTTAGCTGGGAATGAGCCTCCGCACACTGCTCACCACAGCAGACCACGGGCAGCAGCAAACATCAAATGACCTGCCATGAGCCCGTGCTCCTCCCTGCCAGCCCAAGCCTAAGGAAGCCACAGGAGAGTAAAAGCAGAGAAAATTATTTCTTCCCAGACTTCCAAACCTACAGGCTTAAAAAAACAAAAACCCAACTTTTAATATTGAGGCGTAACACATAATCAAAAGTATCAGGGATAACAGCGTTTGAAAAATAGTATCTCATATGTTTTATTTTATTGTATTCATTTATTTGGAGGCAGGAGCTCACTCTATAGCCCAGGCTGGCCTTGAACTTTCGATTGCAGGAGTGAGCCATCTGTCTCAGCACTCTGAATGTGCAGCTTTGGAACCCTGCTGGAGAATTAAGGATTTGCAGGCCGAATTCTACCTTGCTTGTGAGTAACACAGGGAAGCCACTCTAAAAGCCAGGCCGAGAACAACCCGGTTGGACTGTTATTTTGCTGGGTAGGAAACAAAATCCACTGGTGCTGGCGGGCTGGGGCTGGGGCTGGGGCTGGGGCTGGGGCTGGATGCTGATGGTCCCAGAGCGGCTACAAACCACACAGATATCTTGGTAGCAGCAGCAACACAAGAAAGCTTTCAAACACACCCACAGCTAAGGGCACGATTACTTACGCCAAGTAAATGCAACTCCTCTAGGTAGATTAACTTCAGAATCTGGGCAATATGCACAGACATATTAGAGAGATTTGGGTATTAGTCCAGCTGATCTTGTTATGCTTCCCTTTATAATGACCAGAACCTTCAAAGGAACCCCGCCCCCCCTTTAGCTAAAGAAACTTAAGATGCCATGAAAACAAGTTAAATAAAATAGGAAGAACACTTAGGAAAGAAAAAAGAAATCACAGGTCAAGGTTATATTCATGCAAAAAAAAAACAAAAACAAAAACAAAAACAGCATTACCAAGAGCCACATTTTCACATGTAAAGTCAGGACTCAACACACATCTTAATATCTTGGAAAGCATTTGGAAGGCAGATTGTGAAAGGGCTTCCAACCCACCACCAGGCAACATGACAGGAACATTCCAGAACTTACAATCTTCTTCTCGGGTTTGCTACTGTGTTCTACTGGCATGCTGCTGCCATTGCTTCCTGGGAACACAATGCAGCCAGGGTTATGTGCCTGAGATGGAGGCATGCTCTGTAAAGGTTAAGACACATAGATGCATCACACACAAGAGACGATCACAGCCAAAATATCTACTAAGTACATGCATGTTAGAAACAGCAGCAACAACACTCTCATTATGTGTGAGTAACGGTAGCGGCCGGTGTTAAACTACTGGCGAAACCTGACGGGAAGGCACGTGCTCTGTGGCAAGACACATCATTAGTTCTATCAACAAGTGAATACAAAAAGGCCTGTCACGTTTTCAAGATACGCATAGGGCATCTCTTTCTCTCTTGAAAGATAAGAAAGACCAAAAAGCCACCGATGCAGAAAAGTAAAAGCATGGCAATGAAAATTGAGACTTCCTACCACGGCCTTGCATGCTGGAGAAAAAGGCTTCTGCAGATGGGCTCCACGGAGTGACGTAACCCATGCATGCATACATGCAGCGTCCAACACACGACCGCAAACCACCGCTCTCCTAAGACAGCACCGTTCTGCCCCGTTTGGCTCAGTTAACGAGAAGGCAAACGTTTACCTCTTGGCTGAGGAGAGGCCTCGCTTCCAGGGCCATCCTTTTCTTATGCTCCTCTTTTACAGGCATTAGGGGCTTGAAAAACTTTGGTGGCTGAGGAGAGAATGCTTTAAAAGGGCTGGCTGCTAAGGCGTGAGGATTCTCTGGTGGACAACCTGAGGGATGCAAAAAGGACATGAGTTTACGGAGAGCAGAGCGTGTTCACGGGCGCATAGGAGGCCATTACCCAAGTGTTGGGTCCCCAGCTTAAGGACATACTGAGAAGTGACTGCGTCTCGATGCTGAAGAGCTGAGCTGGAGGAAATGGGGGTCACTGAAGCATGCCTCTAAGGGTGTATTTTGCCGCTGGTTCCCCCCCCCCCCGCCTTGTTTCTTGAGGTACAAACTGCTCACCACCACAGCCCCTTCCCACTATGATGTTCTGCTCTGCCTCTGCTCCGTGCAGCCATCAGACCCTTGAAACCGTGAGCCCAAGTAAACCTTCCCTCCTTTAAGTTAATCTTTCTCAGGTAGCTTGTCACAGCATTGGAAAGTTAAAACCACCACCACCCCAGCCGTGGTAATATTTGATATAACAGCAAAAGAAAAAATGCGAACATTTGGTTCAGCATTCCAACAGACGAAGTGAGAAACCAAACCTGACAACCCGACTTTAATCCCTGGGACCTACACGGTTGAAAGAGGGAATCGACTCCCCCACACTGTCCTGTTACCTTGACATGTGTACTGGTGACATATTCACACCTCCAATTCCCCTCACACTCATGCAATATAAGCAAAATAAATGTGATTACAATGAAATAAAATAAAGACAAACCTTGCAGTTACAAAGACTTATTAGAGGGCTGATCACTTAGAAGGAATCAGAAATAAAAAATTTAAACCCTCTTTTCTTAAAAAAATGATTAACTATTTAATTTTATGCCTACCGGTGTTTGTTGGCATGAATGTCTGTGCACCACACGTATGCCTGATGCCTAGGAAGGCCAGAAAAGGGTGTGAGAGCCCCTGGGATTAGAGTTTCCAACGGCTTTAAGCGGCCACATGGGTGTTGGCGATCAAACCTGGGCCCTCTACAACACAGCTAGTGCTCTTAACCCCTAAGTTGTCTCTCTAGCCCATCAGTTCTTTTAGAATCCAGGAGTTCAGCTTAACAGTCTAGTAGGCCCCACTTGTTAGACTAATGCCAGCTCAAGCTGACTCTCAACTTCTGAATTCCGAAGATCTTTATTATCTTCTGTACATATATTTTAATATTTATCACTGAATGTTGTACTTGTCATATATTATTTACATAGCATTATATAGATATATGTACATATATACATATATATACATACATATGTGTGTGTGTCTATATATATATAATTTTTTTTCCCCTTTGAGACAGGACTTTCTCTGTGTAGCCTGATAGACCAAATTGGCCTTGAACTCAGAGATCTGCCTGTATGCCGTGATTAAAGGTGTGCACCACCTCACCCAGTTCCCACAGTTATATTTTAAAAGCACACAGAAGCTCTTTAGGTATATTCAGTGAATGAATACTAGATACATTTTCTTATATTTCCCCTTTTCCTCAGGGTACTCGGCTCTGTGGGAATCTACTGATTTCTTAGCTTGCTTGGCCTTTGTCTCCTTCTGTTTGCTTTCCAATTCCTGCTACACCAACTCTTGCTCTTCTCATTGTATTGGGAGACTGTGTGTTTATAGAGTAAGGCTGCCATTGACCAGATTCATTTCTGCTTTTATTTATGAGCCTGTGTTAGGTATTAGTCAGGTTTCCTTCAACATTTCAACAGAAAAAGATGAGAGAGGTAAATTCTCTATTGGTTAAGAAAATTGAATGAGGGGGCTGGAGAGATGGCTCAGAGGTTAAGAGCCCTGTCTGCTCTTCCAGAGGTCCTGAGTTCAATTCCCAGCAACCACATGGTGGCTCATAACCATGTAGAATGAGATCTGGTGCCCTCTTCTGGCCTGCAGGTGTACCACCGTATACATAATACATACATAAATCTTTAAAAATAAATAAATAAATAAAAAGAAAGAAAATTGAATGAGAGTCATGTGTGTTTCAGAACAAGGTCAGAACATGACCTGAAAAGTGATTTGGAGAATTCTATTTTTATTTAAAAAAAAAAACAGTTTATTGTTTTTTATTTTACCTGCATTGGTGTTCTGTCTGCTTGTATATGTGTGAGGGTGTCAGATCCCTTGGAACTGGATTTACAGACTGTTGTGAGCTGCCATGTGGGTGATGGGAATAGAACCTGGGTCCCCTGGAAGAACAGCCAGTGCTCTTAACCATGGAGCCACCTCTCCAGCCCAATTTGGAGAATTTTAAATCCACACAAAAGGAATTCTTGCTGAGTGTGCCTGAGGCTCTTGCTTTGGTCCCCAGCATCACAGATGCACACCCACAACTGTTATCTTGATATGTTAGACACACAGCAAAAAGAAATCCAGCGAGTGAACACTGGGTATTCTAGCTAGGAAGATGGTTTCTGAGCATCTGCGTGAGTGGAATTTGGTTTCACAGCCAAGGTTAAAAGGAATATCACCAAAAGCAATCTTGCTACCACTACCTTCTTTGCTCCTGCGAGGCGAGTCCCTGGGTAAAGTCCCATAGCATGCAACATCTTGGTAACTGGAGCTGTAGTCAGACACGTCTAACTGGTTCTCAGGCCAGCCCTGCGAAGTAAAAATATAGGTCACCTGCGATGAAGTCACTCTAAAAACATGTGAAAAGAAGCCTGGATCTCAGTTTCTTTTTTCTCTTCCCTCCCCTCCTCTTTTCCCTCTCCTCTTCTTCACCTTTCTTTCTTTCTTTCTTTCTTTCTTTCTTTCTTTCTTTCTTTCTTTCTTTCTTTCTTTCTTTTTGAGACAGTCTGGTTATGTAGCCCTTGCTGGCCTTGAACTCACAGAGATCCATATACCTTTGCCTCCCAAGTGTGGCATTAAAGGCCTGTACCACTCTACTCAACTCTTATAATTTTTTAAAGTGGCAGTATGTGTCCCTCCCTTTAACTTCTATTGCAAAAAATTTCAAACATATGTGACAATGATTAAAACAAAAACCCTAGAACCAGAGTGGGCAAATGTTAAGATTTAATAAAATCATTACGAACTAATGAAAAAAAATTTTTTAGGAGACAGGCTCTCACCATGTAGCCCTGGCTGACTTCAAACTTAGAGATCCACCTGCTTTCGCCTCCAGAGTGTTGGCCTTAAGGAGTGACCGTCATGCCCTCTGTGCAACTGCCTTTGAAATCCTGTGTCGCTCCATCTGCCTCCCTCCCTCCTTAGAAGTAGTCACTCGTTATTAATCTGACCCTTATCTGTGGTGACTGGATAATTTAAGACTAGACTAAAATACTTTTTTCTTTCTTTCTTTTCTTTTTTGGTTTTTTGAGACAGGGTTTCTCTGTGTAGCCTTGGCTGTCCTGTACTCATTTTGTAGACCAGACTGGCCTCGAACTCACAGCGATCCACCTGGCCCTGCCTCCTAAGTGCTAGGGTTAAAGGCGTGCGCCACCATATCCAGCTTAGACTAAAACACTTTTAAAGATGATGACCCTTTTAGTCATAATTCTGTCTGGACAGCAGCACAAGCTGGTGCCGCCTGTGGCAGACTAACTGGTATACTTATCTGACGCAAGCCTGAGATTATAAAAGGAATAGCTGCAGACAATGGGGCTAAGAGGGGAAACTCATACCTCACAGGAACTCAGTCCACCTTCTCAGGGGTGGCTAAAGTTTAAGTTTCTAGAGTTTGTAAACAGTATATAAACAGAAATGATAAGCATAGGGGCTGGAGAGATGGCTTGTGGTTAAAAGCCGCAAAAGCCACTTCTGCTCTTCAGAGGACTTGGGTTCTGTTTCCCACACCCAAAAGTCGGCTCACAACCACCTGTCACTCCATTCCTCCCCACCCCCCTGTTCCAGGGGGCTCCAGTGCCCTCTTCTGGGCTCTGTGGGCACTGTATGCAAACAGTGCACAGACATACATGTAGGCAAACACGTACCTAAAATAAAATCTTCACGACACACATACACATACCTGTACACACAGTGAAGAACTCAGGAGGTAGCCGGGCGTGGTGGCGCACGCCTTTAGTTCCAGCACTCAGGAGGCAGAGGCAGGTGGATTTTTGTGAGTTCGAGGCCAGATGATTTACAAGGGGAATTCAGGACAGCCAAGGCTACACAGAGAAACCCTGTCTCAAAAACAAAAACAAAAAACAAAACAAAACAAAAAAAAGAACTTAGAAGGTAAGTAGTGGCGATGCACACCTTTAATCCCAGCACTTGGGAGACAGAGGAAGGAGCATCTCTGAGAGTTGGAGGCCAGCCTGGACTACAGGGAGAGTGCCAGGGCTACACAGAGAAACTCTGTCTTGAAAAATGAAAAACAAAAACAAAAACAAAAAAACTCCAAAACAACAACCACCACCACCACCACCACCACCAAACTTAGGTATATAGCTCACCCTATATACGTACCTTATCATCTTCATCAAAGCCAGAGAGATCCGGCCGGCTAGAGGAGCCCTGCGAGAGACGAACATTTTTACCAATATGATGATTCATATATCTAATAATTATCTGTTTTTTTGAGAATGGGTTTCACTATGGCCTTTGCTATCCTGGGACTTGCTCAGTCTTCCTCCTGAGTGCAGGGACTAAAGGCATGGACCACGTACACCTATTGTTAAAGGATTACTAATATTTAGTATTGATTTATTCTTTAAAAGAATAAATCAGCAGTTGCTCCTTAACCAGTTATATACCCAAATAACCACACAGAGAGAGTAAGATCTATTTGATGATCCTAGAGCACAGTGCTGCACAGAATTACTCCTTCCTCAACCTCCAAGCTAGTACAGTCTCCTCCCATTTAGATTTCTCACTTTATACTTGCTTTTCACTCATACCCTAGGTGTGGCTCATTCCTCTTGGTGTTTTTCTGGTCCTCTCCATGTGCATCCCTCCTATCCTTCCAGCTCCCCTACTACTGGGCCAGGATGTCCTAGCCTAGTCTCTGTTTTGCCCAGCATTGGCTATTACTGGCAATGCAGAGAACAAAGTGTGACATGTTTACATAAACTTGAGACAGGAGATACTTAGAAAATATCACAATGCAATGTCTAGATTGAAACCAGATAGTGGGGTAAGGAAATCAGCATTTGAATGAACAAGGGTAAACTGTACACAGTCCACAAGAACATTATGCCAACAGCTATTAATTTTCTTTTTATTTTATAAATATATTTGTGCAGATATGGCTAGAGCCTTGTGATCACTCACCAGGCATCATGATTACTCTCAAACTGGGGTTTATTACTTTCATACATATTTCTACAATTACATGTGGACATATACTGATAAATAATAAATGGTACTAATTTGCATATTTTATACTTTGTTGGTGCTCTATTACTATGTATTCTATTTTATAAAAGTGTAATGACTTGGTCCCATTCCTCTACAGATGGCTATATGGGCTGCTTCTAATATTGAAAAAAACTTTTTATTTAAAGTGTGTGTGTGTGTGTGTCTGCGTGTGTGTGTGTGTCTGTGTTTCTGTGTGTACCATGGCAAGGCAGAGGACATATTAAAGGAATGCGCTCTCTCCTTTCATCCTATGAGTCCTGGGGTTGATCTTGGGTTGCCAGGCAGCAAGTGCCCTTATCTGCTGAGCCATCTTGATGTCCTGCTTTCCTTTCTTTTTGTTTTTGTTTTTTAAGACAGGGTTTCTCTGTGTAGCCTTAGCTGTCCTGGAACTCACTCTGTAGACTAAGCTGGCCTCGAACTCACAGAGATCCACTTGCCTCTGCCTCCTGAGTGCTGGGATTAAAGGCGTGCGCCACCACATCTAGCTGGTTTTGCCTTTTAAAGTTCATTTGCTAGACTCTATTAAGTTGCTTCTCTCTGGTAATACTTTTCCTGTAAAGTTTTCCACATTTGGGACTTTGCTGTTTGAATCTCTACAGTCTCATTTAGTACTTTTCCTTTCTTTCTTACTTTCTTTTTTTTTCGAGACAGGGTTTCTCTGTGTAGCCTTGGCTTTCCTGGAACTCTCTCTGTAGACCAGGCTCACAGGAATCTACCTGCCTCTGCCTCTGAGTGCTGGGATTAAAGCGTGTGCCGCCACCACCCTGCTTAGTGTTTCCTTTTTTATGTATGGGGATATTCTTTTTAAATACTATTATCTAAAGCTGGAGCCCTGATCTGATGCAGACTCAGCACTTGAAAAAAAATAGCTTTACGCATTTTTTCCTTTATGTGTTGCTTCAGGGGAACATGTACATCTAACAAATGTCCTACACTTGATCAAAATGTCCCTTCCTTTCTTGTTTTAGACTTCTACATAGCCCTGGCTGGCCTCGAACTCATAATTCTCCTAACTTAGCTCACTGGGTGCTGTGATTACAGATGTGCACCACTGTTTCCAGATTTTTAAAAAAGTTTTATTTGTTATGTATACAGTGTTCTGCCTGCATGTTATAAGAGGGCATCAGATCACATAGATGGTTGTGAGCCACCATGTGGGTGCTGGGAATTGAACTCAGGGCCTCTTGGAAGAGCAGCCAGTGCTCTTAATCTCTGAGGTGCCTCTCCAGCCCCTGAATCTATTTTTAAACTTTCTTAATATGTTATATAAATTTCTTAAAATTTTTACTACATTTATTTGTGTGTGTGGTCTGTGTGTGGTGTATGTGTGTGGGGTTGTGTGGTTCAGGAAACAACATGCAGGAATTGATATTCTCTTTCCACCATGTAGGTCCCAGGAATTAAACTCAGGTTATTAGGTGGCAGGTGCTTTTCCCTGCCGAGCCATCTCAAAAGTCCTCTAGACAACTATGTTTTTATGACTTACTTATTTTTATTTTATGTGCATTGGTGCATGTACATCTCTGTGAAGGTGCCAGATCCCCTGGAATTAGAGTTACACTGCCATATAGGTCCTGGGACTTGAATCTATGTCCTCTGGAAGAGTGGCAAGTGCTCTTAACTGTGAAGTCATCTCTTCAGCCTTTATGTTTTTAAATAATAGTTCTTGCTCTTTCATTTTTTTATACTGTCTAGAATTCTCACTGGCAAGTGGCATTTTAATGATTTCTATTTAAGTACCATTTAAGTACGTTCCACAAGAATTGATTTGTGTATATTTTTTATCAGTTATATATGTGTACACACACACACACAGTTGTATTATGAGCTCTTTCTTGATAAGTAAGTCCAGAGATTGTCTTTTGAAAATAACTTTGGCCGGGTGTGGTGGTGCACGCCTTTAATCCCAGCACTCAGGAGGCAGAGGCAGCGATCGTTGTGAGTTCTAGGCCAGCCTGGTCTACAAAGCGAGTCCAGGACAGCCAGGGCTACACAGAGAAACCTTGTCTTGAAAAGACCAAAACAAAGCAAAACAAAAAAAACCCAACTTCAATTAGGCAGGTGTGTGGTGCACACCCTTAGGCCTAGTACTTAGGTGGTAAAGGTAGGTGATCTCTGTGAGTTTGAGACTAGCTGGGCCTACATAACAGAACTCTATTCCAAAGCAAAACACCTAAAAAGACAAAAATCGTGTGTGTGTGTGTGTGTGTGTGTGTGTGTGTGTGTGTGTGTATACACATGTGCCTGGTTATGCTCATCCACAGAGTTCAACTTCAGGTGCCTTTTTCTATTGCTTCACACAGGGTCTTTTTTTATTTTGCTTTTAATGTATAAGTGCTCTATCTGCATGTACACCTGCAGGCCAGAAGAGGGCACTACATCACATTATAGCCACCATGTGGTTGCTGGGAACTGAACTCATGACCTCTGGAAGAAGAGCAGATTGTGCTCTTAACCACTGAGCCATCTTTCCAGTCCTTTACACAGGGTCTTTAATTGAACTCAAAGCTTGCCATCTGTAGTGAGTCTGGCTGGTCTGCACATTCTGGGGATCTGCCTGTCTTTGCACCCCTGTTACTAGGGTTATAAGAGCAAACCACCATGCCTAGCTTTGTATTTCTATTTATTTATGTAGTTTTGTTTTGTTTTTTTTGTCTTTGGGTTTTTGTTTGTTTGTTTGTTTTTGAGACAGAGTTTCTCTGTGTGTAGCCCTGGCTGTCCCAGAACTTGCTTTGTAGACCAGGCTGGACTTGAACTCACAGAGACCTACCTGCCTCCATGTCCAGCTTTTATATGGATGCCAGAGATCTCAACTCAGGTCCCCAGGCTTGTGTGACACACTTTACACACTAAGGCAGTGGTTCTTAGCCTGTGGGTCAGGACCCCTTTCAGGGGTTGAGGGACCTTTTCACAGGGGTTGTGAATCAGATATCCTGCATATCAGACATTTACAGTACAAGTCACACAGGTAGCAAGATTACAGGAATGAAGTAGAATGAAAATAATTTTATGGCTGGGGGTCACCACAATACAAGGAACTGTATTAAAGGGCCGCAGCACCGGGAAGGTTGAGAACCGCTGCTCTAAGGCATCCCCCCCCCCACCCCAACCCCTTAGTATCTGCTTCTGATGTCTGCATCACATTCAGAAGGCAGTACAGTAGCGAGTGTGGCTCCTTTCCTCGCTGTGGCCTATTCTGAGACAGCTGTTAAGGTTTAAGTCCCTTTCGGGTAGTTCTTCGGATTTGGGAAGGGAAGGAGTCCCGGGCTTTCCTTCACTCTGCTGCCCCTGGGAAGAGACGGCTGTGACGCGGTCTGGACCCTAGTCTACCCTTGTGTCCTTGCCGCTAGAAGCCATTCGTCAGGGGAATTTTCTACATGAAGGGGTTGAGAAAGATTATCAGTGCAGGCAAATCTCTACGGGAGCCTGGCTGTCTGCTGCATGCCGAGGAGAAAGTCAGGCTCAGCACTTTGGGGTGTCCCCCCCCCCAGGACTGTGTGCCTGTTTCTACCACTTAAGCTCCAACCTTGTGTTGTCCCAGATCCTCCACCCCCAAATCCTCAGTAAGTCACATGAGCAGTAGGTCCCCGGCAGCGGGCACTCACATTGTGAACGTTCGGCGTACTCAGACTTCTCCGAATGTGCCGGGCTTTGGTGGAGAGCGCTTCCTTGACGGTGACGGCCTGCAAACACAGCAACACAACCGTGATAGCTGTGATTGTCTCCTCGGACTAGACACTGAATGTATGTTTACTTTAGAAGACGCAGAAAACAGGAATGTAAAAACCACTTCAACTGTACGCACACTACTCAGTATTTATAAGACGTGAGCTGTGACCACATGTGTTTAAAACAAAACAAACAAACAAACAAAAAAACCCAATACCAAACCTAATCTTCCAAAAACGTTAAAAATTCAAAACACAAACCAGGAAAGCTGCTGAGCAGAAGACATGCTCTGAATTGATGCAAGTGTGCAGAAAAACAAACAAAGATACCCCTAAGAGGCGATGCTGTTGGGTTTTCTTGTGTTCTGATTTCAGTATGTTTTACAGTAAAAGGAGATTATTTTGAAAAACATCTATTGCATCTCTCTAGTCACCTAGCACATTGTCAAGTCAGATTCAGTTTTGAAAGAGTACACATACATTACACATCTGTCTTAGCACCACCACCGAGTGCAGAATTTTATACTGTTGTTATTATTTATTATAGGTACTAACACGGAGAACCTCCTGTAGCCTAGGATGGTCTTGGACTCAATATGCAGCCAAAGCTAACTGACCTCCTGAGCCTTCTGCCTCCGCCTCACAAATGCTGAGATTACAAGTGTATCCCACCACCACGCCCGGTTTATGCAGCACTGGAGTCCAAACCCAGGTATCCAAGCATACCAGGCCAACACGAGACCAATTCTGAGGGCACTGCTTTGGGTCACAGGTCATACTGGCAACTTAGAAGCCTAAATACTTGGAAAATAGTGCACAGTATGGTTCAGCATGAGGACTTAGAGTCGATCTGCTTGGGCGCTCCACGGCTTTATAGCACTGCCTCGCTGTACAGCTTCTGGCCTCCGTTTCTCTTTGAGAAATTGAATTACAGCAGTACTGACCGACAAGGGTAATCTTGACCATGAAGCCATAAAATGTACTTACATCATTTGAACACTGTGCTTAGGGGCTGAGTGTGGCAGCACACATCTTAATCTTGAGAGGCAGAGGCAGGAGGACAGCCACAAGTAGGAGACCAGACTAGTATACATATTGAGTTCTAAGCCAGCCAGGCAGGCCTCCAGGGCAAGATCTTATATCAAAACAAACAAGCACACACACAGACACACACATGTGCACACACATGCACAACACAGTCACATAAAATATACCCAATACACACACCACACATACACATGTACAACACACAACATTTAACATACTAACATACAACCCACATAATATACAAACACATACCACACAAACACACACACATACCACACCATATACACATACACACATGTACACAACAGACATGTACAACACACATAACACACACACTACAGACCACACACACAAACAACATACAATATACACACAGCACACATAACACAAACACACAGCACAACACACACAACATATGACACACAAATACACACATACCACACACACACAAACACATGCATGCACATCACACACACATAAATTACCACAACACACATATACACCATATACACAATACAACACACACAATACACAAACACACAGAGAACACATTAACACACATACACATGTACATACAACACACAACACATAACACACACACTGTCTTATTAATTAATTGATTAATTTTCATTGTATCCCTACAGCAGTTTCCCTGCCCTCCTCTCCTCCTGGTCCTTCCCCACAACAAACTCCCCTCCTCCTACCCATTCCTCCATTTCTCTTAAGAAAAGGGCAGGCTTACCATGGATATCAACCAACCAGCCCTGGCTTACCAAGCTGCAGTCAGACTGGGCTCATCTTCTATTGAGACTAGACAAGGCAGCCCAGTGGGAGGAAAGGGTCAGCCTGGGCCCATAGCTGCTCACAGAGACTGAACTGCCAACCGGGGAGCACGCGTGGCACTGACCTAGGCCCGCTGCTCATACCTTACAACTATGTGACTTGGCCTTCATGCGAGTCTCCTAACGGTGGGAGCAGGGCTGTCTCTGACACACACTTCCTTTCACTAAGGAAATGGCTACCAAGCACCCCTTCTGGTGAACTCTGAGAGGCATTTGCTTCATTTTTGTGCACGACTGGGGAAGGCTGGCGATCGCACCCTCAGGACCACGCAGCGGCTCACCTGCCGCAGCCACACCCACAGGACCACGCAGCCGCTCACCTGCCGCAGCCACACCCACAGGACCACGCAGCCGCTCACCTGCCGCAGCCACACCCACAGGACCACGCAGCCGCTCACCTGCCGCAGCCGCTCCAGGCTCAGGATGTTCTCGACCTGCAGCACACCCCGCGTGTACTTCTCGATGTACGTCTCTCCGTCCGGAGCGTCCTCGCTCTCACTGCGCGCTGCCAGGAGGGCCAGTGTTTCCCGGTCCTCGATCTCCTCGGTCGCCTATAGGCACAGAAAGGAGGGGACTGTTTTTCTGTGAATGGTGGTTTTTGTAAGGGTTGGGACGTGCTTTGAAAGCACAGCGAACCAACACTCCCCTTACACGCTCACATACTGACATCGAAGAGGCAGCAAGCATTACCTTTGGTATATTGGACACTATCTCATAGGTCACGCCGCAAGAGTAACATATATTTATCAGTGATATTCTTCTCTTCAAACTCTGGGTGAAACTCTGGTAGAAACAGGAAGGAAAGCCGGATTAAATTGTGTGACGAAGCCAAGGCAAACACTTTATATTCTGCAAGCTGGAAAAGTACTACAAATAATTTAAGAAGTACAGATAATTTCAACAAAACAGAAAGCAAGCAAGCAAGCAAGCAAGACCCTGAAGTTTAAAAAGCAGGGCATGGTAGCTCACATCTAAAACCCCAATACGTGAAAGCCTGAGGCAGGAGGATTGGTCATCAGTTTCAAAGCTAGTCTGGGTCACACGGTGAACACAGCGGGTTCGGGGCCAGTCTGTGCTCCTGAATGAGAGCAGGTCTCAAGTGACTAAGTAAGATAAGAAAAGAAAAAGCAAAGAGCAGAAAACGACCAAACCAAACCAAACATTAAACCTAACACTCCTGTCTCTGGTTGGCTGGATGGCTTAAGCAGAGGCATTGGTCTCCATGCTTGGCGACCTGAGTTTGAGCCCAGGGACCCACATTGTGGATAAGTGTACTGACTCCTAAAAGGAGTCCCCCGACCTCAGCACAGGCTTTGTAGCACGCAAGTGCAAACACACACACTGAATAAAAATATAAACGTAAAAAAACCCCCTCTCTTTTAAAATACCTTCTCTGCCCAGTGTAGTGATGCACACCTTTAATCTCAGCACCCAAGAGGCAGAGACAGGACCATTTTTGTGAGCTCAAGGCTCTCTGTGAGCCTGGGCTATACAGTGAGTTCCAGCCAAGAGCAAAAGCCCAACTGTGTGTGTGGGCTTGTGCGGAAGTGTGTGTGTGTGGTCACACAGGCAGAGGCATGGCATGCCCGGGGTTCTATGATTTTTGTCTGTTTCCCCTCTGCTAACTGCCCTTCACCTTTCCAGGGTCTAGCCGGCTCTCCTGGACCAATCTGAGGCACACAGGGAGGTCACTTTCATTCACAGCACCTCTGCCATGGTGTTTGGCAAAGCAATGGAAGTCTGCTTTGTCACTAACATGACTGGGCCATGTCATGCATCAGCTGTTACTAACGTAGTTAGATATAGCTGCTGCCTGCAAGTATCAAGTATTAATAGTTCTTTTTAAAAAAAAGTTTATCTGATTTATGTGTGTGTGTGTGTGTGTGTGTGTGTGTGTGTGTGTGCATGCGCGTGCATGCAGTGTGAGCATGTGTGTCAGGATATCGAAGGAGGATAGAAGAGGACATTGAATCCCATGGAGCTCAAGTTACAATCCAATGTGAATCGCCTAATTCGGGCACTGGGAACCAAACTCAAATTCTCTAGATGGGCAGCAAGCGCTCTTAATTGTCATGCAGCGTCTCCAGCCTGAAAGACTGTGTGTGTCCTGTCCAGTGAATGTGGTAAGGTTAGTGCGTTTGGGGTTAGCCTTTCCTTCTGTGGTCTATCCCTGGCCACCTTGATTATGGGTTCCACCACCACTGTTTACCAGTGTTACAAAACATGAGTGACGCAGAGGAGAGAACTGTGCCCTTGTACACACGATGGCAAGCCAGTCTCGCCACTACCTGCTTGTTATAAATATTGGCTGCAATCCGCTTCCTCAACACCAGCTCCATAGCTGCCGGGTGGCTGAGCTGCACCGTGGTCTTCACAATCAGGTAGATTCTCTCACTCTGCGGTGTGACCCGATTCAAGTGAACGGAATCATGCACGGAGGAGTCCCAGGAGGCTGTGGCAGAAACCTGGGGGTAGCAGGATGTTGGGGCAGTGCGTCAGGCAGAGCGGTTTTACGAGACATCCCAGAGAAAGAACATCAATTCTCCTTCCTGTTATCAAACAGATTTCTTCCCTCATCTATTTTGAAAGGTGACACAGACGGGATTCTGTCCAGTGTCCCTGGTCCCCTTTCCCAAAGCTGACCACAGCAGCTTATCAGGCTGACAGGGATCCTGTACTCATGTAGATCTCAAGAGAGGCCTGGGTGTAACCTGTGCTAATGTGAAGATCTCAAGAGAGCCCTGTGCTCACGTGAAGGGCCCTGGGGGGTAAGCTGTGCTCACGTGAACGGCCCTGGGGGTAAGCTGTGCTCATGTGATGGGCCCCGGGGTAAGCTGTGCTCACGTGAATGGCCCTGGGGGTAAGCTGTGCTCACGTGAACGGCCCTGGGGGTAAGCTGTGCTCATATAATGGGCCCTGGGATAAGTTACCTCGTCATCACCGTGCTTTATGATGGGCAGGTAGAAGAACTGACTGCCGTGCTCCTTGGGCAGGATGGAGTTCACACCCGATGCATGGGGACCCACCAGCTGCTCGTTGGCACTGAGGTCATCCGCTGACCAAGTCCAAGGCAAGAGATAAAAATAGAGCAAGGAAAGTCAGCTTTTAAGCAAACAGCAACATTTAAAAAATATGCCTTTTAAATTTATTTTTCCACTTTATACCTTATTTTTTAAAATTATTATTTAATTAATTAATTAAAACAAAAAGTCAGCCCCCGGCGTGGTGGTGCATGCCTGTAATCCCAGCACTCAGGGAAGCAGGGGCAGGTGGATTTCTGTGAGTTTGAGGCCAGCCTAGTCTACAAAGCGAGTCCAGGACAGCCAAGGCTACACAGAGAAACCCTAACTCGAAAAACCAAACCAAAACTAAACTAAAAAGTAATGGGTTTTGAGAAAATGACAGCATTTCCTCCTGTGACCTCTCTTGTTGGCTCCCTTCTCCCCTGCTGCTGTGTCACACATAATCAGATTTTTAAAAACTTGATGGTTCAAGGACTGAACCCAGGAACCTCTGCAAACTAAACACATGCTTGCCACTGAGCTACACCCTAGCCCAAAATACGCTTCTGGTGGGTAAAGTGCACTCATAGTTTTGTTTACTCTTTTTATTCCATATTCTGCACTTGAAAGAGATACTCAAAAATTCACAACAGCTATTCTTTTTTCTTTCTTTCTTTGTTCGTTTTTTGGGTCAGGGTTTCTCTGTGTAGCCTTGGCTGTCCTGGATCTCACTTTGTGGACCAGGCTGACCTCGAACTCACAGAGATCTGCCTGCCTCTGCCTCCTGGGTGTTGGCATTAACAGTGTGTGCCACCACACCCAGCAGATATTACTGTTTTAAAATACAACTGAATTAGTCAAAAAGCTGCCTTGCCAGCTTCCTATAAGATAGATTGGATGTCTTCCACGTGTAGTCTTACTGTCCTCTTACCACCCAAATACTTTCCCTAAACATGCTGCAGATTTTTTTCTAGTTTCATATATTAAGTTTGTTGTCCTACTTAAACTCACATTAAATGTATGTATGTATGCATGCATGCATATATCTATCTATCTATCTATCTATCTATCTATCTTTGAGACAAGGTCTATATAGGCCTGGCTGTCCTGGAACTTCCTATGCAGACCAGGCTGGCCTCAGACTGATAGAGATCCCGTTGCCTCAGCCTCCTGAGTGCTGGAATTCAAGGTGTATGCTACTGTGTCTGCCTGACTTGTGGACCTACTGAAGAGGTCATATATAAGGGATTTTGCTTCTCGAGCACACTGGAAACCACTGCACCTAAGTGTCAGGCTCAAGAACAACTGCTACTCTCTTTTCAGTCTTGGAGGCGGAGCCATACTAGGCCAGTCCTCTGCCACTAAGCTATATACCCACCCCATTTCATTCAAAGTCTGTTCATCTGTGTGCGAGCCTGTGTCTAAGTGCAGGTTTGCATGTGACACTGCACACGTGTGGAGGTCAGAGGACACCTCTTGAGGGTTAGTCCTCCCCTTCTACTGTGAGGCATCTGGGGACAAATGCAGACAGTCACCTCCCTGGCCTGCGTTTCTACCTGATGAGCTATATTAGACCTCGCCCCACACATACACACAGCGCTTTTTACTTTGAGACAGAATCTTAACTAAGTTACTTTGGCTGGCCCTGATGTTTTTATCTTCTTGCCTCTGCTTTCCAAGTAGCTCGGAGGATGCCAGGCCCTACAACTATATTGGGTGGTGGCGGGGAACAGTCTGAGCTTACGGCCTTATGCTCCATCACTGAGCTATATCCTCAGCCACAGGACAACTGTCAGTACAAGGGGGAGAGCACAGTCATTTATGGTACCCGAGCTGCTGGGGGTTGAGGGCTGAGGGCACCAGCCTGACACCTGACCCTCAGCCCTTACCAGGCCTGACACAGAATCTCCAGAGCAACTCCTTTTGCAGGTCCCATCGGCCACTAATATCTCAGAGCAGAAGCTTTGTGTTCTTGATTGCAGTTTTCAATGTCCTGGGTGCTTTGTGTGAGGTTAGACCCACATGTCTCCTCCAGTGACCATATGCCACGCTTATGCAGGTGACCAGAGCCAAACTGTCACCTACTGTGCCATATCAGTAATTACCAAAGAGATTTACACTTCAAATAACACAAGACTGCAGAAATGATGGTCTCAGCTGACTTGGATGATGCTGGGATGGGTAGGTACCTACTTACCATTCAGATCCAGGAAGAGAACTGGTATGTGTGTTTCCATCCCGGGAGGTGGGACCCTAAATTCAACAGCAAAGTTTTCTCATTAGAACAGGTGTGGTTTATATTTTGTTAATTAACAGAACACTGCAGAGCCACAGAAACAGAAGGGACCTACAGTGGGGTTGTCGAACCTTCAGATGTACCGTCATGCTTGTTTATTTTATTGTGTATGCGTCTCACACGCACCATGGCAGAGGACAATCTACAGAGTCAGTTCTCTCCTTTCACCAAGCGAGCCAGGGATTAAACTCATGTTGCCAGACTTCAGAGCAAGGGCCACTAAGTCGTATCTCCAGTGCCCATCATTTTTAATTTTTAATTTCTTAACGTAACTGTTGTTATAAAAATACGTCATGTTTTTATAACTCCCGTGTTGACACAAGTCATGGGAATTACTGTAACATATAAAAGAACTGCCAGGCATATATGCACTGCATGTGATTAACTAAAACAAAGATTAATCGAAGCCTTTCAATTCAATTCAATTTAGCTCAAGGGGCTAAAGAGATAGCTCAACAGTCAGAGTACTTGCTCGTCTTTCAGATAACTCAGGTTCAGTGCCCGCATCCTACCATGACTCACAGTTCTCCACAGCTCTACTTCCAGGGGGTCTGACACCCTCTCCTGGCCTCCTCAGGCAGCCGGCATGCATGCATGCACGCACACAATATGCACACAGACAAAACATTCATACACCAGAGAATAAAAAAAAAAAATAAATGAAATAACAGGGGAAGTAAACAAAAGGGACAATAACACTGAAAACTCCAAGGAGTGAGCACAAGCCGAGGCAGGAGGTGCTGTGTGCAGCAGAGAGCAGGCAAGTACAGTGCACAGACTGGCCCAGCTTCATCTGAATCATCTTACAGGGCTCTTTTTTTTTTTTAAAATATTTTATTTAATTTTAATTTATGTGTGTTGGTATGAGGGTGTCAGATCTTGGAGTTACAGACAGTTGTGAGCTGCCATGTGGGTGCTGGGAATTGAACCCGGGTCCTTTGGAAGAGCAGGCAGTGCCCTTAACCACTGAGCCATCTCTCCAGCCCCTTACAGGGCTCTTAAAGGTCCCGGGTCGTATCCTTCCTCCTCTTCTTTTTTGATTTATTAAGTATTCAGTGTTTTGCCTGCATGTACACCTACACGCCAGAAGAGGGCACCAGATCTCATTCTAGATGGTTGTGAGCCACCATGTGGTTGCTGGGAATTGATCTTGGGACCTTTGGAAGAGCGGACAGTGCTCTTAACCTCTGAGCCATCTCTCTGGCCCATATCCTTCCTCTTCTTAGTCACATATAGGGTGGGACCGAGGTTGATATTCTATGAACATTTGAGATGACAAGAGGCTAAGGTGAGGAGGAGGACTGACTAGGGAGGACACTGAGGGACAATAAGGTTGGAATGAGCTGACTGCTCACAGGGAGCAGCCTGCAGAGACGGCACACTACATACAGGGCCCAAACACAAAGGCTGAAACTGCAAGGAGAAACAGCAGGCTGACAGTTCTGTGCCTGCAGACTCAGATTAGCCCATCCACTCAGAAATACCATGACATCGGTTCCCTTCCATTATCAAAAATAGTGGGGCACCGGGCAGCAGTGGCACATGCCTATAATCCCAGCACTCAGGAGGCAGAGGCCAGCAGATCATCATGAGTTCAAGGCCAGCCTCGTCTACACAGCAAGTCCAGAACAGCCAAGGCTACACAGAGAAACCATGTCTTGGAAAAAATAAAAAAATTAAAAATTAAAATAGGGCCGGGCAGTGGTGGCGCATGCCTTTAATCTCAGCACTTGGGAGGCAGAAGCAGGCAGATCCAGTCTGGTCTACAAAGTGAGTCCAGCCCAGCCAAGGCTACACAGAGAAACCCTGTCTCAAAAAAACCAAAATAAATAAATAAATAAATAAAGTGGGGTTTGTTTTTGTTTTTGTTTTTGTTTTTCTGTGCAGCTTTCGCTGTTCTAAACTTGCTTCGTAGACCAGGCTGGCCCCAAATTCTGCCTCCCTGAGTGCTGGGGTTACAGGCGTGTGCTACCCTGCCCAGCTTAGGACATATTTTTATAGTAAGAATGAGAATTAGAAGCAACAGAGCCACCATTAAATAAATATACACAAAAGATACTTTCTATGTATAATATGCATTATAATGTAGACTATATTCAAACAAACAAGCCTCTTTATATATGTAATAGCTCTAAGTCTCCCAACAGTACACAAACAGTTCCACTTACATATCAGGAAAAAAAGCAAAAAGAGTTCAAGACATACAACAATGGGACTATGGCTATGTTGGCAGAGTACTTGCCTAGCATGCACCAGTCCCTGGGTTTAATCCCCAGAGCTGTATAAAATCGGTGTGGTGGTGCATACCTGTCACCCCAGCACTTGGGAGGTAAAGGCTGAATCAGAAATTTAGAGATCAGAAGTTAAGGCCATCCTTGGTTACAGATCAAATTTGAGGCTACACAAGAAACAGGAGACCCTGTCTCTGTACCCACTCAAAACAAACAAGGGCTGAAGGTTGACACTAATCCAGGCCCTTTATTTTACCCTAGACATGAGGACAGACAGCAGGCTGCTTCTTAAGCGCAGACCGAGTAGTAGCTAGATGCTCAGCTCACTGATGACGTCATGCTTGAGCATGAACCAGGGGTTTTCAACCTGTGGGTCACACCCATTGCAAACCTTTATCTCCAAAAGATTTACATTATGACTTATAACAGCAGCAACATTATAATTATGAAGTAGCAATGAAAATAATCTTATGGTTGTGAGTCACCACAACACAAGGAGCTACATTAAAGATTCTCAGCATTAGGATGGTTGAGAACCACTGCTCTGTACCATCAAAGCAGGCAAATTAACCACATGCCAGGGCAAATAAGATCTTTTTCTGTTTTTTTTCAGTATCCTTTTAAACCTCCTTTCTCATTCAGGGGCCAAACTGCTTATTCAGAGGAAGAGGGGAATGCAGCCTTTTACTCACTCCCCGTCAGGTCACTTTTGGAAGGAGCTGCCTGTGATAGGAAAGTTACAAAAGGAGGTCAAAATGCTGGAGGCAGTTGGCCCTCCCCTCAGCTGCAGCTAGCTGTTGACCCTGGACAGCCACCTGTATGGCTTTTGACACAGGTGATGCTCAGCACGTTGCCAGAGCTGTGTAGAGAAAGGTGGCCTTACCAGTCAGCAGGTGCACCAGGGATGCCGCTGCCAGGGGCAGGGACCAGCACTGCATTCCTCTCCTCCGTCAGCCCCACCCACTGCTCTACCAGCCTGGCTTCCCGCTCCACATCATCTTCTGTTTTCTCTGCAGAATGACAGGAGGACATGAATGACAGCAAAAGAGAAGGGACAACTGCTACATTTAACACAGCCAGATTTTCACCTGGGGACATCCAAAATGGTTGATAAGAGTACTACTACATTCCAAAGAGGGAACTGTGCTTCTGAAGACCAAGGGTGGGCATTCGGATTGAGATAGGATGTGACACCAGCTTCAGTGAGCAGAGGCCAGAAGGTGGGTGGTGTACTCCTGGCGCTGTGTCTGGGGAAGGGTTAGGAATACACACCATATCTACTTTATACACTTGCTGGAACGATCCAGTTCATTGATGGGTGTGATGTGGCTTATAAAATGACAAGCCACGTTACAAAGACAGAGGACTTAAATGTTTCCTATACGGCGCTCTGTAAAACCTTTTTATTTTCCTTCATGTTCATGGTGAAAAGGATTTTACTAGATACATTTTTAAATGTTCATGCTCCTAACTCAACTCTGGGATTCCCTAGGTAGACTCATTGATTTTTCAGCAGTGGACTAGGCACACACACAAACCTATACCACAGGCTGGGCTAAGATGGTTTACCAAGGAGAATTTTGTTGATATGAAACGGAATGACACCCACATGTACTGGTACAGTGGTAAGTACCCTGAATAACCGTGAAATTAAACGGAGAGCACAGGTTGTTTAGTTGGCTGCTGGCTGGCTGACTATTTATCTATCCATCCATCCACCCACCCACCTATCCATCTATCCATCCATCCATCTACTCACCCACCCACCCACCCATCTATCTCTCTGCCTCATTTAGACAGGTGTTTTACTATGCAGCCCTGGCTGGTCTGGAACTCACTATGATGTAGACCATGCTCAACTTGAGCTCACAGAGATCCACGTGTCTCTCGTGCAAAAGCTGAGATTAAAGGTATGAGCCACCACACTTGGATCACAAGGATTTTTTTTCAAAATTTTTAATATTTTTTAATTTTTTAATTTTTTGGCCACTGAATAATGCTGAAAAAGCTACTCCTGGAAGAGTTTAATCCCATGTACATTTTTTTTTTAACATTTATTTATTTTGTGTGGGAAATGGGACAAGCATATCACAGCAGACGTGGACACAAGAAGACAGCCTGTGAGAGTCGGTTCTCTCCTTCTACCTTGTGGGTTCTGGGGGACTGAACTTGTGCTGTCAGGCTTGGTGGCACACGCCTTCACTTGCTGAGCCATCCCGTGCGAACCCCATCACGTACCTTTCTTATTGCTGACTTTTTTTATCTGTTCATCTAAGTATTCCCGTCGTTTGATGAGTGCCTCTGACCATCTCTCTCTCACACAATTCAAGTCTTCTTCCTGACAACAACAGAGGGAAGGGTTCCTTTCTCTATGGAATATGTAGACAGTGACTCATGTTGTATAAGAAAGGTATTTAAATAGACCAGGGAACTTTGCATTAGGAAAGGCCATTGAATGCCACAGTGGTTAATCAACATGTGAGAAAGCAGAGGTCAAAGAATGCTCCATGCTGACCAAGGATGCTGGTACCCAGAAATCAGAGCCCCTGGATCTTCAGAAGGACAATTGCAGTGAAAGGCAAGACAAGCTCAAGCGATGCTAGAATGGGTTGATTTTTTTTTTTTTACACTGCAAGGTTTTTATGCTGTATGTGGGCACACCCATGTCTGTGTGCATTTACACGGTGGCAAGTCATTGATAGATGTGTGTCTTCAAGCAGAAGGACACCATAAGCAAAGCTTAAAGCACAGACCATCAAACGGTGGGGACAGTGACAGGCATTTATGTAGTCCATAGATCAATGGCCTTATTATTTATGCATGATTTTTTTTTCTGAAATGGAAAGAACAGGTCAGCAGAAAACCTTCTGAACTTGCTGAAAAGATTTTCACAGCCAACCGCCACCACGAGGATAAACAGAACTCTCCCATGCAGAGACTCCACATGCAGTCAGCCATGCTCCAAGAAACCCCAGAAGCAGCCGCTGGACTCCACTGTGAACACGGCAGGAAGCACGCCCAAAGCCGTAAGACGTTAGTGGACGGCACAGCTGAGACCTACGAAGATGCTGACCTTCCCACAAGACCTGCCTTTGTTCACTTTCATCCTCTCTTAGTAAAATGAGTAGGGAAGGAAAAACCATCAGTTCTATTGCAGATACCCCTTGGCCTAATTCTAATGAGGACGACCTGAGGCTAAGAGTAGACGGAGGGAACGCTGGAGCTTTTCCTACAATGTCCCCACAGCTGACATAGAGGACAGCTCATTGAGGACCCAACCTGTCAACCTGGGAAAGTGGGATAGCAGTACAGAGCCCGGGAAGTCACAGCACCCCAGCTGACTGCTTGGACCACGAGCCCACCATCACCCATGGCTGTCAGGCTAGCTGAGGCTGGCTGGGTTTACACGCCACATCGGCTCATCCTCCCTTTCTCCATTTCCAACAAGAGAAAGCTGCTCTAAATTCTCAACATGATGAACTAAGTGTGACCCCGACGAGAGGGTAAACTGGTTAAATAAAACAAAACAATAGTCTGTGCACAAGTCTCCAAGCTTTTTGCCCATTGCAAGTGTTTGTTTATTTGCTTGTTTATTTGGAGTCAAATGGTATTTAGAGTAACGTTAATCTTCCAGAACTGAGAGGCAAAGTGCAGTTTAGTAGAGGAAAGACAAGAGTGGACGGGAAGACTGTGAGTGGAGGACAGCAGTGTGCTTTCTGAGGTCACTCATCTTACGACAGCCACTGCGGTCTCCCTCGGCAAGGCTTTCCTAGCTGGTCACTGGAGCCGGCATAGTGCAGTGCCTGCTTACAGATTTGGAACTTACAGGAAAAGCGAGAGAAATTACATTGTGCCCTTGATCACATACAAAGCAAATCAAGAGCAAGAGAGAAACTCTGCTGGCCCTGTTGCCGCCTCCCTGGCCTCTGCTTTGCGAAGGCTGGCGATTAGCGAGAGCTGTGCCCCATGCTCGGCATTGGCAGCCGTGGCAATACCTGATAACTATCCATGTCACTGCCATCCTCCTCATCTCTCTGGTGGGGAGAAAATAAACATAAAGGACACGCATTTTTGTTTTTTCTCAAACAGCATACGGGGGAAAATGATTTAACACATGTCACAATGGACGCCTCATACAACATTAGCACCGTAAAGCCCTTCACTGAATCCCAAAAGGTTAGGAAGGATTAAATTCATCTGTCCGTCTGTCCATCTGTCTTTCTGTCTGTCTGTCTGTCTCTCTCTCTCTCTCTGTGCCTTCTGTGCTGTGCGTGTGTGAGTGAGAGAGAGAGAGAGAGAAAGAGAGGACAATTCACAAGAATCATTTTTCCTTCCACTATCTGGGTTCTGGGGCTCACACGCAGGATGTCAGGCTTGGAGCCAAGTGCCTTTCCTACTGAGTCATTTTAACACCCCAAGAATTTTTTTTAAAGTAAGGAAAACAAATATTTTGAAAGAGAATTCTCTCAGAAACAATCAAAAGCAACACTTGTGGGCCACTGTCCTTGGTGACATGTATTCTGGGTACTCGTTCCAAGGTTCGGGTTGTTTCTTAGTGGGACAGAAAAAGGCTCATCTACAAAGGACTTAGAGATTCCCTTCTCGCTGAGACCCTGGTGGATGAGACGATTAATCCAAGGTTCACCCAGATGGTGGCCGCTCAGGACAGAAGCGGGGACTCTAGTCTCCAACCCCAGCAGCCATTCTATGGAGTTCATCACTCATGGGTAAAGGTGTCCCAGGGATACCCGGGGGGTGGAGGGGGCCCCCTAAGGCTAACGGCACATGAGGTTCTGGATTGGCTCCTGCAGGGGAAGCTGAACCACTGGAACGCACTGGTTATCAGTGTCTACTGTGGATGGACCACAGCTGCCCCAAAGGCATGGCTACATTTCACAATAGTTACACAAAGTAACAATTTTGGTAAAAACATTAGGCAAGACAAAGAACCATGCTGAAAATTAGAGTTTGGGTTGAGACAATTTTCCTTAGAAAGGAGACTAGATACCCTGGGTTCATCATCATCATCATCATCACCATTATCACCATCATCACCACCACCACCATCCTCAACATCATCACCACCACTTTACAGATTGGGTCTCTCTATGTAAACCTGGTTGGCCTGAAACTCACTATGTAGATCAGGCTGGCCTTGGATCTGCAGTGGTCCTCCTGCCTCTGTCTCCCAAATTCTGGCATTACAGGGATGCTCCATTTTGCGCAGTGAAAGCATTTATTTAAATTTATAGCAATCTTTTTTTTAGTGAGGGTATATTAGAATCATTAAAATCCAGTTATAGCTATTTTCACATGCACACTTCAAAATACATAACTTTGAAAGTCTGTTGTTATCACCGGCAGCTGTGGGATGAATGTATGAAGAAGTGGTAGCTGAACACTGAAAGAATTGATCTTGAACTGATTTCCTTTATGAACATCAAAGAACAGACCACCGTGACACAACATTATGTCTTAGACTAAAAAGGTACTTTCATCAACCAAAGCCCAGCCTGAGCTTTCAGACTATGAGGTCTGTACCCTGTATTGGCTTCAGCAATCAGGACAGAATACCTATACTGAGCCAACAACAATCTGTAGCTATGACCTTGACCGTGGTAACGGAGGTAAAGTGATCACAGCGTGATTCTGTATGGCTGGTTCAAGCTTTCCTCCTGAGGTGCTGAGGACTGAGCCCAGGATCTCACATATGTAAGCTTGTGTCTTACCATCCAACCACCACTACCCCTAGCCTGAGCAGTACGCTCTTAAGGTAGCAAGCAGCACTGGGCTACAGTTAACTTTTTCAAATCCACATTTTTAATAAAACGTCAGTTCTTTTGTTGTTTAATTACGTTCAGGGGCCGCAATGTCCCCATGGCTTGCCTGGAATTGGCTGTGTAGACCAGGGTGGCCTTGAACTTACAGAAGGGTTCTGACTGCCTCTGCTCCCCAGAGTTGTGTGCCACCATACCCAGGCACTCCCCGTATCCCCCACCCAAATTAGCCAAATTAGTTTTAAAGTACAAATAGGGGCTGGAGAGATGGCTCAGTGGTTAAGGGCATTTGCTGCTCTTCCAGCGGACCCAGGTTTGATGCCCAGCACCCACGTGGTGGCTCACAACCATCTCTAACTCCAGTTCCAGGTGACTCGAAAACCTTTTCTGGTCTCCATGGGTACCAAGCACGCATGTTCTACACACACACACACACACACACACACACTCAAAACACTCATACACATGAAATCTTAAAAATGAAAAAAAAAAAAAAGAATTCTTACAAAGCTCTTGAAGTGGGAATATTCAGCACAGCTGATGATTTTGTTATAGAGGTCAAGCTTAAGTTACACGAACTCCATGTTTTATCTGACCCTGGAGCTCGACTGAGCCAAAAGAGTCTTTGAGAATCATTGAGTCTACTTTATCATTTTTGGACAAGAAAGAAAGAATTCAGTGTTTAAATGAACCAGGAAGTGAGTAGAGAGTTTGGGTCTCCTGACTGTTAAGTCTTGTGCCCACCCCAACTATGAAGTTAATTCCTACAGCCGCTCTCTACGGCCACTCTAGAAGTTGCTGGCTCTGTGAGGGCCTGGTCCGGAGTGAGGATGCGCAGGATTGAATTCCTTACTCACAGGCCACAGACACATGGGTGTGGCAGAGAAGGCCCCCTAGACTTCTCCTTCTCCTTTGCTTTTGCTCTGAAGGAAGCACGCAGACTGCGCTGCAGGGAAGTTTGGTGGGAAAGGAGGGGGGAGGGGAGCGTCTAAAAGCCCCAGGTCGCTGCCTTGTGCTCCAGCTTCCATGAAACCAAGGAGGAACCACGGTAGAAGACGAACCGTGTCTCAGGATTGGCGGGGTTGGTACCCAGACTCCTCAGAGAAATGGAGGGAGACGTTGTCTCTCTGGCAAGGCGGAGAGATGCCCTCTGTCACACGTGACAACTGTGCCCAGTGCCCTGGAGTGCATACATACTTCCAAGCTTCAGCAGGAGGACAGCTATTAAAGTTTGCCCTCCCAGGGCTCAGACTAGCTTTCTGCACTGCCCATCCTCCACAGTGTCTCATGTAGCCCAGGCTAGCCCCAAACTCACTGTGTAGCTGAAGCCGAGCATGAGCCTGGACTATAGTTCTCCTGCCTCCACATTCTAAGTGTTGGGATGACAGGCATCTTTTCATTTCTTACTGAGAACAACAGACTTTGGGGATGAGGATTTAATGGACAAAATGATCATGATTTTATAATAACAAAAAAGAACAGTAAAGATTAATTTAATGTGATGATATACAGCAACAATTTTCTGATAACAATGCAAGTGGGTCAGGCCAGCAATAACCTTCACATACATTGGGCCAGATGTAAAAATAAAAGCATCCCCAAAGCAGATGACTACTAGAGCTTTAAGAAGTACACATTACTAGGCAATACTAAACAGACACAGCATTTTGTATTTATAAAAAAGGCAACAAATGGAGATGAGATTTCGGGGAAGTTACACAGTTTTTTTGTACTCCCAAATTAGACTTTCATTGTACATCAATTTCTTTACTTTTATACTGACTTTTATTTATTTATTTTAAAATTAATATGTTGTATTTTTAACTGTATGTGTGTATATATATATATATATATATATATATATATATATATATATATGTATGTATGTATGTATATACGTATGTATGTCTGAATGTGGGTATGCACACATGAGTGCAGGTGCCCTTGGAGGCCAGCAGAGGGTGCTGGATCCCCTAGAGATGGAGTTATGGATGGTTATAAACTGTCTAATATGACTGCTGAGAATTAAATTTGAGTTCTCTGTAAGAGTAGTATGCATTTTTAATGGATGAGCCATCATCCCTGTAGTCTTTTAAAAAAATTGTTTTTTTTTTAAATGTCTACAGTACTGGGTATAGAGCCCAGTGCTTTGGGCATGCTCAGTAAGTGCTCTCAACCAAGCTACCCCCCAGACTTTGGTACATAATACCTCAGACCTGTGTCTTACCTGGTAACTGTCCAGTCCTCTTTGCAGCTTGGTGGACCTGGCAGTCACGCAGCCAATGGATACTGACAAGATGGCTTCAACCATGAGTGGCAGTGTCCCAGAATGCTGTACAGGTTTTACTGTGACCTGCACTCGTCGGGAGTGACCCTGCAGAGGTGAAGGCAGTGTAGATGCCAGGAACAGGGGTGGGGACGGAGGAAGGAAACAAGGGAAAATAATTTGAGAACAGAAATGCAAGTAATTAGGGTGTTCTTATAAACTCTAAGAGTGGAGTAGGGAGGGGACGTGAAAAGCAAACAAACACTTCACACGCCTGTCTGAGTTGAAAGACACCTCCGGTGTTGACATCCTTCGCCTGGTGCAGCTCCACCGCAGCGTATTCCCCTAGCTCGTTCAGTTCCAATATGGAGATCCACATTTCTATTCTTCGAGTTACTTCATTCCACCTGCAAAGACCACACCCCAACGGAGACGTATCACCCAGGGCCACCATCACAGCCATCATAAGTGTCCACTCACTGAGCATACTGAGTGGGAGGCACTGTGCAAGGACGTCCTACAGATCACCTCTGCGGCTCTCACACAACCCTGTGGCGTGGACTTAGGCTGCTTAACTGAGCCATACCTTACACTTCGTGATGTACAAAGATTGGGGGTAGATTCCATGGGCTTCGACAAACTCAAGTTAGCTCTGCCTGTTTTTAAATGTCATGAACTTGCAACTATGTGGCGTGGACTCTTGAGTCTGGTTTATTTAATTTAGCACAGTGGATGAATGGGTCTTTTTCTGACAGGGTCTCCCTATATAGTCCTAGCTGGTCTTGAACTCACAGAGATCTGTTACCCGTCTCCTGAGTGCTGTGACTCATAAAGGCATGAGCTATTATGCCTGGTACCAATTCTTTTCTTTCTTGGTTTTTTGAGGCAGGGTTTCTCTGTGTGGCCCTGGCTGTCCTGGAACTCAATCTGTAGACCAGGTTGGCCTTGAACTCACAGAGACCTGCCTGCTTCTGCCTCTAGAGTACTGGGATTAAAGATGTGTGCTTCCACCACCTGCCCAGCCAATTCTTTTATTTTTTTTTAATGTTGACTAATGTGGTCTTAGGTGGCTAGTCCAATAATTTGTTTATTCACCTGCTGAAAAATATGTGGGTTAAGTTGCCATGAAAATTATTTGTGGACTTAAAATTTCATTTCTCTCAAGTAAACGCCTGGGTGTGGGTTGTTGGGTCACAGACGAGGCAAATGATGAACTTTATATGAAACTGCCAATTTTAGGGTTGGGACTGGGGCTTGCAGGCCTTTTCCCTGTCGCCAGAAATGCTATGAAGAGGGAAATAAGATTGAGAGCTTTCTCTTACATTGTGGTTGCTCGTTTCCTTTCTTTCTTTTTTTATTTTATTTTATTATTTATTTATTTATTTGTTTTTCTTTTTTTTTAAAAAGATTTATTTATTATTATGTATACAGTGCTCTGCTTGCATATACTCCTGCAAGCCAGAAGAGGGCGCCATATCACATTACAGATGGTTATGAGCCACCATGTGGTTGCTGGGAATTGAACTCAGGACCTTTGGAAGAGCAGGCGGCACTCTTAACCACTGAGCCATCTCTCCAGCCCCCTATTTATTTGTTTTTCAAGACAAGGTTTCTCTGTGTAGCCTGGGCTGTCATGGACTTGCTTTGCAGACCGGAAGCTGGTCTTGAACTCACAGAGATTCACCTGCTTCTGGCTCTACAGTACTGGGATTGCAGGCATGTGTCACCGTGACAGACTTGCTTGTTTATTTTCATAGTTATGTCTTTTATGTAGACTTAAGTTTTCCCTGCTATGGTTATCATGGCCTGAGAACCTGTAACCATCTCAAATCTGTAACAATACCCCCCCCTCCCAAATCCAGGCAGCATGGTACACACTAATAAACCTAGCATTTGCTGAGGCAGGAGGATTATAAATTGGGTTATATAGTTGAGCACTTACTTAAAACATCAGCATCAACAACAACAACAACAAACATTCAACATGGAAGTTCAATACTTGGGAGGTTGAGGCAGGAGACTGCCATAAATGAGGACAGCCTATCCTATACCCAAATCATGTCTCAAAAAATAAATTTATTTACAATAAAAATTTTGTAAAAAGGGATTTTTTTTTTTACTATTTTCTACTTAGTAGTAGATATTTTCTAGTATTTTTCTCCTGCCAGATTTACAGATTTTACTTTCCATTTAAGCTTATGATTTGGGTCAACAAAATAGCCCAGTAGGTAAAGGGCTTGCTTTCAAACCAGATGACCTGAATTCAATCCTTGGGAACCAAATGGTAAAAGTCAGTAACAGACTCCTGCAAGCTGTTCTCTGACCTGCACCTCCACAGCACGTGAGCCTTCATGCACGCACACACACACACACACACACACACACACACACACACACACACACACTGCAATGAAAACTTTAAAAATAAACATGATTATCTCGTAGTAGTTTTTGTGTATGATGTGAAGGAAAGCCAAGGATTCTTCCTCACATAAATACAGCAATTACTTCAGTCTCCTAGCTTGCAATGCGTCACTATCCACAGTGCCTTTTGATGCTTGGTGGCTCCTTCTAGCACTCTAATTATACAAAGGGGGAAGTGGGTTCAAAGGTGGAGCAACCTGTTCGAAGCCCCAGGGTTTGAAGCCTGCACTCTCACTAACAGCCACAAGCTGGCCCTGACCCCTGGGCCTAACAAAGCAAGCAAGAACAAACCTGTCACGCAGCGTTCTTGTCTTCGCATGGAGCGCGTCAGCCTCCCAGAGGGAGCTTCCATTCCCGGCACACCTGTGGCCCCACACCTCAATCGCCAGCGCACCATCAGAAATGAACTCCAGGAACTCTTCGGTGACAGTCACCACGTAGTCCTGGGACAAGAAGCAGGCAGGAGAACAACACCCCGAGAGTCAGACACAATGGTATCCACTTCTCTGCTCCCATGCTTACAGCCCGTCTCTTGTGTTTTGTAGGAAGTCGTGACGGAGCACAGGCTGTCAAATCTGGAGGGGATCCGGGAGGTGACTCGGCTCTCATGAAGAAAGCAACCTGTCTGAGTTCACACTTCCGGCTGCAGGTGCAGAGCTGGGATCTGCACTCTTTTACCTTGGCTCAGGGTCCGTTCCCGTGAACCACTCTGACCTCTGGCTGACCCTTGCTGCACTTTGAGACTTTTAAGGGACTACAACTATCTGATTCCTTCATGGTCTAGGCTCTCACTCTAAAAAACAAACCCGAGACTGTGGAAATTCACAGGGTTCCCTGAGAACGATGGTAGGTCACCCAGAACATTCAGTAGGCCCAAAGCCAAGCCACTTTCCTTCCCATCAGCCCCCTGGGGAGCCCAAGCAGAGACTCAGGTGCAGTTAGTCTGTGACTCATTTCAAGAAACAGCTATTAAGTTGACCAAACCGTATACTATCTATGCTCTTATTTCAGTTGGAAACAGACCCAAAATTTCAGAAGGAAAACAAACATAGTGGTCAACTAGTTCAATTTACATACTTTAGAAGTGAAAAGCAAAACAAAACAAAACAAAAATCCCACAACCTCTAAAGTGACACTGCTAACACAGGGGCTTTGGGAGCCTTATGTATCTAAACAGTTGGTAAACAGGCACGCACTTAAAATCCAGTCCTTGTCTCCTGACACGAACAGCCCTGTGGATCGAAAGATGGATGGGGAACATTGAAAAGACTATTAGGAAAACAACACCAACAACAAAAATGGGGGGAACATTACTTAGGAGGAGAAAGGAACCAGTACATTGTAGAGGGGAAGGGTAAGGGAGAAGGCAGTAATTGCGGGGGGGGGGGGCGGTGAATTAGAACACGGGATAAGGACTCATACACATGAAAATGCCATAATCGCCAGGTGGTGGTGGCGCATGCCCTTAATCTCAGCACAACAAATCCAGTTCCATGAAGCCAGGGCTACACACAGAGAAATCCTGTCTGGAAAAACAAACCAAACCAACCAAACAAACAAAAAGGAGACAGGAAAAGAAAAAGAAAAAGAAATGGCCATAATAAGGCCTATTACTTTGTTTGCTAACTTAAGTAATAATGCAGGTAAAAATGGTAATTAAAGATTTCGAGAATGTGGTTTGGCAAATACAGGTCAAGAAATGTAGGCGTGGGGCTGGAGAGATGGCTTGCTGGTTTAGAGCACTTGTTACAACTACCTGTAACTCTAGCTCCAGACATTCTGACACTTTGTTCTGGTCTCTAGGAGCACTAGGCACCATGCATGGTGCACATACAGACACATAGGCAAAAATAATCCTGTACACTGAATAAGTAAATAAACAAATCTTAAAAACAAAAAAAAAAACAAACAGCCAGGTATGGTGGCACACACCTTTAATCCCAGCATTTGGGAGGCAGAGCAGGCTATCTCTGTGAGTTCGAGGCCAGCCTGCTAGTCTACAAAGTCAGTCTAGGATAGCCAAGGCTACACAGAGAAACCCTGTCTCAAAAAACAAACAAACAAAACAAAAACAAAAACAAAAACAAAAAGAAAGAAAGGAAGAAAGAAAGAAAAAAAGAAAGAAAAGAAAAGAAATGTGGGATATTCATTTTTAGGAAAAAAAGAAAGACCCAACAATCTTGCACATGTGACATTATACAGGAATTTGTTCTCTAAGTTAGAGCCAGAAAGAAGGGATACAATTTGCAGAGAAGCCGTCTGGACAGGTCATCCATGGGAAGCCGCATCACAGAGGGCAGAGTCCAGCTTTGAGAAATCACTAGGTGACGGTGGCAAATGAAAACGAGAAAGGCAAGGCTAGAACATAGAAAATAGCTTATTAAAATATATAGCAGGGCACACACAGCTACTCAGGAGGATAGACAGGCCCATGAGTTCAAGGCCAGCGTGGGTAATATGGAAAGACTCTACCCTGGAAAATAAAATAAGATAAAAATAAAGGTAATGTATTAAAAAGAGAAACATCCTGGTGGTTATATCTTCATAGAGTAAGACTGTATGCTGAGATTTTTCAGATTTCATTTTATACAATCCCAAATTATTTGAATCTGTAAGGAAGAACATTTGAGCTTTGGAGGACAGAGTAGGCTACGGAGTGAGTCCTAGGCCTGCTGGAGCTATAGAGGACTCCTGTAAGCTGACAGATTTGGGGAGAAGGTTGTCATTTTCTTCACTGGTGTAGCCAATGGTAAGCTGCCGATGTGACAGCATATAGCCTCCCACCCACACTGAGGCAAGACGCTCTGAACTCAGTGGGCAACACACCAAGAGAGGGTGTGAAAATAGGGTCACTGGAAAGAAGGGTTCAGTGTGAGAGGGAACTGAGCGTGAAAATGACTAAAATTCTAAAACTGCAAGATAATAATAAAAACATTTTTCTTTTAATTAATGAGGGATCTTTGAAAACAAAACAATCAAGAAGTGAAAAAAAAAAAAAAAAAAAAAAAAAAAGGCTCTGCACAGTTGGAAGGCAAACTGGTCCAACACCAGAATGACATGTAATGTTGTGAAGTTCAAGGCAAAAAAACCCACAAAAACCAAAAAACCAAACAAACCAAACCAAAGCAAAAAAAAACCCACAAACATTTTATTTTTTATTTTAAAAAAGCGGGGGAAAAAAAATAAATTTAAGAAAGAGTGTGCCCAATTTCATAGGGCCATCACGCAGCTGATGTTGACTCTGCTGTGGTCACTTTCGGTGCTGGAGACTAACTCACTCAGCACACACCTCACCACTGAGTGTCACCCCTGGCCTGGTACCTCACTTTGTAATTGCATCCATACCTTACAGTGAGAGAAGGTCACCGTGTACTGGGCATCCTTGGACTGTGGGGAAGGCACATCTGGGTCAACCACTGGGGCAGCCACCGTAGACTCGCACTGGTCCCAGAATGTATACTGACAGAAGACGAAATTGGAGAGGCTTAAGGGTAGACCAGTTGCCTCTTTAATTATCACCTGAAGAGATTTAAATAATAAATTACACTTCTCATAAAGGAAATGCTAAACTACATACCTTTCCATACTTTAGTCATCTCTAAGAGGGGAATCAAATCAGGGAGCCAATTCAAGGCCAGCCAGGGCTACGTAACTGAGTCATCACTTGAACATATCTGAGATCATTCATTGCTCTCTACCTACCTATCTTTTTTTTTTTTTTTTTTTTTTTTGCAGTGAACTCAGGGCCTCACACAGACTGAGCCATATTCCCAGCCCATTGTTTTTTAAAAAGTATAAACCACTGAGGCCTCAAACTCACAAAGATCTGCCTGCTTCTGCCTCCTAAGTACCAGGACTAAAGGCGTGTGCCACCACCACCAGGCTATTAAAAAAACAAAACAAAACAAAAAAAACCTAGGACTGTGGTGAAACAAGTATTGGCAGAGACTATTCGCACCACACTCCATATTATTCCACGGCAATTATCTAAAGTGTGTAGGAGGATGTGCACAGACTACACGCACACACAGGCCGCTGTGTACGAGGGACTTGAGTTCCACCTGGCTTTGGGTACGCGGAGAGAGCATCATGAAACCACGTTCGCCTAGATACTGAAGGCAGAAGGTCCACGTCTGGGGAATTTCAAACAATTGCCATGAGAGATTTATTCTAGAAAAGGTGCTGCTCACAGCTGCATTTCCTGTCAGACAGCTTAACTTTCACTGTGCTGGATGGAAAACTCCTATCACTTAGTGCATGTAGTGTGAACATCTCCAGGGTCTACGTGAGCCCCGCATCACTGTCGGCTCACCCGGCATGTCAGCTTTTTGACTCGGTGGATGACTTCCCCGCTGCTGTCCACCACTTCAAGACTCCCACTTTCACTAGAGTTCTCTGAAGAGTCATCCTCCGACACACGCTCTGGAACGGTTCCCATGACACGCATCACCTCCACATGGAGACGCCCGGCAACCTAGGACAGGGAACAAGAGCATCTCAGAGTGCACAGGCATACCCCGGGCAACACTGGCTCTGGCTGGCCACCTCCAGCAGTGTGAGCGCCTCCCTCTCAAGCCATTTCCAGGAGGGAGACTCAAACCCTACCCTGTCAGAGATGCGCCCATCCTTGCCCCTGCAACCCTCCTTTCTTACTCTGGGCCAAATTTGTCCTTTTCCAACCTGCTTTCTAGAATCATCCTGAGGTGTATCCACTTTCCTCAGCTCAAGAAACAAGGAACAGCTTTAAGGGAGCTAACATATTCTACTGGAACATTCGGTCTTATGTTTGTTTATATAGTTACATATGCATTTATTTTATCCGGTGCTTTGGTATTTTAGACTCCATCATGGACCTACCCTCCTGGGACACCAAAAAAAAAAAAAAAAAAAAAAAAAAAAAAGGAATGGGTTCTGTTGCCAGTGAACTCAAGGCCAAGTGAGGAAAGACAGAACTCAGAAGCAGTAACAGGGCAAAGCAGTTGGCACAAGAGAAAGGCACAGGTATTGAGTGTGTTTGGTTAAATGTGTGCTCATGCACGCAGTGAGTATTCCCCGAGAACTGGTGGGCACAGGAACTTGCCAAGCACCATGTTTCCAACACTGCACCAGGCAGACATGGTGCCTACAGCGCTTAAGGAGAGATGATGGCATGTAACATGTAACTGTGTGGAAACGGGCTCTGTGGGCTGGCAACAGGCTTTTATTCCAGAAAGAATCACATGAACAAGGCAGATGGGCCTGGGAAAACAAAAGAGAATCAACACACACACACACACACACACACACACACACACACACACACATGGATACATGCACAGAGTTTCTTGATATTCCTCAAAGCAGAGATTAATACAATTTCATGCCTGTCCTTTTCCAGGGACTGGTGTGTCCTTACCTCCCCCTGCTGGCTGATAATGGGTACTGCATATTGAAGTTTCACATCACAGAAGAGACATTCCAAAAACACATTAGCCACACCAATGAGGTTGTGATTCTCCTGAGCTTCATAAAAAGGGTCTCCCCGCTTCCCATAGAGCCTCTTGGCCTGAGAAGTAGGATAGGTCATTGGGTGAGAGGTCAGGAAACGAAGTACCAACTTAAATCATGCTATTTCAAACTAGCACTAAAAATATGCAAGCATTTATAGAAGTAAACAATAAGTAAAATCAGAATCATGCCCACACTAGGCCCAGCACATGAGCGGAGCATGTTTCCTAGCGGCCACTCATGCAGAGGAGCCTCAGCTTCACTCACCCCACACCTGTGCCCGACAGCCTGCTTCATGTCGTGCCCTGGAACTTGCCCCAACTCCATCACCAAACTTTCCTTTCTATTACTAACAATCAAATGTTAAAAACAAAACAAATCACTACATGCACTACAATTACATTTAGAACTCTACCCAGCCCTGAGCAGAGCTGGGGGCACACACAGCTAGGGGCACATGTGCACATGTGGATGAAGATGACGTCCACCGCGGCTTCCGCTGGTCTGATTTCTCGGCACACAGGACTGGCAGCAAAGAGGGGCTTCTTTCCTCCTCCTTTTCACTTGAGATGCAGTGAAAACAGAGCAAAATGACACCGACTGGTGTCCCCGGATTCTGCGTGCACCTGTCTGAGTTACATGTGAGTGTGCCATGCCTGGCACTCCTTAGAGATCACACTTTATCTCCCTGGTGTAAATGACCAAACATTATGCCTGTGGTTTTCGTACAGACAAATGTCCTTTATGCTTTGCTCCACTTACCTCAGGGACATTTTCTTTCCATTCTTGGTAAAGCTCTCTCATATCAATTAACTTGTTCTCCAACTTCTCAATGGTCCACACCTGGGTGCTCTTCCCTTTTCGCCTGGCTTGGATGGCTGGCTCACTCACTATTGCTCCTCGCTGTACAACAAAGCAAAGCCAAGCTGACATGAGTCTGGCTTCCTTTTCCACGGCTAAAGACTGCATGTGTTGTGGTGAGGTTGTAAGTTTACAAAGATGGCCAAACTTTACCACCTAGGGAACATTCTGCTCATTTTCTCTCTCCTACATAAAGCCATGCAACATGTTTTTTAAAACATTTAAATGGCAACAAGCCCCTATAAATGCATAATTACATATCCCAAACCCTCTCCAGTTTTTATATCACAGTAAATTCCTTTTATTGAATACTCTTCATGATCTTGGGGTTTTTTTTTCCAAGACAGGGTTTTTCTGTGTAGCCTTGGCTGTCCTGGACTCACTTTGTAGACCAGGCTGGCCTCGAACTCACAGCGATCAGCCTGCTTCTGCCTCCCGAGTGCTGGGATTAAGGGTGTGCGCTACCATGCCCAGCTTGTGATCTTGTTTTTTCATAGTAACATAGGAATTCATCATACAGATTTATCACTGACTAATTATTGTTCAATTGCAAGGGCACTTCAAGTTTTTGTTACATAAAGGCCACCCTGGGGGCTGGGGAGGTGGCTCAGCTGGTAGAATGCATGCCCAGCACAAAGCCCTGGGTTACACCCCAGTTCCACTCAAAACAGATGTGGCAGTGCATGCCTGTAATGACAGCATCTGGGAGGTGAGGACAGGAGGGTCAGAGGCCCAAAGTTAGCTTTAGATACATAGTGAGTTTGAAGGCAGCGTGGAATCGTGAGACTCTAAATCAATCAGTCAATCAATATTAAAGAATAAAGGGAGCTGGGCGTGGTGGCGCACGCCTTTAATCCCAGCACTTGGGAGGCAGAGCAGGCAGATAGCTGAGTTCGAGGCCAGCCTGGTCTGCAGAGTGAGTTCCAGGACAGCCAAGGCTACAAAGAGAAACAGTACCTTGAAAAACAAAAACAACAAAACAAAACAAAACCTCAAAACCAAACCAAGACCAAAATAGAATAAAGGGGCACAGCCTGAGTGTATGCACATGTCTATGTCTGTGGGCTTAGACCTCCAAAACCAGTAAGACACTCCCTATCTTGCCTTCTTAAATTAAAAAAAATTTTTTTAAAATGTTATGTACATGTGTGTTTTGCCTGCATGCATGTATGCGCACCATGTGTGTGCCTGGTGCCCTCAGGGCTAGAAGAGGGTATTGGATTCCCTGGAACTGGAGTTACAGATAATTGTAAGCCACCATGTGTGTGCTGGGACCCAAACCTGGGTCCCTCAAAGTACCCAGTGGATAACTGAGTGAGCCCTTTCTACTCTGCAGACACAACTTCCTTTCTGGCTTGCTGTCAGGCCAGGAAAAAAAAAAAAAAGATAAAACATTACTTTCTCTTGGGTTTCTCTCTTACAGCAAAGTTTCTTTTTCTTTTTCTTTCTTTCTTTCTTTTTTTTTTTTTTTTTTTTTGGTTTTTTCGAGACAGGGTTTCTTTGGGTAGCCTTGGCTGCCCTGGACTCACTTTGTAGACCAGGCTGGCCTTGAACTCACAGAGACCCGCCTGCCTCTGCCTCCCGAGTGCTGGGATTAAAGGTGTGCGCCACCACTGCCCAGCTAAAGTTTCTTTTTTTTTTAAATTTATTTATTATTTATCTATTTATATGCGTGGCACCAAACCCTATTATAGATGGTTGTGAACCACCATGTGGTTGCTGGGAATTGAACTCAGGACCTCTGGAAGAGCAGCCAGTACTTTTAACCGCTGAGCCATCTCTCCAGGCCACAGCAATGTTTCTTTAAGTTGAAATATAAGGAGACTTTCAGATGGCCACAAGGAATTCCATATGTATAATAGCAGGTTTCAAGGATGTGTCTCCTTCCCAGGGAATTCACTTATAGAATGCAGCACAACTGAAATACACATATGTCCCATTGTAGAAGGGTCATTTGCATAAAGAAAAGCAGGAATACTTACTTACATACATATGTATATACATGTATATGCATACGTGTATGCCTAACTTCTATTATTACTGTGCATGTGGTTTTTCGAGACAGGGTCTCTCTGTGTAGCTTTGGCTGTCCTGGAGTCGCTTTGTAGACCAGGCTGGCCTCGAACTCACAGCGATCCGCCTGCCTCTGCCTCCCGAGTGTTGGGATTAAAGGCGTGCGCCACCATGCCCGGCTTGTGCATGTGGTTTTTAAAAAAAGATTTATTTATTTATTATGTATACAGTGTATACCTGCAGGCCAGAAGAGGGCACACGATCTCATTATAGACAGCTGTGAGCTGCCATGTGGTTTGCTGGGAATTGAACTCAGGACCTCTGGAAGAGCAGCCAGTGGTCCTAACCTCTGAGCCATCTCTCCATCCCCACTGTGTATGTGTTTAATGTATGAATGTGGGAGGGCAGGTGTGAGCACAGTGAGCCTGTGGGGGTCAGAGGACAAGTTGTGGAGTCAGTTGACTCATTCCACTCTTACATGGGACCCAGGAATCGAACCCAGGTCACCAAGCTTGTGAGCGGAACCATCTTCTGAGACCCAAGTTTCAGTCTTTTGATGAAAACAATTAAGCCATTCAGTCCTTTGGCCATCAAATTCTGCTTCCATTCTTCTCTTTATTTTTCCCTCTCGAGACAGGGTTTCTCTGTGTAGCCTTGGCTGTCCTAGAACTCGCTCTGTAGACCAGCATTCTACCTGCCTCTGCCTCCTGAGCGCTGGGATTAAAGGTGTGCATCACCAACTCCCGGCCTTCTGCTTCCACCCTCTCTAAGGGCATTGTTTACCAGCATGCTTACCCATGGGGTATAGCCCAACTCGAAGGCTTACAGAGCCTGCACCCTGCTTCCCCTTAGGATGTGCTCACGAAGATGACGTCTAGGGCCCAGTCTACTACGCCATGTTCTCCCACTCCCCAGGGCCACGCCTACCTTCCTGTTGGCACTGAGGTTGGCCGCAGGGATCTGAAGCGTCACCTGGTAGTCAGTGAGCTTGCTCATTTCCTCAGCTAGGAAGTTAGCTTCCCTCACCAGGGTGTTCGCCTTTACCAGCTGCTCTCGAAGCTTGGCCAAGCTCTGCCTAAAGAGTTCATCCCTGCAGCGTCGAGGGAAAGAACACACATAGAGGCGAAAGTAAACTGGAGCTCCATTCCTTTCTCAGTGGACAGGGCTGTCTGAAGGTGGTAACCAAACTAGCAACAACAACAAAACTCCTTTTAGGAAGCTGTCCCCTCTGTCCACAGATAGGTCATGAGAACTACTGTTGGGGGCAGACTTGAGAGGTTGAAGATTGGTGTTCAACGAACAGACCCTGGCAATGAATATGGTGGTATGGCTTTATTTTAGGCCTTACACAGCAGAGGCATGTGTTCTATGTGTTCAAGGCCAGCCTGGTTTACATCAGCAGTTCTAGGCCAGCCAGGGTTGCCACAAATTTTTGTTCTCTTCTTCCTTCCTTCCTTCCTTCCTTCTCTCCTTCCTTCTTTCCTTGCTTCCTCATTAAGACCCAGTTGCTAAATGACAGACTTTATAAATACCAGACTTCCAAGATCCCTGGTTGTTGTCTCTCACAGGCCCTGGTTGTTGTCTCTCACACACCCTGGCTGTTGTCTCTCACAGGCCCTGGTTGCTGCCTCTCAAAGGCCCTGGTTGTTGTCTCTCACAGGCCCTGGCTATTGTCTCTCACAGGCCCTGGTTGTTGTCTCTCATGCCCTGGTTGTTGTCTCTCACAGGCCCTGGCTGTTGTCTCTCACACCATGGTTGTTGTCTCTCACACACCCTGGTTGTTGTCTCTCACATGCCCTGGTTGTTGTCTCTCACATGCCCTGGTTGCTGTCTCTCACACACGCCCTGGTTGCTGTCTCTCACACACGCCCTGGTTGCTGTCTCTCACACACGCTGGTTGTTGTCTCTCACAGGCCCTGGTTGCTGTCTCTCACACACCCTGGTTGTTGTCTCTCACGCTCCCTGGTTGCTGTCTCTCACAGGCCCTGGTTGTTGTCTCTCACAGGCCCTGGTTGCTGTCTCTCACACACCCTGGATGCTGTCTCTCATAGGCCATGGTTGTTGTCTCTCACAGGCCCTGGTTGTCGTCTCTCACATATCATGGTTGTTGTCTCTCACACACCCTGGTTGCTGTCTCTCACAGGCCCTGGCTGTTGTCTCTCACACACCCTGGCTGTTGTTTCTCACACACATTGGTTGTTGTCTCTCACACACTCTGGTTGTTGTCTCTCACACACTCTGGTTGTTGTCTCTCACAGGCCCTGGCTGTTGTCTCTCACAGGCCCTGGTTGTTGTCTCTCACACACCCTGGTTGTTGTCTGTCACACGCCCTGGCTGTTGTCTCTCACATACTCTGGTTGTTGTCCCTCACAGGCCCTGGTTGTTGTCTCTGACACATTGTGGTTGTTGCCTCTCACAGGCCCTGGTTGTTGTCTCTCATGCTCTGGTTGTTGTCTCCAACAGGCCCTGGTTGCTGTCTCTTACACACCCTGGTTTTTGTCTCTCACACACCCTGGTTGTTGTCTCTCACAGGCCCTGGTTGTTGTCTCTCACTGGCCCTGGTTGCTGTCTCTCACAGGCCCTGGTTGTTGTCTCTCACAGGCCCTGGTTGTTGTCCCTCACAGGCCTGGTTGTTGTCTCTCACAGGCCCTGGGTGTTGTCTCTCACAGGCCCTGGTTGTTGTCTCTCACACATCCTGGTTGTTGTTTCTCACACGCACTGGTTGTCGTCTCTCACAATGTAATGCTTAGACTAAATTCTTTTTTAAAATAAACTTTCTTTTTTAATATTTATTTATTATTATGTGTATGTATGCATTATTATGTACATCTGCAGGCCAGAAGAAGGCATCAGATTACATTATAGATGTCTGTGAGCCACCATGTGGTTGCTGGGCATTGAACTCAGGACCTCTGGAGGAGCAGTCAGTGCCCTAACCTCTGAGCCATCTCTCCAGCCCTAGACTGAATTCTTTTGACTCCTCTGTAAGTCACTTCCAAACTCAACAGAACAGTTGCTCATAAGCTTCCAAACACACCTTACTTTCCCTTGTGCTCTCTGTTTCTGCTAAGCCACCCATCAGCAACCCTGAGGCTAGGGTTGTTCTTAGTAGCAGCTGACATAATTAGCAAAGGGAAAGGTTTGGCTTTAAGCACCAAAACCTCCTTCTGAAATAAAAACCAAACAAACCATCCAACAAACACCTCCCTACCTTCCGTCTGCATCTTTAACAGCGATCTTTAATTGCTGTTGAACAACCATTCACACTTCGGCTGTCTCAAGGCCCACCAATCTAAGCCCACTACTTTGGCACTATGTTTACCAAAGGGTAAAGGATTAGGGATCTGGGGAGAGGGTTGGTCTGTGGTAGCTGACATTACTCTGACACACTTAGGATGGGTGATATCTCTAAAATAAAACACGGAAGGCCAAATTAGTAATGCGCCCGCAAGCTCCCTTTTCCAGGGCTGTCGTCCGGCCTTCGCAGGCCTCTCTAGCCCCACAGCCCCCATTCCTTACCTCTCCTCAGCCCACTGGGTCACCTTCTGCTGGGCCGTCTGGCTGCTGTAAGCCAGGCGGTCAGAGGCGCTGCTCGGTGGCTGCCTCTCGGGGGAGAGCTGCTGGCGGAGATGCTCCAGCTCCCGCTCGTACATGAGCCGCTGCTCCTCCAGAGCCGTCCTCTTCTCTTCCAGGTACTGTTGCTCCAGGACCTGGACCACATTTTGAACTGGATCTGGGAGCCAAGAGATGAGGCAAGAGGTTGTAAGCAGCTGATAAATGCGGGAGTCCACACGGGTGCCAGTCAGCGCTTCTCCCACCAAGAAACTCGTCCTGCCTCAGAATCTAGCCTGGTTTTGAGCTCTCTGCTCACCTGATGGCTCACAGAGGAATCCTCCTGGCGTGCTTTTGGGTAACGCTTGAGCTAACTCTAAACTTCCCCACTGTTACCTTCTTCAGTAGGATGAGCGCATGCTTGTGTGCTTGTATGATTTACAAACCTCCCGGCATTTGATGGGGAGGAACTGGCTGTGAAACCATTGTGAAAACCTGGGCAGCATAGGGTTAGGAGCGTGAATGAGTTGACCTTTACAGCATATGACTTCTACACGCATTTAACAAGGTGTTTGCGTGTGACAAACAGGCTTCTAATTGCTCACCACAGACTTCCCTACTCCTGAATTTCTCTACATGGGGTGGAAATAATCACAGCATATGTTTGAAAATTGAAAATGTTGATTAGGTGTAAGGCATGAAACTCCCTCAGGTGTTAATGTCTAAGAAGACATTTCTCTTAGAGAGAGAGAGAGAGAGAGAGAGAGAGAGAGAGAGAGAGAGAGAGAAAGAGAGGGGGAGGGAGAGAGAGATGCCTTTGGCAATTTAGTGGTCCAGGGGTCTAGAACCTGCAATTGGGCGAGCAGGTACAGACAACACCTTAGCACCTCTGTGACTGGCTGTAGTGCATGCAGGAGGGACTTGACTCTGAGGAGCCACTTAGCTGGGCAGGGCACTAGTGTAGCTGTATCCCAGATCCAGGCTATTGTACATGAACAAACCCAAGTGAGCAGCTGGCAAAGAAGGAGTCCGCCTGACAATCACAGGGTAAAGGGGAGAACTGTCTGTCACAGTAAAGATCTCCCAGAAATCCTGACTACTTGTGCTATAGCCCTGGTCAACTGTTCCCAGAGTTTAATTTCCAGAAAGAATTTGCAAATTGTGGAGTTTTTAAAATCACACGATCATGGTTATTGACAGATTCTTCCAAAATAGCCAATCAGTTTGTACTATAAACCTAAATAATACTCTTTCTATATTAACATGTAAGAGAACACATTAGCCTTAAAAATAAAGTTAACAAAACAAAGCAAAAACCAAGCACTTTCATATAATTACAAGACTCTGTGAGTTGTTTTAATAAGAAATGACAACTACCATGCCAACAGTGACTCTCTTGCCTTATCTCAGGTGTAGGGAACAGACTGACACTGCATGCATCATCTCCAAAGAACCCTGCAGCTCCCCCAGCTCCACCAGGGCTCAGGAGAACCATATAGATGACCAAGGTCACATAGCAACCAGTGACAGCACCATGTTTTGAGCTCAGATTGGCTAGTCAGCAAGGGCAAGACATCAACTTGATAAACAGGCCGATACAATGCGGCTATCCACAAAGTCACTCTATGTTAGCACTCATCAAAGAACAGGATCTTCAAAACAAGCAAGCAGACTGCTCCATATTTATTACTTCAAAGCAGCATCAGTTTTCATCGTTTAGAAATTGTTTTATAGGGTTTTGTGACAAGATCCTGAATGACATACTGGGGACTGAACCTTGGACCTTGTTCAAGCTCAGTGAGAACTAATGCTGTTGAGTTTTACTGCCCAGGTCCAGAAGAATGTGTTTATTTATTTTATTGTATAATAATAACAACAACAATAATAAATATAATACACAATATATTATTGTTATTATTACGACGATGATGATGATGATGATGATGATGATGATGATGATGATGATGATATTTGGTTTTTAAGATAGGGTTTCTCTGTGAAATAGCCCCAGCTGTCCTGGAACTCTCTTTGTCTCTTTGCAGACCAGGCTGGCCTCAAACTCACAGAGATCCACCTGTCTCTGCCTCCCAAGTGCTGGGATTAAAAGATGCGCCACCATGCCCAGCTCAGAAGAACATATTTAATTCACATTCCTGCTTGCTATGCTGCAGAAACACATGTGGCCCCAGTGGCTGACACAGCAGGATCTCTAGCTAGGTTATTTACAAGAGACTGAGTGACTGAGGCTACTTTAAACTGCACCAGCAGCCAAAGGGACACAGCAAGAGCGACAGTCAGAGCCTCTGCTGGGGCCATAGACCAAGATGCAGATACAGGGAAGAGAACAACTCAGTCCCTCACCTGGGCCTCCCAGGCAGGACTCCTAGGTGGCCTCCTGCAGCTCCTCACACACAGCACTGCTCAGAGGATAGGCTGCTTTACCTCTGATCCTCTCTCTGGTTTTTCTTTACATTTTATTTTGATTTTTTTAAAAAGTGAGTATGCATATATGTGTACATGCATGTTCGTGTGTGTGTGGGAGCATGTGCAGAGGTGCACATGTGAAGGCCAGAGGTCAATCTTGGGTTTCATTCCTCAGGCACTGTCCACCTTTAAAAGCATTTATTTGTTTGGTGTGTGCATGTGCACACATACTGCGGCATATGTGTGGGGGTAGGAGACAACTTGCTGGACTTGGTTTCCTCCTTCTTCTGTGTATGTTCTAGGGGATCAAATTCAGGTTGTCAGGCTTCTTAGCAAGCACCTTTACCTGATGAGACACCCCACTCTCACCCCGCCAACACACACACACACATATACACAGTCTGTTTTGACCCTCCCCTCCAGGCTTCTCACTAGCCTGGGGCTCACCCATAAGTCTAGACTGGTGCCCTCTGCCTTTGCCTCTCCAGTGCTGGGGTCACGCACATGCTATCCCTCTGTTTTGTTTTGTGTTTTTAATGTGGGTGCTAGAAACTGAACACAAATTTTTATAGCAAGAAGGAAAATATGGACTGAGCTAACTCCCCAGCCTGGGAAAATCTTTGATAATATTTCTCTCTCCAGTCAATCAGTTTGATGCCTTTGCCATACTACATAGCAGCCTCTTTTAAGATATATTCTTATATGGCTGATAGTTTTGATATGATGCAGAAGTTTCTTTCTTAATGGCTTTTCCTCTCTCCTGAAGACTGCTGTCCTGCCCACTAGTAGGAATGAGATTTCTAGCTACAAGGGAGATTATAATATTTAATAAATAATATATGCCCCACTCCTCCATACACAAAATGTGATGGTTGACCAGCAGGGGCCCAGCCAAAGAGAGCTCCTGAAAAAGATGCTGGTCCTGCAGAGACTGATCCGCTGATTAGAATTTCAGGGCTGTGGAGAGACTGGGATGTTGCAGGCCTTTGGCTGGTGCTAGCCCTCTGGAACAGCCATCCCTTGCCAACCTCTATGTCTAAATAGAGGTTATCCTGTGGCTAATAGATAAAAAACCCTTTGCCATCATTAACTTAACAGACCACTAGCTTCCATCAACCTCAGATCTAAGCATAGCATCAGATAGCAGCCTGGGCCTATAGAAGAGTTTCCTCCATCTTGCTGTCCCTGCCTCTTTGATGTACCCACTGATGTATTTCAAACTTGCTTTGATTTATGGCGTTCTCTGTTCTGTAACATGATAAAACTGCTTCCATGTTGGAACATGGAATTTGGGGTGACCTACATGTACATCCCTGTGTCACAGTTATTCAAAATAGCTCCAGAATAAAGTATCTCTTATTTTTATTAAAAATGAAAAAAATGGAAAAAAAAATAGATTCTAATTAGTAATGTAATTTGCCTCTGAGATGCTCCAGGACAAAAACCTGATCTCTAATGACACAACCAAATAACTGGAGTCTGCCATCTTAATCTCCCCCGTCCCCACCCACCCACCACATTCTTTTTCTTTTTCCCCTCCAGCGCTGAGGAAGGAACCCAGGGCCCCGTGCACACCAGGCAACCATTCCACCACTGAGCTACAGCCCCACCCCCTTCACTTGCCTTTTCTCAAGTGAACTACTTCAAAATTCAGTGACTCTGGTGTCTAAAGCCAGGATAGCAAAGAGGGAAGTGTTCCAGGCCAGAGAGAAGATCCCATTGTTAGGGGCTTAGAGCCAACTCGTAGCTAGCTCACTCCGTTCCCAGCAGGCAGACATGAAAGGAGACTAGACTAACACCACCCCAAGCACGGAGCGGACAGGACAGGGGTGCTGGCAGAGGGCATCAGAAAGGCGTTAGAAATGTGTCGGACTGGGATTTGAAGGGAAGCCCATCTTCATGGGAAAAAAAAGTTTCTAATCTTAGACGTTGGAAACTGGCTCATGACCTTTGCCAGTCCCTAACACTCTTTATTTTATAGCTGGCTACAGAAGAAACTGGGGAAGGAGATGAGCGTTTGACTTCTATCTGAAGCCCTTGGGGGAAAGCCACCGTTGTTCATAGCTAGATTTTCTTTTACTTTACTTATTTATTTATTACTTTATTCATTTATTTATTTGTTGCATTTCTATGAATGTGCACATGTGTGCGTGAATGTTCAGAGGCACATGGGGGTGCATACATGGGTACATGCATGTGGAGGCCTGAGGCTGACATGGAGTATTTTCCTATATGGCTCTCTACTTTATGTATGAATGCAGGTCTCTCGCTCACACTCAGAGCTCACCAAGGCAGCCAGTCTAGCTGTTTCAAGGGTTCTGTTTCCACCTCCCACAGGCTGGATGATGGGAGGGCTGCCACGCCCACCCAGCTTTTACATGGGCTCTGTGGCCTGGCACGCTGGTCCTCATGCTCGTCCAGCAAGCACTTGACTCGCGGAGCCGTTTTCCCAGCTCCCCTCTTACATCTACATTCAGATGAGCTGGGTTCTAGGTCAGCACTTACTCTAGTGATTCTAGGTGGTTATTGAGATGATGGAAGCTACATTTGGAAGCACCATTTCCCTGAACTGCCATGCTCTCTGCAGTACTGAAGCCATTAGTAACAGCAGCAGCAGCAGCAGCAGCGCCGAGGACACTGTCCTATGCTGCTGGGTGTGCAGGGAAGAAAAGGACAGCAGGGAGGTAACAGGGCTGGAGTACAGCTGGGGTGTCATTTCTGGAAAGAAACATTCCTCACTCATGATCAGGAAGCATGTCTGTCAGGCAGAAAACCTTGGCTTCATTTCAATGCTGCCTGTTAGACTTTGCCAAAGCTTGCAGCACGCAACACCAATCAGCGGCCGTGCTAACAGCCAGCCGGGCTTCCCACATGCTAAGGCGGCAGCAGTCGTAGCTCAGAACCTCTCTCCCAGTGTTGGTGGACCAGCTTCGTCTGAAACCACAGGAGAGGGAAGAGGATCTTCAAGTAGGACCACCACGGGGACGACCACCAGGCAGACAGGCTTACGGTTGGGAAGCCACCTAGCAGGAGATGGAATTCTGAGGCCACCAGCTGATCTGCAGGGTATCAGGGCGCGCGTGTGTGTGTGTGTGTGTGTATGTGCACACGTGCAGGTGTGAGCGTGTGAACACCTCGGGAGAAGCACCACTCAGGTGACTGGGGGAGGAAGGGAGGCATTGTTCTACCCAGGTGAACAGCCTGGAGAACGGTTCACTTTAAGCATTGTGTTTACCAAAGAAAGGTACCCGAGCCTATCTTGTTATGTAAGGTTCTTTGGAGGTCTAATTTCCGACTGAGTTTATAGCAAATGTTACCTTTTGTACCTGTTAAGATTCTATTCAAAATTCCTGGGTCCACATTTTCTCGGGGACCTTTTCTCTCTCCGAAAAATGACAAGATCAATGTTGGAAAATTTGATTAAAAAAAAAAATCCATTCAGTAAATACTCGCAGTCAACGGAAATGCTGTCATAATTGGCTCAGAAACAAGAGGGTCCCTAAGAGGGGCCATCTGCATACTTTCTGCCTCTACCTGAGTTCTCTCTGCAGTACTGAGGCTGTTCCTTGCTGATGGCCTCCGTAAAAAAAAAAAAAATGATTGGCTTTATGTGCCTGAACTGTGGGAAGACCCTGCGTATGTACCGGTGTCCCTCGTGGGACGGTGTAGGTAGGTGCTGCTGCCACCGGAGCCCACGTCTTACCGTTGCTGTTCAGGGTCTTCATGATGACCTCCATCTGCGCAAACTCATAGTTATAGTCTGGTTCTGAGGAAGCCTCGCTCGCGGCATCCAGATCATGCTCTGCAGAACTCGTCTCTCTTTCAAAGTCTTTCAGCCAATCCCGCCGCTTCCTCTTAGGTAAGTTAATTCTGTGTGTGTGGGGGGACGTTCCATCGTTAGATTTAAAAAAGCAGCCTGATTTATACTTAAATAGACAACAGAAACAAATGGAAATGAAAATACTAGAGAACACGAAGTCGCTACCTAAAAAAGTGGTTATTTCCCCATAAGATTCTGTCACCGTGCCACAGCTGGGTAGTACAGCAGACGAGGGTGCCATTTACACAGGACCTGATGGAACACAAAGGAAGATGCCAGGTGAGCAGAAGACAGTAGCCTTGAGACTCAAAGAAGTGACCGAAACTTTCTCCTAATGGGATGCATTCTGGGAAACATTTGAAGGAGTATGAGAAGCAGGGTTTCTGCGATGAGCCGGGACCTGCCAAGTCCAGCCGGTGTCACCAGTAGGACAGTTTGCCAGCATTTACAAACTGGGGCTGGGGAGAGGTCTCATTGGCAAAGCTAGTGTGAGGAGCCGAATTCAGACTCCCAGAACGCATGTAAGGCTGGGGGTAGTGACACACAGCTGTGCTCCTATCATATCCATGGAGACAAGGAAGGGAGAGACAGAATCACTAGATGCTCGCTGGCCAGCTAGTCAGGCCAGCTAGCTCAGCGTACACAGGAGACTCCACCTCAGACAAGGTAAATTGAAGACTGACACCTGTGGCTGTCCTCCGATCTCTACTACACACACACACACACACACACACACACACACACACACACACACACACACACACACACGAACACAAACAGAAAGAGAGGGAGTAGTACAGCATTACAAAACCAAAAATACACATATTTAACAGCTCATTCAAAAAAAAAAAAAAAGTCTACTGGTAACTCAGAAACAAAAATGGGTGTGGGAAGGTAGCTAGTTAGAAGTAAATTCCCTAAAGAACTGTGAGGGAAATCTGATGACGAAATGTGGCAGATATAATCTTTACTTTTAGTCACTTTTTAATACAATTTCTAATTAGGAAAAGTCCTGGTCTCGACAGGACTCTGAAGCCGGGAGTTTTGAAATTCACGCATGAAAGCATATACCACTTCAGTGTGCTAGTTTAGCCTTGGCTACTAAGGCTTTGATGTGACAGCACTAATAAGTTAGCTATTACTCCTCAAAGTTACCATATTGTTATGATTTGAGTGGTGCTGTATCCAAAGGTTACGGAATTTGGGAGGCGGAGCCCCACTGGAGGAAGTGGGTCATTGGGGGCGGGCCTTAGGAGATAAAGCTATCCTGTGTCTATGTAGATCCGTTTCTCTCTGCTTCCTGACGTCAGATGCGGTGGTGCCAGCTGTTTCATGCCCTCCGTGTCACTCCCATGAGTAATGCCTGCCGCCATGACTTCCTCGTCATATGGACTGTATCCTTGCAAACTGTGAGCCAAAATAACCCCCTCCCTTGGTTTTTTGTTTGCTTGTTTTGGTTATGGCAACAAGATGGTAACTAATATACCCTCTGTAATCAGAAAGTAAATCCTCTAGGGTACCCAGTGTATCCTTAACTCAGACACAACTGAAGCAAGGAAAGAGAAAGGGCCAGTGTCCTTCTGAGAACAAGGGATAGGGGTAAGCCCCAGCTCCCCTCCTCCCATCTCCCCCCATCCCCTCCAACCCCCCTCCCACCCCCATCCCCCGCAGACCCAGGCACCACCTACCTTGCATTTTCTTTGGGCGTGAGCGTGATGTCTCCATCTGTGGCAATGTCGATCTCACAGTGCTCGGGCTGAATCCCTATTCCAAAGAGCTGGATGTCCTGAGAGGTGTCGGCACCCACCCGGGTGTGATCCTAGAACATGGAATCGAAGAGAGGAAACCAAGTTCGCAAGTAACTCAACCAGAGTCACTCACGAGCAACTGGAACAAATCGGTAGGGTACATAGGCCGGTATGAAATGAATCGCACAGGAGATCCAGAGCATCTGAAGCCAAGATTGGGCTGGTGTGATGGTTCAGCGGATAGTGGAATTCATCACCGAGCCTAATAACCTGAGCCTAACGCCTACGAAGGAATATGGTCCTTTAGCTTCTATTCACACGCTGTGGCATGTGTATGCCTTCCACAAATAAAGGAATAGATAGATAAATAAATAAACACATGCGATAATATTTTTAAAGCCAAAAAGCTTACCTTGACACAAATTTTTTAAGTGCTTAATTAAACTCTACCAAAACCTGGCACACGCCTTTAATCCCAGCACTCGGGAGGCAGAGGCAGGATTGCTGTGAGTTCGAGGCCGAGGCCAGCCAGGTCTACAAAGCAAGTCCAAGACAGTCAAGGCTACACAGAGAGACCCTGTCTTGAAAAACCAAAAACCAACCAACCAACCAAACAAACAAAAAACCCAAAATAAAAACCTGCTTCTGGATCAACAATAACTAGGTATCATTTTAAAACAAAAAAGAAATAGGTTTAACAGTAGCAGACACTGAGTTCTCATTCTGGATGAAATATTTACAATTTAAGTGGATACCAGCATGGCATTTCTTTTTTTTTTTTTTAAATTTATTTTTATTTTATATGCATTGGTGTTTTGTCGATGGGTATCTGAAGGTGTCAAACCCCTGGAACTGGAATCACAAAAGATGTGAGCTGCCATGTGGGTGCTGGGAATTGAACCCAGACCCTCTGGAAGAGCTGCCAGTGCTCTTACCCACTGAGTCACGTCTCCAGCCCCCCAGCATGACATTCCATCCTAAGCGCCAGTTTCTCTTTCGCTCCTCTTTTCTCACCTTCTCTTTCTTTTTTTCTCTCTCTCAGCAAAACTAAGACAATATTATTTATATTATTTATTCAGCTTATTTGACTTGATTCCTTTTGAAAGATGGGTATTTCAGAACCACTAAGAAGCAGTCTTGTGCAGAGTTTTATCTCAGTATCACTCTCTCCTACCTCAGGGTTGAGACCACAGCTCAGTTGGTAATGAGGACCCTAATATCTATCCATACAAAATGCCAGACATGGCGGTGTCTGCCTATAAGAGACAAGGGGATTCCCTGGGGATTTCTGGCCTGCCAGTACAGCTGATCAGGTTCAGTGAGAGACCCCATCCCAAAAACTAAGATGGAGAGTGACTGAGGAAGACACGACAGCAATCTCTGACCTCCACATGCGCACGTGTGTTTCTAATGCCAATATTCCATAGAGCGGTGAGGGCTGTGGGTTATATGATGGACAGATGCAGACTCACGTAGTTTTAATTATCTTGAGTCTCAGACACAAGACTCAGATACTGTGTGTCCCTGCTCATTCACGGAGCGGCTTTCAGTATTGCTGTACAAAGTATTTAACCACCATGGTGTTACTTCTGTTGGCAATGGAGAAAATATAAAGCTTGGTCTTTCAAATGAAGATGCCTGTGGTTGCCTACCACAAACCGGACCCTGGGTTCACAGGCCCCCGGTCCAGAAACAATTCCTTCTCCCTAAATAACAACCCTAAGTTGACTCATGGAACGTGAGTAGGTCAAGGGCTAGCTGTATCATGTTTCTACCTCTGAAAAAGGTGGAAGGAAAAAGATCTGCTTTGATTGTTTTTTTTCTCCATTGGGTGTTATACACCCTCAGGGCACCAACATCCTCAACAAGGTGTTTATTTAGCTTCCAAAGAGGGTAAGTCCTGTGCTTTGGTAGGATAGGGCCCCACACAGCCCAGGCTAGCCCTTAACTTGCTATGTAGAGGAGGATGAGCCCAAACTCTCAATTCTTCTAGCCTACACTTTCCAAATACTGATATTACAAGTGTTTACTACCATACCTGGTTCTGATGTCCCATTTCGTGCTTAATAAAATTGTACAGTAGTTTTACAAGTATAACCAAAAAAAAAAAATCCCCTAACATCTCCTGCTATTTCAGGAGATCCATGAGGTCAACACTGCTTTGGGACAAACATGTTGTTCATCCCCGCTTTCTTGTGGTATCATGCAGGAATGGCAGGGCTTCTGTTGGCGCCAGACCCGTGATGACACAGCGCTGCAAACTGACAGCTATGTGCTTGCTCTTCAGTGCCGCCAGCCTGAATGCCACTCATACAGATGGCAGCAACACAGAACCTGGGCCCAACACAAAAGTGCACTGGGGTCTTCGATACTCTTAAAGAACGCACATGGTATCGAATGCTAGGAAGCTGGAAAACCACCGCAGAGATCTCCCAGCTCGGCCAGTGCACACTGAGGCCACTGTGGCAATGCTAAGAGGCCGTACATGACAGAAGTCCTTTCCAGATAACCGGGTCAGAGCTAAGACAGACTTGGAGCTTTGCTCTTGACTCTAGCCCGGGGTCTGCCTAGCCTTGTGTGGGACTTCAGATCTCCTTAGAGTTACAATGAGGGATCTCCAAGGCCCCTTGGAATCACTGCGGTTGGACCCCAGGCACCTCTTAACTCTGTCACCTTACACTTGGGTCCATCTCCTTACAGGCATACCCCGAGTTATCCCCTCTGCAGCCTGCACTTGAGGGCATCATGGGAAACAAAAGCTGTTTCTCATGAGCAGTGGTGAGGGACTATACCACCCACCGTCTTACTTCTGTTGAGGGTGAGGCTGGACACAAAAGGCAAAATGCTCAGAAGCAGGCGTCCAGGCCCTGTTGGGGTGATTCAAGACCAGAGCAGTCTGTCTCTCACGTGCCTTCTCACCTTTAAGTAGTAAACCAGAAGCTCGTTGAGGGCGGGGTCTGCGTTCAGGTTGACGAGGTAGCACTTGTCATCCCCCACCTTGATCCCGGAGGTCTCCAGGGAGATCCCCATGCTCTCTAGCTGCCGCTGTCGCTCCTGGTCAGGGAAACAGACAAAAGCAGAGATGCTTTATTGTTCTGCTCACAAGATGTATCCATGGAAAGAGTAAGTCACTGTTCCTGGGGACAGTGCCAAAGAGATGACACATTCTCATCGGCTCAACCGAGTTTACTAAGAGCCTGCAGGACATAACAGTGCCACAGGGCACCAAGGGTGAATCACACACAATGTCAAGCTGGTAAGATACTGAAAGTCTGAGAGAGAGGACAAGACCACATAACTAGAACACAAAAGAGAGTGTCAGCGTGCCGAGGAGGGCTACGAAGGGCTGCGTGGGTTCCTAGGAGGGGATCACAGTGGGTTGAGAGAACACGGCAGACTGAGGTTATGTGTGAGACAGATCTTGGGGCATCTGAATGAAACAACAGCAAGGAGCAAGACCAGCTGTTTGAGTGGTGGTCACAGCAGAGCAGTCAGACCCTGGGCACAGGGCACAGATTCAGGGCAAAGGGGGAAAACAGTGAGAGATGGGGTTGGAAGAGCAGGCAGAGACCCTGCAATGATAGGCCTGCCTGTCCATGTAACACTTATGCAATAGAGTCCAGCATGTGGTGGGGGCCTGATCTAGGGCCGGGAACATAGTAGCTAATAAAACAAAGTCCTCGTCTCACGAAAACATACATACTTGTGAGAGGACACAGGAGGTGGCCATGCTCATGAAATGAGGGAGTGACTCCGAACGCCCACTCCTGCTGTATTAGCCTTTGTGACATAATCCTATAAATGCCCACATAGCATCTTCTCATGGGTACAAAGAATCAAATGGTAAAAAAAACCACTACTGTGCTGTACATTAAAAAAAATTTCCACCAATCAGAGCTTTCAATGCCATACTTTGTCAAGAGATCTTTAAAAACAACAACAAAAACAATCACAATGCGGACTTTTGTTCCAAGGAGGAGCAGAAAGGATGAAAGAAATTCTCCCCAGCATTGCTTCCTCGATGGAGTATTTCAGCAACACAGGACCACACCCAGACTGCAAGCTGGTGCTTTAAAATGAGCTTGGCAGAGAGAGAGCAAGGCCCTGGAGCGGTGGTCCTCAACTTTTTGGGGGGCCAAAGGACCCTTTCACAATTAGATATTCTGCCTATAAGATATTATATTATGGTTCATTACAGTAGTGAAATTACAGTTATGAAGTAGCCATGAAAATAATTTTATAGTTGGGGGGGTCACCACAGCATGAAAAGCTGTATTAAAGGGTCGCAGCATTAGGAAGGGTTTTGGAGGAGGCAGGTGGCCGTCCAGAGGAGACACCAGGTGGCAGAGACCACGGTGTTTTAAGCCGACCCGTCAGCGCACCTGTGCGATTTCTTCCGTTTTCCTCAGCTTCTCTTCCCACGTAACTGTCAGCTCTTTTATCAGTTTTTCAGACTCTTCAAGCTTCTCCTTCAGCTCGGGGGCCTTCATGGCCTTTAAAATAAACCACAGACGTCAAGCTTCATAATCCTCCCCGCATTATGTGTAGAACATTTATAATGGTAGCCTTGTCTGTGGTACTGGGGTTTGAACATGGTGCCCTGCACATCCTGTATCCCCTTATATGCATGCTCTACATAGTCTGAGCTACACCTCAGCATCCTTATGTCCTTCCTTAGCAAATATTAATGGTCCTTCCAAAGCAAGTCACACACTGCCAGCCTGGGCCTTGGATGTCTGCTCATCAAAGCAAACAGAAGAGGACATGGTTGTTCTTCTTTAAAGAAGAGGCAGAGGGGGGAAACAAAGGCCAATATCTGGAGGAAAAAAAAGCAATAAAGGCTGACCAATGTTTCATTTAAAGACTGAAAAAAAAATGTTAAAGTTTAATTAAGCAGATTTATTTGTCAATGAGACAGAAATCAACAGTGTCATCCATAAATGTCCCATAGCTACAGTAACCACTTAGGAACCTTTCTATCAACAAGACCCAACCTCCACTAGTAAGGAAAGGACAGTTAACCTCTAAGAAAGCCTTGTGGAAACAATCTACAATGCTAATTAGAACAAAAAAACAAAACACCAACAACATGTTGTTCTTAGGATTTCCCACTGGAAGGTCAAGGGCCAAGTGACGGACTGAAGCCAACAGTTAGGGAGTGTCAGGAATGACATCATTTCCCTCCTTGTCTGCAAGCTGCTAGGGCAGGAGTCAGTGTTAGTCATGTTGTTCCTTACGATGTCTCTTAGCCCAGAGCAGACACCAGCACACACTGAAATGCTGAATCACACAGATATGACCTAGGGCTGCAAGGCAGCGTACCCTGAGACCCTGAGACACCCAAGTCAAGCGACTTCACCAAAGGGCACGGCAGACAGGTTACCTCAGCCTGTGAGAGCTGCTCTCTCAGTTTCTCCACTTCCTCTCGCAGCTCTCGGATGACTTTGGCATTGGGGTCCTCATTCACCACAGCATGGTTCACGATCCTCTTGGCTCGGTCTGCGTACCTTAGCGTGGACAGCGTCTCCTCGTAGTTGTCTGCAGCCGGGCTGATGGTTGCTATCATAGAAGTCTGGCTGTTCCCTCCTAAATTGTCCTGCGAAGAATTTCAAATAGCACCTTGCTGAATACCACTTCATGACAGCACGTGACAAAAAGCCAGGAAACAGCCACACGTGACTTAAAAAAAATGCAAAGTGAGAGTGTGTTAAAATTTTGCACATAATTTTATAAAAAGATGAAATGTGGCCTGTCTATATTGACGGTAGTACCTGTCAAAGGACATTGTAACAGAATAAAACACTACAAAGTAGTGTTAATTTGTGTCTGTATGCTGTTGTGTGGCACGTGCATATGAGTGTGCAGGTGTGTGTGCATGGGCATGCACGTAAAGAGAAGAAAGATAACGATCCTTTCTCTGTCACTTTTAATTCCTCGAGACAGTGTGTGTCACTGAACCTGAAGCCGGGTGTTTCAGCTAGGCTGGTGTTTTGGAGCTCCACTCCTCTCCATGCCCAGCTGTTTACATGGATGCTGGGGATTCGAACTCAGGTATTAAAGCTTACCCAAGCAAGCGGTCTTACCTGCTGAGCCATCCCCACCCACCCTACAAAATAGCTTCATTGTGTTATCACTAAGGATCAGGGTGACAGTGCTGTGTGCTTGGGTAGCCCTGCCCACTTTTTTATAGCTGTCATCCTGGACACAGCAAAGTTTAGACAAATACGAATCCTAGGTCAACACATTCATTACCTTAAGAAGCCAAGTGAGGACTGAATCTCGATAAGGCACGAATTTGTTTTTGCCTTTGCCAGCGGCCTGGTCTGCCAGCGACGATATCACCAACCCCAAGGTTGTTAGTGATCTGTTACAAGAGCAATGAAAAGTAAGCTTTGCTGAATGTTTGTTTTCATAAGACAACAATCCTTATGAAAACAAGAATAAAACATGCAGAATAGTTCAATCAACAGTTGGGTTAAGTTTCCCATAATATTCCCAGAAGCCAAGAACAAAGAAAAAAGTAACCCATTAACATAAAACGACAAATTTAGAATTTCTATAAGAAAACATTATGTTTTATTATAGAATTTATAAAGTGTGTATTTTAGAACCTCGGAATATGTAATTTAAAAAATCATACTAGGAAGCACTCATTCATTCCAAATATTAAAGTCGGGATTAGTCAATTTTCAGGTCAACTTTGCACCACTCAGGCCTCTGCTCTTGCACTCAGCAGAGCAAGCTGTATAACCTAGCGCTTAGAGCTGGGGACGTGATTCAGGATAGGGCTGACATAGACAGCTTCACAAGAGGGAAGAGGCGCCAAACAGAGGATAACTCCAGGCTTTGCTTTTAAACTCTGCTAGTCAGAGGAGCATGTGTAACACCTAAGGGCTTTTAAGAAAATCACAGAAGGCTCAGATGGTGGTGATTGCCCACGACGTAGACCCCATTGAGCTGGTGGTCTTCCTGCCTGCCCTGTCGAAAGATGGGGGGGTCCCCTATAGCATCATCAAGGGAAAGGGCAGGCTGGGGTGGCTGGTCCACAGGAAGACTTGCACCACTGTTGCCTTCACACAGGAGCTCTGGCTAAGCTGGTGGAAGCTATTGGGACCAATTACAATGACAGATTCGATGAGATCCATCGCCACTAGGGAGACAACATCCTGGGTCCTAAATCTGTGGCTCGCATTGCCAAGCTGGAAAAGGCAAAGGCTAAAGAACTCACTACTAAGCTGGGCTAAATGTACACTGCTAAGTTTTCTGTACATAAATATAATTACAAAATTATAAAAAAAAATCACAGAGGCCTCTCCAGACTGACTAAATAAGATAAGGGTCTCTCAGGGTCTCTCTCTCTGTCTGTCTCTGTCTCTCTGTCTCTCTGTGTCTCTCTGTGTCTCTCTCTCTCTCTCTCACACACACACACACACACACACACAAAATTTTGAGAACTTGCAGTTGACAGTACCCAAGGATGGGTCTATGGAGACACTTTACCACAAGAGAAGCGACAGAAACAAGACGAGGAATCAATCGCCTCAAGTGGCCATTATTTTTGTCTAATGAATGGCCAAGGCTGAGAATACAAGGGAACCATGGTCCATGCCTGGGAGACTTAGGGAGGGCGCTCTGCGAACTAAACCAGTGCATAGAGAAACCGAGGCAGCCAGAGCCCGGTGGTGGGGAAACGGCTCCTCTGTCTTACTTTCCCCACACAGGTGGAGCTGTAGCCTGGTGTGAGGGTGGACAACTTCTCACCCTGCCTCCCCAGGAAGAGTGACTGAAGTTGACCGACATCCCACACATTCCTAGGCAGCTGCAGCCACCCGGTGCCTTGAAAGGAGTGCCCCGTGCTTTAAAGCACTTAAGAGCTTTGGGAGAGATGAAACCCCTAAATCTGCAGCCCATTAGGCAGATACTGAAGTCGTGCGAAGCTGCTGACAGGTCTGCTCGGGAGGATTATTAGTGTTGCAGATGAAAAAGCCAGCCTGGGAGGCTGGGAGCACATTTAGGAAACACATCAGCGGTTTCTTTAGCTTCAGCCATTTGTGTGACTATGAACAGTTTCGTCTTATTAACATTGTTTGCCGGCGCTCAGCTTCCTGGGTGCCTGCCCCTGCCCCGTGCACCTTTACAAGAAACCGCTGGCTGAATCTTCGCAGTAAGCTTTGCTGACCGACAACTTCCTTAGTTGTATTTTACAGAGGAGGAAGCTAAGTGAAGGTCACAGAGACAGTTTGGATAACCAGGAAATTGCAAGGTCTGCTCTAGGAAGCCCGTTTTGACCCCAACCCCAGCTGCCATTCACCTCTGCTGGGTTCTCACTGTTCTTCACATGTTTCCATGGCAACCTACGTACCAACACATCAGCTCTTCCTGCTATCCCTCGAGGCCAGGGTTCCAACTTACTCAGTCCTGTGTTCTAATCAACATCCATCACACACTTGCTAGAACAGGTCTTCAAAGTGCAAGCTTGCACCTCTCACCTGAGACCCTTGAGTGCACATGTGCCTTGAAATTCGGACTCTTTTAGAGTTTTGTATTTGTTCTATACACTACTATGGGACCCCTGGAGGGATCTTGGGCATTTCCATAATAAATATGAAGATATCCGTGGTGTGAGTAGAGACGATCAATGTAGAAACACTAAGACCAGTGTTTCTCCATCTTCCTAACGCTGAGACCCTTGAATACAGTCCCTCATATTGTGGTGACCCACAACCCTTGAATTGTTTCGTTGTTATTTCATAAATGTAATTTTGCCACTGTTATGAATTGTAACATAAATATATGATATGCAGGATATCTGATATGAGACCTCCAAAGGGGTTGCGACCCATAGATTGAGAACCATTGGTCTAGAGCAAGTCTGGAGGTGACCTCATGAAACTGGAGTGCTTGTGATTTTGCTTAGTCAAGAAAATTCCTGTGCCTCCTGCTTCTGGAGTAGTGATGACCCAGAGGCTCCCTCCAGGGTCACCATCCTGCTGTGGACATATTATCACAGATGTCGCAGCTTGACTCCAACAGCTTTTAATCTTATAGCCCTGGATGTCAGAATCCTCCATACTGTATAGCACTGGGCTAAAGCCAAGTCTGCACTCCTGGGGGCGGGGGCTCTAGGGAGCTGCTGTGCTCCATTTTCTCCTACCTCCCACAGGTCACCCTCATTCCTGACACATGGTCCTCTCCTCCATCTCCCCTTGCTGTGCCTCAGGCTCCCCTGCATCCCTTCCATCTGTAAGAGGCCTTTGACACATTTGATCAACTTGGATAATCTCTACAACTCAAAGACCCGAACCTAATTATACCTGCAAAATCCTTTTGTCTTATAACATGTACGCAGGCTTTGGAATTTGCAGTGTGGAGCCATTTGGTATTGTCCTGGCTCTCATGGTGTTTCAGGTCCTTTGGAGTTCCCAGCATCCACTGCACCGTGTTTGCAGGCCTCATGTTTGATGGGCTTTCAGTTATGTAACATTTCCAAATGTCAAGTTTACTGGTACTTAAGCTACCTTTTGTATCAGCAGACACAAAATGACCTATTCTGTGCCCTATACAAAATGATGTAAGCGAAAGCCCCTGAAAGCTACAGAGAACACTAAACACAGAGGTCCCACTCCACAGAGCAATAGGAAGGTAGCCACACATCATTTGTCAGGGACCTTGGTGTGTAAGTCAGGAAAAGAGTAAGATGCTAGGAAATCTCATAAGTCATGGTACGAAGTTGCTTCGGAGATCTAGATTGTGTTACCACATAGCCTTGAGGCAATCCAGTCCAGTCCAGTCCAGTCCAGTCCAGTCCAGTCCAGTCAGGGAATTCTAAACAATAGTATCCAAACATGAGGAGGCATCACTGGTACCCATGCTAGGACCAAAGGATCAGCCTCAGCTAGGCAGGCAGCACGCAGTCCCTCAGGAGCTGCACTTGGACTCCAGTGCTCTCTGACTTGGCTACTGTCCGCGTGTGTTTTCTCATTGCCCAGAGGAAGATACAGACTCCCTCTTATGATGCTGATGGTGGGCTGGGGCTGAAGAGATGGCTCAGAGGTGAAGACACTGGCTGCTCTACTAGAGAACCAGGGTGGAATTCCCAGCACACACAGGGCGGCTCACAGTTGCCTTTAACTTTAACTCCAGGGGACACTCTTCTGGCCTTCCAGGTCATATGCACACACACAAACAGGTAACACACACACATACACACACATAAATTAAAAAAAATAATGCTGATAGGAAGATCAGATGAGCTATTATGTATAGAAAACTCAGAACAGTGCCTGTTATCAAAGAGAACTCAGACAGAGAAAGAAAGAAAGAAAGAAAGAAAGAAAGAAAGAAAGAAAGAAAGAAAGAAAGAAAGAAAAGCAAGCCAGCACCAGTTTCATCAAGACCATTGTGGTGGTTTGAATAGGTATATATGGTCTCTGTAGATTCATGTGTTTGAATGCTTGGCCATAGAGAGTGACATTATTTCAAGGCATGGCCTTGTTAGACAAACTGTGTCACTGTGGAGGCGGGGCTTTGGGAACTTAACTGCTCAAGCTACACCCGGTGTGAAACGCATCTGGTCTCCCCCTGGCTGCCTGCTGATCAGTATGTAGACCTCTCAGCTCCTCCAGCACCATGTCTCCTTACACTGCCCATGACGACAATGGACTGAGCCTCTGAAACTATAAGCCAGCTGCAATGAAATGTTTTCCTTTATAAGCGTTGCCTTGGTCATGGTGTCTCTTCACAGCAAATGGAATCCCTAAGACAGCCATATACATGCACTCTAGACTCTCGTACACTCTTGTGCTGCCTCACAGGCCTGTCTGCAGAGGGAGAGTGAGGGAACAACATCAGCAAATAAATTCCTAATAAAGTGATGATCTTTGCTTTGGTGTCCCCGCCCCACCCTGCCCTATGCTCCCAGCTCTGCTTTCCCACCCTTTCCTGGGTTCTAGGGAAGCAGAGCTGCAGGGCCCCCTAAAAAGGAGAGACTTTCCCACTGTGTGCATCTGATAAAGGGGGTGATGCTTCACACCTTACTTTTTGAACTTTCATCTGCTAAGATGATTCTGTGACAATATCATGTTAAAACGTCAAGCTGCACAAATATGCTGCTGAATATATTTCCCCTGGTCACATTCTGTTCAAGACAAGACCTCAGATTACAATTAATCAACAGAAAAGAGATAGCAACTGTAAGCTATTTTCTGTGGAACTTGGAATAATGATAGCAATTATGCTGATTAGAAAAACAGTCGTGACGTAATTAGTATTCACTCAGTGCAAACCACACATTGTTCTAGACGCACGATGGCATTTAATCTTCGGCAATCTAAGGAAGCAGCTACTGCTCATCCTCCCCTTCGCAGGCGAGGAAGCTGAGGCAGGGTGGCTAAGTCACTTGCCCATGATACAGAAGCAACGGGTGCAGGATGAACCCTGGGCCACTGCTCTTTGAACAATACTTTTGGATACAAAACTTCTTCCCTCTCAATTTGGAGAGGAAAGGGACTTCCGCCTGCCTGTCAGAAGTCACTGGAGTCCTGCAGACTGAGCCCTCCTATTTGGTTCCTTTTTGTTTCTCTGGAAAACTCCGATCCCTCTTCCACCACTACGGTTTATCTCAGACTTTACCAAAGCATGCCACACACACACACACACACACACACACACACACACGCACACGCACACGCGCACACACACACACACACACACACACACACACACGCACGCACACATGCATGCACATACTCCAGGGTGGTATTACATTACTCATACATAAATAGCATCGGCATTAACAAAGGAATTTAAGGCAGGCTTTTCTGTTGATACGATCTGCCATATAACACTGCGGCTTCAAGTTCACCTAAGACTGTATTGCAAGTGCTCCTTGACTTACAGTGGGGCTAGCTCCAGATAAAGCTACCTACCCTCCGCAGAAACACTGTGAGTCAAGAGCCTGCCCTAGTCAGCATCTCTGTTAGCAGAGTGTTGGATGGACCCCTCTGGTGAGCTGTGGTTTGTCATCGCTACCCATCCTGGTGGTATAGATTAATCCTGAGTTGAACCACTATCAGGGCTTGAATGTGCTTGGATATTTGGCCCCCAGCTGGTGGCGCGGTGGTGGGAGGTTGTGGAACCTCTAGGAGGTGGAGCCTAGAGGTAGGCGGGGCTGGGGGTATGGTGGTGGTGGTCCCTGAGGATTAGGCCTTGAGGTTTAAGGCAGTGTTCTGCCTCTGGTCCACTCTTCCAAGGGCTTCCTGTTCCACCCATTTCAAAGAGAGCCAGGTCCCGTAGCCACAGACCTTTCCTGACCCCGGTGCCTTCTGCCATGGTGGACTTTCAACTGTGAACCTACGTATAATCTTTCCTCCCTTCAATTGCTTCAGCCAGTCATAGTCAGAGTGACAATAAAAGCAACTTCTACGACAGCCCCCCTGAGCCGGAGACCACCTGTCCACATGACAACACACACAGACACAATACTGCTTGGGGTGAGGGGGGCCTGTGGCAGAGCAGGGCTCTATATTACAGGACTTTATTGCAATAAATGTCATTCATTGGAACAATAGCTGACTGCCGTTTGTCTTCTATGTGGCTTACCCAAGGTACAGATGATTTAAGCCATCTTGCATTCGGACCACCATAACATGGTGAGCACCGCCCCCTGGCCCCACCACCACCACCCTCAAATGCAAAGCAAACTTAAGTCACCCAGGTCGCTCCAGTCACCTTACTTGTTAATGTTGCTGCCTTCTTTCAGCCGCTCACCCGCAGCTCCTGTCTTCGACACTCTCTCACTCCCCGCCAGGTCTACCAGGCTCACCTTACTGACTTTCTCTCCCGAGTTCTAACCATAGGAAACAAGAGAGAAATGGCACACATGTAAGAAATCCCACAGGGACAATGACACATTTATCAACACCGCAATCCACAACCTCATAAAGTGCTCAGGGTCTTGATCGGTTCACGGTTATTTGAGCCAGCAAATCATTTCCTATAAAGCTATTTTTAAAGGCTTTGTACGTAGTTACGGTCCATGTGTATGTATGCCTGTGTTTGTGTGTGTGAGTGCCAGATGGTAACCTCAGTGACGGTCCTCATCTTCCGCCTTCCTTGTTAGCCACAGTGATCCGGGCTAGCTGGCCCACAGGCTGCTGGGGGATTCTCTGGTCTCTGTTCTCTCCTTTCATTTCACTACAGGAATGCTGGGATTACAGACGTGCACCGCCATATTTGACATGACGTGGTTTATGGGGATCCAAATGCAGGTCCCCATGTTTGTATGGACTGGGCTTTACCCACTAAGGCATCTTCTGAGACCCTAAGACATAGTTTAGGATGATGTAGAAATCTAACACTCCGCTCTGCAGCCGGGTGGGTATCCAGGGCAGTCGGAAGTTAGAGGTTTCATGGACCTTGGAGGAAAACAGGCACATGAAGCTCCTCTGCATTGGGTCCTCTGCATTCTGCCCTTTTGAGATATGAGTTTCAGATTGAATGTTGCTAGGGTTGGCTTTTTCCCCCTCCCAACATTGTGTTAGGGGAAATTTAGTGAGAAAGAACACATATTTGAAAGTTGAGGCCAGGCATGGTGGCTCATGCCTTTAATCCCAGCACTCGAGGGGCTGAGGCAGGTGGATGTCTGTGAGTTCAAGGCCAGCCTGATCTACAAAATGAGTCCAGGATGGCCAAGGCTACACAGAGAAACCCTGTCTCGAAAAACCAAAAACAACAACAATAAAAAAAAACAATAAAAGGAGATGACATCATGCTAGTTCAGATCTTTACATACAATATTCTTTTTTATTTTTATTTTTCAGAGAAGGTCTCAAAAAGTAGAGGATGGCTGGATGTTGTGGTGCACGCCTGTAATCCCAGCATTCTGGGAGGCAGAGGCAGGTGGATCTCTGTGAGTTTGAGGCCAGCCTGGTCCATAAAGTGAGTCCAGGACAACCAACACTACACAGAGAAACCCTGTCTTGAAAAACAAATAAAAACAAAAACAAAACAACAACAACAACAAAAAGTAGAGGATGGCCTTGAACTTCTAATCTTCCTGCCTCTATGTTTTTGCAGCATTAGGGAATCTGACTCAGGGCTTCATGCAGGCTAGGCAAGCACTTTACCAACTGAACTATATCCCCAGCCCTGAAAAATCCAATTTAAAAATGCCACTATAAAAGGAAGGTCTAAGAAACTAGGTGATTTAAGTAGCACAAATGGTGAGATGACAACTCACAGTTCTCAGCCTCTGAATCCAATCATGAAATCTGCCCCCTCTACCCGCTCTCCTTCACCCCTCTCAACCCCTTACACTCTGAGCTCCTCAACCCAAAAGGTCCTGCCTTGCCCCTCACCCCAGACTGCAGGTCATACAGCGTCTGTGTGATGATGATGTTGAACACAGCATGAGAGCGGCTGCTCTCCTCATTCATGTTGGTCGCAGCTACCGTTCGAGACTTATTTCCCTCAGACATTAATGACTCGATGTCCTAGAGCCAGTGAGACCAAAGAAAGCACAATGAGCGAACACAGCGGTGCAGCCCCGCACCCCGGGGGTGAGTTCAGCCCACCCTCCCACACCTTGGCCATACCCTTCGGTAGATGTGGCTAGCGTCTTTCCCACACAGCACGGCTTGAGTCTCCTCACACTCGGAGCTTTCCTCGCTCTCTCTCTGCCCTTGTTCCTCTCACCACTAACATCCAGTTCGTTCCTCTCTCGCTGCCCTATCTCTTCTCAACCTGCTAATGTCCCCTTTGCTCCTTCATAAGTTCCCAGAAGAGGAGACGCTCACTGGGCACTTTGCACACTCAAGAGCAGCCGTTAGCTCATTTGATACTAACTCCTGTGCCTGTCACCCTGGTATGGCTGCCTATCCCCTGCTGTCTGCTTCCCTCTCTGCTGACAGCTGTGGCTCTGCAAGAGAAGGAAGCGTTCCCTGTTATCTTGCACCCTCCTTCCTAGGACACACACACACACCTGGAATGCGCGGGCCCCTAGAAAAGGTTTGCTGAATGAGTGTAATGAAAGAAGCTCTCCACGGCGAGCTGCTGAAGTTCATGGAGGCCATCTAAGAGACAGCACCCAAGGACAAATGGAGTTTCCTGGCTGTTACTAATAAGTGACCCAATGGCAGGGGCTGAGCTCCATCACCACTTGCTGGGAAGCAGGCTTAGTCAAAGTGCGGACTGACACCTTTGAATCGGAATGGCTGCTTATTCATATCAGAACCTCAGTGCATTTAAAGTGACAGGTCTTAATCTAACAGTAGCTGGATGTGCTGCTCCTCACCTTAAATTTAGCTATATTAAGTCTTAGATGATAGTGGGTCTCCTACATCTCTTATATATCATAAGTAAACACAGGGGTTTCATTCTCCCATTCACCGGCATTCTTCAGCTAAAGAACTAGAAATCTGAGTTGTAAGACTTCCAAGGTAATGACTATAAGAAATAACAGCAGGACATTATGTCTGGGTATAAAAGCGAAGGCATAGAAAATAGATGAATCCTTGGATAAAGGGCTGATTCAGAAAAAGAGGGGAGCCAGCCGAGTGGAGAGTGCTAGAAATCAAGGCAGGTCCTTTGCCCGCAAGAAGGGGATGAGTTAACTACAGAGCAAACTACCAGATTGTGCCCAAGGACATCACTGGCCACCATGAGGATTGAGCCCAAGGACATCACTGGCCACCGTGAGGAGGCATTTTAATGGTGACAAGAGGGAAAGTCTCAGCAACCTGAGCTCACTGGACCTTTTGGACTCACTGGGACCTTGTCACAATGATGCAGCCAGAACCGTGACTGAAGGACAATTTCCATGAATGTACTGGTCTGTATGCGTGAGGCTGTGAATGACATCAATATGCCATCACATATCCATATGAAAACATGCTCAGTATCACTTATTCTGACTTAATGCTTTTTATTCTCCCTTTTAGGACACTAAAGAAGAAAATGACTCTTACCTCAAAGCTGGTGACAGCCAGCTGAGACAGACCATCTACATATGGCCCCAGGACCTTATGCTCTCGGACTTTAAGAGACTGCCTACTCCTATAGGAGGAGGAGGAAAAAGAATGAAAGTGAATGAATCTTACCACACTTGGAAGCTTTTCCTTTTCTTAAGCACTTAGAAATTCAGATTACATTTTAAGAAGGACCTTTTAGTGATTACGAAGTGTTCTAATGGCCACTTTACGCTGACTCGCAAAGCAGCATCCCACAGAAGTGCCTTAGACGCTGATCTCAAACACTGATACTATTCTGTCTCTCTCTCATCCCAAGGAAAACCAGAGCACCCCAACTTTTTGAGAGAGACAGGGTTTCTCTGTGTAGCCTCAGCTATTCTGGACTCACTTTATAGACCAGGCTGGCCTGAAACTCATATCAATCTGGGATTAAAGGCGTGTGCCACAACGCCTGGCAAGCTCCTCAGTTGTAGTATATAAACCAACATCAGAGCAGCAACCAATGGACTATATAGATAGCCTTTCCATTTTAATTTTAAGATCATTTAAAATTACTCTTCCCTTTTTTCAAGCTTTATTTCAAGCACTCACTTACCCTTTGGGGTCCAAGAGGTCCCGGACCTTCTCATTATAAATTTCCATATACGACACTTCAACTTTAAAGGTCTGTGACTCATTTTGCTCCAGAGCGATCCTTTTAAAGAGAGCACAGCAGAGCCTTGGGATGAGGCCTAGCTGCTCAGCATGGCCCATCATGGAGAAGGACTTTCCGGAGCCTAGAAAAGAGGAAGCAGAGAGATGGAAGGGCAGGAGGGAAAGAAAGCGGAATGCTTCAGCAATGCAAGGTGCTCTCGCTGACAGTGAAAGCCACACACACACACACACACACACACACACACACACACACACACACAAAATGGGGCAAACTTGAGCTCGAACTCAGATCCCTGAGCAACACAGTTACTCTTCTCTCCTTCTGCAAGGTTGGTATGGTTCACATGTGTCTCTAGGAATGCATCGCTAAAAATGCAAGCCTGATAAATCCCACCTGTTCACTATGTAGTATGGAAAGTGTCGTGTGTGTATGCGTGTGTGCACACGTGCGTGGAGAGCAGAGGCCAACTTAGGATGGCACTCCTTTTCTGCCTCCCTTGTTATTTGAGGCAGGGTCTCTCTCTGGCCCCAGAGCTTGGCAGGTACACGAGACTGACTGACTGGCATGTGAACCCCAGGGGTCTGCCTGCCCCTGCATCTGCAGCACAGGATTGCAAGCGCATGCCACCAGATCTAGCATTTCTATACAGGTTCTGGTGATTAAAGTGAAGTCCACATGCCTACATGGCAAGCCTTTTTCAAGACGAGCCATTTCCTCACTTCTTGACAGAGTTTTGCTAGGATATACATTGCATGCGTGGAAAAATCCCAGCATCACTAGGTAACACAAACAGTATGCCATGCTGGCCGTACCACATGTTACGCTACCTGTACTCTCCTACTGGATCTTTGTGGCTATGGGCCGCAGTACGAGGCAGCATTATTAGGAATCCTTATTTATTACCACTTTGAAAGAGCAACAGCTCAGAGGAATAATAGCTGGGCCAAAACTGTATTTTTTGATTTGCCTGCTTTACTCCACCTGCCTTGGTTTAGAATCCGTCATCATCTGGGTACCTGAGTGGAAGTCTCAGGGAGTGGGGGAATTCTGAAAATGTTTGCATTGGTTCTACTACAACATTTATACTGAGAAGCTGGTGATTACTTTGCCAGTTCAAATGCAGGTTAAAACTATAATTTGGGAAAATGACGCTTAATAGTATGGAGCTAGCTACACTCATTAACACCGAAATTAGGCAATTACCAGAGCTGATGCACTTTCAAAAAGTGGGATACTGTTGACTGTATAAGTCAGTTTAGCCCAAAACATCAGGAGAATTTTTCTGGGTTTCTAAAGCTCCCCCTGCCTTTTAAATGTTAGGAAATTGCATATATTTTAAGATATGGCAGCTCGGTCCCCCAGTAAGGGGAGCAGGGGCTGTCCATGCCATGGACTCTGTTGCCTGCACTTTGATCACTTTCCCCTGATGTGATGCCTTATCAGGCCACAGAGGAAGAGGATGCAGGTAGTCCTGATGAGACTTGATAGGCTGGGGTCAGTTGGTAAGTGGAGAAGGGCTCCCCATCTCTGAGAACTAGGGGAGGGTAAGAGGGGGAAAAGAGGGAGAGAGGGTGGAACTGGGAGGAGACAAGGGACAGGGCTATGATTCGGATTTAAAGTAAATAAAATTTAAAAAATAAATTTAAATTAAAAAATACTGAACAACAACAACAACAACAACAACAAAAAGATATGCATGTAGCTCAGTGTACACAGTTCATGCTTGCCACACAGGAGGTATGGGGTTCAATCCCTGGCACCAGAAACAAACAAAACAACGAGCAAGAAACATTTTTTCATTTAGTATTTTCATTTAAGCGCCATGGGTTAAATCCAGGATTTTGCACGTATTGGGCAAGCATTTGTGCAGTGAACTACATCCTTTCAAACACGTGTTTCATATCATTAACTGTAATTAAGGCGACCTCTTACCTGTCTGGCCATATGCAAAAATGCAAGCATTGTATCCCTGAAAAGCTTTCTCAAGAATTCCTTCCCCAAGGCACTTGAAAACAACTTCTTGACCTAGAAAACAAAGCAAACATTTAAGACTTATTAGCTTCATGTGCACGTGTGGGCACCCACAGAAGCCAGAAGAGGGTATTGGATTCCCCAGAGCTGGAGTTGCAGGTTGCAGTGAGCCACCTGCTGTGGACATGGTCCTCCTGAGAACAGCAAGCATTCCTAACTGCGGAGCCATTTCTCTAGCTCCCAGACAGATGTTTAAAAGTAAAATAAAAAGGATGATTTGTGTGGAGGTGTGTGTTTTGTTAAAGAGACATATTCTTATTTTATGTGTATGAGTATTTAGCTTGCATGGTGGATGGATGGGCGGGCATATACCACATATGCAGTGCCCTCAGAGGCCGGAAGAGGGCATTGTATCCCCCAGAATTTAAGTTACAGACAGTTGTAAGGCACTGTGCAAGCTCTGGGAACTGAACCTGGGTCCTCTGCAAGAGCAGCAAGTGGTCTTAATAGTTGGGCCATCTCTCTAACCCTCTAATAAATGTATTAATAACAACCTTCTCTCGGTTCCCTCCTCTCAAAATTTAAAAGTATACGGAATGCAAATACATATTACAGTTATATATCAGAGTTTAACAAATGTAGTTCCACACAGATAGGGCCTTGCCGTGTTGCCCAGGTTGATCTCAAACTCACAAGGCCCAGTGACCCTGCTTCCCCCGCCTGCTCAGGACCTGAGACTACAGGCACAGATCACCACAGCTGGCCTGCAGCTTCAGTGCTGCTCCTAAACTACAGCTGAATACCTGGATAAATTCATGGTCTTGTACTGCTCCCTCCTTGACATGTCCCTGGGGATTAAAGTTTCCTCTCCACTGCTAGCAGGCTGTATAAAAGCATCAAAGTCAGCTTCCTTTTCTCCTTAGAAATTATATCTAGATGCTATTAAATATGACATTCAGTTTCCAACTAGCCAGAGCCACAGCATACATTTCCTTACATCCACTTCTTTACCGTGCCAGGTGTTTTGCATAGTCAGCTGCTGGAAAGCTGCTCACTGGTGGCAGTGGGGGGTGACTGTCAGTCAATATGACAGGGTTTAGAATCCCCTGGGCAGCAAGCACCTGGGCGTGCCTTTGCAGGATTGTCTAGATTTGAGTTAACTCTGGGGAAGACCTTGAACGCAGGCAGCAACATTCCACGGGCTGGCTTCTGTCCTGGACTGAATAAAGAGGAGAAAGCGAGCTAAGCACAACCATTCAGTGCCCTCTCCTGCCTGACTGCCGCCGGCACACTGTGGTCAGGGCCTCACGCGCCTGCTGTCCTGCTTTCTCTGCCAAGACGGATGGAGTTCCTCTGGAACTGAGGGCCGTAAGACACCCTTCCTTCCTCTGGCTGCCTTTGGCCACGGTACTTTATCAGAAGAAGAGAATAAGTTTGCGTTGCCATTAGTAGATTTGCAGGTCCATTTCATCTGTTTTCCCTCATGAAGACAACGGCAAGCTATCTTCCATTTATCTTTGCCAGGTCTCGACTCCTGGGGCTTCTACCATGAACTACACTGTGGTGGAGTGGGACAGAGCATAGTGACGGCATGTTTAACAAACACTCAAGGGGACATGCACCTTCCTCACATGGGTTGTCCGACAGCTAAGAAAGTTACATCATACTTCCTTTCCCCATGTTCCTGCAGCTTCTAGAACATTTGCTCTTACAGCGTCTGCAGGCACTACCGGCTTATGTACTGTTTCGAGCCCTGGCATGAGAACACCCTGATGTCAGAGATGACAATCTCTTTATTGTTGTAATCCTAGTGCCTAGTATACACTGCTTAATGAATATTTGTGGAGAGATTGAGTCAGTTTAATCATTTCGTCCTTCAGAATATTTGAAAAATCCCTTCATAAACAAAATAACAAACTATTGGTTTGGTTGGTTGCGTATTTCCCTTTTATGGGAACTTGCATGGGGTTTTAGCACTGCCTTGCTGTACAGTGAGATTGCAGGAGAAAACTCTTTTTTAAAAAACTGTCGAGAAGAGATGAGAACAGACACATCAACCTCTAAGGTGCCAAGAAGCGAAATTCTGGCAACATCAAATATTACACAGTTGTAGAGACAGGCATCCTCTGCCGAGAGTGTCACCTCAAGAAGCCATTCTGCAGGGAAACCCAACAGTGGGAAAGAATAGGGCTCCCTTCCGATCCACTGTGTGCATATAACTGAGAGACAAACTCCCCAGCATGGCCCTGGCCAAAGATGTTCTGGCAGCATTGTTTACCATGCTATAAACCGCAGTCAAGTTAAATACCCACTGTTAATATGGGAGTGGATATCTTAAATGCTGAAATGTTTCAGAATGAAATGTTATGTATATTTTTAAAAAAGCACGTATTAAGAAGCATTACTGAAGGGAGAAAAACCGTATCATAGTTACTATATGTAATGTAAAGACTTACACATTGTAATGCACCAGACATCCACACAGAGAGAAAGAGGAGAGGATGTTAAAGTTTTCAAAACAAATCAGAAAAAAATATTCCAAATTCACACGGCCTTGCTTCTTCATTTCTAACACCTACCATCGAGTACACGGCTTACTCAAAACACGTTGGCAGAACACAGATTTTTTTTTTAAACAAATAGAATCTATAATGAGATCTGGTGCCCTCTTCTGGCCTGCAGGTGTACATGCAGGCAGAGCATTGTATACATAATAAATAAATCTGTTTTTAGGTCTAGATAGGTGTTCTAAGTTGATAATGACAGTATGTTATGGAGAGTGATTTACATTCAGAAATTTAGATGCACCAAAATAGGAAAGATATCTTCTTCAAGGCTGTCAAATATAAATAGCCAAAACACTAAGCATGTAACATTTACATAATCCCTGATTGTGTCATGGTTCTTCTTGTTACAGGTAATCTATTGGGTATATGTGTAATACTATAAATGTATATGTAAAAAATAAAAATAACAAAAATAAAAAAACAAACCAAGAATACTATGTTGGTTCATATTGTCAACTTTGATGGGATTTAGAACCACCATGGAAACACACTTCTGGACGTGTCTATAAAGGTGTTCCCATGACAGTGTAACTGAGGAGGAAAGGCCCACCTTGAGCTTAGGTGGCACCATCTCCTGGGTTGAGTTAAAAGAAGCGAGCAAGCTGTGCGTCCCACTCATCTCTCCCTGCTCCCTGACTTCAGGCACAAGATGACCAGTGCCCTCATCCCTCCTGACACCATGCCTTTCCCACCATGAAGGATAGCCCCTCAAAATGCAAGACAAATAAACACCCGTTCCCTCTGGTGGCTTTCTGTCACACAAGCAGCTGTTGGGGTGAACTTTTAAAGCAATGCGTAAAGACTTCCTTGTATTATTCAAATGCTGAAATCTGTACCCCGAGAGTTGAGTATAGGCCAGACTTTGGTACTGCCATTTTTATTAAGCATCTCCTGCCTCAGTATTTTGTAAATATTCTCCAACACTTTCTGATCAGTCTTCATAAAGAGCTGAATGCCTCTAGCAAAGCCAAGAGAGGAGGGCAGGACATGCAGGCAGAGAGAGAACTCAGGGGGAAGAACTTCTTCAGGCAGGAGCAGAGAAGGTAAGATATATGAGGGGAGGTAATGAGCCACGTGGCAGAACGGAGATTGATATAAATGGGTTAATTTAAGTTATAAGACCTAGTTGGGAAAAAAGCAACGCTAAGGCCAAGATTGCATTATTAATAAAAAGTCTCTGTGTCATTACTTGGGAAGGTGGAAGTCCAAGAAATTCCCATTATAGCAAGCAAAGGAAGTGAGACAGGTGTAAGGGCCAACGCGTGTCCTCAGCGTTCACTGGTTGGAAACTGGCTCCTCAGAGCAAGTGTCAAGAGGCGGGCCCTTTAAGAGAAGACTAGGTACGCCACCTGGGCTCTGTCTTCCTGAATGGGGAAATGCTGTGATCACGCATGGGCGAGTTTGTATCACAGGAGTCAGTCTGTGCTAAAGCCTAGGACGGCCCTTGTCACCTTCCCATGACCTGGTGCCTTCTGCAGCAAGGAGACCCTCAGCAGACGCCACCCCTTAATTCTGAATGTCTCAGCTTTCACAACGAAGTCACAATAAATCTGTGTTTATAAATTACCCAGATTCAGGGATTCCTTTATAGCCGCACAAAAAAGATGGAGAGTTTGAGCTAAGGAAAGAACTCGGAGCAACACATCCAAGTCATTAGCAATTTCAATCTCTTCCAGGGCCAGGCAGTGAAATGTACCACTTCTGAATTTTGCTCCTGATGCTGAATAGGCTGGACTTGGGAGGGGTAACTTTAAGTGCTTTCTTTCTTTTGAAAGATTCATTTATTTATTATATACACAGTGTTCTGCCTGCATGTACACCCACAGGCCAGGAGAGGGAGCCAGATCTCATTATAGATGGCTGTGAGCTACCATGTGGTTGCTGGGAATTGAACTCAGGACCTTTGGAAGACCAGGCACTACATTTAACCTCTGAGCCATCTCTCCAGCCCCGACATTAAGTGCTTTTAAGGGCAAATGACAATATTTTTTCTGTGGCTGAAATAGAAATTAAAGCTAAAGATAAATAGCTGGAAAAACATCCAATAAACAGGATGTGTACACTAAAATCACATGAAAAAAATAACGAAAGAATTCCCTGGTATATAAAGATACAAGAGCAACTGTATTTTGCTATGTATTTATTATTTTCTTTTTTGATACAGGTAGCCTTGAACTTCTGGTCTTAATGCCTCTATTACTCAAGTGTAAATTTAAAGCCAGGCATATGCCTCAAATGGAGGCAGACTGAATAGGAGTCCAGGGTCATCCTTGGCTACAAAGAAACTCTAAGGCCGATGTGGGATACATGAGACCCTGCCTCTAAAGCAGCAGCAGCAACCACAATAACAGCAACGAGCAAAAGGGAGTGAATTTCAGAGTAAGCTATGTCCCAACTCTAGATAATACTCAACAAGACAGAAACCAATCACTATTTCGTATTTATGCAGCCAAGAAGAAGGAAGAGACGGACTCCCCAGCCAGTGTCTTCTCTGTAGTCACACTTTAGAGATTTCTATCACTGGACCCTCACACTACACAGGTAGGCTGATAGAGTATGTTTGGATGATTTCAATCACTTTGATTTAAAAACTCACAATTCAGGCTGGAGAGATGGCTTAGCGGGTGAAAGTGCTGCATGCACAAGCCTAGCGATCTGTGTTCAAGCCCCACGACCTGCGTAAAGGTGGAGGTAGAAAAGCAACCTCGGAAAGCTGTCCTCTGGCCTCTAGCTGTGCTCTGTGGCACATGCAAAGGCACGCATCATACACATGACCATAAATAAAAAAATTAAGGTACAAATTATTTTTTTTTCTGATGCAGTCACCTCCTAGGCATCACAGTAATAAACACACACAGAAAAGATTACCTAGTCTGAGTTCTACTAAATATATGTATATGATTTTAGGGAACAGTTAAGTGGCTTGGGCTTTTATGCTTGATAACAAAATACACCTCAAGCTTGTGACATTTTCATTTACTTATTGTGTGTATGTGTGGATGCACGTGTGGAGTCAGAGGAGACAATTCTCTCCCTTTCCCATCATGTGAGTCCTAGGAATTAAGTTCGGGCCACAGGCTTGGCAGCAATCACCTTTACCTGTTGAGCCAGCCCATCAGCCCCGCGGCTTGTCATATTTAATAAAGCTTCATTCATGATCTTAATGCTCAGTAAGTGGACTGCCTGAGCCCCATGTTCCTTTGTAAGCCAGTTGGTGTACTTTCCCTTGCTTCTTTTCTTACTGCATGCTAAAGACATCAACCGTTGGTCTATCATACATGTTGCAAACGTCTTTCCCCACTTCATCATGAAACATTTTTTGATATCTCATATTCAAGCTAGGTGGCTGTAGCAAAAGACTTTGGTGATAGCAGGTAACTTCTACATGTGTACATGTACACAATGTAATAAAAATAAAATCTTCCCCCCCCCCCACCAAGACTGGGTTTCTACATGTAGCCCTGGCTGTCCTGGAACTCACTTTGTAGACCAGGCTGGCCTCGAACTCAGAGATCTGCCTGTCTCTGCCTCCCCGAGTTCTATTATTATTATTATTATCATTATTATTATTATTATTATTATTATTATTATTATTATTATTGGTTTTTCGAGACAGGGTCTCTCTATTTTAGCCTTGGCTGTCCTAGACTCACTTTGTAGATCAGACTGGCCTCAAACTCACAGCGATCCACCTGCCTCTGCCTCCCAAGTGCTGGGATTAAAGGCGTGCGCCACCACACCCGGCTCCCCGATTTCTAGAAGTAAAGGTGTGAGCCACCACTGCCCAGCCCTAAATACAAAATTCGTAGTACCCAAATCCTTTCTCTTTCCTTTGCAGTTTTTGCTCACAGTTTCTACACCTAGATTACACAGGTGTTCACTCACAGTTTCTTTTAATTGTGAGTGCCGCCTCTCGCCAGCTGAGTGGCCTTGGGAAGCCCTGATGTCGTCAGTGGCAAACACTGAGCACTCCCCCACCTGACAAGGTTGCCAGGACGGTTACAGAGGCAGCAGCCACAGAGCCAAGCCAGTGCAAAGGTGCAAAGCCTGGGGTGTATTTTGCCAGTATCTATAACGAATATCATCCTGCCGTGAGTTTGGTGCAAAGAAAGAAGTCACTGGCTAACCAGCGTTCCTTCCATCTTTGCAAGAGTTCTGTGTGGCTTCCTGGTTTTAAGGGTGAGAGAAGATAAGACAGCGGTCCTTAGAAAGGAATCATCTGCTGCCATTTTTTCCCCTCGCTTTCTTCGTGGTCCCTCTAGTAAAGTACCACTGACAAATGTAAGGGAGAGTGTTTCTCACGTGGGGGGGGGGGACGGTGCACATTCACATACGCGTACCTAGGGATGACAAGAAGAAAACAGGACATAATTTAGGTGAGAGCGTGCTAAGGCTCACGATCCAGTACAGGCAAACTCGGTCCCGTTCTTTTGTAACATGGGGACAGAAGGTTGCAGGGGGAAAGAACACAGCGCAATGAACAGCACTGGTAACGTGGTGAATGGGACTGCGTCTACGGACTTCTCATTAGTTTTCCACCCTGAGGCGGCGTGAACGCACGAACGCCGGCCTGCAGTTATGCCCAACCAATTCTTTTGTTCCGTAACCTTCAGGGAACCACTATTACAGGAAGAATAGCTGTGAGAGCGGCCAAGATCCAAACCGTTAACCAAATCTTCAAAGCGCATCGTCACGTATCCGTGGTGCGGCCCCTGTCCTCAGCAGCCGCAGACTCTGCAGGCAGCACAGGGATGGCTTCATGTTACTCTGCCTTCGAACATTGGACATCCCAAAGAGCCACACAAAGACCATGGTTGACCCAGATGAATGAAGGGCTTTCTTCTCTCTCTGCAGTACTGGGGACTAGACGCAGGGTCTGGCACATGCTAGGTGAGCATTCTACCATTCAGCTATATCTCCAGCTGTGAGGTTTTTAAACTTTTGAACAAACATTTTGTTTTGTTCACATCTATGTATTTTTTTTTTTAACCTAATAGTCTTTCTCAGTCTTATTCACTGCCTTTTGAACCTTGGCTTGTTAAAATTAAAAAAAAAAAAAAAAGCATCTGTTTATGCTGCCTGGTGGGAACCAGGGAATTCAAACACTGCCTGGGCAGAACTCATAAAAGACACAACCTCCCCACCCTGGATATTTCCCAATTACAGTTTACAGTTTATACTCAAGCAGAATGGAGCGCTGTTTGTGTAGGGGAAAGCCTACAGGGAAGTTCAGAAGCCCTGTGGGAAACAGAAGGATCTATGGGTATTTGTTCCCAACCCAGACAAACAGAGCAAAGCCACAACACTGTCCAACCCAAGAGGCCTGTGGTTTCTCGGCAGAACCAGTGTCAGGGAGGCCCCTCTGGAGACTCGGCCTCACATGCCTGGTGTGCTGAGTGCACAGGGCACGCCGCGTCTGACCTCACTGTTAATAAGCATGGCCACTGATGCCAGTTTCCTTCAGGGTTTATAATCGGACCTCCTATGACCATGTGGGCAAGTCATAAAACACGGGCATGCCCAGTGAGACCTGGAACAATGTCAGAGCAGTAACAGGAGCTCCTGTGTGGGATTTCTGCGAGCAGACTCACAGTCTGAGTCACCCAACACTGAGTCACGTATGATTCGGATCTTTGAAGAGCCAACACCACTGGGTCTCTGTATGTGGGCATCACCTGATGCCTTGGGAAACACCAGCAATGCAAGGTCACCATGCAAAGGTCCCAGGCAATGCTCTTTACAAAGCAGGGTCCCGATAGCAAAGCGCTGGAGGAGGTAACCGAGAACGAAGGGGAAAGAGTACTGTATTAGGCCAGTGGCCAACATCTGCCTGCTGACTGGGCACAGGACCAAACATGATGGGCTAGGGCAGGATGAAAAGAAGGGGTATGACCCACGCGCGGTTCATGATCCACATCTTAAAGAGCAGATACACAGACACACACACCACAGTCAATACAACACGGAAACAGGGTGCAGCACAGTCTAGCCTTACACAAACAGAACATTTCGTCCACACAGGACAGGACAGTACCTAAGATTGGGAGCAATGCCACAGCTTAGGTCTTCAGGGTCCCCAAAGGCCCACAAGTTTAAGATTGCTGTCCACGGCAGTACTGGTGGGAGGTGGTAGAATCTTTAAAAGGCGAGAACCTAAATGGGTCCTTGGATTATTGGGGTGGTGGTGGTGATGCTTGACGAGGATCTGGAACCTCAGTTTCTCCCTCTTCTTGACCTTGAGGTTAGAGGTTTTATTTCACCTCACAGTCTAGTCATTATATGTGGTCTCAGAAGTGAGGCACTGGGGTCAAGCAGTCATGACCGGGGGTGGGCGGGGCGGGGGGGCCTCCGAAGCGTTCCTATTATAAATTGTGACTTCAGGTTCTCTGTAGCTATAGAAGCTAACCAATACAAACACAGTGCAGGATCTAACTGATCTCTCAAGCCCCTTCTCTTCTCCATCTCTTTTCTCTTTGGAGATGGAGGGGGCAGGGCGGAGGAGCAAGGGTGGGGGTGGGGTGGGGGCGGGGAGCCTGGCTATGGTATCTGTGAGCAGCCATTCCTGGGCCAGGTTCTTTAGGAAGGTGGTGTTCTCTCCACACAGGGCTGACAGCCACAATAATTTTGATGAGTCTGGACTTGGCAGGGGCCCAGCTCCATCCCAGAGCACCTGGTGAGAGGGCAAGAACAGACAGGTCTTGCTTATGTACCTCAAAAGGAGGAGGGCCTAATTTGGATGAGGTTTAAGGAAATTCCTTTGTCAAAAGCCTTTGGTGTGTGGAGCGTAGCTCACAGAACTTCTCACCTTCTTCAGAGACTTCAGGCCATATTTAGGCTAAATGAATCCAAACTACTGTTCAGAAAAAGGAACAAAGACTTAAGGCAAAATTTAATTCTCAACCAACTTCAGAAGTTTACCATGAAGGGGCCCAGGAAAGGGAACTTGAGAAACTGGGCCACGAAGTGAAAGGAAACCACAGGGCATTTTCCAGCGTGGCATCCAAGTGCTATCAGAATTGCAGTCCAGGCAAGTGTCACTTGTACCATTGCGGGGAGTGACTTACTCAGACAATGTTTCTAACCCTGCTTGGGACACTGCTTGGGCCGGGCATGAGCTGGCTCTTTTTGTGTTGTTGTTGCTGGATAAAGTGGCTGACTCACAGGGGAGGAGGGCAGGGAGGCTGCTACCCGGGCACCGGTGCCAAGGATGAAAATAAGAAAACAAAGCAAGCTCGACTGGGAAGCCTGTCTCCACACGAACGGCTGCAGACAGAGAAGCATCTTTTGTCTCTGACAGCATTTTACACTGCCTCTCTCCAGTAAGGCAGCAGGCTCAAGCCTACTGTCGCCTCTAGACCACCTGGCTATGGTGGTCACAGCTCTTGGGGGAAGGTTTAAACAAAGCTCAACCAAGCACAGGAGCTCAGGAGTTTGGATAACAGCTGTCTGGAGGGAGATGTGATTACTAACTCTCCCAGCTCAGCTCCTCACCAGGGCTTCTTAACAAAACCCGGCCAGGGCTGAGGGGGATGAGAAGTGTCCAGGACAGGGGTCGAATCCGTAAGCCATCAGTAGCGTGCATCACTGTTTTTGACTCAATCTACATTGGTCACTGAGTTCACCTCTAACAGGTAGCAGGACCTTCTTGAACCTCTATTTTCCTTTCTATGAAATGCAGACAACAGCATTTCCTATCTAACTGTATGTTCTGGTCATTATACCCCCTCCTACATGTAAAGGGCTTAGCACCATGCTGGGAACGCAGAGTATAGACTGTACTTTATATCACGGTTATTATTATCTGACCCTCCAAACACAGCTAAGTTAAACAGTGTTTCTGGGTGCCAGCAAATACTCAAAGGACTAGATGTGATGAGAAAAAGGAAACCATGAAAGAGGCGGGAGGGGGGCAGGATTAAAAAGGGGTATCTGGAGGCTGGGCTGCAGCTCAGTCAGTCCAATGTGTGCATGGTGTGCACAAGGCCCTGGGTGCCAGCTCCAGTACAGGCTATAATCCAGCTCTTGGGAGGATAGAAGATGGTTAAAAGTTCAAGGTCATCCTAGCTTCAAACACAGCAAGTCTGAAGTTAGCCTAGGATACACAGACCCTGTCCAAAAATATTAAAAAGGGACCTGGGGGTGGGGTAGACACTAGAGGTAAGAAAAAGACACAGGTATAATAAGCACATGCTATAAATGTAAATATACATATGTATCGACTTTTCAAAAGTTTGTAAGATTAGCCTGCTTGTTTACATTGTGGGCATCTTTACCAACTAAGTTTTGCAGAATTGAACTGCACGTGTCCAATTCTTGGGATTCACAAGCATCCATCACCTGAATTGATACAGGTCCACTGCAAGCTAGACCCTAACAGCCTCTGCCAGTTGAGGTATGTTTTATAAAAGGTCAGTTGATTTGGCTTCCGAGCCAGTTTATGTCGAAGTGGAGGTCTTTGCAATTATATACTTGAATTAAACAAATGCAAAAGAGAGTTTCTGGGCCATTGAAATAGCTCAGCAGACAAAGGTGCTAGCTGCCAAGCCGGACAAACTAAGTGCCACATGGTGGAAAGAGAGACCTGAGCAAGCTGTCCTCTCCCCCCTCCCGTCCCCTCCTCCCTCCCCTCCTTCCCTCCCTCCCTCCCTCCCCCCCTCTCTCTCCCTCCTCCCTGTTTCCCTCCCTCCCCTTTTCCCTCAATTTACAAATACAATCAAACATTTAAAAGAATTTCTGATCTTAATGAAACTTAGAATGCTCTGGAACAACTTGATAAAGGTGAGTCACTAAGAGGTGGTCATGTTCATAAGACAATTTATGAAATACTAGGAAGGGGAAAAAAAATCAAACCTGGAAAGAGTTTGTACTCAAGTTTTTCATTTGGTTAGTGGCTTTCAGAACAGCAGGCACCATGCATAATACATGTCTACTTTAATAATGTTTAAACAGCCAACCTCAGTGTTCCTGGTGACCACACGAAGAGCTTTTACAGCGCCGTGAAACCGCTAATAATGACCAGCCATTTCCTGGATGCACAGACTTTGCTGAGGCTCTCCATTCATTCTCGGATTCATAATAATGAAGCTCTGTTCTGACTCCTACCATTTGGGCCCAAGGAGCCTGAACCCAAGAGCCTGTGCCTTCTCCAAGTAGTCACCCGACAGAACACTCCACCAGCCAAACTCACACTGTGCTGCTCCGCTGACAATTTGTTGCAATTTGGCAACCGCTAGCTCTTAGAATGCTAATTCTGGTGCAAACCATCTCTGTCGTCTCACTATTCTTGCTTCCCTTAAGCAATGAAGTAAATAATTTCTACCTCTGAGCACATAAAGGCCCCCGGGGTGGGGCCTGCAGCTCAGCCCTTGGCCTGGAGGCGCTTCTCTAACTTGACCCAGCATGAGCAACAGTGAGAGGAGCCGGAGTCAGCAGCCCACCTTTTCTTCCAGGTTGCAGGGTATCAACAGACAGGCGCCCAAGAACACACGGTTTCAGCAAATTTGAGCAACACACCATATGGCCAATGTTCGGAATCTTCCAGGCTACTGAATGCCATCCACGCTGACGTCTGCAAAGACCACCTGGCTACTAGTCCTTCTTCCCTTTAAAAGATATCTGCTCTTAGTTTCATTTGCATATTATGTGTTTGCGTGCTGCACCACATGTGCTGGTGCCTGAAGAAGCCAGAAGAGGACGTCAGATCCTCGAGTCACAGGAGATTGCGAGCTACCAATGTGTGGGCGCTGGGAACCAAATTCGTGTCCCCTGGAAGAGCATCAAGTGTTCTTAACCAGTGAGCCATCTCACCAGCACACCCCCCCCCCCCCCCCCCGCAGACTGCTTTTCAGAGCTTCAGTAAGATTGAGAGATAAGCAGGCGGGATATAGATGACAAAGCTATTGGAAATTACTTTTTTACCAGCAGGCTCATTTTAGGAAATGAGATTTTTAATATATTGATTTCCTCATCAAGAAGGTCTTAATTTCTGTTAGTATGGTGTAACCATTTACTAAGATGGCTCAAGTTTGTCACTATTGACTCTAACATGGTCACTTTCTAATTTTTAAATGAGATCTATGTGCGGTTGCATGCTGAGGTTGGGGGAGAGATGCGTTCACACACAGAGGCCAGGCTTGAGGCATCTAACGCCGCAGTCTATTGACTCGTCTGTCTCCTCTTCCCAGTTAATCCCACCACAAAGACTTTTGCTTTTGACTCGAAAATACCTGCCAGTCATTATTGTATCAGCCCATGAAGAGGGCAAAAGGAGGAAGAGATACTTCAAGTGCACAAAGCTCCAAGCACGCTTCGCTTCCACGCAATGCAGATGGCTGAACAAACCGGCCTTTGATTTGTCACAGAAGTCGCCACAGCTGTGCTGCCCGCACAGAATGGATGATTCAGCCTTATGGGAGCCATGGCTGCAGTCCCTCCTTTACCTCATCCTGTCCACAGACGAGGAGAAAGGTTATCTTTATCTCACCAAAGCCTAGCAGCTTGTAGCGAAACCAGGTGCCATAAATCCCAGCCCGGTGCATTTTCTTGCCAAGGTACTGATGCCAGTCGCTGTCCTGACCGTCATCACAGTGAGCCGATGAGACATATGAGGAGTCATCTTTCATGGGACAAGTATTAGGTAAAAGGTTTAGTAACACACACAGTGCAAAGGTGGGGGCCAAGCATTAGAACCCCATAGTCTGATATAAGAGCCCACATTCTTTAGGCACTCCAACCAAGCCCTGAGGTGCAGTTCCCAGTTCCAGGGGAACTTCCCAGTTTCACGTTGAAAAGCCAGAGGGTGGAGCATCTTGCAATAGCTTTTAATAAACAGAAAAACTTCACTGGGGATTTTATGCTCTGACGTAGCACACAGCACTTGAAGGCCCTGGCATCCTTGGCTCGCTCTACTCGTGCATTGACCAACCCCCCACTCAGCCTGCCAGACCCCAGTTTTGAGAGCTGCTTTGAGCGCTCAGACTCAGTCTCAATGAAGCCATTATTCATGGGGCCTGACAAATAGGTTGGTTTCAGGAAATCTGTGCTTTCCTCTCCCCATTTCCCTTATTTCTCACCAGAGAATAGGCGCTCCCATCTTAATGTTTCTATTCACAGTTAAGAATTGCTGTTTCTTTTAAGTGAAGAAAACAGAAATCACATTAGTGCGGAAACGAAAAATTTCATTTCCAAGCAATGCATTTTTTTTACCCAGATTCCGTATAACATTCAAATACCCAGGAGAACAGCAACCCTTTGCTAAGAGTTATGTAATAATGAAGACCTCTACAGAATAAGAAAAATGCTTCCCCTCCCCTCAGCATTGTAAAGACGCTTTGTTCTATGAATCAAGAGACCTTATTTCAAGGTTAGCTGAAACATACAAGTTGAATTGATCGTGCAACCAAAAACTGTGCCAATGTTAGGCTACCAGCACATTAAAAATCATTTTTTATCTACTTATAATTCTAACCATAGTGTTTATCAGATCCTAAATTCCATAGATATCTTCTCATCTGGATCCAATGAAGTTGTGCTTGGCTAAAAAGAAAGTCTGTGGGCCCTGAGGGCTACAGTACACAGTGGTATCTGCAGGCAGTAATGGAAGACATGTGCTGAGGGGACAGGGAGGGAGGAAAACGGTCTCTCCCACACATTGGCCAGGCCAGGCCAACAGCTTCAGTTTTTCACCACACTGGCCTCTACTTCTTAGTTCGGCTTTGAGAATTTCCTGTCACCACAGCCCCACTGCACTCTCTGCTCAGGCCCCTGCTAGCACCATGCCCAGCCCCCTCCCTACAGGAAACTCCAATGGAGTAACACTTAGAGGCACCTTCCGTCACTCAGCATCTATGGTCCTAGTCAACCCATAAGACACCCATATGGCATAGGGACATAAGAGCTGCCATTGCCATTTTATAGAAAGCACAGTGAAACACAGAGAAATTAAGCACTTATCCCAAAGAGCCACGGCAGGGTCCTGCGGTTATAAGTCAGACCTGACGTCAAGGTCCGCTGACTTGCCTTGGTACCATGACACTTCATTCCTCTTTAGATCATAAGCTCAACTTGTTGTTGTTGTTTTCTTTTTTAAAATCAACAATTAAAACTGGTATTTATGGTGTTACATACATACGTGAACATATGTATATATTTTGGAATAGCTAAATCAGGTGAACACACCTATCCTCAATACTCACATTTTCCCCTTTTAGGCTTAATTTATATGTTCACTTTCAATGCCATCTCTATATCTACCTCAGCAACTGTAGCCAGTCCATGCTGTTAACTCAGGGTTTCTACAGTGCTTAAAACTTATAAAGTTTAGGCTTGACCTGGGTATACCCCTGAGGCTATTGATACCCTTAAGAGGTGAACACTAAAAGCTTAAAGGGGTTTTGAAATGTTGGTGGTATGGGGTGGGGGGCTGCCAGAGCCTTGTTACTTATACTTAGCACTGCCTGGCCTAATGCAGGCTATGTAGATCAGCCTTGAACTGGAGGCAGTCCTCTTGCCTCAGCCTCCTCAGTGCTGGAACCACAAGTGAACACCACTACCTGTACCCCTTGGCTGAGGTTTTCAAACCGAGTCTAAGGCTGCTTGGCAAGAAAATGGCAGAGCCAGATCACCACCGCCTTTCCAGATCCACCCACCAGAATGGCAGAGTGGGCTTGAGACACGTGGGAAAATGAAAACTCCAGAATAATGAGAGAAAACACACCTAATGCAAGAGGCCAGAAGCCCAAATGAAACAGTCAACTTACCAGCATATTTTGTTGTGTTTGATTCATCCATGGACCAAAAACAATAATCAAAGGCAAACACCTGAATGAAAGAAAAAAATATTAAGGTTAAGAATTAGCTCTAGAGAGGTGACTCGGGCCAGGAAAATACTCAAGATAAGAGGATACTTTCTATTGTCTTGGTTTTTTTATTTTTTGTTTTTGTTTTGTTTTGTTTTGTTTTTGGTCTGTTTTTTTGAGACAGGGTTTCTCTGCAGCCCTCACTGTCCCAGACTCACTTTGTAGACCTCGAACTCACTGAGACCTGCCTGCCTCTGCTTCCTAAGTGCTGCAGCAGATTAAAGGCATGCAGCACTACTGTCCAGCAGGTCGCTATTGTCTAATGAGGAAAACTGAGGTGGTTTGGATGCAGTTTCCCTACAATAGTGAATTCATATGAAAACTACTATTTACCCAGAATTCTAAGAAGCAGACCATATCAACCAGGTATTTGATTTAAAAATACTCGCCCTGAGAACCTCTAGTAGTGTGCTCTGGAACCTTCCGGCTTGCTCTCCCACACCTTGTCAAGTAATGTGATATGAGTAGGTGTTTACTCACACACCAGTTCCTTCTCTTAGCCATCCACCACACATGCTGCCATCTCTAGTGCAGTGAAGGTCACCCCCCCCCTTCACATTCTGGGGTTCCCTTTTCCCCTCACTGTTCCAACATGCAATCCCTGGCTGATTATTTCTGATGACTCCGCCATCTGTTCTTGCAGACACTAACCCTGCATACAGCTACAGAATGCTGACCAGGCTCTTTCCACACAAACACTACTACCTGTGCTCTAGCCATTACTGTCAAATGTATTTAAAAAAAAAAAAAAAAACAATACTGCCCAGTTCATGTGCCCCAGGACAGCCCACGGAAGATGAGATCACACTGGAAACTGCACAGTTCTGATTCCCAGGGGGGAAAGCTTTTGAAATTCCTCCTTTCAACAACCATTTAAATGTCTGGCCTTCTCAGTTCTTGTTCTCGTTGGAGGGCGCTTACTAACAAATAATGTTAGCCTGCAAACTCGAACCTCTCAGGGCGGCCTCTTTCTGGAGCTGCACACTGGGGTTTTTCCCACCTGTGCAGGGATCCCCAACGTCTTCAACAGGCACTGGAAGGGACAGGCACTGAGCAAACTCAGCGGGGCAGTCCAGACTGGACATCACCAGCTCCGTGCCAACTGCTTCCGCTGCTCTCGCCAGCCCCAGTGGAGCATGGACAAGTCACACACCCACTCTGTTTCCATTTTCTTCTTTACGTCCACCCTTCAAAATGCTTTATACTGAAGGCCCAGGACAATGCATTTTCTTCCAGAAAACATAGCTTGATTACAACCAAAGGTCCCCTCCCCCCACCTTCTCTGAAGTCTCACAGAAATGCTTAATCCTTTTCTATGCTTTTATCTCAATTTATTTGTCTATTCACATGACACAAGTGGGCTCAGCCTTTTGATATGTCACATGCCACTGTCATCGACACACATGGTGGGTTGAATTCATAGCGACCCTGGCAGACTGGCCTGAGGGCTGCAGACTGGACTGGATGGAGGTGGATGATCTGTGAATGTCTTAGCTACACTTGTACCCTAAGTTCCCTGAAGGCACAACCAGAGCTAGTATATATTTGAATCCTGCAATATCTATATTCATTGCTTTGGAGTTATTTGTTGAGTGATTAATGGCCTTGGGATTTTGCAAGGAAGCAGGTACTTTTACATATAAAAGTCTTAGATGTGCTGGGGAGATGGCTCAGTAGTATTGAGTGCTTGCTGCACAATTATGAAGACCTGAGTTCAAATACCCAGAACCACAGGGTACTGTGGGGCATGCCTTCAATCCCAGTACTCGGGAGGCAGAGGCAGGGAGCTCTCTGCGAGTTCGTGGCCAGCCTGGTCTACAAAGAGAGTTCCAGGACAGTCAGGTCTATTTCACAGAGAGACCCTGTCTTGAAAAACAAAAACAAAATGCCCAGAACCTATGCAAAAAGCCAGATGTGATCACATGTACCTGTAACCCCAGCAATGAAGGAGGGGTGCAGAGTCAGGAGGATTTCTGGGCTACCAGCCTAGCTCTAGGTCCAATGAAAGACCCTGTCTCAAGGAGTAAGGGAGAGTGAAATACCACAACTCACGTACCTATGTCTAGCCCATCCCCCCTCCCCCTCCCTCGTTCTCTCCTTCCTGCCTCACTCTCAAACACACCACAAACAGAAGAAAAACAAAAGACTCACAACGCCTACAGTAGTTCCATCAGGACACACAGATGCGGGCATATGCAGTACACACAACTTAAACCATTAATTCCAGATTCAAATTTGATAGTGATATACCCACAAAAAACAACCTTCTAATGAACAGCTACGAGACAATAGTTTCAGCCACAAAGTAAAGAACGTTTACTGCCTGCAAGGGTTCTTTCAACGACTCAAAAGACCACACAGGCATAAATCCCCATAATCCTCCCGCCTCTGGGCAGGACTGAACTCCAACACTGCTCCCAAGAGATCTGTGTTGCTTTACAACATTTCCAGAATTGGAGTTTCTATTATCTCCCCTGCCTCTCATGAAATCGGGTAATATTTATCTCTCATCCTCAGGGCATCTGCCTCTGTCTTTTACCTAAGCCAGCTCCCCAACCTTACTGTAAATGGTCAGTGTGGGCTATTTTCCAATTTTTAAATATCTTCCCTAGTGTCCTCTGGATCACAATGGGGCTCTTCACTAGTGCCTACATAGAGTGGCAGTCACGCCCACCGTACACTGATTTTCACAGTTTGCTCTCTTGGATACTGTGGTCATGACTCTACTGGTTTCTGTATGCAGCGCCACTCCTTGAAATGAAATGAAATCCAGCCCAAGCTGCGGCATGCCCCTGCCAGTTACACTCACTGCCCGTTCTGCAGTACTTTCTAACAGTTAAGTATTTGAAGCTGTTTCTACTAAAAAGAAAAAAAAACCTACAAAATTAATTTTCCATATTTCTCCTTTACGTTCTAGACAAATATGAAAGTGCCACCAACGGTAAAGGGACTCTGAAGGCATTAGGAGATACCGGGGTTCTTTGCTTGTCAAACACAGACCTCTCCTTTAGTTGTGTGATGTCCTGAATTTGACAATGTTGGTCCTAGGCACTTTGGGATAGTAATCCCTCAAGCCAAATATGAAGTATAGTGTTGAAGTTATTATTATTATTTTTGTATAACAAAATACAAAATTGTATTTTTTGGTTCTCTTAGCTTATTTCTTAACCTGGCTATCATAGAAGTAATTGAGATTCTTTTATAATACAAGGCTTCACAACACAATCTGAGCAGTTTAAGTCTGTTCTTAATACTCTGTTTTTGAGCAGAACTAAGAAGTTTCTCTGTAGTTTTATTTTTATTTTTTTATAAAAGTTCTTGATAAGTTACTGTAAATTCTGTCCCTTGTTGGATGCCATTTGTGAGGTAGGATAACCTGGGCTACTTGTCTTGTCTTTTTTTTTTTTTTTTTTTTTTTTTGTGGCTCAACCTCTTGGTCTGTAAAATATATAAACTTTCAAAGGTATTATAGATTTTTTATTAATATATGTATGGGATGTATAGGTTATGCACTGAGCACAGTTCAGTTAAAGATGATTCTTTGTAAAAACAAATTTTTATCCATGCCATTTCAAAGGATGACATTATAAGTCCTGAGGAATCTGTAGCTGAAGATCTATAGGCCGTGCACCGTTGAAGTCCTGGCTGGAGACATCTTCATGTCTCAGTCAGTCTCTGAGCTGCTCCCATGTGGAGAGATCAGCAAATTATGTTACCTGATTGTTCTGCAGTTTGAAGTCATATAAGTTTAGACTGATATAATTTAGCAGTCTCCTTTTTACCTATGTCTGTTTTATTTTGACGCCTCTCAAAGGTGATGTATATTACCATTATCATATTGAAATTAAAGCAAGGTGTTATAGATCTTAAAAGCCTCTTCTGGGCTCCCTGGCACCTGTTGTATTAGGCCAAGCCACTACCTGTCATTGGTGAAAAAAAACCTCACGTTTAAAGAAACAAGCCAGTTGCCTGCCATCTTATCTAATAATTTTCATAATTGTTATTTACATATAGTAATTGTTATTGTAAGAAAAGAGAGAAATGTAGGCATAAGGTTATTGTGTAGTTTAAATTCTGATTTACTGTCTAAATGTTGTGTAAACTCCGCTCCCCAATTGTCCCCCTGTTACATCAATAAAGCTGCTTATGGTCAATTGATGAGCAGGGGAGAGAATAGGGCTGGATTTCCTGCCAGCTGGGGGTAGGGGTGGGGTGGGAGGGATGGATAGGAGAGGAAGCAGAGGAAAAGCCACAGGGAGCGGTCCAAGGAGAAAGGAGACCTGTTGTCTTCAGCAAAATCCCACTCTTACCTCTTAGCCCTGCGCGTGTAAGATGCACACCAGCACCAACTTCCTAGCAGCCTGCTGTACATCTGCTCCAGCTCCATCAGGCCCCTTAAAACACGTTAGCTCTGCATTTCTGTGAAAGCGCTGAGCACACAGTGAAGCTGCTGGGGCTGTTTTTAATAAGACAAACCCACTGAGTGACATATATCTTGAAGTAAGGAGGCTCCACAATTTGTGAGCAGCATGCCATACAGAATTCCTGCTTATTGAGAAGTGTGATCTCTGATGGCATTTCAGCAAAACTCAATTGTGCTTAAAAAAGAAAAGAAAGGAACGAAGGAAGGAAGGAAGGAACAAAGAAAGAAAGAAAGAAAGAAAGAAAGAAAGAAAGAAGCATCATACATGCTCTAAGGAGGAGCATCAGGCATCAGGGTTCTGAGAAATGTGGTCTGCAACTGTTTTCCTAACCCATTAAAAAAAAAAAAACAGATTCGGTGGTACAAGCCTGTAATCCTTGCACGTGGGAGGCTGAGGTAGGAGAGTCAAGAATTTGAGGCCAGCCTGGGCTACACAGAGACATCAAGAGCCCAAATCAACAAAATAACAAAAGGCAAGCATGAAGGTACTTCAACTGTATGGATTCTGTGGCTTTCTCCATTTCCCCCTCCCCCTTTTTTTTTTTTAAATCAATGTATTTTTATTTTACATGCATGCCTGTCTTGCCTACACCATGTGCAAGGGTAGACCAGAAGAGGGCATCAGGTTTTCCTTGGAGCTGGAATTACAAGCAGTTGTGAGCTGCCTGACATGAGTGCTGGGAACTGAGTACAGAACCTGGGTCTTCTTGCAAGAGTAGCGGGTACTTTTAGCCTCCAAGCCGTCTCTACAGTCCCGCTGTAGCCTTCTTTGATCCTGTCTAGTTTTGTGCCTTAGTTAAAGCCTCTACCCACAATTAGCCACAATGCTTTTACTTCAGGGAGCAGTCACTAAAGACCTTTACCTGCCACTCTCAGTTTGAGCCTCAAAATACTTGTCAGTTATACTTTCTGTCCTGTAGTTGCATAAATCTAGTTAAAAATATCAAACAGCTGGGCATAGTGGTGCACTCCTGAAGCCCCAGGACTTTAAGCTTGAGGCAAGAGGATCAGTCGTTCAAGACCAGCTTCACCTTGGGGATATGAGACCCCATACACCCACTCTCAAAAACGACAAAACAGAAAATAATTATTACTTTAAAAATGCATGTATTGTTTTAGAAAATAATTTTAACGTGCCTTTAATCCCTTTCCTGGGAGGAAAGTGATTAATCTAAGGCTGATTATGACACAATAATTTAATTTTACATGGAGAAAAGCTTGGAAAACAAACCTCCATTTCTGCAACCTGAGTCAAAGCATGTTTCAATGTTCCTTAAAATTTTCAATGTTATCTTAAATGTCATTCCTTTAGGAAATCTTGACTATGGATACTTCTTTTGAAAAATTCTTCTTCTTATGATGATGATGATGATGTATATTTATGATATGTGTGTGCAGGCCCTTGTACTATTATAGCACACATACAGGAGCCGGAGAACAACTTGTAGGACTCAGTGCCTTTACCTGGGTCCCAGAAATTACACTCATATCATCAGGCTTGGCAGCAAGCAGCGTTACCCCTGGAGCCCTGAGCAGCTTCAGGATACTTTAATTCCTCTGAACTCCATGCCTGCCTAATCACAGTTGTGCACGTGTAGACATATATCTCCACTCGTGTATGGTTCCCTCTGCTTTGCTATATTATTAATTATTAAGAGGTGTCTTTGCTGTCACGCTTTTTGATTCATCAAACAAAAAGACCACAAATTTGCATTTTAGTCTGTAACGGCTTCTTGGCGAATGTGCTGGCTAGTTTTATGTCAACTTGACACAAGCTAGAGTCATCAGAAAGGAGGGAACCTCAATTTTTAAAAAAATGCTTCTGTAAGATGGGGCCGGAGGCAAGCCTGTAGGGTACTTTCCTAGTTAGTGATGGATGGGGGAGGGCCCAGCCACTTGTGGTAGTGGTGCCAGGCCTGGGATGGTGGTGGTCCTGGATTCTGTAGTAAAGCAGGCTGAGCAAGCCATGAGAAAGCAGGTCAGTAAGCTCCATCCCCCATGGCCTCTGTGTCAGCTCCTGCCTCTAGGTTGGTACCCTGTTTGAGTTCCTGCCCTGACGTCCTTCAGTGATGGACTACAATGTGGAAGCATAAGCCAAATAAACCCTTTCTTCCCCAAGTTGCTTTTGGTCCTGGTGTTTCGTCACAGCCATAGTGACCCTGACCAAAACCATTCACTGAACAATCTTGTGGCTCTGTATTTTCACATATAATGGCTACTTAGATGTTATTTTTGTCTTTATGAACTCTCCCTTCTTTCCCAAACAGATGGTGCCACTTTCCTTATTCATCTGTCTATTCTGGTAAGGGCTGGCCACCTCCTCTGCTCTGCAGTCTCCACCAATGACCCAGGAGGCTTCTAGTACTGCACAGTGTGAAGCCCAGGGTTAAAGAAGAAGGGGGAGGAGGGGGGGAGAGGAGGGGGAGGAGGGGGAGGAGGGGGAGGAGGGGGAGGAAGAAACTGTGAGTGAACTTTTCTGTTGTGGATGGAAGGAGAAATGCTCCCTACAGGCTTACATGTTTTCACACTTGGTCCTCAGCTGACGGCAATTTTGGAAGGTTGTGGAAGCTTGTCAGCGGAAGTGGGTCACTGTGGGCAGGCACTGTGATCTTATTCCAGCCCCTTTCCTTCTCAGCTTCCTGACTTCGGACACATGTGACCAGCCTCCTGGCACTCCTGCCACTAAACCTTCTCTGCTATGAAGGACTCTAGGCCCTCAAACTATAAACTCAAATAAATCCTTCTTGCTGAAGTACCTTCCTCCTCTCAGACCGGTGAACTGTGCCATTCTTTACCCAGGTCGGCTCCTGCTGTTTCCCTGACTTCCTCCTAGTAAAGCAAATCCTCCCTTCACTGGGTTTTCTAAGTCAGCAGTTCCACCTCTCAGGTACCCAGTATCTACCAGCAGAATGGCTGCCGACAGAACGCCAAGAGCATCATAGGACCATAGGCCATGGTTATCACTGTCGGCATCATCTACGGATGGGCTGCTCTCTAGTACGAACACAATGTGTAGAACGTTGGTTATGGACCAGGCACCCAGTTCCCTGCTTCGTATCCTCATGTCATTTCTTTCTCCCATGCTAGGGAAGGCACAAGCTCAGAGTTCATGTAAGTTCATGTGCAGAAGGGCTGCTGCTCTGTACAGAAAACACTAGAGCAAAAAGCACGTGACTTCCTAGCTCCCAAATCTAAAGTGCTTAAGAAGTCTGCTCCATGTGGAGTCCCTCTGTTCTGGATGAGGGAGTGGGTCTCTCTCCTCTACTCCGGCCTCACTGCCTCTGTGAACCATGAACCCTAGGTTCACATCTGTAGACCCAACTGCCATTCACAGCCCATCCTATATGCTCTCAAATCTGTGCCCAAGATCACATTGCAAACCTCCATTTCTCCAGCTGTAGGAATACAGGCCTGCTGGCATTCTTCTCCCTTCCTTGCTTCCTTCTTTCCTTTTCTTAACTTTGTAGTTTGCAAGATGACAATAAGAGAGATGTTTCCGGTCTGCCCATATTTTACCATGTGATGTTATGAAACTGAGTCACACCAAAACACAAGGAATGTTCTATATTCCATTTCATGTTGACATTGTCAATGTTTCTTTTTTTCCTCTGTCCTATCATCAAAATTATTATAAAAAGTTACCCATCATATGTGTAACTAATATATGTGAGTTATATTGTTTTTGCATTAACCCTCACTTAGAAATCCCAGACTGAAACTGCACAGGAAGCCTGTTGATCCCAGGACCGCCATTGCTGATGCGGTCTGTAGAAGTCACTAGACCATCCACAAACTTCAGCCTGTGTCTGAACACAGCTGCCACAGGCCAGGGAGACGAGTACCAGAGCCATCAGCCTTACTATTGAGTTCTGCTGACAGCCCTCCCTTCCTGTTTAAAAGTCTGTCAGGTCATTGCTGCCTTTTCACAGTGTAATTAATCATTTCCTTCACACACACTTGTAACTACACAGCAAAGAATGTCTTGGGTTACACAGTCAGTTGCTGCCTGCCTGAAGACTTCAAAGCAGCTATTGGCACCTGCTACACACCCACAAGAAATAGGGCATTGCCCCCAAGCTCAGGGGCCTCATCATATCCAGCACAGGAGGAAACTATGCTCTCTGGCAAGTACTATCATAGACAGGGACTCAACATTCCAAGCGGGAAGAGGGAAGGTGTCTCTTAGGAACCCACCCATATTGTCATCCAATTAAAAAGGAAATTTGAAAACGGGAACTAACTAGTTTCTCCTAAACCTTGTGCCAAGACTTTAACAGCAGCACAGGGCTTCCACTTAACACCGCCTGTACATAAACTGGTGGTTCATACTCAATGATCCATGAACTCAATCCCAACTCCTTCCAATACTGTTCAGTTCACGTTTATGACTTTATCAGCCTCTCCCAACCTCCAGGCTGTTGAGTAGTGGGGGAAAGAGGCATCACTTCCTCCCCCTATGGGTGCTCTTTACTGCTTCTCTCACATCCCACTTAAACTTCTCCAACAATGTATTCAAAAAGGCAAAGTGGGCATTCGGTAAACATGGGCTATTCCTTTAACGAACACCTGATCTTGCAGTCTACAGCCCATCCGCCATCTTGACAAATGACTGCTGCCTATCACAAAAGGATAAACCACCTCACTCTGACATTAATTACCACAGGAGGGATTTGGACCTGGCCCCAAAGAGCTCACCTAATGTTCTTTCCACACTCTGTGGGATAAAGCCCACTATGTACTCCCAGAGAGAAGAGGAAGCTAACTGCCTTCAAGGCACCAGGTCCAAGGGCCCGAGGCAGCCCAGTGGCTGCAGAGTCAGGAGAGGACTGAGGAAGGTATGCTTCTGAGGATGTCAAGGCAGGATTCCGGAGGCTGTCTCTGGTCTCAGAGGCTTTCATAGTTCTGGAGAGCAAGCTGGACCATGGCCGAGACACATGGGAGATAATGATTTTCTCTTTGGGGTCTGAGAAGTGTGCAGCCTGGTACCTTACCACCTGCATCTACGTGCATCCTTGGGCACAGAACACAGTGACAATAACTGCCTCTCATTAAGGCCAGGCACAAAAGGGATGAGAGGTAAATAAGTGCTGAAGAAAAATTGAGACAAAAATACAGTAACGTGTTTCTGAAGGTTTTCGGAAAAAAATTAAAAATGAGCCAGAATGACAGTGTGTGACAGAATGTTCCAAATGACTCCCTGGGCTCCTTGAAAGGGTTCTGTGTTCCCACTATGGCCTTGTTACCTGCTGGACCTGCAGAAGAGGAATGTAATCCCTGATCCCACTACCACCAGGTTGGCCACGTGTATGCGAGCAAAGCACTGACAGCAGGCTCTGAGGAGCCGCGGATTGTGAGCCTCTGCCGCAGCATCGCAAGTCCCCCAGTGAGTCAACTCCTTCAGACTAGAGCCCAGACTGAAGCCACAGCTGACCTGGACTGACACCTGAAACTTTACAGAGACAGACCGTTGTTGTCTCAAGGCACTGAGCATTTAAGGGCGTCACTGCTGCCGTGTCACCCGGCACGAGCAGACCAACACAGGGCAGCTACAGTGCAATAAACCGGCCCTGCATTCTAGGCTGTGTTCCCCATTCTCCAGTGTATCATGCATCTGCAGCTCAGTCAATTTCTTGCAGGCATGCTACTGCTTATATAACCCGAGTACATGAAAATGCCAAATCACCTTTCTCGCCTACCAGATCAAGATCTGACTCTAAGATTTTTCTATAAGCTACGTTTTCCGTTAGTTTTGTAACGCACAACTAACCAGAGTGTGTGCAACTCATGACACCTTCTCTCTCCCCATGGGACCCCCCACCTGCCATCTCTAACCCCAGCACTGGGAACTGAACCCAGGGGACTCATGCACACTAGACAGGGGCTCTCCCCACTGAGTTACACTCCCAGCCCTTATGACTTCCTAACGTATCAACCGCTTCCTTATTTCTGTGTCTGTCTACATCACCGTCCCTACCCCAACGCTCTGACTCGGGAAACCTTGCACACACCTGCATGTCACCTCGAGGCTCCATGTTCAGCTCTGAGCTTTTCTTTCTGTGAAATCAGGAAGACCGAAGTGGTGACAGATGGTGTGTGGGAGAGCCCATCATCTGTTACTAAAAAATACCTAAAAATACCATGCGTGTCTGATCATCCACACTACGCTCAGTTCTAGAGAGCAGGGTCCGGCCCTCCGACCACTCTGGCAGGGATATAGGTAGACGGGGAAGGGCAGGCTGCCATTGAGACATGACAGCAGGACCCCAAGACCCAGACACAAGGGCAGAAGTTTAACCAGGAAGGACACCCGCAAAAGCTAAGACCAGGTGCTTGTGGCTGAGATGTAACTACGAAGCCATGTGTTTGTTGGAGCAACGCAGCCCAACAAGGCGGCAATGGGAGCCACATAAGTAATTCAAACTGTTTTCATAACATATTTTTAAGCAAAAGAGAAGACAAAGTTGTTTTAGTAACATATTTTAGTTAACCTAGTACATCCAAAATATTTATGCTACATTTTTTTTCTTCTTTCACCCTTGAAATCTGCTGTGTCTTTTATACTTACTACATAGCTCAAACCCCAACAGCTACATAGTGCATGCTCTGAAGCCTGGCCCAATACTTTGTTCTCAGAAGAGGCAGCAGGAGGCCACCACAGAATCAAAGACCAGACTGAACAAAATCAAATCTCAGCTGGCAGAGCTGTGCAGGTTCCCTCCTTGCTGAGAAGCATTTATAAAGATAGCTTTTAGTGCACTTACCAACATCCCTTTGTTTCTGAAGACAGGGTCTTACTGTGTAGCCCAGGCTAGCTTCAAACTCTAGGTCTCCTGCCGTACTGGTATTACATACACCTACCACCAAACAGGGCTGTCAGGGAGATCCTTTACACAATATGGGCTTTGAAAAGTAACTCTTTGAGCAGGGGCATAGCTCACAGCTAACATGTTTGCCTAGCATGTGCAAAGCCCTGCGTTTGAGCCTCTTCACAATTTTTTTAACTGAAAAATTTAATTCATACGGTTAAAATACTAAAAAAAAATATCATACAGTAAATTGTAAGATATTGTTTGCTCATAAATTTATAATTAGCAAATTGACTAAAAACAGATATCACCTGAACTAAATGACTGGAAGGTATTTTTATTTCTTCCCAAATGCTTCCTTTTTATTATCCTGCCCAATCAAACACAATGGATAAAATAACCTTTCTTTTCCATGTGCACCAGTGCCCAACAAAATCCAGCTTATCAAAAGATGGCTCAACCAACAAGCAACTACAATACTGACTTTGGACTATGACAGGCAGACACCTCCCATACCCTGACTCTTATAGACAAAGGCTCTCTTCTTCTTAGTCTACAGACATATAAGCCAGGGTCTCCATGTTTGTCTAAAGGGCTAATGCTCTGGAAGGAAACAGAGCTCACTCTCCTGCAGAGTGTTCATCAGGCCGGAGGATCAACAGGCAAGTATCCGAGATAAATGCTTCTCCACTCAGAACAACTTATAAAATCCGATGCTTACTAGACAGAGAACACCAAAACATTAGCCACATAGCAATTGCTATTTGGGGGCTTGTTCTCTGTCTGTCCATGAGCAAGGAAGCAGACAGACCCTGCTCCAGCTGACTTGTCCGTCTTTCCTTGCTTCACTCAGTAGCGTGTATGAGCCGTGGGCACTGTCCAGAGGAACCACTGCCTTTGTTACTGGCATGTAGCTTTGCCCACTCCAGAGTATCCTGGATTAATGATGGAATGGTAGAGCATCCAGCTTCTCCCATTGGCGTCTTCTACTTATTAATATGCACTGGAGGTTCCGCTGTGCCTTTCTGTGGGTGGGTAGCTCATTTCTCTTGTCCTTGAAAGATACTGTATCAAGAGATTGAACCAGGATGCATTATCCACTCTCCTGCCGGAGATCATCCTTGCTGTCGTGTTTGGCAACCATGAATCAAACTGCCATAAACACTTGTGCGCAGTGATACAAACTTTCAGTTGGCTGGGTAAATTCCTAGAAGTTTGATCACTGGGGTCATGTGGTAAGAATATATTTAAGTTTTTCAGGAGCTGTGGACTGTCTTCCAGAATGCCTGCACCATCTGCCTCATTTTGCCAGCAACAGCAGAGTTCCTGCTGCTCCACGGCCTTCATTTTGGTTCTGTCAGACCCTGAGATGGTAGGTTCCTAAGGGTGTGCAGTGGTATCTAGTTGTGTCAATGTAGATTCATTTGTTTGTTTGTTTGTTTGTTTGTTTAACACCTGTGCATCCTTTTTGGGGAAATGTCTATTCGGATATTTTTGTCCATTTTTAAACTGAGTTTTCTTTTCTTTTCCTGAGTTTAAGAGATTTTTGTATAATTTGGAAACAGTTCCTTTATTGGGTATTTTCTAAATATTTGTCCAGCATACAGCTTTTCTTTTTTACTTAACGTTATCACTGGCAGAGGAGAACACCGCATCTTTTTTTTTTTCTTTTATGTCGTGCTTTCAGCTTGTCTCTGGAAGGTCATCCCAGAGCCGCAGTCACCTCCTCCCCTGTTTACCTTCTGAAAGCATTCCAGAGTTGTATTTTACATTGAGGCCTATGATCCATTTTGAATAATTTTTTTTTCCTGAAGAATGGAAGCTCTCAGTTTACATCTAAAAAAAAAAAAAAAGGAAAAAGAAAAAAAGGGGGGGGGGATCTTCGGTTGTTTCCACATCTTTTGTCTCTTTATCATCTCATTTTAATATTATCTACTAACTTATCTTCCAGTTCCACCAGCCTCTGTTTTCAGCTTCATCTAATTTGCTATGGAATCTTAATATAAAATTTCCAATTTCGGTTTTGCACTTTTGAGACTGACAATTTTTAGTGAGTTATTGATTTCTTGAGTTATCTACTATCCACTTCTTGCTAACATTTTTATTTTTATTTTTTATTTATTTATTTTTTTATTTTTTGGTTTTTCAAGACAAGGTTTCTCTGTGTAGCCTTGGCTGTCCTAGACTTGCTTTGTAGACCAGGCTGCCTCTGCCTCCTGAGTGCTGGGATTAAAGGTGTGCGCCACCATGCCCAGCTATTGCTAACATTTTTCAATCTGAGTTTTTGTTTTAAATCTCCTTGAACATAACAAATGCGTTTAAAGTTTGGGCCTGACAATCTGATATCAGAAGCATCTGTGAATCTCTTTCTTGCTTTTATTTCTGCTGGTTCTTATTCCTTATCTTGTGTGTACTTTCTTGATCTTGGAATATTTGTTTCATTCTGTGTGTTTGCTTCGCATTGCTAAGGGTTGAACCTGGGACCTTGTGCACACTAGGTTAGTGCTCTGCTGCTGAGACACAACCGCAGCGATGGACAGTTTTTAAAGATGGCTGTGGAATCCCGAGAGACATGGGGTCACATCTGTTTCTTCCTGCAGTTTCTAGGCACCTGGATTCTGGGGTTGCTTTATTATGACATCAGGCCTTGAGGTTTCCTGGACCGTGCAATGACTTGGTATGACTTATTTGTTTTAGTTAGTGTTTTTTGTTAAGTTTGTTTGTTTCTGAGACAGGGTCAGTGTCTCACTATGTAATCCTGGCTGGTCTAGACCAGCTATGTAGACCAGGGTAGCTCTGAACTTGTGGCAATCCTGCTGACTCTGTCTTCTGAGTGCTGGCATTACAGGCTTTGCTCTGTCCTAGTCAGAGTCTCACTGTGTAGCCCAGGTTATCCTGCCTCAGCCTCCTGAGTGTTGGGATTACAGGAAGGTGCCACCACGCCGTAACACTATGACTTCAGACCTGACAGCAACCACCTGCAGCTGACTCCCATTGGCTTTTCCTTCACGTGCCACCTAAGGCCTGGTCTCAACCCACTATGTGGACTACAGCACAGGGAATTTAGCAGGACGTCAGCTCTGGCAGGGTCTGTATGAACCCCTACACCTTGCCCTGTCCTACAAAGCTGCCAGCAACCCTGCTCTTGTCTCTCTAAGTTTCTGGGTGTTTTTTGGACCTTAGTCTAGTAATCCCTCACTACCTCTGATATATCTCTAGTTCCTTCAAGTACAGGCTCGATTTACTTATTTATTTATTTATTTATTTATTTATTTATTTATGAGATAGGGTTTCTCTGTGTGGCCTTGGCTGTCCTGGACTCGCTTCATAGACTAGGCTGGTCTCGAACTCACAGAGATCCACCTGCCTCTGCCTCCCTGAGTGCTGGGATTACAGGTGTGCATCACCGCACCAGGCTCAATCACCAGCTTTAAAAACATAATCACATTTATGTACCTGTGTGTGTATGTGTGTGTGTGTGTGTGTGTGTGTGTGTGTGTGTGTGTGTGTGTGGGTGTGTGGGTGTGGGTGGGTGTGTATGTGTGTGTATGTGTGTGTATGTGTGTGTATGTGTGGGTGTGTGTGGGTACATGGATGCCAGGGTGTATGTGTGGAGGCCAGAGGACAACTTTGGGGAGTCCAATTTCTTCTTCCATTACACGGATGGGTCCTGGGGCTTGAACTTACATCTGCACCCCAAAGACAGGCTTTAAGTGTTTCAGATGAACTCAATGGAGGAGGTGGCCCTGATTCCCTGGAATGTCATTTCTGACCGCAAGGTCAAAACGGGAACTTCCATCCTGCAAACTTCACACACTTGGCTCCCGAGGTCCCAGCACAACTGACTTCACATTGCACACGTACTCAGCTCCCCACCATCACAGTGCCAAGACTAAACCTGCTGCACATACAAGTTGCGCCTCCCTGAAATGATTTGTTAAAGGGAATCAACTCATCTGCCCTGAGGCCTCTGATCACTGGTAGCCCAAACCCTATCATCTTACAGAGCATTAAAAGTGCCTTTGTTTTTCTCACTTATCTTTAATACATATATACCTTATATCCACTTCTGTGTCTTTAGTATATTTTACTCTATTTTATCCCTTATTTGGCTTTAGACCACTCTTTAGGCTTCCCAGATGCTCTTCACAGAGTGGATACTGGCTAGTCAGTGTTTCAATGGTATGTTCTTCACATGATGGTTTAACACTAATGTGAGTTCTGCGAATTCCATGGGTCGTCTTGGGAATAACAACCTTTAGCATACACTATGTATTCAGGCGCGAACACAACCAGAATGTTCTGCGTAGAAGGCAGTAGAGAGTGTTAAACACGTTTTTGTGCCTTGCCGGCATCAATTGCTTTTCCTTCAGTGGGCGGCCGCAGGTGGAATGGTTCCAGTAACACACTGGCTTTTTTGTGGGAACCAAGTTAACTCCTTACCAGGATGAATATGTGCTTTGAGACCTCTGGGAGTACAGGAAAGAAACAGACAACTAAAGGAGCACACATCCCCCAGGAGCAGAACACTTTGCAGACTGTGAATTTAGGGATGGCAATCTCTGCAGGGAGCACTCAGTGAGCACTCGGGGAGGATGGTCGTGATCCTCCAGATCTGGCCACGATGAACAGCGCAGCTCACACTAGCTACCGCCTCTTTCTGAAGACATCCCCTAATTTTTATTCAGGGCATGCCTCCCTTGCTGGAGTTCAAACTCTCAGTGCCAGAGATAACAGGAATGACGCCTTCAATAAATACAAAGCACGAAAGAACATTTTCTCAGTTTTCCATAATCCAAGAGCTACGTTAGAGTTTTCTTCACAGCCCCAGGGGAAGTAAGTCTGTCTCATCACTCTTCCACACTCCCATATGTCCTAGATTCTGACCATATGGAGAAGGAGTTTGCCCTGATCCTATCTTACGTAAGATGGCTATAATTAGTGTCACTAGCCGGGGTTGGTCAAATTTCTGTTGGCCGGAGGTACTGAACATCTCTCTTACACTTAGCAACAGGCTCCCTGGTGATAAAATCTACTTTCGCTTACTCAGGCCTGGTCACTCAAATACCTCCGCATGCCTGCTCCATGTATTCTTGGACTTTTGGGGTTTCCATCAGTAAAAAAGTGTCATCAAAAGTTGGCCAAGGCAGTAGGGCAGCACTAACTAGCGCTCATTGTAATGAGCTAGGAACCCTGACAGAGCATATGGAATCAGGGTGGGGATGGATCATCTTTATCTGAATGTGTGGAGGACCATTCCAAAGATATTAATTCTTCTCAGCAGGACAGAAGATTGTCTGAGCAATTTACTGAATTTCATTCTGGAGAAGCTGTTTCTACTCTCCTGATTGTCTTGGTCACTACTGTGGTAAACCGCTATAACCCAAAGCAGCATGGGAGGAAGGAGTTTATTTCAGCTCATACCCTGAAGTCTATGATCCAGGGAAGTCAGGACTTGAGGACTCGGAGGCAGGAGCTGATGCAGAGGCCAGGGAGGGATGCTGCTTACTGCTTGCTCCTCATGGCTTGCTTAGCTAGCTTTCATTTCTTGTCTTGTGTTTTCTTTTTATTTTTTTTTTAAATCAGTTTTCTTTTTCTTTTTTGAGACAGGATTTTGCTGTGTAATAGCCCTGACTGTCCTGGAACTCTCTTTGTACACCAGGCTGGCCTCAAACTCACAATAATCCGCCTGCCTCTGCTTCCTGAGTGCTGGGATTAAAGGCGTGCACCACCACGCCCAGCGCAGCCAGCCTTCTTTTAGAATCAGGACCACCAACCAGCCCGGGGGTGGCACCACCCACAGTGGGCCAGGCCTTCCCACATCAATCACTAATTAAGAAAATGTTCTATAGAGCTGACTACAGGTGGGTCTTACGGGGGGGGGGGGGGGGGAGGGGGCGTGTCCTCAATTGAGAGCCCCTCTTCCCATACGACTCTAGTTTAAGTCAAGCTGACATTGAACTAGCCAGAACAGTTATACCAACCACCCCGGTTCTCTACCCTCAGCCTGTGGGCCAACAACTACTTCTCCTTCTTATCCCTTTCCATAAGGACAGGACAGAACCAATCACCTGGCAGACAGCTCTACGGAGCCCAGCACCTTCTAAGACTAACAGTGGGTGCCAGTATTTTGCGAGCGTAGAGTAACGTGCTGACTTTACATCAGGGCCAGCATAAACTGCTGGCTCAGGCTTAGCTTTCAAAACTAGAATGTTAGTCTTAGTTCCTAGGTGGTCAGGACTTAGCCATGGGTTCCTGTGGTGAGTTAGGCTCCTAAATGCATACTAAGTCAGTACTGATGCCCAGTTCCATGCCAGTACTTACCTTGGGAGGTTTTCTTCGTGATGAAAAGAAAAAAATTCAATAGCCGAGATACAGAAGGTTGTCAACACAATGGCCACATCAGAGGGAAACAATGAAAGAGAGAAAAGAAAAGGAAAAAAAAAAACAAAAACAAATTCAGCAACTTTGTAATGGGATCTGGAAAAAAAGTCACACGTCACTAGCTGTCTACGGTGACAAAAGCTCTCGGTGTAACTCAGAATCTGCGCACACATAATAAACGTCTGCCCTGGTCTTACAGAACAGATGTGGACATTTGTTGACAGGATTTAATGGTCCTAGGAAATGCTAGTGAAGGAACATGGGGTTACAGAGACACTAGAACCATTACTACACATAGCTAAATTCTTTCTTTTAATGATTTATTTATTTATTATTTTCTATACAGTGTTCTGTCTACCTGCACACCTGCACACCAGAAGAGGGCATCAGATCTCATTACAGATGGCTGTGAGCCATCATGTGGTTGCTGGGGATTGAACTCATGACCTCTGGAAGAACAGTCAGTACCCTTAACCACTGAGCCATCTCTCCAGCCCAGCTAAATTCTTTTAAACCAGCTTTCCATGTAAATTTTTCTTCCTGGCTCCCACCTTATTTCTTTTGAGACAAGGTGTCATGCAACCCAGGCTGGCCTTAAACAAGGAATGACAGAGGGTGACCTTGAATTTATGACCCTCTTGTCTCTGCCACCTGAGGGCTAGAATTATAGGCAGGTACCACGGCAGCTGAGTCCTGTGGGGTCAGGGATCAAACTAAGGGCTTCACGCATGATAGGCAAGCACTCTTACCACCTCAGGTACGTCAAGGGCCAAACCACCCCCAACACATCCCATCTCCTCCATCCCAACTAAGTTACATTCCAACCCTATGTTTGAACTTTTGTATGTTAGTGCTGACATATACACTTATTTTCCATTGTTAGGTACATATACTCTAATATATATGAACCGTGGTACTAGATGCTAAGTTTTAGGTAAAGTTGGCCTACGTTAGGAAAATACTCTACCTCTGAGCCACATGACCAGCTCTACAGTGTTCATTTTTTCACACTAACAACTCAGAAACGATTACAATTACACTCAAACAAAATACTGAAAAGAGAAGGCTTCAAAGTAAGGTGATATAAGGTTGATGTGCTTTGTAAATATTTTCCTTATGCATAGAACTCAGAACGTGAATTTTGATTTTTAGGGTGTGTATTCCTAAGACAGTTCTCGGATTTCCTGATCATACTCTTATTATGTCAGTTCATAAATGTAAAATAACTGTCAAGAAACGGGGACTTTCCCTATGCCTTCACTGCAGTCAGAACCACGGAATCAAAGAACTAAGCTGAGGTGTGATGGTGCACACCCCCACGCCCATACCCAAGTCTGTGAGCGGCACAGAGGCAGGAGGGTTGCCACACGTTTGAGACAAGCCTGTTCTACGCAAATTCCAGAGGGACCAGGACTACGGAGCAAGGTTATGTCTCACAAAGGGGGGTAATTTAATTTAAATTCAAGGCAAGAGACACGTGAATCAAACAGGGGGGAGGGGTGGAATGGCATTGGGTTTTCTCCAGCACTAGGTTCAACCATCTCCATAGAACTCCAAGGGCCCCCCTAAAAAGTCCCTGTGTGCTTGCCTACCTCGGGCAGTGGGGATTCCATATTTGGCTTTTAGTTTTTGTCTGGTCTAACTGGTACCCAGGCTGTTACCGAGCTGAACAAATGAGTGAGTCTATCCACCCAACCAAGACAGGTCCTGCGGATGGCGCGATGAAAACGCACAGGTGTTTTTAATTCTAACCAGGCCAGAAGTTTCACTCTATACTCAGAGCTTGAGTTTTCTGCAGAGAACTTTCTCTTAAGACTCATCTGGACACATCTGCTTTGTGCAGGAAGAGGAACGGAGGTCTAATGCCCTGCACTTTTAATGAAGCCTCTTGCTTTACTTTATAATTTTATTTTATTTTTTACATTTTTGAGCCACTGCCTTATTTGACAAAGGAAAGGCACTTGAGTTATGTCAGGGAATCACAGGAAACAGCATGTGCCGAGTTAATAAAATTCTGTCATCCTTGAGCATCCATGGGGATAGACCCCCAAATCCACGATGCTCAGTTACCTCATATAGAATGTTACAACACTCACATATAACTTACGTACACCTTCCTATGTATTTAAACCATCTCTAGACCACCTAGATAGGTAAGTAGGCATAGTGCTGGCCTGTTAAGGGAGTAATCAGAGTGTCTGCACAGTCAGCACAGGCCCTATTAAAATTCTGAATATTTGTGATCTGTAGTTGGTTGAATCAAAGGACACAGCATCTACACAGAGGGCTCACCATACAACTTCCCATTTTAACTAAGTCCCAATTACACGAGACAGGCTAAAGGGAGCCTCAAAGAGCGCTCCAGGGTCATGACAGCATAACTTCCACTGCAATCCCACAATGCTCATGGCTAGCAGCAAGGAATCAGTGTTTTGGTCTCTAGCCAGTGGTACATTTCCCCATGTAACCAGCCAGAAATTCCACTCTCCTCTCTTCACTGACATTCCAAGAGGATATTTCCCCCCATGCCTCTTGGGGGGGAAAAAAATCAATCCCATGTCAGCTTTTTAGGTGCTTTGAAAAGTGCACCCTGTTGCTTGGGAAGACAGAAGCTCACCTTGGGAAAACAACATAACTCAGCTACTTTTGTCCGTGCTGTGATGAAGAATGGCTCAGGGGTGGATGTGAGGCTACCCTCACACACTCAGTATTTGGTCTAGAAAGCAGGAAAGCACTCTTCTAACATATAACAGGCAAGCTCTTTAGAAGGTGGGAATTAGCAAGGGGCAGCCGGGATGCCCAGATAGATCTCCAGAGGTCGTGAGACAAACTGGAGGGGCGCAAGTCTCCCCGGACAGTTAGGTACTGCTAGCAGGTTAAGCCCTGTTAGATCACTCATCTCGCTTTCTTGTGCACACAATGTTCCCAATGACTTTTTTAAAAAAATTAGTTTTTATTTTTGTTTTAATTTATGTATTGTTTTTATTTTATGTGTTTGTGTGGACCTGAGTATATGTATGTGCCTCAAAGCACAAGTACAGCAGCAGTGGCCAGGGAAAAAGAACGAGACCAGTGCCCTGGGGCCAGAGTTACTGGTGGTTTTGAGTGCAGATGTGGGTGCTAGGGACTAAACTCTGGTCTATGTACTCTTAACCGCTGAGCCAGCAGCTTAAGGACTCAACCTGGCTAGTAATGCCTGTATGTCACTCATCTATGGTTGTGAACAAACACTTTCGTTTTCTTTTTGAGACAAGATTTTACTATGTAGACCAGGCTGGTTTTGAACTCACAAGGGATCCGCCTGCCTCTGCCTCTCGAGTGCTGGGATTAAAGGCATGGGCCGCCACACTGGCTTTATTTTTTAGAGAGAGAGTGTGTGTAAATCTGTGTACATATGTGTACGCATGTACGTGAGCCTACACATGTATATGAGTGTGATTTATTTATTTGGGAGTGGTCCAGGAGCTTGGAGTGTGGGAGTTGGCTCTCCTTTCACATATAAGTCCCAGGGACTGCACCCAGCCCATCTGGCTTCGCAGCGATCACCTTTACCTGCTGAGCCCCCTCAGCAACCGAGAGGCTCCTTTTTTGAGCTTTATGTCTTATATTGGAGTGCTCCTTTTCCATCTCTGAGTTTGTGTGTCACAATGTCTTACAGCTACACACAGCTGGGATGAAAGGTAGGACAGAAGGAAAGTAACGTGCATCAGAATCACGCAGAGGTGCTGCATCCCAACTTCCTAGGCCATCCTGCCCACCCTGCCCACACAGCCAGGACCCAGAAAACACACTGACGGTGGAGGACAACTCCTACCATTTCTCCTTTTGGGGACTATCACACAACTTTAGACCACCTTACATCTCTTTTCCCTCCACCTTGAAGTTTCAGGGTAAACTGAGGTTGGGACTCTGACCTCAGAACAGAAAGGGCAGTTGGGAGCAGGGAGCTAGAGGAAGCTGATGCCAGGACAGATTTCTGGAAAACCCCACACATTTTCCAAACCACATATTTAGAGAGTTATTGTGAACTAACTCCACAGACAGTGGGCTCTTCATACCTATGGCACTTTCCCCTCTAAGTGGACTTCGATATTCTTTTTGTTTGTTTGTTTGTTTTTTTTTTGTTTTTTCGAGACAGGGGTTCTCTGTGTAGCCTTGACTGTCCTGGACTCACTTTGTAGACCAGGCTGGCCTCGAACTCACAGCTATCCGCCTGCCTCTGCCTCCCAAGTGCTGGGATTAAAGGCGTGCACCACCACGCCCGGCCTGACTTCGATATTCTTAATATAACCCTGCAGTGATGGGCGCTTTACATGGCCCTTACTCTTAGAGCAGTGAGCAACACATAACTGGAGACTGTTCTACCAAGCACACCCAGGAAGACAGCGCTCACTTTGCCCAAAGTTCCACCCGGAGGAGACAGATGTGGGAGAAGAGGGACTGCTCTGAGGCAGGTGAGAACAAACAGCTGCCTGCGTCTCCATTATCAAGTTCCAGCTCAAAGAACCAGAGGGAGGATTCAGCTGGGTCTCTGGAGATAGAGTGTGGAAGGGAACGGTGACGTGTTGGGAAAAAAGAAAAAAAAAAAGGGCTCAGCCCCTATCCTGGACTGGTTGAGCCAGCTGTTAGCAATCTGCTGGAGCTGAAGAAATAGCCACAGGGGCTGATACTGATACAGACAAACCCGGACAGAAAGGAGGAACAGGGAGGCCAATCTAGAGGAAATCTTGACATGCTGCCTAGTGCAGTGTGAGTGACAGGGCAGGAGCATCCCTGAATCCCTTCCTTCCCACTGGCCGCTCTCTGCTGTCTGTCATGGGTGAATTGCCACAGTGACACACACACACACACACACACACACACACACACACACACACACACACACATCCTCCTCTCAAACCTTCTCAATTATCAGGTCATGACTGACCTGGATTAAAAGGCAGAGAGAAACAGCCTGTTGCAGACTCTTTCTAAAGCACCGAGCAGAAGGCCGTTTCCCACTTTTGGAAGTTCAAGGCTTATCTGTTCCATGGCGGAAGTTCAAGATGAGTGTGGGCAACTCAAAGTTAAAAGAGGGTGGGGCCAGAGGTCATGGGTAGAGCATTTGTCTAGTGTGTGTGGAGGTCCTAGGTTCAAACTCCAGCACCAAAAAAAGAAAAAAGAAAGAACTAAGCAAGCCTCAAATATCTGGGACTGAATGAATGATAAAATAGACTTTAACTACATTTTATATATAGTGAAACTTATTTTATACCAAAAAGCAGCATTTTTTTTCTTCTGAAACTTTTTGTTGTTGTTTGCTTTTAATTGCTAAGTAAAATTGCTCAGAAGTTCATTTTCCTGTGTTCAGGTGATTAATAAAGTTTACTGTGAAGTATAAAACTTGGATGACTTTGTATGAATACATCCATATGCTATTAGCCTAAAATAATGATGGCCATGCTGTCTTCTCTGTACTCTTCCAAAATTGAACTGGGTCCACAAAACACACAGAATCTTCTAGAACCACATGACGTTGTTTTATGTAATGGCTATCTGTCAAGACTGGCTTCTCTGCCTTGTTCCCAAATGTTATTATCAATGTGGGGCAACACCCAAATCAGTCCTCAGACAGCACAGCTGGGATCACAGGCGCCAGGTAAGCCCACGTGCAAGGCCAGGACTGTCTCTATGGAGCATCTCTTTGATGCGTTCACCAGCAACTTCCCAGATCTGGCTCCTGATCACTATGGCTACGACTCCCCAAGGATGGAGACACCTAGCAAGAAGTCACACTGGGCTTAACCAAAGCAAAATGAAGCAGAGAGGAAAAAAACAATGGGTCTTGGGCAGTTTTTTTGTCCTGTCTGCAAAAAGCATCCCACAGTGCAGTCTGCCAAACACGACAGCACAGAGCACACGGACTGGACTCAAACGCCAGAAGTGAGCTGGGTATGTTGGGCCCTGCAGTTCCGATTACTCAGAAGGCTGCGGCAGACGGAGTACTTGAGTTAAAAAAAAAAAAAGCCATATCAAAACCATGGCAATCCTTACCACAAGTCAAGAGTGAAGCATTCTATGAGGTCAACCTCAGAATACAATGCGTCTCAGTCTAATTGAGCCTTTTGGGAGGGGTCGGTGCTTCTTAATTTTCTGTTATTACTTTTATTTCCAAATTAACTTTCCAGTCGCATGAAATCTTGTACCACTTATCTATGATACCATAGCAATAATATTTTTTCCTTTTTCCAGTACTGGGGATCAAAACCAGGGCCCTCACACATTCAAGAAGCACTCTGCCAGTGAATGACATGTGACTTTCCTATATCAAGGAGCCGGAAACTAACCCCAGGCTCCGTGCAACGGCTCCTGAAGGTCTAAGTGAAGGCCCACAGTGGCCTTCTGTGAGAGCCTATCGCAGCAGCACGGCGGTTACAGGCGTAGATGCTAATGCTGAGCCTGACCCAATCTCACACCACTACCATATAGCAAGGCAACACTGGACGTGATGTTTGAACTTTCAGTGCCTCGGCTCTCCCAGCTGTCACGTAAAAGATGCGGTGATGGTTAGCTGAATATTCATAAAGCCTTTGGAGGAAATCAGAGTAACACACAGGCTGCAAGAGCCTCCACTCTCAGCTGCTTCTTTTACCCACAATGCCTTCTCTGCACCTGGCACCTGCCGTTCTGACGCCAGATGCTTGTTAACGCTAACAGCCTGCAGGACAGGCCACTTGAGGGCTCCACACCAAGAGGCCCCTGACTCAGCAGCCCACTCACTCCGCAAGGCATCTGTGCAGAGCTATCTACTTTCAAGGTCACATTGAGTTGAGTCACCAAGGCCGGAAATTATGCCTATTACAAAATGAGATCTTAGGAGGCATGCGACGGGCAGGATGTCATTTTCCATCCCATTTCTAACACAGACCTGGGAACCACAAATGAAGATACCAATGATATACATGTGACAGAAACCACACTGGTAGCATTTAAAGCAATGCCTTCCTCTAGGTTACAATATACATGATTTAAAAAAAAATCAAGACAACACCACAGGAATAAAAATCTTTGGTTTTTAAACAAAACAAAACAAAAAAGATTCAACATAGGTAAGAAGAGATCCACAGATCTATTTTAAACTCCATCCACTCTGGGCCCAGGGGTCACAAGCAGGCAAGTCTGAGGCCAGTTTGCAAAGGTTTAGCATCACTACAAGGCAGTTGTAGATTTCTCTTCCTGCTATGCCAGACACCACGCAACACCAGCTGTGACACCCACGTCCTTTTCATTACTTCCATATGAATTACAAGCATCTCATTTGCACGTGCTATTTATGTGGTCAAACACAGACAAACACATCATTTGCCCATTAGGCAAGCTGCCAACAGGAACCCAAAGAAAGCCTTCCTGACAGAATTCTTCAGGATTACACAGGCCCTGGAAAGTCCAGCCCCAAATCCATGATTTGGGCATGTTCTGGGGGAGGGGAGGGAAGAGGAGGGGAGGGGAGGGGAGGGGAGGGGAGGGGGAGGGGAGGGGAGGGAAGAGGAGGGGAGAAGTGGGGAACTCAGAACTGTTAAGTCCACGCAAACTCCCAGGTAAGGCACGGTCTGACTGAGCCTGAGGTATGAAGAGGCCTGAAGCTTAACGGTTTTCCCTCTGCTGTGACCAGAGCTGCTCGTCTGCGAACAGGCAACAAACAGCCTGCACGGCAACTTCCACCCTACCTTAGAAAGCAGCAAGAGAAAGGGAAGATTGTTAAATGCTCTGAATTGACAATCTGGATTATAAAGGTGCCAGCACTACTCCAAAACTAGAAAAGGCCAAATCAACTTAAAAGATAAAAAATAAAGAGAAAAAAAAGTGAACCCATAACTTCACAGAGCTGCCAGTGGGGTCTGTGTGGCCACTGGAGGCTCTGCTGTGTATCCATGACAACCGAAAGCTTTCCTCACACTCCCTCACCATCTCTGAGAGACAGACACTGACATTATAGAGCATATGCTATGTGCTGCAAATCATTCTTGACACCTTATCTATGAGTCCTGCCTTGACCAAGAGGTAGAAATTACTGCCTCGTTTTCTCAGATGAGTAAGCACATGGGGTTCCGCAGGATGACTCAGCAGGTAAAAACACTTGCTGCCAAGCCCAAAGATCTGAGTTCAAATCCCTGGGACCTTCATGGAGGAATTAAAAAAAAACCTCCCGCTAGTTGTCATCTGACCTCTACCCATACATGATGTACACACACACACACACACACACACACACACACACACACACACACACACACACACACGATGTTGGAAAAAAAAGTCTCCTTTACAAAATAAACTAAGTGATCCGCAGGCAAGGCAGTAATGAAAACTAGTTCAGACCTTTTGGGGCTACCCTTCCACGCAGAATGTCTTTCTACTCTTCTCTTGGCTTGAAACCCTGCAACAGCTTCTTATTCTTACAGGGGAATGGACAGACAAATCTCTGACTGTGTCCACAGAATGCGGTCTCCCATTCTTACCAACCCAGCGCTCATCACACTCTCCCTCTGCCAGCAACCCCCACCCCCACCCCTCTCCCCCACACTGCCTCCCTCCGCCTTGGCACAGGACCCTCCCTTGAGACCTTCCCCCAGCCCCCCATCCTGGGCTCCGACTTGATTATTGCTCCTTCTTTGGCCCTTTCTCCCCTTTGCAGCAAGCTGCTCCAGGGTGATGACCAGGTCTTTCTGGCTCACTTTCGTCTATGGCCAGCTTCTAGAATTGTGGGCCACGATCTCATATGTGGTTACGTACATAATATGGGGGGTGGGGGTGGGGGTCACAAAAAGCTTGACAACGGCAAATGATTAAACATGCAACGACTAAACATGCACTCAAATCACATGTGTGATGAACCTGAGTTTTTCCAGGCTTGTTCGGTTTGTATCCTGACTTTACTGCTTGGTGCACATGAGCATACCAGGTGATGCTAACGTACTCTACCTGAAACACTGCGGCCCGAATTTAAAACTACCATGTATCAGGCATCAGAGTGTCTTTACTGTACATGTAACTGTCCAAACCAAGCTTTGCGCTCTGTTCTTGCTGCCGTCCCTCAGCATCTAACTATCAGATGAGTCTATCTTTGGATGGTACCATGCTAGAAGCCTTGGCTTAAAAATTGCTGTTTGAGCTACTGGCATGAATTTCAGGGTGTTTTGGTTTTTTTTTTTTTCTCGTTTTAAAAAAATCATTAAATGAATTTTGGCTTGGAATTAGAAGAGAATTTCAAATAAGTTCTGAAACGGCTCCAAACACTCCAAACGTTCATCTGCTAATCAGTATTGTGTGTTTATGAGGAGCAGCGTTCTCATCACTGACAATTATAAAATCAAAATATTGATCAACTCTGAAAATCAATGAAGTTGCTTGATTCCCTGAGTCAAATATTCAGCCAAGAATTCATTCTTTAAATATAAAAAAGACAAACACATCGATTTCATTGGTGCGCAAATTTGCTTTCATCTTTAATAAAAAAAAAAAAAGTACAATGGAAGAACTGTTTGAACGTAAGCTTCACTCTCAGTGACTGATTTCTATGGCTGTGCTATATACCCATATACCCGGGTCACACGAACACACAAACACTTCTTGGACAAGGTCTAAGAAGCTCGTGGTCGGGATTGCTTGGTTCACTCTTCTTTCTCCAGACAAGGGTGGCTGGCACTTGTCCTGGGCTCTCACCTGTCAGGTCTGGCTCAGTGCCTGAGTATGGGAGAGGATATTCACAGAAAACAAACACACAAGCAATAGGAATCTCGGAACTGTGTATCAGAAGGGTTCGGCTATTTATGGCTGGTAACACTTGAAAGCGGACTATGTTTACATAAAATATATTTACTACTACAGGAAAAAAATTTCAGTCTTTTGTAAATTTATAAAGAAGTATTCTTTTACAATGTCATAGATAGGTGATAAGTAGGTAGGTAGGTAGATGACTGATAGATAGATGACAGATAGATAGGTGACAGCACTTTGATCATTTACACACTCATTACCCTCTCTTATTCCCCAACGTCTTTCCTACAAGTTCCCCCCTTATTAAAAGTCTTTTCTCTAAGGACCTGCTTGCTGGCTTACCTAGATTATCCCATTGTCATTAGGCACCAGGTAGCAGACAATGGCAGTCCTTGCCCTCAGTGGGCTTCTGCGTCCCACGAACTAAATGGACCTCATGCCCTTTGGAGCTGACCTGACACTGGGAGACGACAATTATGCCATGGGCGTCTGTTTGTAAGACATCTTCCATCTGCCTCCGGTGCCTTCCCCAAAGTCTCTTCTCCCCTCCTCAAGCCGGAGCCCTCTAGGGGAGCCTTCCTCCGTGTGCCGCCTCTGTCCTCAAGCTGGAGCCCTCTAGGGGAGCCTTCCTCCGTGTGCCGCCTCTGTCCTCAAGCCCTCTAGGGGAGCCTTCCTCCGTGTGCCGCCTCTGTCCTCAAGCCCTCTAGGGGAGCCTTCCTCCGTGTGCCGCCTCTGTCCTCAAGCCCTCTAGGGGAGCCTTCCTCCGTGTGCCGCCTCTGTCCTCAAGCCCTCTAGGGGAGCCTTCCTCCGTGTGCCGCCTCTGTCCTCAAGCCCTCTAGGGGAGCCTTCCTCAGTGTGCCGCCTCTGTCCTCAAGCCGTAGCCCTCTAGGGGAGCCTTCCTCCGTGTGCCGCCTCTGTCCTCAAGCCGTAGCCCTCTAGGGGAGCCTTCCTCCGTGTGCCGCCTCTGTCCTCAAGCCGGAGCCCTCTAGGGGAGCCTTCCTCCGTGTGCCGCCTCTGTCCTCAAGCCGGAGCCCTCTAGGGGAGCCTTCCTCCGTGTGCCGCCTCTGTCCTCAAGCCCTCTAGGGGAGCCTTCCTCCGTGTGCCGCCTCTGTCCTCAAGCCCTCTAGGGGAGCCTTCCTCCGTGTGCCGCCTCTGTCCCCACCCGTCCCGTCCTTCATTCTCATGTTATTGTACTTAGTTTTCTTTATACCACCTGAAACCACTTCACTGCATCTTTTTTGTTTACCCAACTACAGAGCACCCAAAAGCTATCAGAGCCATGGAAGGAGGAGTTTCAACTATCTTGTTCCCTGCTGCCAGGCGGAGGGCCTCATGTCTGTCATCCAAGTTGAAGCAGAGAGTCCAAAGGAGATAAGTCACAAGTTCTAAGCCACCCTGGGCTACACAAAAAGTTTGAGATCAGCCTGAGCTATATAAACACGAGTGTGTGTGTGTGTGCGCGCGCGCGCACGCACGCGTGCATGCGTGTGTGTACAGCTGGAGAGTGTCTTGATAAGCTGAGAACAAGCTCCTCTCCAGCCTTTCCAACAGGAGGTGGTCAGTCCTATAGAGTGCAGTCCATGAACAAGGCTACAGTTTCCCAAGGCCTAAGTTTTACAGCTTTGATGAGTAACCGCTCCTTTTCCAAGGCCTTCGCCCTCTCTCCATCTTGAAGTAAGCGCCTCTGAGTACCAAAACCATGTGTTCCACAGCCCCCACTGCTGATACAGAGAGCTGCTATGCCCGTTCTACCTGCCCATCACCTCACTTTCCAGCACACACAGCACAGGAGAGGAGCAGGGCAGGCGGAGGTGCCTCCTGACTCCCCGACAGAGGAACGAGAGACAGAAGCTGAAAGCCCCTGCTCTGGAAACCTCCAGCATCAGATGTGTCAGAACGGCAAACTGGGTGAGAACTGGTGTTGGAAGGACTTCAGTTATTTGGAAAATCAGTTCACGTCAAATTGCTTCTGGGCAAGGAAACATGAACAGCTTATGCAGGTGGAGAAGCTAAGAATAAAGATAGCAGGCCCAAGGGTCAAGAAAATGTACAAAAAAACCAACAGAAAAAATATGAGGCACAAAATAAAAGTATGTGATCTAATATACCCAAATCACCAGACTTTGAATATGCTGCTAGCATGTTTTCAAAAACAACAATAAACAAAATAACTCAGGGCTGAGGGTAGCTTAGAGGACTGGTGTTCGGATTGTCAGCATCACATAAAATGCCAAGTGTGGCAGGGGAATGTGTGCCTACAACCTCAGCGTTGAGGGCATGGAGACAAGTGGGTCCCCAGAGTTCCCTGGCCACACAACCTAGACAATTAGTGAGCTTGAGGTATAAGAGCGACAGAGAATCCAGGTGCCACTGGCACACACATGTAATCCCAGCACTCAGGGAGGCAGAGGCAGGGGAATCACTGTGAGTTCGAGGCCAGCCTGGTCTACAAAGTGAGTCCAGGACAGCCATGGCTACATAGGGAAACTCTTTAAAAAAAAAAAAAAAGTGACAGAGCATCTGGCCTCGTCACACACACACATGGACAAGTACTTCCAACCACAACCCCACCCCCAGCCCCCACAGAAAATCATAAGAAGAGTCATCTTCCATTTTTTCATGCACAGAATCTCTCTCTGGAGATAATCACAAATTTTTTTAAAAATGAGTTAATTTTTATGCTCCTTCTATATTTGTGAGAATAGCAGTCCAAAAAGAATGAATATTTAAAGATTTATTGTTTTGCTTATGCGGATGTACTGCACACCACATACATGCCTAGTGCCCACAGAGGCTAGAAGAGGGTGTCCGATCTCCTAGAAATAAAGTCACAGTTGTTTGTGGGTGCTGGTAACAAAATCTGGGTCCTTCAGGACAGCAGTAAGCACTCTTAACCTTAAGCCATGTCCCCACCCCTGAATATTCTGTAAAAGCCAAAACTTCATTCTCTTCATCACTATGCAAAACTATGTCTTCAGTCTTCTCCGACTTAAAGGTAAAATACTGCTTAAAATAAATATTCTAAGTCAAACCTGGACTAAATACAGCCTACTCTGAAAGGCCTTTGTCACATTCTCCTGAGACAGATGAATAGGGAAATTACTAGAAAATTTCCAGGTAATCCTGAGGCCTGGCCCAAGGGAACCAATGTGAATAACAGAAAACATATTTCTGTTGCAAGGCAACTTCAGAGGAGGGCCCTGCAAGGGATGCTAGGAGTGGCAGGAAGGTTGGGTGGTGGTGGTGGTGGTGGTGGGTGGGGCTTCAGTAAACAGACAGGTTTTTAAACCCCTGCCTCTAATTGTCCCCTACTGAAGCACTCACAGTTTGATGGTATGCGGAGGACTCTGGGAGGCTCTGCAGTAAGCAAACTGATTTCATTTTATTGTACCTTAAAGCCATCTCCCCCTCTACAGTATGGAGTCACGTCCAGCACAAGGAAAGCTGAACAGAGCCCAAGTAACACCAGCCAGATAATACAGAAAAATATATTCCTCATCTTTGCTTTATAAAGAAGAAGAGAAAAAGAAACCTTATGCACAGAACTACTTTTTAACAGTGATTCAAGTAACCCCTTCATGTAATCCTTTTGGAATTTTCTAAATTTGAAAATAAACGCAAACAGCTGAGCGTTTTACTAGTGCTGTGGCCACTTGCATAGGGGTATTTTAAAAATGAAACACTGGGCGTGCCCGCTTGCTGGCTCCCTCAGAGAGGACACAATGGAAGGGAACATCTGCCAAGACCCGGGAGAAACAAGGTGGAGAGAGGAAGGGAGGAGAGGCCAGCAAGGCAAGCTCAGGAAGCAAAACTGCACTGTCTTCCTGCGCACTGAACACCAGGCTGAGCCTCTGGGGTGCCTAGCTGGCCCCTAACCACCTTAAACTTATAACTAAGTAATAGCCCTAGAAGGAATGCCGCAAAAGGGAAGGGCTTGGGCTGGCAAGACTGCTCAGGACATGGAGCCTCCATCCCCAGAAACCACGTTTAACAACGTCTGGGTGGGGGAGGCCTGTGAAACAGCTCAGCAGAGAAAGGCACTTGCCATGAAGCCTGGTGGTCCAAGTTGGAATCCCGGATCGCACATGGTGAAACTGATTCCCACAAGTTGCTTTCTGACCTTCCACATGGGCTTTGTGGCATGCACACCCACACATGCACTGAACATTTTTTATCTAGGTGTGGTATCACCCAGTTGTAATTCCAGTGTGGGGAGGCAGAGGAGAGAGAGCATGATTACCAGCCACCCTGCCTAGCCTATTGGCAAGCCCCATGCCAGTGAGAGAACTTGTCTCAAAAAATAAAGTGCATGGTAAGGTTATACATACACACATGTACACATACACCTGTACACACATGTGCACATATGCCTGTACACACATGCACAATACACCTGCACACATGTGCATATCTGACTGTACACAAACATGTGCACACATACCTATACACACACACAGACTAAAAAGAGAGGAAGAAAAGGAGAAAAGCCCATGTGTCCAGTTTTGCAGAAATAAGGCATTTCTTTCAGACTGAGGAGAATCAAGTCAAGAGCTGGAGATAATCCCTAAGAGGCCTTTCTCTAAAAAGTAAAAAATAAAAAATGTCCATGGTTATAGTAATGGAATTCCCACCCTGGGCTCCAGATCTGGCCATAGAGAAAGCAACTGCCTGAAGGTTTAAGAGGCCAAGTGATGTGAAAAATTCTGAGTCATATTGTTCACCACAAAACTATTAAAAAGGCAAATCTGAGAACAGAAAAATAGTCCCACACACAACCCAATCCTTTACAGCTTGGCTCCGCATCTAACGTGACAAGAGGCCCACAACCAAACGTTGAAAGAAGTCTTTGAATAACATATTAAGTATGGTTCCATTTACATTAGACTTCAAAAAAACAAAACAAAAAGGTCAAAACTAAAAATAAATCACTTGGTGGTGGGGAGATCATGGTTAAATGTAAAATCACTTTGCTGAGAACAAGAAAGACACGATGAAAACAAAATTGGCAGGGGCCAGTGGGGGTACAGCTCAGTGTCCACCCATTTCCTGAGGACTGGCTCCGTTTCTTCGGCTAGACACAGGGTACCATGGGTGTATGTTTGAGCTGTCGTTCTTCAATTACGCATAGCTCAGATATTTTCAAAGATAATGTGCTAAATAGTTTTTAAGTGACTCCTCCTCAGTCTTCAGGAGAAAACAGACTTAAAACATACAGTGGATGAACCAGGAGAATTCAAGTAGTAAGAGATTTCTCAAGCCCAGAGCTGCCAAGAATGGCCCAGGAGTTTAGTTAAGTCTTCACAGTTAAGACAAGAAATTCTATTAAGTCTCCCCTGGTCCAAAAATCAGGAGGGTGCCACACCCTGGTGTCTGGGATTGTGGTGGTGGTAGGCAGTCTATATTTGTTTTGTTTTGTTTTGTTTTCCAGGCAGGAGAAAGACAACACATGATGTTGATTGATCCTCTTCACAATGACTCCAGGAAAGAACACGGAGTCTCCAACAAACTGCCCCAAGTACCCGGGGCCACCACAAGACAACACGTGCAGTCTCTTCCCAAGCTCTATGGATTCCACACAAGCCCCTTAACACTTTCCTAAAGCCCCCCCCACCCCAAATCTCCAGTCAGCTGTTTACCACATTTGAACTGCAAACATGATAGAAGTCTTTGCTTCTTACTCCGGCGTCAGTAAAGATGGAACTCCCCAGTCACTAGGATGCACCCAGCTTAGATGCCCCAGTAGAGTAACTTCCAGTATCCGAAAAGTAAGCTCTCTCAGACCCAGGCCATGCTACAAGCCTTCAACACCTGAAGCACCAGTGTGCACAACATGCTTTATTTTAATGTCTGATTCTGGAACTTTAAAATTATTTTTATTTAAACCTTTTCCCCTCAGTACCATCATCACTGGATGGTGAAAACTGTAAGGTACCACGGGCAGAGACACTAATTACACATTTAAGATATCATTTCTTAGGATGCTGAGAAACGTCACCTACCAAGGTAGACACAGGACCCAGTCTTAATTTCAAATGTTTTCCTGACAACCAATTACAAAACTAGTTACAGCCGGGTGGTGGTGGCATACACCTTTAATCCCAGCACTTGGGAGGCAGAGGCAGGTGGATCACTGTGAGTTTGAGGCCAGCCTGGTCTACAAAGTGTGTCTAGGACAGCCAAAGCTACATAGAGAAACTCTGTCTCGAAAAAACAGAAAGAAAAAAAAAAAGGCAGAACTAGTTACAGCTGCTTCCAGGTTGAGGCTCTTTCTGCACAGTGTGGGTCTGGGATGTGCCCGTGGGATATTTTGAATCTGTTGACTCGATGTATAGCTATGGCCTTTGTCTGATGTAATAGCAGACATTTCTCCTTGGATTAATCGATAGAAGTTCTTTTGGAAGTAAACGCTGCAGTCATAGGACCTGACAGGTCAAATGAAATATCTATAACAGTAAATAAAATTCCCACCAACGGCAGTCCCTCTTAAATGAGGTTCATGCTGACGATGGACAATATTTATGCTTTTCCCCAATGGTTACCAACACCACTGAGCAAGGACAAAGACCTCTGGGAAGGACAGCATTAACAGCTTGGAAGAAGTGGATCAGAAGGGGCAAAACACAGCAGAGTGTGACATCACACACCTGTAACCCAAGCACTCAGGAGGCTAAGGCAGGAGGATGGTTGTGAGTTCAAGGCTAGTGTAGGCTCCGGTGAGGTCCAGATTTTTTTTCTGACTGCTGTCTGTAGTTGCGTATGAAGTAAAAGCTTATCTGGTTCAGAAGGGACAGCAACAAATCCTTACCTGAACCTAGGCTATCTGTTCTGCCTGTACCTAACATCACACAGCTCCCAAGAAAGCAGATGTAAGAACACCTACACATGCTCTCCACATCTGATTCAAATTATCCTCCTGCCTTCATCCAGACACACTCTCCAGAAGAAGGGAACCGATACCCAAGTGGGAGGAGCCTCTGAGTGAAAACAGAGGCCAGTACGTGGCCTCAGGAGATGAGAAGCCACAGTGATGCCAAAGATGTGCAAGGCTAGAGCTAACAGACTTGCTGGTAAACTAACAAGAAGTGGGCGGGGACAAGAACCAATGAAGTTGGGCATTAGTGGCTCATGTCTACAATCCCAGCACATGGGACGGAGGCAGAAAGAGTGCCATAAATGTCAGGCTTTCTTAGCTACATGGTGAGTTACAAGTCTGTCTGAGCTACAGAGTAAGATCTTGTCTCAAAAGATAAAAATAAGAAATCATAGCCAGGCAGTGGTGGTGCACGCCTTTAATCCCAGCACTTGGGAGGCAGAGGCAGGTGAATCTCTGTGAGTCCGAGGCCAGCCTGGTCTACAAAGTGAGTCCAGGACAGCCAAGGCTATACAGAGAAACCCTGTCTTGAAAAATAAAAGCAAACAAACAAAAAAACCTTTTTTTTCCTGAATGAAGAATAGAGTTGTCTTTTACTAAAACTTGAGGCTCCTGGTAAGAGAGGGCTTAGTGGGGGAAATGGGGCATTTGGCTACGTAAGCACCAACTCTGAGACGATGAAGGAGGCAGCCAGTATAGGTACACAAGAGGTCAAAATTAAAATGTGTAAGGCCTGGAATCTGAATGAAAGTGGCCTAGTCTACCAGATAGCATAAGGCAAGTACATGCACAGGGGATTCTTCACAGTCACTCTGAAGAGACTGAGCATCTCTGGCATGCTGCCACGAGAAAGCAACAGAATCCTGCATGCTTGCTTGATGAGCAGATAACATAACAACAACTCCATGGGAAAGAGCAGGATATCTATGGTGTGTGTGTGTGTGTGTGTGTACCCGTGTGTGTGTGTGTGTACCCGTGTGTGTGTGTGCGCGCCCGTGTGTGTGTGTGTGTGTGTGTGTGTGTGTGTGTGTGTGCCTGTGTTGTGTGCCCATGTGTGTGTGTGCCTGTGTTGTGTGCCCATGTGTGTGTGTGTGCCTGTGTTGTGTGCCCATGTGTGTGTGTGCCTGTGTTGTGTGCCTATGTATGTGTTTGTGTGTGTATGTGTGTGTGTGCAGATGCAAGTGAATGCACGTGTACACTGAATTTAAACAATGTTTTCCACCACAATAATTAAGGAATGTGCTTGATTAATAGCGTTTGCTCACCCAGAATAAAGCAGGCACTGACATAACAATAAAAGTTAAGACACACCAGAATGTCAGACCTGGAAATTAGTTATTAATGAAGAAGATACATTGGAAGAAGAGAAGCAAACGGACAAAAAAGCCTGTGCAGCCTTACAGATGGCTATGTTTATTAAACCCATCACTCACTCCTCTCCGCCCCCGACTGACTGACACAGCACCACAAGAGGCTGCCAAACTCCCAGCCCGTGTAAACCAATTATCTTGTGCTAAAGGTGGCAGGACTGAGTGCGTGTGAATCAGTCTTCATGTCAAGTCGCTATTAATTCTGAGCAGAAAGCATTTATTGTTTGTTAACAGATGCTGTGGCTGAAATATTTGGTTCCATGACGCTCTCACATGTCCGTGTGTCTCCGTAGCTCAGGTGGTTGTGTGAACAAACTCCATGATGAAGTTTAAAGAACTCCTTCTACACGAGCCGGAAGAGACCACAAGAGAGAACCAGCATTTCCAGGAGACATCACACTGCTCAGGACCTGGGGACACCATTTTGTCACGTCAGGCGCCATCACCAAAGGCCACAGAAGCCATGATGAGCCACACTTCACTGACCAAAGTAGTTTTCAGGACAGATCAGGGAAGAGAAAGTCTAGAATTTGTTTTGCTCTGCTCCACCTTGTCACTAGAAGAGGAACCCTGGACCTCCGTCCGTACCAACACCCGCTCTCCGCTGTCTGCATCATGGTGCCCATGACACGGTGACATCAGAACATCAGGGTAAGAAAGATCTCCTCCAGCTCTGGGGAAGGCCGAGTGTGTCAAACAGCACCACAAGAGAACCATTCAAAAAATTATCATGTTTAAGCCAGGTGGTGGTGGCACATAGCTTTAATCCCAACATTTGGAGGCAGTGGCAGGTGGATCTCTTGAGTCTGAGGGCAGCCTGGTCTACGTAGTGAGCTCCAGGAAAGCCAGGGCTATGCAGAGAGAAACTCTATCTCAAAAAAGAAAAAAAGAAGAAAAAAATTCATGTTTAAAAGGACATTTGCAAAAACAAATGTCCAAGGTCACAGCAGATCCTGAAGGTCAACTTCAGGATGACCTGGGTCACGCTAACCACTCGGTGTGACTTTAGAAGTTCTGGCAGATAACAGTAATGTGAAGGAATGTTACATAAGATCACGGACACTAAACATAACACGGACGCTAAGCAAAAGACTAGGAGCCAGGCCTGGAGAAACAGCTCAGCAGGTGATGGTGCTTGTCCCCATGCCTGCCACCTGAGTTTAAGCCTTGGGAACTGCATGATGGGAGGAAAAAAGACAACTCCCAAGAGTTCTTCTCTGTCCACTACATGTGCACACATAACATACAGACACATTAAGTAAAACATAATAAGAAAGATTATGAACACATCCTACCTCCAGTGACCCACTTCTCCCAAAAAGCCTCTGTCTCCTTCCCCAACCTCCCAAACCAAGAGTACCAACATATAATTCTGTCTTAGTCACTGTCCTACTGCTGTGAAGAGATGCCACGATCAAGTTAACTCCTACGAGAGAAAGCATTTAATCGGGGCCTTGCTTACAGCTTCAGAGGGTTCGTCTGTTATGATCCTAGAGAAGAGTATGGCAGCACGCACAGTAGCAGGCTTGGTGCTAGGACAGTAGCCAAGGGCCACGTCCTGATGTGTAGGCAGCAGACAGAGAGAAGAAACACTGGACCTGGTGTGAGCTTTTGAAACCTCCAATCCCACCCCTCAGTGGTGTACTCCCTCCAACAAGGCCACACCTCCTAACCCTTCTCAAATAGTTCCACTCTCTGGTGACTGGAGCCTATGGAGAGATCGCTGTGTGATTCAAACCACCACAGAGGCCACAGGGGACAGTTCATATTTAAACCTCAACGTCCATTTCTAGACAAAACCGAATCCAGGACCTGGTCTTACCTTCTTGTCCTGTTGATCAGTAATGAGGCCTCATGCTGAGGTTGGCCTGCACATAATTCCACTGCCATGATGATCAACAGCCATCAAAGGCACACGAGAAAAAGACAGGTGACTATAAGGTAAATGCTACATGAGACGCAAAAAAACAAAACAAAACAAAACAAAAACAAAAACAAAACCCTAAGTCAAAGAATACGAAGAAAGGGGGGAGCTACACTCACCTGCAATGCTTAAAGCTTTAATGTGTGGCTGGAGTGAATGGCCTGCCACCCTAGTTACGACATGTGCAATGGAAGCCAGGGCAAAAGTAGCAATTTGTCTTTAAACTTTTCATCCATACTCACCAAGCCACTGTGGAGCATTAACTTGGGAAGTCAATGAATTGTCAGCTTGCCTGGGACTCTGAGATCCCGTACAGAAGGCTCACAAAATGCCTAGGCCCTCAGCTTCCTCCTGCAGCCAGTGAGGAAGGAAATGACAGACATTCCCTAGGTGAGGGAACAGACTCAGGGATTTCCAGGGAGACGGTAAGTACTTTAACTTCCTGGAGACCGGGTTAGGGAAAGAATTTAGTGCTGTCAGGAAAAACACGACTCAGAGGCTACCTCGCTTTTCCTCCAGTTGCCTGACCTCACCGTCCTTCACCAGCCAATGCCTCTGCCGAGCAGGCTGGGTGGAGTGGAGAGCAGACCAGAACCTGAGACCTGCCAAGCTTTGCCAGAACCTTCCTCAGGACTAGAGATGGGGGTGGCAGTGGGTGCTGATTCCACTGCTGGTGTCACTCTGGGACTTTAGGGGTCAGGAGGCTTGCCATGCTGCTAGCCAGCCTTCTCCACAGCATTTGCAAAGCTGACATGTCCATTTACGGACAAGGGCCCGATCCCAGAGGTCAGTCGGCTGGCCTGAAATTTGATAGACTCAAATACACATGCGCAGCTACTCCTCTGGGCTCTAAGTCCTGTGTTTTCTACACTAGTTGACAGCAATGTTTATTTTCAATCAAGAAGAGGCCTTTCTAAAAATATTAACAAGATACATGCATATACACAGCTTATGGGAGACCTTGAGGTGTCCTCACATGCAGTGTGGTGCACATGCAAATCCTGAGACCCCAGGGCCAAACTTCCTGTGACGCAGTGTGTTTTCTGGTGCTAGGGTTTTGTGTTGGCTCACTGGTTACTGGTTTATTCTGAGACCAAAGGTAGAATTATCATGTTGGTCGTGACTACTTTTACTACCTTAGACAAAATCATCTCCCTTCTTTCATGTCCTCCCAAAGGGCTACTAAAGACAATTCAAGCACATGAAAGAGCCTCATGGAGAAGAATCGGGCATGGCCTAAGAACCCATTCTAAGTGGAGTTAGTTAGTAAGCACCTACTGGATGCATGTGCTTACTAACAACTGATGCAGGAGATCCCTGGGAGAGATAAGGTCCCTTTAAAAAAAAAAGATTTATTTTTATTTTTAAGGGTGCGCACCTAGGTGTAAATAGGTGTACCACGTGCACACAGGAGTCCACAGAGGTTAGAAGCCGGCACTAGATCCCCTAGACCTGGAGTTAAAGGTGGCTGGAGCCACCATGTGGGTGCTGGGAACCAAACCAGGTCCTTTACAACAGCAATAAGTTTTCTTAACCAAGAGGTCATCACTCTAAGGCTTCAACTAAAGCCCTCCTATATGGCTATATTGTAGAAATACCAGGGACAATACGCTACTGCAGAATATTTGGTTTTATAATGTCAATATGATAAGACTGCACAGAAGAGGACAATAAACACTGCACGTGCCCATGAAATGTCAAAAAAAAAAAACAAACAAAAAACCCAGCCTCAAAATAAGTACAATACTTCTGATGATGATAAGAGCCACACCCTGTCACCAGAAGCAACAAACTCAGAAAAGTGCAAAGGCAAAATAAGAAGCCTAGACAGGAACTACTACTGGTGACACAAAGGCGGGTACTCCTTCCAGACTCTTCCTCACGGTGCTTTTCAGACAGGTGGCCAGGCTGAACTGTATCAGCATCAACTGCAAACTTTCTCCAATGACACCTCTGCCCACTGTGGGCCTACTCAGCAAGACAGTCTAGGAGCAAGACATGGCCATGTACTTCAACAAGTCCTCACGGTTATGACACTGTGGTGTGTTGTACTCTGTGCTCACGTGTGCACAGACGCACGCACGCACGCATGCACGCACGCACACACACACACACACACACACATGCACACAACTCCCCTCTCTCCAGAATGAGAATGTGGAGCACACAGTGTTTAAAATTTAAAGTTCACACTTGGCGTCAAGTTCCTATTTTGAAAGCTGCCTAAATATTGCATAAACACTTTACCGTGTGCCTCAATGCCTTGCACACGGGTCAGCAGTACTGCAAAATGGTTCATATAGCAAATGCAATTAAATACCAAGAGCCAGCCAGACCAAAACACTGTTGGCTGAATACACGAGTCATCTAGCAACGCTAGGGCCCAATGAAACCCACTTTAGCCCATCTGAGCGGTTACATAAGGTGCTTGAATTATTTCTGAAACAAGGAGCATCTGCATTAGCTGCTGTGCATCCGGCCCATGGATCTATTTTTGGTTCCTTAGAAACTTGATTTGTTGTTCAACATTTTAGCACCGAACAAACATTTCTTGGCTCCTCAGTGTGACATATGGGAACTATCACCTAAATGCTTTGGTTGTGCCCCACTCCCCAAGCACAGCAGAGAACCTCTGCACAGTCCTGGGACGGGGCTCATACACTATCCTGTAGGACTATGCCACGGGAGACGTAGGAAGGAGGGCGCCTGAAACCAGAAAGGAGGAGAATGGGCCGGGAGGGAGCAGGGCTCGGCTTGGCCAAATTATTTCTCCAGTTCTAGAATACAAAGTCCTCTAAAAGTTTTTGCAAACTCTAGAAAAAAAAACCACAATTCAGTAAAACTGAAGAGAGGGTCCAGTTTGTTTGTTTTTCCCCCTCACATTCACCAGTTATCTTAACTGGAGAAAAAAAAAATCAATTCATAGGAAAACTCAAGTATGTCATTGCTAGTTTACAAGAACACAAAACAAAAACCAGTAACTACAAAACCAAAAGCAACCCAAGCCGTGTTACCTTGACCTTGTCATTAAACCTTTTGGGGCCTCAGTTTCCTTTCATTAAGAACGGAGCCAGGTGTGGTGGTGCATACCTTTAATCCTAGCACTTAGGAAGCAGAGGCAGGCGGGATCGTTGTGAGTTTAGGGCCTACAAAGCGAGTCCAGGACAGCCAGGGCTACAATACAGAAACCCTGTCTTGAAAAAAAAAAAAAAAGTGGAGTCGACTGTGGTGGCACATACCGGTAGTCCAGTTATTCAGGAGACAGTCTGGAGAATTACAAGTTCAAGGCTAACGGGGCCACAGTGCAACACCCCAGTGACAGTACACATACTGTACAGTACAATGCCACACAGGGAGCAAGAACAAGGAGGAAATGCTAAGTACGGTGGTACATAGTGTAAATCTCATCATTTGGGATACTAAGGCAAGAGGGTTACTAGTTCAAATACAGCCTGGGCCTTGTGAGCTGCTTTAAGAGTTGCCTGGATGGGGTATAGTGTGTGCTAGTGAGCAATTTTTTTCTCTTTGACAAAGAGAGGGCATTCCAACTGCACCCATCTGCGCCAGTAATCCCAAAGCAGCACAACACAGCGGGGCAGACCCCGCAGGAAGGCACTCTAGGTGAACCCTCAGCAGAGCCCCAGAACCGGGGCTGCTAAAGCTGACCACACCACTTTGCAGCTGAAGACATGGCTAACTCCCAAATCCCACTGAGCCCAGTCTCCCCATCTGGTGGGTTTCCGAGAGCATTGAGAGGCAAACCAACTGCACGAACATCTTGGAGCAATGGCGTATCTATGCACGCAAGAGTCCTCATATCATTGGGAGGGCGAGAGGTTCCCACCTAAGAAACAGGAGCTAGAGGGTGGCCAAGGTCTGGGGCAGAGCATTTTCTTGGCATGTTATTAGGTCCTGGCTTTTTATCTCCAGCAGCAAACAAATGCCTGCAAGCATCACTAGTATTCTAGAAACCACGAAATACACCTACATGACCAGGACCAGTTTAGGCTGAATGAGAATTGGGCAAGCAAGATGGCGTAGGCTGACTGTGTGAACCTAATGACCTGAGTTCTATCCACATGGTGGACAGAGTGAACTGCATCTTCCCAGTTGTCTTCGGATCCCCACATGTACAATGCAGCATGTGCACAACACACACACACACACACACACACACACACACACACACACACACTTGTGGGGGCAGATGCTGGAGCTCACATCTATGCTTCAGTGGCAAGATGGAAGGAGGCCGCAGAGGTATGCAACCAGCCAGCCTGGCATACACAACACAGTCGAAACAAAAGACCCTGCTCAGCAAGGCAAAAGAGAACTGACTAAAGCTTTTCCTCCGATCTGCACACACTGAGTGAGAACTAAGCATGCAAGCCAGTCCCAAATCCTAGCGGTGAGTGATGACCACAGTGAATATTGCAGCAGGCTCTCTCTAGGAAAAAAAGCAGCCAGGACCAAGGACTCAAAGCAGCTCAAATGAAAGCCACGTCATTATGGGGCCATAATAGAATCTGAGTTCAAACCAGTCCCTCCGCCAAGCTATGCCGCCACTAGTTATTTAAGCATGTCTGCCATGCCAGCAACCGGGAGGGTCAGAGGTCCTAAGCCATCTTCCATCACACGGACCCTGACTCCAAAATGAAAAACATTTTTTTTTTGTCAAAGTGCACAGTAACTGATGAAAACGAACACCCCAACCATGCAAAGAGGAGAAATAAAAAGCTAAGACCGCTCAACTTCAAAGTCTCCAGTACCATTCTTTGCATAAAGAAAATAATTAGATGAATGAGAGAGAAAGCAGAAACAGAAATCAAAATAATGCAACAATTGGAATTTTCACACATTTACAGTTTATTGAGCCAAGGTGTAGTCGAATGGAATCCAGATAAGTACTGCCAATCAGCAGTCTTTTTTTTTTTTTTTTTTTTTTTGTCTTTTTTGGTTTCTCGAGACAGGGTTTCTCTGTGTAGCCTTGACTGTCCTGGACTCACTTTGTAGACCAGGCTGGCCTCGAACTCAGAGCAATCCGCCTGCCTCTGCCTCCTGAGTGCTGGGATTAAAGGCGTGCGCCACCACGCCTGGCTTCCAATCAGCAGTCTTAAGTTTCCCACCCATCACCTAAGTCAGAGGATGGGATTCCCCCCTCTTCCCCCCCCCTCCCCCCCCGTTTCCCTGGTTTTGGGACTCCCCTAACGACCCGGATTGCGACATTCTTGCAGGGAACAGAGACTGACTGCTGAGTCTTCCCTTCTGGTTGATGTAAATGCTTCCTGTCAACATCCGAACCCTTCATCTAGGACCTTCTCCCACGGTTCCATCTCCCTCCCCTCTTCTTGTTTGAAACCCCAGCACTAGGTAACCCTCTCTGCTCTCGGGCCATGCCCTTGGACTCTGACCAGCGCTGACGAGCTGCTGGAACAGTTGCACCAGTCTCATCAAGTTAAACCTTGCTCAGGGGATGCCCTGACAGGTCACTGACTTCTACTCTCCCTGTGGGAACAGTCCATTTGCCGTCCCTTCAGGCTTCCCTCTGGGATGGCTTCTGGAGAATTTCAAATCCTTATGCCCACATAAAGGACTGCTAAGGTTACACACCTCTGCAACCAGATTTAGACAGATCCAAAGCAAAACTTTTAATTACCACCAGCAATGGGGTAAAACGGAAGGGGGCTCCTGATTTTCAAGCCTTTTCTTTCCTTTGTTCTCCCAAACATTTCAAATGTACACATAACGGGGATGTTCTCCTTAACCTACTAACTTTGTCTTCCACATACATCTTCCAGAATGCCGCCAGATTTCCTACATCTGAGACATCGCCAAAGCAACTACCCACAGGTGCTGTAGTCCAGCCTCACAGATCATGTCAGCTGGGCCTGCACGGTCCCTTCCAGCCACAGATGTCCTCAGACCCTGGATTGCAAATACAACAGCCTGCCAACATTTCAGCCTTTCAAACCCCTGTTGCCCCACTGTCAGGAGGAAGCAGTCAGAGACATTGATTTCTTCATCCCTTACCCACTTACAAAAGGCTGGAATGGTGTGCTTCATACCCGGGACAAACAGCTCCAGGTTCCCCCAGCATTCCTCAGTCCCTGTCTGCTGCAGGACATGGCTGGCATACCCTGCCCTCTACCCTGAACTTTGCAGGGCAGAGCTTTTCCTTCCCCTTCCCCTGAACATTTTGTTGCTCTTGCTTTTTTTCTCTCTCTTTCCCTTGCATGGCATCCAAAAACTGCTTCCATGAACCTACATTTATATACTTTAAATTACCTTACATGAAAAGCAATCCAACGTCCTCTTCCCCCCCCCCCCCTTTGGGTTTTCAAGACAAGATTTCTTTGTGTAGCCTTGGCTGTCCTGGACTCATTTTGTAGACTAGGCTGGCCTCAAACTCACAACAATCTGCCTGCCTCTGCCTCCTGAGTGCTGGGATCAAAGGCAGGTGTTACCACTGCCCAGCCTCCTCATTTTTAATTATAGGAAAAGGGAGGATTATTAGCATACTGCCCCAGTCTGCTTAGCAACCTATGATGTCATTACCTACCTACCACTAGGTGTGCCCCTCCCCCAAGCTTATAAAAAGGCAAACCCATCTCTGTCTGTCTCTCTCTCTCTGTCTCTCTTCTTCTTCTTCTTCTTCTTCTTCTTCTTCTTCTTCTTCTTCTTCTTCTTCTTCTTCTTCTTCTTCCTCTCTTGCTGTCTCTTGCTCTCTGTCTTTCTGTCCCTCTGGTTTCCCCCCATTTCTTCTCTCTCCCGCCCCCTCCCTCATGCTCCTACAATAAATCTTATGCCATGTATGTTGTGTGGCGGAGATTTTATTTTTCATATGTAAAAGTAGTCCTACAGGAAATGGCTCAGCAGGTGTGGTCTTAGGTATTAGTAAGCCCCAGGGCAGAAGCAATGGCATCTGCTCCCTTCACCTGTCTTTACTTGCAACACAAAGCATCAGACAAGCTTTTCTCCTGGTGGAAAATTCTGACTAGTTCACCCCATAGGCCAGCTCAGCAGTGCTGCTTAAGAGCCACAGGCCCCTCCCAGGGTTCATCAAGTGCCTTTCTGACATATCACTCGGCCCTGTTTTACAGAAGGACAATGCAGTGTAACTATGGCAACACAGCTTCGGGAGTTTTATTTTCTCTTGGAAACCAAGAGCTGTCTTTTGTTATTCAATTTCATCTATACTGTGTCATTCGGGAGGGTTGAGACTATTTATTTATTTATTTATAATAGGGAAAAGTAAGCATTTAAGTGAGAATGATAAAAGGAAGCATTCTGGGGGAAACCCAGGAAGATTTTCTGCATTATGACAAAGAAAGGTGTAGCTGATCTCTTCCACTACTGACTACTTGGCACAGGGAACTGACCTGAAGTGACCTTGTGAGGTGGGGGCAAAGGGTGTGGCGTGCATGCAATACTTACATGCCCTTTGGCAAGGATGAACCTTTGCCAGAGTTTGGGCTGGGGGAAAAGAGGCTGAACAACACCCTAATCCTAAAGAGGAGCTTCTGTAGTGCTTGCACCTGAACTCAGGGCTCCCTGCCTGCTGGGCAAGTGGTCCAGCACCAAGCTAGGTAGGTCCCCTGCTCTTTGGTCAGGAGCTTGGACCCCTCCCTGCTCTCTATGCTGAAAACCAGAGGTCAGAGGGAATGTTCCAGCAGGTAGCATTCTTCCCACATAAACAGACTTAAAAAGACAATGGAAATAATAACTTTCATGCTGGCGGCATGTCAATACCATCCAAAGTAATGTGCGACTCGGGTTTTTAATCAGCAATTTCCACATATAAAGACTGTATTATAAGGATCCAGGAAGGAGTGCAGTTGTTCTAAAGCAAGATATTTGTGTCCCTCTCTTCAGTTACCCCACAGCTGAAGCAACAGGAATTCCCCCAGGATACCGGGAAAGCCTGAAGCCTGGTGTCAACCTGACTAGCAACTTGGGTCCCAGAACAAGATTTCATGATTTAACAACTTACCAGGCCATCCAGCAAGACAAGCAAGCCCATACAATGATGGGCCGATGGCGGGAAGGACCACATCTTGACTAGCATGGCTTAGTTACACCTACCTCTTGTCCTTGATTTAAACCTAAACTTGATGTGATAACTTTCCCAGAATCCACGTGGGGGTCATTAGCCTCCCACTTGCCCCTCATCCCAACATGGGCACACTGAGTAAATCTTTATCTGCTGACTTCCTCCCTCCCTTCCTCCCCCACCCCCTCCCCACCACAGTTGGCACTAGTGGGGACAAGTGACCCTATCTGCCTTGTTAGGGCTGCTGGGCTGGGCTTGGACCTTCAAAACCTTCAAATAAAATAATATGAGGCTTCCAGTGCTCCCTTGCCTTGCAAGCAGGACCTCTCAGAGTACAAACTCTTGACAGCTGGGCCATAGCCGGCAGGCCACCTTAGGAAGGCCTGCAGCAACTATACTTGTCGATCCCAGATAAACAATCAATAAATCAAGTGGATTTGTGGCTGTTTTAGCTATCTTAATCATTGACCCAAGTAAGGCCAAATTGTTAGTGGTGATTCTCTTTGAATGAGGTCAGATTGGAACTATTTTTTTTCTTTTAATCTATGCTATTCCATAACTCTCAAGTTCTTGAACATAAATCTTTTAGGGTTTTTGTAAACTTTTTCTTTCTTTCTCTTCTTTTTCCTATTCTTCTCCTCCTCCTCCTCTTTCTCCTCCTCCTCCTCCTCATCTCCCCCTCTCTCGGTTGCTCGTTCACTCTGGCACATTAGCTGCTGTCTTAAGGAAATGTCACAGCCAGTCTGAAGCTCCAGCTCTGGATCAGTGCTGCTGAGCCCTCCTCCCACACCACCCACGCACACAGTCATGCCACTGGGGGAAGGTCAGTGCCAGGACCCCCTGCATCAGCTCTGACTCTGCTGTGGGTGGGTACCACTCTCCTTTAAACAGATGCTTGCAGTAGCCCCTTATGGCCCCAGCTGCTCGGCAGCTCAGTTCAGAGGAAGCAGCCCGCTCTCCGCTCTCCACTGTCCTCCCCAGTGCTCAGAGATTAAGGGGATCTGTGTGTGGCATCTACACAAGCTGAACGAGCCGGTCACATCTCTCTAATTTTGGTCAACCCATATCTTCATATCTGATGGCATTTCCCCTGAAGTCCAGAGACGGCTTCTTCCAAATCCCCCTTGTCTACCTTATTAGAGTCCTCCCAAACCCTCCAATCTCCTTACTGAGCATCCCTAGGGTAGGAGGGGTATCCTGCCACCGGAAGATTCCAGCATCACTCCCGGAACTCAGAGGGATTTGCTCCAAGCCATTGCCTGCTCTCTAACACACACACACACACACACACACACACACACACACACACACACACGTAAACACACACGTACACACACACACAGATACCCTGTTACTCCTTCCCCTAATAAGAATATATTATGCCTTATCCATCTGGTTTTTTATTTTCACACTTCATATGACTCGTGTGCACATTAATAAATGAATGTTTTCTCCTCTCAACTAGTTTTTTTTTTAATCAATTACTTCAGAGAGAAAAGTGTGAACATCTTGGAAGCTTCCAATGTCCAGCCCTAGCTAGTTTATAACTCATATGCTCCACAGAGAGTAAAGGGGTCAGGGCTGACAAGATGGCTCAGTGGGCTCTTACTACCAGGCCTGAGGACCTGAGTTCAATCCCTGGGACCCACATGGTAGAAGGAAAGAACCAGCTCCCACAAGTTGTTCTTTGGCCTTCATGTAATGTTTCACAGCACACATGACCCCCAATAAATACAAAAATGAAAAGAATTAAAGTAAAGGGACACTTGTATATCTTGCAAGAGTCAAAGAAGCAGAAGCAACACCACAAGTTCAAGGCCAGCCTGGCTACACAGAGAGACCCTGCCTTGGGAAAGAAAATTCAACTCTCTCAAAATCCAGCGCTCTTTTCCTACATGTAAGAGATAAAGTGGGGGCGGGGTGAGCGCCTTTATAGTCACATGACTGTTGTCTAATAAACAAAAATGTTCGGACATTAATCAGGCATATAACCAAAAGCCAATTTATCCTACACTGATTACTGCAAATGAAGCCTTTTAGGAAGATAAATTACCCAGTTCCAGCCAAATTAGAATGCGGATAAATTCTGAAGGTTTAACTAGCTAGAAAGATGCCAGGCTCAGTGGCGCATGCCTGTAATCCTAGCACTCAGGCGGATCTCTGTAAATTGGAGGCCAGCCTGGACTCCAAAGTCCAGGACAGCCAAAGCCAAAATCCTGTCTTGAAATAAATAAAACAAAACAAAAGAAAACAAAAATACTAGTTTGAAAAAGACCCTTAAGAAATGAGCAAGGGGCACTGGAGAGATGGCTCAGTGGTTAAGAGCACGGCTGCTCTTCCAGAGGACCCGAGTTTCATTTCCGGCACCCACCTGGCTGCTCACAACTCTCTCTAATTCCAGATGGTGGCCCATGCCTATAATCCCCACACTAGGGAGGATGAGGCAGAAAAATCACTACCAGTTCAAGGCCAACCCAAGCTACACAGTTGAACTCTATCTCAAAAAAACAAAACAAAACAAAACAAAGACAAGAAACAAACAAACAAAAACTAAGGGAGGGGAGGGAGAGAGGGGGACTTTAAAATGATAGTTCTCCTACTCTTTAAACCTTATCTGCTTTTATTTTATACTGACTACACAGGGGATGTTTGTTAATGGGGGCAGTTCTCAGTGAGAACACACACACATGCACCCACATGCATGTGCACACTTGAGCACACATGTACACACACACACACACACACACACACACACACATACACACACCCGACCCCTCAGATCTCAAACACATTGATGCATTATAGTTCCAAGCAATTCTGCAAGAGAAAAAGGAAGCAGCGGGGGAGGGGTTGTAGGTTGTAGGCAGGCTGGTGCCAAGTACCCACACATGCCATTTCACTAAATCACAGAATCCTGTAATACGGCTGTTATTACCCCAATTTATAGATGAGATTCGGTGGGACAGGCCACAGCTCAGGGGCAGAGTGCTTGCCTAGCATGCATGAGGCCCTGGGGTTGATTCCCAGTATCATACAAACACAACAAATAAAAGCTGGAGTCTTGTGAGGCTCAGAGAAACACACACCCTGAAAAGTACCAATGTGACAAAGCCCAATGCTGGACTCAAGTAACATCAATAAGTATAACTCTTAAGACCCATGGCATACTTCTGATAGTCACATGTCTTTCCATGCAGCAAATACATGTGCCATATGTAAGGGAGTGCTTCCCCTCAGAGCGAATGAACAGCTGTGCCCAGGGAGCTGTTAGGTAAAAGTAGGAAGTGGGCCGGGCGTGGTGGCGCATGCCTTTAATCCCAGCACTCGGGAGGCAGAGGCAGGCGGATCACTGTGAGTTCGAGGCCAGGCTGGTCTACAAAGTGAGTCCAGGACAGCCAAGACTACCCAGAGATACCCTGTTTCGAACTCCCCCGCCCCCCAAAAAAAGTAGGAACTGGCTATTGACCATCCAGTGTGGAAAGCAGCAACCGAAAGGTCTGTTAATTGCAAGAGTAGTCACTGCCAGTCAGGTCAGAAAGCCAGGGGACAGCACACTGTGACCACAGAACGGACTGGTGAACAGGGCTGGCTTTGGGAGTGACTGCAAGCTTGGTCCTATGCTTCTTGCAACTTCTGAGCCAAGATTGCTCATCCCATAGTCCTGAAGACATGGTGAATCCGAATGAGCCACTTGGATAATGTGACAAACTGTCTCTCCGTGGAGACCCCGGAAGAAGTCTTAGACACAAAGCCCTGGGAGAGTCAGCTTGAGAAGCAGAACTGGAGACCGACAGCGACGGGCATCTGCACTTCAGATACTGCTGCTTTAATATACTCACTGTAACTAAGGAGGTGACACACCATCACGGAGCATGGGGACTGACACAGAATTAAATGCCCAACAAAGACACCCAAGACCTGAATGGATGAATGGATGGAGGAAGGGATAGTAAAGAAGCATGCATCCAAAATGGTGAGAGTGAACACAGAGAAAGGTGTGCTGTCTTCCCAGAGCTCATAGGGTGGAGACAGAGGATGGGAGTTCAGAGCCCTGCAGCCACCTGTCAGGAGGCAGCAAAAGCCTGTAACTCCAGCTCCAAGGATCCAGCACACAACATCCTCTTCTGACCTCCAGGGCCAACCTCCCCCAACACTTCTTGCTTTACACACACACACACACACACACACACACGTAAAAATTAAATTAAATCATTAAAGACTTCACAAATAAAGGGAACCACCTGTCCACTCTTTTATATTTTATATAGTGGTCATTTGAGCTTATAGTGTATATAATATGGCAGCCTTGAGATGTGTGCGTATGACTTGGATCTAAAACTAAATTCATATGAAGAATGAGGAAACCCTGCTGTTTAAGTAACCTTTTCTTTCAGGAGTTTGACAGCCATAGGCAATGAGATGTCAGAAGTTAAGATCTTGGTCTTCTGAGCAACTACAGTACTTTAAAGAAAAAACAAAAAAACAAAACAAAACATCAAAATTCTCTGTCCTTCACTCTCTCATCCTATGCAGAAGCTTCCCTTCAGTCAGCTTAGAACAGAAAGCCTTAGGAACCTGAGGTCCCTTTGGAACCTGCATCTGCTAAATAAATAATAAATAAATAAATGGCTACTCTATAGGCAGGGTGGATGCAGTTAATTTTTATTTACTCATTGCATAAAGCCAGTTCAACGCAGCCAACCCAGCTCATGAAATTTTATAGCCCAGCATAGCAAAATTCCCATGAAGACAAGGACACGGGTCATTTAACTCCAATATAAACACAATCGTTAGGCAATCAAATTGGCACAAACTACTTCTTTAAGATGCCTATTAATTTGTTCCAATTAGGAAAAGAGACACGATTTACATCTTGGAAAAACTGTAAGATGCACTAGAATGCTAGACCCCCTCCCAACTCCCTGGTCCCATGCATCTGCTACAACTATTAACAGTGTAACAACAGAAGTTGTCCGCAGACAGCATTTCCTGCAAGGAAGACATAAGACATTCTGGGCTTATTTTATAACAGATGTTTCAATCTCTGAAATCCAGTATTTAGCAAAGTGGTGGGGATGTACTTCAGGGAACACAACAGGGAAATGTGTTACATTTAATGTGTTTGTATTTATTATAACGGCCCCTTGAGGCCGTTCTATTCAAGCTGATTACTCCTTCAACATTTGCTGTCACTGAACAGACCTCAAAAGTCTGAGAGAGCAACTGTTGGAAATGGAAACAGGTCTCACAGAGGTGCGTTTCTGTGGGGGGATGGGGGGAGGGGTATTCCACACATTCACAGGTAGAACACTAACAATTTCACCACTGGATTTTCTTCACATGTGCATGACATCCTACGCTATCACCACTAGTCAGAGGCCAGCTGGGCAGGCTCCTCTAGAGCCCAGACTTGGGGACTAGCAGTCGCTCGCTGCCACCCCAGTATGACCAGAGCTCTCTTGGTAAGAACACAGTGGCTTCCATGGAACAAGAAAGTCCTTACTAAGTCCTAGATCCTGAGCACTGCTGAGAGAATTCTTCCTCTGGGAGACGAAATTTCTCAACAAACCAATGTCTGATTGCACTAAAGCCCAACTTGGGGAAGCAGTGAGTTTACTGGGCTTACTTACAGAGCATGGGTACCCCAAGGCAGCCACGCCACTCAGCATGGATGTTGACTTCCCCGTAACTGCGGGGATGGAGTACCCTTTTCTGTTAACTTTCTGCAGTCCACACACTTTAACACCTCCTTGAGACTACGTGATCTCATGCAATTAGGGCAGAAGGACATGCAAATGGCCAAGAGGCACAGGAGGAGTGGCCAAGATCTCAGGTGAGGTGTTCCAATGACCCTCTTCACCTCCTTCTGTGAGGAATGCCTCATTAACAAATCTATCTTGAGGGTATCTTGATGAAGATGACGGCAGTTTTATGAATAAGACAGTGTTCCACAACACTCCACGGACTCTTCCTACATTCCTTCCTCCCTGTTATGTGTGATATTTCCTAAGCCTTGGAGGAGGCGATATAGATGTCTGATCATGCTCTTTCATCTTTGGCCAGGCATTGGACTACCACGCCACATCCTCAGTCATTTGATCTCAGGAGCTCAACTTGCTATGAGTCTCTGGAGAGGCTCACTGTGATAAGCAGCTTCCCTAGCCAAGGCTGACAGCAATAAACAAATATTTAGAAGATAATCCGACAGACACATTACGTTCACTTAACAAAACAATAGCAGGCGATTCCTCACAGGGACCTATGGCCTCTTGAGCCATTAGTTTTATGCTGAGCTCATAGTACCAGGTGTGACTTCCCCCTTCAGAGTGGGCCTTAAAGTTAATCAGGAGGTTAGTTACATCCGTAACAGTCTGTGCCACTATTGTACTGGCTGGCACACCTTGCCTTGTGCTTCTATAACGCAGACCCAGAGTCCTCCTCTGAGCAGGACTTCAGGACCATCCAGGTCCTGCAACTAAAGGGTACGAGGCTATCAGCAACAAGGCCTCTGCCACCAAAATCTGGCATGCACCCAGCAGCAGCAGCAGCAGCAATAACCTTTATTGTTTTAGAGAGCTCTAGGATCTCCTTGGCCAACTAGTCACAGAACCAAGCCACCCTTAGTACTGGGACTCCCATTTAAGCGCTATATGGCTTCTGGGAGTGCCTTTCTCCACCCAAACAGGGTGACACTGCTTTCCGGCTCTCTCACCATTGCTTCAACCATTTACAGCTACCAGGGTGTTGTAGAGTTTCATCAGTCCCCCTGCTGAGTACCATCTGTGTCTTACCCAACCATAAATCCCCTGAGAATCCCACAGTTGTGCCTGGCCCTTCAAGTGCAGAATAAATGTGCAAAGCATTCAGAGGTCAGGATTACATTATCTGCATAATGAAATCCTTTTATGAAGGAAGAGAAGGATAACAAAGCAAGGTGTGAGGCCACCATCCCATGACAAACAGCGGAGCTGTGAAGGCAACCTTGGAGATGTCTCTGAATGTACCTAATTATCCATTCCAAGTGACTAAAACTTGGTCTTGGAGTTCAACAGTGAAGGGGATAGATACTAAAGAAAAAGGAAAAAAAAATAACAACAACAACAACAACAAAAACATTTAACAAGATCCAAAAACTCATGAAAAGATTCCATCCTTTTTGTCAAAAGGATTCCACCATTTTGTCAAAAGGAAAATGCTGGCTACCGGAGCATGAATGGGTACCTTACTTAGCTTCCTGTAATCCATGGTCACTTTTCCTGAACTGCCCTGCTTTCCTGATTCTGGGATGGGACCACAGGGTCTCCCTGTGTCTGTGCACCCTCCATGGGCTCACTGAGCAGGCTGCCCAAGGCCAACAGGAAATGAGGCTGCGTTCATCCCTCACCCTGTACAGCACTTGCTGCTCAGGCTGGTTTACTGGGTCTGAGAGGCCCCAAGTTAGCACTGTAGCAGTACCCACGGCTGCTTTCTCTCTACGAGCCACACCTGGCTGTTCCGGGAAGCCTGGGCTGGTCACACAGTTTCTACCTCAGCAGACATTTTTAAGAAGAGCCCCCTAACCGAGGAGGGCTAACTGCCCACTCCTGGGAGAGACTTGATCTTCTCCTGTATTATTATTATTATTATTATTATTATTTTTTTTTTTTTTTTTTTTTTTTTTTTTTGCTTTTTTCAATCACTGGTGCCTTCCATGAACACCCCACACTAATGGGCTGACCAAAACCACTCAAATTCAGTTCCCATCTCAAGGTCTTTGCTGAATAAGATTTGTCTGTCCTGAGAATGTGTCTCCCATGAGAGGTGACACAGCCCCTATGCCACCAAGTCCATTGGGCACCACCCGAGACATCTCTCATTCGTAGTCCTTTGTCTGCTGTGTCAGGCAAGGCACCACTTGCTCCAGACCTTCAGCCACTCCCCGGGTGTCTCTGTACCTATGCAGTGGTCATCACTTACCCAGCAGTTGGGCTACTTCACAGCACATAGGAAAGAACTTCCCTCGGGTTTCCCCAACGGAAATCCCACAGGGCTAGCTAGCCACTCATAGCAAAGGCAGTGCAACGGCCCCTAGAGTAAGGAAGCTCACTGTCCCCCCACCCCACCCACCCCTGTGTTGCATAGGAAAGGATGGCTGCGTCAGGATCCTCCATACAGAGCCTCTGTCCACAACAGCTTCAGCTCAGCCCTCACAGCAGGGGCAAAGCCATTGATTTTTTTTGTCAAACTCATCTTTGGGACCGACTGTGCCAAATGTTTCAAGAAGTCCTTCCCTGGGGAGAAATGATCATTTATCCTTTCCTCAGAAGGTCCCAACCACCAGAGTAGGGTTCACCAAAGTTCATCTTGGGGAAATCAATGAATTTATCAGGCTCACTTGCAGAGCATCGGTGAAGGGTAACTTATGGGTGCTCGGGGTGACCTTAGTATTACCTGAGAGAGTCACCCCAGCATGGATGCTGACTTTCTCATACATGGAATCTCTTTTTCCTTAACTTTTCAGTCTATGTACCTGAATTCTTACACTCATGTATACACACACACACACACACACACACACACACACACACACACACTTTAAAAAAATTCTTTTAAATGCATAGCTGGGTATGGTGGTGCACTCCTTTAATCCCAGCACTCAGGGAGGCAGAGGGAGGTGGTTTGGTGTGAGTTTGAGGCCAGCCTGATCTACAAAGCGAGTCCAGGACAACCAAGGCTACACAGAGAAACCCTGTCTCAAAGAGAAAAAGAAAAGAAAAAAGAAAATCAAACAAACAAACAAACAAAATGCACTGTAACAGAAAGGAAAATAAAATCCACCGTAGGTTATGTTTTCTGAAAGAGTGATTAAAAGCCGGGCATGGGGTCTGGAGAGATGGCTCAGTGGATAAGAGCAGTGGCTGCTCTTCCAGAGGTCGTGAGCTCAACTCCTCACACCCACATGGCAACTCACCCTGTCTATAACTCCAGTTCCAGATGACCTGACACCCTCCTCACAGGCATATATATATACCTGTGTATATATATGCAAAACACCAATGCAAACAAAAGAATAAATTATTAAAACAACAACAACCAAGCTGGGCCTGGTGGCCCACACCTGTCACCTGTAATCCCAGGCACTCCAGATGTGGAAGCAAAAGATCACAAGTTCAAGGCCAGGCCCATCTAGCAGCCAGTTCACAGCTAGCCAGGGCCACATGAGACCCTGTCTCCAAAAAGCAAAAAGAACAAGACAACAACAGAGAGTATGGCTTAAGCTGCTGCTATCACAGAACCCGAACTGAGCTTTCCGGAACGGAGGACGCAGACAGGCTGCTCGGGACTGTGTCAAAATACTGAGTTTTAACTCAGCACCCCTGCTGTGGGGCCTGAGCACCTGCAATCTCTAATGAGCTCCCAAAGAGGGCCACTCCTGCAGGTTTGTAAACCCAGAGTAGTGAGCTCCCAAAGAGGGCCACTCCTGCAGGTTTGTAAAACCCCCTGAGTGGCGAGGGATGCAAGCACAGAAAGCATTTGTTACGGACAAAGTGCAACTGCCCAGCTGATTTTACACTGGGGAGGAAATGCTGTGGGTGAACCTGCAGACCAACCCTAGAGAGGTCAAAGAGCAATCAATCACACAGCCTTTCTCCTCCCAATCCCTGTTCCCCTCAACCAAGATCCACCTGCAGAACAAAGATGAACACCTCTTTCCCCCTTCCAGACTCAGTGGATGGTTTTTCCAGAACAGACTCGCAGCAGGCTGTGTGGACAGGGTTTGTTTATAGGCACATAATTAGCTTGACAGCAAGCAACAAGTATTTACACCCCAAGTCTCTCTAACAAGAATTCTTGTCGTTTTTAATGATAAACTTTTTAATTGGCTACGGCTTAGCCTATGTAATTGTGCAGCAAGCTTTAAATTAGCATCTCCAGGAATGGAATCCATTAGGCTACTCAAGTATATTATCCTCATAAACCCATTAAAAAGCTGGTTCGCTCCTGCTGCATTTCAGGCAGCCTGACCCACCAACTCCGTTCTAATTACAGTAAAGAGAGTGGAAACAATATTCAAACCGCACATATGAGTGAGTCTAGCTGAGGTCAGGTGGGTTGAAAGCTAATCTAAGTAAATACTTGTTCAAAAAGAAGGTTGGGCAAACAAGCGGCGGAAAGTGCTAAGAGTACATGTTCATTCATTTTTTTTTAAAGAGATAAATCAGAGGCTGAGGAAATGACTCAGTGGCTAAGGGCAAAAATGTGAGTTCTGATCCCCGCACCCACATAAAGACAGGTGGGGGGGGGTCAGAGAGAAGAGAGTGGCTACTGCTTAGCTGGCCACCAGCCCCTCAGAGAGGCACTCATGGGATTAAGGCTGTGTCCAATAGAGGTCACCCCACAACTTCCTCACCTCTGTGTATTTGCACCCATACATGCACAACACACAAAAATCAAACCCAAGCCAGGGGTGGCATGGCAGGGCAGGTAAAGCGCTGAGGACCTGAGTTATGATCCTAGAACCTACATAAAGCTAGAAAAAGAGACACAGTTTTACAAAGCTGTCCTTTGACCACCACACATGCACCATGGCATGGAAGCCCACACATGCACATATAACACACACACACATACACACACACACACACCACGCACCTGCACCCTTGTATCAGACTACGGCAAATACTCCTCCTGGGCAGTGTAACAAGTCTCAGTGTTCTAAGGTCGCAATGACAAGCCAAGGTGGGATTTCGCCAAACATCACCCAGGGGACCAGTGAGTTTGTCAGGGTTATTAACAGAGCAGGAAATGAGACATTACTGGCAAGAGGAGGGGTGGCTGGCTACGCTGATGCAGCTACATTTGAAGGTCTGCACCCAACAGGGATGATGACTCCCCATCGCTGTGTAGATGAAGCCCCTCCCCTCAACCTTCCCCAACTGTATCTTCTGGCTCCTCTCCGAGCTCAGAGGGCCACATGCAATTAGGGCAAATCTGCGCACAACTGATTGGGAGAGGAGGCTGGGCACTACCACCCCATCCTTATTCCCTCCAAAGTGGGAAGACAAGTAACCAACAGGCCCAGGAGGGAGTTGTGGTTAGCAGTGAGTGTTAGTCTTGGCAGTGTGTGGCACAGAGCGTAGTCCTATACAACAAAGGTAAACACGATTACAAAAAGCTTTAAAATAAAGGAAACTGAAACTTAAACACTTCCATACTTAAGAGATCAACGTAAAGGGAACAGAATTTAAAAATAGCTAAGGTTATCTATTTTGACTTGGTTTTGTGTTTCTTCTTAACTTCAAAGTTCCAAAAATTTTAACTGTTCTTTGAATTGTCTGTATTTGTTAACACTCTTAGGAAACACACACTTACATTTTAACTATTACAGAACCTGGTATGTTTAATCTGCTCTCCAAGAGAGTGCTGGGATGGCTAGACCAAAGCAGTACAAGGAACCCTGTAGAGGATGCACACGTCTTTGTTTTGATCCCAAGTGTGGGATGGGGAACAGACTTGTGAGATATCAGGTGATGCTTCTCCACTAGAAGATGAACCACCTCATGCAGGGCCTTGGGTTTGGCCAGCTGAAACACATCTTAGTACAGACTCTGAGCAGGTATATATATATGAGCCCAAAACAGGACAACTAGGCTTTTTTCAGTCTTGGTATTGTTTGGCTGTTCATCGCTCCACTTCAAGACACTTCTAGAGAGACCGCTCCAAAGAACGCTTCAGGGCTCTGGGCTCCGGCTGCCGTTCCAGGTTCCTGCAGCAACTCTGGTAGAATTGCTGGTCTGCTAAAAATCCTGCCAACTGTGCCAAGGGAATCGCTCCCAGGTACTGAATTCAAAAAGGTCTACTTGTGTTCCCATTAACCTCTTTGCTCTCCTATCTCGGGTACAGGTGGGTTGGAAGGGAGATAAAAGCATTAAAGAACCTCAAATAAAGTAGCCTACAGGACCCCACTCCAAGAAACTCATTCTTAAAACAGCCCGGGTTAAATTTTCTATCTAGGATGCACGGGACCTCAGAAATCACCACACAGGTCCACAAATTCTTGATTTAAAAAGGAATTATTTTCTGCTTGGAAGAGGAAATGCAAGGGATCAAATATCTCAACCACACGTGTGCGTGTCGGGGGAGAGGACGAGAATCAGCGTTCTCAATCTGCAGCGTAGGTTTTTCACAGTTAGGGAACGCTGTGTGTAAGAGACAGCCCCGGTGCTGACGCGGGACTCACCATGAATCGTCTTTGCTTCTTTTGTAGCATATTAGGGCTTGACAGGAGCAGATGAGAGTGTGCGTTCTTTGAAAGGTAAAAGTGTGGGTTCTTCAAAATCCGTAGTGTGGCATTTTTCAACAGTAACTCTGGGATTTCCTTTTCTTTTTTTTTTTTTTTTTTTGTTTGTTTTTGTTTTTGTTTTTTGTTTTTTGTTGAGACAAGGTTTCCCACCATATCCTAGGCTGTCTTTCCTTAGACCTGGAACTCACTATTTAACCCAGGCTGGCCTCAAACTCATAGTAATCCTCCTGCCTCAGTCTCCCAAGCGTGGGGTTCACAGTTACAAGCCACCAGTCCTAGCTCCTTGCTCCCTTTACAACATTACAATCAGTGTGAATACACAAGTCACATACACATCCCAGCCTGAGGGATGAGTGAAGAAGATACACACCAAGATCCTCCAATACACCACAGCTCATTAAAAATTTACATTAGTCTCCCCTGGGTCAAAAAAGTACTTTGCATAGAAAAATTGATCGTGCCCAGGATTGCTCTAAGTCTAAATCTTTATGGGAAAAGTCACCAGCGTGTACCATCGCTCACTGGTAAGTTAATTACTAGTGAGACAGATCATATACCAACAGCTTTGGGAAGCCTCCGCTTGTATTTATTGCAGTACACAAAGAGGCCTTTCTGCTATGAGTTAAAGCCACCCACAGCATTTTAATTCTGGCCAAGGAGAAACCACAGACATAATAGGTAACTACGCATACATCCCAGCTCTATTAATATAAACAACTGATAGTCTGGAGACCCCAACTGGAGCCAGGGGGCTCTAAATATACTTTGGGTTTCAGGGCATGCCTCCTAAGGAAGATAGTGAGGATAAGGATAGAAAAATGTGTGTCTAAGCACAACCATAAAATACTCTGACACTAGTATTCTTTCTTTCCTAGATTTGTGGGAACTTCTGGGACCCTGACAAACGCGTATGAACTCTCCTCCTTGGAAAACACGTGCACACAAACGTGTCACTTTGTAACTGTAAAAATCGAGCCTTTCGATGCCTAAAGAACGGCAAGCTAGTGGGCCGAGATGAGTCGGCGTGGAGAGGCAGCGAGGTTACTGCCATTGGGTTTTGATACTGATACTGATAATGGCTTTTATAGTCTACTGTCATGATACATTTCCTGCAAAGTGCCTTCACAAATTTACTCTGGCTAGCTCTCTTCTTCAACCAAGCCTTGCACTAAAACAATTATTAATTCCAACCAATTTAACTGTCCATTCATAACTAAGGCATCTACTAAGAATGGGAATGGGGTGACCCAAATAGTTCCCAGGGATACAGTCAGCAAGCAGCCTGGCTGTAGTCTGCAGGGAAGATGTAGTCCGCAGCCACTGTCCTAATTGTTTCCCTTCATCTTCGTCCCTTTGTAATCCCTTTTCACATGTAAATTACATCTGGCAGAGGCTCCCAGAGCAGCGTATGGGCTCTTTTCTCTTTAGCTCAGTAAACATAAAATTGAAAATCTTTCCTTCCTCACATTAAGTACAAGAAAAGCCTAGAGCAAGCTGATTCAGTTCCTACAAGTGAGAGGGGATTTGAACGGATCTGAAGGCAAACTTTTGCGTTTGGTTAGAGAGACAGAAGATTAAAAATAGAACTCCTGAAAAGCATGTGCTGCGATAAAGTGACTTGCTAATGGCTTACCAGAGAAAGCACTGTGATTATGGCTCTCACCGGTCAAATTTACTTTCCGATACTCTGGCAGGGGCAGGCAGCAGACCCTGAGCACCTTCCTTTCCTACGTGCTACCTGCTAGAGGAGAGCTCACAGAGCTCTATGCCTTTATTTATTAATTAAAGATATATATATTTGTGTGTGTGTGTGTGTGTGTGTGTGTGTGTGTGTGTGTGTGTGTGTGTGTGTGTGTATACAGGTGCCTGCAGAGGCCAGAGAGGGTGTTAAGATTTCCTGGAACTGGACTTACAGGTGGTTAACTGTAAGCCACCTGAGGTGGGTACCGGCTGAATTTAGGTTCTCTGGAAGAGCAGCAAGTGCTCTTAACTGCTGAGCATCTCTCTAGCCCCTCCTCCACAGAATTTTAACACATGCTTTATTTATTCCATAGCTGGGAGCATGAGGAATTACAGTGGACTAACTGCCTCTCTATGTTGGGAGTCTATCATTATTTACCTAGTACTTCTCAAACATGCATTTTCCTTTTTGTGTAGCTAGGTGAGCCTTGAACTCACAGATTCCTCCTGTGTCAGTCTCCTGAGTGTTGGGATCCCTTGGCTCAGTCACTGTTAGTTAAACCAAAGATGCTGTATGCTAAGTCCCTGTCATGCTAAGTCCCCATTGTAACACTTTCCTAAGTCCCTAGATCGGCCTGGAGAAACCAATGCCATTTGCTTCCCAAGACTAACCTAAAAGGTTAATTTATGCCAATTAGGTGTTCATGCTTCCTCGTTGCTGCCTAAATCCTAACAATTTTAATCATCTCATCAGCCACTATGTTTTATATTTAATGGTAATGCTACAAAGCCGGGCGCGGTGGCGCACACCTGTAATACCAGCACTCTGGGTGGCAGAGACAGGCCGATCTCTGTGAGTTCGAGGCCAGCCTGGTCCACAAAGTGAGTCCAGGACAGCCAAGGCTATGCAGAGAAACCCTGTCTCAAAACCCAACCCAAAAAAGAAATGCTACAAACAAACACGCTGTCCTTGTGACAGGCTTGCTTGGTCTCCGTATTTCCAGGTCCTAGCCACAGTGCAATCAGTTTCTTCACACTGCCTGGAGGGTGCTGGGGAGCAGAGGGAGCTCACTCAGGCTGCTGCTGGCACGGGGCTCTACTCCAAGCACTGGAGCACTGACACTCACCTACCCTTTGCAGCCATGTGCACTTCTTCCTTTACAAATGAAAGCGAGGCTGGGTGAGGGCAAGCCACCTGCCCGGAGTCACACCACATCCAAATGTCGGTCTTGGGCTCGCACAATTTGCTGCGGCACCTCTGATTTAACCGCTGCTCTGTTCTGCCTTTAAAACAGATCAACAGTGACGACCCCTATGTAGGAGGGCCACAAAGAGGCTGCCTTTTCACAAATTTAGTAGGAGAAAGCCTTACCATTTTCTTTGTCCCTAGCCTTGAAAGAGCAGCCGAAATGGAAATAAGAAATCTACAGCGTGGTTCCAATATGCAAAAACGTTAGCATGCTAATAAGGAAGGGGAGTTATTATTCCTCTGTAATACTGGGAAAGTTCTAGTTATCACAACAGGTGCGGCCAGGATGCATGTGGAAGTCAATACAACAACAGCCAGATATTGTGACTTAGCACCCCACCCTGACCCCAGGCTTGCCCTCTTCAATGCTGTCTTGAAGTGTAACATCACAGTAGTCTCAAAAGCACAGCCTGAGGTCCACAGCCCCCGCCTCTATACAGAAGACATTTCCAAAGGTGGGATGTCTCTACAGGCTGTCACCAAACCCTCTTACCCAACAGGGACACAGAAGACATAGAAGGCTCTTCTCGTAACGGATACCAGCCTCAGTAGAGCCTGCGGCTTCTGTCGCTACACTTCAACCTCTGCCACGGTGAAAGTCAACCAGGCCATAGTCCCCAGCCACGACCGTCCACCACCGATACTTGCCCTCCAACTCCCAAAGGAGCTGGTTTCCAAAAACTTTTCTGCATTGTTTTTCCCCCTCTGTTCTTGCATTCCATTTAGCAAAAGGAGGTTGTTCAAAAACCTTTGAAGAAGTCTATATTTGGGGACAGATGGCTCACCAGTTGAAAGTGTATACTGCTCTTGCAGAGGACTGGGGCGCAGTTCCTAGCACCCACAATGGGCAGCTCACACCACCTACAATTTCAGTTCCAGGAGGATCTGATGCCCTCTTGTGGCCACGGCCGGGCAGGGCAGGTATGTGCGTACAACCCCTCCCCCTACACACAAACATATTTTTTTACAAAAAAGTTTAAAGACTGTCTATCTATATTGGGGGCTAACAAGATGGCTCAGTGAGTAAAAGTGCTTGTCATTCAGCATGACAACCTCTGTCGATTCCACCCAGGTGTCTCCTACAACCTGTCTTCTGACCTCTCCATGCAGGCTCCCCCTCCAAAACAAGAAAGGAATTTTAATATTAGAAGACTTGGGCCGGGCGTGGTGGCGCACACCTTTAATCACAGCACTCAGGAGGCAAAGGCAGGCGGATTGCTGTGAGTTCAAGGCCAGCCTGGTCTACAAAGTGAGTCCAGGACAGCCAAGGCTACACAGAGAAACCCTGTCTTGAAAAAACAAAAACAAAAACAAAACAGAAGATGTGGAACAGCATCTCAGGAAGAAGGCCTCCAACTGTACATATCTACTACCTAAAACCCTAGATATTATGAGAGCTTTGAGTATCTGAAATTGTTAAATAAAACACCTACAAATACTCAAATACATAGTTGTTGCTGACAACATTAGTTCACAATCTATAAATAGTAAAGTATTTTCTATAAATATAGAACAGCTGTTACTTGATTTTTGAAAGGCAAGGACTACATTTGGGTAGTCTAATAATACTTGATTTTTTTTTTAAATCAACTATTCTTGTATTTCAGAGAATTTAATTCCATCCCTTTAGCTTTACTTTCAATATATAATGTGACAATCCAATTCATTCTTCTTGTGCAACTTATTCACATACTTTAACTTCATTTATTTCATCTCATCATTCAGTTTTTTTATTTCCCCAAACGCTAAACTTATTGTAACCAATTACTGACACACTTCAATATATTTACAACGTAATTTTTAAAATCCAGTTATAACATTCTATGAACAATTCTAACAGTTTTGTGTCACTTACATCTAAATTTTAAAAAAACAAAAACAAAAACAAAAACAAAACTCTACCCAGGCACAATAGCATACACTCCTAATCCCAGAAGGTGGGATTTTGGAATTAAATCTTATCCTTAGCTCCCCAGCAAGCTGAAAGCCAACTTAGCCTTCGTTACACCCTGTTTAAGAAAATATAAAAAGTAGCCGGGCAGTGGTGGCACAAACCTTTAATCCCAGCCCTTGGGAAGCAGAGGCAGGAGGCTCTCTGTAAGTCTGAGGCCAGCCTGGTCTACAGAGCAAGTTCCAGGACAGCCAGGGCCACACAGAGGAACCCTGACTAGAAAATAAAAATAGACAGAAAAAAAAAATTACTGTCAGTGAGCAGCAGACTTTACCAGTCCATTATATGGGTCGCTATACAAACAAAATAAGGACCTAGAGAGGTGGCTCTAAGATCAAGGGCCTGCCCACTCTTTCAGAGGACCTAGGCTCATTTCCAGCATCCCTATCTGGTGGTCCCTGCCCCCTTGTAACTCAGCTCTGCCCTCTGCTGGTCTCCAGGGACACTGCACTCAGATGCACAAACTCCTACATATACTCATGCACATAAAAAATAAAACTAAAAAAAAAAAAATTACTATGGCAGCACATTTTAAGGCATCATTGTGTCATTTCACAAGGTCACTGTGTAAGGAGCAGTAAATTCTTTATCATGCATTCGGTGCTGACTGGACACCTTGGTACTAGGCATAGGAAGACAAGCCAAAGCGGCAGACAGCCAGAAACCTCCTAAGAGGGTCTAAGATACTATCATTTGTGTTCACACAGCCACACAGGAAGCTCGGCCATACCCTTAACTCAGTCAGGCCTCCTCTGTCCATCTGCTGAGCTCCATCCATCATCCTGTCTTATATCTGGAGATACCACACAAAACGTTCTGTGAAATATTCAACTGCCACCAAAAATAAAATTCTCGGAATACCAGATGTTTCTCTGTATAAGCACATGAGAGTTGAGGGTTGGAAGGCAGGAGAGGAAAGAATGCATTCTTAGAAAAATAAACTGGCTGGAAACAGGCAGTCGGAGTTAACAACCCCAAACAAGCCGGTCTCGGCGAGGTCTGTTTAGGCAGAACTCACATGGGAGTGGGGGAGGCCGCTTGTAACTGAATCCACTATGCCTCACCTTAACTTGAGAATCAGTGCGGACCTCAGAGGCATCTGCCATCCACGTCCTCATTGGATAGAAGCCCTCTGTTTACCACCAGTCAACTCGCTCCCCAACAGGATCTGACAGGAGTTAGCCACAATAAGAAAACCTTGCTAAGAAAACCTCACCCCCAAAAGGTAACTTTTCTGCTTTCTATAAATGAGCTTTCTAAATGGGATCTGGCTAGCTAACAAACAAATGGCCGCTTTAGAGAAATAACCTTCGGAGGTATTAGCTGAAGGAGCATCAGTTACAGTTGGGGTGGGGTAGGGAACTCCCTGCCTTTCCTCAGTGGCTGTGTTAGACAGCTGGAGAGATGGCTCAGAGTTAAAAGCAATCACAGCTCTTGCAGAGGACCCAGGTTTGTCTCCCAGCACCCACATGTTGCCTCAAAGCCATCTGTAACTCCAGTTCCGGAGGATCCAACCCCTTTTCCGGCCTCCACCAGCCCCAGGCAGGTGCACAGCACTTATATACATAAAGGCAAAACACTCATACCCATAAAATAAAAATAAGTAAAACTTTAAATTATTGGTTTCGAGTAGTGGGGATTAAACCAAGGCCTCATGCATCTGGGCGGGTGCTCTGCCCCTGAGCTACACCCTGTCCTGAGAGACATTTCCACTTAACCACTCTAAGAGGCAGTCCAAGGAGTATAAGTGAAACACAGAACTGTGCATCCGTCCTACAACTGTGGAGTAGAAAAAGCAAAGGAAAAGGGGCAGAAGCTAAGGGGTCCTCACTGACGTCATCACCAGAGGATAAATTCAGAGTACCAGCTGAGCATCCTTAACCCAAAATCTGAAATTCTCCAAAAAAACCCAAACTTTTTCCACTTTAGTTTGTTCCATACTAGGGATCAAAACTCCAGGACTTATGCGCGCCAAGCGCCTGTTCTATAAGAGGGCTGTATGTCCAGCTTCAAGTACCCGGCCTCATGGGATATAAGTCATAGGCATAATGCAAGCCCATGGCCAGAGCTGGAGCCCAGGAGGCAGGTGGGCGCCTCACACAGACGAAGCCCTGGGCTCAATCCCTAGTTCCAACCCTGCCAGGGCAACACAGTGAGACTCTGTCCTTAAAAAAAAAAAAAAAGCATAAAATTGCCTTCAGGGTATATGTATAAGATACGTGTAAATATAAATGAGTTTCATATTTACACTTGACTTCTATCCCTATCTCATTTTGTATACAAGCAAACATCTAAAGGTCTGGGAAAAAAATCCCAAAATCGAGAATACTTCTGGTCCTAAGCATTTAAAGACTCCTAAAACTCAGCTGGCATTATCTTTTTCTTCTGCCCCATAACAGCATGGAAACAATGTGCATCTAACAGTTGAGACAGTTCAATGGTCCACTGGCAAGGTCTTCCTTCCTTTGTAGGACCTAGATACTGACACCTTATCACATATGGCAATAAATTGGAGAGCAGGTTTCAAATAGCCACCAGTGTCGTGTTTTTCCTAGAAATGCCGAGAAGACATTAGGAGATGCAGCAAGTGAACAAGGGAACCAGGGGCTCTCCTTGATGAGATGAGGCAGCCAGAAGGAGGTGTAAAGGTCTGAATCTGAGGGGGGCGGGTCAGGACACCCCCTAGCACCACCCAGCCCTGGGAACAAGCATGCTGGGAAAAGAGTGAACTACATGTCTGCCTCAGTCTGCGTGTGTGATTCAGGGAACCATGAGGAAAGCCCAATAAAGTTCGCCATGGTCCTCTCTGCCCCCTCTTTCACTTAGAAGAAAAGCACAGTGGCCCTTGCAGCTGTCCACCTCAACTAGGCTCACGTTTGATTTCCTCCATTAGTTTGGGCTTATTGATGACTATGTGCTTAATGGAATGAGGCTTGTGTTATCTGCCAGCCCAAAGCTTCTTATATGGGTGCATTGCTTATTTGAACTGCAGATCTCTCCTCCGTCCCTTTGCCCACTAACCTGCTCAGTGCGCAGAAAGACAATAGTTATCCCACAGAGTCTAATTACATAATCAGGAAGTCTATAGAACAAAGAGTTTGCTTCCTGTGGCAAGCTGAGACCAAGAGAAATGGGAGGTGCAACAGTGCATATCTGGAACCTCAGGGCTTGTGAGTAGAGGTGCGAGGGTCAGGAGTTCAAGGCCAGCTTGGTACACAAAGTGAGGTTAAGGCCAGATATATAGTGACTTAAAGTCCAACCCGAAAGACATGAAATCCTGCCCAAAAAGGGGGAAGAGTAGAGGGAGGGGCTGGGAAGGAAAAGGAAATAGAAAAAAGGGAATCTGAGGAGGCTGGGGTTGTAGCTCAATGGTAAAGTGCATCCCGGATGTGCAAGCTGCTGGATTCAGCCCCCAACACTACAAGAGAGAACGTGGGTGAGCACAAGACCAAGTGAGCATGCTCAGGAAAGAAAGAATGGCAGAGTAGAGACTTTTTTTTTTTACATGGCAGATGATTGGCCAGTGACTCACACAGGTCCCAGAAACCATCTGGGTGATGGCAGCACTCAATACCCTGATGCTGGTGGTGGTGGCTACAGGGTACCTTCAAGAAGGGCCACCCTTGAACGGGTGCGTTTTATCTTAGGTAAATTATACCTTAATAAGGGTGGGCTGAAAGTCGTCTATTATGCAGGACCTAACTATTTAGGTTAAGGCAAGTCAGCTCCGTTAACTCCTTTCATTCTGTTTACACTGCCTGCGTTGTAGCTGCTCCATTACTTCTCATAGAACATAAAACTTTTTTTTTTTTTTAAAAGTGTCAATGTTATTCAGGTAAGTCCGGTTTTCTAGTTTTCACATGGTGTGATCATTTACTGGTCTGAAAAGGTAGCCTAATAAATCTTATCTGTGGCTCTTAGAAGATGGCATCATCAGCTGAGGGTGCGGCTCACTATACCTTACTCTATACTACAGGAAAATGATAAAATAATGATGAGGAGGAGGAGGAGGAGGAAAAGGAGGAGGAGGAGGAGGAGGAAGAGAATTACTACTGAGTGAGCCACTAGAGTAAAAGGAAGACAAGTGTATAAAAACCATGGAAAATGTCAGTTATTACAAGAAATAAAATATGGAGTGGGTACTGTTCCACAGAGATAGAGCAATATTGCTTTCTCGAATGGAAAACAGTATTTTCAGGGATTTGGTGGGAAATAAACAGAAGCAGAAATGATACTCCAGGCAAATTTTGCACGCGCGCAGGTCACACTGCCACCTGTACAGCTCCAGGTTTGGCTCAAGTTTAATCCCCATCTAAATGTGTTTTAGAATCCTAAAAAGTAGAGGGACATCCACTGATGCTTGTGTGCCCTAAATAAAAGGCCACGAGCTTCCTAGGCTCCTCAGTTAACTTGCTCTAGTACTTCTTAATGCTGCTCTGGATATATCTAAGGCACGCTGAATCTTTAGACATTTAGACAAATACAACCTGGTGATAAAGAAATGTCATTTTCGTTATCCTGGTGGTGCACTCGGATGATCCCAAGCCTTGGGAGGCTGAGGAAGGAGGGATATACGTTCAAGGAAAGTATGGGTAATTCAGTGAGATTCTGTCCAAAGTTAAAAATCAACCAACCAACCTATCAATCAATCGATCAAACAAGAGGACTCATAAGCACAATGTTGCTGGAGCATCCATCAGCTCTAGCTTTATCCCTCATACTGAAAAGGGAAGGAAGGAAGGAAGGGAGAAAGGCAGAGGAGAAAAAAAAAAATGTTGCCGCTAAGGCCAGGCATACAAACCCTCTGAAACTTGACTGTCCAAGACCAGCTTTCAAATGTGACAATCAAATTTGGGGAGAATGGAGCTCTCGTCTCTTGTCGCATCGCCAACAGGCCAATTCAATGGCCAACCATTTCAGCAATTATTGAGAGAACCCAGCCTTCAAATGCAGAAACTGGTTTCTGGTCTTTGCAAAAATTCACAGAGCTCTCACTGAGTCAAAAGTTCCATTCTCTTTTTAGCAGCAGGAAAGGGGGAAAATATTACAAGTGACTCAAAACAAAGCAATCTGACTGTGCATCGTTAGTGGGTGTTTCCAGGGCGACTGGAGATGCCTGTGTTGTTAGCTCTCAGGACCGGCCCAGCACGGAGCTTGACTTCGTTCATGTCTGTTAGATTCACTTTTATACTAACAGATACATTTGTTTAAACAATAACTGTAAATTAGTCCAATAGCCACAAACCCAACAAATTAAAAGGTACTTATCTGAGCCCAGAGAAATGGCTCCTCAGGATAAGGCACCTGTTACCAAGCCTGACACATATTTAATCCCTGAGATCCACATGGTGCAAGTTGTCCCCTAACCTCCACAGGTGTGACACAGTATGAAAGCACTTTTCAACACACACACACACACACACACACACACACACACACACACACACACACACAAATAAATAGTGTAATTTTGTTTAAAGTACTAATTTGGAATAGGGTTAAAATTTTTGAACCTATGTGGGTAAAAAAAAAAAGAGGTGAAGCTAAAATGAAAACCATCAATGTTAACTCATGAAACTTATGCTGTTTTTTTCATTTCCTCTAAGGTGGTCCCACAGAACAACTTAAGTACACATGGGAAACGGCCTGTTGTTCCCATTTATTGTTTCTAAATTTTTTTCCACTAAAAGGATATATATTTTTTGAAACAGTAAGTATTCAGAATTTTGGAGTGTGTTTTTTACAGTGAACAAAAACGGACCACAAATAAGAAGACTCTCACGCTGGGCATAGTAGGGTGCACCTGTACCCCAGCACTTGGGAGATTCAGGCGTTCAAGATTATTCTTAGCTATACAGTGAGTTCAAGGCCAGCCTGGGCTCTATGAGAGAACCTGTCTCAAAAAAGGAGGACGAGGAGAAGAGGAGGGGGGGGAATGAGAGGGAGAGGATGGGAAAAGAGGAAGGAGGAGGGAAAGAAGGAGAAGAAACATAGAGAGAGAGAGAGGGAGAGAGAGGGAGGAAGGATGACTAATAAACAGAGCATCTAAGACATCCACTGTAACACATAACATCCTGGAGGTTTCTGCATGGGGCAGGCACAGAATCACCTAACTGCATCTTCCCACCCGATAACTGTGAGAAGTTATTTCCAAGAATCTTTGCTCCCAATTATTGTACTACTTGTGTGTCATTCCTCTGTCTTGTGCTCTGGTTCCCACTAAAACAGCCAACACTGAGCACTTTATCTGGCTGGTGACACCACCGTGAGTGGCAGCAGTTCACCCAAGGTCACCAAGCTTTATAAGGTCAAGTACCAAGAGGCACACCTACGTGGGCAACGAGTTCCTGGCTAGTGTTCAAGCACGGCTTCACTAAGGGGCAAAAGAAAATTCTGAATTATCCGTCAGGACCTAGGCTGGCTCTGCGGTGCAGGGTCCCCCTGTGGTATGAGTCCTTCCTCAGAAGCAAAGTCATCTCAGGAAGGAAAGTTTGTAGAAAGGAGATGCTAAGGAAAGAGTGAGAGAAAACTTCGAGGAGATGGAATTGGGGCTGAGAGGGCACGTGTGATGCAGCTACCTAGAGGCTATACACAGCGGCCTCTCCTGGAGCTTGAAGAGGAGTTATGCATCCCAGCGGTAAAAGTGACTACACATCTGCCACGGAATGCACTCAACTGCTGACCATCTGGTAAGTATTTTATCTCTAACCTGTGTTTCCTAAGTTTCCAGAGGTGAATAGGTGCCATGTTTAGAACGAGTACTAATGGCATTAAAAACAAAATTACTTGAGCTTAAAAAAAAAAAAAAGGAGGGGAGTATAGGTGCCAGCATAGGCAGATGTTAGCTGTGAGTTCCTGAAAAGCCATTCAGGCATTGCTAGGATTAAGCATCGTCGTCATCGTCGTCATCGTCGTCATCATCATCATCATCATCATCATCATCATCATCCTAGGAGACTGGAGTTGTGGTTTAAAGAGAGATTATTTCTTAGGATGCAAGAAGCCATGGTTTGATCCCCAACCCCACAAACAATGACAACGAATGATGACAGAACTAGAAACCTCTTCATCCAGTGCTTTGACGTTTGAAAAGTGCTGGGGAGAAGGGAAGACGACCTCACTCACACTCAACCACCCAGAAAAAATAAAAAAATAAAAAAGGAGAATTTATTTGTCTCAGGCATAGAGGAATAATCAAAAACTTTGTAACAAAGACTGATCCCAGGAGCCAAGTCACCTGTTCAGTCTCCAGGGTTATGAAGCACGCCAGCATCCAGGCTGCCACGGGCCACCACTTCTCAGCTAGTTTTACTTCCGAGACTCTCAGCGTGGTTTCCTGCTCTCAGCTGGCCAGCCGTGTTCTTCCGCCCTCCTGCTGAGATTTCTGGCCCCGGGACTCTGCTCATGTTTGGTAACCAGTGTATGATGTATCACCAGCAACTTACTGGCCAGGAGCTTGTTAAATAAAAGTGGAAAGCTTGGCTTGGCCAACTCTGTAAAGTATTAATAAAGACCTGCTAACGTCTACCAGTGGCTTTCTTTACAATATGAACGCAGATTCTAAGTTATCCCTGCAACATGCCATTCTCATGTGACTTCCGTGCAAAGGTCCGCATGTTGAGAGAATGCCAAGAATGCCGGGCGGAGTGACAAATTCAGGAGCATCACCGGTGCGCATGCTCCAGACAGGACCATAAAGCTTTGACGCGCTTGCTGTGCAAATACATCAATAGGCAGCATAGATCCAATTGCCGCTTGGGAGCTGTAGGGTGAGAGGTATCCAGAGATGCCTTCACCCCTCAGGAGGAAGATGGGTAGTGGGCATGACATTCGCAGGCAATGACTCCTGCTGACTGGAGATGCTGACGACTGGCCAGTGGCTCTCCGTCCTCTCAATTCTTTCCTCTCTTCCCACAACGAGGGAGGCTCACAGGAATGCCCAAGCTGGAGCTGTGTAGTCCCATGCCCCACCAAGTCTGAGACCACGCACCACGCCACAACATAGACTCGGGGGCCTTTCTGGAAATGAACTCCTGGTTCCATGACTTTGCCTAGAGCACAATTCCCTCTCATTAGTTCCTGTATAAACCCCCAAGCTAAGGCTGCCAGGCAGACTGTGCAGTCAGTAATCCTTTACAATGGGAACTCCTGCCAAACACTGGGTGACCTTTTGGCTGAGTAACCATCCCTTATGTCATGGAGTGCTAAGCAGTGGCAGCCTCTGCCTGTCAGCCCGAAGCAGCGACCGTCAACGGGATTCGGCTCTAGAGCTGCACTTGGACAGCCCTGCTCCAGCCAGCGCAGTGGTAGAGAGCTTGCCAAACATGCACGCGGCCCTGGGTCCAAGCCCCAGGACTGCAGAAGGCTCCGGGAGGCACAGCTACCCGCCTTCCATAGTGCTGTGATCCCAAAAGCCACACAATAGCACAGAGCCCACTATTATGTAATAACCTAATGCAAAAATTAGAGGCCTCAGAAGGCCCACACTCAAGTGAAGAACCACAAGTGACAGGACAGACAGTCTGCGGATCACCCTAGAGCAGACCTGTGGCCCCAGGCACAGCATCCATGAGGCTTACTGTACTCCATCTCAAAGCGTCTAGAAAAGGCACCTGCTACGCACGTGCAGGTACCACTTGCTGGGGGAAAGTACAGCAGAAGAGATTCTGCCTGCGATTCCGCTCTCTTAACCCATGAACTCTGCTGCCGGTGCAGCAATCCTTCTCTCACGGTACGGTTTATTGTGTTTTATTCAAGGCAAAAGGGCTTGGCTATGTGGCTGGAGGAGAGAGGTGCAGTGACGCTTAAACAAATGAGTCTATGGATTTTTAGTGACTCTACCTATCTGCTCACTATCCCCCGTGAGCCTATTGCTGACATGACTAGAAAGATAGAAAGAATTCAGCAAATGAGAGGCTTCGGGGGTGGCGGGGGTGGGGTGGGGGTTGGGGTGGGGGGTCCCTGTCACTAACCTCCCAGGCCACAGCTACCAACGATCCAACTGTGTGAAGTCAGAGATTGCAGTTTGATTAATTTCTTTTTAAAAGCCAGTCATCAAAGCAGACAAACTGCAGTTGGTATATAATCTAGCAGACTCATTTATTTCCACCCCACCATTGGATCGCCTCTCCAGAATCCGGCCACGCAAACATAGCCATGCCCTCTGTGTCGTGCCTGGAACAGTTTCTGACAGGCTCTGCTTAGCTGCTAATTAGTAAAGATAATTGGACATGTTTAAGGCTTTCTCTTTCTGATTTGAGGCCCAAGGTGACCTGAGGCATACTGCAGGCTCCTTTACCCTGCTCAGCGGCAGGACCAGGCGCGGTTAACCGGACCTCGCCTCCCAGAGCCCAGCCTGCTGCGGTTTCTAGACGGCGGGCTTTGAGCGTGGTCTGGAGAGTCCATTTCCTCTAGGCTCAGACCTCTTCTCTCCATATTCTACCTTCTACCCTCGACTCTGATTCCCCATTGTGTTCTTTCTTTGCTTCCAAGGTGAGCCTGAGGAGTGACAGCTCGGTGGGAGAGAGGCGGGGCAAAGCGAAGAGCGAGACATCTGTCCCATCATTAGGAGTCTACTGCTGTGATAAAGCCATGCACAGAGCCAGCTTGGGAAGGAAAGGGTTTATTTCTGTTTACAGCTTACAGTCTCTCGGGAAGGAAAGCCAGGACAAGAACCTGGAAGCAGGCGCTGAGCAGAGGCCACGGAGGAATGCTGCTTACAGGCTTGCTCCTCCTCCTCATGGCTTGCTCAGCCTGCTTTCTTATAACCTCCCAGGACCACATGCCCAAGGGCAGCACCTCTCCCAGTGGGCCTGGCCCTCCCACATCACTCATTAAGCAAGAAAATTCCCCTACAGATTTGCCCTAAGCCAATCTGATGGAAGCATTTTTCTCAGGCCGAGCTTCCCTCTTCCCAGATGATCCTAGTTTTTTTTTTTTATCAAGTTAACAAACAAAAACAAACAAACAAGCAAACAGAAGCCTAGCCTACACACCTGTGCTTCTCCTTTACAAAGCCACGAAGCTTGATCGCAGCCAAGATGACTCACACGGCAGAGGGGAGGAAAGGCCACGCATGCACGTGTGGACTACTCTGCACACCAGACAGGCTGCGACACGCGGAAATTTCCCCTCCACCTTCTGCCTCTTTGGTGGTGCAGCACCCCTAGGCCTCAGCTTCATTCTTTATGCACACACGCTCTTCCTCAGGAAGTCTTCCTCCCCACGGGTAATTCACATTGCAGATTCTAAACACAAATTCTTCGCCTAAATGAATAACTGTCAACTGCCCAAGGGACAGGGGGCGACCAATAAATAAGGAGGTTCCGTCTCCACAGAACACACTGTGCCCATCTGAGAGAGTAGTGTGCCTGATTGGAGACCACGACAGGAAATCATTAAAATGCATGCTGTGTGCTAGGGAGAAGTCTTGGTGGCTAAGTCACATCTGGTGGCTAACACTCACCTGTTCTCAGCTCCAAGGGGACCAATGCCCATAGCATCCACAGGCACCATCACTCAGTCAGCATATTCCCATAACATAATTTAAAATAATAAAACAAAAAAAATTTTAAATGTATGCCTCATTTAAATAAAAGGTTGTCAGAAAACTGTAAGACTTAGAGATAAAATTGTGAGACTTGCTTTATTCCCTTGTTTACAGCTCACCGAGAGACCCTGAAGGGGCAGGAGCTCCCTGGCCTTCGTTTCTAGGATTATAGGAGTGAGCCACACTATATTTCCCTAAGATTTCCTTCCTTCCTTCCTTCCTTCTTCCTTCCTTCCTTCCTTCCTTTCTCCCTGTCTGTCTGTCTGTCTTTATTTCTTTCCTAAACTGCTATTTTTAGGTACCAGACAGGAACTTCCTTGTTGAAAGTTGAAATGAATAAGAAGCCACAGGGGAAGCAAAGCCGGTCGGCCATCCTCACGTGTCCCGGGGCAGTAAAGCCTCACAGCCCTCCTACTATCACTACACTCAGCTGTGGAAACTGAGGCACTGTGCGCCAAGCTAAGGGTCCGTCCTGGATTTTCCAGCTAGAAAGTGGTAGAATCAGACTCCAAGAAGCAGTTTGTCTCCCTAGTCCACCGGACCCGGACAGCTAGCTGTGTGTAGCAAGGATGCCTCTGAATGTGGTCCAACTCAGAGCTGCAATGATGCTTTTTTTTGTATTTTTGAGTATTTTTTATAACTATTGTGTGGTTCTCAAGAGTTAAATTTGTACATGACAGCCTTACCCCACAACGACAAAAGCTTGGACATGGCTCCAGGGTCTAGGCCGACACACAACTACATCACACACACACACACACACACACACACACACACACACACACACACGACACACATGCCTGAGGCATTACATAAAGCTGGTTCCTTACGCGCCACTGATCTCTACAGAAACACTGCAAAAAGGCAAACATGGAGTTTCTCCACGTCGGGTGAAAGCTATGTTTCAGATGCAGATTAAGTGGCTCTAAATCTGAAAGTCTAAACTCCTAAATATCCCAAAACACGAAACTTCTTGAGGGCAGCTATGTCCCAAATAGGGAATTCCACACCTGAGCTCTTGAGACATGTCACAGGCAGGCCACGTGTGCACCGTAAACATTGCATGAAGTCACCTGCAGGCTAGGTGCATAAAGTATAGATGAAACAACTTGGCCCTTAGCCCCATGATGCCTCATTATGTGCACACAAATACTCCGCAGTTTGACTAAGTCAAATACTTCTAGTCCCAAGCATTTCCAACAAGGGACATTCAACCTGCCCAGGGTAGCTTACAGTAACTTAAAAAAAAAAATCCTGCATAGGCTAACTGCTAATGGTGGATTAGCTCAGTATCTCCCATTATAGATAGACAGACGTAGCCTGCCACTTAGAAAACCCAGGGTCAGGCTGAAGAGACAGCTCAGGGGGCAGAGGTGCTCACCAACTCACCACCAGGCCTGATGACCATGGAAAGAGAGAAGCGACTTCCTCACACTGTCCTCTATAACCACACAGAGCTATGGCCACATACACAAAACAAACAAACAAAGGTAAATTTTTTAAAGAAAATTCAATATAAATCAGAATAAAGGCAACTCCTTGGCCATTTTTATTTTATTTTATTTTTTTATTTTTTGGTCTAGGCTGGCCTCTAATTTCTGGGCTCTAGCCATCCTCCTGTCTCAGCCTCCTAGTAGCTGGAACTACAGACACTCACTATCACACCCTACTGGCCAGTGTTTTAAGGTGGTGAAATCCTATAACCATCTGTGCTCTGTAGTAACCGAAGACCCAAAAAGCCCAAGAAACTCAAATTCTTCTTCTGGTAGACAAAGCAGACATCAGGGAAATTCAACTGCATACCACTGTCCGGGGACAACTATATTAATATCCCTCCAGTCTCCAGGAGAGGAGAAAATGAATATGTCAATTTTTCAATAAAAGGAGCTGGGCACAGTAATATAGCAACACACCTTTAATCCCAGCACGTGGGAGGCAAAGGCAGATGATCTCTGAGTTCAAGGCCATCCTGCTCTATACACTGAGTTCCAGGACAGCCAGGACTATGGAGAGAAACCCTGTTTCAAAAAACAAACAAACAAACAAACCAAGAATAAGAAAATTTTTAAAATTTAAAAATCCAAAAGTAAAATTGGCTAGTGTTAAATTCTGAGGTTACCCCTTCCCTGGCTCTTTTTGTGGCTCTTTTTTGTGGCTCTTTTTTCTTCCTGCTGCTTGCTTGGAACAAGTTAAGGGAAGCTGGGAAACTCTAGGTTCTCTTTCTAGAAGTGTGAGGTTTTTGTTTGTTTGTTTGTTTGTTTGTTTTGTTTTGATTTGTTTTCATTCTCAGGTCTGAAATCCAAGGGATAGCTGGATGTCACTGTTTGGGGGAGAAAATAGCTGGCTAAATAATAGCACGGCTAGAGAGGGTTAAACAAGAAAAGCATTGTTAGGATAACGGCAGCACAGCAATTCCAGAAAAGCCACCGACGTCGCGGATCACACGACAAAGATGTAGACCGGTGAATACTAACTAACCAGCCATCAAAGCCAGCAATACCTCAAGGCTCCAAGACAACCTGAGAAGCAGGCACCACCATGCTGAAGTTCCCCCACTTGCTCTCTCTCTTTGTAACTCGATAGCAAAGCTTCAGATGTTTAACTGGATCCACGCTGCTTAACTGAACACCGCTATCTTGATGAGCCCTCCCTTCCGCCACTCTCCGCGCAATGACCTCAATAGGAGTAGCTTCTCAGGACCTCCCTCACCGGTGACAACATCGCCACACAACCATTCTACCTTCCCATTCCAGTCTGAACTATGAGGACCTACACGTCAGTGAACTACACAAAGAGAGGCAGTTAAGGGTAGAGAATGAAAAGGGAAAATACCAAAACCTCATTCCACTTCAAACCTCCCATCACATCCTCAGATACAAATCATTAAGGTTTTAGTGTTTTTAAATCTATGTACATGTGCGTATGTGCGTATGTGTGCAGGTGCCTATAGAGGCCAGAAGAGGGCGTCAGATCACCTAGAGAGTCACAGGTAGTTGTGAGCCATCCAACGTGGATGCTAGGAATGGGATTCTGACCTTCTGCAGGAACAGCAATTCTTTTTATTTTTACTTATTTTTTATTTATGTTTAAAAGATGTACTTTTATTATTTTTAATTACAAATATGTGCACGTCTGTGTATGTGTATGTACATGTGTGTGGGCATGTCTGTATATGAGTATGTACATGTGTATAGGCATATCGTGTGGGGGTATGTACACGTGTGTAGGAATGTCTGTGGGGAGGTATGTACATGTGTATAGGCATGTCTTTGTGTGGGTATGTCCACATGTGTAGGCATGTCTGTGTGTGGGTATGTATACATGTGTAGGCATGTCTGTGTGTGGGTATGCACATGTGTGTAGGCATGTCCGTGTGTGGGTATGTACACGTGTGTAGGCATGTCTATGTGTGGTATGCACATGTGTGTAGGCATGTCCATGTGTGGGTATGTATACATGTGTAGGCATGTCTGTGTGGAGGTATGTACACATGAATAGGCATGTCTTTGTGTAGGTATGTCCACATGTGTGGGCATGTCCGTGTGTGGGTATGCACACGTGTGTGGGCATGTCCGTGTGTGGGTATGCACACGTGTGTGGGCATGTCCGTGTGTGGGTATGCACACGTGTGTGGGCATGTCCGTGTGTGGGTATGCACACGTGTGTGGGCATGTCCGTGTGTGGGTATGCACACGTGTGTGGGCATGTCCGTGTGTGGGTATGCACACGTGTGTGGGCATGTCCGTGTGTGGGTATGCACACGTGTGTGGGCATGTCCGTGTGTGGGTATGCACACGTGTGTGGGCATGTCCGTGTGTGGGTATGCACACGTGTGTAGGCATGTCCGTGTGTGGGTATGCACACGTGTGTAGGCATGTCCATGTGTGGGTATGCACACGTGTGTAGGCATGTCCATGTGTGGGTATGCACATGTGTGTAGGTACCCAAGGAAGTCAGGGGCAGCAGTCTCCACTGGAGCTGAAGTTCCAGGCAGTTGTGAGCTGCCCAAGGTGGCTCTTGGAAAACCAAACTTGGATCATCTGGAGATCAGTACACATGCCTCACCACTGAAACCACTTCGGCCGCTCATATGTTTAGATCTCATATGTGCCTGTGTGTATGTCCGTGGGAGCATACGCCACATGTACCCTTGGAAACTGGAGTGATAGGGGATTGTGAGCTGCTCAACATGGGTGCTGGGAACTGAACTCAGGAGCTCCGGACAATCAGCAAGCGATCTTCACTGCTGAGCTGTCTCCGCAGCCCTCAGCTACACATCGTGAACATTCTTCCCCTCCCACCCCCCCCAGGCGAGCTAGCAAGGTAGGCCGGCAGGAAGAGCACCCACTGCGGACTGATTCACTAAACTCCAGGCTAGAATGTTTAGTGTTTTTAAAGACTTGTTTACCTTTTGCCACAAACTGCACAAAGCTCTGTGGCTACATCCAGAGCTCAGGGTGACTCTGTGCACAAAACCATTCAAAACAGAATATGCCTGCGTAGTTCACCAGCATTCTCCCCGCCCGCTTCTCCTCTGAGTCTCCCAGCCTGAGGGCTGTGAATGTCTGTGGGCACTGGTGATGGCTGGGTAGTCCAGGGAGTGTCTCTCAGAGCCAGCACAAAAAGCTGACTGAGGGCCGGGCGTGGTGGCGCACGCCTTTAATCCCAGCACTCGGGAGGCAGAGATAGGCGGATCGCTGTGAGTTCGAGGCCAGCCTGGACTACAAAGCGAGTCTAGGACAGCCAAGACTACACAGAGAAACCCTGTCTCGAAAAAACAAAACAAAACAAAACAAAAAAAAAAAAAAAAGCTGACTGAGAAGGGCTAAGCTTCCCTTTCCTCAGAAGCTTTCTTCCGGTTCCATGTCTTAAAAAAAAAAAAAAAAGAAAAACCAAAGGCCCAGAACTTGCTTCCTTCCTCACAGAATGGCAAACAGACGCCTTCCTTGAGCTTGACAGCAGCAAAGCTCATCATACCTGCGGCCCAGACTCATAAAGGCTACAGGGAGCCAAATCTCCATCCTGCGTATGAAGAAAAAGGACCAAGACCTGTAATTCCAGCTCTCCGGAAGTGGAGGCCATAGGCTCTAAGCCAGCTGTGGCTACATAGAAAGCTCAAGGCTAGCCTGGGTCATGTAAAGCACTGCCCTGACCTCAAAAGGAGGGGCTACTCTGCTTTTGGGTTGAGGTCAAGTGTAAGTCTTAGGGAGGAACTACAGTTTGATAGGCTGTAACAAAACCCTCAGAAACAAACCAAGCCAGAGTTAGTGAAAGCACAGACTGCTCCTGCAGAGGACCTGACTTTTATTACCAGCAGCCATGTCTGTGAACTGACAACCACCTATAACCCCAGGTCCAGGGTGAATCTGACGCCCTCTTCTGGCTTCCTCGGGTACCTGCACTCACAGGTGCACAGACCACCCCACACATTCAATTTAAAAATGGAAAACAACTTATTTAAAAAAAAAAAAAAGAAAGAAAGAAAAGAAAAGAGGTGGTCATAGTGGCCTGAACTTTAAATGCCAGCACTTAGGAGGCAGAGGCAGAGGATCTCTGTGAGCTGAGACCAGCCTAGTCTATACAGTAAGTTTCAGACCAAACAGCTACACAGTAAGACCTTGTCTCGGTGACTGGGGGCAGCTCACCGGCCAGGCAGAGCACGTGAGCCTCCCCAGGAAGCTGTACGCTAACAGCTCTGGGTATGTCATTTAGTCCACCCTATATGATGTTTCATGCCTTGCTACACAAAACAGCTACACACACACACACCCCCTGTAATGATGGCATCTAATTAGAAGGTTCCAATCAAAAGGTTTTTATAATGTCCCGTAGGCGCAACGGAAAGCCACCTTTCTAGCTGAGGAAAGAGAGGGAATATCTGCAAGCTCCCTGGGCCCCAGCCAGCTAGTTGATAAGAACCTCCATGTCTGGAGCTAGCGCTGTCTTATTTCACTTGACACCTTCAAGCCTCAAGTCAGCTACCGCGCACCAGCCAAGCCTCCCACCAACGGTCTCCCTTGTCCTCCCCACAGCTCCTGACACTCGGAAAAGACATAAATTAAAAGGTAGCCCATTTCAGCCGCTTTGTCTGCTGCCTACTTTGTCTGACTGGGCTCTGTATTTAAGTATCGTATGTGGGTAAATCTGATTTTTAGAATTTGGGGGGGGGGGGGGAAGACCTTACAGATGATCTAATCCAGATATCAATTGTACCAATGAAGGAACTTAAGAGGCAAAAGTGCTCCGCCGATGGCTAGCTCAGAGATACAGGTCGTATCCGCAGCAGTGCTAGGCACCACCCGGAACTCTCAGTTCAGCACAGTGCACAGCTAACCACGGGTCCCCCACTGGGAATACCAAAGACCTGAAACAGGAAACTGGGGCCCATGAGCCTGGAAAAAAGAGCCTCAGTCTCCTCACAACATAGCATCCAGCAAGTTCACGGTACCCAGGAGACTTCACTGATTCCTTCCACCTTCTCCTCAATTCAAGGAAGAACAGACACTGAGGGTTTTAATCAGACACACCTGGCAGGAGAGCCCTTGGGTTGTAAAACTGGGTTTAAAGCTTAGCTTGTTAAACTAGGCTAATAGTTTGCAACAGTGGCTACCCATGAGAAGCAAGCATCAAGTTCCTGAGTTAAGAGCAGTGCAATTTAATTGGGCTTTTTTTTTTTTTATTGAAGATAGTTTTGAAGCTGTTAACTTTCTTGGAACATTCAACTGGTTTATCAATGACTCTGAACAATTACCCAGTCTCATGGTAACAAGATATCATCCTTGGATTCAATCAAATGAAGGGACTTGGAGCGCTGACTCTCAGATTCTGGAGCCCAGATGCTATTGGAAGTAAGTGGGCCACAACAGGCCAATACTTGAGAGCTGGAGTTAGAAGGAATCAGGGTTATTGAAGAGCTGGTGATCTTGAGAAGAAAGCAGCTCGGTGTGGAAGCTCCATCTTGGGGCCTGATGGGCTAATAAGGGCGTGTGTGGGGAGAGAAGGGAGAACAATTTACTTGTGGAGATTCAGGAAGCTTTGAGGTCAGAGCCCAGACCCCGGCGCCCGCCGCACTCTGGCCACACTCCCTCTGTCAGGAACTCTGCCATGCCTTCCTTGCCACACGGACGGAGACCTTCAGAAACCGTTACACAACATAAACATCTTCTCCCTTAGGCTGTCCGTGCCAGGCATTTTGTTCATAGCAACGACACAGGGGTGGTTAATACAGAGTGCTTGGAGAACCAGCTCTTTGGTTGAATAAGCCCGAGTTGACCACTACTCAAAGGCCAGTATTTGGGACACTTAAGTTGGTCCGAAGGAAACAGGCTTATTTCAGGGCTGGCAAACTTGCCCTGAGTTCTGTTGAGTCTGAAGAAAGAGTTAACTGCTAACATTTTCACCGTTTAGGTGAGGCTTCTATTTAGAACTTAGAATTGATGGTGCTGGGCCAAAGAGGACAGAAGGATCCGGGAGGGATGACAACATCCAAGCAGGGCAAAAGGAGTGATTATCTCAAGAGAAGGGCTACATGGACCACCCACTTTCCCTTCTGAATCTCACATCGACAAATACAAAAATTACTTTTTCCAAATGAAATCTTAGAGAAAGATATGAAAACCTGACTCTGCATGTGCTGTTATCTTCTTGTCAGGTGTTGATGCCATTTAAACTAATTTCCAAAGAGGAATCTCTCATATATATATATATATATATATATATATATATATATATATATATTATCTTTCAAGTGTAAATTTCCTGAAATGTTTCATATTGTGACCTTCTTTTGAAAGCCCGTTGATGAATCTCATAGATCAACCCATTTGTCTATTTGTTTAAAAGTATTTTTAAGTGTATTTTTGGGAGAAGGTTCTTATGTAACTCCTCATCCCCCTGCCTCCAAGTCCAGAGCCCTGGGATTATAGGCATGCACCACCACTCCTACTAAGTCAGTTCTAGATTGCTGAAAGCTGCATACACACGTTAGCACATTTCCCTACTGACTGCTCTGCTGTCCGGCTTTCGTTAATTTCTCACTTTGCTGAGGTACAAAGTGATCTGAGTGTTTCTGTGTGTCCTGGTCATTTCTCAGCTATTTTGTTTCCTGTGCAGAGAATGTTCTGGAGACAGCTTTACATTCTAAACATGCAAACACCGTCTCTGCTCTGGTTCCCCAGAAGACCTGGAGAAAGGCAACACGAGTGTGAGGAGCCTTGAAGTCTCTGGGATGCCCACCATTGCGGTTAACTTACTTCAGTAAGTTTTCTTTAAGGTACGAGGCCATGGCATGTGTAATTTTTACTGCCAGTTGAAAACAATCCTCCAAGTTTTCCATTTATCTCTCAATTTTGCCAGAAGCAGCTAACTGGGAGAATAGTACACTAGCCAGTTGGTATCATTCGGATTGTCTTAGGGCCTTAAAAAGAAAGAAAGAAAGAAAGAAAGAAAGAAAGAAAGAAAGAAAGAAAGAAAGAAAGAAAGAAAGAAAAGAAAAAAGAAAAAAGCACAATAGGAGTATGTCTCTTAAACTAACAGAGGCTAAAACAATTTCTTAATGAAATGTTTGCAATAGAAACACAAAAATATGATTAAAAGAGGTTTCCTTCCCTAGCACTTTGTCCTAAGCACAGCTAAGGCTCGTCATAACAGGAGTAGTGGAAAGCTGTCACAGCCGCGGTGTGCAATTCTGGCCTTTACCTGTGCTCTTGCTTCCAGTTTTCTAGTTGTACTTTAAGCAGAAAGGGAGGCTAACCAAAGCTTTCGGTAATAAATAATCACACCAGCGGAGAGAGTTTACAAAATGTGTTCTATGTGCTGGGAATGAAGCAGGTAAGCACTGAAAACAAAGCCCACACCTACATCCTGCCCCACAGAAGCCAGAGACCAGACAGGTAAGGCTGCAGATGGCTCTGACAGGAGGGATGAAAACAAAATAATGAACTGTGTGTGTGTGTTTGTGTGTGTGTGTGTGTGTGTGTGTGTGTGTGTGTGTGTGTGTGTGTGTTTAGTATCCTCAGAGAAATTCCACAACAAACAAACAAGAGGCTATTTTTAAAAATACACCAAAAGAAAGGGGATCTTGGAAGTTATGTAATCGCAGAAAAGAAAAAAAATGAGCCTAACTTTTGGAAGACAAGTGGAAGAATCTCCCAGCAGGCAGTGCGGCACACTCAGCACTGTGGAAGCAGGAAGAACATGAAGGACTTCAAGCCAACTGGGCTTCATGGTCCAAGCCAGCCTGAGCTGTTACACAGCAAGAACGTCTCACAAACAAAACAAACAAAGAGAGGGTGGGGGAACGGTCCAGGAGAAGCAGTGTAAAAATTAAAAAATAAATATCAGAGCCTACAATCTTAATAAACCTGTGTTTTGCTGCAAATTATATGTTTGTGACTCATTAGTGAGTTGTCGGGGGGGGGGGGGGGGGGGGAAAGCTCAGAAAAGTCCCAACCACCATTTTTAAATGAATTAGAACAGAAATAAAATGGCCATTGCACATTAAGAGTATACTTACATGAACCCTTATAATACATGTTTATACACACACATTCAAAATATAAATTTAGTCTGAAATGTCACCACAATAAAATTGGGTGGGGAGCAGTGGGGATTGAACCCAATTTGTGGCTTCACAAATGCTAAGCAAATGCTCTACCACTGGGCCACATACCTAGCCATTATTTAGGGGGGGGGTTGTTTTTGTCTTTGTTTCAAGACAGGGTTTCTCTGTGTAACCTTGACTGTCCTGGACTCACTTTGTAGACCAAGCTGGCCTGAAACTCACAGAGATCTGCGTGTTCTGCCTCCCTGAGTACTGGGATTACAGGCATGCACCACCACACCTGGTTTATTTAGGTTGTTTTATTGGTGGAGTCTCACCTTAGACCAGCCTGGTGGGGGGGAGGGGGGCTCACTCTGCAATCCTCAACTGCCTGGAATGCAAGGTGATTCTTCCTTCACATCCTAGGTGCTGGGATCAGTTAAGAACCACCATCCCCAGTTCCTCCAAATCATTTTAAAATCACTTTATGCCAGACAATAATTGCTTTTAGTCTTCCTTCTAAAAGACTAAGACTAAGATTACCATGTCTATAATCCCAGCACTCTGGAGGCAGAGGCAGGCAGAGCTCTGTGAGTTCGAGGCCAGCCTGGTCTACAAAGAAACAACAACAACAACAACAACAACAACAACAACAACAAAAATGAGACTTCAACAAACCTTTCCTTTGAAACAAATTAGGAATGCTGGCAGCTAATGAAAATATTCCACTGTCAAGCTCCTTCAAACTCCAGTATCACGTAGGAAAAATGTGCCCTCCTTCCTGTACTAGTAAAACCTAAACTTTACCATGTACTCTAATAACCAACTCAGTAATAAAGCCAGAGAGAGAGGTACCAACACAAAATAGACCAAACCTCCGGTCCTCAACCTGACTTCATAACGTGGCATGCTGCTCACTCTTAGCGTCTATCTTGCTAATTAATACTTTAATTTTCTTGAACAGAGGAACCATTCTAGAAACATCCGTGATAAGATGTGTAAACTGGAAAATACACTGCAGTGGTGCAGTAGCATTCCACCTGAGCCTCCTTCATATATTTCCCATGGTCCACTGTGTGTTGTGTGCAAGGTGAAAAGAATGGGTAAAAAATTAACAACTTCGATGCCTCTTGCTACAAGCCTGTACTCTACCCAGAATGCTTTTTTTTCCCTTTCTTTCTTTTTGTTTGTTTGTTTGAAAATGGATTTCTCAGTTTACAGCCTTACCATGCTGAATGTGCCCAATCTCATCTGAAAATGGATTTCTCTGTGTAATAGCCCTGGCTGTCCTTGAACTTGCTCTACAGACCAGGTTGGCCTGAAACTAAGAGATCCTCCTGCCTAAACGTGTAAGCCACCATGCCTGGTTTTTGTTGTTGTTTTGGTTTTGTTTTTTTTTTTTTTGACAGAATCTCACCATTAGCCCTGGATAGCCTCGGACTCACTATATAAGCCAAGCTAGCCTCAAAGTCTAAAAATTCACACACACACCCTCCCACCTCTGCTTTCCAAGGGCTGGGATTAAAGACCCAGTTAGTATACCCTTTTCCTCCGGGGCTAGAAATAAATATGAACTTCACTATGATGTATAACTTCCAATTTACTGGCATAAAATTGTAACAATATCTCCTAAGAAACATAAGTTTATCATATTATTTTACTGACATGTAGGAATCAGATCCATGTCACAAAGATCTGTATCTTTAAAAAAAAAAAAAACAAACATTACTGTCATCCAGGGTAGATAGAAAGCAAATAAGCCTATACTGATATTAAAAGATATAAAAATATTTATTTTAATATATATAAGCAAGATACATGCTTCTCTGTGTATATACAGATATATTCCTATACCTTCAGAAAACTGAAATAATAAATAAATGAGGAAAGAACCAGATGTGGTGACACAGGCCTGTAACCCAGCACCTGGAAGACATAGGCAGGAGGGTTCAGAGTTCAAAGCCAGCCTCCTCTACTTAGCATGTTCAAGGCTAGCATGAGCTACATGAGATCTTGTCACATAAAAACCAAAGAAATAAAATAAATAAGGAAAGAGGGTAGGGAGGGATGCTGCCCGCAGGGCTGAGAAGACGACCCTGCCTGACGTCTTCCATCCATATGGACAAACCTGGAGCTGTCATTCAATCTGCACCCAGGGCTAACTGCCTGGTCAGTACATCCCACCCCTCACCCTACACAAAGAATTGCCCAGAAGTAATCTGTGGCTGAAATGTTTTTACTTTCCTTAACAAAAGACTTTGACCTCATCTTGCAAAGTGAACCTGCATCTGAGCAGCCTGAAGCCAGCTGCCTCAGCAGACGACCTACCCTGAGCGGCAGCCACACCCCTTCATGCTTTTGTCACATAGCAGCTATCATGTGCCAGGTGCTGTGTGGGGCCTTGGGCACAAGGGGAACCAGCACAAGGCGCCTGCCTTCAGGGAGCGCACAGCCTCCAGCAAGACAGAAGTGGGGAGTTTAAAAACAATGCGGTGTACACAAAGGCAAAGATACACCTCTGCAATTACTATGGTGCATTTAAAATATTTTTTCCTCTTCCTTCCCACAATTCTCAGAGGTGAGGGAGGGGCCCTGGCATAAGTGCCTATCTGCAGCTGTCCTTGGGCTCCAGTGGGTCAAGCCTGGTACTGGCAGAAAACTGTGTAAGTGTGGCCCTGATAACAATGCTGTAGCATCACAAGAAACAAGTCCTATAGGTCTTAGCATTGTAGACTGACGAACTGTTTGCTGGCCAGCTATTAGCCTGGACCTGTGCGGAGTTATAATGCTGGAATTTCAGCCTCAAAACAAACCCTTCTCAGACCCTTAGTCTGAGAAGTTCTCTGATCTTTTGGTCATTAATAATGCAGTCCCATAAAAGAAGATATGAAAGAAAGTGAAGCCTGTTTCTTTTCCTAAAAGTCAATGTCTTTATCTCCCTTGTTCTTACTGGTAACACTGAAAACTTTGACCCAGTAACTAACTCTGAGCTTCTATGAATGCGTGGGTAATCTTTCGTAACCTCAGAAACCACTACTTCTCAATCTGACAAGCTGCCAGTATTTATTTAAGGACCTCTCACTTTTCAAACCTGGGAATTCCCAGAAGGTTGCATTACACTCTCGGTATTCCACCCACTCACCCTTGTCTTGCTCTGAGCTCTATCCAAAATAACGATTGACACAAATGAATTGCAAATATACCATAAAGCACAGTTGTGATTACCCAGCCACAGCCCAAGGGAAGAACTGTTTCTATTTTTAAAGGTGCTGTTGCTTTAAGGGGAAGTTCCTCGAAGAAATATGAAACCAAGCTGCAGAGTGGACATCAAAATGCACTTGGTGTCTTCCTTCCTGCAACAACCAACCAACCTGACCATCATCCTAACCTGAGCGGAGAAGCTTTGTGTGGACTTCTCGGGTCTAGAAACCGAACAGCCAGTAAGGACATGGGCAGACCCAGAGAGGGCCCATCGGCCACACAAACAATCAGACCTGTCTACCCAGAACAAGAGATCACCCCACAGTTCAGCTGGCTTCTTACAGCTCCAGATAAGGGTCTACCCAAGTCAGTGTGCCAGTAGATAAATGTCCAGGTCCCAATCCACAGATCCTCACTTAAAAAGATCTAACCCAGTGGCCCTAAGAATGACCAAGTCATATCACAGCATTTACCACCAACTACGCAGAGTTATTAGTTCTCTTCAAGGCTTCCCTTCGTTCAACAGCAGACAACACTAGCATCGTCAGGGTTTAGGAATGGCGACAAGAGCTGGTGACAGTGGTTAGGAACACATGCCCAGCGTGCCTACCAATCTTGACTCCATCCCCACCACCTCAGAGTGAATGAGCATGCATTCTCTCTCTCTCTCTTTCTCTCTCTCTCTCTCTCTCTCTCTCTCTCTCTCACACACACACACACACACACACACACACACACACACACACACACAAACACACACGGCTGCAGGTATTAAAGGAAAAGGGAAGGGTAATACATGGATACCAAGCCAGGGAAACCGAAGCCTTGGCTTCCTAAGAGAAGCTAAACAATCCACCTGTTTCCCAGGCTGCCTTAAAGAACTGAAGCCAAGGAAGTGGTCTTCTGAAATAATATTATAAAGATCCACTTTTGAAAGGAGAAAAAAAAAAAAGCAGTGACATGACATAGGCATCTATTTAATCTGTAAATAGTTTACTCGACAGGTCTACTTGTGCCCACCATAAAATATACCATCTACACTGCTATCCATACGTCTAAAAACACTGTAAAGGGTCTAAAAGATACTGTCCAAGGATACATCCATTTCTATAAAAGTAAAATAACTTAGCCATTAAATGTCACTATAAGAATCTGCTAGGAGCCGGGTATGGTGGTGCACGCCTTTAATCCCAGCACTCGGGAGGCAGAGGCAGGAGGATCACTGTGAGTTCAAGGCCAGCCTGGTCTACAAAGTGAGTCCAGGACAGCCAAGGCTACACAGAGAGACCCTGTCTCGAAAAAAAAAAAATCTACTGGGAAATGCAGAATGTTTGCAAAGGGAATGGAACACTCTAGGTTCAATACAAAAAATGTCCAGTCTTATCCCTCACAACAATCCGACCCCCAAATTTAGCAAGGCTGACCTGCAATGGGCCTTGATTGTAGAAGGAAGCAGCTGCCACAGTTAGCAATAAAGTAGCAAACCCCACTTCACAGTCTGTCTTCAGGGAAACTCTAAAGAGCAGCGGAATCCACTCCTAATGTGTAGCTCCATCAGTCAACAGGTGACTTCCAGGGACCAAATCATACTCATTTCCAAGCTGACTTGGAATCTCAGTTTTCTTTTCTATTTTTACAAGCTCCTACAAAGCCATACCGAATGAATCCCAACTAATTCCTTCTCAGGAGCTTACTAGAAAAATGTCAAATATTCAGATTATTTTGGGGGGCATTTTCCCATACCACTGCATGGAACACAGCAGAATTAATAAGGATCCCACAGTTACGACTTTTCAAATGCAAATGCCTTGCCATCTAGAAAACGCAGCCCCTTTTAGACGTCCCCCATCCCAGTGTCTAAATAGCTCCAGGTCAGGGCTCTATTTGTTTCCTTCCAAAGCAAAATGCCCGCATTACTTCTCTGGACATCATCCCAACTCACCACTTCCAACTACCTAAAGATTTTAAACGATTAGGCCATGAACTAAGATGTTTGCTTTATAGGCTCCCAGCACCCATTTCACATACAACATCCCTAAGCAGTTCCGCTAAAGGGGACAAACAGGACAGGGTTAAGAATCGCGGGAGCTGGACTCCATCAATAAGGCCTTGGGTTGGTCATTTGCACACTTCAGATACCGGCTTATCTATCTGTAAAATGTGGTCTGAGCTACACATTTCCAGGGCTCCATCCGGTCCCTTCACGTTCTAGGAGCTTGGAAGCCGGAGTGCTGACTCTGGCCAGGGTTCCCTGCCTCGGAGACAGCGCTCTGGATGAGAGGGGACAAGAAGAGGTGGGTACGGAGAGAGGAGGGGACCCTGCACTTGCAAGCGCTTCCCATATGAGCTTGGGACAAACTTAAAGCCACCATCGCTAACAATGGGAGAGCGCGCTCGGGTTTTCCGGGCTGAAACTTGGCAGGAGCCGGCGGGGTGGGATTTACCTTTCTCCCTGCTTGGTGTTGGAAGGAGGAGGGTGCAGGACCGTCTGGTTCCCTTCCATCTCCACCACGCACTTGGTGTTCAGTTCCAGCTCTGAAAGCACAGGGGCAGGGCGATGTTGCAAAGTGGAGCATCTGTGTCCGCAGCCGGCGCGCGTGGCTCGGTACGGGCAAGCAGGGAGACGGCGCCCGGGGCACACAGTGGCCGCGGCCAGAGCCTGGGCGCCGCCTCCACCCGGAGCCACTCCGAGCCACCCGGTGTCCCCGACCCCCGCCGCCCTACAGTTTGCAAAGTTGCCCCCCACCGTCACCCCCGCCCTCGGCCGGAGCAGAAATGCAAAAAGAGCTGGGAAAAGCTGCTCACCTCTTCGGTTCATGGGCCGGACCCGGACGGCAACTTTTACCTTCGTATCCGACATGTTGGCGGCGCCCTGCTCCGCCCGACGCGGCCCCTTCAAGCGCCGCGCCGCCGCAGCCGCAGCCGCAGCCGCGCGCCCCCCGAGCGCGGCCGCCGCCGCTCCGCCGAGAGCTCCGAGACGCAGCGCCGAGGCGCGCGGGCCATCCCGGGGGAGAGCGACGCGGGGTACGGCCGGGCCCGGGGAGGGGCGGGCGCGGGGCGGGGCGGGGCGCGGCGTCGGGAGGAGGCCGCGGGCCCAGGCGCCGCTCTAGCCGCTCGGGCCGGGCCGTGCGCGCAGCACCGCGGCCCCTCGCGGCCGCCGGGGGCCGGGCAGCGTCGCCATCTTCCGCTCCGGGGGCCGCGCCCGGGATGTAAGGCCGCTGCAAACTGGGAGGTGGGAGCCGAGAAGGGACGATTTACAAAGGCCCTGGGTTCCCGGTAGCTGGGAACCGGGAAGGAGCGCTTTGCAAAGGCAATAGGCTCTGGGCTCTGGGCTCTGGGCAGCTGGGACCCAGGAAGGGGCGCCCTGCAAAGGCTGCCTTGGGCTCCAGGCAGCTGGGCCTGGGGGGGGGGGGGGGGAGGAGTGAATCTTTGCTTTCCCTACTCCAGAGCCTGCGGGCACCTCACGGACACCGCCTCGAGCTCGAGTCACCTTCAGGGGCCGCTGTCACCCTCACCGCCGAGAGCCCTGAGGCGGTATTGAGGGGCTTTGCACAGAGTGCTGGGTGCGCAGGCCTAATACACGCCATTCTTATGCCTCCCACGAAATCCACAGCGCACCGCCCCTCGGCGCCCTACACCGAGCTCTGCAGTTGTATTTTAAACTCTTTGTGGTGAGCCGAGACTAGAAATGAATTTGAAATGGACCACCAGAACCGAGTGTTTGTAAATATTGCGCTTATTTTCTTTCCCTTGCGCCCTTGTAATGGGAGGAGTATAGAGAGCAGGGAGGATTCATTAACTCTTACGTAAGAATGTAACAGCAACACAGTCTGTGCTTCTGCCAAAGCCAGATCTCCCTGCCTGGGCGGAACTGAGCGAAGCAGATTTACTCTGTTTGGTTCAACAAGTGCTTGAGGGCGGCGCTTACTTTGTGCCAGGCGTTTTGAAACACGCTCCAGCCTAACAGACTTTGGATCCGGGGAAATCTCGATTTTGCGTGAATGTCCAAATTCGCTCATTCATCGACTACTTTATGGAGAATTTTATTGAGTACGTACTGTGTGCGGTGCTATAGAAACCACACAAGCAAGAACAGCTTTGTTCGTCCTGTTTTCCAGAGGCCACACTGAGGGCGGAGAGATACTTATTATGGTAAACCACGTGTGGCAGGTGGTCTAAATATGAGGGGTTCCGTCTGTCACCAACGGGTGCCCAGTGATGCGACTGACTTGCATATGCGGTCTACCGCTGTACCGCTGAGTCAGACCTCCAGCTCCCAGGAAGCCTGACATTAAGCAATACTTTACTGTTATTCCTTAGTCACGCCCGCCTTGTTTCAGGACCTCCTAATTCAGGCCACCTAGGAGGGTCTTACTGCAGTTTGCCGCGCCCCCCTGGCCGCCCCCATTCCTAGTGCTATACACCTGCTCTGTCGCTCCACTTAGTTCTTCAACAAATCACACACATACAAACGCTGCGCGCCAGACACTTTTGTAGGCTCTTGGCTACAGGCCCTCGGCTATTTCTGTAACAGGATTCACAGCCCCTGAGGCTCACAATTTAGCCCCACATGGCGCTTCTCAACATTTGGTTACGGAGGCATTCTCCTCACTAAACTTCCTAGCTTTGCTTCCTATACGCTGTCCTGTATCCAGCTGCCAGGAAATTAAAATTCAATTCTGTGATTATGAATGTTCTTGGGTTTGTTGTTTTGTTTTTAATCCCTCGGTCTGGCCCTATGGGATATTACCTCCTGTTAGTCTCAAAATTGTTCACATCTTCCAGCCCCCTTCAATAAGCAAGATACCTTCCCTATGTTAAGTGCTGTTGTGGCACCTTCCAACAGTGGCAGTTTTACATTGTTCAGTATTTTAAACGAAACACCCAGGGCTGGAAAGATGGCTCAGCAATTAAGAGCGATGGCTACTCTTCCAGAGGACCTGGGTTCCATTTCCAGCACCTACATGACATGGCATCTCACTGAAGCGGTTTGTGATCATCTGAAACTCCAGTCTCTGAAGATTTTGTACCCTCTACTGGCCTCTGAAGGCACCGCACACAGGTGGTACACAGGCATACATGCAGCCAAAATACCCTTTCACATAAAGTAAAAATTAAAATCTTAAAAAAACGATAATAACACAAAACAAAACCACGCATCCAAGAGACTGAGAGGCAGTGCAGGAGTTGAGGACACTCGTTGCTCTTTTGGGAAAACCGACCCCCAGCTGCTCTCAACCTTTTGTTAACCCAAGTTCCAAGGGATCCTATGCTGTCTTCTGGCCTCCTCGGGCGCACAGGCAAGCAAACACTCATCAAATAAATAAGTCCTTAATTTAAAGTAGGCATTGAAATCTTATCCCTTGGAGCCTGTGGTTGTGACCTCATTTGAAATAAGGTCTTGCAGAAAGAAGTTAAGACGCATTCGTACTGGGTTAGAATTAATTCTGAACCCAATAACTGGTGCCATTGTGAAAGGGGGAGGGGGGCCCAGGCCCAGCCATACACAGCAAGGAAGGCAGGGAGGGATAAAGACAAGACTAGACAGATGCAGCTAGAAGCCAAGACATGCAGAGGACTGCTAGGAGCCACCAGAAGCTAGGAAAAGGCAAGGAGGAATTCTTCCCTGGAACCTGCAGGAGAAATATGGTTTTACTAGCACCTTGGATTTGGAGGTCTAGTCCCCTAGGTCTGGAAAATAATATATTTCTGTTTGTTTTATACCACAATGTTCATAGTAATATATTGTGGCAATCTTAAGAAACTTAAGTGCAAGAAGCCAGACATGGTAGGTGCTATAACCAGAATTCCAGACACTAAGGCAGGAGGATCACCAAGAGTTCCCAGGCAGAGGGAGGGTCCATCTCAGAAAGAAAGAGAGGGAGGGAGAGAGAGAGGAGAGAGAGAGAGAGAGAGAGAGAGAGAGAGAGAGAGAGAGAGAGAGAGATTCCTCCTTGCCCATTTCTATCTTTCTCTACTAGATCATGAAAGTCTTTAGCTGTGCTGGGAACCGAACCCAGGACCTTAGGCATATTAGCCACATCATCAGTGTCTCTAGTGCTTGAGAAACTGTCTCTGTTCTAAATGAAGGAAGTGAAGATTTGAAACCAGGCACCGCCACACCAGGGGCCATCTCCTTAGGGAGCTCATTTGCAGCCTTCTCTCCACAGAGAGGACTGTTGCAGGATTCCAGCTGAGAAGCCACAAGTGGAGCAGAAGAACCAGAGGCAGGGCGCTTACCGTGGAGATGAAAGTGGCATGATTCAGCAAGCCATGGGATGTGAGGCGTGAAGGAAGCGAAGGAATGCACAATTAGGAAAGGACCATAAGTGGCTGAGGAGAGGCCTTAAGGTGAGGGAGAGGGTGTGACTTAAGTGTTTCTGGTTAAACCGTTCCACTGTGAGAGCCCCTTCCTACTTTTCCAGCCTTCTTGGACCTGAACGGCCTCATCTACTCTTTACTCCTTCTAAGAGTTGACTAAATATGTGCTCTTCAGAACCAGTTTATCTTCACTTATTAAAAATTATGTCGCCTGGCGTGGTGGCGCATGCCTTTAATCCCAGCACTCAGGAGGCAGAAGCAGGCAGGATCTCTGTGAGTTCGAGACCAGCCTGGTCTACAGGCTGTCCAGGACAGTTACACAGAGAAAACCTGTCTCTGGAGAAGGGGAAAAAAGAAGAATTATGTCTTAGGGCCTGGAGAGCTGGCTCAGTAGTTACGAGCACTTGGTGCTCTTGCAGAGGACCTAGGTTTAATTCACAACACCCACATGATGACTCGCATCTGTAACTCCAGGTCCAGAGGACTGAACATTTTCTTCTGAACTCTCCAGGGACCTGGCATGCATATGGTACACCTATGTACATGCACGCAAAATACTTATACACACAAAATAAAATTTAAATATCTTTTTTTAAAAAAATTGTACCTTGGGCCAATAAAATAACTCACTAGGTAAAGATGCCTGCTGCCAAGCCTGAAAACTGGGGTACAATCTCCGGGACCTAATTGGTGGAATGAGAAAATTGATTTTGCTGGCTGTCACATGTGCCTACACACACTAAAAATAATTATGACTTTTTTATTTTGCGTTTTGGTGTTTTTGGGGTTTTTTTTCTTTATTTATTTTGGTTTTTTGAGACAGGGTTCTCTGTGTAGCCTTGGCTTTCCTGGATTCCCTTTTGTAGATCAGCCTGGCCACGAATTCATAGAGATCTGCTGGGATTAAAGAGGTGGGCCACCACGCCCCGGCTTTGGTTTTTCAAGACAAAGTTTCTCTGTGTAGCCCTAGCTGTCCTGGAACTCACTATGTATAATTGTGACTTTTACGAGCTACGATGTATCTTTGGAAATCTTCTAGACCCTTCTTCTATATCCTCCCAAAGTTGCAGTCCACCTTCCACTTGAAACTCCAGTTTCAAGCACGCCGTCAAGTGACTCGTTTGAAAGTTCTGTCCTCAGAGGACACCTCTGCGAGGAACCAAATTTGCGCCCTGAAAATCCTAGCCTGAGTTCTCAGTGCTGCCTGTTGCACTCCAAGCCTACCTCCTGTACATATCAAATCCTTCAGATACTCACAGGTGACATTCGTTTCCCTCTGGAGACCTCTGGAGCTCAGCATATGCTGTTATATAATAGACCTGCCCCCACCCAATAGTCCTTGCAGTTCCAATGAGTCATGAACTTGAGGGGGTCTGCCGCAAGTTTTACCATCAGTGCATTTGGATGGAGCTTGGACAGCGGGCGACAGGAGCAACTGAAGAGCTGAACAGCCACTTCTCGTCTCACACTCTCGATGGGCTCCCTGCATGGGTATAGAGCTTAGATCTTGAATGGCTTTCAAACCCCATGTGTTGAAGGCTTGGTCCCCTGCTGGTGGTGAGGTTGGGACCTGATGGGAAATGTTCAGTAGTAGAGACTAGTGGGAAGAAGTCAACGCGCTGTGGATGTGATTACATAGAATTGTCCTTCTTCCTTCCATTTGGCTTTGTGGCCACCACCGGGTGAGCAGCTTTGGTCTGCCACACTATCCCAATCATGGTGGTTGCCTTCCCATAGCCTCAAAAGAAAGGAAGCCAGCACCTCTCACACCGTAAGACCTCCTCATGGGTTGTTTACCTCAGATATTTTGTCGACTACGACAGAAGGCTAACGACACAGCAGGCTGTGCTCCAACGGTAAGCAAGCATTTGAAGTTCCCCGGGGAATCTCTCTCACCTTTTCTGACCCAACGGCAGAAATCCTATGGTAGCTTATCTGCCGTCAGCACAGGGCCACCTAGATTCAAGCAGAGGACCAAAGCCCATTATCTCCATGAGGAAATGTCAAGTTATACTTGAAGAGGAACACGGAGAACAGGAGCTATTTGTTCAGCCTTTTATGTCTGGTTTGGTTTGGTTTGAAAAGCGCCATGCCACACAATGTGTCCTCCCACGGTTGCAGCCGTTCTCCCTGGCCAGCTTGCTACAAGAAGGAACGCCTGTGGAAGTGGTGTCTTACCTCACTCACTACTAGCACGAGCCAGCGTACTCTCCGGTTGGCTCATGAGCAACAAGTGGGCAATCTGGACTCCCAACACACGTGAAGTGGAAGATTCCATTCTGAGAACTGCTGTTGCTCCCTCCCCCACCCCCCACCCATCGGCTCCTTGTACGGCTGTGCTTGAGCTGTACGAGCCACACCTGCTCAGTACGGTAACTCTTGCCTCACAATGTGCCTGTCAGACTCTTCCCTCTGGGAATCCGAGATTCTGACGGTGGCGAGTGATGGTGGAGCTCACAGATGCAGGACGTCAGGTATGAAGTCAGAAACCTCCCTGTGTGGACCAGTAGATCTGGATGGGCTCTTCTAAACCCCGGCTCCCTCATTTGAGGCAATGGGATGGGGAGACGGTGGTAGTGAAAGTGTCTACTCCTCGGGGCCACAGCTGACGTCTGTGAAGATCTCGTCACAGACTGTGAACAGCTGGTCCCTCCTGAAATCCTGAAGGCTACTGAGTGGATGTATTGTCATTCTCGCTGGCAGGCCACAGTGGGGGGATTGCCCAGGGACATTTAGAGAAAAGAGGACTCTCTGGACTTGTGCAAACCATGCAGCCTTCAAATCCAGACCCTGCGATGGTTCATTTTAACTGTCAGCTTGATTGGATTAAGGCATGCCTAGTGCATTAGGAGGCGTGCTTTTTGGTGTGTCTGTGAGGGCATTTACAAAGAGGATTAGCTAAATGTGAGCAGAGGCAACAAAGTCTGGGGGCCCAGACCAAATACAAAAGAGAACTAGAGAAGGCCGGATGGCACCAGCATTGGCCATGTTCTGTTCACCAGCATTGGCCGTTTTCTGCTTCCTGATTGCTGGCACGATGTGACCTCACTTTCCAGCTACCCTGCCTTCCCATCCATGGTAGACCTGTATCGGTCAGGTATTTTTTCACAGCAATAAGAGTAGAGACCCCACCAAGAATGAGCTGTGTCCCCAGCTCCAGATTCTTTATGGGGAGGGTGGAAGTAACATGGGAAAGCAGGTTGAAACTGAGGAGACCTGGGATGCTCAGGGGGGCAGCAAATGGTACACAGAAAGGGTCAATAAATCCCACAGGCTGGTGCCGACCCCACCCTTCCACCCTGAGCTCAGTTCTCCTCTGATGAGGCCCTTTCAGAAAGGGGAGAAGCAAAGCTGGATACATACATGATAAACACAATGGCACATGGAAGACACCAAGATCAGGAAGGGAAAGAGTTCACTGAGGGGTCACGCAATCCAGATTTACACTCCAGCTTGGGTATGTGCAAATTGTGTGACCTTATTTAAATCCTTATCCCATTCCCCCTGGCCCAGTGTCCTGATCTCTAAAATAGTGGTGCTTATGTTACTGAACCACACTCACCTAGGGCAGTAACATGTGGTAAGGGTTAAATATCAAATAATGTCATCAGCACAGTCATTAGCACTATCATCACCATTATATTTATTACCATCACCATCATCATCACTATCATCATCACATCCACTATATTTTTTAAAGATTTTTTTAAAAATTCCATATGTGTGTTTTACTTGCATGGATATAAGCAATAACATGTATGCAGTGCTTACAGAGGCCAGAAAAGTTACAAATGTGTGTGCTGGGAATAAAGCCCCAGTACCCCGCAAGAGCTGTGAGTGTTCTTGATAGGCAAGGCATCCATCCAGCCCCAACGTCAACTATTATTCACTGATCCAGGATCCTTCCCTTCTGGGAGCATAGATTACTCATAGGAGATGTGCCACCTACCACATTTCTCAAGTTCCCAATATATACCGTGCTGCCCACCATACTGAGAGCCCCTCAGAACAGCCGAGTATCCACTGGAGGCCACAGACAAACCTCTTGTCCAGCTAAGAAGTCTCTTTAAGCTTCTTTGATTGTAAAAAGGCTAAGGTATGTGTCTCCACCCCACCCCACCCTCAAACAAAAGTCCTCAAAGACAGCTGGAAGCATAAATCCAAGTAGTTGTCTAAGAAAGCCACAGAACCTAACTGAGTGGACTTTCAACAGAGAACCTGGAACTCTCTCATTTGATTTGTTCTCTCTCTTTTTTTTTTCCCATTTTTTATCAGCACAGAAACAACAACAAAAGGGTTCAAGGGCAGCGGTTCTCAACTTGTGGGTCACAATGACCCTTTCCCAGGGGTGGCCTAAGACCATCAGAAAACACAGATATTTACAATATGATTCATAATAGTAGCAAAATTACAGTTATGAGGTAGCAACAAAAATAATGTCATGGTGGGGGAGGGGGTCACCACAGCATGAGGAACTGTATTAAAGAGTCACAGCATTAGGCAGGCTGAGGACCACTGCTCTAGGGGTTGGACAGATAGTAGTTTATTCTGAGTCTGAGGAAGAGACCCTGAAATAAAGCAGTAGCTTGAGCTCACAAGCTTCTGTGTAGGAGAGAGGCAGTCTTCCCTAGAAAGAAGCTCTAGACTGGGGGTAGGCTATGGGACAGATAGTGACTGCTCCCCACAACACAGCCTGGCCCAAGCATTCCTCAAACTCACTTTCGAATTTCCTAAAGACCACCATGACCAACCACTGCAGCCTTTGTGAGCTAGAAAGTTCTAGCTGCCTCAGTTTTCCTAGAGAAACTGGAAAGCCCTGGTTTCCAAAGACAGCGAGCATGGGGCACTCCCGTATCACCTGGTTTCTGTGAGACTAAGTCCAAAAGCTGTTCCAGTCAGTGGTAGGCTGGCAGGATGACCTAAAAAAATGTTAATGGCTTAAGTCATCGGAGAATCAAGAGGTAATCCCAGGGCCAGCAAATACTTCCTAAGAGGCTTTCTATAAATCTAGCTTAAGCAATGGTATCCCTCAGTCTGCGCTGCGATCTCCATGGTGACCAGCCACTTCCAAAGCCCAGTACCTCCTTCCCGTGAATACCCATCACCGCAGAGTATGGCTCTGCTCTCATCCCTTGCATTCTGAGTCCCAGGATGACAAGTCAGTCTTTAGCTGAGGCAGAGCTGGCTGTGACGCAGACAGAAAGGAAAAGGTCCCCCAACTGCTCTTCACGTTGTACCGACAATGGAGATTTTAGCATTTTCCTTTTCCTTTTTAAAAATTTTAGCAACTAATATCCCTCTGTACTTTACTCAACAAATGTTGCCATCGCCAATAACATAAATTTAATTTATGTCATGAGAATTATTGAAACTCAACTTCCTGATGCCATCGTTTCCCGCCTCATGCTGACGTCCGTATCGGGGCAACAGAGGTAAATGTAGAACTGTCCGTCGGCTGCAAGTCTTCACTGAACTCTCTTCGCTTTTATTCCTGAACATTGAAAACTTTATTTACTTACTGGCCTCTACAAGATTTGAAAATGTAGTGGAAGATTTTGTTTTAACCCCAAGTGTGGAATATGGAGCTGCTTTTAGTTGGTTCATAGATGGTAACAGTCTGGTGGGGCTTGGAGAGTGGCATGGTCTTTGACGGCTGCAGTTAGTTTAATTCTGAGGACTCTGAGAGGGTATAAACATCAGAGCCCAGAGAGAGGAAGGCTGCTTCAAGGAGACAGACAGAGAAAGAAGAAAGCTGCTGGTTCTGCTGGACTGCTAGGTATCCTGATGACTGAGATCAGTATTTTCCCAAAGAACCCAATGACCCTAACCAGCTGGAACTAAGTCTATGGTGATCTACATGCCCTGTCCCTTCTAACCTTCTTTCTCTCCTACCTAGGGTTGGGGATTTACAAGGGCGGTAGAGGCATTAAGGAACACCAAATAAAATGGAGTTTTAAAAACTAGTGACTACAGAAAATCTCTTTATTAGGCATACCATTTTTGAAAATATATTTTTTCATACAATATACTCTGATCACAGTTTCCTGTTCTCCATCTCCTCCAAGTTCCTCCCAACTCCCCATCTCTCTATCTACCCATCCATACCATTCTCTCTCTCTCCCTCTCCCTCCCCCCTCTCTTCATGTTTTTTTCTCAAGACAGAGTTTCTGTGTGTAGCCTTGGCTGTCCAGGACTTACTTTGTAGACCAGGCTAATCTCGAACTTACAAAGATCCACCTGCCTCTGCCTCCCAAGTACTGGGATTACAGGCATGTCCCATCACACCTGGCTATTTCTCTCTATTTAAAAAACAAGCAAAGAAAATCAGAATTAAAAAGAAAAAGCACAAGAAACACACACACCCACACAAAACCCATAAAAACTCAAAATTAGAAACCATAACATACAAGCAAAAGACCGGTAAGATAAAAAGTGCCCAATCAAACCAATATGAAACTAGGAAAAATCTACATAAATACCATTTAGTTCATTTTGTGTTGGCCATCAACTGTTCGACATGGAGCCTTGCCCTTAAGTGTGGTGTTTATGTGCCGTGGTACTCCACTGAAAAAAACTAAGTGTTCTATTGCCAGCAATTGTCAATTGGAGATAGTTTCTTGGTTAGAGATGAGAGGTTGTGTATGGCTTGGACCTGTGCAGACCCTGTGCATGCCACCACAGCATCGGTGAATTCATATGTGTGTCAGTCTTGTTTCCTTGTTATCATCCATGCCCTCTGGCTCTTACAAACTCCTGCAGGAGGAAGCTCCTCTGGCAATGGCTGATTGAGACACTGATCTATCGGTATAGCAGAATGTCATTAGAAATCCTTCTATTGCTATATTCCTTTAGCAGAACAATAGTATTTTGTTTTCCCCTAAGCCATGGCTGATCTAATTTCAGGTTCTTGGCCACCTGAGCAGTGTCAGGGATGGGTTTCATCTTGTGGAGTGGGGCTTAAATCCATGCAGATAGGGGTTGGTTACTTCTACAACATTTATGCCACTATTTTACCGGCATTTCATGCAGGCAGGTCACCATTGTAGGTTGCAGGTTTTGTAGTTGGGTTGGTGGTCACTTTTCTCCTCTGGTAGTATGCAGAGTACTTTCCAGAACCATGAACACTTGTCAGTAGGGGATGATGTGTGGGGGTGTGTGGAAGTTCTAGTTAGACACAGGCTCAACTTCTTCGTGTTAAATGAGTTGTGTGGGTGTTTTCTTCAGCAATTCAATCTGTGGAAAGCCTTGGCAATAGCTTGTTTTGCTTGAAGGTTTTCCATGGGGCTCCAATGGCCAACAACTCAACTAGATGTGACCCATTACTGGCACTGGAAGTTTCACCTTGTGGTAAAACATGTCTAGTTGGGGCATTGTCTCCCCCGTTATTTGGTGACTCCACTTAGTTCCCTTTCATATATATATGAAAGCATATATATATGCTTTACTGTAGTAGAATTCTATATGATTCCTTCGAATGGCCCTTAGTGTTAGACGTTCCTCCCCATATGCCCTCTCTTAGCTCTTTCTTCTCTCTCCATTTAATCCTCACATTCCAGTCTTCCCCTGTCTCTCCATACTTATATGTTGTATTTCACATTTCTAGTTCTATCTCACCCCACCCCAGTCCCTTACTCTATACCTAACATCTATGTTTATATGGATTACAGCATGCCAATCAATGGCTTAGAAGCTAACATTCACATATAAGCGAATACATACTGTCTTTAGGGGTCTATGTTACCTTACTCAGGATAATTTTTTCCCTAGCTTCATCCATTTACCTGTGAATTTTATGAGTTCATTTAAAAAGAATAGCTGAATTCCAATTGTGTTAACCTGCATATCTTCATTATTTACCCCATCTGTTGATAGACATCTAGGCTGTTTCTGGTTGCTGGCTATGACTATGGTTGATCAAGTGGATGTAGAGCCCTTTGGGTATATAAGAGTGGTAGAGCTGGATCTTGATGTCATCTGTTGTGTGACAAATCTTTTCCTGGAGAGAAAACACATTCCTCTACTTACTCCAGTTAGGGAACCTATGACAGACCAAAGTATGGACACCACTAAAGTCCAATTTGCTGAAGTAATGAGTTTCATTGTGGTTACTCACAGGAATGTGGGTGAGAGGTTACTTACAGGAGAGGTGACTTATCAAGGCTCACGCCAGCATGAATGACAGCTCGCAAAAGATGGGAAACGTAACACTGCACAACCTGTAGATAGATCAAAGGGTTGGAGGATGCCCTTTTCAGGTGCCTCAGTTGGTTTAAGTGTCTTTGAGGAAGCTTGCTGGTTTTTGCTTCTGCTGGGCAGCTGATCTGGTCTCAGGCTCTCAGCTTTTATTGTTTAGTGTGCCAGGAAGAGACCTAGTGAACATCGTCAGTTTCAGGGACTTCCTGAGTTGTTTGATTTGTTTACCTTCTTACTTCGGTGCCTCCCTTGAGGATGGGGAAGTTTTGATCTCAGAGGAAACTGTTACACAAGATACATTCCCAGCTTTCTGAGGAACTGATTTCCCTAGTGGCTCCAGACTTTATAATTTTCAATGGATAAGGTAAGTCACATGATTTATCCAAGCGAAATAAGGGAAGAATAATTCTCGCCTAGAAAATAACTTACCACCACCAAACTTATTTATTATAATAGTTAACAATAGAGAACATCCCTTAAACTTCGACTGTCCACCGAGCACAATCCTATTATTTAATCTTTACAATAACCCTATAAAATGCACATGCTTATTAGTATCCTTTATCCTACATATGAATTAAAAAGAAAGAGAAAGTAGGGTCATGATGGCACATGGTGGTAACCCCAGCACTTGGAAGGAGGAGCTAGGAGTGTGAAGACCAGAGAAAGGAAAAAAGTACCCTGCCTCCAGACTTGACTGTGAACTCTAGAGGCTTGGAACCAACACCCCCATACACACCTCTTTACCCCCAACTCACCAACAATATCCACTGAAGACCAACCATCTTTGGTACTTTTCCACCCCCTCACTGCACATGCTCCAAAAACATATAAAAGCCCTCCCCCTTCCCCCCAGCCCTCTGCTGTCTCTCTTGCTGTTCACAGGCAGCTGCCATTCTGTTCTCCCCAGTAAGTCCCTTGTGTGTGGTTTGTTGCATGGTGGGACTTTGTGGTATTCCTTGGCTTCCAACTTACCAGATACCTTTGCTCTAGAAAAACCTTTACAAGGAGGATCAGAAATTCAAGGCCATCCTTGCCTATGGGTGAGTGAGAAGAAGAAGAAAGGCCCAAACAAAACAGTCCTTTCCTGCAGGACTTATCCTGATCTGAAGACTACAGGTTGGGAATTGCATGGGCGGAGGAACAAGGGTTAGAGTGCAGCTTGCACTCCATAGTGAGACTCTGGGGAGAGAGGCAGGCAGAGCGTAGTACGGTACAATAGCGGTAGTACGGAAATCGATTAAGAATGAGGGTAAACCTATATTTGACCACCTCCCCTTGGTGGGGAAGCCTGGTGGCACTCAAAGAAAGAATAAGCAGGCTACCAAGATGCGACATGATAGCCTATGGCCATATACTGGGGGAGGAGGTCCCCCTCGGTCAAAAACCTAGGGGTGGACAATAGGGTGAAAGCAGGAGAGAGGGAGGAACGGGAGGATACAAGTGATGGGAGTTGTAATCTGAATAAATTAAGTAAAATGTAAAAATCCCATTCAAACTAAACAAAAAATAAGAAGAATGAGGGTAAAACACTGTGGGGGCTCCCCTTAGTATTAAGAGCTTAAAGGGAGATGATGTCACTGTAAACATCAAAAAGATTACAATATATGACATAATCAAAACTGCCTAAAGCACAATAGATGCGTTACAATGAGCAGGTGGCCAAGTATTTGCCCCAGGTCTGTATCACTGCTGATATAGACTTGGTTCTTGCATGTACACCACTGAGAGGTAACATCTTCTCACTGGTGATGTCTCAAGTTCATCTGAAACTTCCAGACTGCCCATTCCCTTGCCAGATGCTGTGTATTTCATGTCCAAACATAACTGCTTGCCATGGGCTGAAGAATTGACACATAGGTATTGGGGCCATTATCAGCCATAGCTGCAACACCTCCAACATGGTGGCCCAGATGATGTCACTCCCTCTTCCAGTACCCGAGGGATCTCTTGTTTGAACCATGAAACTCTTGATACTTCTAGGAAATAGAAAGCCGTTATAGCAATTGCAGGCATAAAAAGCCCAAGGATATTCCATGTTCTGAGCATCCACGCAGAGACTCCTGTATGGATGCCTCCCACCTTTCTATGAAATGTCACAAACCTCTTTCCTTCTTGACGGTTTCAGGAATTAATGTAAACTTCTCAAAGGCCCACAGTGCACAGGTTGAAAATGAGTTTCTAGTCATTCTTCACTCTGATGTTCTAGAAATCCTCCCATCAGTCCGAAACGTCACTGGTATCCCATGAACTGAGAAGGCATCCACTTAGAGCTCAGAGTGCCTTGGAAGACATGAACGAAGGGAGTTCATACCATTGCTCGCTCCACTCTTACCTCCTTCAGTTAGCGCTGCTGCCAGGACCCACATGTGAAAACAAAGGGGATCTAGAAATGACCACACTGGGAGCTTAAGGGAGCTTGCAAAAGCAAGAGCAGGCCCAGCCTTATCTTTATCAGGAATTGCTGGATCACAAGCCACAGGGGCTAACTCAAGCTGGCAGGTGCCGGGAGAACGCATCTCTTTGACTGGGGACTGTAGCCAGGAACTGGACAGCTGGAAATTTCAGTTACCGCCCTCTATTCATATAACCATGTGGGCTTTTTATCCCATTCTCTGCATATTTAATTCCGTCTCTCTCTAGATGGGTTTGGCCATTGTAATGAAACCCAGATGCCTTGGGGTCTGTGTATTTGACCTTCTTGCTCTGCTTCTGGGTAACAGCTGATGGAGGATTGTATCACATACTGAAGAGGCTGGCCCAGCATGGCACCTTCAGTCTTTGCCTTGCCCTTCTTCCCCATCCTGTCTACTTACCCGACCCCCCAAAACCGTTAGACTACATTCCTAAAGCTGGCCACCAAGGTCTAATTCCCTTATTTGGCCACTTCCTCCTCCTGAGGCTGGCTACCAAGATCCAGCTATCAAAGTATTGAACTCCAGCAATCAAAAGCCCCTTTGGCTCACCTAATTAACATGTCCAATTAAAATTAAACACCATGTCCTAATATGGGTTTTCCCCTTGTGCTTTTATAAACTGTCATTTACCTGTAGGCCATGTCTGTTTTCTCTCAATCGCAAAGCAGGCCTTCGTCCTCCAGGCAAATATCCCTTCCCGCTCTCCTTTGCCCCTTTCCTCCCCTCTCCTTTGTTCCTCTTCCCTTTTCCCTAGTCCTCTGTCTTCAATCTTTGTCCCTTTTGGGCAAATAAATCTCCTTTGTGCTGAGAACTTGGTCTTGGGGTACCTTGTTCAGAGGCCAGTCCTTTCAGTTCCATGGGGAGCTGGTTCCGCAAACCCCTGAAGACACCAAAATCTCTAGGTGCTGACATCGCTTATCTAAAAATAACAGAATTTGCATATAACCTTCACATATCCTCCCACACACTTTTATTTTTAGTTTGTATATATATGTGTGTGATATTCATATATGTGAATTTGTATGTGTGTAGGTACACGCATATGGGGAGGTGTATTTGACATGTGAGTGAACCCAGAGCTGCCTAGTTCCTGCTAGTTTAGCAGCCTTCCAATCCCCCACTTTCCCAGCCTGGGACATCCCTGTGTGCGCTCCCATGTGCTTCCCCGGTGCTGAGATCACAGTGTTTGCCGTATCTGTCTGGCTTTTACATGGATACCAGGGATCCAGACTCCAGCTGATGCTTATGTGGCAAGAACGTTAAGCACTAAGCTCATCTTCCCATGCCCTCCTATACACTGGTAATCGAATATTACCCAACATAATGTACATTCTATCTAAGCCATTGCTATACTGTCTTATTTAGGTAATGAGAAGAAAAAACATCTGTATGTATTCAGCACAGATGCAGTTTTTAGAATGTGTCAACACACTGTTGCCTGAATGCACGGATGGAGACCATACCAGTACAAAAGGCCAACTGACATATCCTGTCTTCTAAATGAGTTTGGGTCAGTTAAAGTCACAGTTGTACAGGTGAGAATGTGGGGGCAGGGTTAGTGACAAAGGCAGCCGAAACAGAGGAACCAAAATATTAATAACACTGAGTCTGTGGCCATAAGAAATGAGCATACAGGGCTTGAGAGATGGCTCAGAGGTGAAGAGCACTGCCTGCTCTTCCAGAGGTCCTGAGTTCAATTCCCAGCAATCACATGGTGGCTCACAACCATCTGTAATGTGATCTGATGCCCTCTTCTGGCATGTAGGTGTATATGTAGATAGAGCACTCATATACATAAAATAAATAAATAAATCTATCTGAAAGAAATGAATAAATAAATAAATAAATAAATAAATAAATAAATAAAACAAATGGGCATACACTCAGATGGTTCACACCTTTATTCCCAGAAGTAGAAGCAGTTGGCTATCTGAGTTGAGGTCAGCCTGGTCTACAAAGTGAGTCCAGGACAGTCAGGACTACACAGAGAAACCCTGTCTCAGAAAACAAACAAACAAACAGACAGACAAACAAACAAAAAGAAGGAAGGACGGAAGGAAGGAAGGAAGGAAGGAAGGGAGGACTAGGATTCAGACCTGGGGACAACTGGCTGAGATGCCTTTTTAACCAAGTGGACTTGGCCTGCAGGCTCTCCCAGCATCCTTCAGTCCCTACCTGTACAGGGCATGGCTGACATAACCAGCTCTCTACCCTAACTTCCCAGCCCAGGGGTGGGGCCTGCTCCCCCAGAGGCATTTCCTCTCTCCTCCCTCCCTCCCATTTTCTCCCTCCCTCCCTCCCTCCCCCCTTTCTCTGCTCATATGTTTTTTCTCTCTACCCACCCCTCTCCCCTGCTTTTCTGTCTCCCTCTGCAAGGTTGGTGAACTCACCCAAGAGCTGCCACCAATAAACCTGCATTTTACTTTAATTTGGAAATAACTTATCAGGAAGGAAGGAAGGAGGGAGGAAGGGAGGGAGGGAGGGAAGAAGAAAAGAGCAAGCATCAAGGAGGTGGATAAGCAGGTTACATCTGTAGCCAGAGGACTAGACTGAGGCACTGAGGGTTCCTAGGAAAGACAGAGACTGCAGGCTGAGGATTGAGTCCCTGTATGTGGTAGCAGTAGGGAGTTAATTTCCTTAGCCAAGCTGTACTAGTCTACTGCTGAATTCATTGAGAAAGGTTAATTTATTCATTTGGTAGAAAAACAAAAACACACCCTCACACGATATTCAAGCACTATCCGGGGCCTCCTGCTCCTGGGATCCTGCCTGCTGTCTCCTTTCTAGATGGGAACCATGTCTAAACAAGACAGGAAGTGGCTCGTGTAGAAAGAGGAAGCCTGGAGCCAATGGGGGAGGAAAGGGAATCCACTGCTGTCTCAGAACCTCTGCCTGTTTTAAAAAGCGTTGTCCAGGGAACTGGGTGAGGGAAGAGCTGCTGATAAAAAAGACATGACCAGACAGCGCTTGGGAGGCTGAGGCAGGAGGATAAGGCGGCCAAGGCCAGCCTGGGACGCGTGAGCTCAAGACTGCCCCAGGCTACAGAGTGAAGCAATGGCTTAATACACCATCCAAGAAAGAAAGGAAGAGGGGAAAAAAGGAAGGGAAGGAGGGAGGAACGAAGGGAGGGAGTCTGGAAAACATGAGGCTAAGCAATGGAGGGTCTCTCACTGTCTTGTCACTCACTGGTCACAAACAAAATGTTGTGACCTCAGAAGTCCAGAACCTTAACTCAATGCAATGGAAGAAAGGACAAGTGGTCCTGGCTTGGAGCGCCTGTCTTTGAGGCTGTCGTCATCTTCACATGCCCTGGGCCACTCTAGATTCCCAGCTGCCCATGCTCCCCCTTCTTCGGGGACTCCTACTTGATTTTCCACTAGTGAACAGAGAGTCCTGTGACTCTCCAATACGGTTCAAATCCCTGCTGGTGTAGAAGGATCTAGCAATCTTCATTCCTGCTATCACCGCCCAGGAACAGCCACCATTTGTTTGTTTGTGATATGTTTGTGGCGGGGTTTCATTCGTCCCAGGCTGTAGAGTCAAACTTGTTATGTATTCAAGGATGACACACACACACACACACACACACACACACATTTAAAGTCCAGAAGTCAATATCAGGTGTTTTTCTCAATTTTTTCTCCACCTTAATATTTAAGACAATGCCTCTCACTGAGCCTGGGACACCCTGATGTGCCTATACTGGCTGGCCAGCAAGCACCAGGGAACCTGCCTTCCCAGTGCTGCAACTACAGCCACACAATAATGTACCAGGCTTTTATGTTGGTATTACAAATCAAAATCATGTCCTCATGTTTGTACAGCAAGAACTTTGCCCAACTGGGCTGCTGCCCCACCCCTCAACCCCTTTTTAAATGACCAAAGATCCCTGAACATCCCAGATTGCCTGGGAGGTATTTTGTTTTGTTTTGTTTTATATTAAGTTATTTAGTGTGGTGGTGTGGGTGGGTACAAACATGCCATAGCATTTGTGTGAAGGTCAGAGAATAACCCGTGGGAGTTCTTCAGTTCTCTTCTACCATGTGGAGTTCAGGGCTCAAACTTAGGTCATCCAGCTTTGTGGTAAGCACCCTTTCCTACTGCCCTACTCCATCAACTGTCTTTATTTGGGACATGATCCGACTGGCTTCAAGCTTGCTATGTGGCCGAAGATGAGTTTGAAGTTGTGATCCTCTTGCTCCTACCCCGCAACTTCCATAATTATATGCATGCATGCACCATCCTGCTTCATTCTTGTGGTGCTGGGGAGGGAATCTAGGGCCTTACGTATGCTAAGCAAGCAAGCACTCTGCTGATTGAGCTACAATTTTAGCATTATCTGTGTACCTGCTGTGTGACCTTGGGTAAGTTGCGTAACTTGGCTGTCTCAATTCCTCACCTACAAAATGTCCCTAGTAATAAGACTGCTTTGCAGAATGATTATAAAGACGAAATGAGATAAAGTCAGGGCTCTCCAGAGAACAAGACCAATGGAATTAAAGAAGTCTGTTTTAAGGGGCTGGTTGCTATGGTGATGGGAATTAAGAGGTCCATGACGTGCTCTGTGCAAGCTGGAGACCCAGGAAAGTATCTCCCAAGTGTGAGGATCTGAGAACAGGGAGCTAGGGTCAGTGAGAGGACAGATGACAAGGGCCCAGCCTTGCAGTGGAGAGAGCACAGTCAACCTCCTGGCCTTTTGTTCTATCTGGACTCTCAGTGGATTGGTTGGTGCACGCACACATTAGGGCAGGCTGCCTGCTTTATTCCACCAACCAGTCCAGACATTAATCCCCTTTAGAAACAGTTATAGAGACATCCAGAAATGTCTGCTAAAATACAAAGGCTCTATGTGACCCAGTCAGGTTGACATGAGAAATTAACCATGACTCACCATAAGGTGCCTCGCTTCCCATCTTCCCATACTGAGCATTTGGTAATTGTTAGTAGTCCTTATTAGGGCCCATTGTAATAGAGCGATTTAATTGTATCTTAGCTTGGACTCTGAGCTCTTTAAGGAATTAGAGTTCAATACAACTTAACAGGAAAAAAAAAAAAAAAGAAGAATCCAAACGACCTGACTAATGAATGCACAAAGGGTTCTAAACAGCAAAATCAGCAGCAAAAACAATTCAATACTGGATCAACTTCAAAAAGGACATTTTCTTTGAATTTCACTAGGAATGTGTTTCAGGTGAGTCAAAGTCCTGATTGTGAATGAGCTCAGCAGCACTAGAAATATCGACTTGAGGGACAAGTCTTAGCAAGTAGGCAAGTTTGTAAAAATGAAGGCTGCAAAATTAGGACTGACTCCCAGGTGGGGGTGGCGGCGCACGCCTTTAATCCCAGCACTCAGGAGGCAGAGGCAGGTGGATCTCTTTGAATTCCAGGCCAGCCTGGTCTACAATGCAAGTCCAAGACAGCCAAGGCTACACAGAGAAACCCTGTCTTGAAAAACAGGAAAGAAAGAAAGAAAGAAAGAAAGAAAGAAAGAAAGAAAGAAAGAAAGAAAAAGGACCAGAGTAGACAGTTCTCAAAGACCAGTGGCCAAAAAGCCAGGTGTGGTGGCGCATGCCTTTAATCCCAGTACTTAGGAGGCAGAGGCAGGCAGATCACTTGAGTTCGAGGCTAGCCGGGTCTACAAAGTGAGTCCAGAACAGCCAAGGCTACACAGAGAGACCCTATTTTGAAACGCTCCCCCCCCCCACCAAAAAAAAGACCAGTGGCCTTTGGGAAGGTGTTGGGCATCACTAACAGTGAGATGAAGATTAGCCAAAACCACAATGACACATCACACCTCACCTGCTAAGATGCCTTTTGTCAGGTAGATCAGAGTTAGCTGGCATCACAGAACATGTAAAGGAAAGTCTGCAACTTGTTAGTGGGAAGGTAAAGTGATATTACCATTGTGAGAAACAGTGTGGAGTTCCCTCCAAAACCAGAGCTACAACACATACACACATACTAACCCCCCCTTGTGTGTGTGTGTGTGTGTGTGTGTGTGTGTGTGTGTGTGTGTGTGTAAAATCGGTTAGAGGCCTGCTCTACAGGAGGGAACCATTCATGATACCTGGTACTGTAAGCCTTGTCAAAAGCTCATGGCTCAGGAAGTTCTAGGTCCTAGGGGAAACCTACCACGGCCGGTTGGCAAAATGTACATGTTAAACTGGCTTCTAAATATTTATGCTATATCTATAGGTTAGTGTTGCTCTCAGCCCTGGCCAGAGAAGCTGGTTCTGTCTGCATGAGTAGCAGTTAATTCAGACAATCCTATCTGGCCAAAGTGCTGAAAATATGTGACTATTGAGTGGTCAACCCTAAATGGAACATGTATAATAAGCCGCCAGCACCGAGGCTCAGGGACATGGTGGAATAGGGGGTGGAAAGACTGTAAGAGCCAGAGGATGGGGAACAGCACTGTGAAAAGGCTGTCTTCTGGGCCTCACTTGACTACTGCCCTCATGGGTTCGTAGCCAGCTGTGCTCACTGGCACAATGCGTAGTCCTCAAGATCAGCCAACACTGCAGCACAGGCAACACTAACTGGGCTCAGAAAGGCAAGCCAAAACTTTTGTCAGCCAGCGTCGGCCTCCAGTCAGCCCAGCCGGATGTTCAGCCATCATGGTGGTCTTTGCAGTAAAGTACTGAGATCTGTGTTTGTGTCCAAAGCAGCTGCAGCCAAACCAACAAAAAGAGCCTTTTGCTTCCCTCAGATGAGTCTGCCCCTCTGAACTAGAAACCCTAAGCCCCCAGGGCTCCTTAAACAACTCCTGTGCATTCTTATCCACACCACTGTAGCTATTGTGTAGTCTTTTGGATGAAAGGAACTCAAAAATCTGCAAAAAGTTTTCTCCAGGTTTCCCTCCCGGAGAAGGGGAGGCGGTCAGCTCTCCGCACCAGGCCCTTGTGGTGGTTTTCTTTGGGAATGCCGCAGGTACGGCTTTGTAATCTTAGAATGTGTCGCTGTGGGGCCCTGCCAAAATTCTGAGATGAATGGAAGGAATATAATTCTAAAATATGGATTTTTTTTCCTCTTTAGAAGACGAAAATCCCACACTACAGTGGAGGAAGACGTGGGTGCATGATAGTGGCAGCCTGCAGACATGTCCCTAAAAATAGACAGGAAGGAGGCATGTGTGAGACTGTGGACTCTCCTTGGTTATGTGAATGGCTTTCTCACAGTGAGAAAAATGAAGTACAAAGATCTATTGATCTTCAAAAGGCTGTAGCTACTTAGATAGATTAATTGCTTCCACGCTTTACAAGGCTGTTACCTAAGAGGTCGAAATGCTTTCATATTTTTGAATAAAAGAGAGATGAGTGACAGGTTTCCTGCAAGAACTTGCAGTACAAAGCTCAGTGGAATGAACTGTGTGGAACACTGGACCCTGAGTCAAACACACCTACTAAGGGTAGATACTTGGGGACCAGTAGGAAAACTTTCAGGACAGACTAAGTATGTGACCTTGGTTAAGGAACTGGTGTGGATTTTTGTGACGTGATTTTTGTGCATTTTGGTTGTGTAATTAAATGTCTCACCTTAGGAAGATGTCCACTCTTTTTAGCAAAAGGGCATAAAAATTAGACTAAAAATTCGGGCCGATAGATGCACATGCCTTTAAACCCAGCACTCAGGAGACAGAGGAAGGTGGATCTCTGTGAGTTCCAGACCAGCCTGTTCTACAGAGTGAGTTCTAGGACATCCAAGGCTACACAGAGAAACTGTCTGGAAAAATCAAATCAAACAAACAAACAGAACTTAGATGAAAATGGGAAGTGTCAGCTAAAAATGTAACAAATTGCTCTCTTGGAGGTTTTTTTTTAAATGAAGAGAAATTTGTAAATGTTTTTAGATATTGTAAAAATATTCTAAAAACAAACACAAATCTGCATCTCAAAGAGAAGCTTCAATCCCAAATCGACAATCAGTGCACAAGGAATAGATGCCTTCTGTGCATTAAAAGTCTGGGCGACAAGCCTGAAGTAGGTCATGTGTAAGCCCAGTGCAGAGCAAATTAAGTTTTAAAGAGAATGTTGTCAATAATTCACGATCAGACACGAGTCGGTAGTTAACACATGCCCATGGCCATGGCGAAGGAATCGGAAGGCTCAGCTGAAACGCTTCGCCCACAGGAATCCCCAAAATGTACTTTGGGATCAAAGAAAAGGAGGCCCGAATTGTGCCTTAGTATGTCTTGGTGATTTGTAACAAAAATTGTTCTTGTGTATGTACATAAACTATAATCCTACTCTCCTGGATTTTTAAAAAGGATGTGTGAAAGGCACAGGCTCTTTACGTTGGTGACCCTCCGCACAAATGATAGGAATCCCGGGGTCCTTACAAATCAGGAGTGGGATTGCTTCATCTGTGTCTGACACTGTGACAGAGGATTCTCCCCCCAACAGAGCTGTGTGTGTGTCTGTGTGACAAGGGCCACTTTGTCTCTCAGGATGCTGTTAACGGAAGACGGCTCCCACCTGGTGAGTCCGCAGCCCTGGTGGACGCTCTGCATAGATGGAGCTGTTGTGCAGCGCCAGCTTGCTCACAGCCTGATGGGGCTGCTCTGAGAATGGGCACGGGTAGCCCGTTTGCTGCAAGACGGTGGGCAGGACGTGCACATGAGGGGAAGCTGAAGAGCCTCGTGGACCAGAACCCTTTCTCCAGAGAAGACAGAATCCATACACCTCTAATCTCAACACACAGGAGACAGAATCCCACTAGGAGAACCCCGAGTTTGATGCTAGCCTGGAACACTGCACTAGTTAACTTTTCTTGTTGCTATGATAAAACACCTGACAAAAAGCAACTTAAGGGAGGAACCACTTATTTTTGACTCAAGCTTGAGTATAAAGTCCACCATGGCGAGTGAGGCACGACGGTAGGATTAGGAGGCAGCTGGTCACACGGCATCTGAAGTCGGGGGAACAGGTGAAAGCCAGTGTTCTGTTTGCTTTCTTCTTTTTCTTTAGTTTGTGGTGGTCCTGCATACCTGCAAAGTGAGTCTCCTCTCCTCAGTTACATGTTCCTGAGGATGCCCATCCAAACACCCCGACAGGTGTGTTTCCGTTGTGATTGTAGAGTTGACCAAGCTGTTGACGAAGATGAGCTTCTCAGCTGCCTCTCCTAAGACTCTGACTCAAAAACAGAAGCAAAAAGGGACTAGTTGTGGGATGGTGGTGATCGTTCTAAACATAAGAAAGTTGGCTTTGACATACTTCTTCACTAATGTGGTGATCCCAGAGACAAAGCAAATGGCTCAGAGAGATGGGGGTAAATTAAGAAGAGTTTGGGAGCCTTCTACAAAACCTCAGGGAACCCCAGGGACAGTCAGAATCTGGGAGATCTCAGCAGAAGACAGACCCGAAATCCAAGGTCATCCTTGGCTACAGAGGAACTTGGAGGCCAGCCTGGACTACCTGAGACTCTGTCTCAAAACAAAAACAAACAGGGGTGAGGGGTGGAGGATAGCTCGGTCAGTAGAATGCTTGTCAAACAAGCACGAGGAACTGAGTTGAAATCCCTGACTTCATAACTTTTTAAATTTATGTACAAAGTTGATCATTTTAATCTGTGAGAGCCGTTTTATTTTCCCTTGTATCTGTCTATCTCCTTTACCCTTTTCTTGAATTTGATTAATGGCTTTTCTTATGGATTTGTAGGTTTTCATTCTGTTTTAGGGAAGTCAGATTTTACCAACAGGAATTGCAAACTTTCTTTCACAGTCTATTTTTATACTTCTGATTAAGGTATTTTCCCATGCATCAGTGAACTTTTAAAATCAAATTAATTTTTTGATCTTTTCCTGGCATCTGGAGTTTGCTTTACATTTTAGAAGTCCTTTGCCTTGTGCTTAGAATTTTCTGTCAGCTCTTTTATTTGTTTTTTAAATGATGTATTTATTTATTTTATATATATGAGTGTTTTGCCTGCAGATGTGTACACCATGTTTGTGCTTGCTACTCTCAGAGGACAGAAGATGGCCTCTGATCTCTTGGAACTGGAGTTACAGATGTTTGTGAGCCACCATGTGGGTGCTGGAAAGCGATGTCAGGTCCTCTGGAAGAGCAGCATGTGCTCTGACTACTGAGCCATCCCTCCAACCGCCAAGTTCTCTCTTCCCCCACTTCTTTCTTTAAAGTATTTTATAACTTATTTATTTTACTTATATGAGTATTTTCTTGTATGTATGTATCTATGTATGTATGCATGCATGTATTATATATGTATGCATGCGTGTATGTATATACACCATGTGCATTCCTGGTGCCTGCTAGGGTCAGAAGAGGTCACTAGACCCTGGGATCTGGAGTTCTGATGGTTGTGAACCCCCTTCCTCTGCAAGAGCAACACGTGCTTTTAACCTCTGAGCACTCTCCTAGCCCCCAAGTTCTTGTATTTTTAACATCCAGATCTTTAATCCATCCTAAATAGATTCTGATATAACTTCTTAGGTAAAAATTCAAAAACAAAATTTCACCAAATGGCAACCAGTTAACATAATTTATAAAATGACTTTTTCCCTACTACTTGGAAAATGCCATATTTATCAAGTAGTGAATTTCCATTAGTGTTTGATTTTCTATAGATCCATTTTGGTCAGAGTTTGGCTTGTATTTTTGTTAGTGGAATATTATAAAAATTAATAAGCAGATACCCAGGACTTTCACACGAATTTACCCACACTCCACTCAGAGCAACATAGCCAACAGATGAATGGTTCTTTGGGGAGAAATATTATAAAATCCCCCATCTGCTAAAGTCTGATTCTCTTCCTATGTTGGGGCTGAGGTCCAAACTGTAGCCACTACCAGCCTTGGAAGCAATTTTGACGACTGGGGAGAAGCGGCCCATGAGAGGCTCTGCTTGGCTGTGTGTGCTGAGTCAGCACAAGGGTGGACTAAGCTCACAGGTAGGGTATGAACTGTCAATCACTGCCTGTCTCTCTCCTCACGGTTAGAATATAAGCCCCACTTTCCAGCGCTAGGCAAGAGCCCTATCACTGAGCTATAGTCCCAGTCTTTTTGATGTTGCTGCTGTCTGGGGGCTGTGTTTTCCTGGGATGACATCCCCTATTTAGCCCAGCTGGCCTGTAACTGTCTTACATGTACCTATCCCGTAATTCATGACCCTCCTGCCACAGTCTCCAAAATGCTAGCATTACAGGTCTTTGCTCCCATACCCAGCTCTGCTCCCCTTCTTCTGAGAGAAACCCCATAACACATCTCTCTTTGTGGCTTTTGTTTCTCACCAGCCACCAACATAAATTTAGTTCGTATGGTAGCCACACGCTGCCCTATTCTTAGTTCCGGTGGCATTTTGATTCATAGGCTGCTCTGAGGCAGCCACAAAACCATGGTTCACAGACCTCCAACCTGGGGAACTGCACCTGACCAGGGAGCCCAGCAGGTAACCTCTGAAATCTATTGATTATGTTTGCTGAGAGAGTATGTCTCCAGGGCTCCGACTCCCAGGCAGTGACAGGGGAAAATCAAGCCAGTTCTAAGTGGCAGGGATGTCTTTCTAGCTGTCTGGACTTCCTGAACCTTCCTTCCTGCTCTGATATCCCTTCTCCTCCCCTCCCCTCCCTTCTCTCCCTCCCCTCCCCCTCCTTTCCTCTTCCCTCCTCTCCTCTCCTCTCCCTTCCCCTCCCCTCTCCCTCTCCTTCCTTCCTGTTTCTTCTTTCTCACTAAAAAGTCCAGGCTGGCTTGGACTTAGCCCAGCCTAGCCTCATACTCACATCAGTGCTCCTGCCTCAGCCGCCCAAGCGCTCCATTACAGGTGTGACCTGACAAGTCACGAGCCTTCCTTTAAGGACACCAGAGCACTTCCGCACAGCCTCCCCTCTATCCTCAGGGCTGTAGTCATGGTGTGAGGATTCTTCCAGCCTCTCTCTAGTTTCCCTTCCTTATCTCTCACATGCACATTCCCTCAATACAATCCATGCATGGTTCATCTCAGTTTCACATCTCTTTCTTGGGTCTGAGTTAGGACAAGCTCCCTGCCCCTACAGGCATGCAATGTATGCATTGGGAATTTCCCTCACACAGCCACCTGTAACAGCACTGGTGGTATGTTGCCTCCTGGGCTCTTCAGCCTATTAGGAATGGCTTTTTCTGGGCTGAATAATGGCTCCTACCTCCCCAATGCCAAGATGCAATCAATGATGATTAAGTGTGTATGGCAGTAAGTTAGAACTTCTAGTCTAGCGGTCACATGTCACAGATGAATGGAGTATTCATCTTAAGAACAATGGTGTCTGACTAATAATTCAAAGAGGTCATTTCGACCTGAATGCCACAGGGGTGTACCCAGACACCAGGGCTGCTCTGCTAGGCAGACAGTCTGTGTTGGTCTGTAGGTGAAACAGGATTACCTGATGACTGATGATGACTGATGAATAGACACACCCTTGAGTTAGGTACACATTCCCTCTTGTCCTGTTTTCAATGCTGGGATTTAGCTGTCATGTCCCTCTTCCCACCTCTAGGAATTCAGATACTCTGGAGAAATCAGGTGTTAGCTGAGAGTTGAAATTCAGTTTTTGAGTTCATTCTTGGAGCTCAGGGTAATGCCACGCATTTGAGCCTGCGATGCTTCCAAGAGGCGTTGATGGATGACGCTGGACCGATCTTTTCACGTCGCGGCGTGTAGGGTGCACAGTCCTCTTGGAATGTTTCTTGGATGACAGATGACTCAGGCTGGCGAGTCTTTCCGTTGAGTGTCTCCGGGCTAGATCTGTCATGTCCACTTCATCGCTGATGGGATGTTTGTGTGCAAAAGAATTCTTGAAACGTTTACTTAACAGCTCTGATTAACACTGAGTGTTCTGGTCCTAACGTGTCAGTTACAGACATTTAATCTCTGATCCTTGAAAAATGCTTGCTTCACTCACTGGGTATTGAGAGATATTTATAAGCCACATGGGTGGATCTGATCCCACAAAGAATTTAGGGAGGGGAAAATTATGTAATCAGTAATCATTTTTAGGGAGAGCCTGAATCAACCTCTGTGAGTCTTGCCTTGGTCTGCACAGCAGTCTCTGCCTGTTTATTGACCATTCCAGGGTCATATTAGAGCTCAAATCACGTGCAGTGCGGTCCTATTTTCTTCTGACCCTTCATCCTCCACTGGCAATGAGATGGACCCACTTCAGGCCAAATTCTGTACCACACCACTCTTTAGATGGGGCTTCTTGAGGAGGCCGGCACTGTCCCTTCTCCATGCTGGGTCTGCACATTGGAGCGGACCCTTGAGGACCATAGCTATCATGCAGTGGACGGTGCTGCCAAGGCCCATAGCGATGGGCCCAAATGCTGATGGACTGTAAGTCAAAGCAAGTCTTTCCTTCCCATACACTATTTATATCAAGTGATTTGTTAGAGTAGCAGAGAGCTGACGAACACTTGGCCGGTTTGAGGTAATTTGATTCCCCCCTTTTTGGGGGGAATGGGAAGTTTTAAAATCCTCTCTCCTTATGTCTCCATAATATATACCCATATAATACATAATGAATTGTTGTGAACTCTCATCATCCTACTATGGTGTAGCACATCACAATATATTCCTTACATGTAACTGTACTTTGAGACCCTTCATCCAGCTCACCCTATTCCTTATTTATCCTATCCTTTCTAGGAGCTAGTGACCACTATTGCTTCCTCCCTCCCACTTGTCGTTCTGAGGACTAAACCTAGGGCTTTGTGCTTGCTTCTAAGTAACATCCCCCAGCTCCATTCTGCTATCATGCACACAGCTTATTAGAGGCCAGAAGAAGGCATCAGGTGCCTTGGACCTGGAGTCACAGAAGGTTGTGGACTGCCTAACATGGGTGCCGGGAACTGAACTTGGGACCTCTGCCAGAGCATCAAGTGATCTTAATTGAAGAGCCGTTCTCCAGCCCTCTCAGCAGGTTCCTTTTGAGAGAGAGTGGGATCAATCTGAACTTAGGAGAAATTTATAGTGTTATATAAAGTTATATATACTGACAGAGGAGCTCATATCAGGGGAGTCGGTATGAGGAAGTAAACTGTGAGTAGGTTTGAATTTGTTTCTTTCATAGTCCTAGGCCTCAAGAATGCAAGTCAAATAGTCTACCACTGAGCTACACCCAAGCCCAAACTTGATTTTTAGACCCAGAAAGACAAGAGTTGAACCCCCAGATCTGCTTATTAAGGCAGTGTGTCCTTAATCAAACCATGGATCCTTTCTCAGTCCTGGGAAGTGCTGTCTTAACTATTGATAATAAAGAAACCAGCTATGTGTTACTTAGCTGTCCATTGCTACGACAAAATACTAGAATTGATCAACTTATAAAGAGGAAAGGTTTATTTTTGGCTATAGTTTTTGGAGGTTTCAGTCCATGCATAATTGGCCTGTGCTGTCTTAGAACCTCATGGTGGCAACACACAGCAGAGTATCCTGCTCACCTCAAAGTGGCCAAGAAACAGAAAGATGAAAGGGTGGGATACCAGTTGCCCTATTTAAGGGATAAGTGAGCTAACATCTTTCCACTAAGCCCCACTCCCTACATACTCCATTGTCTCCCGTTTTTGATCTAGGGACCACACCTTTAACCCATGAGCCTTGGGCAGGGGCCACGTTCAAACAGTAGCAAGTTATAACCACCGTTCACCCGCATTTCCTAGAGACCACGTTTCACGTTGCATCACTTTTCCTTGGGGTCTCTTTCTATTCACCCCCAGATACAGAGGGCGATGATGGACAGAGACATGGTTCTGCCCAGGTTCAGCTTGGCGAAGCACCGAGTTTATTGGAGTCACAGAAACATGAATGACTCACAGGCAGCGGCATCATTGCAAAGCCCACCCTGGCACACATGATGACTCGTAATAGCTGCACGCATGGAACTCGCTGGGCAACTTGCTGTCAGCTGCACTTCTGAAACGTCTCCTCTCCCCAGCAACTGCCTACTGCTCACGTCATGCCCAGAATGGGCACTCGTCAGCTTTCTGGGCCTCACATTTCTCTTGTGAACGTCATGAGCCTCTTTCTTGACACCTCCCCACCCCCAAGTTCACGTGTCATTCATGTGTGACACTATTGAACATCCTTCACAGCAGAAAAGTTTGGGAGAGGGTAAACCTGGTCCACCCACTCTCCTTCCTCCAGACAAGGAATTTTAAAGCAGCTTCAGCTACAGTAACATTTGGAATTGTCAAAATTACAAAGACATAAATCCCATGGCAATGTCATGAGGGCTCACGATACTTGGTTTATTTGGTCACTATTCCTTGGAGTTTGGGTCACCTGTTTCTCCTTCCTGTAACACCTGAGCTGCACCCTGGAGAGGGAAAGCACCTTCCAGTCAGATGCCCTGGCTCAGTGACGTGACAAGCTGAGGACTGCTTGCCTTGAAGTCATACTGAAGTCATACTTGAGGTCCCTAATCCACTAGAGGAAGTCTGCTTTTTCTTACCCATGAACTTGAGATAAGACCTTCTCTCTTGAGTCTTTCACATAAATGATTCCTTTGTTAAAAATTTTGCCATTTCAATACTCTTTCTAAATCAAAATTTGATACAATTGCATAGTCAGTCTTGAACGCAGGGCTTCACATGGGCTAAGCATGCTCTTTACCAGTGACCTGTGAACTGCATCCCTGGCCTCTATATTTTCTTGCTTAAAGAAGCCCCAGTGGGCCATTGAGACTGAAGAGGACATCCTCTAACTAGATGAGACTTCTAATGGAGGAAGAACATCAATCCACCTACAAACACTTTTATTCAAAACTTACCCTGTCTATAAGACATGCAGGGATAAAGATAGAACAGATAGAGCAGAGATTGAGGGAATGTCCAACCAATGCCTGGCCCAACCCAAGTCCCACCCCATGGAATAGAGCCAATCTCTGACTATTAATGACACTATGCATAATGTTCTGTCAGAGAACAACTCTGATAGGCTCCACCCAGCACCAGATTGAAACAGATGCTGAGTCTCACAGCCAAACACTGGGCAAAGCATAGGGAGTCTAGTGGAAAAGTGAGGGAGGGGGGGCAGGATAAAAGGACCTAGGGGTATCAAGAGCTGCACAAGAAGACCAAAAGAGCCAACTAACCAGGGCCCAGAGGAGCTTGTGGAGTCTGAAGCACCAACCAAGGACCATGCATGGACTGGACCTAGGTCCCCTACATAGATGTAGCTGATGGGCAGCTCAGGCTTCATGTGGGTCCACTAGGAAGGGAAGCAGGCTCAGTCTCTGACATGGACTCTGTTGCCTGCTTTTGATCACTTCCCACTGATGGAACTGCTTTGCCAGGCCACAGGGGAAGAAGATGAACTCAGTCCTGCTAAGACTTGATTGGCTGGTGTGGGTGGATAAGGGGGCTCCCCTTTTCTGAGGAATAGGAGAGGGGGGATAGAGAAGGGAGGGTAGGCCTGGGAGGAGAGGAAGGAGGGAGCTAAGATCGGGCTGTAAAGTGAATACATTAACTAATTAATAAAAAATGCGGGAGAAACCTGACCACACAAGAAGAAGGCCCCCGGTGGGTCCCATACTCTTTGGCATAGGAAGCCACCTGAAAGATTGATAAGAACAAGAATCTGCCTGCCACAGCCCCCTACCCTGCCACATACCATCCCGAGCCTTGCTGCCTAGGGATTGGAGCACAGTAAACATTTGTTGAGGAGTGGGTACTTAAAGGTATGCACAGCAAGCACTTGGGTGCAGTCCTTCCTGAGCAGAGTTTAAATGAACAAGGAGGCAGAGGGGCAGAGAGGGAAAAGCACCGCCCTCAGACGGGTGTACGCAGGCGCGCGCAGGATGGGCTTGGTTTTGAACCTGTTCTCAATACCTCAGCCGGCATCACTGGCGTCATCGGCGTCACTGGAACAAAGTGAGCTGTTTACTGTGGTTTGTCGACTGGTAGTGACAGCTCTTTTCTGCAAGAGCATGACATAGGGAGCTCAGGTGTAAGTTCATCCCAACCTGAGTTCTCAATGCTGCAGGTGACAGCAAATACTACCTGCCATTCCTTCGGAGAATTTCTGCCTCAGTGATGGCTGCCATTGCTTCTGGTGATGTTGGGGAAAGTGAGGGCCTTTGAAGAAGCCAGTCGGGAGGCACCTGAGGTAGAAATGGTGTGTGTGTGTGTGTGTGTGTGTGTGTGTGTGTGTGTGTGTGTGTGTGTACATACATGCACTCTTTATTACAGTTGCATTAGCACAGGGAAAACCAGCCCGATCCTGTGGGAACCAAGATGCACAGCCGCCATCGCTGTGGAGCCGTCAGTGCAGATGACACCGGGAAGGAGGGGCTGGATCCTCCTTTCCCTTGCTTTCTCCGGAATCCCTCCTCGATGGTGATCATCTAGCTCTTTCTTGTTATAAAGAATGGCTGGAGTGCAGGATGACCGGAAGTAACCTCTGCCCGCTTATCATCTGGATCTTAAATACGGCTCCAGGCTGGTCCTAGTTGGGAGGACAGCACAGCTTAGGAACACTGGGACAGGATGTCAGCGTCACCACCGGCTCGGTGGAACGCTGTCCTGTTTATCATGGGAGCCCATCTGTTCAGGTCAGGGGGACTGTGGTGTTTGAAGAGAAAAGGAAGGCTGGCTATCAATGTCCCATAGTGTTTTCATTGGCGTATGAAGAATAATAGCCTTTCAAATGAAAGACACCTTTATACTCCAACTGAGTTATGAACCTCAGAGCATGAGGAGGCTGTGATTTATTCCCTGCATTACTCATGCCTCCAGACCTATCCTTTGAGACTTCTGTTCTCTTAATGAATTTCCTGAATCTGGTAATTTTTTTTTATGCCAAAGATGGGGAAAGGGAGGGAGAGGGGGAGGTTTGGCTTATTTTATGGGGGAGTAGAATTTAAAGGGGAAAGGACAGAAAAAAGTATCGTGGCTTTAGATGAAAGAAGATAACATTTGCAGAAAATGTGTCTGTGTTCATCTCACCCCGGAGAAAGGAATGTCTTTGAGGATGGCTTTGCACCCTTTGGTTTTATGAAAATACAGGACAATATTCTTTGGTATGCCGTATTGTTACCACCACCACCACCACCACCACCACCACCACCACCACGATCATCAGCAACATTATTACCATCTTCTTTGTTACTATATCCAGGGCTGTGTGAGTGTGTAAGTGTTTATGCACACGCATATACCTGACTGTGGAGGCCAGAAGTCCTTGAACCTGAAACTCACCTGTAGGAGAATTTTAGCAGAGCCATTGTATCTGGCATGAGTTCCATCCACAGTGATGGCACACAGGCTTTGAAGTAGCCTGTCTGAAGGCGCGCTGCCTCGATCAGAATGTGTGCAGGAACTGACTTGCTGAAGGTGCCTCTGAAAAGCAGCTCAAGTTCAGGCCTTCAGAGGCTGATCCCCTGCAGCTGAGAAGCCGAAACTCATCCTCTGCAGAGACCTTGTCCTTCCCTCAGAACCCAGAACAGGATACTCACCAATCAGTTAAGGCCAGCAGGCCAGCCCTGGGGACCCAACTATCTTCCCCCCGACACTCGGCATTTCATGCAGGTCCTGGGGCTGGAACTTACATCTGAATGCTTAGGCGACAAGCACTTTATTGGCCACTCCAACTCCCCAGCCTCTTCCTTGTCACACTAGGATTCTGAGCTCCCTGTATGACATGCCTGCACTGTAGTTCTGGGCAGCACCGCTTCGTTATTGCGTAGACACGTCCTTCTTCCTTCCCGCCCTCTTTGGATTTTGAGCTTCCCAGAACCATTCTCCAGTTTTCCTATTTTCTACCACTGTTCTCCGTCCTGGGAGAGTTCAGTCAACATTAGCGTTTGACATTTCTATTGAACATCTAAGTGTTGTTAGCCTGTTCTATTTTGTAAACTTTATTTGTATACTTATGTATTTACGTGTGTGTGTGTGTGTGTGTGTGTGTGTGTGTGTGTGCGCGCGCCTTGGCACCAGTATAGATAGATGTCAATGGACAATTTGTGGGAGCTGCTCTCCCTTCCCACCACATGAGTCCTGAGGGTGAGCGCAAGTGGCCATGCTTGGCAGCCAGCACCATTGACCACTGAGCCAGATCACTCACCTCTTGTTACAATTATTTTACTTTCCAGGATTCTTTTCCTAAATTTCTTCTCCTTCTTTTTTAATTATATCTTGTTCTTGCTTTCTCTAGTTGATCTGAAGTCATTAGCTACACTTTTGTGTTTTACAATGTTCCTTTTGTTCTTTTCATTGTTTTAGCTTATGTAAGGTCATTCTGGGTTTGGATACTCTTCTGTGGCCCAAATCACTAGCCACTACCTATTCCGGATATAGATTTCCCCCTCCTCTGGAAACCTCACTTTGAAACCAGAAGAAACAACTGGGTGCCTTGTTTGAGCTCTTGCCTATTCACAGGTGTCTTCTTTCTTCTCTCAGCCCACGTGGAGAGGACTGCACCACACCACTGAAGACGTTGGTGCCAGCATACTGTATCCAAACCACCGAAGAAGAATCTTTGCCTCCTTCTCTTCCTTCTTCCTCCTCCGCCACGCCCCTACTCTTCTTCATCCTTTTATTTCCTCTTCTTCAGTCCTCTGCTTCTTAAGAATACCAGTAAGGCCTTAGGTGGAGGTCAGTGAATGGATGATGAATGCTGGGGCTGAGCAGAACTTGGGGATTAAAAAGGTACAGGACCTAAAGCACTTTAATAATATTCTTGAGGTCTATCTTATCTATCTAGTCTTTGTATTTAAAAATATAGAGAGAGCCAGGCATGGTGGCACATGTCTCCCAGCACTGGGGAGGCAGAGGCTGGTTAAAAAACAAAAAACAAAAAACAAAAAACATATATATATATATATATATATATATATATATATATAGAGAGAGAGAGAGAGAGAGAGAGAGAGAGAGAGAGAAGCCACGCAACAGATCTGATATAAAGAGATTTATTTGGAGAAAGGAGTCAGGGCCTGAGTAGACCATGAAGATAGAGACAGAGACAGAGAGACAATGGAAGAGAGAGAGAGGTGGGGATGGGGGGAGGAGACACCCCAGACACAGGGATGGAGAGAGAAACCTAGAGAGGGGGGTGGGGAGGGAGATCTTGAGAGTGTGTGAATGCAGCAACAGATTGGTCTTTTAACATCTGGTGCACAGCTGAAAGTCTGGCACACACCCGGCAGCAGGTGATACATTAGAGGTTGCTAAGCAACCCAGAGTTAGGCCAGTGGCGCTGCCTATATGTTAACATTGGTCCCATTTGATGATGGCAGTGTTACATGACAAAACTTTTTCTGGGGAGATGGCAACACACACATCTACTCATCCCAGGTAGGGAACCCACAACAAATCAAAGTATGGATTCCACCAAAGTCCAACTTTGTGAACCAATGAGTTTTGTTGGGGTTACTTACTTACATGAGCAGAGATGACTCAAAGACAGCTGCATCACCAGGACCTACCCATGCCAGCAGGGGTGTGCCAGCTCACAAAGCGGGGAACCTGGAGCACTTTGCACAGCTTGTGGGCAAGTCAGCAGGTTAGAGAATGTCCCTTCCGAGTGACTGAATTGGTCTAAATCTCGATTGGCTGGTTTTCGCTTTTTCCAGGCAGCTGGTCTGGTTAATGAATCTTCTCTGCAGCTTGGCTCGGCTCTTCTGAGAGGACTTCTTGGCTTTCATTGCTTACTCTGGCGGGGGGGGGGGGGGTCTAGTGAATCTGGTCAGCTTCAGGGACTTCCAAAAGCTCTTTTGTTTTGATTACCTTCTTGCTTAAGGAGCTTCACTGAGAATAGGATATTTCCATCTCCTAGGAAAGTGTTATAGAACAGGTAGACATGCCATGTTGTGTAACTCACCCCCACCCTGACTCACTTTCTCTAGAGTCAGTCAGTTGTCTTCCGAGTGAAACTTCTTTACTCAGGCATGGTAGCACACAGCTGAAATCACCTGAGAGCCCAGCACATGGAAGTAAGTGGCTGGAGCATCAGAAGCTCAGGGTCATCCTCAGTGAATCTGAGACCATCCTAGCCTACTCAGCCAAAAAAAAAAAAAAAGAAAAGAAAAGAAAAAAAAAAGGAGCTGGGAAAGAATGAATGAATTAATGAATTTCTTCCTGGGATAAAATCATTTTTCCTCTGTTGTATTTCTGGCCTGACTAAAACATACATAAATACATGTTATTACCTCAGAAACAATAGTAAGATATAATGTCAGTCTTGAGAAAAATCTTATATTAAGATATGAATCGTGATAAATAATACGGTTTGTTGTAATTTGTTCCTGGCTTATAACTCCTTCTCAAAGATGAGTCGTAGACACTCTAAATTTTCCCTGCCTACAGAGGGTGAAATAGTTGGTTTTCTCATTATGGGGACAAAATGCCTGACAAAAGCAGTTTAGGGAAGGAAGGGGGTTGTTTTGGCTCAAAGATTGGGGGTAGAGTTCATCAGTGTGGGGCGGGCTTGGTGACTCCATCTGTAGTGGCAGGAGTGGGAGGCAGCTGAGTCAATCACATGATGCTGGGAATCAGGCAGCAGAGAGAGATGAAGGCTCGGGCTGAGCTTGCCTTTTCCCCTTCATTCCTTTTAATTAGTCTGGATTCTACCCATGGGGTGGTGCCATTTGTATTTAGTTTTCCTTCCTCAGTTAAGTTGCTCAGGAAACATCCTCGCAGGCATGCGTGCCTGTGCTTGTGTCTCTAGATGATTCTAAGTCTATTCAGGTTGACAATGAAGATCAGTCATCATAAATCTACCTGTTGCCAACTTGACACCCCAGAACATTACTTTTAAATCATAATGTTCCGGGGCTGGAGAGTTGGCTCAGTGGTTAAGAGCACTGTCTGCTCTTCCAGAGGATCCGGGTTCAATTCTTAGCACCCACATGGCAGCTCACAACTGTCTGTAGCTCCAAGATCTGACACCCTCACACCAATGCACATAAATTAAAATTTAAATAAAAATATTTAAAAAAAAAAAGAAATAGCAACCAAAAAAAAATCATAATGTTCCAGGGCTGGAGAGATGACTCAGAGGTTAGGAGCACTGATTGCTCTGCCAGAGGTCCTGACTTCAATTCCCAGCAACCACATGGTGGCTCACAACCATCCATAATGAGATCTGATGCCCTCGTCTGGCCTGCAGGGGTACAAGCAGGCAGGCATGGTATAAGTAAATCTTAAAAGGAAAGAAAAGAAAAGAAAAAAGAAAAGAAAAGAAATCATAATGTTCCATGCCTGGCTGTCAAAGGGACATATCATGACACAAAATGCACTTAGTTCATCTTTAAGAGCCCCTCGGATCTTAACAGCTCTAACATTGCTCAAAGGCCCCAAAGTCCAGAGTCTCTTCTGAGTTTCAGGACACTCTCCTAACTACGAATCCCTGGAAGAGCAAAAGTTCAGTTTCGATCTTTCAATACATGATGAAAACATAGTCGTTCAAAAAGGGAAGAATGGGAGGATAGGAAGGGAAGATTGTACTGGAGCAAGCCCAAAACGTGCTATGGCAAATAGCGAACCGTGCAGCTTCATGTCTGGCATCTGGGGCTGGTTGTAGCCTCATCTGGGCTCCATCCTTATAGCTCTGCTGCCTGTAACATGCATGTCCTCCCTCTTGGACCATTCTATTCTGTACCTACAGTTTTCATCAGTAGATGTCCCAAGGGCCTGTCATATCTAATATACTTATTTTCCATTTCAATTTGTGCTGGGTTTTCATAGGACTATGCAATGGCCTCTTAGACAAGCGGAACCTGCCATATATTGGCTGACTTCAGTGAATGTCTATAATCTTGATGCAAGCCCTAAGTCCCTACAACAGTTACATTTTGCACAGTCGCAAAGCCAGTATCATGTGGATGGCATTGCCAGGTTCTGCTGCCTGCCCAATACGCAATAAGGTCCCCGTCTACCAAATCTGTAGAGGCCCCCGTGTTCCTTGCTGGCTGAGCTTGGAAAACCCTTGTCTAGGCGGTTGGTTTTGATCAGGTAGATCCTTCAGTGGTGTTCCCAACACAGGCTGTCTTTCCTTTCACATGGATATCCATTTTCACAAGCTGGAGTCTTCAGTGGGTGTGATTTTTGCCCTCCGTGCACCTTCCCCATTTTCTTTACAATTACAGCTATGTGTTCAGCACCCACCTTGTCTACAATCTTTGAACCCATTCCTCCTCTTCTCCTTGCCAAACTCTTGCTCGCCTCCAGGGACCTCCGCGGGTTTGGCTCTCTGGAAGCTTGCTGACCCCATCTGCTCTTGGGTTTCTGCAGTAACGTATTTTATTGTGTAAGATATGAGTGCTGATAGAAACCGGGAAAGCCACCTGGCCGAATTCTTTCTGGCATCTCTGTGTATGTGCAAAGTTGATTGCTTGCTTGCTAATTTAGAAAAATCTTCCTCTTCTGGGATAGACTCACTCACATGGTTTCTTTCTATGTAGAAACCCCTTGGGGTAATGGGGGATAAACAGTTTAAATGGGCTTTGCTCAAGTCCTTGGATTAAATAGATCTTTTTATTAGCATTGTGTGCTTTTCTTCAGGCATGTCTCTCCTTGTCTGTCCTGGCTATCCAAACATTGAGGTTTAATGGGTTGATATGAAAATAACAGCTCAGAACAGGGGTGAAAAATGAATTTCAGCTTCCCTATAACTCTCATTTTTTTTGTAGTTACTTCAAGAGCTGCTTCCCCCGCCCTCATCCCCAGTTACATTTATTTGTGTGTGTGTGTGTGTGTGTGTGTGTGTGTGCGCGCGCGCGCGCGTGCCACAGCTTATGTGTGTTCAGAGGACAACTTGTGGCAGTTGGTTCTCTCAGTCAGCCATGTGGAGCCCTGGGGAACTGAATCCAGGTTGGTAGGCATTCAGCAGGTACCATCCTCCATCGTGCCATCTCCCTCATCTTCAAGAGCTGTTCCAGCGTGTAACACGCTCTGCTATGGCACTATTCAGGGACGAAGACTCAGAATGGTTTGCAGAAGGTGTCTATACTAGACATTATCTTGAGAGGGAAAAAGTGTGGAAAAAAATGGCGGAAGAAGGATAAGACGCTGCAGTGGCCACAGAAGTCTCCTTAGCATCTCTGGAGTTGAGTCTTCCAAAAGGGGCAATGGTGCTGAGCCATGCACGGGGCCTCGCCCTCCCTCACTCTCATCAGCATTGGCTGTGAAGAGCTGTCCTGTGGGGAAGAAAGGTGCCATTTGTACTAATTCCCTCACCTCCTCCACGTCCCTTAATGAGTTCCTAGACCTGGCCACTTGGATGGTTTTTCTATGCTTGGACCCCTTCTCACCAGCAGGAATTTCTTCTTCTTTTTTGTTTGTTTGCTTGTTTTCTCTCTAGCAAATTGCTGGTTGAATGCTCTTTGTCCAGAGTCTGTGAGCTTCATTCTGCACAGCCTGCAGACACGATCAGTTGCAGGCCAGAGTACATCATCTGGGGGCAAATCAAGGAAGGAGCCTGAGACAGCTGGTCCCACCACACCCACAGTCAGCATCAGAGAGAAATGAGCACAGCCACGCTACCTGCTTTCCTTCATTCAGACTTAAGTCAAGAATAAATCCTTTTCTCACTTATGACTGAAGAACAAATGAGCCAGGTTTGGTGGCTTATACCTGAAAAATACCAACCATCAGGATGTGGAGGCAGAAGGCTTGCCAAGAGTTCAAGGCCAGCCTGAGAACTAAAGAGTGGACTCTGTCTCAAAAAACACAGTAGGACAAACCAAGTAATGACTGCAAGCCTAAATGTGAAAGAAAAGACTCCAAAGATTCTAGGAGAAAGCAAAACAGAATATAGGGTAGGAAGCATTTCTCCAGTGACTTATAAAATGCAAAGAAGACAGTTTAGGAAATTGAGCCTGATCAGAATGAATGGTCTGGGCTCATCAGGGGACACAATGAAGAAAACAAACAAACAAACAAACAAACAAACAAAAATGTAGGTGTTAGCACACAGGTGATTCAGCTGGCTTGCAATTACTTACATCATCATCTGCTGCCAACAAGTGTGTCAGATGTGTGTTGGAAATAAGGACTCCTCGACCCCAGCTCTTAATCTCTGTTCCAGCTCTCTCTCCTCCTTCCTGTTCTCTCTGCCCCCGCCCCCTCCTTCTCTGCCCTCACGGCTCTATTCTTGTCTGTCTATCTGCCCACATGGCTCACTACTATGTAACTGGGGCTGTGTTTCCTATGCTTTTTTTTTTAAATCATTATTTGGCTATATACCCTCTGCAGAGAAAAAGAAAAGTTTACATTTTTTGTTTGTTTGAGATTTATTTATTTTTATTTTATGTGCATGTGTGCATGCCTGCATGTGTGTATACACGTGGTGTGTGTTCCTAATGCCCACAGAGGCCAGAAGTGAGAAGTGAGTGTTGAATTCCCTGGAGCAGGAGCTACAGATGGTAACTGAATCCTGGTCCTTTTCAAGGGCAGCAAATGCTCTTACCTGCTGAGCTATCTCTCCAGACCCAAGTTTCATGTTTTATGCACCAGCCTTCTATGTCTGATGTTACCTCATCTCTGATTGCACAAACAACCTGTATGCTGTGAGCCAAAACTTAACCCTTCCTCCTTAAGAATTCTATGTTTTTTTAAAAAAAGACCATACTTTCATTGAATGTACAATACTTGCTCTGTCAGCCACAACTGGTGTAGCATTTGGAGAGCATTGTAAACTGTGGAGGCTTTAATTTCTAACGTGTAAAGCAAGCTTGGGCTAACTCAGGCCCATGTGGAAGACAGGTGGCTCTGACCTATGAACTCTCTTCCCTGCTGGGCCAGCACAAGGCTCCAGGCAGCACCGGCAATGACAGACTTGGCCAGGCAGGAATCCGTGTTCTTTCCCGCATCTCCAAATCTCCCAGGTTATTCCCAGCTTTGCAGGCACAATAACACATTACATCATTACATTCTTTAGATGGGCAGTGGGATTAGAAACTCTGTTATTAAAGAATGACCTGTGTGTGGCCCTGTACCTGAAGTGATGTAGGCAAATTCCCCCATTGGGGGGTTTGATTACATAACAAGAGATTCCACAAAGTCGGAGTATAAATAGCAGTCAGCACCGAGGGATGGAAATGACAGTAACTAAGACAGTTCTGATGTGCGTGGTGGATCACACCTGAAATCCCAGCGTGTGCGGGTAGATGCGAGAGGATTGTGAGTTAGAGGCCAGCCTTGGCTACACGTGGTGAGGGCCAGCCTGAGGTATATTAGGAAACGGACTCAAAAGCCAATCCTCAGCCAGGCGGTGGTGGCGCACACGTTTAATCCCAGCACTCGGGAGGCAGAGGCAGGTGGATCACTGTGAGTCCGAGGCCAGCCTGGTCTACAAAGCGAATCCGGGACAGCCAAGGCTACGCAGAGAAACCGTGTCTCGAAAAACAAAAAAACAAACAAACGGAAAAACGCCAATCCTCAAATGTCCAGCAAGAAGCAGCTTTAAGGAGGAAGGTTTTGTTTGGTTTTAGAGTTTAAGAAGGGGCTTAATGGCTGGGTGGTGGTGGCTCACCCCTTTAATCCCAGCACTCAAGAGGCACAGGCAGCTGGAGCTCTGGGAGTCTGAAGCCATCCTTGTCTACAATAGTAAGACCCTGTCTAAAAGAAACCAAGAAGAAACAATCCTTCAGGGTTGAGAAAGAATGGCGGCAGGAATACAAGGAAACCCACTGTGCCCTTCCCCACCCCCACTCCCTTTCTTCACCCAGGCTCCACCTCCGGAAGCGTCTGCAGCTTTCCAAAACACCGCTGCCAGCTGCAGACCAGTTGTCCAAACAGGTGACCCACGCGAGACAGTTCACGTTCAAACTATAACCAAACGGAACCAGTCGCTGGGGTGAACAAGGGCGGGGGTGACGAGGAGGAAAGGGAGATGATAGAGACGCAGGAAGATGTGGTAACAAAGCCCATTATTTTATGTAGTAATTAGTTCCAGGTGTGGCAGTGCATGCTAGTAAACCCCAGTACTCAGAGTAGGGACACGCAGAGGCAGGAGGATTGCTACAAGTTTGAGACCAGTCTAGTCTCTACAGCGAGCTCCAGGCCAGCTAGGTGTACATAGTGAAACCCCGTCTCAATAACAGTAACAACAGGCCAGGCACTGGTGGTGCACGCTTTTAATCCCAGCACTTGGGAGACAGAGGCACGCAGATCTCTATGAGTTCGAGGCCAGGCTGGTCTACAGAGCAAGTTTTAAGATAGCCAAGGCTACCCAGAGAAACCTTGTCTCAAAAAACCCCAAAATCATACTACTACTACTACTACTACTACTACTACTACTACTACTACTACTACCTACTATGAAAATAGTAACAAAGTTTGTATATTTGATATGCCTTTGAATGAGTTTTCTTTTTTATATTGAATTTATTTGTGTGTGTGTGTGTGTGTGTGTGTGTGTGTGTGTGTGTGTGTGTGTCCCATCTCTGTAGCCCTATAAGCAAAGAGCATGAGCTCTTTTTTCCTCTTTCTTCCTTCCACTCCCATTTGAAAACCGGTGCTGAAGAAAATCCACACTAGCATCAGTATAGACAAAGTATTGGCAGGAGCAGTCCATTCTATTCGTGCCTTGTGCAGCCACCGGGAAGCGACGTTGTCAGACAGGGTGTGAAATGGAGACAGCACAGGAGTCCCACATTCTGACTCCAAATGAGAGGAAACATGGTAAAGAAAAACATCAGGAGGTAGTGCTAGGGGTGGCAAGATCTTTCTTCCTTATGGCTCCAGCACATCCTTGCCTCACCAGGCTTGTAGAGCAGCTCAGGACTTCTAGAACTAGGTTTTCAGCATAGGTGTTCTGGCAGCTTGGTAAGCACAGTAGTTTTCCAGAAGGGTGGGGATTCAAGACACTTCCTGTTCTGGTTATAATTTAACATCTCAAGTGTTTTCTGGCCAGAAGTGTGGGCTGAACAAAGAAAGCATAATTCAACATGTCATAGAGTGGAGAAAAGATTATTCTAGCTTGGATATTTTGGATACTGAAAGACCCAGTAAAATTGTATTGAGAAAGGTTTTAAGCCAAGATGGGTGGTGCAAGCCTGTAATCTCAGCATTTGGGAGGTGGAGGCAGAAGGAAAAAGAGTTCAAGACCGGCCACAGCTATATAGTGAGTTCAAGAACATCCTGGCTTGTGTGGGAACCCTGTCTCAACAAAACAACACACACACACACATACACACACACACAAAGGAGTTGTTATAATGCTAAATTCTAGACCTGGAATTAGCTCCAGGGACTTGATTGCTCTTTGCATCTCTTATAGACTGGGGATCTTCTTCTTCTTGTAGCTCTTCTTTCTCTTATCATTTTTTTCTTATCATTTTCTTATTATTACTCATAGTTTCCTCTCCTCTTCCTCTGTAGTTGTAATCACATGGACACAATCCCACCTTGGCATCAGTGTCCTCTTATGGCTCTCCCTCCTCCCTCCCCACCTTCCTTCCCCTTCCCCCGCCTCCCCACTTTCCTTCCCCCTTCCCTCTCCCCCTCCTTCCCCCTCCCCTCTCCCCCCCCTCCTTTTTCCACACTTCTACTACTAAACAACTTATTTTCTTCCAACTCTGCAGCTTGAATTACTGACAGAGGAACTGTCTGGCCATGTTCAGGCTCTGTAAGTAAGTCATGTCCAACCCATGTGGAGTCCACATCTGTTCGGGTCCTGTCCTGTTCTGTTTTGGTTACTTTTCTCACTGTATGACAGAATCTTAGCAAGCAGCACTTGGAGGAAGAAGGGAGGACGATTTGTTCTGGCTCACAGCTTGAGGCAGGAGGGCGAGAGGGTTCTTGGTTGCAGTAGCAAGTCTGCTGCCAGGAAGAAAGGCAACATACCATGTTTTCCAGGAGTGTAGTAGACTTTGGAACTTTGGGCTAGAAATGCTGTAAGCAGAGCTTAGTGGGTGAGTCTAGGGGGATCCTAGTAGGTAAATGCTAAGAGTAATGTAATGTGTACAGTGGAGACCCAGGCCATGAGGTCTTAAAGCGGAGCAAGGCCTCTTTAGCAACTGGGCTAGAGGCCATTCATGTGATATTTTGGTAAAATCCCTAACTGTCTTTGTCCCATGCTTGGAGAACTTACCTGGGGCTGAATTTAAAGGGAATGAATTAATTTTCTTGGCAGGGGAGCTTTCAAGACAACATAATATTGAGTCTCGAGTGTGGCTATTATTGATCACTTGTATTCAGGTCTAAGGAAAAAAAAAGAGCAACAAGAGAGGCAGAAATAAATCAAAAAGTGCAATTTGGTGAGGAAAAAGAGCACGAGGAAGCTTAGGTCAGGTCACGTGCTGAAAAAGAGACTGTAATTGTTAAGACTAGCACCTTTGAAGAAAGGCTTTCTAGTCTGCACGGGCAAGATAGAAAAGGTGCCCTCGGGCAAGGCCCCAGCCAGCTAAGCCTCCAGTGTGTGCAAGAGAGCCTAAGCAGTTGCTTGTGCCTAAAAGCAACTGTGTCCCCACAGAGAAGCTGCTGCTACGGTAGTCAAGCGAGGAGGGTCCATCCTAAGCTAGCAGTAGTCAAGGGAAGGAGGCTCCATCCCAAGCTAGCGGAAAAACGTGGTAGTGCCATCACATGATACTGATTTTGGAGACAAGAAAGATGTGTAAGATGGAGGGGGAGCATAGACTCTTCTTCCACAGCTTCCCAGAGACGCCAAGGCCAGACAACAGGTGACAGGGTCAGAGTCCCTGTGGGAAAGCTCCGAGAGGCCATTGAGTGAAACAGTAGATGGTAAATCCTCGGTCGTAGGCAGTGAAGCTGGAGGGGCCGGAGTCAGCTAAGTCCTTTGACATTGAAGCTTCAGACAGTGAACATGGAACTACAGGATTTGGCTGGTGTTTGTCCTGCTTTTGTGTTGGTTTCACTAGGTTTGCCCCCTCCCCCTAAACTCACCCATTTGAATGCTTGGCCATAGGGAGTGGCACCATTGGAGGGTATGGTCTTATTGGAGGAGGTGTGTCACCATGGGGGGTGGGCTCTGAGGCTTCCTATGCATAAGCTCTGCCCAGGGTGGTGCACAGTCTCCTGGCTGCCTTCCGATCCAGATGCAGAACTCTTGGCAACTTCAACACCATGTCTGCCTGCACGATGCCTTGCTTCCCACAACGACGATAATAGACTGAACCTCTGAAACTGCAAGCCAGCCCCAATGAAACGTTAGCCTTTAGAAGAGTTGCCTTGGCCATGTTGTCCCTTCACAGCAATGAAACCCTAACTAAGACAGCTTTGGTCCAGCATTTTGCCATTATGGCCCCATCCCTCCCTTTCGGAGTAGGAATATATATTCTGTGCCATTATATGTTTAATTTGTTGTTGTTTTGTATTTTCTTTTACAGATAGATCGCAGTTAAGAGATGGCCTTAAGCCTCAGAAGAGACTTTGGGTTGTGAAACAGTGTTGAGACTATTAAAGACTCTGGGGATTTTAAACGTTGGGCTAAGCGTATTTTTCATTATGACATGGCCATGAGCCTTTGTGGGTCAGGGGGCAATGTGGTGGTTCAAGTGAGAAATATCTCCCAAAGGTTCATGAATGTCTGGTTGGTGTGGTTCTGGGAGGTAGTTTTGGCATCTTTAGGAGGTGTAGACTTGCTGACGGAAGTATTTCACCGGATATGGGCCCTGAGAGTTCTGCTCCTGCCACCATGCCATGCCTTCACCACGAGGGACTCTGTCGCTCTAGAACAGCAGTTCTCACCCTGTGGGTGGTGACTCCTTTGGGGTGAAACAGCCTTTTCATAGGGGTCACACATCAGATATCCTGCACATCAGCTATTTGCATTATAATTCATAACTGTAGCAAAATTACAGTTATGGTTGGGGGTCACCACAGCATGAGGAGCTCTATGAGAGGGTCACAGCATAAGGAAGGTTCAGAACTGTCGCTCTAGAACCATAAGCCAAAGCCAACTCTTTCTTCCTTAAGTTGCTTTTGATCAGAGTATTTTCTCACAGCAGCAGGAAAGTAACTAATACACCTAGACACCTAGCATGCACACAGACCCCCGTCTCCTTCCTGGCCATTTCTAGCCATAGGAAGAATATGGGAGAGGAAGACATTTAAATCCTCTTTGCTCCTTCCATTAATCTCAGGATTTAGGAGGCAAAGGCAGGAGGATCCTGGTGTGCACAATGAGTTCTGGAGTCCCATGCTACACAGAAAAATCCTGTCTAGGGTGCTGGAGAGATGGCTCAGCGCTTAAGAGCAATGTCTGTTCTCCCAGAGATCCTGAGTTCAATTCCCGGCAACCATCTGCAGTGGAATCTGATTACCCCTTCCAGTGTGCATGAAAACAGAGCACTCATATACATAAAACAAATAAATATTTAAAAAGAAAGAAAGAAAGAAAAATCCTGTCTAAGAGAGAGAGGAAACAACACAGTTGGGGGCACAGAATGAATAGCACACATGATAAGCCAAGAAGTGTATTGAATGGGGTCTTCAAATAGACTCTTCCATTTCCTAACCCCAAGAATCTATGGCTATAACCCTAACTGGGAAAACAGTCTGTACAGATGTACTTAGCTCAAGCATCTTGAGGTAACGTCCTGAGTTATCTGGACAGCAATCCATTGATGGCTGTTTTGCATTTGTGTATTTGTTTGCTTGTTTTTCTTTTCTTTCTTTTCTTTTTTTTTCTTTTTTTTTTTGAGACAAGATTTCACATGGTAGCCTTGGCTATCCTCCTGCCTCAGCCTTCCAAGGCCTGAAATGGTTGCGTGTGTACAAGCGATCTTCTGAGAAGTAGAGGAAGGGACACACTGAGGAGAAGGCCGCACAGCCATAGAACAAGCACTGAGATGGAGCAGTACAAGCCAAGGTTCAGAGCCAGCAAAACAGGGAAGGCGAGGAAGGCTCAATGGCTACAGCCCTCAGAAGAGGTGGCCTTGTGACAGCTGGAATTCACACCGCTGGCTTCCAGATGTGTGAGAGATTAAACTAATATTGCTTAAGCTGCCAAATTTGGAGCAATTTGTTGTGATGTCCTCAGGGAACGAATAATTTGTTTGTGTGTGTGTGTGTGTGTGTGTGTGTGTGTGTGTGTGTGTGTATGTACATCACCAAATTAAAAAATCGCAATGTTTTCATAATCACCTGTTTTCTTAATTTTTTCCTTCCTGTTTCTCTCTTCTTCCTTATCTTTTTTTTCTTCTGAAGTATTTATTTACTTATGTATTCATGTATGTATGTAGACATGTATTTATTTTTGAAACATGGTCTCATGTAGCCCAGGCTGGCCTGATTCTCACTATGTAGCTTAGGGTAACCTTGAACTCCTGACTCTCTTGCCTTTTCCTCCCACTAACTGCTATAAACTGTGTGCCTATACATTACATTCTGCCTTCACCTTCCCTGTGCTGGAAGGGAAGAAAATACTATCAGGAAAGGAAAGTTGGGAGGAGCTTATAGACTCTGCCAAAAGCAAGCTGCATAAATCAAGAGTTTCAAAGCCTATGGGAGGCAGAGGCAGGTGGCTCTGTGTGAGTTCAAGGCCAGCCTGGTTTACAGAGTGAGTTCTAGGAAAGCGAAGGCTGTTATACAGAGAAACCCAGTCTTGAAAAAAACAAAGAAAGAAATCAGGAGTCAGATAGACAGGGTGGCCTGCCTGGAACAGAAGCTTCTGCAGCAGGTGGGGGTGAGGAACAGACTAGAGACACTCTGTGTTCCCCTCCAGTGTCTTCTCACGCATCTGTGGAGTTTGTTTTCCAAGACTCCACACTCTCTCAAGATGAAGACCTAAGAAAAATCCCTAATAATCTGGCAGCAGAAGTGAGAAAGTAATTTTCAAGGTTTTAAAATTATGCAAAAATCACGACAAGAAATACTTATAAAAGGCACAATCTAAAAAGAGAAACATTAGATATGACATAGATTCTGGAATTATGAGATAACGTGTATAAGTTACTATGCATGCAATAATAGATGTAGAATAAGTTAAAAAACAGGAAATCTAAGTAAAAACCAAAAGGAATAATAGCAACCAAAACCACCAATAGGGGCTGGAGAGATGGCTCAGTGGTTAAGAGCCCTACCTGCTCTTCCAGAGGTCCTGAGTTCAATTCCCAGCAACCACATGGTGGCTCAAAACCATCTATAATGTGATCTGATGCCCTCTTCTGCAGATAAAGTGCTCATATACAATAAATAAATAAATCTTTTAAAAAAAACCTACCAATAGATGCAAAAAAAGCATAGATGGACTTAGCTATAGACTATAGCTATAGACTAGACTGAAAGATACACCAGTGAAAGTTTTTCAAACTGAAATGCCAAGAGAAAAGAAATGAGAACAAACAAATCCAACAGGACACAGTATGTAGTCAGTGTGAAGAAGCTGCTGTGAAGATGACGTAAAATACACGTACCTGGAAGCGCAGATGGAGAACTTTAAAAGGGCAAAGAAACAATAGAAGTAATGATGGCTAAAGTGTTTCCAAAATTAGTGATGGATACCAAATCACAGATCCGCAGAGGGTTAAAGAAACACACACACACCACACTCTCACACACTTATAAAATATTCAAAGTGCAGAAAATAAAATACACACAAAAAAAATCTTGAACAATACAGAGAAGAAACAGTGGCCATATAAGAGGAATAAGAATAAAAATTACAGGTACTAGAGAGATGGCTCAGCAGTTACAAGCACTGGCTGCTCTCCCAGAGGACCTGGGTTCAATTCCCAGCACCCACATGGCATCTCACAACTGTCTATAACTCCAGTTCCAGGAACTCTGACACCCCCACTTAGACATACATGCAAGCAAAACACCAATGCACATTTAAAAATTTTTTAAAAGAATAAGAATTACATGATACTTCCCATAAAAAGCCCATGCAAGCCACAGGCTTTGTTCAAAAACATAAAGAAATCACTCTGGAACTGAACTGGAACTTTCCTCCCCTCTGGAGGCCCCGTGGTGTCAGCAGATGCTGTACTCAGGCTGCTTCAGCCTGTCATCAGCAGTCTTACACAGCAGTCCCAGGGACAGCTGCGAGCCCTGTGTGCATCAATGAGGCCTTGATTGGCATGGATGCCCACACACAGGAAGGAACTCACATCTGGTACTGTAAACCAGTTAGAGCCGGTGGCTAGGGAAGTCATAGGATAGGCCTTAGTGGAGAAAGCAACTGCTGATGTTTGCTTTAATTGCCACGATGCATCCATAAAATGGCCTTCTAATTAACTATGTTTATGCCCATAGGTCAGAGCTGCTGTCAGCTTTGGCCAGAAGAATTTCTTTTTTCAATGGCCACTGCAAAGATTCATAACTGCTCAAAGTACTGAGAATAAATAAATGTCCAGCCATAAGGGAGACAGCTTATATCACACCCTCTAAGGCACAGGAAACTTACCAAAAAAAGGGGATTAAAAAAAAAAGTATGAACAGGAGTAGCTGGGGAAGACCTGTGGAATGCTGACTTGCAGGTATGATGTGGGTGTTGCACTCTTGAACTAACAATAGCTGTGATTACCTGGCCAAGATCCATACAAAACGGAGCCTGTCAACATCAAGTCACAGAAGGAGGAGGAGGGGTCATGGAGCCCATCTATCCCTAAATATTTATACAAAGTTAATAGATGGTGGAAGAAGAAATGTTTTCCTACTCAGGTAGCCACTTACTACAGGCAAGGTGCCCATGGTCCTGTAAACAACCTTAAGGAAACTAGTTGGAGCACACACACAAATACACCCCAAACCAATGTAAACTAAATAAATAATTTATGAAGGTATACCAGGCTAATACTATCAAAAAATAAGCTAGAGTGGTTATATTTATTTCAGACAAAGTAGACTTGGGAGCCAGGAGAATTATTATTCAGAGGAACATAATAGTGATAGAAAGGTCATTTAGGGGCTTGGGAGATGGTTCAGTGGTTAAGAGAACTTACTCCCGAAGGACTAGAGTTCAAATCCCAGCACCCACAGCGTGCAGCTCACAAATGCTCCAAGGGATCCAACAGCCCCTCCTGACCTCTGTGATCACCTGCACATATAAGTGTACCTTCACACACTCAGACATAGACATGTAAAGTATGTATTTTTTAAAGATCGATTATTTAAGAAATAGCATGAGTTGCCATGCATGTGCCTCACAACAGCGCTTAGTCAAGTGTGAAGCCAAAACACTCACAGAACTGCAAGGAGAAGCAGGTGAACTCCCTTCAGCCCCCCTCAGCAGTGGTTAACACACAGACCCCAGAGAACCCAGGTGAACTCCAAGCAGAGGCTGCTTGAACAATGTAGGGACTGGTACCGAACCCGTGACTCTGAGGCAGGGGTCCTCCCTCCATACACATACGCGCATCCCTCCTTTCTTCTTGCTTTTTTGATTATTTGCTCATTTCCTTCATTTGATTTTGTTGTTGTTTTGTTCTGTTTGACACAGGGTCTTATTTTGTGGCCCAGGCTTAGCTTTGAACCTGTGACCCTCCTACTTCAGCCTCGAGACTGCTGGGCTTGGAGGCCAGAGCTCTACTCCACACAGGAGCCAATCTCTTTATTGCTTCCATCCTCTCCTTGTAGATCAGCGGTTCTCAACCTTCCTAATACTGTGACCCTTTAATAAGGTTCCTCGGGGTTCTGGTAACACCCCCCCCCAAGTACACCATAAATTTATTTCCATTGCTATTTGCTACTGTTATGAATCGTAATGTGAGTATCTGCATTTTCTGGTGGTCTGAGGTGTCCCCTGTGAAAGGGCCACTCGATCTCCAAAGGGGTCACAACACCCAGGTTGCGAACACATTGCTTTCATTTGATTATATTCTTTCCCACACTTTTTAAAATCTTCAGCAAGCACTAGACACAGGAATAATGCCTTACCCTACCTTTCCGTGTGTTTTTATGATTCCGTAATCACCAAATAGAAAACAGAATTCTCCTTGGTACCGATTTAAGAGTCAAAAGGTCTGGGCTTGAGTCCTGCATTTGCCTGTGTGGCCTAGGGCCAGTCATCTGATCCCTCTGAGGCTCAACTCCTCCGTAAGACAGGACTGATCTCTGCTTTATCTATCACAGCGTTTGTATTTATGTGGACCGCATGGACAGTTATGTGTGCAGACGTCTCCACTCTAAAGACAACTGCAGATGGAAGGCGCTATTAAAAGGTTGTAACGAACTCAGCTCAATGTTTACTTATGTGTATAATCCAAATGCCATAGAAATAGTAACTAGGGGCAGGACCTGGCCCCGGGCTCTTAACTACAGCCATTTAAAAAAGAAAAAAAAAGGTCAGAAGGAAAAAAAAAATCAAAGGCCTCTTATTCAACACAGAATACTTTCAAAGGAGACTCAGTGCTTGCCAAGGACATGCTTGGTGAGGGGAACGCAGTGAGGCAAGTTCAGAGGGCGGAGGGGGCTTCTCAGAGCCGGAACAGGACAGGCTGTGATGTATCAATTTCCTCCTCCACCCAGAGCCGCCTTGCTTGGAATTCCTTATCTAATCAACTGGAGACTCAATCCTAACCGCCAAACTATAAAAATGGGGTGTTCGGTAAGTATGGATCCTTACACAGGCCAAAACTAGTATTCTGGCTAAGTTGATGTCATCCTGTGAGGAGCTGGATGCCACTTTGGCTTTCAAGAGGACAAGGGAAAGGCCTTCTCCTGAGTTCACATCCTATGGTTAAGGCAAGTCACAGAAATTAGCAAAAATGCTAAATTCATGGTCAACCTCCCTGTCACACTTGGGCTGGGATGGAGGTGGGGGTGGGCTGGGAAGGGAGCTCGGCAGGTGAAGGTGCTTGCAGCTAAGCTTGAGGACCAGAGTTGATCACACAGAAGGAGAAGAGAACCGACTCCCTTGAGTTGATCTCTGACCTCCACACACTCCTGTGTGCACATCTGCACACACACTCATACAAGTAAGTAACATTTTAAAATGTAAAATGATTTTTTTAAAAAAGAGTGTATTTTTAGTCATTCCTTCCTTTTACTGGCTTAGACTCCCACAGCTTAGAAGTGTCAGGACTTGTTCTAGAAAAGTTTTATTGGGGAATTCAGTGGAAGTGGGCTGGGCATGCAGACTGAGACAGTTGGAGGGAGAAGCAGGGAAGGGGATTGACAGAGTAACGCTTAACTTAAAAACAACAAAGACTAAGGTCTATCCTAGTAGGCTTTCTCCTGTACTGTGAGAAATGCCTCAACAGTAACTTGTGGTCTTGATTGCTCATAGGACTCTTTCTTGGGCCCATAGTTTCCCAACTATGAGACAGCTAACTATGAAAGACTCAATAATTTCCTCCTCCTCCTCCTCCTCCTCCTCTCTGCCTATTTCCCTCGCCTTCTTCTGACACTTGGCATATCCTACACACAGACCCATAGCATGTGAAAGGAAAGTGTATGACTTGAGCTCATATGGGGTGCCAGCATGTGAGAGGTAGATCTGGCCTTAGATGGTCTGAAAGTAGATTGTTTGAACAACAGGATTCCAAAGATCTCTGTGCAGTTAGCATCACTTGAGAAAAGGCTGCCTTGGGGAAATCTTGACCATCAGTGACCTTGATGGACAGTGAGGGAATCACATGTGAAATCCCTTCAATAAAAATTTATGACTTAAAAGCAAATAAGAGGCACCACAAAGAACGTCTCGCACCTGTTAACACTACTACTATAAAAACAAACCAAATACCCTCGCCTCACATAACAAGAACCAGGAGGAAAAACTAACACTTGAACAGAGTTGGTGGGATAAGATGACAGAACCACTGTGAAAATAATATTCTGTTGCGTAGAAAAGTAAAAATGTACCTATGATTTGAGCCAGAAAGTCCATTTCTGGGTACATGGATCCTCTCTGGCTTATGGTAAGGGGGCATTCTGACTACTCTTAGGTTTGTTTGTTCTGAAATAGGGTCTCCTGTAGCCCAGGCTGGCCTCCAATTCACTGACGAGCAAAGGATGACCTTGAACTCCTTCTCTTCCTGCTTCTATCCCTCAAGTCTTTGATTACAAGCATGCACCACCCTGCCCAGCTAAGTCTGAGGTAAGTCAAAACTGCATTCAATTCAAGGCACCTAACCCACCCAGGATCCAGGCTTAGCTACAGCCAATTCAAGGCACCTAGCCTATCTAGAATCCAGGCTTAGCTACACAACACACTGAAGAGTAGAGGCTGTCCCTCATCTTGATCACAGGCCTCTCTGAGAGCTCCTGATTCCTGTCGCTGCCCAGTGTTGCGAAACAGTGTTGCATTATGTACATCAATAGCTTGGTAAAAGGTCAAAATTCAAAGTACAGTTTCTGCTGAATGTGTGCCATTCACGCCCTTGCCAAGTCCAGAAGCTGTAAGTCAAGCTGTCATAGGATGAAGGAGTGCCTGCTGATAAAAGCGTGGGGCTGGGGATGCCTGAGGGAGAGAGTGTGTGAAAGCGTGCAGAAGCCCTTGGGTTAGTCTCTGGCATCCAGAACCAACTAGCCAGACAAAAGAGAGGAAGCAAGCACGGAAAGAGGAAGGAAGGGAAGGAAAGAGGGAGGGAGGGAGGGAAAAATGAAGGAAGACAGGGAAGGATTACAGGAAGGAAGGAAGTCAAGCTCTCAGCTATTTGAATATTCATGTTCATTACAGCGTTATAGCAACTCAGGTGTCTATGAATCGATGAATAAATAAGCAAAAGCCGGTGTCACATCATATTAATTGGTCACAGGCCAGAACACACAGACCTTGCTGGTCTTACACTGAGTGAAATAAGCCTCTCACAAACACACAAATGTTTCCTGACTCCACTCATAGGAACTATCTAGAAAATTCCAAGTCATAGAGACTGGAAGCAGCACGGAGACTGACTGGCAGGTTGCCCGCTGCGGCTATTTAGTTTAGGTTTTCTGGACGGCGTGTGGGAGATCTGTGGCATAGCAGTGTAAGGCACTGATAACATCCGTGAGATGACTGGACCTTCCTAAATGGCAAGTTTTATGTTATGTGTTTTGGGTTTGTTGTTGTGGTTATATATATATATATATATATATATATATATATATATATATATATATATATTTTTTTTTTTTTTAATGAAAAAAGAAAAAAATCCAGAGTAAGAGGGCATTGTCCAGGTTAACTCCTTAAAAGAGCACTATGTAGCTTCCCGGCAGGAGCATAAATGACACACCAATCAGGCTCACCCCTGCCACCCATCGCCAGCTCTGGGGTTGGTTCTGGTTCTTTCTGAGGGCTCATCTTAAGTGCCAGCTCACACAGGGCCCTCTCTGTAAATGCTCCTTTCATCTCATCATTTCATTTGATCTCTAGGTTCATTCTATGTCCCAGGAAGACTTGCACCTCAGAGGTGGTGCCACTCCCCTGTGCTGGGTTGGAGGTTAGTAATTCATCCTGTGTTCTGTTTGTGGACACCTCGTCACATAGGAAGTCACTCCCCCAGGTACCATTGACACCCTAAGGGCATCAACAATCAATAACTGTTCCACAAAAGGCACCGGGTGGCCATCCATCTGTTGAGGCTCCTGCAGCATCTCCAGGACAAAGGTTTCGGAGGACGGTGGCCAGCCATCCCTACCTCTGCATTTTCAGGGCCCGCTCGCTGCTTCTCCATCCATCCCAGGAGCCCTCCCTCCTTGTTTCCTGGTTGTGTTCTCCTGCTGGAGCTTTTAAGTCTCATTCCCTGTCCAGAATGCCTCTCTCTTGGATCCCTACTCAGTTCACCCCCTTACTTTCTCCAGATCTTTTTTAAAAATTGTCAGAATTGCAGACCAGTTCCAACCTCCCTTGCCCTTCCCTTCCTCTCTCCCGCCTTTTTTTCCATCATCACCATCATCATTACCATCATCATCATCACCACCACCACCACCATCATCACCACCATCATCAACACCATCATCATCACCACCACCATCATCAACACCATCATCATCATCATCATCACCACCATCATCACTATCACCATCATCATCATCACCATCATCATCACCACCATCAACACCACCACCACCATCATCATCATCACCATCACCATGATCATCATCATCATCATCAACACCATCATCATCATCACCATCATCATCACCAACACCATCGTCATCATCACCACCATCATCACCACCACCACCACCACCATCATCATCATCATCATCATCATCATCATACCAAGGATTAAAAACACGACCTTGTACATACTAGGCAAACACTCTACTGTTGAGCTATACCCCTGGTCCTAGTTCATTTATTTAACATCGTCTTAGCCAGCGTGCTGTTATGTGAAGAAACACCATAACCATCGCAACTTTCATAAAAGAAATCATTTAATTGGGACTTGCTTACAATTTCAGAGGGTTAGTTCATTATCATCATGGCCCCACACAGGCAGACATGGTATTGGAACAGTAGCTAAGGGTCTCCATCAGGATCCACAAGTGAGAGTCACTGGGACTGGCTTGGGATTTTGAAACTAACAAGACCACACCCCCTAATCACTACAAAGTAGTGACACTCCCTAACGATCAAGCATTCAAAGCCTTTGAGGGGCAATCTTTTTTGTTTGTTTGTTTGTTTTGTTTTTTAGTTTTTTGAGACAAGGTTTTTTTGTGTAGCCCTGGCTGACCTGGAACTAGCTCTGTAGACCAGGCTGGCCTCAAACCTAAATAGATCCATCTGCCTTTGCCTCTCGAGTGCTGGGACTAAAGACATGCACCAAAATCCCCGGTAATATGGGACATTCTTATTCAAACTACCAGGGGCTGGAGAGATGGCTCAGAGGTTAAGAGCACTCTCTGTTCTTCCAAAGGTCCTGAGTTCAATTCCCAGCAACCACATGGTGGTTCACAACCATCTACAATGAGATCTGGTTCCCTCTTCTGGCAGACAGGCACGCATGTGAGCCGAATGTGTATAAATAATATATAAATAAATATTTTTTAAAACAACAAAAAACAAAAAAAAAAAACTACCACAAATATTGTATGTGCATTGCATGTGTACCTGCCTGGGAAGGGGGCCTGCAAGATTCTCAACAGCTGTCTTCTTCTATCCCTCTCTACCTTATTTTTTGAGACAGGGTCCATCACTGAACGTGGAGCTCACCAAGTTATTGAGCCTGGCTGGCCCTCAAGCCCAGTGATACTTGGAGCCTCCACCTCCCCCAGGCTGTAATCACAGGCACAGGTCACCTCACCTTTTTTTTTAAAAGACATCTTTTTTTTTTAAGATTTATTTGTTATGTATATAGTATTCTGCCCACATGTGCGCCTGCCCACCCCAAGAAGGCACTGGATCTCATGACAGATGGTTGTGAGCCACCATGTGGTTGCTGAGAATTGAACTCCGGACCTTTGAAAGAGCAGCCAGTGCTCTCAACCTCTGAGCCATCTTTGCAGCCCCTCACCTCACCTTTTTATGTGGGTATTAAGGACCAAACTTAGGCCCTCATGCATATGCACTTTACTCACTGAGCCATGTTCCCAGCCCTCTATTTATTTTGAAATACTTATACTTTATGTGGTAACCGCTTATAATGAACTTTTAATAAGTAGTTGCTCCATTAACTAAATAACTGAGTGATCACAGCACTCACTTGCCGATGACTGAGTAACTGCCAATTATTGATAATATAAATTTATTTCTATAACTCTTATATTTGTCTTAGGGAAACAAAACCTTTGCCACACAAGCCTATCTTAAATCTTCATCCCACAGAATTAACCTGATTGACGGATCAATGCTATTCTGTTGGCACACACTGGAATCATTTCCTGTAACAAACCAAAGCAAAGGTTGTGAGATAAGCACCCCACTGGGTCTGTAAAAAGGGTGACATGTAATCAGTTGTACTGGTCTGCTTGCGACGCTAGCTCCCACACGGCCCGATGACTTGCCATAGTGCTGGACATGCACAGCCCCTGCCCGCTTGTTACAGTGTCTCAGCTCAGCTCCTCAGCTCCCAACAAATTAGTCCCGTTCTGTAGATGCTCCTGCAGTAATTTGGGCGCTTGCTTCAGCCCTCAGCCACCTAGCCACAAAGATGAAACACATCTTGTAAGCATTCCTGTAGCTATTTTTAGTTAAGTCTCTTCCCCCCACCTCCCTCAAATTGTGATTCTGTGTGTGTGAGGACAAAGACCAAAAACTGCTAACAAAGCCATGTGTGGTGGCCCATGCCTTTAATCCCAGCACTCCAGAGCAGAGGCAGGCAGATCTCTGAGTTCGAGGCCAGCCTGACCTACAGGACAGCCAGGGTTACACAGAGAAACCCTGTCTCAGAAAAAACAAAACAAAACAAACAACAAGAACAGCAAAAACCAACCAACCAACCAACAACAACAACAACAAATAACTGCTTCCAAAATTGTTTTGTTTTGTGCATGTGAGAGTCACAATTTGTATCCTTCTGTCTGATGGGCCCCAGGGATCGAACCCTGGTCATCAGCTGTAAAATATAGGCTTTTCTATGCCCTCTCTTGCTCCTAAATGATGACACAGAGACATATTACATTTACTAATTAGCCTCCAGCACTATACCTATGCAGATACTGAGCTATTTTACGCTGGTCTAGCCTATTTCCCAGCCAGATGCCCCGTTTCCTGCCATCTTACTCTTGCCCTGGCTGCTCCATCCGTGTCCTCATGGCAACTCCCTCATGGCCACCTTCTTCTCTCTCTCTCTCCCTCTCCGTCCTCCCTCTCCCTTTCCCTCCTCCTTTCTCCCTCCCTCCCTCTCTCTTCCACCTGAGACACCCCTCCCTGGGATCAGAAGTCCCACCTTAACCCTTCTGTCCCACTACAGGCTGTTCAGCTTTTTATTAACCAATCAGAGATAATGGAGAACATTTTTTTACACAACATTGAGACAGTAGATGCTTCAAAAAAAAAATAATAATCACTATGCCAACATTCGGACTGCAACCAGGTATCAGCCGGTCAGGGTTGTGGGCAAGCACCTTTACCTCCTGAGCCATGTCCTCGGCCTCACAAGTTGTGTCTCTCATCTTTCTCTGTCTCTCCCTCTTTTTTTTTCTTCCCATCTCTTTCCTGCATTTCTTTTGCCCCCTCTCTCTTTTATCATCTCTTCTCTTCCCCTCTTCTTCGTTTCCCCTTTCTCCCCCTTGGCCGCCTCTCAATCTTCCCCCTGCTGCCAGTTCTTTCTCCTCTCTACCTCTTACCAGAGACTGATATGAAAGTAAGGCTTAGCAACTATGGGACCCGTAACCCTCAGCTTCCCAGCCTCTGCGACTGTGAGAAAGAAACCCCTGTCTCTATTCATCGCTCAGCCTCAGCTACTCTGTTACAGTAGCACAAAGCACAGGCTAAAATGCTTATCTTAGCTTCTAACGTTACTAAAATGGGTCACAGCAAGGAACTCTGGGTAATGATGTTCAGCCTGGTTGTGCATCCACACATACCATTTTCTCAGCCCTGTCCCCTCATTGGGTGTGGTTGCAGTTCATCTATTCATGAATTATAAACCATAAACGTAAAAGATGCATCATAATCCCTGCTAGGAAATAACTCAACATACATTTCTCTGAGTGAGATGTACGCACAGGCTAGCAGGAACGGCAGCACTTTGTAACTACTTAGTGCATTCGGAGTAGCTGCACATTGAAAATGTTTAGAGGCCTTTTACAGAGTCCATGTGCAGTGCCGTTCATCCTCAAGCTCAGCTGAAAGCCCAGTGAGTGCTACGACCACATTCCTGTGATAGTTGCTAGGGTGACAATCACAAGCAAAACAAAAATTCCTGCCCTTGAGTAGGAATGCAGCTATGCAAACAGAAAATACAAGTGTAGAAGAATCTGAAGGCAGCGAGCCTGAGAGAGATGAGACTGTGAGAGTTGGTAAGACTTTCAGCCTGAGCTGAGAATGGTGGCGCACGCCTATAATCCCAGCACTCGGGAGGCAGAGGAAGGGGGAATCTCTGCAAGTTCAAGGCCAGCCTGGTCTACAAAGTATGTCCAGGACAGCCAAAGATACACAGAGAAACTCTGTCCTGGGGAGGGGGGAGAGAAAGAAAGAAAAAAAGGAAAAGGAAAAGAAAAAAGAAAAAAAGAAGAAGACTTTCAACTTGAACCCAGCCTTGTTCCCTGCATAGGAGCTGAGCTAGGTCACCACTGACCTGGGCCAGTCAACAAGATGGGAGCCTGAAAGAACATTGTAGAAGGGAAATGGTAATGTATAAAGATGAGAGAGATCACGACATGTTGGAAGACGGGCAAGTGTGGTCAAAAGGTAGAAATGGAAGAATAAAATGGGGCCAAGGAAAATGTTAGAACATGGATGTTGTGCTAAGTTTTCCAGCCTTTCTCCAAGATGTTGGTGTTCTTCAAAGTGGAACCAAGGTTAGGAATTTATTTATTTTTTTTATCTCGTGGTTTTGGGGGTTTCTAGCTTTATGCTGTTTGTAGTTTGTTGGTATTTTAGGTTTTGAGTTTTGACAAGGTCTCACTATATAGTCATAGCTAGCCTGGAACTTGCTATGTAGACCAGGTTGGCCTTGAACTCATAGAGTTCCATCCATCATTCTCTTTTGAGTGTCAGGATTAAAGATGTGCATCACCTTGCCTGGTTTTGTTGGTATTTTTGAGACACTGTCTTGGGATGTAGGTCAGGCTGGACACAAACCTCACAGTTCTCCTGCCTCACCTTCCTGAGTGATGGAATTACAGGTGTGTGCCAGCCTGTAAAATGTACATATGCGTTACTTGTACGGTAACTCTGTGTGTGTGTGTGTATGTGTGTGTGTGTGTGTGTGTGTGTGTGTGTGTGTGTGTGTGTAAAACATGTTTATATGGTTCTCTCAAAGGGTTACAGTCCAATGAGATGGGAAGGGTTGATATCCTCACAATGGTGTTTTACAAGTATTCCTTGGTATGGGGTTATCTGCAGCCGTTTTCATTGTTTTGTGTTGTTGGTATTTGAGACAGGCTTTGCTATGTATCCCAGGCTGACCTTTAACGAGGCATCCATGCTTGCCTTCTGCCTTGGCCTCTCAAATGCTAGATCACAGGCACAGTTCATCAAGCCCGGCCAGGTAAGATTTCCCTCCCTCGTTTTCTAATGTCCCGTGACCCTGTAGCCCACGAGGATTCTCGATGAACAGAATTTCAATGCCAGGCAGGGAAGTGGAGAGGCCCTGGGAAGGGAAAGGCCTGAGGCACGTGACTGTGGTAGAGGTGAGCTGCCTGGGTTCCTGTCAGCACAACGCACTGTGGGGAGAGTGAATGGCTGTCAGCCCGCCTGTAGGTAGGTCTGTTGCAGTGCTCATGTCCAGCCGTGTGCCCTTGAGTCCCTTCTGAGTGTGACCAGGGTATTAGAGCCAGGAGGGAGGACTTCTCTAACAAACAGCAGTCTCTCAGGGGCTGCCAGACACATGAGAAAGAGGGAAGTCTTCCTACCCTGTCCTCCTGTTTCTCTTAATCCCCGGAAGTCCTACTTGCACTGTACCTGGATTACCCTCTCCCCCCCCATCTCCTGTATCTTTTCCTGAGTGCGCACTACAACACCCCATCCCCCATAGATCTTTACCCATTGCATTCGCCCATTGTCCTACCATGACCAAGTGTCACAGGCAGCTTAGCTTAGCTTCAACAGAAAAACATTGTCTTGAGGTTCCGGAAGCGGGAACTCTCAGGTCAAGATGCCTGAGGTGTTAGTGTCTTGTGAAGCCTCTTTCCTGGGTTGCAGATGGCTGACCTCTCCCTGTGCATTCTGTTGGTCTCTGTGTGTATTTGCTCTCATATGAAGACATCATCTTATTGGATGAGGGCCTGCACTAATGACCTCTTTTTTTAAACCAATTTCAACTTTAAGTACTATTTCCAAAGAGAATGGTTTCCTGAGGTGATAGGAACTAGGACTTCCACATTCTCACTTTGGACACACACAACCCAGTACTGAATACCCACGTCATTCTGTTGTGGCATTTACACTTCAGAGGCCAGTCTAACCCAAAAGACACAACTAATAAGGATCTCAGCACGACCAGTAACTCATTTGTCCTTAGCCCAACTCAATAACCCTTATTACAAAAGCAGTAACAAATTTACAGAAATAGAAGCTACGTTTGTGGTATTGGAGATGGAACCTAGGGCCTTGCATATGCGAGGCTAGTGCTCAACCCCTGAGCTATATCCAGTGTTTTAAGTATGAAGTAAGTTTCTGGTTTCTTGGGCAATCACTAATTCCTCTGAAATCTACTAACAGGATATTAACATAGACATTATCAGCAAAGCTGGGCAGAGTCGTGGACATCTGTCATCCTAGTACTTGGGAGGTGGGGACAGGAGGACCAGGAGTTCAAAACCAGTCTTAACTACAGAGTGAGCTTGGAGCCAGCCTGAGCTACATGAGACCTGCCTTAGAATTGTAACAGTGAAAAATCGGTGTGCATCAAGAGAAAATAAGAGCGTCATAGTTAATGACTCCCCTCCTGGATCAGATGACCCTCAGTACATCAAGGATGAATGGCATGAGGCCTCAGAAGGTCTTCAGGCCAGGCATCTAATAGCACTGGCAGTATCTAGGCAGAGCTTGTTTTAATGACTAAGAAAAAAATGCTTTAATTTATGTGTTTCATTTTTAATTTTACCATTCATGTCCATGGACTATTCTAACAGCTTCCATCTTCATAGTTTCTAGGGGCGTTGGCAGTACACCAGGCCAGCGGCTGTTTTGATGGAGAAAAATATCTTCTGTCACTCAGCAAACACATTTTGTAATTTGAAGAAGAGTGCTTCCGGCAGCACTTTGTGGTGAGTGTTAGTGGGGCACTTACAACTGAAGGTCAGCCCCTTATGAATATGTTCATCAGGCCAGCAAGATGGTTCTGGTAAAGACACTTGCTATGCACCCACAATGACCTGAGTTCTCCAGAACCCCTCATTGGTGCCATGAGGGAACGTTGGTGGCATCTGTGCTGGCTAGTCTTATGTCAACTTGACACCCAAACTAAAGTTCTCTGAAAGGAGAAAACCTTAATTGGAAAAAATGGCTCCATAAAATTCATCTGTAAGACATTTTCTTAATTAGTGATGAATGGGAGAGGAGAATGGGGCCGTCCCTGGCTGGCAGTCCTGGGTTCTGTAAGAAAGCAGGCTAAGCAAACCATGTAAAGCAAGCCAGTAAGCTCCTCCATGGCCTCCACATTTGTTCCTGCTTCCGGTTTCCTGAGCTGTTTAAGTTTCTATCCTGACTTCCTTCAATGATAGACTATGATGTAGAAGTGTAAGTCAAATAAATGCTTTCCCCCCAAACTTGCCTTTTGGTCATGGTGTTTCATGGCGCCAACAGAGACCTTGCCTAAGACAGTATCACTTGTTGGGACCTTAGGGAGTGGGAAGGGATTTGAGTAATAGGCCTTGTGCACATTAGGTAAGAACAGTAGAATTTGCTACATTCCCAGCTGGCTTCCTTTCTTTTCATGGTTGAATAATATTCCTTTGAATGCATATACCACATTTTATGTATCCAGCCATCTACAGGTTGACATCTGGATAGTTTACAGTTTCAGGCTGTTCTGCACAAGTATCTATCTGAGGCGCTGTTTTCACCTCTGAGCATATGTCTAGAAGGGTAACTGTTAACCTCTATAGCAATTCTACATTTTATCTTTTGGGGAATCACAAACAGCAACAACATTTTATGTCCTTATAGGTAATGTTTAAGGGTCTCCAGTCTAAATTTTTTCATCAATATTTATTTTCTGTTTTCTTTAGTTTTATACCCATTGTTATGAGTATAAAATGATATCTCATCATTTTGATGAGTATTTTTGTTCCTTTTCTAAAATTACCATTCATTCATTTATCCATTCATTCATTCATTCATTCATTCATTTTGAGACTCGGTCTGGTGTAGCCCAGGCTGGCCTCAAACTCTCACTGTTGCTGAAAGTGTCCATTTTTTTTCTTTGCTCCTCCTGCCTCATATCTAGGGTGCTAGAATTAGAAGTGTGCACCACCATGCTCAGTTTCACACAGCACAGGGAATTGAACCCAGGGCTTTGTGCCTACTGGGCAAGCACTCTACCAACTGAGCTACATCTGGCCCCTTGGTTTACATTTTCCTAATGACAGTGTCATTGAGCTTTTTAGCATATACATGTATGTTTTTGTGTGTGCTGTTGTGTGTGGGGATGCATATATAAATGTGTGTGCTTGCATGCCAGAGGTTGACCATATCAAAGCTCCAGACTTACAGAAAAAGAGATTAAAGCATGCGGATGATTTAATGCCAGGAAGTTTCTTCACCTCTGGCTTTGAAGTTGGGCATGGCCACAAGCCAAGGGCCTGTAAGCAACCTCTCTAAGCAGTTCTCAGTCAACAGCCAAGAAGACCACAGGCACCTAGGTCCTATGGCAACTTGAAACCCAGCTCCTTTGTCCTCGCAGCCAACAACTTAATGAGGTTGGAAGTGAATTCTTCCTTAGCTAAGCTCAGGCTTGAGTCAAGGATTCAGCCCGTGCACCTCTTGACTTCCGCCTTGTGAGGACCTGAGGAGACAATGCAGGCATCCAATATCTGGGACTTCATTCAGGCTGAGAGACAATAAACATGTTATTTTAAGCCTCTAAACTTATCATAATCTATGATGGGACAAACTAGCAGTGACTCTAGACACTGACAAGACTGCCAGTAAAATGCTTGCCATGCGGGCATGACGGACCTGAGTTTGATACCACGAGCCCCTTTAGAAAGGCCAGGAATGGTGGTGTATGTTTGTAGTCCCAGTGCTACAGAGGCAGAGCTAGGCAGAGCCCTGTGGCTCACTAGTCAACCAGCCAAGCCAACTCAGAAAACTCCAGGTAAAAGTGAGAGACCCTATCTCAGAAAAACAAGGACATCAGAGATTGACCTCTGCCTCCTACATGCACACACATACATATATGCACAAGCACCTCCATGTATAAAGATATGGACACATGCATATCTACACACACACACACACACACACACACACACACACACACACACACACTCACTCAAATAATGGAAATAAAAAAAAATAAAGTATCATGTCTAGAGAACAAAGAGCACATAGAAAGCACCAGGACAAGTGACAAGTGTTGCCTTTGAATGACAAAGTGGTTGGCTAGGCGACTCCTGTGTAGGCACAGAGCTTTAAGGAGATTTAAGTGACTGTGCCTGATGTACCCACCCATCGCTTTGCCATCTGATCATTGTGTCACTGGAAGTTCTTCAGAGGGTGCTTACAGTCTCGGACCTGACATTCACTCTTTACTGCTCTCAGCACCACTTCCCGTGGCAAGAGTCTCCACTCCAGGCTGTTACTAATGTGAGAGCTGAGCAAAACCCCCAGGCTTCGGATGGTCTTTTGATCCATCGTTTCACACCAGCCTCGAGCCAACCGCACAGCAGAATCATCGCGATGGAGATGAGCCACAGGAAGGCAAACTTTTCAACTCTGGTGTTCATCCACTGATGATGTTAAGGTGCTGAAACGAAGACACCTCAGATGCCCGTGACCCGATATGTGACTTAGTTGCCAAAACAGTCAATGAATTCCTGTTTCATATTCCGAGTCAGATCCTTAGATGGTCTGATGTGGAAGGAGTAGGAATGGTGACAGGAGTGGGTCCCAGCTGCGGCAGCAGGTGCAGAAGGCTGCCTGCGTACATCTGGTCGACCGGAAGCAGAGGGAGGGGATTGCCTGGTAATGCAAAGCTTCCACAGTACGATCTCAATGCCTTTCCAAAATAGCAGCCCGTGACATTTCTTTCCTTACACTGCTTCTTGTCAGGTGCTTGGTCACAGAAGCTAGAGGTCTATTTCATTTTCATTGTGTGTGTGTGTGTGGGGGGGGGGTGGTGGGGGGGTGGTATTGCACATGAGTGTAAGTGTCCAAGGAGGCCAGAGGCATTGGACTCCCATGGAGCTGGAGTTGTAGGTAGTTGTAAGATTCCCCTATGTGGTTGCTGGAAACTGCCAGGTCCTCCACAAAGGCAGTAGACACACTTTACTGTTGAACCATCTCTTGTGCCCCAAGGTCATAGCAACTAGAAAAGTAACTAACACAAAGGGGTTACAGGGAGTAGGTGGCAATATTGTGGAGCTACTGGCTGGATGCACTTTGGAACCATCCTGCCTCTGGCGCGATGACGTAAGAGTGAATGTCCTCATTTGAAGTAGCTTGAATTTGGTTCCTGATTGCTTGTCAAAGCTACCCACTGGTACCCTGGCTAGGAGTGGGAATTTTAATCTGGCTGTCCTCCTGCTAGCTGTTCTGACAGAAGAAGAGGCATTGCTTTGTCTAGCTGGAATCCCTGAGACTCATGTGAAAATCCGTGGCCCTATTCTGCAAGGCTTTGAGGTTCCGTTCGGAATCCAGGTGAGCCCGGAAGCCATCAGGACAGTTGGACAGCCTGGGTGGCTCCTACAGCTGCATAGAGCGGGGGGCGTTCTGAAGTGAGCCGCAGTCTCTGCTTCAGCAGGCCTGTCAGCTCAAGCGATGTCCTGAGATCCGGGTCAGTCACAGGCTCTGGATGCAATGTGACAAGAGAAAGAAGTTATGAGTATGCGAATATTCTAAGCCCAAACCTTGTAAGTCTTTATCTGTTGCCTTTACCACTGGGTTAACGCGTAGCTGAAGCCAAACAGGCAACTTTCTTAAACAAGTGGACAGCCAGGACGCGCTTACCCGGTTACCCGACACTCAGTGCTCAGGTTAGCTTCCTCCTTCCTGGGAGAGATCTGGGTGTTATCAGAGCATCCTTCATCTCTATTCTGGTTTCCTTCAGTTACACCTGAGAGGGGCATGCTGGGTAGGCAATGGGTATCATCTTTAGTGAGTCTTAAGGTAAGGCTGGGTGGGGAACCCGAAGGGTATTCTGTTGGCTGGGTACAGTTCTCTTTCAGCATGCCAAGGAGACAGAGGTTCGGGATGCAGGCATCTCAGGATAAACCAGAATGTTTACAAATGTGTCATGACATGGGCTGGAGCGATGGCTGAGCAGTTAAGAGCACATCTCAGTTGGATTCCTACCACTCACATCAGATGGCTCAAAACTGCCTATAACTTCAGCTCGGTGGGATTTGAAGCCTCCGTCTGCATTCTGTAGACACCTGTACTCATATACGCATATACATGCGCGCACACACACACACACACACACACACACACACACACACACACACTCCTAGAGATTAAAAAAAAATACATTGAAAACTGTGTAATGACAAGTGACCAGCTCCTTAGTTAATAGGGATGTTTGACAGCAGCCATCCATAGGTGGGCTTTGGCTCCATATAAACTATTGAAGGACTGTGCATGTGTTCAGGAGTGCTGCTGAAGTAGCTAAAACCAACATTATGTTCAGCCTTTTAGACTCTGTTTTGGGGTCTTGGCTGTATTGGAAATGGAACTGATGCCAATGAGCCCTTGCAAAGGCTTTCCAGATCTGCCCGTGTCAGCAGATTTTACCTGGCCTTTAAATTTCCTGCCTGGCTTCAACACCAATATCCTTCATCAATGTTCCCGAAACTCTGTAAAAGACAGACTTGTACAAAATGCCTCTGAGTTTTAGGAAGGGCAAATAAGGCATAGGTAATGTTCCAAAAGGAAAATAAGTCCCGTGACAAAACAAATAAACTATTTAAAAAGTGATTTTAATCCAATTGCTTCAACAGTGCTGTCGACTCCAGTGTCCTGTTGTTTGTAAGCATCAATGTGATGCCTGCAGCTAGGATAAGACTCTGGGTCTTGCCGATTTAAATAATGAACACACCCTGCCCACTGCGAAGAGCACACTCACAAAGACTGGTAGAATTCTAAAGCATAAGAAAGCAAATGCAGACAATACAGAATGCTTCAGAAAGAGCTGCTATGACGGTGCACATCTGTAACCCCAGGACTCCAGAGGTGAAGGCAGAAAAAAACGGCTAGCCTTGGCCACATAGATGCATTTGAGGCCATCCCGGGCTTCATAAGACCTTATCTCAAAACAAAACACAAGCTAACTAAGTACTTGTGAAAGAGAAGACAACACATACATAGGGATCGTTGCCACAGATCTTACAAAGGAAAATGATTCTAGTCAGAATACAAATGCGCCACAGACATAGGGCCATCTTATCTTAGGCCAGAGGAGACGCTGAGCTGAGTCTGTCTTGCCTGTGACATACTGGCAATCAGGACAGGACTTTACAGATTTTCAGAGACCTTTCTGTCAGACTCATGGCTGGGAGCGAGCCTGAATGGGGACAGTGACCTTCATGGCTCTTGTAGACTTCTGAAGGCATGGGTATATGCCTTTTCCCACAGGAGGGAGGAGCCTATTGATATATAGTTAAGTCAGGGCTGCTTCTTTCAGAGTGGGCCATGCCAATCACTGCTCTTTGACTAAAATCTGCCAGAGACATTGGCTCAGTGGACCTCTTTATCCACAGAATAAAACCTTCACACCCAGAAACCATAACAAGAGAACTATTGAGTATATGGATTGAAAAAAAAATTACAGATGTCCGCAGGGGACTGAGAACTGAAGAATGTAGCTATCCAGAAAGAACGCCAAAGAAAAAGGTGTGGTAGCTCATCCCAGGCTGAGAGGCTGAGACAGGATTGCCATGAGTTCAAGCCCAGTCTGGGTTACAGACTGAGACCCTGTCTCAAAGGAAGGAAGAAGGAAGAGAGGAAGGGAGGAAGGAGGGAAGGGAGGAAGGAAGCAAGGAGGGAGGAAGAAAGGAAGGAAGGAAGGGAGGGAGGGAGGGAGGGAGGGAGGAAGGAAGAGAGGAAGGGAGGAAGGGAGGAAGGAAGGGAGGGAGGGAGGGAGGAAGGGAGGAAGGGAGGAAGGAAGGGAGGAAAGAAGGAAAAAGAAAAAGGAATGGGGAAAGACAGGCTGAATCATTAAGACAGGTGGTTGCTCAGCTTTAGGGGAATGTGTAAATTCTTGCCTCCACTAAGGTGTTCCTGGTGCTAGACTTGTGACATGGTGGCTTTGTAAAGCATTGTAGCCCATGTGCAACCCTGATTATGAGGCAAAACTACTTACCAATGGCACAGAGTACTGAAGTACTCCAGGAAGAAAGAAATCCACTTACCTCATAAATATATTTAAATACATAACTTCTTTTCTTAAGCGACTACATTTTTTTATTTTCTATATGGCTATGGTTCTACAACTATGCATTGGTTATATTTGCTGTGTTCCCCCTCAGGATTTATTTGGCTTACACTTACATATCACAGCCTGTCGTCAGAGGAAGTGAGGGCAGGAACTGAAGGCAGGAACCTGGAACAGGAACTGAAGCAGAAGCCATAGAGGATGTGATTGCTCCCCCAGGGTACTCAGCCTGCTTTATTATACACCCAAGACCATCTATCTGCCTAGGAACAGCACCATTTGATTGTCCCACTGATGTCAATCATTAATTAAGAAAAAAAAAAAAAGAACCCACAGGCCGATCTGGTGGGGGCATTTTTTTTTTTTCAACTGAAGTTCCCTCTTCCCAAATGACTCTAGCCTGTGTCAAGCTGACATAAAACTAGCCAGCACGGGTGCTCACCCTGTAGTAGCATTAGATTAACAAAAACATATCAAAGTGGGTGTTTGATTTGGACTGGATCGTTACCTAGTAAGAGTGCAAGGATTCTGCCACCTGAGCTAGCCAAGTTGGGCAAGCTGGAACAGAAGTGGTGGCCCTCAAGGTCAAAGTGTCTACTTTATATAACCTTGACCCAGCAGAGCCTGTTGGTAGGGCTGAGGCACTACAACATAGCAAAAGCAGAGGAGACAGCAGGGGGTCACCTCCAATGAGGACGACTGTGTCTGTTGTGTAAGTTTGGGGCTGAGAGTAGGACAGGGTCAGAGCTGTCAGCCAGCCTAGATGGGGGGTGGGTGGGGGGCAGGGACAAGCCTATGCACTGGATGGCACATCCCAGTTGAAAACCTTTAACAAAAGCCCCTGACTAAACGAGGGACCTGAAAGCTGAGGGACCAGAGGAGCCAGCTTTAAGAGTGTGACAGCAGGAGAGTGCTGGGGGTCAGCCCAGTCTCCCCGGGAGGGAGATGGTAATGAGTTCAACTTGGCTGGAAGAGAGAGTATGGAGCCCAGGTGAAGGTCATATCCTCACAGGAAGTCTTTCATTGATGGCGAGCCCATGAAGGGATGGCACTAAATACTATTCATAAATTATTGGCAAGCTTCACCACAAAGATAGCAAGTGCCTCATAGAAAATTTAATATATGAGCCAGCAACAAATACTTCTAAAACTGGACGGTGAGATAGCCCGTGAAATCAGTGCATCATTGTAGTGGTTGAATTGCGAGGCTTATTTCTCAATTTCCCAACTAATTGATGAGTGTCTGGCATCAAACTCTCCTCAGGCATCCCTGCCCTGCTCCCTGTTAGCCAGGGCTGTAGACCTCCTTTAAGATGACTCCCAACTTAGAGGGGACGTTTTTGATCCCCATCTTTTTGCCCCTCCGTGTTCCCTCAGTAAATGCACAGGGGCCACGCCATCTGAACTACCGGAGCTGGGGAGCACAGAGAACTTAAGAAACTTAATCCCTCTGATTAAACTGCCTGCCAGAGGCCTGCCCAACAGTGAGCATCAGCAGCAAGATACCCAGTGCCAAGAAGATGGCAGACAGCTTGTTGGGAACAAGGAAAACTGTGTTATGTCAAGTTGACTCCTTTCATAAGAAATCTCTGTTGGCCTCGCTGATAGGAGAGTGTTGAAGATGGGAATGAGTCATAAAATGTCATGGAAACAATTCTATTGTCACACATGCAAGCTTTGTTCAAATGGACACATGTGCTGTAGGCCGGTGCTAAAATAGCTATTCCTGTTGTGTTGGCTTAATGCCAGAATTGAATTAGGACAGGCATCACGATGAAGCAGAATAGCTCCTTCCTGGCCTGGACCTGTAATTCAGTTGGTTGAGGGCTCATCCGTCATGCACAAAGCCCTGGGCCTGACATACAACACTCAGAAGCTGGCTTGTGGTATCACAAACCCATAATCCTAGCATGCAGGAAGAGATGAGGCAGGAGGATCAGAAGTTCAACGTCACTCTTGGCTGTGTAGCGAGTTAGAGGCCTCCCTGTGCGAGTCTCCTTCCCAGCCTCTGGCTGCCGGAAGTTTGTGGAAATGGAACCAGACTGTACCTCTCATGAGGAGCTTGCAGCCTCAGAGGTAGGGGTCCCCACTGACCTAGCAGAGTCCACTCACCCCTAACTTTCTCCAAAGAAGACGGGGTCCGCCAATGTGTTCCCAGATAACTCTCAAACGAAGGCAAGAAACCTAAGTGGAGAAGCGCCCAAGGGTTAGCACCTTGTTACTCCACAAATCCTGCAACATGGACACTGGGTCATCGCTCTGCAGAAACAACGTGGAGGCTGCTGGGTTTGCTAAAGTTTGACCAAGAGATTCAAGGAAGCCGAAGAAAAACACTGGGAACAGATTGCGAATGATGTAGTCACTCCTTTCACGGCTGAATGACTACATCAGGAGCCCCCGACAGTCAGAATGATGGTTATGTTGAATTTCACAACGCATGAGCTGAACGGGGGCAGAATTATAAGGAAAGTGACACGCGACACTTTCAAGAGCATGTGGGCAGCATACACTCCAGGAATAAGCCATATGTGTGAAGATAGCTCCATAAGGTTGCAAAGCCACTGGCAAATCCGTTATTGGGTGACACTGGGTGCTTGTAAGATCAGAGTGTGGTGGTGAGTTCCTCGTGTTTCTAGTGATGTAGGTGGAAACAGACCACGGTGCTGTCAACCATACAGAAGTGCAGCACATACAATCATAGAGAGTGTGTAAAACCCAACCTTAATAGTAAATGGTTGTGGTGCATTTATAGACTTTACTGTGTTTCTTCTTGGTATTTTAGGGTGTGTTCCTCTTACTTGTACAAACAGTAGTTTGCAGGTCAAGCATGGGGGTCCATCCAAGAGGCCATCCAAGAGGCTGATGCTGGTGGACAGCTGGAGTTCAAGGCCAGCCTAGCAGAACACACATTTCAAAAAAAGGAAAATTTACTATGAAAACGTATTCCATGTTAAACTGCAGCCTCTTCTGACAGTGTCTTGATCTCATAAAGAGGCCACATCAGGGCTGCAGATATAATACCGTGGGCTAAGTGCACGCCTGATGGGGGATGGTCTGATGTATTTTGATGCTAATTACTGCTTGCTGTGTGAGACTCAGCTTTTACTTAATAAAAAGTCATCCCACCTGGGCAGGGCAAAGGAGATAGGTGGGGCTAGGAGAGAGAGGAATTCTGGGAAGAAGAACCACCACCAGGAGAAAGGAGAGACCTAAAGTGAAGAGAGGAAGGCCACCATGGGTTAGCTGGAGGAGAAGCTCATGGCCGGCGGCGTGGATGGAGAATCCGGATGAAGAACACCAGCAAGTATCTGGGATTATGGATGGGAGGTAGTTGATAGAAGTTATTGGAAACAGATGGCATGGGATTGAGGCAAGGATCCCATGCCTGCCACACTATGGGAAGTAGTTTAGAGGATTGATATCTGCCCCGCCCCAGGTTAACTAAGGCTATTTTAAAATATAACAAATGTCTGTGTCTTGATTGAACGTTAGCTGGGCCTACAGGTAACACAGATAAATTTTAAAAACAATACATGCCTAGCCTCCAGGAATTTGTGGGTTCAGGCCTCAGCACGGTATAAGCAAGGAATGGTACCTCACACCTGAAATCCTAGAATGGGGGTGGGGGGTAGGGGCAGGAGGCTCAGAAGTTCGAGGTCATCCTCAGCTGTATGGGCACATCATATGATGGAACTTTAAAAAAAATGTTTCTTCTATAAATGATGGACCTAAGTTTGTGTGGGTACACTGTGCGTTTTTTAAACACGAACAGAATCCCCTAATGATGCATTACTCAGAATGCGTCCCCATCACTAAGTAATGTGTAGCTGCATTTAAGGGACATTGAGAAGTGCAGGCTGTGCATTCCTTCCAGTGTATAGGCTAAGCTGATGACGATAGAGCTCAGGCTGAATCATAAAGCATATTTAAAAAAATTTTTTTCGAAACAGGGTTTCTCTGTGTAGCCTTGGCTGTCGTGGATTCACTTTGTAGACCAGGCTGGCCTTGAACTCACAGAACTCTTCCTGTCTCTGCCTCCCAAGTGCTGGGATTTCAGGCATGGGCCACCATGCTCAGCTCGTTAAGCATATTTTAACACATTGAAAATGATTTTAAAAATCATACAATCTAATTACTACATTAGAAGTGAATACAATTCACAGGGAAGTTGCAAATATTTAGAGATTAAGTAACATTTTGAAATAGTCTGTTCAAGAGGATTGACAAAAGAGGTGTGCTACCTCTACCATTCTCTGCTAAAAGTTGCTTTTAAGATTTCTTTGGAGGCAGGAGGACCAGGAGTTCAAATACAGCCTCAGCTACAAGTTTAAGGCTGGCCGAGGTTGCATCTGACACTGTCTCAAAACACAAAAGTCAAAGGACAAACAAAATCAAGTAAAAGCTTTTGAACAAAATATTTATCAAGGTTGGTGGGATGCTGCTGAACCACCCCAAGAGGGGATTTCTGGGCTGAGGAAAGAGCACACGGTCTGTGAGGTGCCTCCACACAAGCTTGAAGACCTGAGTTCAAGTCCCCAGGACCCACTAAGAAAGTTGGATGCAATGGTGCTTGCTTATAATCCTAGCTCTGGGGAAACAGAGGCAACTGGATCCATGGGACTGTCTGGCCAGCCAGCCTCACCTACATGGTAATCTCCAGGCCAATGAAAGACACTGTCTCAAAACACTGTCCATCAGGACCAAAAATCACTCGGAGGAGGAAAAGGTTCTTACGCTTTCATTTCCTCGTCACAGTCCACCATCGAGGGAAGCCAGGGCAGGAACTCAAGCAGAAACTGAGGCAGAGACCATGGAAGAACGTAGCTTACTGGCTTGATCATCTTACTTTCTTACACCACCCAGGACCACCTGCCGAGGAGTGGCACTGCCCATCGTGCCAAGAAAATGCCCCACAGACATGCCTACGGTCAATACAATGGAAGCATTCCCTCAACTAAGGTTCCTCTCCCCAGATGATGCGAGCCTGTGTCATGATGACAAGGGACGAATTAAACAAACACCCAAACCATTCTAACCAGAACACCTACATATGCACCCTCTGCACATGAACATATATGCACGTGCATGTATATATACAACATGACTAAGAGCTCCTGCATACATACATAGACATGTACATACATGCACACATACATGTCATAGCACAGCATGAAAAAAAAGCCCTAGTTGGTGACCTAATGCTTAAGAAGCAGGAAAGCTGCACTGGGGAGGTGGCTCAGTGGCTAACGGAGCTTCCTGTCAAGCCTGGTGCCCTGAGATTGATTCCTGGAACCCATGTACCTGAAGACAATAACAACCCCTGAAAGCTGTTCTTTCATTTCCACACATGATCCAAGGCACACATAAACACACACATATGTGTGTTATGGCACACATAAACGCACACACAAATTAAATATATGCAATAAGACCTTTTTGAAAAGTAACTGTGAAGTTAGCACAGAAAATCTTAAGTATAAGAAATATAAAAATCCAGGTGGTGGTGGTGCCCCCCTTTAATCCCAGCACTTGGGAGGAAGCAGGGGCAGGTGGATCTCTGTGAGTTCGAGACTAGCCTGGTCTACAGAGAGAGTTCCAGAGAAACCCTGAAGGAAATTAACAAAGCTAAAACCCACTATTTGAAATTAACACAACCAGTCAAGTCCTTATTAGACAGATCAGGAAAAATAAAGGAAATATATATCTGCAATTTTGGGATGAGAGAAGAGTGAGGACTGCAGGTCCTACAGATTTTTAAATGATAAAAGGGGTATATTGTGAGCATCTTTATTAGCCACAAATTAAACAACTTGGTTTAACTAGACCTTTTTTTTTTTTTGAAAAATACTCCTTATAAAACAAAAATAACACGAAGCCAAAACTATCTTGATTCCCTGAGTAGTAACGAAATTAAATTCATTATTAAACAAAATTGTGGAAACAAGAGAATTCCTGACTGCATGAGTTCACTAGTGACTTCTACCAAACACTTAGGAAACAGTAATAATAATGCTGCACTAATTATTTTGGAAATTAAAGGGAGAGACATATTCTGACTCATTTGATCGGACTAGTACAGATAGCTCTAATGGCTGAGACCTCCATAGAGGACAAAGGGTCGCACTGGACTGTCCCCATCTTCCTTCCCCATGCATATTTCTAGTAGATACACCAAGTAAATATTGTCAGACTTTTGATTTGACAGAAGAGATTCCTATTTTGGTGTCTGTGAGGAAACACTAGTTATGGCCATGTAGAAATTAACTTCAAAATGTAATAGAATTAGCTTTCTGTGTCGCCCTTTCAAAGCCTGGGTACATCAGTTAGTGGTTTGATGGCACGGAGTGGCATATCTCACAGGAAGACTGCTGTGGGACACCTTGCTCAGCAAAGCATGGGCTGGGGAGAGGGTGTGAGGGGCCACCACAAAGAGCTTAGACCAGTTCTGTGTCTATCACGTCCATCACCCTGTAAATGTTTCCCTCTCTCTCTCTCTCTCTCTCTCTCTCTCTCTCTCTCTCTCTCTCTCTCTCTCTCTCTCTCTGCCAGCATTTGATTCCACATGTTTAAAGAGCTCACCTCTCTTCAGCCTTCAGCAGAATTAGTAGGGGCACAGGAGTGGGGCGGGGATGAGGGGTGGGCGCAATCCTGAACACATAAACTAGACCAAACTTCCCTCTTGATGCCAAGTTTTCACCAATGGCAAGACTAGTGTTATGTTAGCTCGTTTAAGTTCCCTGCAAAACCCAAGCACAGTATTTCGTCTGTGCAGATTTCAGTGCTTGCATTATGAAACATGAGCGCTCAGCTCAACTCACCTTCTATCTGTGTCTGCATCACTTTTGTCTTCTTTCTTCCTGTCCTCTCACATCTCAGGAAGAACTGGTCACATGATCCTGCTGAGCTGCAGAGGAGTGGGACATGAGGAGGGCAGATGTCTGCTGACTTAGTGATCTCTCCTATCCCCACAGAGCTTTGCCTCCCGTGGTTAGTTGCATGTCCCTTAAATCTCCTTTTTGGCAGAAGAATTTGTGGCTTATGGATGTGTTGACTGTTTTAACGAAATTTGGGTATATGACGTGATTTCTAAGAATGTTAATCCTGGGCTGGCAGCAATCAACTCAATGCAAAAATATGCTTAGCTGCATTTTCTTTATGCTTAGCTGCATTTTCCAATGCTACAATAAACATGTTTCTTCTATAGTGTGTCGGGGTGGGGGTGAGGATAAATAAATAACCACCAGGAAAACAACCGTGATAGCTAATCTTGATTTTGGATGGAATCACCTAGAAGATCGCATCCGGTGTGCCTGTGAGCTTCCTTCCAAAGAGGATTAACTAAGGGAGAGGATTAGCTCTCAGAGTGGGCAGCGCTTTCCAACAGGTGGCCCAGATATGAAAAGGTCCAAGGAAAAGTAGTGTTGCCTGCCTGCCTGCTTCCACTCCTTCCTGAGTGCATCTACCCTGCTGTTGCTTCTGCTGCTGCTGCAGCTGCCTCATACTGCTGCTTCTTTCACCTTCCAAAGCAAATTGAGTACAGGCAGCTCTCCAGCATTCCTTTAGGCCTTCAATAACAGACTGGGACTGTCCAGGCTTCATGGACTAAGTAAGCTGCTATGATTTCTCTTCCTCTAGAGTCTGCAGATGACTGCCATTGGCCTACGCAAATCCTCTGGTGTAAACCATTCTACAAATCTCCTCTTATCATACATACATACATACATACATACATACATACATACATACATACATACATGTGCATTCTATTGTTTCTGGTCCTTTTAGGTGACAAGAGGATGAACTAGAAGATTACTTTGGGGCCTCCAAGTCTGGAAAGAGAGGTGTCCCTTGGTCTATCATTTGGCACTAATCTGTTGAGTCTGCCCTACACAGTAGTCTGGTTAGAAAACTACAGAATACTGGCAATTCTGAAAGCTAGCTCATTTCATTTTTTTTTTCACAATGAAAGCAGTTGACTTAGAGGAATTCACTGAATGTGATTCCCATCATGAACCCTCTTCTCCAAGCTGGAAGATCTTCCAGCTCATAAGCACACTGTTCATATTGGGAGCTCCTCTCTCTCTCTCTCTCTCTCTCTCTCTCTCTCTCTCTCTGTGTGTGTTTGTCAAAGACCACTGTGCAGATCACGCAGCACTCAGAAGTGGAGTGACTGTTTTCACTGTGAGCTTAGGCTCTGAGTCCTGCAGAGGCGGGGGGCCCCCTTCCTCCCCTTAAACACCCCTGGGGTAGATGGGAATGGAGAACATAGTGGAGGTGACACCATGAAGGGAAACTTAGGCTCTACGTTTGTTGGGCACAGAAGTGATGCCCAACCTTGGGTGAACAAGAAATCACCTTCGTGGGCAAGGGGTTTAAAAAAAAAAACAGTCGTTCTCTGGGTTAGAAAGATGGATCCATGGTTAAGAGCACTGGTTGCTCTTCCAGAGGACCACGGTTCAATTTCCAGCACCCACATGGCAACTCACAACCATCACAACCTTCAGTCCTAGGTGATTCAGCGCCCTCTTCTGGTACCTCTATGGGCACTGCACACTCAAGGTGCACAGATGAACATGCAGATACACATCCCTACACTTGAAATAAATATAAATAAATAAAGAAACAAATAAATAAAAATGCTCATTCTCCCAAATAAAAAATACCAGGCTTCAGCTGTGTCATCTTGAGCAGGCCACTCAATTTCTGTCAGCCCCAGTTTCTACATCTAAAAATCCAACTTGAGAAATCTTGGCTACTTAAAGAGCTGTTGTAAAGATCACACAAACGATTGCTTTCTAAAGTCACATGAACATGGCGACATGTTAGTCACATTATGATCTTTCATGGGCTTCTTGCAGCCATGGGCTCCTTTCTGTGACAAAATGAGCACAGATGATATTTGATGACCATGGGATGGAATTGGTACCTGTAGGGACTGAACCCTATGCTTCTGGGCCCATATGGCTTACATGGCTTGAGAGTGACCTCAGGGTTATGGTAAAACCAGTCACTGCAGGAAATAGCAATGCTTTCTTGGGCCACTGTGTGTACAAACTTGTATGTTATTTGGGAAGCAAACACTAAGACATGGCAGCAGATGCTATGAAACAATGAATGTTCACTTAGGGCAATTTGCAAAGATCAAGAACAGGTGTGTGTGCGTGTGCCTGTGCCTGTGCGTGTGCGTGTGCGTGTGCGTGTGCGTGTGTGTGTGTGTGTGTGTGTTCTCAGCCATTGACTTTCAAATCCTCTCCCACTAGATGGGTCCCATTGGAGCCTATTCCTAGTTAATCCTTCCTTAACTGTGTGACCTCAGTCAGTTTTCTATTTCTATAGGCCTCATTTGGAGCTGAGTACAGAGTAATTGAAACTGTTGGAATTTCTTTCCATTCCTAAAACTGAGTGGTTTGAAGCACAATTTCACATGGTCATCTAAAAACGTTTTGTAAATGACTTTTGATTTTCTCTGTAGCTGCTTTTATGTCATTATTTGGTTAAGACCTCTTGCCAGGAGATTAGTCCCTATAATGCCATCACTTTTCAGTAAAATAGGGACTGTTTGTCACCTACAGTAATGGATACACTATGCATTATTTTTGCAACCTGGAGTCAGCAAATGCCTGTGGCCAAGCTTCCTATGTGGTTCATTCCTGGGGAAGGCAGAAGCCACTTTGTACACCCATTATTAACTAAAATTAACTTGGAGGTGACTTCAGCAGTGCTTAAACTCCGGGTTCCTTCTGCCTCCGGAGCTGTTTGACATGGGAGAGTTAGCCAGCGGTGCCACCTCTGGTGGTCCAAGGGTTGACCAAGGATGTGAGACTCAGGAGCTCCAGGATGTCAACATCCTAGCACGTGGGTGAGGATAGGAAAGGGTGGCAACTATGAACACAAAGCTCTTCCCACAAAGCCAACCCAGGCTACCGCAAAGCCACCACAATGCCTTTTTGTCCCCTAATCACCCAGCAAAGCCAGCACTGATCACCTTAGACATCTCCAAGGTCCCAGCTGCCTGAACCACCTCACTTTTTATCAGTGAGTAGAAAATAGGGTCTAGAAAATGTCTTTATTCAAGAAGTAGACCCGAATGTCTCAGTGTGTCGGGCACAAAAGATACAGCTTTGAACAGTACAAATATATTTCGTGATGGATTATGTTCTAATTAAAAGCTGGTAGAAAATGAAATCTGTTCTTCATAGCCTTTAAAGACATTTCAGCTTGGCCTACGTTTTTGTATGTTTCGGTCTGTTTGAGACTGAGTCTCACTTTGCAGTCCAAGCTGGCTTGGAAATTAAGGTTCTCCTGCCTCAGTTTCCCAAGTGCTAGGATTATAGGTGTATGTCACCACAATTTTCTTAAAATGTGTCATCGCTGAGTTGAGGAAAACCTCCAAATACTCAAAATGTAATTTGGCTTCCAGCTCACAATGAGAGCATATTGTTAGTATTTATATTTACCTTTGCCAATGTAGGAAGATCAGTGTGTCTCATTTTATAACTTAAGTATTCAGCCCCCATGGCATAAGAGTTTCCACTTGTGCCAGTCTCAGGGACACCAGAATTGTCGATGTGTTCACGGGAATGTTTACTCCCTTCAGGGTTAGGTTTTTTTTTATTCTTGGCACCAAAACTTGTAGGTTTAAGTCCAAATTTCTGCAAACAGATCAACTGAACAGTATGACTTTTGAGCTGAGTGTGGAAATTGCCACACTTGGGAAGCAGCAAAGACAGGAGGATTACAAGTTTGAGGACCACCTAGGTGGTAACACACAGTTAAGAGAAAGGTATAACTTTTGTTAGAAACTTTCTTTGCAATAAGCAGAAAATTCCACACAAGCTGGAGTAACCAGGGAAGGTTTTTTGTTTTGTTTTGTTTTGTTTTGTTTTTTTGAGACAGTGCTTTTCTGTGTCCTGGACTTGCTTTATAGACCAGGCTGACCTCAAATTCACAGAGATCCATCTGCCTCTGCCTCCCGAGTGCTGGGATTCCAGGCGTGTGCCACCACGCCCAGCTGCATTTTGTGATTTTTCTACCAATGGGTCCATTGATGATTTTTCTACTTTATGATCCTATAAGAGTGTTATATATTCAGGAAAAGGTCCAGTTTTGAAGTTTGACCTTAAGATAGATGCAGTATGGTATTCTCTTGTGATACCAAAGGGAAGCAAAGAGCTGAGGCATCTAGTCTGCTCTTCCATGAGAGGCGATGGCCTACATGTCATAGTGTGCTATGATGCTAGGCTGGGGTGGAAGGGGTAGCTGAGGTAGAAGGGGTAGCTGGGGTGGAATGAGTAGCTGAGGTAGAAGGGGTAGCTGGGGTGGAATGAGTAGCTGAGGTAGAAGGGGTAGCTGGAGTAACTAGGGTAGAAGGGTGGGGGTAAGTGCATTGGATGCTTTCTGGAATACCATGGTTTTAATTAATGGCGCACACACCACAGCACAGATATAGAGGTCAGAGAACAACTTGCAGAAGTTGGGCCTCTCCTTCCATCGTGTGGGTCCTGGGGATCTGACTCAGGCAGTTAGGCTTGGTGACAAGTGTCTTCATTGGCTGGGCCACCTTTCTGGCCTTCCAATTCATCCTCCACTAGGTTTCTTTTCTCTGCCTAGAGACTTCTCCTTGTGATCTGCCTTGTTCCCAGGGCTTAACTTTCCACCACCCTCCATTTGCTCCATCTTTCTAAAAATCCAGATCTCAAGGACAAGAGGCAAATTGGATTCCTTTGTTCAGTTTTTTGTTTCATCTTCTTGTTGTTTGTTTGTTTGTTTTAAAGAAAAATCTGACCACCCCAGGCTAATCTGTAGCCACAGCCGGAGCCTTTCTTGTCGCTTGTGAGCCCAGCCTTTAATAGCCAGGTCATCTCTCCAGTCCACATTCCTAGTCTAATCAAAGCCCTTGGTAGATGCCGGAGATGTAGTTCACACGGCAACTCACAACTGTAACTCCAGGTCCAAAGGATCCAACACCCCTCACAGGCATTCACGGAGGCAAAACAGCAATGCACATGAAATAAAAATAAAGTTTAAAATGTTTTAGAAGCTTAAAAGATGTGATTGATAATGTATTTTTAAAATCTTTTTAATTGGGTCATTGAACACTAGCATTATTTACATGTCATGTTCTGAAGGAACTCATTCTAGTGTCCACCCATGGTGACCTTCCTTAAAATTGAGCTCGCATCTCATCGCCTGGAGAAGTTTCGCTGCTTAACATTCAAAGTAGCTGTGAAGTCACTGGTCTACGGGTGATAATTTATTTGATTTTTTTTTTTGAGGCAGGGTCTAACTATGTAGCCTAAGCTGGCCTGAGGATTAGAGGTGTGTGCTGCAATACCCAGTAGAAGGCTATGGGGTGAGGGAGAAAGAATCAACCACCCAAGTTCCTGTTAGGACCAGTGGTGTTGTGGGGTACTCAAAATGCTACTATTGATATTACGTGATGGAAGCGGTGAAAGCAATAGTTGGGGGGGGGGGGGGAGGAAGATGATTAGCAAGTGAAGATGCTTGCTACCAAGCCTGAGTTCAACATCTGGGACCCAGATGGGGTGCAGAAAAGAACAGGCTCACTCACAAGTCGTCCTCTGACCCCGACACACATGACGGCATGTGCACCCACACCCACACAATAAACAAACACACAAAACAACAACAACAACAACAAGCAACATGGACTTTTATGGTCTGGCATGGCAGCTAGGCTTTCACCTTGGGCTCCTAATGTCAGCGCTCCTGTCTTTTGGAAGATGCCTCACTCATACTTTTGAGGCAATCTTCAGTGGACGCATCATCACTATCCAAAACTCTTTGGAGCTAGGCGTGGTGGCCCACGCCTTTCATCCCAGCACTCGGGAGGCAGAGGCAGGCGGATCTCTGAGTTTGAGGCCAGCCTGGTCTATGAAGTGAGTCAGGATTGTCACCCGAAATGCCCTCCTATTCCTTTCCTTAATTACAACCTCAAGGAGCCCTTGCGTTTGGTCAAGGCTGTGTACGTTTCAGTTCTAGACAGTTCTGAAAGGACGAGGCAACTGTTTATTGAGAACACAGTGTTTGAATCTCATTTTAAATGGCACAGAGAAGATCCCCATCACAAGGTGCTTCCGGCAGCAGAGATTTACCACACAGGAAGCAAAAAAATCACTTCCGCCATGAATGAGCTGAGGGAGACATCGAACGAACACAGGAATCTCATCTGCCCACGGTCCTAGCATACAGTAGCTCTGCAGGCTTTTCACAACACATCACTTAGGGAACGTCCCCTGTGCCTGTGGAGGACGGGGAGGGAAGGGGGAGGGGCAGGGGGAGAGGGAGGGGAAGAGGGAGAGGGAGGGGGAGGGGGAGGGGGATGAGAACACTTCACAGGCTCAGCCAAGCCTCAACCTTACTAGGTAGGTGACACTGAACCTCCTGCCTCCACTTCCCAAGTGCTGGGATCACTGACACACACTAACATCCAGGCAACCTTTGTCTTACAAGGAAAGAGCTCAACTTTGTTTCTTGTTCAAATCTTGGGATTGATAATAATCCTTCTACTCTGCCCTTGGGGGAGCTCACAGGTGAAGGTGACTAACACCAAACCAAATCCCCTCTCTTAAAAGATTCCATGGAGACCCCTTTCTTTGTCTCTTTGTGCGCTTCATCAATTGGCTACTTATACGCGCAGAGCATACTTAAGACCCGATGACTTTTTTTTTTTTTTGACACCTGGTATCGTATTTAAGAGCACGTGGTTTGAAGTGAGAATTGAGTTCAATCTGTGACTGTCCCAGTATATACATCTCTGAATAAAACATATTAAATTCTTTGGGTCTGTTTTCCCATCTCTAAAATGGGACTAATAATAAAAATTACACCACTGTGTGTTAAGGAGCAACTGAACTAAGATTTGCACATTTCTTAACATCGGGAATAGGCATTCACTAAATGACAAAGTTAATTATTAGTCTTATTAGGCAGTTATTACTGCCTCAAATCTGGTACTTGTGCCAGGCAGTTAACACTATCCCTGCCTGGATGGATGAGTGATAACTGACTCGCCCAGGGTGCAATTCACAACAGGACTTCGGACTCCAGGCCCCAGCATCCCCATCACCCTCCATTACCCTCCATCACTTTAAAGACTTTTATAGAATGGGATGCAGTATCCAGCACCAGAAGAGAATTCTCCTTGGTGAAGGCCAGCGCCACAGGGCGGGAAAGACCATGCGTAACCATTGGCTTCAGGGCTGGGAACTCCTCAGGCTTCCCCAAGCAGATGATGGCCGGCCCGGAGGTATCAGCAACAATCACGTTTCCTTGGTGATCGAAGGCCACGGCGGAGGCAGTTATTTTGGAGGGAAAGAGGAGGTTCAGCCCGAAGCTATCCACCTGGCCAATCAGCTGCATAGTGGAGTTGAACACTTTCACCCTTGTGTTGACACAGCCTGCCATCCCCAAGGGATGCTCTAGGACCGCGACGGCCCCGGTGGGGCAAGACACAGCCACCCCACGGGGATTGCACAGCTGAGCTTGCAATCTCTCAATCCTCCGAAGGACCCCTTCGGGGAAATCCACTTCCAGCAGGTGCAAGGTCCCCGCCTCTGCGTCAGTCACCAGGACCTGGTTCTGAGGCGTGATCTCCACACCCCAAGGCAGGGAAAACTGCTTTCCCACAACCAGCTTGATCTGGCCAAAGAAATCAAACACTTTGAGGGAGCGGTCGCCAGCGTCGGTGACAACCACGTGGCAGTCATTGGTGACAGCGACGTCCAGTGGGTACTTCACGTCTTGCGCTGCGTCCCCCTTCTCTCCAAACTGATGTGCGCCTCCTCCTCCAGAGTCAAAGATCTTGACCCGCCTTTTACCGTCGTGCACGACCACTACACGCCCGGTCTTGGGGCACAGTGCAAGTCCCGTGGGGTTCACCAGGGTCCCCCACCCGCCAAAGGCGTGGTGGCAGGTGAGAGCCCCGGGTGCACAGGGGGTGGCGCTGAGGGCAGCGGGGGACGCGTGCAGGGTGGTGCCCAGGAGCTCCAGAAGGTGCAGCACCGGCAGGCAATCGCTGGTGTTACAGGCTCGGCAGGCCCGCCTGCAGAAGGGACACTCGAGGGCCAGCGTCCGCGGGTGCGCGAGCGCGGCCACGCAGGCCAGGCAGACCACGTGGCCGCAGGGTAGGTTGCGCGGGCGCCTCTGCTGCCGGTGGCCGAACCTCTCGAAGCACACCTTGCACTCCAGCAGGCTGACCTCCGCCTCGCGCACCAGCTCGGTCCGCACCCCCGCCGCCTCCTCCCCCATCGCTCCCGCCGCGCAGCGGCCTCTTCGCAGTCCTCCGTCACGGTCACGGTCACCGGGCGGGGCGTCCGGTCTGACGTGCGGCGTCGCAGGCCCCCGGACCGAATGCCCGCTGCTGCCCTCTGGCGGGAACACGCCGCAGCCGTTCGCATGCGCCGTGCGCAGACCTTAAACCACTTCGCTGGTGGGGAGGGAGATGGGGCTTTAGAGATCAGAGTCTCCCAGCGCTGATGCCCAACGGAGCACCAATCAGCTGCCCTAGGTGCTGGGTACCAGAGCTGCGCAGGAATGACACGGCTCCTAGTCTCCGTATATTATGACTCTTGAGGGCAGAGATACAAGAAAGAAAATAACTTCAAGGGCCGAGGCAGGTGTGCATACTTCTTTGGTGTGTTTTAATCACACTTGTGAGAATGTAACACTCGCGGCACTGGGTATGGTAACTGTAATGCCAGAACTCAGGAGGCAGAAACGGGAGAATAGCAGTTGGTCATTAGAGGCCAGCTTAGACTACAGTGTCTTAAAACAAGCAAGCACTCCACCACCACCATCAACAAAAACCCAGCCAAAACAAAATAAAGCAAAACAAAACCACAAACGAAAAAAAAAAAAAAAAAAAAAAGAATACTTGTAGGGCCCTGTGTGGTAGTGCACGCCTTTAATCCCAGCACTCTGGAGGTAGAGGCCAGGTGGGTCCAGGACAAATCCTATCTTGAAACACACACACACACACACACACACACACAGAGAGAGAGAGAGAGAGAGAGAGAGGGAAAGAGAGAGAGAAGCAAACTAACAGACATTTGAGATGGGTTCGCCCCCTTGCCTGGTGGTCTACATAGTGAGTTCTAGACCAGTTAGAGCTATATGGCGGGACCCAGTCTCAAAAGCAAATAAAACAACAAGACACTTGGAGTTAAGAGCAGTTCCTATAGAACTGACTCCACACCGACCTTCCTTTAAGTGGTTTTCACGCATTGCTTTATTCACACCCCGTGGACAATTGGATAAAGAATGGCTGGGCTGTGACTGGAAGCCAGGCAGGCTGACTAATACGCCCTCTCACTATCTGGCACAGGTCATCAAACATGGCTGCGTATGACAAATGTTTGAGTCTCATTGCCAAAGGCTTAACTGGTCCAGCGTGGCCTGTTTACATAGAGGTAAATTTGAGCCAGTGATTCCATCCCACAGTCTTCCAGGCTCAGGTAAGACTGAAGGTGAAGGGACTGAAGAATTGGCTGAGCGGTACAGAACGCTTCCTGCCCCACTAGAGGACGCGAGTTCAGTTCCCAGAGCTTACACTGGGGGGTGCACAATCACCTGTAACTCCAGCTCCAGGAAATCCAGTGTCCTCTCTAGTACATACATATATTCATACAAATATAGACACCTGCATATAAATAAGTATGAGAAATATTTCAAAATTAAAAATGATTGGATGAAGATGATCTAGCATTTATCTTAGAACAATCTTAAAGTTATGGTCAGTGTCACCTTCAGGAATCCACTGTGCAGTATTCAAACCTCTCATTTCCGGAGCTAATTCTGTTTTACATGCACAAGGTCCTTGGTAAAACCATGTGTGAGATCATCCCTGTTTATTTAAAGGCCATAATCATGATCGTTCGCCCTCTTGTTCCATAGATTTTCAAGAAAATGGAGGATTCGATCCTTTGTTAACACCCCTGGAGAGAGAGTCCATGGAAGGCCAAGAAAAGCACTTTTTAAAAAATCAAGTGTTACAAGTCTCAGAGACTGAATAACCAAGCCAATGCTATGATTTCAGAATGTGTTCCCATTCTAAATAAGAAAGAAACTGAAAGTGTTATCTCACAGAAATTTCTTTTAGTAGTAATGTTTATTTGTTTATTTTTATTTCTTTGTGTTCAGGTGGGTGTCTGTGTAAGTGTATGTGCACATGTCTCTGTGTGTGTGTGCACGCGTGCGCACACGTGTGCACGGCCTTGGAGGTCAGAAGAAGGCATTAGGTACCTGGGAGCTGGAATTATAGGCAGTTCTGAGCCATTTGATGTGGGTAATGGAATCCTAACATGGGTCCTCAGGATGTGCAGCACGCGTGTTTAACTACTGAGCAATGTCTCCAGCTCCTCAGGCATAATATAGACTTACAGTGTTGTGTATAAGTGTTTTCGTTACACTGAGTGTGTGTACCACGCACATGGCTGCTGCTGTGAGAAATCGGAAGAGGACGTCAGATTCCCTGGAACTGGAGGTTATGGATGTCTGTGGGCCATGCTATGGGTACAGGAATCAAACCTCGGTCTTCTGTGAGAGCACTAAGTGATCCTCACTGTTGAGCCATCTCTCCAGCTCCTCAGAAAGGATTTTTAAATCAAGAAATACAGTTGGGATACAAAAACTGGACTATTTTTAGAACCAGTCTTGAGCAACAGAAATATGATGAAACTCACATCTTAAAATAATTTCCTTTAGCTCCATTTAAAAAAAAAAAAGTAAAACAAAAAGGAAATTAACTTAGTTGTATACTTTATTCAATCCACCATTTGGACACTGCAATCACCTGAAAATGTGAATGAGACGTTTTATACTCATTTTATGTAGTAAGTAAAAATCTGGCATGTTTTACACTCAAGGTGTACCCAGTTCAGTTCAGTTAACTTCCCTTTGTGGCTGGTGGCTCCCACACGGAGCGCGACAAATACAGACCCAGTCATGATAGACGTTACTTTTTAAAGGTATTTCCCTCATCAAATCCCTTACTTGTGTCTAACTTATCTCCACTCCAGCATTGCATCAAAACTATTCTAACACCCCAATTCAAGGCTGACTGTAGCCAAGCTGTATCTTCCTGGGGCTTCCAACAGCTAGCACCCTGCTGACCGTCCCTCTCTGCCTTCTCAGTCCTTTGCTGCCTCCGTGAGGCTGTTGGCAGTACTACACCACTAGCACTGTTAGCCCCAGGCAGGGTCAGCTTTGCAGAGCAGCAAGCACACAATCTCCTCCTGGGTTTTTACTAAGAAGCACCCCACAAGAGTTTGGTTTGTTTGAGGCAGGGTCTCATGTAGCTCATGTTGGCTTCACATTGGTTAAAGAACTGAGGCTGGCCTTGACATTATGGTCCTTTTGCCTCTAACACCCCAGTCCGGTGATGACAGGTGTATCCTGTTGTGCCAGGCCCAAGTAGTAAAATGAAAGTGTGGCGTTTGATTGGCAGTTGAGGTTTCCTCAGATACGCAAGGCTTCAAGCCTGAGTCTATTGAATTTTAGGGTCCTCAGTCATCATCACGTTCATAGTTTGCCTCCATCTCACCATTCCACCAGTATGTTCTAGTGTTTCTTGCAGCCCAAGATGACAGCCCAGCTCTCCTTTCTGTATAACCAAAGATAGAGAGTCTAATTGACCGCCTAATCTATTTAAAAACTTGAACTTCAGCTGGGCTGGGAGGCAGAGGCGGGGATCTCTGTGAGTTCAAGGCCAGCCTGGTCTACAAAGTGAATCCAGGACAGCCAGGGCTACACAGAGAAACTCTGTCTTGAAAAAAAAAAAACAAACCAAACACTTGTACTTCATTTTCATCTCTTTTTATTGCTTTTGTCTCTGAAGGGACACTAAGTCCATCTTTGGTTTTGCTCAACACTGTATCGTCCCCATCACGGGCCCAACAGGCATGCACTCCGTTTACTGGGTGAACGCAGTTATCGGGACAGGAGGAAATATGCAGGGATTTAAAGATCTTGGATGCGGTGGGGTACACCTTTAATCCCAGGGCTTGGGAGGTAAAGGTAGGCATACTGCTGTGAGTTCCAGGCTAGCCAAGGCTACAGAGTAAGACCTAGCCTCAAATAAATAATGAAAGCCTTGGGTTAGGCAGGTAGCTCCATGGTAGAATGTGTTGCTTACAGCACCAGCACCAACCAATCAGAATTTAAAAAACAAAACACAAAAAGTTTGCTTTTAGGCCGGGCCTGGTGGCCTATGCCTTTAATCCCAGCACTCAGGAGGCAGGTGGATTGCTGTGAGTTCAAGGCCAGCAGGGTCTACAAAGCGAGTCCAGGACAGCCAAGGCTATACAGAGAAACCCTGACTAAAAAAAATAAGTTTGCTTTTCAGAAAAATTTTGTCACTGAGAAAAGGCCCAAAGAACTTGAAAGGCAGGTGTTACGGATGTGCTATGGGGTGTGTAGTGCAAGCATAAGTTTGTAAAAACACATATGTGAAGGCAGACCAAAAAAAAAAAAGTAAAAGAAAACATCCCTGTCTTAGCAGCAATTGCTTCTAGTGAAAGGTTGGTTTTGTTTTCCTTTGGTAGTCCTCCCTAGACTTCCCAAGTTTTCAGATAATATGGTTATTTTGTAGTAACAAACATTTTACCACTGAGCGATATCCCAAACCTAGCATGTTATTATTACTAGTTTTTAAAGATTTATTTTTATTTTTTATTTTCATGCTGTAGGCTATCTGAATGCATGTATGTGCCACTTATGTGAGGGTATTCATGGAGGAACAAAGAGGGTATCAGATCCTCTGGACCTGAGTTATAGGTAGTTGTGAGCTACCTCACATGGATGCTAAAAACTGAGCTCGGGTCCTGTGGAAGAGCAGTATGTGCCCTTAGCCACCAAGCCACTGCTCCAGCTCCCAGCATGTTGTCTTTATCTTGTTGTTGTTGTTGTTGTTGTTGTTGTTGTTGTTCAAGCCAGGTGTAGCCCTGGCTGTCCTGGAACTTGCTCTATAGACCAGGGTGGCCTCGAACTCACAGAGCTCTGCCTGCCTGGGCCTCCTGAATGCTGGGATTAAGCGCATGCGCCACCATGCCCAGTTGTTTTTATCATTTAAGTATAAATAAATGCTCACCTCTTGTTTTAAAATACTGCTTCGACCAGTCAATGGTGGTGCACACCTTTAATTCCAGCACTCAGGAGGCAGATCTCTGTGAGTTCGAGGCCAGCCTGGTCTACAGAGTGAGTTCCAGGACAGTCAGGGCTACACAGAGAAACCATGTCTTCTCTCCACCTGTTCTTCAGCACTCACAGAAGGTTTTCAGGCAGATTTTTAAAAATTTACACATTAAGCTTATACAAAGCTGGGAGATGGGGACTGTTTACTAAAAACAGGGCGATTATGTTTAAGGTTCACGTATGAATCCGCTCCTGTGCCCAGTATTAACTTGGCCGCTCTGGTGGGTTTGTTATGTTGACAAGGAATAAAATGCATTCAATGGCACAAAGTAGAAAGCCAGAGCCATGTGAATTAAAGACAATTCTAATAAAAGCATCCAGAAAGGTTTCTTTGAAAAAATCCCTCCTCTCTCTCACCCACACACAGTGACCACAGACACACACGCACTAGTTACTTTTCTTATTGATGTGACCAAACACTAGACACAAACAACTTAGGGAAGAAGGGGGGAGTCTGTTTTGGGTCCGGGTTTGAGGGAAGACATGGTGGAGGGCTTGGACAGAGGCAGCTGCCATGCGGTGCATCTGACAGTTCACTGGCACTAAGAAGGAAGCAGAGGGGGCTTGGGCCAGAACCCAGGCTCCCTATAAACCATTAAAACCTACCCTTAGTGACCTACTTCTTTCAGCTAGGTTCTTAAAATTTCCAGAACCTTCCAAAACAGTGCCACCAGCTGGAGACCAGGTGTTTAGACCGTGAGACAGTTCACATTCAAATCATAACACGCAGGTGTAAACACACACTGAAAATTGCTTCCTTTATGAAATAAAATGACAAGAACATCCTATGGCAGTGAGCGGGCAAGCTAATGCCTCTGTGGGCTGAGTTTCCATTCATCTACCGGTCCCTTGGCATTTGAGAGCCTCTCTTGAACATATTCCAGGCCACCTTCTGTGGTCCCCGAGCATGAATCCTTTCCAGAACCAATCTCCAGCCGGCCAGTGGATGCTTTGCTTGTCATCCTTTATGTGTTCTTTCCTCATTCGGCCACATAGACTGCCTAGGGCACACTTTTCTTATTTCCTCCCATCTGCAGCTGTTAAGCCCGTGTTTGTGTGGTCATGCATGCAGAGCGGGGCAGTTAGCAAATCACGGTGCAGGGCAGCCAGTCTGTTATTTAAAACAACAACATTATAAAAGAGGCATTTTGGGGAAATACCAAGAATAATTCAGTGTCTGTACCAGGATGTATATGGGGTGTGTTTTCAACCTCAAGGCTTTAAACATCACAACTCCCTCAGTGAGAAGATGCATGACGTAGAAGACTGACTACATAAGGCTATCTCGTCGGTCTCCTTTAAGACTCTCTGGGTTTGAGTTATGGAAATGAATTCCAGTTACTGCATGAGCAGGAGTCTACCATACCACATGAGGCTTTCTTCCTTACACTGACAGCAGGGCTCTTAGAAGAGTAAACCAGGGGGCTGGAACCCTGACGGCCCCTGAACACTGCCAGCCCCTCTACTGTCCCCGTCTCTACTTCTCGGCTCTGTGGCAGGCCACGGCAACCCGAGATCCTGCCTGCCTGTAGTCATTAGTTTTGTCCTCTGAGCAGCTAACTTGGTTTTCAGCTCCGAGCTAGGAAGAAATGGAATACATCTCTAAAGAGAATTGGATTGGCCCAGCTCAGTGGTCCAACCTTGTTCTTTCAACGGGCTACAAAGGTGAAGTCAGTTACTCCTGGTTTCTAGGAGTCTACTCTGTAGACTGAGGCAGGTTTCAGAGAAGCAGGTTTGAGCAGGATTTCCAAGTAGGTCAAGGGCAGAAGGCATCTAAGAACAGCACTCTAACTAAATGCTGCTGGAGAGGACGTGAGCTCAGCGCTGAGCAGTAAAGAACTTTACACAAAGTTTAGCACTAGAAATGTGTTTCTTATGTGTTAAGTGGTTTTCCTGCATGCCCGGTGTTCGCCAAGGCCAGAAGAGAGTGTTGCACCCCAGCAGGGAGCTATAGACAGCAGTAAACTGCTATATGAATGCGGGGAACCAAACTGGTGCCTTCTGGAAGAGTAGTGAGTGCTCTTAAGTTTAAAGGATAACCTCTAGGAAGACTATCCATAGCTTTTATTATTTTTTGTTTGGTTTTTTGAGATAGGGTTTCTCTATGTAACCTTGGCTGTCCTGGAGCTCACTCTATAAACCAGACCAGCCTTGAACTCAGATGTGCTGGTGTCTGCCTCCCTGGTGCTGGGATAAAAGGTGTGTTCTAACCCCACCACACTCGGCTTTCACCAATTTTAATGGTGTTCCCAGTAACAACCATCACCTTAGTATATACACAAATATGCACAGCAACCTGTTTTTAAACTATATATCACTGTATTAGCATGAGTTAAAAGATATAAACCACGCAGGTGTTAAGTGTGCTGAAATAGACTGATGTATGATTTAACAAAACGCAATTGCTCATAAAACCTGACACATTCAGAACGCAAGCTTTCACAAGAAACGGCTTTAAGCCACTCATTTCAGTAAGAATAAATTAACAGAAAAAAATTACCACACTCAGAAAAAAAATTTTTTTAAGGTTTTATTCTTACAGTTTGAGGGGAAAAGTTTTCCATATAGGTTGGTTTAAATTTTTTTCTTTCTTGATTCCGTTACATATAAAATTATAACAAAGGGAAAGCAAGTGAAGATGGGGGTCCCAGAACCTAAGCAGATTAGGATGTATAGCAAAAAGGGTTTGTTTTTGTTTTTGGGTTTTTAAAGACAGAGTTTCTCTGTGAAACAGCTCCAGCTGACCTGGGACTCACTTTGTAGATCAGGCTGGCCTTGAACTCACAGAGATCCGCCTGCCTCTGTCTCCCAAGTGCTGGGATCAAAGGCATACACCACCATGTCTGGCACAAGTATAATTTCTAATAAAGAATTTAAGACTACCCCAAGTCCTATTAAAATCTCACATTTCTTTAGTGATTCTAACTTTCACGCAGGATATGTTTTTTTGTTTCTTAAAGTTATAAGCATCATATTTTTGTTTTTCAGTTGCAAAAGAAATACATGCTGACTATAAAAAAAGACACATGAGTATTTAATGTTTTGCTACCAGTCACATACTCTTTAAAGGACTGACTTGTAACATTTTAGTATGTGGTTTCATTTTCAAAAAGTCATGAGCAAAGATCTGTATGTTGCATGAGGAAAAAATTTAAGTGATTATATTTTCAAGCTTTAACATAATTTTTAATTGTTCAAAAACTCATACAGGGATTGACTATGTTTTTTTGTTTGTTTGGGGGGTTTTTGTGGGGGAGGGTATTGGTTTTGTTGTTGTTTGGTTGTTTTTGTTTTGTTTGTTTTCAAGATAGGGTTTCTTTGTGTAGCCTTGGCTGTCCTGGAGCTCTGTAGACCAGGCCAGCCTGCTGGGATTAAAGGTGTGTACCACCAGTGGGCTGTTTTTGTTTTGTTTTGTTTTTTTAAAGATTTATTTATTGTATATACAGTGTTCTGCCTGCATATACACCCGCAAGCCAGAAGAGGGCACCAGATCTAACTATAGATGGTTGTGAGCCACCATGTGGTGGCTGAGAATTGAACTCAGGACCTTTGGAAGAGCACCCAGTGCTCTTAACCTCTGAGCCATCTCTCCGGCCCCCAGTGGGCTGTTTTTTACTTCTCAGTAAGAAGATATAATTTTTCAAATATGGAGTCAATTCCCCAGGTTTTATGTCGTTCTTCAAAAACATCAGCCTCTTCAAGGCAACGGATGTTGCACTTTGTACCTGAAGTAAGAAGGTAACAAGTTAAAATGTTGTGAAGGACATTAGGCATGCTTCTGGAAATGCTCTTGAGGATTGTGTGGCTGAAAATCTTTACTCTTTGTGTCTATGTCTGTGTGTGTGTGTGTGTGTGTGTGCATGCACACGTGGACACATGAGTGTGTGAGTGTGGCAGCCTGTGGCAGATACTTGGTGTCATCTGTATCACTCTCTACTTTTATCTTCTCAGACAGGGGCTCTCACTGATCCCAGGGCTCGTAACTGGTCAGCAAGCTCTGTAATCGGCCTGAGCCCCCTCCACTGCCAGGTGCTAGGAGCTCGCACGGTCACGAGCGGCCAGGTCTGACTTTGATGTGGGTGCTGGGAATCCAGACTCTGGTCTTCAGGCCTGCATGGCAGGCACTTGACAGACTACACTGTCTTCCCATCCGTTCCGCTCTTGCTTTTTGAGACAAAGGTGTCAGGTAAACTAAGCTGGCCTTGAGTTCACTATGTAGCTAAGGCTGACCTTGACCCTCTGACCCTCTGGCACTAGCCTCCCTGGAGCTGGCACTGTAGGTGGCATCTTTATCATAAAGCACACAGAGAAGGCGGCACATTATGGAGACCTGACCCTTCCACTAAATGCTCTCTGCTCTTGACATTTTATATACTTTAACTGCATGCACTAATAGTGCACTAGCAACTCAAAAGTCCACTGTTGACTTTCTCGTTTATTTTTTTTAACTCTGTTTTTTTTTTTTTTTTGGACAGGCTTTTCTTCTTGGTCCAGACTCAGGCTGACCTGAGACTTTCTTCCTTCCTGACTCACTACCTGAGGGCTGAGATTACAATTGTGCCTATTATGCTTGGGTTTGTTTTGTTTTATTTTTTGTTGAGACAGGGTTTCTCTGTGCAGTCTTGACTGTCTTGGACTTGCTTTGTAGACCAGGCTGCCCTGGAACTCACAGAGATCCACCTGCTTCTGCCTCCCAGAGTGCTGAGATTAAAGGCGTGCGCCACCATGCCCAGCTCACCATGCTTGATTTGCTGACTTTATGTAAAAAGAACATAATTGGGGTGGGAGATAGTCCAGCAGCTATAGCGTAAAGTTCCCAGGGCTTTGATGCCTCTGGCCTCTATAGACACGTGCATATACTCATACATCACATATATTCATAAGCATGGTTAGAATAATAAAAATTAATCCTTAAAAATAAGCATAAAGAGTATAACTTCTAACCTATGATAAGGGTGCCTGCTGCCTTCCCGACAACCTGAGTTGATCCTCAGAATGGAAGGAAAGAACAGGTTGGCCTGTGACTGCCACAAGTCACAAACACACACACACACACACACACACACACACACACAGAGAGAGAGAGAGAGAGAGAGAGAGAGAGAGAGACAGACAGACAGACAGACAGACAGACAGACAGACAGACAGACAGACACAGACACATATGCACACACACGTAATAAAAAAGGAATGTTAACTTACCAAATAACCTTTTAAGTTCAGCATCTGGGACATAAAATGGTGGGCCTAGGAAAAAAGAGGTGTGATGAAGAATGATTTACTTTTCCAACTCAAATACCAAAGACAAACAAAGTCTTGGGGTTACAAGACTCTTCTATAAACTACTCAGAAACCTAGACAGGTGAGGATGTAGCATGCCTTTCTGGTTGTTTTGTTTTATTGTGGGTTGTGTGTGTGTGTATGTGTGTACGCACATGTGTGAATTTTAAAGATAGGGTCTTATGTAGCTCTGGCTGGCCTTAAAGGGAGACTTTGTCTCAAAACTAAAACCAAACCGCACTCTTTCAGAGATTTTTCCTACGACCCCACACCTCCTCGTGCCTCTTCCTTGCTTGGCTGAACTCCTGTGGGGATGTTTTTGAGTGTGCATCAACACTCAAGCCATGCAGCTCCGCCTCGGGGAACAGCAGAGCCAGGCAATGCCCATGGCATCTCTCTCTCCTAATCTAGCGCTTGTGAGACATCTCTTTACATTAGTGTCCGCCCTCTCCTCCTTCTATGGTTTGCACTATGACCGATGAACAAAACAGGAAAGGCATATAAGGAAACATGGACAGTGAGGAAGACCACAAAGGGTCTACTGTTCTCATTAGCCCAGTGCGCGTCCTGTGAGATGAGATAGGAAAAAGTAATTCTTATGTTTATAGACTTGAATGGAGAAATGAGGCAAACAAAACCAAATGTTACGGCCAGGCTGTGGTGGCGCATGCCTTTAATCCCAGCACTCGGGAGGCAGAGGCAGGCAGATCGCTGCGAGTTCAAGGCCAGCCTGGTCTACAGCGCAAGTTCCAGGACAGCTAGAGCTGTTATATAGAGAAACTTTGTCTTAAAAAACAAAACAAAACAACAAAAACAAGTGTTACCTGCATGCTTTGTTGGATCGTAAGAAAGGGTAGCCACAAGGTAGTGAAACCCTCCTCTCAGTATGGACAGTATTATTTCTGCATAGCTAGAAAGAACACAAAAAGTATATTTCGTTTCTCTGTACAGACAGAGGCTGGAGGGGACAGGAGGCAATGAAGGAAGCCAGCATTCACTATCAACTTCTAAGTGAGTTTCTCTCATAATTGTATAAACCTTTGTGGTGGTTTGGATGAGAATACCCCCAGAGGCTCGTTTACTTGAATTCTAGTTCCCAGTTGGTGGAATTATTTGTGAAGAACTAGGGAGTGTGGCCTTGTTGTAGGAGGTGTGTCACAGGGCTGGGCTTTGAAGCTTCCAAAGCCCATGGCAGGCCCAGCTAGGCCCAGTCTCGTGCGCTCGCCCTCCCTCCCTCCCTCCCTCCCTCCCTCCCTCCCTCCCTCTCTCTCTCTCTCTGCCCTCTGCCAGCAGATTAGGATGTGAGTTCTCAGCTATTGCTCCAGTGCTATGCCTGTCTACCCGCTGACATGTCTGCACCACCGTGATGGTCATAGACTGACCCTCTGAAGCTGTAAGCACGCTCCCAATGAAATACTTTCTTTTATAAGCTGCCTCAGTCATGGTGTCTCTTTATTACGACAGAATAGTGATTCAGATGACCTTAGTGTCCCTTGCCCAGGCTGGCCTCAGATTCACTATGTAGGCAAGGCAATCCTGAATTCCTGATCCTTCTGCCTCCACTTCATACATGCTGGGATTATAGGCATGGGACACCACACCAATTTATAGCATGCTGAGTTGGAACCAAGGGCTTTGTGCATGCCAGGCAGGGTTTTCTGTCTTGTTTTTTTTTTTTTTTTTTTTAGATTTTATTTATTTTTATTTGATGTGTGTGGGTGTTTTACCTGGCTCACATATTTATTTTCTTTGAATTGCTACAGTGACTCTTAGAGGTCATTTAATGTGGAGCTCTGAGCAAACTCTGCAGGTTCGAATCTCAACTGTCAGGTACTAGCTGCCTAACTTGGGACATATCTCTTTGCCCTTAACTTTCTCATGTGCAAATTAGAATCAAGGCAGCACCTATGTTACAGGGCTGCCAGGCTAGTTAAATGTGGTAACACACACTGCGTATTTCAAACTATGCCTGGCACTGGATGAGAGTCCAACAAGTGTTAGCATTGGTTATGATACTCGCAGAAACAGCCTCAGGTCACACAGGGGTAAACTGAGGCCAAGAGAACCATGGTACTTTGGTCAAGGCAACCGAGCTTGCAAAGTGACTGAGCCACTGGCTTCACACGTATGTTAGCCTTCCTCAGACTCAGCTAAACACTAAGACAACTGAAGAAATCAGCTTACCAGCCACGATCACCTGGGTTGACAGCCACCAGCGCTCCTCTATCCCAAACCCTGTCAAACTTGCCGATATTCGCTCTGCTCAAGAGAGGGGAAAGGTCGTTACATTTTGTCTGAAAAAGGTCAAATCTCAAACAGGATGTCTGATGTTCCCCAGGGGACATGTTGGGACTTCACCCGTCGTCAAGGTATCAGGATCTCATGTCAGCTTTTTTTCTTCATAGACTTTGGTGGGGTGTACTGACCCGCTTGTGGGGACTGTTCACTTCCTAACTTCATCAGCATCCTGTTTTGCTGTGACTTGGGAAAAAGAGGGAGGGACAGAGGGCAGTGAGTGACAGCTCTGTTCCCAGGTACCAGCTCAGGCATCAGGCTCTGTCAGGTACCATACTGCCTCTTGTACCTTGTGATTCGTTGTGGTTACAGGCTCGGGTGTCTGGTAGAAGACAGTCTTCCTCTCCCTACCTTCACCTACCTGCTCTGCACCACAACAACAATTCTGAAAGTCTGGGGGCTATCCCCACGAACTGGAAGGACAAAGCTTTCGTAAGAACAGCTGCAGGACAGCAGCACTTGATACTGCAGAAGTGGACAAGAGTGTTATACAATCCCCACCCCAGTATTGCCTAGCAAGGCCCACCATCATTGTTATTATTATTACCCAGTGTGTGTGTGTGTGTGTGTGTGTGTGTGTGTGTGTGTGTGTGTGGTGTGTGTGTGTGTAGGTGGAAGTCAGAGGACAACTTTCAGGAGTTAGTTCTTTCCTCCCACTGTAGGTTTTGGGGACTGAATCTAGGTCATGAGGCTTGTATTACAATCTTTATTCTCTGAGCCATCTTGCTGAACCAAGGACACCCCTGCTTTTTTTTTTTTTTTAAAGATAGCATCTTGCCATATAGCCTTGGCTGGCCTGGAACTTTCTATCTAGACCACTAGACCAGGCTGGCCTCGAACTCACAGAGATCTGCCCGTTTCAAGTGCTGCATTAAAGACGTGTACCACCGTGCCTTCTTAAATGAACAAGTGGGTGGTTCAGAGAGTAAAGAAGCACTTATCACGTGAGCACAGGGACGTGAGTGCAGACAGCCCGAACCCATGGAAAAGCAAGACATGCTTATAATACCACTGCTCCTATGGCAAGATGGGAGGTGAGGACAGCAGCGTCCCCAGAAGCTCGGAGGCCAGCTGGTCTGGAGTACAAAGTGGCCATGAAACAGGGTGGTAGGCAAGAACTGGCACCTACGGTTGTGTTCTGATCACCACTCATGTACCATAACATGCACACACTCATGCTTTCACACACTCAGTCACATACACTCACACACACACTCATATACACATTGGCACAGATAGAGAACTCAGTCACACAGATACATACACTAACATTTACACACACGTACTCATACACGTTTACACATATATCACACATACCCACTCATGACCTCACACATACATACTTACCCACACACACATTCACTCTTACATACACACTCTCACAGACTCACTTACACTCACAGTTACACACACACTCATTCACACACTGCCATAACGCTGTAGATAGTGCACTCGGTCCTACCTGGGAAGATCAAAAATGCTGCAGCAGTACAACGAAATGTTCCCTGAAGAACTCTGTAACAAAACAACATAAACCACTTTTTATACCGAACTATGGAATGTCTAAATGATCAAGGAAAGGAAACAGGGCCCAGACAAAGCCAAGGAGAGGGAGGGAACACATATTAAACATATAACTGACGTTTAACTGTACCTTATGTTTTTTTTTAAAAACATGGATGGGGACCAGCTAGATGGCTCAGAGGGTAAGGTGCTTGCAGCCAAGCCAGACAACCTGTGTTTAATCCCTGGTGGATTACATGGTGGATGTCCCATAAGCTGTCCTCTGACCTCCATATGTGACCACAGAATATGCACATATACATACATACATACATACACACACACACACAAAAACATATTCTATCACATATATACTTTTTTCCCCCCCTGAGACAGGGTTTCTTGTGTAGCCTTGGCTGTCCTGGACTTGCTTTGTAGACCAGGCTGGCCTCGAACTCACAGCAATCTACTTGCCTCTGCCTCCCTGAGTGCTGGGATTAAAGGCATGTGCCACCACGCCCTATCTATATGTCTTTTTCTAATATCAATTTATCTAGCTATTATTTATCATCTATATATCAATATATCACCAATATGCTTAGCTCCAACTCTTTCATTTATCTTTAATATCTATCTACCTATGTATCATCTATCTCCCTCCCTAGCTAGCGTCTATTTATCTACCTACCTTTCTATCTGTCTATCATCTTTTGTTTTGAGAGAACAATCTCAGGATGTAGCATAGGCTAGCCTTCAACCAATGACCCTCCTGTCTCTGCCTTATTAGTGCTGAGCTGCCACCTGCTGAAGGTCTACCTACCCAAAGTGTATGACGTGTGGGGAATCTGTGGTGAAGAGCAGCCATCTGCCACTTGTTTAACATCTTCACTTAATCATGGTAAAGAAAAAAAAAATCAGTTTTTGGTAAGGCACAGAAATACTTAGTCACCACAAGTGATGCAAACCTTAAATACTTTGGCACCAGCAATTTCAGTAAGTGGTTCTTCAGTGTACGAAAGATTCTGTTCCGAGAAAAATTCCCGAATCCCAATTTCACTGATTTCGACACCAACTACAGTGTGGCCCCGGTCTGCAAACCTGCGGAAAACCACATTTACACTTCAGTTTTACATCATATATACCACAAAATAAAAACCACAATAAATAGACATGGTTTCCCCTCTCCCCTGCCTGGGAATACAGCTCAGTGTTAGAATCCCTGCTGTGCCTAAGGCATGTGGATCTCTGTGAGTTCAAGGCCAGCCTGGTCTACAAAACAAGTTCAGGACACCCAAGGCTACACAGAGAAACTCTGTCTTGAAACCCTCCCCCCCAAAAAGATGCCTTGTGTGTATTTTCATATTGTATATGTGCATCTGCACATACAAGTGCACATACACACACATATATCACATATAGACAGAGAGAGAAAAAAACCTATCAGTGTCACATTGGATAAACAGCACAATGAGACACTGCCCTTTGGATGGGGTCCCAAACTTGGTTGCAGAAGGTGGGTGTTGGAAACTGTTGTTTGAATTGCTGTCAAGTTCTGGGATGAGGGAACCTTAATAGGAAGTTTCTGAAACCACATGTGGAGGAGAAAGGCTGAGCCTTGGGGTAAACTGAGGTAGCAAGGCACTGTTTGAGGAGCATACGTGTGCACTTAGTCTATTCACACGCAGTGAAAGTCATCTTGGCAGAGTTTGTCTTTCCCATGTCTTCCTCAGATGAAGTCACAGGTGAATGAAGGTGAACATCACATGATGTTCCAACCGCTCTCTCGTATATTGACTGGGGATGGAAGTCACATTTTGAAACAAGAGCGAGACAGACTGTGCCTATTATCTTCACAAGAGTGCACGCTCCCAATGTGGGCAGAGCACCAACTATTTATAGTTCTAAAAGGAAACATACTAATAACTTGTCTTTCACAGTGCCCAGGGGATTTGTACTCTAGCATATAGAGACTAATTCTTTCATCCTCGTGCTTTTAAAGTTATAAAATATGAGCAAAGAAGTTATCCAAATTGACTGCGCGTTTTGTATTTCCCACTCAGCACATGCATTTAGCCTGGAATACAAACAAGGCAAAAGTGAAACCCTAAAATAACTTTCATATTTCTTTTTAATGCTTTTTAGCCTCTGTTCTTGGTTAGTTTAACTGCTCCTACATAGAGCAGTTACATGAATAATAATTACTCTAATATGATAACTTACGTGCAATTAGTAGTTTGATTCTGTTTTACTTTTGTTTGTTTGTCTGTTTTTGTTTTTCAAGACAGGATTTCTCAGTGTATCCTTGGTTGTCCTGGTCTCGCTTTGTAAACCAGGCTGGCCTCGAACTCACAGTGATTCACCTGCCTCTGCCTCCTAGAGTGCTGGGATTACAGGCATATGCCACCAGGCCTGGCTTGATTGGTATTTTTATTTTAATTTTTATTATTATTTTGCAGTTTGGAGAAGTGAACCCTGAGTCTGTGGATTCTAGGCAAGTACCCTCCCACTGAATTACAACCCCAAATCCCGGGTATTTGATACAAATGGATTGAGACCCCAAAATATTCAACAACCACACCCAGCTAGCCAGCTATATGGTTTCATTAATGTTGTGCAAAAGCTCTGCTCTAGCCGCAAGATCACCACTTCTGCTTAGAGTTGTTTTCTCACAGGCATTCTGCAAAGTCAAAGTGGTAAGAGCCCACTAAAATATATGTCTAATAAGAAATATAATTCTTAATTTCATGGCCACACTTGAATATCGGTCCTTAACAGCCATTTAAAAATTTTACTTGTTGAATTTATTTTTCACTTAAGAGCATGTGGGTGTTGCTGTGTGTATGCTGTGCGTTTGTGTATGCACAGAAGGCAGAAGGGGTCGTTACAGGTGGTTGTGAGCCACCTGATGTGGGTGCTGGTAATTGAACGTGGGTCCTCTGAAAGAGCGGCAAGTACCCTTCACCACTGAGCCACCTGTTTAGCCCCATAACAGCCATTTACTATATGCTCTCAGCTACAAGCTGAGATAGTGTGGGCTGTAAAAAAAAATGTACTCTCTCTATTGGAGAATAAAATACAAATGCATGTATGTTTTGTGGGTAGATCACTGTTATTTACATTGGGGCGGGGCAGAACATTTCAAAGTCGGGCTTGCATTTACTAACTTTTCCTACCAATCTTTTGCTCTTTCCTCTTAGTGATAGAAGGTTCTTAACATCTAAGGTTTTAAGGAAATACACATCTCGGAGGATGTGTCTGTGGCTGTGCTTTGTGTTGCAGCAGTGTTTTGTGTAAAAAAGAATCCGTGGGGTTGTGACTCAGGGCAACCTTGCAGAAAAAGTGGCTTGTTACTTAGCGTGAGCTCTGTAGAGGGCTGCTCCTAAGAACCACGCTCCTGACCACTGGTTTTTATAACAACAACAACAACAAAAAAACCTCCTGTTTGTTTATGGGCGGGAGAGAGCGGAGCTCAACTCTGGACTATAAACACTGCCCTGCTACAGCTTGTGGGACAGTTTGTGTTTTTCTGTTGCCTTCCATTTCAAACATCCATAGGTTTTGAAATTTCTAAGCCACTTACAAACATTATTAAATGACATACAAAGAGCCAAGAGACATGAAAAATAAGGTGGTGTTCCCCACTGGTTCCAAACAAATTCACCTCCTAAATGCTAAGCTCACAGGTGTGTCCACCACCCGTGTTTTAAGTAACACTGGGGACTGAACCCAGGGCATGTGCGTGCTAGGCAAGAGCTCTTCTGGCTGTGCTAACCCCTCAGAACCCTGCTCCTTTGTTTGCTTGTTTGTTTGTTTGGGTTTTTGTCTTTGAAACAAAATACAGAAGACAAGGTCATACCCGATTCAGTTTGCCCTCCTGTTGTTTAGAAATCTACCTCTAATTTTATAACTATTACAGAATCTCCTAAAAATAAAGACACTCTTACGTTTGAGAATGGTATTTTGTTGCTGTTGGTGATGGGTTTTTGCTTGCTTGTTTGTTTGTTTTCGAGACAGAGTTTCTCTGTGTAGCTTTGCCTGCCCTGGAAATCACTATGTAGAGCAGGCTGGCCTGGAACTCAGAGATCTGCCTGCCTCTGCCTCAGGAGTGCTGTGATTAAAGGTATGCGCCACCACTGTTGGTGATTTTATTGTTCTTTGCATGTTTTGTTGACTGGCTTTTTGATACAAGGTCTCATCTAATCCAGCATGTAGCCAAGGCTAGCCTTGAGCTCCTGATCCTCTTGCTGCCCACCTCCCGAGCTCTACTATTATGGCCTGTTCTGCCACATGTGACTGAGAATTTTTGTTTTAACCCCCACACAGCCTGTTAAACAGTCACCCCAAGTATCATGCCACAGAAACTAGTTAGTGCTTACTTGTCCATTACCATTTCATCTCAACTGCTTTTCCACAGAGAGGGAAAAACACCCTCAGTCCACTCTGGCCGTTAAGAAATGTATCCAAATGCTTCTTTAATAGCCTGGGGGAGAAAAGCCAAAGTCACAACAACGCCTGCTTTAACTAGCCCACACGCACAGGAGAGGGGACGAGTAGAATCTGTGACACTAAGAGCCCCTCATGTGTTCTCTCAGTACTCCCAACAACGCAACAAGGAGGTAATGTTAATCATTACAGCCTGGACTTTACACTTCAAGGAACAGGGCAGTTTAAAAAGAAAAAAAAAAAAAAAAAGAAAGAAAGAAAGAAAGAAACAGGGCAGCTAGGTTACTTGCTTTACTACCCTGCTACTCAGTGTTACGTATAACTAAATGAGTTCTCATGACTGGGACACCAAAGATGCTTGTGTTTCCTCAAGTGACATATTTGGAAAAGTCTGCCATAATCATCCCATTTATACTCTTATTTTTGTCGTTATGAAGGTGATGTTAATCTGGGGGTCTCTGGACCTCTATATTTTCAAAACTTCACAGAATATCCTCTCAATAAGCTTAAGTCTTCTCTTCTTTAATTTTAGTTGAAGAAGGTAATGTATGTTGTGTGTACACATCTGGGTCATGGCCCATGTCTGGAGGTCAGAGGACAAATTCCAAGAGTCAGTTTTCCCTTTCCACCATGTGGGGTTTAAGGACAGAATCTCAGGCTGTTGGGGTTGGTGACAAGTGCCTTCATCTGCTGAGGCAGCTTGCTGGCCTTCACCCTCACTTTTAGACAGACAGAGACCTAAACCTAAATGGTGTTTCAGCATTTGCTACAATGTATAAGCACCCACGACCAGTGTGAAGTAAGTACAGGTGTTTGTAAGAAAAATATGTATTTCGGGCTGGAGAGATGGCTCAGAGGTTAAGAGCACTGAGCACTGACTGTTCTTCCAGAGGTCCGGAGTTCAATTCCCAGCAACCACTTGGTGGCTCACAACCATCTGTAATGGGATCTGACGTCTTCTTCTGGCCTGCAGGTGTACATGTAGGCAGAGCACTGTATGCATAATAATAAATAAGTAAATCTTTAAAAAGGATATATTTCATAAATCTAAGATGGCATCATCCATAAGTCACATCATTATACACTGAGGAAAAAAAACACATTGCTAATTAAAGTATGGTGTGTTATGGGTACTTTCCGATCTCCAAAGGGCTGCATAATGTGAGAAGTTTACAATGTATTTCTGAAAGCAAATCCAATAATGTATTTGTATATTACTTTTATTTTGAAGTCTCTTTCTTTCTCTCCCTCTGTCTCCCTCCCTCCCTCCCTCCCTCCCTCCCTCCCTCTTTCTCTCTCTCTCTCTCTCTTTTTTTTGATAAAATCTCTTGCAAGCAAGCGCCAGCTTCAAACTCACTTATGTAGCTTCGACTTCTGATCCTCCTGTTCCCATCTCTCAAATGCTGATATTACGGGCATATGCCACCGTGCCCAGTTTGGTTCAGTGCTGCAGATCAAACCAGGAGCTTCCTGGATGCTAAGAGAGCTCTCTGTGACCTGAGGTACGCACCCACCACCACCACCACCACCAGACAGTTTCCGATAAAGCATTTCTCTGTCAGAGACCAAACGTGTCTTACTTATGCCCTTGTTCCTGATGAAATGCGATGTGGCGGGTCACCCACTTGTCTTGCCACTCTTCTAGGGTTAGTACTCGGTTCTTCTGCGCCTCAGTATCAGGGTGCTCTTTCACATCAAGTGACGTGGTATCATTCATGGTGGGTAGACAATTTTTGTCTCAGAGGCTGGCGTCCCCAGTGCCTAAGCAGAAAAATATCTATAATAATGTCATCCAGGAACATGTGATTCCATTGACGAACTATACAAAACCCTTCTGCCTTGGCAATAGCTTTTTAAAAAATTGTGTCAACATCAAAGACAGGAGTGGCGTCACATGCCCCCAGTACTTGGGAGACAGAGAGGGAAGAGGGTTGTTGCAAATTGCAGGCCAGCCTGGTCTATATAGTGGATTCCAGGGCAGCCAAGCTTACATAGCAGGACCCTGTCTCAAAAACAAACAAGACAGGAATGGTGGCATATCCCTTTAGTCCCAGCTCTAGGGAGGCAGAGGCATGTGGGTCAGGAAAGATGTCTTCAGAGAATAACCTGCACCGCAGCCTATAAGCCTACAGATGGGACAAGGGTTAGAAACCCTGTTGGAAGAAGTTAGCAAAAGGAGCCTGTGATTTAGCCTTCTCTGAACTAGAAATTTAACAACCCAACGCCCTAGTTTCATTCCTGCTCCTGTTTCTGGGAGGGTCTAGGGATCCTGTATTGTCCATAGTCATCCGTTGGCTGACCCCATGGCTAGACCAGAATTCAGCTTGTTGAACCCATGAGCTCCTTTAGCCAGCAATCCTCTGCTTTCTGTGTCTTTACCTGTCCTTCCTTTAATGTATTTAAAAAAAAAAAATCCTGACATTTGGGGCTGGAGAGATGGCTCAGTGGCTAAGAGCATTGGCTGCTCTTCCAGAGGACCCACACGGCAGCTCACAACTGTCTGCAACTCCAGTTGTGGGGGATCCGACATTTTCACGCAGACATATATGCAGGCAAAGCACCAATGCAGATAAAATAAAAATAAACAGATTTGAGAAAAAAAAAAAAAGAAAAAAGAACCAGACACATGGGTTTCAAATACTTTTCTCATAGCTTTTGGAAGGGTAGTAAAGATTGAACCTATGGGTTCATATATTGCAGACAAGCCCTCTGCCACTGAGTTATACTCTGCCTCTCTCACTTGGATGAGTATATGCACAAGAAAGGAACTGAGAGCGTAGGAACTCTATGCAACTGCAATTGCAGACTGAGCACATAAGTAGATGCCTGCCCTTCCAATATTAAGAGCAACATAATATCACCATTCTTAGGACTGGAGAGATGGTTCAGTGGTTAAGAACACTTGTTCAGGCAAAGAGCCCAGGGCAATTCCTAGAACCCACATGGTGTCTCATAGCCGTCTGTAATCCCAGTTGCAATGGATCCAATTAATGCAAGGCAATTTGTTCAGTAAAGTAAAATGAATAAATAAACCTTTAAAAAATTTTCCACGATTCCGACCTGCTTTTTAAATCACTGGTGATCACATGACTTGGATGTGATGATTTTACTTGTGAAAACAGCAAAAAAAAAAAAAAAAAAAAGCCACAAAAGCAGCAATTGTAAGGAAAGACCCTTTTGTTGCATGGTTTAGCTTCTGGGGTTAGGATTAAAGACGGGCACCCCCATCAACTCTGGGAACAAAAATGCACTTCACGGCAAGTATTTACTAACAGAAGGCTTTTTCCAGGACCTGGTGTCAGGGAGCAGAGGCCAGAATTCTGAGAGGTCAGCAGGAAGTATGGGATTATGGTGGATACAGAAAAGCAAGAGAATTGCTCTTTTTCTGTCTCTGTTTTCCACCAGAAGCCGTGATATCAAACGGTGCCCTCAGAAAGAAGTGCTCTTCTGAACATAGAATAAAGAAGACTTTACCCTGCCCAGCTCGTTGGCTGGGGCTGAAAGGATCATAAATACAATCACTTTAGCTGTTGTAACAACACCTCAGTGTGGTGCTCACTGCTCATTTCTGGAGACATAAAATTCAAAAACACAGTAAAAGTGCAAAGTACAAGGACGCGGAAAGACAAACACACAGTAATTCCCACTTATAAATGTTTACTTCCAATATGCTCATGTCCAAGACTTCCACACCTAAAAAAATACCTTTTTCTGTTTTAGGATTTTTTTCCCCCCTGAGACCTTGGCTGTGACCTTGGCTGTCCTGGACTCAATTTGTATGTAGACCAGGCTGGCCTCGAACTCACGGAGATCTGCCTCCCCGAGGGCTGGGATCACAGGCGTGTGCCATCACGCCCGGCAAGATTTTATTTTAATTAGATTAGATTAAATTAAATTAAACAGAGGGTCTATCTGGAATTCACTATGTAGTCCAGGCTGGCTTCTAACTCGTTATGATCCTCCGGCCTCAGCTCCCTCGTGCTGGGTTACAGGCGTGAACCTGGCTTCTGCTTTAGTTTTATTTTTGAATTTCGTTACACTGAAAAGCAACTTCACTGAAGTCTACAAATCTCCAGCATGGCTCAGGGAAGTATCTTACGCTTGGACGTGGTGGCTACGTAATACAATGGACTCAAAGCATTCCCAGTCTGATCTCTTTATTTCTAGTTTTTGCTACAGTTCCCGGATAGGGGTAGCTGGGTCATCTGTGCTTTTCGGACACCCCATTCATAAAAACACCGCAACAGGTTCACACAGTCTTAACAAACTACTGCCCTTCTCATACGCATGGAACTTACCTCCGCTGAGTCCAGAGGCCTGCCACAAACCCTCGCGGGTCTTTCAGTCTGATAGAGCCTAGAGCTCTGCAAGGACACGTAGACCCCGCCCCAGGGACAAAGACCCCGCCCAGTGTGGACAGGTCCCGCCCCGGAAAGATTATTCAGGCTTGGTTCCTATAGACCCCGCCCCCGGCGTGAGAACCCTGCCCAGGACGCGCAGACTGCGCCTGGCGTGCAGACCACGCCCAGGATGAGCAGCCCCTCCTAGGACGCTATGACCCCGCCCGGGCCTCTCAGGCCCCACCTTCAAACATAAGCCCCGCCCCGGCGCAAGGGCTCCGCCCAGAAAGCCTAGGCTCCGCCTCTCGCAGCTGCGGAGTTTGCGCAGTGGCGGAAATAATCGGGGCGGGGCAAGCCCCGGGACCCTCCAGCTCCTTGGGCCTGCGGGCTCCTCCCACTCCGGGTCACGGCGTGATAGGGGCGGAAGCGGCGACGGTCGAGCTGCTGCAGCTGGCGGAGCGGCTCCTGCCTTCTTGTGCAGCCCGGGGGCAGCGCTCCCCGCCTGGCCAGAGCTCTGAGGTAAGGACTCGCGGCTCCGTGGACGCGCCTGAGGGTGGCGACGGGTTTCGGGTGACAGCGCCGCACAAAGCGTCCGGCTGTGTGGCTAGTCCGGGTGGGAGGCGCGCGCGTTCCTCAGGACTCCCCAGCGTCCCGCATCTGGAAGGGGTGGCGTGGGGGACCCTGTGCGAGCCGGGGCTTCCCTTGCTGGGCTGCGGAGCCGCGGGGCTGCGGGCTTTCCCACTCGGCGCGCTCTCTGAAGCCGACTAGGAGCTGCTTGCGCCTCGGCCGGGCGGAGGTGAGTTGGGGCGGCGGCTGCACCTGGCACTCTGGAGCCGTCACCAGCCCCAAACCAGGAGGAGAGGATCCCAGTCTGGATTTCCACCCGGGGCTATAAGAAACCCTGCAGCCTGGAGGAGGGGGCCCTCACTCTGGGATCCCTTCCAGGGCCGTAGGAACCCATCAGTATGGAGACCCGGCCGGAGCGGTAGGAGAAACCCCTTAGCGAAGAGGAGGGACCCCACGCTAGACTCACATTTGGAGCTGAGGGGGGGATCCCTTAGCCTAGAGGAGGCCCTCCTCAGAGCTCCTACTCGGGGCATTGGGAGCCCCCCACCTCCAGCCGTGAAAAGAGACCCTAGGCTGCGCTCCCACTTGCGGTTTGGGGGACCCCGTAGCCGGAAGGAGGGACTCTTGCAGCATGCGGGAGGGGCCTTAGGCTGTGCTCCCACTGGTGGCCGTGGGAACCCCACAGCCAGGAGGAGGGACTCCAGACTGCCCTCCCCACCCAGAGCCGCAGCCCGGAGGAGGGCCCCCACTTTGTCCGGTGAGGAACCCCGAGGGAGGAGAAACCCCACGCTGGACTCCCATCGGGCCAGTGGGGCGCCCTGCGGCCAGGAGGAGGGACTCCAGGCTGCGCTTCCCACTCGAGGCTCCCTACCTGGGGCAACGAGGCGCCCCCAGGTTCGCAGGTGTTGCGGATACCCGGCGCAGCTTCCGGGGTGGGCTGGTGAGGAGGACTCCCGGGTTGCCTCCCCTGGGATTGCCCGGGGCCCAGGGCGCATGGGGTGGCTATTAGTCCGCGCAGCTGGCACGTGAAAAAGGCAGCAGCTGGCCCAGCTGCAGAAAGTTGGGGTTGAATGATACGGATCCCAGCCACAGAGGCTCAAGTCCTTGACCACGCCAGGTGTGGGGAATCCCTCGCTTAACACAGACACAACTCAGGGCTTTGGTTAGTCTCCAACCCCCACACACCCCAAACTCACAGTAACCCTCCTGTCTCAGCCTCTCAGCTGCGGATACAGAGTTGCCACACCTGCTTTGAATGTTTACAAAATATATTGTGAAATCCGTTCTGAGGGTACTTGAGAGAATTCTATTACTGATTGTTTCCCAGACAGGAAACAGTCAAGAAAAGACACAGGACAATAGGGAATTCGGAATTAAATTATTGAGTTGAGTATTCAGTATTAAATTATAGCACTGGGTCCATATTTCAGAAACTCAGATTATCATGGGAATATGAAATACTCTGCCTGCCTTATTTTAAATGACCCAAGGGGATTTCAGTTTCTTTCGTTAAGGATGTTTTCTAGTAGCTTTCCCTGTTCTTACAAATAACACCGCCTCCACTGTAAATTTTTACTGTATTTTGGATTCTTTTGAATTCATGTTTTTATGAATTCTATGTGTCGGTGTTTAAACTCTTGAATAAGCTACATTCAGAACACCTGTGAATTATTTAAACATAATTCTAAATATTGACATATTCACTTGTATGTTTATTTTTAATGCTTAAACAAACCAAACCCTAAAGCTCTGCCTTTAAAACGAGGAAGAAATGGGCTTATAAAGTATTGACCACAAAGCAGATTGTTTCTATTTTGTTGGGTGTCTTCACTGAGGAACCAGGCGGGCAGGAGCAGCTGTGAGTTTGTGCTTCTCCCTGTAATCCCAGCATTCATGAGACAGAGGCAGGAGGATTGCCAGTAGTCGGAGTGGTCAGGGCTACATGTGAAACCCTGCGCTAACACGAGAAGAGGTAGGTGGGAAAGCATTCATTCATTGTACTTGTTCGTTAGAACAACACTTCATTTCTGAGAGTGTGATTTACAACAGTAGTTTTCCAACTTCCCATTGTTTTCCCCTTCATTTTAATGGAGTCAGCAGCAGTGGAAAAGTGGAAACACATCACTCTCAGTTGTATAGCTGAAGGTGGAGATGTGCACTTCTTGCTTTTACAGGGTTCACGTTTCTTCAGACATTTCGTGGTGCCCGTTTGTGCCTGTTTTTCCATGGTGTAGATGTAAAGGCCTGAGACCTCTGGCAACCATGCTTGCTTGCCTTTAGGAGCTGTGCACTCCTGCTGGGTGTTGTTCAGTGTTGGATGAATCAGCACTGATTCCTTATGGTCCTCAACCTCACATTGGGCTTCCTTTTTGCTACAGTACTTAAGTATGCTAACTAGGCTTCATAAACATAGAATATTTATATATTCTAATATTTACATGTTCTATTTGTGGCTCATTTTGGGACTGCAGAATACATGTTTTTACATGTATTTTTATTTATGTGAAAATTATATTTATGTGAAGGGTTAAGTAGGACACCCTTTTGAAAGTACAAATAAGGCATGAGCTGTAGTTCAGTGATAGGTGCTTGCCTAGTAGCTTGTATTCCCCAATACAGCATAGAATAAGTTAAAGTGCAATGGGATCTAGAAAGCCTTTGTGTAACAATAGTGGGAGGTAGGTGGTGTTTTCAAAAATATTATTAGTACTTTATCAGTATAGTAGACTCCATATGGCCAATTTTATTTTTTGTGCACGTTGGGGATTTAGTTCCGGGTCTCATGCATACTGGGCTTGCCTTTTATCATTGGACTGAACTCCTAGCACCCCACCCCTGCTGGGGGCCACTGAGGCATGGAGATGGATCTTCAGGTAAAAAGGCATTGGCTGCCAAACTTAATGAGTTTGATCCCTGGAACCCACATTGGAGGAGAGAACAGGTTCCTCCCAGAGTTTGACCTCTGACTTCCACATCTGTGCTTCGGTACGTGCCCACCTCTGCCAAGTACATAAACATAAAGGAAAAAACCACCACACCTCTTTAAAAAGAAGTATTCTGCGTCTTGGAATACGCAGGATTTATGTGTTTGTAGTTAGCTTTATACTGGCTTTAAGAAAGTAATGAAAACTTCAACTGTTTACAGTATTGTCGTGATTTCTTGCATTGTGTGGATGTAAGGCCAGGCGGTGGTGGCGCACGCTTTTAATCCCAGCACTCAGGGAGGCAGAGGCAGGTGGATCTCTGTGAGTTCCAGGCCAGCGTGGTCTACAATGCAAGTCCAGGACAGCCAAGGCTACACAGAGAAACCCTGTCTTGAAAAAAAAATGTGTGAATATAAGAATTTCCCTGTGATTTTAATAAGTTATGAGAACTGGTCTTGTGGGCAAGAATATACAGATGGGAACTGAGTACTACAAGGTTAACGTGGTGTGACTTTTAAGGTTACTGTCTTCTGTGGTACCACTTCCTTGCTTCCACGTCACTTGTCCATACAATGCCCTACTTATTTTTAATTCCTTCATTTGATGTATGAGAGAGGTCACATGATAGGGAAGGCTTGAATAATTAGATCCATATGTTGTTAGCTGTAAGCTTTTTCTTACTAAATATTTTCTAATAGCTTATAATCTTTCGTGGTTTCAGTGTCTAATTTAGAGATTTTTGGGTTTTTTTTTTTTTGGGGGGGGGCTTGGTTTTGAGATAGTCTCTCATGTCCAGACTGGCCTTGAACTCACTGTGCAGCTGAAGCTGGTTATGAATTTCCAGCCCTCAGCCGCCATCTCCGTCTCTGCTGGAATTGCAGGCATGAGTGACCATGCCCAACTAGTTGTTTGTTCGTAACGCTTGTCTAACCATGCTGTTAACAGACTAGTTTGCACAGTCTTTTCTTTTGGTTTTTTGAGTCAGGGTTTCTCCGTGTGGCCTTAGCTGTCCTGGACTTGCTTCGTAGACCAGGCTGGCCTCGAACTCACAAAGATCCTCGTGCCTCTGCCTCCCAGAGTGCTGGGATTACAGGTGTGTCCCACCATGTCCAGCTGAGGTTGAAAATTCTTAGTATTTGTCTGATAGGAGATACTAGTGCTTTTATGGAATCCAGATTCCTGTATTCTATTTCTGAGTATTCCAGTACAGTGTGCCCGGTATTTGCCAGCTTGGACCAAGAAGAAATGAGTAATTTTAATACTAAAACATCACGATTCAGGAAATAGGAAACATAGTAGGTGAAGGGGCCATAACAACAGACTGACAAGGTTTCAGTGCCCTGGATTTGTTGTGTAGCAAGGGATAACCTTGGAACTTCTGATCCTCCTGCCTCTACCTCCCAAGTTTTTTTTTTTACAGGTGCACCCCAGCATGCTTGGGCTGTTGTCATTCTGTATGTGACAACACAGGCATCATGAGGGGGCTTTTTAGTCAAGCAGCACCACCCCATGACAATGGATTGAAATATTCGCAGATACTAATAATTTAATGGTTTAACCACCCCTCTCCAGATTTTCCAAAACAATGGCGGCACCTCGAGGGAGGTCAAAGAAGAGAGGTGCTTTTGAGCTTTGTCCTGATAGTCTGCCTTTGAGGAGCTCCGGGCGGCAGGTACTCTTTGTTCACTCAAGGACATAATTATGACGGGGACTGGAGAGTTAGAGCTGCACAGCCACCACCTTGTGCTGCCCTCTGTGGAGGGGCTCATGGTCGCGTGTGGAGTGTGCAGCAGGGGCTGGGAGGGCAAAGACTGGATCCCAGAGGGGTGCTGGGAGAAATCGCAGCCCAGGTGGCTGCTTCCAGAGTGTGGCATTCAGGCCGGGTCATGCCTGGCTTTATGTCATTCAAGGGAATTTGGATTTGAGCTGCTTGTTGCTTGATGTTGGAAGGTTTGTGTATAGAAGAGTATTCAGTAAAAGCTGAGTGTTTTAATTCTCTAGATTTTTTTCCCTCTAGCTTTAAATTTTTCCATACTGACTTACCTGTTTTAAGCGAGGAAAAACATTTCTTAGTTTGTAAATTATGTTTTTAAGGGTTTTTAAAAATCTTGTATGTATGAACATTTGCCTGCAGGTATGTATGTGTACCCACATATGTGTCTAGTGCCCACAGAGGTCAGAAGAGGGCATTTGATCTCCTGGTATTGGAGTTAGACAGTTGTGAGCTGCCCTGTGGGTGCCGGGAAACAAACTTGGGTCCTCTATAAGAGCAGTAAGTGCTATTATTAACTTCTGAGCCATCTCTCCAGTCCTCCAAAATGACTTATCTTGGCTGTCACTTTTTTCCTTAAGAAAAGCTCATGGATGTTTGTTCTGAACTTACCTGTCATTAAGATGGTATTTCTAGCTCCTCTAGTAAGACAGTGGGTTGTTTATACAAGCTGTGGTACTGCCCAGTACTGCCCAGCCCTGTCCTATCGCCAGGATGCTGTTGACCTTCACATTTAGAATGTCAGTTGGTTAAGTGTTTGCCTAGTGCACACGTTTTAATCCCAAATGCTACAAGCATAATGACATTTAGAAGTTCCAGCTCTCGTGTGACCTCAGTAGCAAACCTTCAGTTGCCACGAGCCCTCCTGTACGCAGTGAAATCTTGACATCAGCGGATTCTTCCATAGGCAAAGAAGAAAGTAGTAGAGAACGCAGATGAGGATGAAGATGGTTCGTCAGAGAAGAAGTACAGGAAATGTGAAAAGGCAGGCTGCACGGCAATGTATCCTGTGTGCTTTGCAAGCGCTTCTGAGAGGTCTGTTTGAAGGCTTACCTTGACCTTGTGTGTCTGCCCGTGAGCATGTGCTTTGTGGGGATAAGCATCCTCCAAGCTGTCCTTCTAAAGACAAGTGCAGGAACTGTAACCTGCTAATTCTGACTGTGTAGACAGTCACCGCACACCACAGCTTCCTCGACACTCTGGTAGTATCTAACCTAGCAGGAGAGGTCACATCCACATCAGTTGGGTCCTCAGACACCCAGCCTTCTCTGTAGCAGCCCTGGGCCTTGAGGTTCAGGGTGTAGGACATTACAGGCTCAGGCTTGTGGTAGGAACCCACGTATGGTTTTTTGTTGGCTGTTTACCTCATATAGCATGCCGCCTCTTCATATCCGTGTGCAGGTCTCAAACTCTAGAGTTGGTGATCGGAGGTAGCTTGGTTGGTACAGTGCTTGCCTAACATGTGCCAGGAGCTGGCTTCCACCCCAGTGCTCTGTAGACTGGACGTGTTGGCACACGCCTGGTAATTGGGAAGTGGAGGCAGGAGCACCAAGAGTTAGTTCAAGGTCTTCCTCAGTACACAGTAAACTGGAAGCTCGCCCAGGCTGCTATAGACCCTGCCTCAAGACAAAACCAAACCCAGAAACCTACAGCACCAACTCTAGTCCCAGCATGCATTTGTGACTGCTGTGGCACAGTTAGGACTTTTAGTTCCATAGAGAACTCTTCAGTAAAGGCTGGCTCAGTAAAATCTGAACAAACAAAATGCACCTGGGTCCGAACACAAGGTGGCCATGTCCATGGTGATGTGACTTCTTGTGCTGTGCCACCGGCCGCTTGATCAGTGGTACCGCCAGCCTGCTTGTTTGCTGTTGAGGCCGCAGCTGAGCAGATGCTATTGCGGAGTCATTGCTTCATGAGACACCATTCATGCTCCTGAGTCGTGGTTGGACTCCAGGGCCCCAGGCAGCCAGCCACCCAGCCTCAACGCCCCCTGTTGCCACTGTTCTGAGGAAGCAAGTACGTCTGTAACTTGAAATGCAAAATCTTAACCTCTGGAACTTCTGAGTGCCAGAAACCTTTATGTTTATATTTGGGTCCCACACCCTCCTCTCTGCTCCCGAGGTCTCACTGTACATGAGTAAGCATTCTGAAACCCATAGAACATCTTTTTGATCCTAAGCATTTCAGGTAGCCTCAACCTGTTTGACCTTTCAACTCCTCCTAGCTTCCCCTGTTAGCCCCTGGCTATTAGAAGTGGAAATGCTGCAGGATGGGCCCAGGTGACAAGCTCCTTAAATAAAAACAAGTGGGAAGAAAAGCCTTCATTACCAAAGCTACATGTTTCTGCTCTTTTCAGATGTGCCAAAAATGGCTACACCTCGCGCTGGTACCACCTTTCCTGTGGGGAACATTTCTGCAATGAATGCTTTGACCACTACTACAGAAGGTTTGTTTCTTGAGTGAGAGCTCTGTGGTGGAAGGGATGTGAAAAGGCCTGAGGAGAATGGTGACAAAGCTGAGACCTCCTGGGCTTCATAAGTTACTGGGCCATCTAATGCCTGTGATGACCCGAAGTGTGGCCAGAGATTCAGTGCTGTAAGCATGACACGCAGTGGTCAAACCTGGGTGTGCATGGACAGGGTTGGACGGGGAAAACATACAGTAAGAGTGAAGTCATGCTACTTACAGGAAAGTGGGTACAACTAGAGATACCCACACTGAGTGAATTAAGATATTCTGAAAGATGGTTATTACATAGTATGTGCATTTTCTCAATTGTGGTTCCTAGATTTTATATAGGTAACAAAATCACATTGGTATGCATGAGATAAATGTAGAAGCAAAACTATCTAGTGGGGCTGAGGGGGTTAACAAAGTGGGGGTAAGAAAAGGAGAATGTAATCAGCATACAGTGTATACATGTATGAAATTTAAGAGGAAAAACTGTTATAACTTGGTATGTGTGCAGGCTCATGTGTCTGCTATGACACATGTCAGGTATATGTAAGCTCTGGAGAGCTTGGTCACAGTGTATAAAGATAGGGTACAGACATTTGGGAGGAGTTGGCAGAGCCCTGGGCTGCCATCCTCTCTTTTTATTTATTATTGTTCATAGCCTAGGCAGGCCTTGAGCTTGTGTTTCCACCCTGAGTAGCTGGGATTGCAGGCTTATGTCACCAGGCCTTGCTTTGGCTTTTATTAATAGTTTTCTGTTTTGTTCTTTTTTTTTTTTTTTTGGTGGGGTTAGGAGGAGTGTTTGAGACAGGGTTTCACTGCAACTCTGGCTGTTCTTGACTAGCTCTGTAAACCAGGCTGGCCTCAAACCCAGAGATCTGTCTGCCTCTGCCTCCCGAGTGCTGAGATTAAAGGTGTGTGACACCACTGCCCGGCTCCCCCCTCCAATTTTAATTGAATGTTTATTTTCCCCTATTAAAAATTTAACGGTTGCTGTAGGATTTGCCTTGTGAAAGTTTTCACCATCTAGGACTCTGCCCTTGTTTATTATAGATGTAACTGTCCAGAGTAGGCCCCTCCTCCTCCTAGTCTGTTACAGACGTGCTGTTATAACATTCCTCATAACATCTGTCCATGTGCCTAAGAATAGTAAAGTCATCAAAAGTAAACGACATCAACCCAAATTATAGTGAAACCTGATGAACCTGTAGGTTGACTTTTTTTTAAAATGGTTTTTAGCCACAAAGATGGATATGACAAATACAGCGCATGGAAGAGAGTGTGGACCAGCAATGGCAAGACTGAGCCAAGCCCCAAGGCGTTCATGGCAGACCAGCAGCTGCCCTACTGGGTAAGGAGGGCCACTGCTGCCCAGTGCACTAAAAGCTTGAGTGGTGGTAGCAGTACTGCTTTGCAGGAAATGTTTCTTGAGTTATTTCTAGACTTACTAGAGCAAATACTTTTAAGTTTTGCAGAAATCTCTGCTAACTCAGTATTGCCTAAGGAAGAAAGTAGTGTCACACACTACCATCTGGCTTTGTATTTATCCACCCATCTTTTGATAGGCACTTGGGTTGCTTCATCTTTCAGCTAGTATGACCAGGGTTACAAATAATCAGACATCTTTTTCCAGTTCTTTAGGCATATATACCTAGGGTATAGCATTTCTGTAGTTGGTTAGGTTTTGGTGGTCCTGGCGCTTGAGCGTGCTAGGTCATGTCCTGTACTATTGAGGTGCACTCCCAGCCCACTCCTCCTTTTTATTTTGAGTCAGGGCTTGCTAAGTTGCCCAAGAGGCCTTGTATTTGCCATGCTCCTGAAAGGCTGGAATTTAACTCCGGGAACTTCCAAACTCTTCCCATAGCCAATCCATCATTTTTCACTGTAGTCTGAAGTGTGTGGGGGTCGGGTTTCTCCACACCATCACCAATTCTTTTTTTGGTTTTAGCTTTTTGTTGTTTGAGACAGAAGCCTCCCTATGTATCCTTGGCTGGCCTTGAACTCACTGAGAAGACCAAGGATGTCCTCAAAATCAAGAGGTCCACCTGTTTTCTGCCTCCCCAGTGCTGGCATTAAAGGCTGCCACACCTTGCTATTTTTGCCTTTTCTGAGATGGGTGTCAAGTAGAGCAGACTGGTCTCAAACTTGCTAAGTAGTTAAGGGTGACTTTGAACTCCTGACTCTCCTGCCTTCATCCTCACCAACTCTTATTTGTGTTTTGCAAAGCCAGCTGTGTGAGTGGATGTGAATAGGCAACTCATTGTAGTTTTGCTTTGTATTTCTGAGTGCTAGTGCTGTTTGGCCATTTTCAAGTTGAGCTGTCTTTCTTTTCGTGAGAATTACTTACATGTTCTTGATATAAAACCCTTACCAGCTCTGCGATTGGCAGACATTTTTTTCTGCAGGTTGTTTTTCCTTTGTATGGGTCATTTAGTTCTGATGATAAACTTTTATCATATTTTCTTTATGTCTCTGGTCCCTGCTAGGAACTCACTACCAAATCTGAGGTCATAAAGCTCCATCTCTGTGCTTTCATAGAAGAATTTTACTGATTTAGATTTCACATCTAGCTCATTGACTCATTTTCATTTCTGGGTATGTGGAGAGCCAGATCTAACTTCCTCTGTCTACATACGGATATGCAGAATTTTCTGTTTTGGAATAATACAACGAGCTTGCAGAGCTAGCCCCTAAAAGCCGTGTGCTTCCTGGCACGCACTGTGGCTGTTTGTCAGGCTGAGAAATTAGCGCAGGCACAGTGTGAGGAACTGCATTGCCAAACTTGATTTGAATTTTTATCAGTTTTCTCACCCTTTCAGTGACCCTGGAACAGTTCATGTCCATACTTTTTCAGTAGTAGTATCTAAATTTAACTCTTTATTTCCTTGGGCTTGAGCTGGAAAGTCTTTCTGATGACAGTTTTCAAAATTTCTTTTCATTATGCTGTAGCGTGAGATAGCATTGAATCGGAAATTACCCCGATGGCGTTAAAATGGGTATGATGAAGCAAGGGAAATAAAGAAATGCTGGAATTGTTAGGGTAGCCACGGGGTTGCGGATGTAACTGAATGCCAGAGCAGCTTCCTACCATGCATTAAGCCCCAGGCTCAAGTCCTAGGCTCACAGATGTAGGAGAGTAATTGGAGAGCAGATGTGGTAGCTCAAGGTTAGGCAGTTTATTGATCTTGCCTTAATTTCCCGTGTAGGTTCAGTGCACAAAACCTGAGTGTGGAAAGTGGAGGCAGCTTACCAAGGAAATCCAGCTTACCCCACACATGGCGAGGACTTACCGCTGTGACATGAAACCAAATACTATTACCAAGGTATGAGTTCTGTGGTGGCCTTTGAATTGGCGGCCTTTTGAATAGTTTATACACCAACCTGTTTGTAATGGTAGCATGTCTTTGTCATTTTCTGTGTCATTTTCTCATTATATAGGGCTGTGTTGGTCTGTATGTAAACAGAAGCCCAACATGGGGTAATCGAGTAAGAGTTTTCCTTTACTATAGGCAGGTTGGTAATGAGCTGTTTGGGGTTGGTTTAGTTACCCAAGAACACAGTTTCCTGTCCAGTCCATCTTTAGTTTATCTTCCATCCTCAAGTGACGAGGGACTATGTCTGAATTCAAAGCAGAAAAGAGGCAAAGGGCAAGAGTAGTGTCGTAGCTGAGTCTGTCCCTCTTTCATTGGGTAGCAGCTGGCCTGTTAGGGTTTTGCTCATGTCATTGGCTAGAACAGAGTTGCACAACTGTATGCTAGACTGCATGAGGGCAAAGGAAGGAAATGCTTCACCATTCTGTGTGTTTCCCTGTATATTACAACACCAGGCAAAGCAGCATTTTGTCAGTGAGGAGGGCAGGGTGAATGGCTATGACGGGCAGTTAGGCATCAGCCATAGTTAGTATGCCTGTTCTGAAATTTGCCAGTTAGGGTTTGGAAATGTGGGAAACGTACTGATCTACACAAACGTCTCCTACTTTGAATATTAAAGAATATTGGGTATCAAATCCCACAGTCAAAATAGCTCTTTTTCTTGACTTGAAGGGTGATGGCAGATAGTAAATACAGCCGTTTTCGGTGTATAGTCGGACACAAAGTCCTTGCCCACGAAGGGCTCTGCTGCTTTAAACACATCCATTCTAAACAATAAGTGCAAAGTTTTGTGAAGTTTATGATCAAAGGGTTGTTTTTTAAACTTATGGTTCAAATTAGGAAATGTTATTGGGTTGGTGATGTAGCTCAGTGCCACAGTGTTTGGAGTAGCCCCGGGATTTGTTCTCTTCTGCAAAGGGAAAGCGCCTCCTCCCTCCCGTGGGTGGGTAAAACTAAAGTGACCGCACTCACTGTGTGAAAACAGTGTTGAGGCCTATGGGTAGAGCTCAGGGATGGGGCACTCACATAAGTATGCTGTATATACGTGTTACATGATAATAACCTTAAGATTTAACCAGAGCAGGTTGTATGTATTTATAAATACATACACAGCTACATAACAGAAAGTTCTCTGAGCCATCTTTTCTCTCCCTGTCTTCAAGGGTGAACTCTCAGCCTGGAGAATGTGGCTCAGTGGTAGAGTGCTTGCCTAGCAGGCCGGGAGCCCTGGGTACAAACATTAACATAGCATTGCAGGGGGGTGGGGCTGTGGGTGGGGAGTGGAGGATATAGTCTTTTTTTTTTTTTAAGATTTATTTATTTAATTAATGTATATGAGTGCTTTATACCTGCAGGCCAGAAGAGGGCACCAGATCTCATTATAGATGGTTGTAAACTATCATGTGGTTGCTAGGAATCGAACTCAGGAACTCTGGAAGAGCAGGCGGTGGTGCTCTTAACATCTGAGTCATCTCTCCAGGCCGGAGGATATAGTCTTAATGGTTCATTCATCTTTCCAATACAATTTTAAACATAGATTTGTTATGACAGACTCACTTTAAGGCTTTAATAAGAGTATCCAAACTGCTTTTATAAGATTGAAAAAAAAAAAAAAAGTCAGCTGAGTGTGGAGCGGGAGACTCAGGAGTTCAAGGCCAGTGTTCCCCATATAGCAAGTTGAAGGCCAGCCTGGTCTATGTGAATACATTAGGCTGTGTCTTTTTTTTTTTTTTTGGTTTTCTGAGACAGGGTTTCTCTGTGTTAGCTTTGACTGTCCTGGACTCCCTTTGTGGACCAGGCTGGCCTTGAACTCACAGCAATCCACCTGCCTCTGCCTCCCGAGTGCTGGGATTACAGGCGTACACCACCATGCCCAGTGTTAGGCTGTATCTTAAAGTCAGACTCAGTGATCAAATAGGAACTGTGCCCACACCGAGTGGTGCTGGGGATTGAACCTGTAGCTTTGCACACGCCAGGGAATCGCTGTACTGTGGAGCTCAGCCCCTAAGCATATTGGTGTACTTTTTACATGTGAGAACATGCATCTTGTTTTCATTTCTGAGAGATGAGTACATACTGTAGTTCTGTGCGTGGAGCATGGGGTCTTGTTGAGTTTTAGAAAATGTCTACAGGGTGCAGCCAGAATGCCAATCTGCGTCGCAGCATTTCCTTCATCCTGCGCACTCGCGTTCCTTCCTCCCCACCGCCAGAGTCAGCCGTTCTGTCTATCGCCATAGGCTTTCTGACTCTTAGCTTCATAAAGCTGGAATCAGCCTGGTGTGCTCTTTCAGTGTTTGGGGTCTTTCGCTGTATAAAATACATTTAAAAAATGATTGTGTGTGGATCAATAGGGCGTTTTGTTTTGACGGTGTTTCTTGCCGTGCTGCACACTGAACCTGGGGCCTCACAAATAATAGGCAAGCATTGAAGTACAAAACTATATTATCAGCCCTCTTTCTCCTTTTTGGGGAAGAGTCTCTTTAAGCTGCCCAGCCTGACCTTGAACTCACTCTGTGCATTCCAGGAAGATCGTCGGCCTGCAGAGCTATGGTACAGGCCGCAGCCTGCAAGCCGAGCTTGTTCAATATTTATACTTCTCAGGAGTGTTGCAATGTCTGTGTGCATGCCGTAGTGTTTCCACACTGCCGAGTGGAAGGACATCTGTGTTGTAAACGTTTGTGTGAATGGAACTAGTGACGGTTCTGTGCAAGTGTCTTGTGTTTCATTTTTGTGGGTGAGTGGGTAAGGAGTAGCCTTGTGTCGTGGCAGAACTGGGTTGGGTTCTGAAGGAATCACGGTTGTCTATTTTAACATCTGTGGCTTCTGTTGTTTCTCAGCTGTGCTTGTGTTAGTTCAATAGTTTTGGACAGTCAGTCTTCCTGATTTGTATATAATTCTTTACACAATCTAGATATGCATACATTTTGAGTATTTTCAAAGACTATATTTACTCTTTCTATTGTCACTAAGCCTTAAAAAAGGAAGAATAATGGCATTTTTGAGATAGGCCAGCTTTGAGGTTGGGATGACCCTGCTGTCCTATCCTTCTGAGGACTGGGATTATGGCAATCCTTGACACCTGCCAAGACTTGTGAAGTGTGTTGTTGTTCTGAACAGGGTTTTGCTATGTAGGCCAGGCTGATCTTAATACACAAATTAAGTATATTCACATATATATCCTGGAATATGTATACATTCTAGAATGGCTAGTCTGGGCTAATGTGCATAACCATACATGTGTCTGTATGCGCGCGCGCACACACACACACACACACACGCACACGCACACACACAATTTTATGAGAACACTTGTAATTGGTTTAGTAATTTAAAAAGCCATGATCGATTCTTAGCTTCACCTTCCAGGTAGAAGGCCTCTGAACGATATAAGAGAAAGTACACGTGCCTCGGAAAATGAGTGCCTGCTCTTGTGGGTACCGGGCCTAGGAAGGTACCTAGGGTGTGTTTCAGTCAGGGAGAATACTGTGTGTGCGACACACCACTTTGCTCTTCCTCTGCTCTCTGTTCAACCCAAGGCTTCTGATGCCTACAGCTCTGGCTTATCCTTGCTGAGTAGTGTCTGAGAGCCATGGATCTCCTGTACCGCATCTGCTTCCCTGTTCAAGGAGAGATAAAGTGTCTTTTTCTAAGTCCTGGCTGCTTCCGATGTGTTTCCTGGAGTGCTGTTGCCTCAGCTTGCCCAGGTCTCTACCAATGTACTCGTGTAAGAGGAGTTTCTTTGGCATGTAGTCTGGAGATTGGATCTGCTAGGCTCTGTGTTCTCCCAGCCTTCAGTTAGGCAGTATTTTTGTGTTGAAAGAGAAATCACACATATCAAAATGCCCAGCCCAGTGAATTCTCACAAGTACCTGTTCATCTGGCTCCCGATATAGAAATGGAATACTTGGCAGGTGCCTGGTGACTCCTGTCAATCACAGCCTCCGACTTTGCTCCGTAGAGTAAATCACCTGCTTGCTTTTCTAGCTTACAGTATTATGGATTTGGCTTTGTTTGTTTTTGATTCTCACATAAATGGACTCGTGCAGTGTGCTATTTCAGAACTGCTGTCGAGGTCCATCTGTGTTGTGGCATGTAGTTGCCACTTGTTCTGTCACTGCTGTGTAGCATGACAGTGTTTGAATATCCTTAGCTTACTTGTTCTATTGCTGATGGACTTTGTACTTAGCTTTCTTCTATCACAAACAGAACTTCTTTGGACTTCAGAAATATGTACAGTGAAATTTGTTTCAAATGCTTTTTCTGTCCTTTTCTGTGTAGCTCAGGCTGGCTTTGGAGTCAGTCATCCAGGCTAGCTGTGAACTCACTGTTTGCTACAGGCTGGAACTGTCCATCCTCCTGCCTCACCCTCCAAAGCACTTGAGATTGCAGGTGCTGCCACCATGCTTGCTGACCATGTTTCCTTTTTTGAGGTTCTTCGGTGCAGTGCGAGGACTGAACCAGCACACAGACTCTTTCATGAACATTGTCCTCAGCCTTTGAACCTTCTTGTGCATTGCTTAGCGCACACGTTACAGGGCCTGTAGCAATGTACTCCGAGGTGAAAGTCACTGGGTGTGTTTATCTGATGCACAGCGCTAGTTCCATGAGAGAACACCAGGCCTGCATGTCTTCCAAACGTGTGTATCTTGTCACAGCCTTCTCTGCGCTAGTACAGCCCTTTTTTCATTGGGGAACATCTTAAAGTACCATCTTCCCACACTCTCATTCTAGTGCACGTCAGACATTTTTCTTTGCCAGTTAAATAGGTTTGAAAAAAAAAAAGGTACCATATTGGAAGAAAATGGACACCTAAGACTGTATGTTTCACAGACACTTAATTCAGATCTGGTCTTCTTTTGCAGCCGGACAGCCCTGACCACTGTTCTTTCCCCGAGGATCTAGTGAGTACTTGTGCTCTGGATCAGGGTTAACTGGGCTATTAACGATAAGGTCTGTTTGGATGTACAGCAAAGTCTTCGACTCTGCCATGGTGACTGCATTGTGAAAATGCCCATCGTCATAGACGGCGACGGTGGTAGCACTACTGTAGACTCACTGCCCCTCACAGTGTAGAGTGTGAAGTTATATTGCTTCACACTTAAGTGCACAGGAGGGAAGATGCTGCCCCCACCTTGCTGCAGGGATCAGCTTCATACGCTTGTTTGTTAAACGTGGCTATGAACTTTGCTCCACTCAGTCCTTCCAAGACAACAGGCTGGCCATGGTTTGACTCTCTTGGCCTGGACTCAGCAGCAGGAGAGGGCTCTGGGGCTTTCTGACTAAAAGGTAGCCATTCTGCCATGCCCCTGCTCAGACACAGAAGGGGGTTTAGCATGCCCAGCTGGCCATGCCCTGGCACAATCCAGCTGTTTCTGGCAAATTTTGCCACTTGAGTTGGCAAACTCTACTTGCCATGTAACCTGATCTGGTTTAAAATGATTTTGAATATTCTAAATTCCAAGTCTAATCCATGATTCAGAATTAGTGGTTTGGGGTTGTCCTCAGTGTCTCAAGTTCAAGGACCATAGCAAGTTTTCAGATAAAGGGAGAAGGGGTATATATTATGTTTACTTTGAATCCATTCTCTTCTTTAAATGAGTGGTTCTGTTTACATTTTTATTAAGTGTCATTCCCATATGGAGCAGGTGGTTCCTGGATTGGGGGTAAACAGGATGAGTTTATAGAAAGAAGGAGAAACAGCTTAAGTGCAACTGGAATACCTTCTCCACTGGCTCTAATATTAAGGCTGTTTTATACTCAGAAGAGCCTTGACTTTAAGGCAGAGGCTGTATGCGCAAGGCAGAAAGACTTGCATTGCTGTGCTTCTGTGCTGCTGGGTAACGAGGCCTGGCCTTGGGCATGCCAAGCAGCCACCATGGTCAGGCGTCCTGGACTGGCAGCTAGCAAGAGCCTACTGGTTGCTGTTTTTCACTGGCAGCATGGGGAGACCAGTTGGAGCATCCCCCTACAGTGGGCCTCCAGCAGAGAGAGAGCTAGAGGCTCCTAGCAGGATGTTAGGGTGGGTCTGCTCAGCTTCCTTCTCAGCGGCGTGGCCCAGGAAACAGAATGGGATCAGCCTGGATTCATGATTTTTAAGTTGCCAGATTCTGGATGTCAGTAGCTGAATTCTTTGCTTGGAGCTGAGCAAACGTCCTAGTTTCATTTCTGCCGCTGTGGTAGAACATCCAGATGAGAAGTGGTGTAGGAGCGATACAGGGTGTATTTGGTTCAGACTCCATCATTGAGGGGAAATCAAGGCAGGAACTGAAGCAGCTAGTTACATCATAAGTGTAGTCAAGACCAAACAGAGTAAACACATGCGTGCTTGTTTGCTTTCTGCTTTTTTTGTGTAGATAGTTCTCTTAACGTTTACCCAGGTGAGGGGTTAGCCCAGGGAAGGTGCCACTCACAGTGGGCTGGGTCAGTTAGCAAGCAAGACAGCCCCCACAGGCTGACCTGATGCTGACAGTTCCTCATTTGAAAATCTTTCCTTAGGCCTTCCTAGGTTGCCAATGGTTGACCTTTAAAATATAACCATCACCGCAAAGAAGTGGGTTGGGGAAGGCGGACCTGGGATATTATGGAAGCCGCATGCTTACCTAGTGTTAGTGTGTGGGTGTTTCTGGTTCGGGGCGCCTTCCTGTCCCTGGGGAAGAATTTTACCTAAGAAATATTGTCTCTTGGTGTCCTTAGCTGTTTTTGATTCTTTGTATGAAACTCTGAGAATTGTTGAGTCTGGATGTGGGGGGACAGGCGAGCTGTGGATAAAGATGTTCATCTCTCAGTATGTGCGTTTCCTCTCTTCCTCCCGCCGATGCATCACAGAGAGTGCTGGAAGTTTCCAACCACTGGTGGTACTCCATGCTCATCCAGCCTCCTCTGCTGAAACACAGTGTGGCAGCGCCGCTGCTCTCTGCATACTACCCTGACTGTGTTGGCATGAGCCCTTCCTGCACCAGCACAAACCGTGCCGCTGCCACAGCCACTACCACTACCACCAGCAGCAGTGCCAGCCCAGGGAAGATGGAGCCCTCCAAAGTGGCCCCCTCTCCACTTGGTGAGAGATGCTCTGGTACCCTTTCCCTTACACCCCTTGCCCTCTCCTTGGAAATTTAAGGGTAAGCAAACTGCGGAAGACTCTCACTGTATGTGGCATGATATAAAGCACTCAGTAGTGCATGCATTTGGTTGTGCAGTTGGCCTTCATGTACATCTGCTGTTCATCTGTGGATTCGGCCAACCTTGGTGGGAAGAGGTTAGTTTTGCCTGTATTCATTGTATGCAGATTCCTTATTGTAGCCTTTATTGTGCATGACCGTGGCAGTCAGAAGAGAGGATATCTGATCACGAGCAGCTCTCTGCATAGCCTCTTCATTGTATTAGGTGTTAAGTCATCTAGAGATGGGCCTGCTCACCGTTTGAGTGACCTGAGCATGTATGGCTTTGAGGGACTTGTGTGGTAGTGGGCCCCAGACCTAGTTCTCCGAGGATGTTGAGGAAGGATGGCATTGTGGGTCTATTGTACATTAGCATACATGTACAGTTTACCTTGGAAAGCCTATAACTCCTAACTGAGTTACATATAGGATTTGATGAGTGTTTATCTCCAAGCTGGACAGCTGTGTCATTTACAGATTTTACAAACTGACTTATCAAAATGAAATTTTATGCCATGTGAGCACTGCTTTTTCGTTTCGTTTTGTTTTGTTTCTTTTTGTCCCTAATAATACCAGTAGAGATCTACTCTAAAAAATTCAGACGTTCATGTCAGGGCAGTATATCTTACTGGTTTCAGATTCTAACAACCCCTCATCTTCCCTCTGTACATGAACAAATCCCATTTTTTTATGGTGAAATTAGATTTTTCCATCAAGGTCCAATAGTAAGACTTAGCTGATAATACTGGGTGATCCTTAACAGTGGGTTTGTAGGGAGATCGAGGCTAGTGCTAGTGTGGAAGCTCCCAGTGTTTGGAAGGTGCACTGAGCTGGGCACCAGAGTATATACCTGTGTGCTACCAGAGAACACATCAGTGAAGACAGTTTGGCAGTGTGTAAAGACCTTACTGTCAGTGCTACCAGAGTACACATCTGTGAGGACAGTTTGGTAGTGTGTAAAGACCTTACGGTAGGACTTCTGAACTATCAAAAATTTCTAAGCTAATATATTAAAGCCAATTGGTTCAAAACTGCATTTGCATATAAAATGTGCTTTAGTGTTGCTTATGGTTTTAATAGGTGTGATATAAATGCCCAGGAGAGGGGAATGGTTGCATAGTAAGACCCAAAGCCACTGAGGGTATATTTAATGACATACGAAAACATTTAGAACACTGTAAACTTTATTTTATTTTTTTATTTTTATTTATTTATTTTTGACCACATTGACATAAATTTATTATAATGATATTATCATTGTTCTATTTCATAATTAGTTGTTGTTATTGATCTCTTATTGCATCTCTTTTTTTTTCAGCTTGATTTTTTTTTTAAATTTTGTTTTATTATTTTTTAAAGCAGGCTGGGAGACAACATCTTCATGGCATTTGTCCAGCTTTGTAAAAAACTAGTATCTAGAATGGTAGTAACAGGGTGCTCTGGATCCTGGAACACAGCCCGACAAGGGACGTAACCAGAGCTTTGGGACTATTCCACTTTACAATCAGAAAGTGCCAAAGAGTGAACTTGGTTTCTTTTTAATTGTTAAAATTGCATTTATATGTATGTATGTGCCATAGCACATATAGGAGGTCAGAGGACACCTTTGGGAAAGTCAGTTCTCTCCTTCCATATGGTCCTAGAGATTCACCTGAGGTCATCAGGCTTGATGTCAAGAATTTTTACTCAATGAGCCATCTTACCAGCCCCTTTGTGTATGCCTGGGCACACGTGTATTGGGGGAGGGTGCGTGTTGAGGGTGTGATCGTGCACGTGTGTGTATGTGGGGACACTGTTGAGGGTACAGTCTCGAGTGTGCAGATGCTTCTTACGGATGTGAAGGTTACAGCTTGCAGAGCTGCTTGTCCGCCACCTGTCAGTTCTAGGGATGAACCGCTACTTCCAGCCATTCTACCAGCCCAACGAGTGTGGCAAAGCTCTGTGTGTGCGGCCGGATGTGATGGAGCTGGATGAACTCTATGAGTTCCCAGAGTATTCGCGAGACCCCACCATGTACCTGGCTTTGAGAAACCTCATCCTTGCTCTGTGGTACACGAACTGCAAAGTAAGTCAGGGCGTGCTGTACAGCATCATGGGAGTAGTGGGTATCAGTGAAGAACAGAGTGCTAAGGGGGAGGGAGGGCAAGGCCCTTAGACCACGGGCTCTCCAGAGGGCCACTGGGGCACATGGCTCAGGAGGCCGTGCGTTCTATATGCATCGTGGTGTATTTGCTCTATCTCTGGCCTCTGCTCTGGGGACTCCAGTGCTACTTCCACGTGAGACAAGTGAATAGATACATGTTGATTACTTCTTACACTGGCAACAGAAGTCTCAGCTTTTGGAATTTTCAAGAAGTCTCTGGGGCTGGAGAGATGGCTCAGAGGTTTAAGAGCATTGACTGCTCTTCCAAAGGTCCTGAGTTCAATTCCCTGCAACCACATGGTGGCTCACAACCACCTATAATGGGATCTGATGTCCTCTTCTGGCCTGCAGGTGTACATGTAGGTGGAACACTGTACATAATAAATACATAGATTTAAAAAAAAAGGTTTCTGAGTTATTGGAATAGGCTTCCCCAGCTGTGCATCCCCAATCCAGACCAGATGCTCTCAGATCTGAGACTTGAGTGCCAAAAGATTTGGAGAACATTTGAGATTTCATGTTCTCTAATCAGAGGTGCTTCATCTGTGTGAATCCAGGCATTTTCAGGTGGAGACAGGATCAGCCCATGTTGAGAACAGCTTTGGACCAAGTGGAGTCAGAATGCATGAGGAGGTGCAAAGCTTGGTTCAAAGAGCTGAGGGGTGTTATCAGAAAGGCAGAAAGCAATCGAAAAGAGGATTATAAGCCCTTGAACAAAGATTTTTATTTACCTCTGTCCCCAGCCGAGCAAGACCAGTGCTTTTATTAGGACTGCATAAATATTTGGGGCATCAACATAGCATCCACTTGAAAGGCTGAAGGCAAATTGGAAGTAGGAAGAGCAGGGAATGCTAGGTTTAAAGAAAGCAAACTGGTCAGCCTTTGTGACACACACGCACGCGCGCACACACACACACACACACACACACACACACACACACACACACACACACCTACCTTTAATTCCAGCACTCAGGAAGCAGAAGGGGAATCTATTGAGTTCAAGGCCAGCTAGAGCTACAAAGTTAGACCTTGTCTCAACGATAAAATGTAAAAATACGCTTTTAGCCTTAGGTTTTTGTTTTTCATTGGGTTACTTACTTCCTTGCTGTTGGGTTTGGTTTTGTTGTGAACACAGGAAGCTCTTACCCCTCAGAAGTGCATTCCCCACATCATCGTCCGGGGCCTTGTGCGCATTCGCTGCGTACAGGAAGTGGAGCGGATTCTTTACTTTATGACGAGGAAAGGCCTCATCAACACAGGAGTTCTCACTGTGGGAGCCGGCCAGTACCTTCTTCCTAAACACTATCACAATGTAAGCAACTGGGTGAGCAGTAGCTCTGGCTTTGGTGGTGAGAAGAGGCTCGTGTATTGCTGTGACAGTACTAGAAACCACATCAACTGCTAGGCATAAGCTAGGCCCGTGAAGACTGCCCCAGGGGAGATGGAAGCACAGGTGCCATCACACACTATAGGAGAACAGACCCCCCAGTGACTCCAGAGAAAGAGACTAGCATTGCTTGGCAGTTAGAACTTTCCAGAGCAACTGTAACAGCATTTTGTTACCACTCTTCTAACTGGTATTTTGTTTCTCTTTAAAGAAATCAGTTCTGGTTGTTGGGGCTGGTCCAGCAGGCTTAGCAGCGGCTAGGCAACTACATAACTTTGGGATGAAGGTGAGACTCTGGGGATGTGGGGCTGGGCACAGATGGTTCACGGCTCCTTTGCTCTAAATTTTCTAAGACATAAAAACCAATTCCTAAGTTTAATGAAGAATAACACACACACTGACCTTTTGAGATAGTTTTCACTATATAGGCCAGGCTAGTCTATAATTCACTGAGGTCACATGCCTGTGCCTCTCAAGTGCTAACATTAAAGGCCTGTGACAACTGTACCAGCTCACACCTTTTTCTGTTTGGTTGGTTTTTGTTTGTTTTTCAAGATGGGATTTTTCTGTGTAGCCTTGGCTGACCAGACTGACCTCGAACTTCTGCCTGCCTCTGCCTCTGAGTGCTGGGATTACAGGCGTGCGCCATGGTGCCCGGCTACATCTTTACAGTAGGTTCTAGAGAAGCCTTGGCATTGAGCCAGTCAGAGCAGGTAGAGCTTTGGAGGGTCCTAGATGGTAGGAAGGAACTTTGTTATTCTAACCTGGAATCCACAGAAGTTCTTGGCAGGTTATTGTTAACCAGTAGAGGTGATGGGATAGTTTGTGGCAACAGATGAAAGCACAGAAATTCATTGTCTCTTGGGGAAGTTTTGAAATACTCAGCGTTTTTCTTTTTCCTTTTTTAAACCCTTAGTACTGAGGATGGCACCCCGGCCTCACTCTGTACTAGCCCTCAGATTTCCTTGGACTCTTAACTCCTGGCTGAACTAGAATTCTGATTTCTTGAGGACTATAGATGTGTAAGGAAGCTGGCTTTGCCTAGCAAATGTGGACCGTGCCAGTTACTGGAAAATGCCTTACGTCTAGCCAAGATAGACTGCAAGAGAGTAGAGGGAGGATGGTTCAGCTGGGTACAGTGGTGCTCACCTTTAATCCCAGCACTAAGAGACAAGATAGACAGGCAGATCCTGAGCTGTAGGCAAGCCTGGTTTTAGGCCAGTCAGGACTACATAGTGAGACTGTCTCAGAAATTGGTATCTAAATTTTTATCATATCAGGAACCTTCCCCTGGCTTTCTCTGATTTGCTAAGTTAGACCCATTACCTCTGTTTAAAACTTTGCAAGAACTTTGGTTTTCATTGATGGCAAAGTTAAATATACTTTTTTTCATTTTTTTGTTTTTTCAAGACAGGGTTTCTCTGTATAGACTTGGCTGTCCTGGAATTCTCTTTATAGAGTAGGCTGGCCTCAAATTCAGAGATCCACCTGCCTCTGCCTCCTGAGTGCTGGCAGAGGCAGTTAAATATAACTTAAGTCTTCCAGAGGACCTGAGTTCAGTTCCCAGTACCCACAACAGACAGATCACAGGAAATCTGACACTTTCTTTTGGTCTTGGCACTGACATTGACATTTCTGTGTATAATTAAAAATAGTAAAGTCTTTTTGGGGCTGGAGAGATGCCTGTAATGGTTAAGAGCACAGTCTGTTCTTCCAGAGGACCCGGGTTCAATTCCTAGCACCCACATGGCACCTCACAACTGTCTGTAACTCCAGTTCCAGGGGATCTGACATCCTCACACAGACATGCATGCAGGCAAAACTCCAATCCACATAAAATAAAAATAAATCTTTAAAAAATACATAATTTAAGCTGGGCACGGTGGCACACACCTTTAATCCCAGCACTCTGGAGGCAGAGGCAGGTGGATTGCTGTGAATTCAAGGCCAGCCTGGTCTACAAGGCAAGTCCAGGACAGCCAAGGCTACACAGAGAAACCCTGTCTCGAAACACACACACACACACACACACACACACACACACACACACACACACACACACAAATATAAAATTTAAGATTTCAATCCTTTCACTTTTCCCTATCTTGCCCAAAGAATGTAAACAGTACCTTCTTTGCAGTAGACATTCAAAGTCACATTTCAGGGTGTTGGCTATGCATACACACTTTTCTCCTGGGTGGATTGAGGACTCAAATTGTGGATCACATCACACTGTTGGCAAAGGGGGAAAGCTGGTTGGGTTGGAAGAAGTGTTTGTAGTAGGAGGTCCCTGCTGTGAGCTATAAAAGTGTTGGTGGTGTTTCAGTATTAGGTGTTAGGGTCAGTGTCTCTTGTTTGCTTTTTACCTGGGAAACTTAAAGTTTATATTACAGGGAAGGCTATTAACATCCAAAGTCTGGGGAGGCGGCCTTTAGTGTTCTGCCCACAGAAACAAGCTGGCCACTGTTAATTCAGAGAAAGAGGGTGGAGAAGGTGGAGCCACAAGCTGTAGCCCTTCTAGTTACGGCTGGTGGAGAAGGCCCAGTGGATTCACTCCTCTCAAGTGACTGAGACAGGCTAGGAGACCTTCTGTCCCACTGAGGTTTGACAGGAGGGGGGTCCTGTGAGTAACCTGGGCAGCTGCTGGAACAATTCAGAGTAGTGCTCCTGAGGATCCGGGGGCCAATGGCTGACACTACAGTAAGGAATACTCTATTTGCACCTACTGTATCCCAGGGTACTTGGAAACATGGTGGGCGGGTGTGCGCACGTGCCCCCAGAGCAGCTCTGCATCTTACTGGCATTAGAAAGTTGAAGATGGGTGTGGGACTCGCTCGATTCAGCCAGCTTTGTTAGGTCATACCTACATACTTGAAAAGGATAGGGATTTCATGGACAACTCAGCTCTTAAAGATAGTTCTTGTTTGATTTGTTTGAGGCGGAATTCCCAGGTGACCCAAAATGGCCTCACATTTGATCGATCTGCCTGTCTCCTGAGTGCTGGGTTTACAAGCACATGCCACCATTCATGAATTAGACTAGATTGTAATGTGACTTCTAGGGATTTGGGAGATGGATAAATTGTTCACCATGTGAGCATGAAGACTCAGATTTCCTGTGTTCATATAAAACTAGATGTGGCAGCATGTGTCTGTAATCCCATCATGCTGGGAGAATGGAGATCAATGTCCAGCCAGTCTAGGTGGAAGTGAGAGCTCCAGGTTCAGTGCGAGAGAGTCTGCTTCAAATAAGCACATATATATGTACACACATAGACATACTCTTTTTAAAAAATACTTACTATGTATATAGTGTTCTGCCTGCATGTACACCTGCAGGCCAGAAGAGGGCATCGGATCACATTATAGACGGTTGTGATCCACCATGTGATTGCTGGGAATTGAACTCAGGACCTTTGGAAGAGCAGGTGGTACTCTTAACCTCTGAGCCATCTCTCCAGCTCGCATAGACCCACTCTTACACAAACGAATTGAAATGAAAAGAAAAAAGAAAAAAACAAACTTGTGCAGGGACTGGCGAGTTGGCTCAGTGGTAAAGAGCACTGGAAGTTCTAGAGGATCTGGCTTTGATTCCCAGTAGTCACACGGTGGCACACAGCTGACGATAATTCCGGTTACAAGGGGGTCTGATGCCCCTTTATGACCTCCAAGGGCACTGCACACATGTGGTACAGGTGTGGGTGTGTGTTTTGATAAAATACACATTAAAAAAAACTACACATATGCATATGTAGCAGATGCTCGGTCACCTTTTGGGTCCCCTAACGATGGGAGTAGGGGCTGGCGTGCCTCTGGATCCCTTTCCCCTGGATGGCTGCCTTGTCTGGCCTCAGTGGGACAGGATGTGCTTAGTCCTGCTGCAACTTGAGATGCCAGGGTGGGTTGGGACCCCTTTGGAGCCTCCCCTTCTCTGAGAAAGAGGGGAGGATTGGGAGGGGCATGAGGGTGGGGCTGGGAGGAGAGGAAGGTGGGGGCTGTAAAGTGATTAAATAAATGAAAAAGCGAAACAAAGTAATTTGGAATGCTGTTCAGTTAACAAATTTCAATGCTGCACTCATTCATCACATCTTTCTCTCTTTGTTATCTATTTAAGATAGGGTCTCACTCTGTAGCCCAGGCTGGCCTAGAAGTTTCTGTGTACCCAGGGTGTTACCAAACTCTTGGCAGTCTCTTGCCTCAGCCCCCAGTGTGCTGCGATATTACAGGGGTGAGCTGCCAACCTGGGTCCTTGAATCTTGCCCGAATTGAAAGAGCAGTGGAAGGGTGTCCATGTGCAGCCCTCCCTCCCACTTCTGCCGGGGCCTAGTCTGGCCTGCGCATGTGCCAGGGCTTCTCTCCATGCTTTAGAGTTGTTCCTGTAGAAGTAAGTCTCCCAGTGAGGATTAACACTGCCATCCTCTGTTTTTGTAATTCTGCATCTGGTATGACTGCTCTGTTTACACTCCCCAATTGTCTTTTTAGGTGACTATCCTAGAAGCCAAAGACCGAATTGGAGGCCGAGTATGGGATGACAAGTCTTTTAAAGGCGTCGTAGTGGGAAGAGGACCTCAGATAGTCAATGGCTGTATTAATAACCCAGTAGCACTAATGTGTGAGCAAGTGAGTGTCTTGAGGACTTGTAGACAAGGAGGATAAAGCTTGTCTGTCTTTGCATAGAGTAGTAACAGAGCTGGGGGTGTGGCTCTGTGGTAGAACACCTGCCTGGTTTCACCCTCGGTGTGCGGGGTGGGGTAATTGTGCTTCCAGAGTGGGCAGCATGCATAACTTCCTTCATGTCCTCTGCAGAGTAAATAAGAATGGTTACAATATGCCTTTCCCGTTTGGCATGTGAGACTTTCCCAAGACCTTTCATTTTCATTGGTGGGTCATTTGCAGGCTATTTACTTGGTTTGTAATCAAGGTCAGGGTTGCTGGAGGTAGCAGGTGAAAATGTAGGGTTCTTAGATAAGTTTGTCTTTGAACAAGTCTTTTTTTTAGTGTTAAATATGTTCCAAATATTACCTGAGATAATTTACATGTAACATTTCTGGCATAAGTAATGCTTTTAAAGGATGGTCTTTCTCTGAGAGCCAGTCACCTGGCATCCCGTCTGCTGTCTTGCTAACTTGTAGATATAAGGTGATTTCCACCCCACCCCCCACCCCTTCCCCCTAAAGGTTTCAGCTTCTCTGAGTGTGTATACTCATTTGCATGACAGTCTGAAGTACAGACAGAATGTTGAGTAAGGCCAGGCAGCCCACAGCCCCAGAAACACGAGCTGAAAAGTCAGAGTGCATTGCCTGGAAGCTGTTGTCACCCTCATCTTCCTATTTTCTACTGCCTTGCTTGGCTGTCACCCCAGCAAGTGTACTGGGCCCTGGTTTTGAGTTTTTAGACTCCTCTCATGAGAGCGCTGCCTAACTTCAGCTTAGAACTTGTAGATATTTTTTTCCAGGAAAGACTTTCACCATGTTCTTCTTGTTATTTTGAAGCTTGGCATCAGCATGCATAAGTTGGGAGAGAGATGTGACTTAATTCAGGAAGGTGGACGGATAACTGACCCCACTATTGACAAGCGCATGGATTTTCATTTTAATGCTCTCTTGGATGTTGTCTCTGAGTGGAGGAAGGATAAGACTCTGCTCCAAGATGTCCCTTTAGGAGGTATGGGGAGAACGGTGGTGTGATGGTTCCCTCGTAGTATCTGCAGGAAAGCCAGTCCTTACGTGCATCACTGGCTCAATTCTGCAGATTTTCTCAGAGGTCGGCAGTACTTCCTTGGGACCTGCTGGAGTGCATGTGCTGGTGCCACACACAGACACACACACACACAGAGACACATGCCCCTGTGCTGCTGGCATGCATGTATGTACGCTACACACAGATATGCAGACACACACACACACACACACACACACACACACACACACACACACACACACACACAGAGGCACCTTACTTGGAGTGGTACATTAACAAAATTATCTAAACTTTTCAATCTCCCAGAGAAACTTACTTTTGTGGAAACCCATGATAAGCCCTCCATGTATACGGCTGTTAGCTCATACATACTTTCTGAAGGTCTTTGGATATCAGGATTTCTTTTCTTTCTTTGGCTTCAGTAGTAACAGGTTAAGTTTTTAGTATGTCTTGCTTAATGTATATTAAAAGTAAGCATGTAGAATCAGAACTTAGACTGTGGTGCTTAAATGGGCAATAGCACTGGTAACTTTCCAGCATTTCACTGCTTATGGTGACATGGTTTCATGAAGGTACCAGCTGGGACTCTGCGTGCTGCCTCTTACATTTCTGTTTACATCACCTGAAATTTTGTGATCTGCATTTTTCATTTGTAGTTCTTAGAGGGAGGCATTTTTTTTTTAAGCATGAATGTTTAAACTCTGTAATGTGGTAATTTCTTTAACCCTGTATTTTGAGGAGCGTGTTTTCAGTCCTTCAACTCATGGCGCACTTTTCAGCCCTGCGTGTTTTGAGTTTGCTGCTGCTGCCTTGCACTCGGCCAAGAGCAGCTCAGGAAAGGGAGGGCTTATCTATCGGAGTTTACAGTCCCTGCCAGCAGGAGAGTCACGTCACATCCGCAGTGCGTGCCTCGGCTTCCCTACTTCAGTAATAGGTCAGGGCCCGAGCCTCAGGACTGGTGCTGCCCACTTTTCGGCTTTGTCTTCCATAGCAATTAGGGCAGCTGAGGCAATCCCCACAGACCACCCCAATCATGTGACTCCCTCACTGAGATCACTTCCATTCCCAGGACATGCTACTTTGTGTCAAGTTGACAATTAAAATTAATGGGCAGACCAGGCATGTCCCTTCCTGACACCTCTGAGAGAGACCTGAATCACTGTTGGAAGAAAGTATTGGCAGACAAACCATGACAGAATTCCCAGAAGTACCCTTCAGGCAGCAGGTCTATTGAAACAGATATGCAGTGTGTAGACCAGTTGATTAACCTCTTGGAATGAAAATTGTTAGGCTGACTTAAGATTTCTCCAAATTTTACTTTTTTTCTTTTCTTTTTGAGAGACTCTCACTATGTACCCCAGGCTCGCCTTGAACTTGGAGTCCTTCTGCCTCAGCCTCCAGAGTTCTGGAATTTTATTTAGGTAGGCGTCATCACACCAGCTCTCTTCTCAGTTTTTTACACCTGTATGACAGACACTGGTTGGGTTCTCTTTATATTTCTTTCCTAGTTACCCACCTTGTTGATGAAGCTTTTTCTCTTGGCCTTGCTTTTAAGAAGTTAAAGGAAGCCCAAGAATAACTTATAAGTAATTGTTTAAGCTTGATATTTTACTATAAAAGCTTTGGTAATGTGTATGAAGATATAGTGTTGTGTTCTGCCTATCAATATATCAGTTCTCTGCTGCAATCTCAGCACATGGTGGTGGGGGGGGACAGAAAGGGGCTGGAGGTCATTTCACAAGGAATATGTAGTAAAGTTGTAAAATAGTACGTAGAAATTAGGTTAAGCCCCTCTTAGCCTGCTTATGCTTAACTTCTGCTGGGCTGTAACAATGTGCTTCTCTCCTTTCCACAAGTGACAGAAGTGTACAGACTCTGTCAGCAGGATCGGGCTGCAGCAGCAAAGGCCCTTGAGAGTGACAAAGAGCTCAAGACTCCAGGGCAGAAATCTGTCAAAAACTCAGGGTCCCTAGGTATCTCAATATTACAATTTAGTGTAAGAATTATATCAGAATTAGGAGTTGGCAAAGAAACAAAAGTTGAGTTGGCCTTAAGGTGTTGAGGAGTCAGGATGTGGGGACCCCCACCCACACACCCACAATCACATTGTTGATACATACTTACTTTGTCACAGAAAGTCAAGGCTGGGGCTTAGTAGGAGACCACTTGTCTACCCTGCCCAAGGCACTGAGTCCATTTTCCAACTCTGAAAACAAAACAGAACAGATGTTTACTAGGGTTTTTAGGTAGACAGGTACACGGCACTTCATAGAAACCCGGAGTCTGTAATGTGTGCGGGTGATTGTCGTTACTAAACAGTTAGGATGCTTGGCATGAGGCCAGAACTTCAGATACCTCAGTGTGTCCCCCCTTTCCCCTATGTCTGGTTTCACAGGAATGTCTATAGTAATGGGGTAGATAAATGCTGAGGTTGATAGTGGAGAAAGATCGCACAGTCTGTAAAACAGAACATGAAAGCTGAGCAGAGACTGGAGGCACACACCTGTAATCCAGCACAGGGGAGGCCGAGGCAGCAGCAGCTAGGAAACACTAGATTGGAAGGCGCGGAAGGCCCAGGCACTGGGGAGTGTACTTCAGCTACACAGCAAGGGAAGCACGCCCAACGTGGCTGGGACTTACCCTGAAAGCATTTAAGAGCTGTGTGGCCAAGCTTCCAAGTGGGCAGGTTGTAGCTGCTGCTTGGGCGAGGCCATAGGTGCCCACGCTCTCAGCTTATGGAACTTAATTGTCTGCTGCAGCAGGAATTCATTAATGGTATTGAGGAAGATGGCTGACACAGCAGAAGTCCACAGAAGAGAATGCAGCCTTGCAGGCTTCCGGTAGTTAAGGGAGATGCTGTAGGAACTTTCAGGCCATAGCAGTCAGATCAGAAATGGAATAGTAATTATATGTTATACATACATGTATAAGAATGTTTTTCTACTTCTTGAGCAGAGAGGGAACAGTTTCTCAGCTAAGCAGTGACTCCACATGTGTTAATGTACAGTTTCCTCTGTGGTTCTGTCTCCATAAAGATCAGCATTAACCAGCTGAAGGCTTGGTCCCATCAAGAGTTTATTACTTCTCACTTACTCCTGAGTTTGCTGGGGAAGACTGGAAGTTTGGGCACTGTTGGGGAAAACAGGATTGGACAGGAAATTGCATCGCAGCTGACTTTTCTGCTCTGATCCATTCCTACCACAGAGAAGATAGAGGAGATCTACCGAGCTTTTGTGAAGGAGTCTGGCATCCAGTTCAGCGAGCTGGAGGGACAGGTGCTGCAGTTCCATCTGAGTAACCTGGAGTATGCTTGTGGCAGCAGCCTGCACCAGGTAAGCCAGCGGGTCCTGAAATGTGCCGGGAAGTACTCCGGCGTGCCCCAGGGGAGCTGGCTGGTTCAGAAAACTCCTGCTACGCAAGCATGCAGACCTGAGTTTGCATCCCCAGCACCAATGAAAAAGCCAGCTGTGGTGGCATGTGTCTGAGATCTCAGTGCGGAGGAGGCAGAGACTGGAGGCTCTATGAGGCTTGCTGGCCAGCCAGCCTAGCCAACTGGGGAGCTCCAGGTTCTTCAGGGAGAGACCCCCATCTCAAAAACTAAGGCAGGGAAGGAAGTGGAGGTACCCAGTGTCCACCTCTGGCCTCTATATCTGTGTACACATACGCAAAAGAACGCTTATAACCATGTGCATATTATATGTATAAATATGGAACTTAGGCTGTTTGGGACCAAGGAAGAATAGTTCTGGTGCCCAGAACTTTGATAATCATGGCTTTATAGTGTATTAATTCTAGTGTTTTTTGGTTTTGTTCTTTTAAAGTTCTTGTCTTTCTTTCTCCCTCTCCCCCTCCCTTCCCTCTGTCCCCCTCCCTCCCCTCTCCTCCCTCTCCTCCCTCTCCCTCCCTCCCCTCTCCTCCCCTCTCCTTCCTCTCCCTCCCTCCCCTCTCCTCCCTCTTCCTCCCTCCCTCTCCTCCCTCTCCCTCCCTCCCCTCTCCTCCCCTCTCCTTCCTCTCCCTCCCTCCCCTCTCCTCCCTCCTTCTCCCTCTCCAGTCTCCTCCCTCTCTCCCTCTCTCCCTCTCTCCCTCTCCTCTCTCTTCTTCTCCTCTATCCTTCTCCTCTCTCCCTCTCCTGTCTCTCCCTCTTGTCTCTCTCCCTCCTCCCTCTCCTTCTCCCCTCCCCCTCTTTGGGGGTTGTGTATGTACATATACATATAGTTGCTTGAGCGTTGGAGGACAGCTGTCGAGAGCTAGTTCTCTGCTTTCACTGCAAGTTCTAATAATCAAATTCGGGTCATCAAGGGGGCTGGAGAGATGCCTCAGAGGTTAAGAGCACTGACTCTTTTTCCAAAGGTCCCGAGTTCAATTCCCAGCAACCGCATGGTGGCTCACAACTGTGTATAATGGGATCTGGTGTGCTCTTCTGGCAGGCAGACAGAATACTGTATAAGTAATCTTTTTTTTAAAAAATTCAGGTCATCGCTCTTACACAACAAGCAGTTTCACCCACAATGCCATTTTCCTGGCCCTGTTTTGTAGCCCAGGCTGGCCTTGACGTTGCTTTTTACCTCCAGCTCCTCTTTCTACCACTGCTATCACCCTGCGTAGAAGCTGCATGATGATTTAAGCATAGTCTTGAGGACCTCCACCTCCATGCCACTCTGCATTACAATTTGAATTGATGCATTTCCCCCAAGTGTGCTGCAGCTTGGCCTCTCTGGGACTCCTGCCCTTGTGGAAGAGAGAACATTGGGTATTCTCCTGTGGAGCTGATCAAATGCAGATTGATCTCCATAGAATTTATCTTGGCCAGAGCTGCTGATGCATAATCAAGGAGTGGTACCCATGTCCAAACTATTTAAACCTTCTCCCGCTCCCCATCACTCCTACTTATCATGGATGTGCACGTGCAGATACTGTTCCTCAGGTGCTGTCTACTTCTTTTTATTTTGAGACAGTCTCACTGTAGCCTACGCTGGCCTGGAATTTAGGCCAGTGCCTCAGTTTTCTTGCTAGAATAACAAAGGCAACCATGTCTGTCTAGACCTTCTGTGTGTCACATGGTTTGCCTTCCCCAAATAGGTATCCACTGGGGCTGGTTGATTGTCCTCACTGCCCTGCTGCCTTGGGTGGCTTCTCCCTCCTGAAGCTTCTTTTTGATGTCCTCAGGGGCATCCTAACGTCTTATGTTGTTTCTAAGGTATCTGCTCGCTCCTGGGACCACAATGAATTCTTTGCCCAGTTTGCTGGTGACCATACTCTGCTGACTCCTGGCTATTCCACTATTATTGAGAAACTAGCTGAAGGACTAGACATTCGCCTCAAATCTCCAGTGAGTATGGATGGGTGGGAGGCTCTGGTTTTTCCTTGTTTGGTGAGGATATGAAGTTTTGGGAAGTTAGTTTTGGGGATATGATTCTCAGATAGGGGCGTTTGGGCAGCCAGCCAGTATCTCCCAACACTTTGAGGGTACAGCTGTAGCCCGAGAAGCACAGTACCCATTCAATTAAATAGTGCCTGGGGTTTGGAAACCTGGAGTAGCCTGGGGACACTTCACTAAAGATGCCCTGTTTAAGTATTGCATCCTGCTTAACCCCTCATCCTAACCTAACACTTCAGGTCTTCAGCCCTGTGGGCTTAACAGCATCAGAGACGATCTGTCCTTACTTTGTGCTGTAATATAAAGGGTTTCCTAGTATCCTGACATGCTTGTAAACTTTGAGTCCCACACTCACTGGGTCCCCATAGCCTCAGCAGTTCACATATGCCACGGGAGCTGGAAAGGTCCTAATCCTCATGTCGTTTTGAAATGTTTGTCTTAAACAGGTACAAAGTATAGATTATACCGGAGATGAAGTACAAGTCACCACAACAGATGGTATGGAGCATTCTGCACAAAAGGTAGGTGCTGGGATCCTACTAAGGTAGAGCACAGTACTGCTGAGGGCCTGTGGGGAAGAACGCAGTCTTCTGCCTAGAGACTTGTTGGTTTCTGATGAAGTAGATCTACCCAGTAGTGGTATGTAGCTCGCAAGTCTGAAATAGTTGAGCACCATTGAAACATGTGGCAGATGGAATTCTAACTGTCCCTCTAAGTGGGTCCTGTGGTATGTTGGTTCTAATAATTGAACAAGAAAATTCCCAGGGCTGTAGTGGAGCTCCAGCTCCAGTGTGAGGGCCTGGGTGCCATTCTCCGTTCTTCCTCCTGAAAGTGCCTTGGTCAGATGAGTTTGGGAAGTGTCATGGCAGAAACCTCTCAGGGGTGAAAGGGCTTGGAGAAGTTGTGCGTCGAAGGGACCTGTTGCTTCAGTTCTTTATTTTTGCCATGGAGCCCTTGTCAAATTCAGGTTTCGTCTTGAAAGTGGTGTTTGATGTAGTGTAGTTGAAGTGCTTTCATGTAACTTTGGACTTTCAGTAAACATCTTAAGTTGGAGGGACAGTGCGAAGTAGGCAGCTACTTGGGGCAGAAGGAATTTAATAAACCCTGAAGGCTTGCTTATTTCTGAGGTTGGAATGATGATAGAGACCTCCCCTGTTGGCAGACTAGTTTTGCTTTCTCCTTGTTGTCCACACCTTTCCAAAGCCGTGGTTATTCATACAGAAACAAAGGATTGTATGTCAGGGAGAAGACAGGGCCTAGGATGCCTTTGGTTGGGGATATCCTAAAACTATCATCCGCTGTTTAGGAGACCTTGCATTGGGTCTCAGCACCCCGCAGAGATTCTCACTGAATTTGGCTTGACAAGCCTCTCTCCTGATTCTCTGAGCAGCTTGCTAGGAGCCCCTGGGCAGTGGTGTCACTGTCTGTAAGCTCCAACTCAATAAGTTTCTTATTAAGGTTAGCATTTTAAGTACAAGCTTTTAAAATTGCACCTCATCTTACCCAACTGAGGGACTTACCGGCCCACATCTTAGTGTCTAGGATGACATGCTACTTGGTGTCCCTGTTGGGTGAGACCCTCTCTGCTCACATTAGCTAGACACATGCATTCTGAGTTTGTGTTTTTAGGCCTTCCAGATGAAGTGTTTAAAGCAAATATTTTTGTTATGTGACTAGCACTCATCACAGTCTGTATTGGATGTCTTCTCGAACTTGGGAGTGAAAGGTAAACCTAAATATATGAAGTATTTGAGGATGAGAGTAGATAGTTATATACATATCTTGGGGTGTGTGGCCTGCCTGGCTTTGCCTCACTACTGCTGCCTCTGCTGACAACACAGTGGGCAAGGCTCCTGGTCCTACTGCATCAGGGAACAGCAGAGATCCTAGGGAGCTAAAAGACAGGGCCGGAGACACCCGTTTTGCTGGTGCAGGTCCTGCTATATGTGAGGTGATTCATTCTGGTGCTGGTAGCAGTAGTGATGACTTCTTGATTGAGCTGTGATTCGATTCTGGAACTAGAACTTTCTGAACAGTAAGGTTAGGTAACAGTTCATCCTTGATGGGTTGGTTTTATTATGTGGCCTCAAGGATCTTTTTTCCCCCATAGGTCCTTGGTTTGTAGCCTTGGTTGGCCTTACTCTTCTAAATGCTAGTAGTAGTATAGGTTTGTGCTACCACACCTAGCCAGCAGTCTTAAAAAGAGCTCAGTTTGACATGTAGAACTGCTTGGAGATCTAGTACTAAAGTACTTGTGCTTAAAAAGTTCTCATGTGAGCTGGGCGTGGTGGCACACACCTGTAATCCCAGCACTTGGGAGGCAGAGGCAGGCAGTTCGCTGTAAGTTTGAGGCCAGCCTGGTCTACAAAGCTAGTCCAGAACAGCCAAGGATACACAAAGAAACCCTGTCTCGAAAAACAAAACAAAACAAAAAAAGTTCTCATGTGGTTCCACAGTTAAAACCCTAATAGTTGTGATAAGCTTTATCAATTATAGAACATATTATTGCCTCTTAGTTTTAATATTACTCTGATTCTGAGATTAGTAAGGATGGGCATTTCCTTTATTTTATAGGCTGTTGACAGGGATGGTATTGAGAGTAACAAAACAAGCTGATTATTTTGGGTCTTCTTTCCCTCTTTTTGTTCAATTTTTGTACAGTCTCACTGTGTATCTGATTTGCCTGGGATTTGCTATGTAGTCCAGGCTGGCATGATCATCTTGACTCCACCTCTGGAGTGCTGAGATCACGAGTGTTTAACCACCATGCCTGGCTGGGCATTTCCATAGCACTCCTTTTTGGAAATGAAGTCGGCTACCCCCGTGACCCAGCTCTATCATAGCCATTAGGGAAGTCCTTCAGGTACACTCCTGTGTGGATGCTATTTCTGCTCACCCAGGCACTTGTGTGCAGTGAGCAACCTGTGTGCTCTCACATGGAGATCACAGAACATAAAGTGGGTGTTGACAGAAGAGAAAAACGTGCAGATGTTGTATGGGCCACTGAGAAGTGAGCGCAATTTCAGCTGCTGTCATGTGTTACCTGTTAATTGTTTCCCACAGGTATTAGTCACTGTACCATTGGCCATACTACAGAGAGGTGCCATCCAGTTTAATCCACCATTGTCAGAGAAGAAGATGAAGGCCATCAGTAGCTTGGGTGCAGGCATCATCGAAAAGGTGACCTACGTTACCTCAGAGCTCAGGGCTGGATGATAGTTTTGTTTGGATAATAACCTTTTGTACAATTAGACAAACAGAAAGGAGTAAGTAAACGGAATGTACTATATACACGAATGAATTGTCAAACAGTTAAAAAAAAATATTAAGAAAATTTAGGCCTATTTTTAAATTTTTCAATATAATCTGGATAAAAAGGGCCAGCTGACTTCCATTTTGACTTTTAGGTGACCCTAATCATCAGTTCTCTCTAACCCCTAGATAGGGTCTCATGTAGTCCAGATTGTTTTCAAACTGTGTGGGTGGCCTAGGGGACACACTTGAAGTCCTGATTTTCCTGCCCTCACCTATCAGGTGCTGAGATTATTGGCCTGCCTACCACAGCCAGCAGGGGATGAATCCAGGTTATCAGCATTTGGCTTTGCTAAAGCAGTTGTTTGTTTTTCTTGCTTTTTTAAAAATTTTATTTTATATATGAGTGCTCTGTCTGCATGTACACATGCATGTCAGAAGAGGGCATCAGATCACATTATAGATGGGTATGAGCCATCATGTGGTTGCTGGGAATTGAACTCAGGACCTCTGTAGATAGATGGTGCTCTTAACCTCTGGGCCATCTCTCCAGCCCCCCTTAGTTTGTTCTGTTTTCTATGTTCACCCTTTCTCCCAGTGGTTGGTCCCAGTATGCCCAGTGCTTTTCTGCACCACTATGGACACCTTTAGCAGTCAGGTGCCATGGAGACTGGAAGCCTCCTGAGTGCTGTGTCACGTAAGCAGGAAGCTTAGAGAACGAAGTAGGTGGGGAGAATGGACAGTTTGAAGCTAGTGCGATTGTTTCTGAGTAGACATCTAGCTTGCCATGGGAGATGGCCTGTGACTAACACAGGGCATGCTTAACCATTCTATGCTTGCTTTCCAGATTGCCTTGCAATTTCCATATAGATTTTGGGACAGTAAAGTTCAAGGGGCTGACTTTTTTGGCCATGTCCCTCCCAGTGCCAGCCAGCGAGGGCTCTTTGCTGTATTCTATGACATGGACCCCCAGGTAAAAATTTCTGGTATGGTTTGAATTTCCTTCTTTGAAGGGTTAGGGTTTTCTAATTATGTGCCATGCTCAGAAATGAGTGATAAGTGTATAGATCAGGATATGTAAGGGAAATGCTTTGACTGGGGCATTCCCTGTGGGAAAGGAGTCCCAATCCCTGCCCTTTTTTCTTAGAGTATCATTTCTGCTCCCAGGGCATGACTTGTGAAAGCTTATTTCAGGGTGCACGTGAATTGTTTTGGTAAGGTCAGGGAAAGTGGACTACACTTCTTAACTACTGCCTCTACTGAGCTGGCAGGCTGGCACCAGAACGTCCATGGCGAGCACTGATGGGAGCAGATGTGTGAGAGAGAGAGTACAGCAGGGAGTAGAAAGCTGTGGGAACTCCCCTGAGCCGAGCTGCCAGCACAAAGGGACTTGGCCACTGTCCATACTTGTCCTCACTCTGGGGATGGTTTAAGGGGGTTTCATGGAGAAGCCATACAGGAAAGTATTAATTTGTCCTGCAGACTTTTTTTTTTTTTTAAATCTTTCTGTGCTTCTCAATTTCATAAACAGCTGAGGGAACCTTGAATTTGACATATTTCATGAGCATTTCCTTTTTTCTAAGAGAGAGAGAGAGAGAGAGAGAGAGAGAGAGAGAGAGAGAGAGAGAGAGAGATTGTGTGTGTGTGTAATGTGCATGAGGAGAGGAAAATGGGATGTAATGAAATCCAGCTTAGGAGAATGAGGCCCTTGTCTGTGGAACTGAGCATTTAAAGCAGGTGTCCTATGCTTTTCCTTGTGTGCCTGCAAAAGCAGCAAAGTGTACTGATGTCCGTGATCACAGGGGAGGCAGTGGCATCCCTCAGGACCATGGATGACAAGCAGGTGTTGCAGCAGTGCATGGGCATCCTTCGGGAGCTGTTTAAGGAGCAGGTGAGAAAAAGCCGCCTTGAAAGGAAGAAAGTGCTTATTGCCAGTGTCATCTTGTGAGCAGGTGGGACTGGAAGCCATCTGTGTTACTCAGTTCAGAGGGACAAGGCATGACACCACATTGCTTTTCCTTGCAGTGTCCCTCGACACCTGAGTATCCAGCTTAGGACTGCCTTAGCAAAATGCCACACACAAAGTTCTGTATTCTAAAGACATATGCTGGTAATTTTGAATTAGCTCGTCTCTAACATCCCTATTGTAAAGACTAAAGTTTCCAAGTTCCATTCTGATAGGTTTTAGTACTTGAACTTGGGTCTGTCAGGGGCCATGTCTCCTTAAACATTTACACTGATTTCCTTTCCTAAAACTGTAAAAGGTCATATTTTTAAAAGTTCTCATGTTTACCCAAGCCATTGGAACAGTTTTGACTACATTTTTTTGTTTTATTTTTTGAGACGGGGTTTCTTTTGTGTAGCACTGGCTGTCCTAGACTCGCTTTGTAGACCAGGCTGGCCTCGAACTCAGAGATTCACCTGCCTCTGCCTCTGCCTCCCAAGTGATGGGATTAAAGGTGTGCGCCACCATGCCTGGCTGACAATATTCTTTAAAAACAACAAAAAACTATGTATATAAATGAGCATGTGCATGCCACCACATATATGTATACGTCTGAAGAAAACTTCCTTCCACTTTGTGAGTTTCAGAGGATCACTCAGGTCATTGGGTACTGAGCTTAGTGGGCAGTAAATATAACATTCCTTTTAGAGAGGGGTGTTTTCTGAGATTTTCTAGTGCACCACATATACAAGTCTCTCCTATAAGGAGCTCAAAGAACCTTACTTTCCATTCTTGGGAGATGTGGATGTAGACTTGACCTGTCTTTTGTAACTAAGAGTAGAAAAAGAAGTGAAATAACTCAAATGCTAAATAGATTTTAAGGAGCAGTTGCTGGCCAGCTCTTTGTAAAAGAGCATCTAACTGATTCTGCCACACTCTCATCAGCTTGGGTTTTCACCTGGAGTTTTAGTTGTTTGAGACTGTAGTTTTATAGGGAAGTGTTTCTCATGTTAAAAAAAAAAAAAAAGCCTGCCAGAGGCCTGCAAACAAAATTTCGTGACTTAAACATACCTTTTTGTGGTCTTGTGGAAGACTTCTGAAAATTCCAAACTATAATGTGTGTTACCGCCCCTCCTATCTGCATTGGGCCACATTCCACTTTTACTTTCTTTTCACATGAGCCAGGCTATGGGTACTATTAGCCACTGGTAATGATTTATTGTACAGAATGTGTCTTTGGTAGGTGAAACATAGACATAAAAGGATCAAATATGGCTGGGGTAGGGAAAGAGTTCATGGGTAGGAGGAACATACTAGGAAGCTACCACAGTGAACTCAAGCCTAGAAGAGGAAAATACTTATTTCTAATTGAGTTGTGGTATATCCACATTTTTTAATAATCTTTCTGTTTGCACGTAAGGAGATCCCAGATCCCACAAAGTATTTTGTCACACGGTGGAGCACAGAGCCATGGATCCAGATGGCGTATAGTTTCGTGAAGACATTTGGGAGTGGCGAGGCCTATGACATCATTGCTGAAGAAATACAAGGAACTGTCTTTTTTGCTGGTGAGGTACATATCTTGGCACCAAACTCAGTTCTACTTTTTTAATTTCTACAAAAATGGTATGAACAGTCTTAAAGCCCAAATCAGGTGTTTGAAGGTCTTGTGACTGCAAATGGCAGAAGCTCTCCATTCTGCAAGCCTCACTTTAGTCTTTACTGGCAGCCACTTTTAACTGTCTAGTTTCCTGTGAGCAAATCTTTCTTGTAGACTTACCTTCCTCTCTTAAAGTGTTTTTACTGACACTGTATGACTTATTTTAGACTCAGCTTGCTTTGTCATGTTACAGATATAGCCCACTTAGTCTCTGCACCATTCTTTTAATGGAGCTATTTTACCTAGTTGCTATTCATGCTCTTATAAAATCAGGTCTCTCTCTGTAGTTCAGGCTGGATTACAGCAGTCTTCCTGTCCCAGACTCTGGAGAGATTATAGGTGTGAATCAACCCACTTGGTATTTGTGTTTTCAACTATCATGTTCAGTGTAATGTTTATTGCTGAGCCTAGGTGTTCATAGGTCCCATTATTAAACAGCTTTCTGATAGATGGCTGTAAGGCAACTATTTTGGTGCCTGTCTCCCCTGCCCCTCAGTCATCTCCAGTTCACAATTAATTCAGATCTCTTGCCTAGCTGGCTCATTGTCTGAAACCTTGGAGTCTCTGCCCTGCTGTTCACTGACATGAGATTGTAGTAAGGTTTTCTGCTTGGTGTACTCCAGTAACTTCTGATCATTTCCCCCATTTTTTAATTCTTCAACGTTTCGTTCTCCTAAAATCGTTTTTCTTGTGTCTCCTACTTTTGGTAATCTTTCCATTCTGAAATGAGTGTTGCCATCTCCTCCCGCCCTGCCCCCCACCCCAAAGTTGATTCTGTCTTCACACTTGACCCATTGGTTATTTAGGCTCTTGAAAAATGTTTTGTTTTCCTTGCTGGTTGTAGGCAGTTTTAAAAAGCTTTCTGATAGCTCCAACAGTCTGAGAACCTTTCCATTTTGTAGTAACTTTGTTCTGAAGCATTCTGGATGCTAGAACACTCATTGATAATTATGAAGGATACTTTTTATATAACATACCTATGTTTTTGTTAGGGAGAGGGGCATATGTTTGAGGGGTAATTATGTGCCAGTCCCCTGGAGCTTGGGTGTTCCCCATCCCCTTATTTTTCTGAGACAGGATTTCTGAGGATGAAGTGTAGGTCTTTGTGTTTGAAATACTTTACCAACTAGAGGGATAGCAGCATTTGGTACCTGAAGCTCTTTTAAGAGTAAAATTTCCCAAGGGTTCTTTGTAGAATTCTTTTGCCTTTTGTTAGCTCCCATCCCAGCATAAAGGCAGCTCTATTACAAGTCTAATATCTGTAGTCATGTTGTGTATATTGTAATTTGGGATTACAAATCTAGTTTTATCAGGAAGTTGGGTTTTGTTACATCTTAAAGAGCCAGCTGTGCAAGTGGGGCAGAATGCAATCTGCTTCTAGAGATGCCAGGGTTAGGCTAAGGTAGAACTTTCATGCTTTCCTTCGTACTCCTTCTCATGCTTTCTCCCTCAACAACTTCACTGTCCAAGGTAGTTCCATGAATGCTACAGTACTTGGCAAGGGACATTAGATGTATGTTGTAAAAGAAAGTACCTGGCAAGCATAGTAAAGGAAAACTCAAAGGCTGTCACAAACAGTCAAATCTTTTTTTAGGTGGACTAGAAAAAGTTTAAGGTCATATTACCTTTTGATGCCATCTAAATTATTTATGCAGTCTGAAACAGCTTTCTTTTTTCCCCCCCTCCCTGCAGGCAACAAACAGGCATTTCCCACAAACCGTTACTGGGGCATATCTGAGTGGTGTTCGAGAAGCAAGCAAGATTGCAGCCTATTAAAAAGAACTTATATGGATCTTTCTGTACCATAAATGGAAAAGTTTGAAACACAAGTTTTGTAAGAGGGGGGACTCGGTATAGTAAAATTGAAGTGTTTCTGTGGTGATAGGAAAACATAAACCCATTTCACTCTTCTGAAATCACTGACCCTCAAAATCCTTCTAGGCACTTATATTTAATTGTATTTTTCCATGTCAAATTAGTGTTAAGTCCTGTGGGTTTCAGAAGATGGCACAGTATACCATTGAGACCTTAGTTCTGGTTGAGGGTTCCCCTCAGATTTGGACATTCTGGTTGGCAGATTACTTTTCATATATTGTGAAACCAAGTAATCCATCAGGAGTCACTAGCAAACTTAGAGAAAGCCATGTGTTCTTCTGTGACAATTTATCAGTACCTTTACCAATGAGCCTTAATATTTCTACAAAGCTCCAATCTTGGGCTTTCCTTAAAATCTACAATTCTTTTTTGATACAGCAATTTGAAGGTATGACATGACATTTCTGAGCTATTTTATACTACATATATTTCTTTTCATTGGGTTTTTGAAACTTAGATATATTTTGGTATTTTAGATCAGCAACACAAGACTCACAGTCCCTTAACAGTGAGTATGTGTGCATACATTCTCAACAGGTGCAGGTTTTTCACTATAAAACCATTTTTGGGTGGATAGCACCTGAAATTTAGCAAAATCTTGCCAGAAGTTAAAAAGCCCCTCTTATTTTTAATGTGACTTTTACAGTGAGTTTCCCATAGGCAGGTCCACTGGAAAACTGTAGAAAATCTTACTTTTAGCACATTACTTTATAAGCCATATGTGAAAGTCTGGGCATGGCAAAACTTTTCCACTTACAGACTATTTAATAAACATGGGTTTTCAGGGTCTTTAGGATGCCTATTCTGCCAAGAAACTTCAGTTGATAGGTTAGAAATGCTTTTGTTTTAAAAAGTCTTTGAACAATTCTTCTTTGAATTATATTGGGCTGCTTTTAAAAGGGGGCTACAGCCACTTTTTGAAATACTAAGCTAATTTTGAATTTCAAGAATACCTGTTAACAAAAGACCTTAAAGAATGTACAGTGAAACAAGCTTTAGACAATATAATATACTCTCTCCAGTGAAAGTATGATACAAGGCCAATGACTACATATTTAAAAGTTAATTATTCACTGTACTTGAAGGTTATTTGTTGAGACTCATTGGTACTGATAAGGGAAGTATTCTTTCAAGAGTAAGTAATCACAATGTTTACTGTGTGTGTGAAGTGAGAAATGCAAAGTGTTAAAATTTGAAATGGTTCCGTCTTAAGTTATTTAGTTTCTAGGCACTGGAGCTTGTTATACTATTTCAAATATAAATGTGTATTTAATTTTCTCCCATTTCAAGTGACATACTTAATCTCCTATTGTGTTCGATAGGAACTATGGTACTTTTGAGTTGTGGTTTTTAATTAAGATTTTTGTTAATGAGCAGAAGTATACTTACAGTGATTTAGCTACATATCATGGATAACTGATTATGTAAAACTGCTTAATAAGTAGACTTTTGCAAATACCCTTAATAAATGGTCATAGCATCACTCTGTCAACCTCATTTCCACTCCCTGCCCCTTCTATTTCTTTAATAGTAAATGGTCTAAGAAATATTGTTACTGATGAAGAACTCCAAGTCATATGATAGGGGACTAAATCCTCTTACCCCAGAGATATGACACTTAAGCAGATATTGAAAGATTAATACAAGACACTTAAAACATTGATTTATTCTTTATTGCCAAGATTTATAACAAATTACTTAAAAGGCCAATTTTTAGTCCCCATTCAGTTGCTTGTTCCATTTCAAAGCATACTAAAGTTCAAATGTGTGAAAATACCTGTTAATGCTTAAATCTATGATGTGAAGATTAAACACTTGGTTGGTACATCAAATGTCACTTCCTCAAGCAGCATATTCTTGTAACTCAAATAGGTCATTAGGACAGTCAAAGACAAAATCTAAATTCAGGGGCAGTCCATGTTTATTACCTAAAATCTTGATTGACCGAAATTTTAAAAAACAAAAGGCGTGGTGGCACACACCTTTAAATCCCAGCACTTGGGAGGCAGAAGTGGATCTCTATGAGTTCGAGGCCAGCCTGGCTTACAATGTGAGTCCAGAACAGCCACGGATACACAGAGAAACCCTGTCTGGGGGAGAGGGGGAAATCAAAAAACTTTGATTCTGTAATACTTAATTTAAAGAAATTTAATGTATAGTTTTTGAGAAATACTTTCAGAGATACCTACACTGCCCACACAATTCTGGCATTACACCTGATACTTTTAATCATAATTATGAAGGTAACTGGGTTTCTTGTATCTAATATTTATATGGTCAAAATCAGTTCACTTACATATAAGTCAAGTGTGCTCACTTGCTCCCAGTTTTTGAAGCTGTGATGTGTTTTTTTGTTGATCCTCTATATAAAATTTCTATGACACTTAAAGTTAACACAACCACAAATTGATGACACTTTCAGAGCAAAGCAGAACTGAACAGTCCTTCAGTGTTGCCACCACTGAACTCTGACTGCTGTCATTGCTGCCTGGCTGAACACTGACATTTAGTTATGAGTGTAAAGACACCTACAAGAGTTTAAAAATTGATCTGCACAAAAGAAATTAAAAAAAATTATATACAACAAATTGTTTTTTAAAAATACAAAAATAACATCTGTCACTTCTGTCATGCCGACAACTTGACATATATACACATGCAGAAAAAAATTCCAACTCGGTCAACTGAACAGCTGTGCTCTAATATGAACAAACCACCACTAGGTTTTCACACTGACAGAAGGTGTATTCAAAATATTTCATATACTAGTCTCTGCACGTATAAATGCTGGTTATAATAGTTTTTGCTTTGATTAAAAGTATGTCTTAAGCAAGCTAACATTAAATGCACTAAAATTCACAACAGTTCAGGAATCTATGACCTTTAAGAAATCCAAAATGTACAACTATAAAAAGCAAGGAACAATTACAGCCATGCAAGACTGAAAACTGCAAGAAAATGCAATTTAAAACCGCAAGCTCAAATATATTTAACACTCAAAAGGACTCAGCAGCAAGTTCTACCTACAACAACAGACTTAAAAAAGAATACATTCTCTTTGCTGGTATAAATCAGATCTCCAAATCTGAGAACACGCCATCTGTCCTCTCAAGAAATTAGCTGCAATGAAAAAGAAAACCACTTTACCACTCCCAATACACAAAATCAAGTACATATATACCACAAAATTGTACTCGCATCTTCAAACTACCATGCGAACTAGGACTCTATCTTAATCTAGGTTCTCTCAAAACTGTTCAAATTTACTCAGTATATTTCCTCATCTGTGTTTATTACCAACCCTAGGATGCCAACTCTGACTTTTCACTGACATCAATACCTAAGATGGTTTCTATGTCAAGTGATCATAGGAAAGGGAGAAAATATTTACCTCTTTTACAGTTGTTTTAATGAAATCTTTCCTCTCAGTTAAATCATAAGCAGGATAATTTTCATATACCTAAAAAACATTAAAAACAGATTTAAAAATTCATAATACTGTCTTTGAATTAAAAGTCAGTTTTGCTATGAATTACATGTAGATTCTGAGTGTTCTCAGTTAACCAAAGACTTGTACTTGCAAATGATATTTAATACTGTATTCAAAGCAATGAATCAACTGACATTCTCAGTGTTTTACAGCAGCAAAATACAGTTATGAAATAACATAATTTTATGGTTGGTGGTCACCACAACATGAGGAAGGCTAAGAACACTGCTATGGAGAAAAGGTGTGATGGTCTATTGTTTTGGAACTCAGTGAATAATTCTAGGTGTTTTTCCAGGTCTCTCAAGCCCTGCCCAGTCCCAGGTGGGGATGTATCTGTTCTGTGCTGCTGTGCTCTTCCCAAAGTTTTCTTAACAGCTTTCACACAGCCCACTGCTGGAATATTTCTTTCTCTACCTCACTGAATAGCAGGCATATTTAAAGACAATAATAACTTCTCTCCTTTAAAAAAAAAAAAAAGTATGGAGTACTCTGCTTTCATGTATTCCTGAACACCAGAAGAGGGCATCAGATCACACTATAGATGGTTATGAACTATCATGTGGTTGCTGGGAATTGAACTCAGGACCTTTGGAGGAAGTCAATGTTCTTAACTGAGCCATCTCAGCCCCTGATTTAACTCTAAACACCTACTTTCAGCCTAGTATGTAGTAAAGGCTCAATCTAATGAGTTAAAAACTCAATAAAAGCATAGATTAGTTTGGTGAATTTCAATTTAACTTCAGTAGTCATTAAGAAGTTTAGGCCGACTTGGGAGGCAAAGGCAGGCGGATAGATGTGAGTTCGAGGACAGCCTGGTCTACAAAGCAAGTTCAGGAGAGCCAAAGCTACACAGAGGAACCTTGTCTCAAAGGGGGGGAAAAGCTTAGGCCGGGTATGGTGGCACACGCTTATAATCTCAGCACTCAGGAGGCAGGTGGATTTCTCTGAGATCTACAAAGTGAGTCCATGCTGTTACACAGAGAAACACTATCTGGTAAAAACAAAAACAAGCAAACTATAAAACCCAAAAACTTGTACATCTCCAACTATGTCTACAATATGGATAATGACTTACTTTATTTCCCTAAGATGTATTAAAAGAATTCCAGAAATTTAATAAACCTAATCTGATAGTCATTTAGCATACTAACAAGGGAATAAGGTGACTCCTAAGATTATATTTAAGCCAATACAAGCTAAGAATGCATTATTAAGTTTCCACACCAGAAAAATGTGTTGTGAAGGGATAACATTATAAAACTCTTTAGGACAGAGATGTTTGAACCTGTGCCAATTACCTCTTTGCAAATCTGCTTCATTGTGACTTCTTCCAAGTTAGCATCAGCCAATAATTTCTTCACTGTTTCCTTTAACTCTTCATCTGTAGGTGGTTTTTTCAATTTTTTAATTAACGGTTCATCATCAGAACTATCTTCAGACTCAGACTCTAAAAGATTAAGATAATGTGAATAATCCTTTTGCATAACAAGTTTTCATGGCATAAGCTCCCAACTATAAATCGTTGCTTAGTTTTCATTTTAAAACAAAACTTTTACCTTAAAATTGCATACAAAGAAAGCATGCATTGGAAATATTTTACCTTTGAAAACTGGCATGCTACTTCCCCCAGTGTTCTTTTCAGTTTGTTTTCCATACACTCAAAACGTACATACATATGCTGTACGCTGACAGTTCTGTTATTCATTTCTAATGTACCTTTTTTGGAACTGTTTTGGTTCTTCTTGGTGGTGCTGCTATCTGCCTTCTTAACATTAGCACTTTTTACAGATTTTTTACTTTTAGGAGTAGCTTTCTGTTTTGCTTTTTCTTTTTTAGATGTCTTTTTTGGTGGTTGCTAGAAAAAAAAAAAAGGCATACACAAGTCACTATTATTCCTTCCTCTCCTTTCTTACAGAAAACACTACCTAATTCAGCTTAAACATTACTAATTATCAACTGGTGAGAGCAATTGTACCCTAATACTAGTTATTTCAATGCAAGCCTAAGCATAGCTCACATATATTATTCCATTTAATTGAGAATGATAGGTAACTCAAAATATAGCTACCTCTTATCTCCTATTCTCTTCCCCAACTAGAATTCAAGCTTTTAAGACAAGAAGACAAGCTTTTATTTATCCCTTTGTGTTCACTGATAACTTCTAAAATAGGGCCTGGTATACAGCAGTTGTTCCTATAAATTTGTGAATATATGTGGAAATCTGATTAATACAAAGACTCAAATACAGATCTGACTCCAGATCACATGCTCTGAAGCTAATGCTGGACATTTGCACAAATTACTGCTTAAAAGTACTCTGTTTGAACTAGCAAGTATAATTCAACATTCTCAAAGTATTACACATAACAACAACACCACCTAAGGCCAGGCAATTTGAGGCAGACCTCTAACTTTGAGGCCATTCTGGTCTTCAGAGCGAGTTCTGGGACACCAGGGCTACAGAGAAAAATCCCAAAACAAAACTAAGATTCTCATCTTTATACATCGAAACTACCACAAATAACAGTCTTGATGTTGGAGTTACATCATCAAATCAACTTTTGTTGTGAGATACTGCTGCTATACATACCCAGACTAACCTTGAACAATCTTTTTGCAATGGCCACTAGAGCCCTCAATTACAGGCATGTCATACCTCACCTGACTTAATCCTTTTTAAAGGGTATAAATCTTGTGTTTAATCAGTCCTTTAGACCAATTTCTCTTCAGAAACTAGGTGGACTGAAACAATGAATATCTTTAAGCAGAATTAGTTCAACTTTTAGTGTTTATCTTTTTGTTAGTTACCATTGTATATACCTAAACATCTGGGTGAAAAGAGGGTAGGTAGGGAAACCATTGTTAGAAAATTTGCCTCTGTACAAACAAATACATCTATCTATATTTGATACCTTCTTCTAGAAAGGGTAACATTCCACAGCTTTTAAAATATAAACACTAGCCCACTGTTGATTAATAAAAATGTAAATGCAATTATGCCACACAAGCACTACAGAGTAAGATAAATACAGTTTATAGAGTGTAGGGTCTTTGTTTTTTTCAAGACCAGATTCCTCTGTGTAGCCTTGGCTATCCTGGACTCACTTTGTAAACCAAGCTGGCCTTGAACTCACAGAGAACTGCCTGCCTCTGCCTCCCTGAGTGCTGGGATTACGGGTATGTGCTATCACACCTGGCTAGAGTGTAGGGTCTTGAAGCAACCTGCTTACTTTAAATTATAGCCTCAGTTCATCTCCAGGTCCTACATTCCCCACTCACCAAATAAAGGAACCAAATTATTTCTTTATAGGAGATTAATGTACAGCTGTGTGAAAATGATGCTTTCTGGCGTACAGGAAACAATACTATTCACCAGTGTTACCAAAGTGTTTCCTTTGGTGACTGAGAAATTCCTTCATATGCGTATTAATTTCCCTAAAATTTGATGCTGTAAATAACGTTTAAAAGCAAAGTAGCTATTACAGAATGAAAATTATAAAAATCAACACGTCACTGACCATGCCTCACAAACATCTTCATTCCCATAAGGCTATACAGTGTTTCACTTATTTTACCTAGTCAGTTGTAAATTTTGTGACACACTTAAGGTAGAAACTGGTTTAGACTTGATGACTTGGAAATACTAAAAACTGAACAGTACACCAACAAGCTCATACTTAAGTGGTACAATCTTGGGCACAGTAAAATAGCCGATGGACTTATACCTTGTTTTTCTATGAATGTAACAATCACTTCACCTACTATTAGGTACAGGTGACTATGGAAAAGATGGACATTTCAAACAACATCCATATTTACCTTAAGTTCTAAAACTGGGTCAACTGTTTCCCAACAATGGACCCATTTTTAGAAGTTAAATAACGGAGGAAAAATACAGGCCAGTAGGTGGTGGTACATGCCTTTAATCCCAGCACTCAAGAGGCAGAGGCAGGCAGATCTCTGCAAGTCCAGGACAGCCAAGGCTATCAATAGAGAAAGAAACCTTGTCTTGAAAAACCAAACCAAACAAACAAACCCCCCCCCCCACAAAAACACCAATGGGACATCTGATAAGACAAGTCAAAAATGCTCACTGTAATTTTACACTAACTTTCAATCCTTATGAAAACCTTAAGATTGTAAAACCGGCTTACTACCCATTAGACATCTTACAATGTTCCAATTTGATTTCACATTCCTACAACACCTAGCCTTTATAATCCCCACCTTGTGGAAGATACAGTACAACAATGAATAAGAGCATCAAGCTTTGCTTTAAATCTGGACTTCACTACTAATTCTGCATTCTCAATCAAATTACTTACCCCTTCCAGCCCCTTTTTCTGGGTGCACTCAGGAGGCTGTCTCCAAAAACCAAAAACAAACAACAACCAAATTCCTGAAGTAATAAATGAGGAAACGCAGTAGTAAAGTGAGTCTGCACCTTACAGCTACTGTGTCCTACCTATATGGAGGATTAAGAACCACCTACCTACCTATGTGTTCCTTTAAGCTAGGGTTGAAACTACAAAACTACGTTACAGTAGCAAACCAAGTGGTATGACAGCCTATTTGCTATATGCTGAATGTACATCTTTTCTATTGTAAAAGCATTACTAATAACAAATGTGCACTGGCTGGCTAATTGGTTTAAGTTTCACTTGACTACACCTTTTTTCCTTCTAGTAAGTGGCCAACCCTCAGTTACTAAAGTATATAAGGATACATATGGCTAAAGACTGAATAACAGACTGGAGAGATGGCTCAGAGATTAAGAGCATTGTCTGCTCCTCCAGAGGTCCTGAGTTAAATTCCCAGCAGCCACATGGTGGCTCACAATCATCTATAAGAGATCTGATGCCCTCTTCTGGTGTGTCGACATCATGTAAGCAGAACACTGTATATGAAATAAATCTTAAAAAAAAAAAAAAAGATCGTTACTGACATCTTGATCTCGACTATAGAGCTTAGAACTAACATTTCTAATTGCCACATAATTATTAAAGTGGAAAGTGATACTTGAGGCCTAGATAAGTTTTAAATTTTTCAGTCCACCCTAAAGTTCAGTTTTGTTAGTCATCTTGCTATGCCACAGAGTCTCTTATTAGTAGAAATTCACCAAGCCTCTGGATTTGTATCATCATTATATTCTGGTATAATTTACATGTAGATTTTTTTATTTCAGAAAGAAGAAAAGGAAGAAAAGACTATTGTATCAAGACATCAAGAGTACTCCTATAATCCTAGGATACTAGTGAGGCTGAGCCAGTAGGATTACAAGTTCAAGGCCAGCAGAATACACAAGACACTTTCTAAAAGGTTCACAATAATGCTTAAACTATGTTAATAAAAGTGTACCTTCTACCTCTCCAAAGACAAGCAAGAGTTAAGAATTTATGAAATTTAAGAGGTGCAAAAGTCTTAAGAGACACCTTTGATATATAACCAAACAGATACTGAGACTGGGTTGTTTGTAAAATGTGGAAAAAAATTAAGTAACAAGTTTCAAAGTGGAAGAAAAATAAACAAAAAGCTAGTTCCCAAACTGTAACTTGCCTTCAAAGATTTATTTTTGTTTCTGTAAATGTGTGTTTGTGTGCTGGGTGCCTTAGAAGACCAGAAGAGGGTATCAGATTTCTTGGAGCTGGAGTTTATAGGTATTGTCCCCTGACATGTGTATGGAGATCTGAACTTGAGTTCACTGAAGAGCAGCAAAGGTTTTAACAGCTGAACTTCTCTCCAATCCAAAGCATTAAGATGAATAAAATAAATTTTCAAAAAATTGGAGAGCTTTTTCCATGTAGAATTGAGAAATGGCACAAACACTTTCTGGCCAAAAACCCAAAAATCTTGCGAGAACAAGGCTTACCTATCTGTTATAGGCAGCAGGGCTCTTGAAGGAGGGTCACCAAAAAAGACGCCTGTCACAGAGCCAGATTTCTGTCCTCACAGCAGAAAGGTTGTACTGGATGAATGAACAAATGAACAGAATAAAAATTAGCTTAAAATACAGGATTCTTCTAACAACTTGGCCAAGAAAACCCAAAATGCCAAGAGAAAAGAAATGTGTAATTCCTGTTATAGTTCACAAAAAGATAAGTGTAAATGGATTTTTTTGTTTGTTTGTTTAGTTTTTTGAGACAGGGTTTCTCTGTGTATCCTTGGCTGGCTTCCAACTCAGTGATCCTCCTACCTCTGCTGGGATTAAAGGCATGCACTATCATGCCCTGCTATAAATGGATTTTTAATCAAGGTGATCTTTCATTTTACATAATTATTCAGTTTTGGAATTTCCTCTTTTAAATTATGAAGTTTGTTTCTAAAAACATTATTTAAGAATAGCAAAACATGTATGTATTCCCACATTCCCACTACTGGTGACAAGATTGCTTTTCATATGAACTAGTCTATGGTTATCTGAGAACCAGGACACAGGAAGGAGTACACATCAGTACTATAAAACCTGGATCAAGAGCCAATAGATGAGAAGGAACTGGGCCCAGAAGAGGATCATATTACTAATGTTTACCTACATGAATATGTAGTCAAATTGCTTTGTAAGTAGTGCAGCTCACAGCCTAGTGCAGAAAAGCTCCTTTTGCAAAGTGTAACAATTAATGCACTGAGTCCTATCTAGTCAAAGTACAGAGAAAGTGATGAGCACTAAGTCTTAAGTATCAACTCCCACCCAAGGCCTAGGGAACATTACAGCAGAGAACAGAATGAAGTCAAGAGCTGGAGGATGGGGACGACTGTCACAGCACACGGCCCTCCAGACAAGACACTGCTACTGCAAGCACAAGCACACAACAGTTCTGAATACTGAATAAGACTGGCCTTTTGACTTTTCATCATGGATAGAGGCGACCACAAAGCCCATCCATGACTTCCTTAGGAGCTAATGACTATTAGTGGTTGCTGGTGGAGACAGTGTCGTGGGAAACTAGGAGGGAAGAAAGAGTTCAGAAGGAAAAGGGATACTAGAGGGTAATGGGAGATACTAATAAGCCTAATACACTGTATGTTTATAAAAAAAAAGGGGGGAGAAAAGATCAACATGTCACAAAATACTATTCCTTTTCTCAGAACTTACCTTTCAAAGTCACTTAGAACCTTTTGCAGAAACTAATTCAGCCATAAAGTTTTTGAGGTAGTTAGTTCTAAGTTTAAGGAGCTTTGGGCAGTATAAAATTAGTCTTGTTGGAGGGAAAATTACTTTAAACAAACCAATCTACAGACTTTACTGGAATTGTACTTCATAAAGCCTGTCAGGACAAACCCATGCAGGAAAATCCCCTAACAGCTTTAATATGGGGTGATTTGATGGATTTAATGTCTATAGCACATTTTCTTTAATTCTTCATGGATTTCCATCATTTGACCTGGATTTCTGTTCTTCTCACTGGAGAGCAAATCTCTGATTTGTAAATGGGACGGTTTATATTTGTCCATCAAGCATCATCTTCCTAGACTTTATTTTGGCAACAAGAAGACTAGACTAGAAATGGTACTTGGGCTAGGGGTAGTGATACACACCTTTAATCCCAGCACTCTGGGAGGCAGAGGTGAGCAGGAGGCCAGCCTGGTCTACAAAGAAGAGTCCAGGACAGCCAAAGCTACACAGAGAAACCCTGTCTTGAAAAACAAGAAAAAGAATGGTACTTAGAATAAAATATCTTAAGTATTCTTTTTGTTGTTGTTGTTTTTTGGTGGGGAAGGGGTGTTGAGACAAGGTCTCTCTGTAGTTCTGGATGCCTGGAATACATTCTGCAGACCAGGGTGGCCTCTGCCTCATGCATGCTGGCATTAATGGCATGTGCCACCATGCCTGGCTAAGGATTCTAATAGTAATAATATAAAATATATACAGAATGTGTTGCCAGCACTTTGAATTAATTTAATATGACCTTATATGGCAACTTTCAATTTTTCTAATGGGAATCTTGAGTGTAGAGATTATGTAATTTAGTCATATATAATAAAGTCATATAGTGGAAAACCAGAGTCTCTACCTCATGATTTGTTTCAAGGAAAAGAAAGCTTACGTAACAACTTTTTCTAATTTATCCTTTCATGATTTTTCCTTAAAGTTAAAACCAAAGCCAAAAAAAGTGACATGGTAAATGAGCAAAAAATTGAACAAGGAAAACAGTTTAAAATCATGGGAGCTGTTGAGACAGTTCATGCCACGTAAGCGTAAACACTTGAATTTAACTCCTAGCATCCACATAAAAGCAGACTCAGTGATGCAATGCCTAAGAATCATCATCATTACCACAGTATGCTATGAGACAGGAGAACCTCTGGTGTAGGCATGTTGTTGTGCACTGTGTAAAGATTTAAATGCTGATTTCTGCTGCCTCCCTATCTGGTTGCAACCCTTGTTCTGAGAATTTACTGTCTCAGTGTTGTGTGAACACTGCTCCCCAATTATTCCCTCATATATCAATAAAGAGGCTTGACAGCCAATGACTGAGCAGGGAAGAGAATAAGGCTGGACTCTCTGTCAGCTAAGGGAGAAGAGAAAGTGGGGAAGTAGAGATTTAGCCATGAGGAGAGGTTCAGGAGACATCATGAGAGAGGGAGCTGGAGCAGAGAAAGCCATAAAAAGCTATCTTGGGGATTTACCCTGGAAGGGACCCAGATTAGTTTAAAGGGTTAAAATAGAGTAATACTTCTCAGTTCTTGTGCTATAAATCTTGTTAAATAAATAAAATAGTTCAGTCTCAATTATTTGGGTGCTAGCTTGATTAAGATAGAAAATGCAGCCAGGTTATAGTGGCACAAGTCTTGAATCCCAGCATTTGGGAGGCAGAGACAGGCGGATCTCTATGAGCTCATGGCCAGCGTCGTCTACAGAGCAAATTCCAAGACAGGCATGACTACATAGAGAAATCCTGTCTCAAAACAAAAGAAAGGGGGAGGGGAGAGATTGCAATACATTTTAAAAACAACCACTAAGACCTTGGGGGCTTGCTGGCCAGCCAATATAACTATTTGGTATGGCCCAGGGCCAGGCCCCAGGGAGAGGTGGATGGAGGCATGTTGTGATGTATGCTTTTAATTTACCACTAAAAAGGCGTATCTCTGTAAGTTCAAGGTCAACGTGGTCTATACAGTGAGATCCAGGCTAGTCAGTAAAAGGGGGAAGGTTGGGAGCACTGGCTCTTAAGGGTTGCTTCTCTGGCACACACACACACACACACACAAATGTCACAATTAATTATATAAATATGAACAAATGATTTCCTCTCAGGTATCTGAGTGCAAGTATTCAGATTGCTCATCTTCCCTCCTGTAGAGGTGACCTTCATTCACACTGTACTATGGAGTGTCTGTCTATTCGACTGTAAGCTGCTGAACCAACTGTTACTTGCTAAACTGGCAGTGAGCTAAATGCTAACAGATTCTGGTATTGTCATTATTATCGAAGAATCTCCTGTCTCAGCGTTGTGTAAAACTTGTTCTCATCATCTCTGATATGTCAATAAAGAGTGAAGGAAGGTCCCTGGGGCATGAGAAGGTAGCCATGAGTGTTTCTAGGAAGACAAAAATGGAACAGGAACAGCCAGGGTGAGACTAGATAGCAGGTAACAGGGTATGTGGCTGGGAAGGAGGCCAGGCTGGCACAGTCAGGTTAGAGTGGATGAGAATCTGCCCAGCTATAGTGCTTTAAAGCTTATTAATAAATGTAACAAGTCTCCGTCCCATTAGTGGGAGCTAGAGCAGCAGGTATAGGAAAAAAACAAACAAAAACAAACCTTTAATCTAACACCCGCCATACCAAAATACATTTTAAAAAATTTATAAAGTAGGAGTTGGAAGAGTGGCTTCGTGATTAAGAGCACTTGCTGTTCTTTTACCAGTTTAATTTCCAGCACTCATACCAGGCGGCTTACAACCACCTGTAACTACAGCTCCAGGGGATCCGATGCCCTCTTATGGCACTGCACCCATCATACATACATAAACACACATGCACATGAATAAAAACAAATATATGAAGCACCTGCAAGAGTTCTAAAAAATGTTCCACATTATGAAAGTAGCTCATATTTAGTTTCATAGACATCTTTAACAACCTGAAATTAGGATGGCTGAGCTGTTCTTCCAAGGAGTCAGGGTTTAATTACCAGCACCCACATGGCAGCTCTTAACTGTGTATAACTCCAATCCCTGGGGATCTAATGGCCTCTTCTGGCCTCTGTAGGCAACAGACACTCAAACAAGCATGGATTTAAAATTGAGATCTTGGGGGTTGGAGACACAGCTCAGTGGTTAAGAGCACCGCCTGCTCTTTTCAGAGAACCTGAGTTCAATTCCCAGCAACCACATGGTGGCTCACAACCATCAATAATGGGATCTGATGCCCTCTCTGGCATGCAGAGGTACATGCAGATAGGGTATTCATATACTAAATAAATAAATAAATATTAAAATTGAGATCTCAGGTCAAATAATATACACTAATAACATTTATATAAAACAGGCTTACCATGTCTTTTTTAAAAAAAGATTTATTTTTAATTATAGGTATGCAGCCAGTTGTGGTGGTGCTCACCTGTAATCCCAGCTTTCAGTGAGGCAGAGGCAAGTGGATCTCTGAGTTCAAGGCCAGCCTGGTCCACAAGTCAATTCCAGGACAGCCAAAGCCACACAGAGAAACCTGTCTCAAAAACCAACATAAAGGACAAAGTATAGGTATGCATGTGTCTGTGCAACAACGTGCACCTGAGTATAGCTTCCTGCAGAAACCAGAAGAGGGCATTGTAACCTCTAGAGCTGGAGCAACAGGCAGTTCAATTCTGGTCTTTTCCAAGAGCAGAACAAGCTCTTCAACCACTGAGCCACTCTTCTACTCCCATACTCTTCCAATTCTGTGTTCAGGAGTTGAAAAGCACCTTCCCTGATTGACAAGTGACATCTTTAAGTGTTCAGAGACATTTTTGGCTATAACAACTGTGTGTACTTCCCACAACAAGGAACTATTTAGACTACAATGTGAATCCAGGATTAATGAAGCCTATATGCATACTTATAGAATAAGTTCTAATCTCTGAAGAAAAAAAAAAACACAACATACAACACATCATTAAGAACATGGTGGCCCATGCCTTTAATCCCAGCACTCAGGAGGCAGAGGCAGGCAGACTGCTGTGAGTTCGAGGCCAGCCTGTTCTACCAGGACAGCCAAGGCTACACAGAGAAACCCTGTCTCCAAAAACCAAAAACAAAGAACAGGAATTCATTTTGCTAGACATTGACTGAGAATATAGCAAAACCTAAATTAAGTTCTCCTACCTAGTATGCACTTTGGAAACATTTTATAAATACTTGTAAACAAAAGATGTTCAATTTCTAAGTAACATAAATTTTAAATGTTCTTATACTCATTAAATAATTTCCAAAAGGCTGGGGGAAAATGTCAACCTTTAACACTACTTTTTGCAGCAAATTAAATCAGTTCAAGTCAATTATAAAATATTAATATACTATTTAAAAAAACTCTTAATGTGCTCCGATGGACTGGAGAGACTGCTCACTGGTCTAAGAGCACTAGTGGCTCTTCCAGAGGATCCAAATTCAATTCCTAGCACCTAAATGGTAGGGCTCAGTCCCATATAACTCCCGTTTCAGGGATCCTGACATCCCCTTCTGGTCTCTGCAGGCACTGTACAGACATACTTGCAGATAAAAGACCCTATGTAAAATACTAAAGAATAAAGAACACGCTGCTCTGTGTTTACAGTGTACACCTCTGTTGCTTCCTTTACCATTTCCCCACTCTATATGGTGATAGCCAGCTCAAGGACTACTTCAAATTAGGTAACAAACTCAACTGTTCTGAAACTTTAATGTTTGACTGGGGAAGGATATAAGCTTACTCAGTTATTTATATACCTTCACAATGAAAAAGAACCAACATTAAACCATTTGCTTGTCTAGATAGTATTTATCTCTCTGACAGAAAACAATAGTATAAAATAGTATTTTACCTCCTCTTCACTTTCTTTCTCTTCATCTTCTGAAGACTCTTCCTTATTTTTCTTCTCATCTTCATCACTACTAGATTCATCTGACAGGATTTCAGGACATTTAGTTTGCTTTGACTTCCTTGTCATTCCCGAACTGTTCCGTTCCTTTTTACTACCTTTGCTTGAAGATTTTTTAGATTTTGGCAATGGCTGTATATATAAATGTATTAGCAGTAACATCAATAAGGTTATTTCTAAGTCAATCAACTCCTTTGATAATTCTCAACTCAAAGTATGTCAGAAAGTATTTCCAGGCTTGGCAGAGGGCTCATCTTTAAATATGCCAGGCTTCATTATAGGTATTCTCATCTGCGTCATAAACACCTGGCAAGTCCATTTGCAAAGGGTGCCCTTAATTCTAAAATAGGACTGGAAGTCCGCACTGTAATGAGTTCAGTTAGTGTTTACATTAGATCAAAAGAATATGTGAAATTATACTTTATTTATTTCACTTTTTAAGAACTAAAGATGCCATTACTAGGTCCTTGCTTTATAGGTCCCATGAATCAAAAGAGTGGGAGGAACCACTCACAGAGAAAAATAAAACTCAATTAGCCATAATATACATTAAATTTATAAATGAACTGTACCACTTCTTTCAGTAATAACAAGTTCTCAATGACATCCTTCAGTATGCAATAAATGTTGAGTATGTTAATTATGAAACTAGCATCAGGCATGAAGTAACTTGCTATTCTTTGCCTTTAGTTAAACCATATGCATTTATAATCCCATGAGGAAAATGATTTGATCAGCCAATGAACTTATTTTTAAATGCTTTCTTAGAAGTATTTGCAATTGGGAGGTATAGGCAGGCAGATCCCTGAGTTTGAGGCCAGCCTGGTCTACAAAGAAAGTTCCAAGACAGCTAGAACCATTATAGAGAAACCCTGTCTAAAAAAAAAGAAAAGAAAAGAAAAGAAAAAGAAAAAAAGAAAAAAGAAAAGAAACAAACAAAACAAAAAATATTTGCTAAATTCTAAAATTTAAAAACTAGGTAACACCCCTACATTAACTATTTCCTCATTTATTTCCCTTATTCCAATACCATTTAATCATAACATTTTTATCTTACCTTACATGACATTTGGGTACTTTTCTTAATCTTATACTGCTCATATTTGATTTGAAGGAACAAATATGCTATTTGACTTACATTATGAAATGTTGCACCTTTGGCAACAGAAGGCATATATTTTACATGCAGGTGATAATTCTGTTGCTAAACTCTCCATTAAGAGAAAGGAAAGACTGTTAATAACCAAATTCCTGAAATGGTAAAAACTTATCCTTACCTTACCAGAAGGCTTTGGATGCATTAAGAAATTCAAGATCCTCTTCACTAGTTCACTGTTCACACCCGACCTCTCTAAATCAAGAACCTCACAGATGCTCTTTAACATGGCATTTCTAAACCTGAAACAGAAAGGGGAAAAACAAGGTGACTATGTAAGAATTTGTAAATATTCTTCACAATATAAAGACAAGCGCCAACAAAATTAGTTTGCTTTGCTTACTTAGCAATTACAAGTATTTCTGCACAGCTTACTCTTTAATCAACCTGACCAGTGTACAACCATTAAAAAATGAAAAATATTTACTAACAGTTTAAGTAAACTCACTAGAAAAATCACATAAGTTTCCATTACTACAAAATTCATGGACTTAAAAATGGTTTGTGTTAGTGATTCACAATGTCTCAATAAAAAACACTAATAGTTTTTATTATTTAAATTCATCTATGGCCTTTAATAAAAAAAAGTCCTAAAAGTTTGCAACATTGCTAGCATTATCGAAAATAACAGTATCCCATCAAAGGAATTATCTTCAAAGCAAGTTTAAAACATTAGCTAGAGCCAGTAACTGCAGGAAACAGAAATATATTTCACTACATTTCTTTCAGATCTTATGAACTTTTAGCTAGGAAATGAAAGTTTCAAGGTTTTCAATAATTATAGCAATCATTATTTACTAAATATAAGAGATAACCAAGTTGTTGCTAAAAAAAAAATCTTGTCAAATCCTGACACATGGTTAGAAAACTACTAAAAAAACGCATAGGCATTCATTTTTTAATATTAAAGGCAAGCTAAATCAAACACAGTATTTATAAAAATAACTTACTTTTTCAACATTTCTTCCTTCTTTTTATATTGAGTACTTCCTTTTTCAAATGGAAAGCCACTGAACTGACCCACATTCTTCTTTAATGAGGACACCTGAAAATGTTTTTAATTGTTAATGCTACTATCCAGTAATGTACAAGAGAAAAAAATTTGTACAGTCTTTATTTTCAGATCCATCTTTCAAGTTTAAATATTGTTTTGTTCAGCAAAACATTACAAAAATCCTACAAACTGAATTCTTTGAAGTTTGATTCTGATGTATTTTTTTACCTAGGAATATTTACCGTAATGGTTCCTAAGGCAGATGTGGAAAGTTACTTGTCAACGACTATTTTTTGAAAAGTAAATAATTAAGTATTCTAAAAAGTTAATGCCATTTACTAGTTACAAGACATGTGTAAATTAGATTGTTGTGCAAACTGAGGTGAGTACATGTGAAAATAAACCAGACCATGCTTCAGATATCCTCAATAGCATCTAACTTTTTTCACATACATACAACCCAAAGCAGTTTCTTATATCAACCATAGTTACTGAGGCTGGTGAGACGTATCTGACTGCTCTTCCAGAGGACCCAGATTCCACTCCCAGGCCCCACATGGTGGGCTAGCTCTCTCCAGCCCAGGATCCACATGGTGGGCTAGCTCTCTCCAGCCCAGGATCCAATATCTCCTTCTCAGGCACAACCAAGCACACAATGACAGTCAGATATACACTCAGGCAAAACACGCACCCAAATGAAACCATCCCTCTCATTTCAAATATAGTTACATATAGTATAATAAAATAACCAATCATTTGGGGAAAAAAATCACCACTCTTACGGGGATTTGGTTAAAATAAGACATAATTACAAAGAATTATTTGTGAATGGCCAGAACATTGAAAAACAAATTAATTCTAGTGCCATTAAAAATCACAACAGATTGTATTACATAATTTAGACTTTCAGTTTAGAGCAAAGTTTATTTTCTTTCTTTTTCTTTTTTCTTTTTGATGGGAGACCCAGCTCAGGGCCTTGGACACTGCAGATAAACAATCTATCTTTAAACTAATTTCTCTAGTCCTAGTTAGGAGGAAAAACAAAAGAACCCTAGATATCACTTCTTAATAACTAGCTATGTGCACCGTATGTCTGCAACTAGTATGATACATTACGAAGTATGTGTCTCAAATTTACTCGCTGGTATAGTACAAAACTGAACTAGCTGGTCACTAAAGTCTTACAGAGTTAAAATTCTGGCTGTATAGTGAGGCATCTTAATATATTAGGTATCAAAAACGTGGTAAAAATGTTCTTCAAACGTCTTACTGTGCCGGGTCTGTTGTAAAGTAGTTTGTGTAGATTTCTCAGTTCATCTGTTTTTTTCTTACTCAGAAAGAAATGTATCCTTTCAATTTCACAAAGTTTCTGACCCTTCCCTGGGGGAGGGGGAAAAAAAATCACAGTTAAACACTCCACCTTAATAACATTTACAAAATTAATGTAATGAAAATTATCCTCACAGCTAAATTTGTGCTAATAGGAAAAACTAAAAGTATGCCCAATCAATATATCTTACTTTCTAACAGGTATGCTGCTATCAACAAGTATTTACTAGCTAATCATTTTTGCCTAATTGAGCATTTTCATTATAAAGTAGAGAATAAACTTACCTTGTGCAATTGTAAATGGCTCTCTTTGTAAGGAAGACACTTGCATTGTCAATCTTTCTACTTTCTTCTTTTCTCTCTTGCCTTCCACGATAAGACTCTTTTCTAGAAGTTAATTTAATAATTCTTAAATATATAAGCAGGCAGGGAAAAGCTCTCCCAAACTCGACAGGTTACTCCCCTAAGCCAGTCTTGAGACGTAAATGAAGCACTATGGAGCTTTTAAGACTAATGCTACCTCAAGCTTGTCAAGCATCGAGTCTAAAACTTTTAGCCAATTACAATGGTCACTATTACAATCTAATTATTTGACTTGTGGAAATTCTTCTAGTTTCTCACTTATTTCTTTTTGATACACAAGAGAAATGTATTTACATGCATATATCATATCAATTAGTATTTTAATCTCATTATCTTATGTTGTGGGCCTCTGAGCTCTTCTAAATTCTATTTCTTCGGGTTTTTTTGTTTTTTTCCCCTGAGAAAGGGTTTCTCTGTATAGGCTTGGCTGTCCTGAACTTGATTTGTAGACCTAGCAGGCCTCATACTCAGAGATCAGCCTGCCTCTGCCTCCCTGAGTGTTGGGATTACAGGTGTGCACCACTGTGCCTGGCCTCTCCTAAATTTTCATACAAACATGTAATAAATTATTTTAAGCTGGGCTGGAGAGTGCTCAGTGGTTAAGAATACTGTCTGCTTTTCCAGAGGTCCTGAGTTCAATTCCTGGCAACGACATGGTGGCTCACTAGGATATGTGGCCTCTTCTGACATGCAAGTATACATGCAGAAAGAGCACTCATACATAAAATAAATATTTATTATTTATATAGTGCCCTGACTACATGTACACCTGCAGGCCAGAAGAGGGCATCAGATCACATTATAGATGGCTGAGTTACCATGTGGTTGCTGGGAATTGAACTCAGGACCTCTAGAAGAGCAGACAGTGCTCTTAACCATTGAGCCATCTCTGCAGCCCCAAAATAAATAAATCTTTAAAAAAAATTATCTTAGGCCTAGTTGCATCCTACTATGCTATGGACACTAGAGCATATTTCTCCTATCTAACTGTATTTTGGTACTTGTTGTAAGACAGCTGTCTGGATATTATTTTGTAGTTTGATAATAATGTTCACAACAGCCCTAAGGCACTGACAAAGTTAAGTATTGTTTAGTCCAGACTTCCTTAAAAAATTAAGTTGTGGGGCTGGAGAGATAGCTCAGAGGTTAAGAGCACTGCCTGCTCTTACAAAAGCCCTGAGTTCAATTCCTAGCAACCACATGGTGACTCACACCCATCTATGAGATCTGGTGCCTTTTTCTGGTATGCAAATATACATGCAAGCAGAACACTGTACATATAATAATAAATAAATAAATCTTTTTTAAAAATTAAGTTGTGGTGGCTGGAGAGATAGTCCAACATTCCCTAAAATGTTCAAGTCCCTGGATTTAACATTCAACTTTGGAAAGAGCAAAAGATAAGAAATATAAGATTTGTATGCCTCGCTGGCCAGATTGCTGGACATGTAAAGGTGCTTGCTGCCAAGCCTGGTGATCCAATTGCCTAGTCCTAAGCCTTAGAACAAATATGGTGGGAGATAATTGACTCCATATAGTCCATTCTGACCCCTACATGTACCACTCCTAGCCACACACAAGAAATAAAAGCTACAAAATGCTTTGTGAGGGACTGGAGACATGGCTCAGAGGTGAGGTACATTTACTGCTCTTTCAGACTGGTGTCTGATACTCAGCACCAATGGCAGCTCACAACCGTCTCTAACTTCACCCACAGGGCATGATCAGGCACCAGGCCATCCATGAACTTGGTGTACATACACACATGCAAGCAAACTCATACAGAGAAAATAAAAATAAATCTTAAATTTTTTTTTTGAGTTGAAGGGGAATTATTTTGGGGTCAGGGAGGGAAAAGGATCAAAATATTAGTGTAGGTTTTACAAGATAGTTCAGAACTGGGAATATAAGGAGTTGTAAAGAAGGAATGAAGAGCTGGGCCACGCCTTTAATCCCAGCACTAGGGAGGCAGAGGCAGGCGGATCACTGTGAGTTCGAGGCCAGCCTGGTCTACAAAGTGAGTCCAGGACAGCCAAGGTTACACAGAGAGACTCTGTCTTGAAAAAAAAAAGGGGGGGGGGAGGCTGGACAGATGACTGAGAGGTTAGGAACACTGACTGCTCTTCCAGAAATTCTGAGTTTTCAATTTCCAGCAACTACATGGTGGCTCACAACCATCTACAATGTAATCTGATGCCCTCTTCTGGCCTGCAGGTGTACATGCAGGCAGAACACTATATATAATAAATAAATAAATCTTAAAAAAAAATAATGAATGATGAAGAAAGACAGCAGTAAGGATGTTATAACTGGTCTATTGTCACTCAGTCTCCTCTTCCTTAGTAATTTCAGTCATTCACTTGCTTTGGGTCAGGATCTACAAACTACCAGTAAGTTCTCAGTCTAACCTTGGAGCAAAGCTTTCAAATTAATGCATACCCAATGGTAATCTCGACAGCTCCTCTATATCTTACAGGAACCCAAACAACACACCTGAAAGAACTCCCTGTCATATCCAAACTTGCTCACTCCTGTAACTGTTTTTCTACAGACCAGCATCACCCAAACCCTACAAATGAAAGCCTGACAGTCACAGTTCCAGGTCATCTTTCTCATCTCCCTCAAATCACTTCCAACTCTTGCCTTATATGACAGACTTCAGTAATGTCACTGTCTGCACCTTTCCGTTATTATACTTAAGGTGAGTATTCTGGCCTAAGTAGAATAAAAATTTATAATTCCAGCCATCCCAAACACCACCGAAGAGAAAAATGAGTAATAATGAACCAGTTCTGAAACTGTAAATGACTAAACCTACAAAATCGATTTTAACAACCAATTTAGGGGAGAGATGGCTCAGCAGATAAGGGAACTGTCTGCTCTTCCAGAAGTCCTGAGTTCAATTCCCAGCAGCGAAGCACATGGTGGCTCCCAACCAATACTGGGATCTGATGACTTCCTCTGGCATGCAGGTGTACATGCAGATAGAACACTCTTATACATAAATAAATCTTAAACAAAACAACAGAAACAATGTATTCAACTAGAACAAAATCCAGGGTTTTATGAATTAATGTTAGCCTCTCCAAATATTACTGTTTGGGCCTTTTATATATAACTTCTCAATTTCTTTGGCCCAAGAACTCACCACTCTAAAAATCACAACTTTGTCCCCTCTAGGAAGACCAAAAAAAAAAAAAAAAAAAAAAAAAAAAAAAAAAAAAGGTAAAATATCAGAGGTAAAAGGGTTAAGAAAGTCTCAGTTATACAGAGATACTGCAGCCAACTTTCAATTATTATATTATAAACGACCTAGAAGTGATTTAAACAATTCTTACTAGGATTTATAATTAAAGCCAGTGCTGTACTTAAGTGACACACTCCCGTAAGGTCTTAGGGCACGTACCATTTCAAATAAAAAACCTAGACTGTATTTATAAAAAGAAAATGACACACACAAAAAAGACAGGTTGGGAAGAGAACTTTTTAATAACTCGGAGATCTGCTCCCAAGTTTGGCTGAGCGGTGGCCATTTGCACTGTGATGCTGGACTGTTAAGTTGTGCCTCGGATTTTCCAAAAGTTGAGCCTGTCTGATGAAAACGGCTGTACCCACAGAGAAACAAAAAGCATGCATCATGGGTAACTGATACCGCTCTGCACATCCTCTAGTCAAATAGTGGTGGTCCAAAACCGAGACAGCTGCGGCTTCGTATTTTAACTTTCAGTTCAGTTTCCTCGTTTTTAAACTACTTTCCCCAACAGCAGAAGCTTTCACTGGTGATTGCTAGGCAAAGAAAAAACGCTCCCACAAGAACCCTTACTGAAAAAAAAATCAGCAGACACAAGGAGTTGAGGGTATGAAAACATCTCCAGGATTAGCAAGAATACTGGTAGTGTTAGGTTACATTACAGACCTTAGGGCAACCTCAAAAGGCTTCAGAACGAAATCAGCACAATTAAAACACTCTGGTAGCAACACGGCACTGGTGTAACAGAGCAGATCCCAGTTTTACAAACTTCCTGACGAGTGAAGTGTTCCCGAAGGCACAACGCGAAAACTCTGCTACACTTGGCACCGACACCCTGGCAAGTTACTGCCCCCCCCGCCCCCCCAAAAAAGAATCCACAGATTCTCTGCCGCTGACCGTTAGCAAAAATACACTAAATCCTTCGCGTGAAATCAACCACTCCGATTTGATGCCTCTAAGCGCCAAAAAGCAAGACAACTGTTTCCCAGGGGAGGAGGGGGAATTAACTTTTGATTTGAAAAATCCACCCTCGAGGGTCGCGCGTCCCTTGCCCACCTTTTTCTTCCTCCTCGTCCTCGTCGTCCTCCTCCTCCTCTTCCTCCTCCTCCTCCTCACTCTCGTTCCGGGGGCCCGACATCTCCGGCTCCTTCTCGGACGCGGGCTGCACCGGGGCGTCTTCTCCCTCTGCAGCGGGGGCCGCCGCCGACATGCTGGGGGCCTGCGGGCCGGGAGGAAGCCGCACGCTTCGGTTCACTCGCTCGCACGGGCCGGCAGGCAGGACCGTGGCGACCGCCCAGCGGAAGCTCACCTCCTGGGCGCCTACTCCGGTCTGTCACTCCGCCCGCCTCCCCGGAGGGCGGGTGGGAGAGAGGGATGCCCGAGGCGGGAAACCGCGCCGCCCTCCCGCCGCCGGCGCGCGCGCTCCCGCCCGGCCTGCGCCGCTCCGGGCCCGGGCCAGTCCAGTCCGGCCAAAGCCGAGCGGAGCCGAGCCGCGTCCCCTCCCCCCCCGCCCCGCGACGGGCCGCCGTGCTAATGGCCGCGTCCCTCCTCCTCGCTGCTCCGCCACGGGGGCTGCAGCCGCGCCTCCCCGATGCCGTCCTCACCGCGGGTGCGCACGAGAAGGCCGCCGCTGAGTAGAAGGCGCGCGGGCCGAGGTCCTCGCGCCGCGCGCTCTCCTCTCGCTCTCTCTCCCCGCTCCTCAGAATCAACAAGATTTTCAAAATGGCGGTTCGGGAAGCAGAGCGGGAATGCGCCGGCCAATCAGCGCGCTGCGCTGGGAGTTGGCGCGCGCGGGCGGAGGGGGCGGGGCGGCGGCGGCGGCGTCTCCCGCGGGCAGCCGGGGCGGGGCCGCGAGGGTCTTCTTTCCGCGGGAGGAGTCGGACGGGATGGCGCTCGGGATGGCGGGCACGAGCGGTGCTTCCGCGCCGAACGGTCCGACTCTAGGGCGCCTGCGAGCTTCTTGTCTCCCGCGGCCGTTCCGGGAGAAGATGACGGGCCGTCCTGGGCCGCGGAGCCGGGAGGGCGGGCGGCTGGAGGTGGCGAAGTTGGCGGGTCCACGGAAGTCTCTTTCGGCATCACTTCACAGAGTAGTTACCCTGCAGAGGGGCTTGACCAGGTAGCCATCACGTCGTATGTCTCCTAGAGAACGTTGTAGATTTGAAGGCTCCCAAATGTGACCTACTTCTGAGGACCCCGTGACAGGGACCCACCGCGTTAAGTGTTCATACCACCCCCGACGTAAATAGGTTTCATACCAATGAATGTAAGACAAATTAATTCTCTTTCTTTCCCTCCCCTTCGGTCTTCCCTATAATGCAAATACGGCATTTGTCCAGTGCACACCCTCCTGTCAAGAATTCTAGGCAAACCCCCACGGATACCGTTTAGATTCCACACTTTTAAAACTCATCAATATTCCCTCACGTGCCCTCCTACGTGTAATTATCTTCATTTTCTCCCTACCCCGAGAACACTAGCTGCCAAATGATCGCCCTCTTTTTAATCCAATAGATCTGGTGAAATATAGTTAACGTTTGCTTTAATGGACTCCAAGTTGCAGGACAATAGTTTGACTTTTTTTTTTTCCCTTCTGTGCCCCTTTTTGAAACATAAGCAGAGTCCTGTTACAGCTGCTTTCAGGTCTCAGACCAGTTCCCTGTTGTAACTCCTTGCTCGCCCCTCTTCAGTTTGCATAGCAACGGAGCCCCCCCCCCACTAGTCACACCCCAGGCAAAGCCTTTGTGTGTGTGTGTGTGTGTGTGTGTGTGTGTGTGTGTGTGTGTGAGAGAGAGAGAGAGAGAGAGAGAGAGAGAGAGAGAGAGAGAGAGAGAGAGAGACTCCCTTGCTTACCATGGTCCCATCATAATTGGAATAACCTCCAAATTTCTTATCACAATGTGTAAGAGGCTACATAACCCAGCTGCTGGCCCTGGCCCTGTGTCGCATTGGCTGTGTAGTCACACAAGCCTAACCTCATGTTCCTTCACATGGCTGTCTTTCATACTGTGTGGGCTTCACACAGAAGTAGTACACACTTCTACTACCACGGCTGCTGCTTCCTGATAATCTTCAGTTCACTTGCTTCTTCCCGCCACTGATTTCTCTCACCAAGCCCTTTTCCTCCCTCAAGGCCACCACTATTTGGACACTATTCTCATTCTTGTTCGCTAGAGGCTGGAGTAGGGTTAAGTGCCTGTCGTCTTGAACTGTATTTAAGACAGTGAGGAAACATGTGTATATTGTATGGTAGTGATAATAACAATTAAAGGGAGATTTGGAGTACCAGCAGGGCAGATGGGCTTTCCTTTTACAAGTTCAACAGTGAAAGGAGGTTTTGTTAATAAAATGACATCTGAAAAAAAGAGAAGAGGTGCGCTCTAAAGAGTTATCTAAATTACTAGATGTGGGAAGTGAGAAGAAGAAATCAATGATGACTGGATTTTGGTTCAGACAACTGCAAACACGACCTCTTGGGATAAGGAAGACTTAGGGAAAGAGGGTGAACAAACGTCTTTTAGGGAACAGCTTGTGGGAGAGCTGAACTTACTTTGTTTTAGGGATGAGATCTCTGTTAGGATCGAAATTTACGATCATCAAAGTGGAAATTAAAAATAAGCAGTTGGATTTGAGCATCTAGCATTCAAAGGAAGAAGCACGCAGTAACTCAAGATACAAACTTAGCAGTTGTCAACGTGTAGTTGGTGTTTCAGGCCCTGGCACTGGATAAGGTCACAGACAGGATGAATAAAGGTAGTGCTGAGAGATTACTGTAAGGAGCAAGGAGAAAGTTACAAGACGGAATCTCTGAATGCTCCAGGGATTATGGGTTCAAGAGGGAAGGAAAGGCAGCTAAGAAGCTGGAGAGCAGCACCAGCAGTGATGGAGGAGAATCAAAGCCGCATCCCAGAAGCCGAGGGACTTCTTCACTAATAGTGTCTTCCAAGGAGAGATGACAAACTGGGTGACATATGCATGGAGAATTGACCATTGGCTACAACAGTAGTCTCAATAACCCGGATACGGCATTTCTGTTAGGTAGTGAGTGTGCAGGTGTTAGGAGTGGGGATATAAAGTAAATCCAGGGCTGGAGGGATGGCTCAGAAGTTAAGAGCACTGGCTGCTCTTCCCGAAGGTCCTGAGTTCAGTTCCCAGCAACCACATGGTGGCTCACAACCATCTATGTTAAGATCTGGTGCCCTCTTCTGGTCAGCTGGCTCATATACAGGCAGAGCACTGTACAAATAATTAATAAATAAATAAATAAATAAATAAATAAATCTTTTTAAAAAAGTAAATCCAGCTGGGCAGAGGTGGTGCATGTTTTTAATCCCAGCACTTGGGGAGGCAGAGGCAGATGGATCTCTGTGAGTTCGAGGCCAGCCTGGTCTGTAGAGCAAGTTCCAGGACAGCTAGAGCTGTTACACAGAGAAACCCTGTCTCGGGAGGTAAAAAAGAAAGTAAATCCAGACACTTTCCAGGAATTTGTCTTTACAGTGAGTCTAAGAAAGCAGCAGGGCCTCTGCTTTTTTAAGGAAGAAGATGTTACTGTGCTGTGATATGAGTGAATTGGTAAAGAGAAGCCTTGAGAATGCAAAGGAAGGAGAGGACGGCAGCTGGAGCCTCTGAAGCAGGTTTGTCAGGTTGGGGTCTCTGTGAATAGATGAAGAAACAGAATTTGGAACACTAAATATTTTTTGAAGAGGTCAAGACCTGTGAGAGGAAGGAGAAGGAAGCAAGGCTGGACAGAGGAAGCATGCAGCGGAACCCACAGTCAGCCAGGCAGCCCTGGAGTCGTGGAGTGAGTACTGCTCTTCAGAGGTCCTGAATGCTGACCCGCTAATTGCTCAGCCCTCGCATTCAGGCTGCTCCAGGAAGGGCTTGAGCTGGGGTAGGGATGGGGCCTGACAACAACTTTGACACATCCTGAAGGACTGACAAGTGGGAGCTGTCCACTGGCCACAGCTTTACAGCTGGAGAAAGACATGAGTGGCACCAGCCCAACTCTGTCACAGGAGCTAAGAGGACGTGGGACCTAGTACACAAGTGGAAGAGTTGTCCTTAAGTAAGATAGCAAACAGCTCCTACATATACCTTAATCTTTGTTCCGTTAAGTGCCTGAGACTAGGTAATTGATAAAACAATCGAGGTTTATTTAGCTTATCGTTCTGGAGGCTGAGTAGTCCAAAAGCGTGGTGCCACCAACCATGAAAGGCATTGCTGCTGTGTCACTACAGAAAAGTCCATCATATGGGGAGAGAGAGCAGCTGTGCTAGGTCAGATCTCAAAGCCTTTTCTAATCCTAATACGCTTTCAACACATGAAATTTGGGCACCATATTCACACCCTAGCACCAGGGTCACATGAGGGAATTCAGAAGCTATGCATGCATTCAAATTCAGAGTGGCAGATCCAATGAAAATCTTAGAAGCTGTGATTCCTGGTGAGTTTCTTAGTACGTTTAAGTATAAAATCACTGATAATGAGTTCAAGAGAAGGTTGCTGGAGGTTTGAGGAGGCTGGGAATTGAGCTAGTCTTGTAGGTGCATGGGATATGACTGGAGGAAGCAGGGAGCATTGCCAGGGCAGCTGCAAGGACCCATCGAGATTAGTGGGTGTGAAATCAATGACGTCAGCCTTTTGTTGTTCTCATATCTGGCTCCCCAGTGGTAGGTACACAGGTGGCAAGAAGGAAGGAAGGGAGCGAGAGGGACAGAAAACACATTTAACTAGGTTGGAATGTTTCTAAGCAAACAGGAAGCTACAAATAGAAGGGCAAAGGTTGAGTTGGGAAGATGCACTGATAGTGGCGAATGGACTACAGACCCCGAGTAAGAAGAGGGGCGGGGCTGGGGAGGTCCTTTCGGCAGTACATTCCTATCGGCGCCTGCAAGTTCTGTGTTACTGTCTGTCTGTCTGTCTGCCTTAAAATGTAGCTCTCAGATGCTGTAGCGTTGCTCTGTCTCGTTCATCACCATCCTCAGCACAGGAAGCCTTGCCTTAGCAGGCAGTGTTTGCCTAACGAACGAATGCAAGCCGAAGTCAACTCGTGTCACGAGGACCTAGAACGTCCCTAACAATGCGACTGATGCAACAAGCTATTTCAGCTGTCTGGCATTCGGGGTTGGTTTGTGCTCTATAAAACTCTGGTCTGTTGAGGCAGCTCTCTAGGGCTTCCATTCATGAAATGTCTTCACTGCTGCAGGCTCCTTTGATCTTAAAAGATCTGCCCTCCTGGCATGCGCCCTTCATGTTCCGGAGAGTAGAGAAAGAACAAAAGAAGTGACACCTGCTGCTCTTCTTTAAGCCTGGCTAGGGGTCAGTTGTAAGACTGCCCACTGCACGGTCTAGCCAGTGTGGGAGCATGAAGGTGTATGTTGGGGAGTGCTGCTGCTTTCTGCCATCCAGAGGGACAACAACCGCACACTTAGGTGGTACACTGGGAATGACCAGAGGATGCAGTGGACTGTACCTGTTAGCTTTATTTGGGCAGCTGTTAAAAGGTTCATAAATTGTCACCCTGCCCCTGATAGCTCTAAACCTCCATTACATAGCTGTATCTGTGCTTCTCATGCGTTTATCAAACACACACACATATCTGTCCCACCCTGTAAGCCTCATAGGCGAGAGACCATGTCCATGCTTTTTATTTTCCCAGTGCTGGCATAGGGACCTGATACTTTGAGAAGAATATTTAATTACACCGTGCCCCTCTTAGGCAGTGGCACACGTCTGTTGTCTGGATGCTATTTAAAGATTGTTCAGCAAAATTAACTCAGTGGGTTAACATGGTTTGAATAAGCTGATGACCTGTTCTTTTTTAAGCCTGGTCAGAAATGTAAATATAGTGACACATTTGTTTCTTCTAAAAACAAGATATCCTACTCTATTTTGGTAGAAAGAGTTAGCCAAAGTACACATCAAGATTATAATGGTTTTAGTCTGTCTGAATGCTGTAGTGTCCTGCCAGTTGGTGATAAACTGGTTGTTGTAGCTTAACATTGGCTGGGGAGGACTACTCAAGGTAAGCAGTTAGAGTACATAAGATAAGGAACTCTTGGAGAACAGTGAACAGTACTACTAAACTTTTGCTCCTAGGAATCAAGTTTATCAGAACACATGCCATTAATATATCTGGATTTGTTTTGAGACAGGGTCTCACTATGTATCACTTGAACCTGAAATCCTCCAGCCTCTGCCTCCCAAGTGGCAGGAATTACAGGTATGTGCCACCATGCTGGGTTTCGTTTAGTTAATATATTAGCTGCTTCCTATGTGTGACTGGAGTCACCTAGAAGGCAAGCCCCAAGCCCTTGGAATATTATCTAGATTAAATTAGCCCCTGGGCATGCCTGTGAGGTATCTAGATTAGGTTGAGGTGACAAGACTTACCTACACTGTGGGTAGCAACATCCAATAGGCTGGGGTCTGGGAGTGACACAAATCAAACTGCTTTGAGCATTAGAATTCATTTTTCCCTGCTTCTTAGCTGTGGATAAGGTGTAACCAGGTGCCTCAGATTGCTGTGACCATGACTTCTTTTCCTACCCTCATAGATTCAATTGTACCTTTTATGACAAACCAAAATAAAGCTTGTTTTTCTTGTGTTGCTTTCCTGAGGTGTTTTATTACAGCTCTGAGACACATAATTAATACAGATCATTGGTACTGAGAAGTGTGGCTGTGAGAAACCTTACCGTCCATTCTCCCCCTACACCCCCCCACCCCGCCCCGAGACAGGGTTTCTCTGTGTAGCCCCGGCTGTCCTGGAGTCACTTTGTAGACCAGGCTGGCCTGGAACTCACAGAGATCTGTCTGCCTTTGCCTCCTTGAGTGCCTGGCTCCTTAACTGTATACATTTTATAGACACTTAGAACTGGTTGCAGGAAGAATGTCAAAGAGTTTGGAACTTTGGGCTAGAAAAGGCCTCAAATATTGATGGAAAAGCAGAAAACCAAGAGAAATGACACTGAGGCCTGGCTCATGAGGTTTTAGAGGGAAATGGGGATTCTTACTAGGTCTAGAAGCCTTTCAGATTATATTCTAGAAAAAGATATGACTGCATTCTGCCCATGTCTTAAGAACTTGTCTGAAATGAATTTAAAATTAATAGACTAATGTGTTTGGTAGAGAAAATGTCATGGCAGGATAGCATTTAATCTATGACATGGGGATTGCTATTCTCATCAGGTCTATAGTGAAAAAGAGCAACAAGCAGGGCAAAAAGACATTTAAAACCGTGCATTCTGGGGGCTGGAGAGATGGTTCAGTGGTTAAGAGCACTGTCTGCTCTTCTGGAGGTTCTATGTTCAATTCCCAGCGCCCACATGGTGGTTCACAACCATCTATAATGTGATCTGATGCCCTCTTCTGGCCCGCAGGTGTACATGCAGGCAGAGCATTCATATACACAAACTACATAAATAAATCTTTTTTTTTTTTAAGGTGCATTCACGAAGAAAGAAAAGAAAAGGGGGGGGCGGGGAAGGGCCAGGTGTGGTATGTGGTGGAGCACACCTTTAATCCCAGCACTCAGAGTCAGAGGCAGGAGGATGTCTGTGAGTTTGAGGCCAGCCTCATCTACAGAGTCCAGGGCTGTTACACAGAGAAACCCTGTCTCAACAGCCCCCGCCCCAAGTACATTCTGTCAAGAAAAAGAGCTCAAATATAATTAAAGCTGCAGCCAAGACCTATACTAAAATTAGGCTGTAATTAATCGTTAAACCATCAGCTTAGTAGTGGGCCAATAGGAAAGGAGTCCTCAGTGAGGCTAGTCCCCACCTATAAAAGGATCCACTTTGAATGCTAGTGTTCGCTGATCTGGGAAAGCTACTGTCTGGTAAAATATTTACCTTGGGTAAGCACATAATGGCTACTGCAGCTGTGGTCCAGGGACACCAGGCTCCATCCTTAGCTGGCAGCAAAGATTGGCAGTGTTGTCCACATGCTGCTGGTTTTGCAGACATGAAAGATGCAAGTTTGAGTGGCTGTGGAGTCGTGCACCATGGCTTTAGAGGCCAGGCAATAGCTTTCAGGGTTGGAGTTCGTGCAAGAAGGCTGTGGCAAGCTACCTAAGTTGAAGATGAAAGCTAAGCTGCAGTGGTGACTACAAGGTGTTGGAGACACCAGGACACTGATAGCCACTGAGCAAAGTGGCACGTGTAGAGTGGGATTGGCCCGAGAGGAAGGCTGTGTGTGCTGCAGGCGGCAGTGCTGGAAGGGCTGAGCTACACAAGCTCGTCAGAACCCAGATGATTCTATCGCAAACCCAAGGTCTTCTGGAGTTTCAGGATTTGATGTTTGCCTTCTGGACTCACTCTGGTTCATTCTTTCCTTGCTCTTCTTCCATCCTTCCCTTTTTTGGAATAAAAATGTTTACAATGTACAATTGTATATTGGGAATATGTAACTTTTGTTGAATTAAATAATTTTTTTCCCCATTAACCTGTTCTAGCTCTCAAATAATGAATCAGAGACCCGTTAGATTTATTAATAAGTTTAAAGCGCAATAGCTGGGCAGATTCTCTCTCTCTTTTGGTTTTTCGAGACAGGGTCTCTCTGTGTAGCCTTGGCTGTCCTGGACTCACTTTGTAGACCAAGCTGGCCTCGAACTCACAGTGATCTGCCTGCCTCTGCCTCCCGAGTGCTGGGATTACAGGCGTGCACCACCACGCCCGGCTCTCACTATTCTAACCCATCTATGCCAGCCTGGCCTACTTCCTAGCCACATGCCCTGTTACCTGTCTTCTCGTCTCTCCCTGGCCACTCCTGTGCCATCTTTGTTCTCATAGCAACTCTTCCATGGGGACCTCTTTCTCAAGGCCTGGCAACCTCCTCCTCTTCCTCCTTCCCCTCCCCCCCAACCCCCCATAGGGATTGGGAATTGCAATTCCTGCCTTAACTCTCCTTGCTACAGGCTGTCCAGCTCTTTATTGACCAATCAGAGATGATGGAGAACAATTTTTACACAACACTGAGACAGGAGATTCTTCAATAATAATGGCAATACCAGAATCTGTTAGCATTTAGCTCACTGCCAGCTCAGCAAGTAACAGAATCACACCTTAATACAATGTGAATGTAGGCCATCCCCATGTTTGTTTGTTTGTTTGTTTGTTTGTTTTGGGTTTTTCAAGACAGGGTTTCTCTTGTAGTCTTGGCTATCCTGCACTTACTTTTGTAGACCAGGCTGGCCTCAAACTCACAGAGATCCACCTGCCTCTGCCTCCCTGAGTGCTGGGACTAAAGGTATGTGCCACCATAGACACCCATAGTTTGGAGAGTGCATTATGTCTTTTCATTATGAGATGGTCATGGGCCTGTGGGGACAAGGAGTGGGAGGTTATGGCTTAAAAGTGATGCATTTGGATGTCAAGTTGAGAAGGGATGGACTTGTGGTGGTTAATACTGATAGGGTCACCTGTAGGCATGCCTGTGAGGAATTATCTAGATTAGGTTAGTCTCCCAATTTCCCAGATTAAGTTAATTGAAGTGGAAAGACTAGCCTTAACGTAGGTGGCACCATTCCATGGGCTGAGGTCCTGGACTGAACAAAAAGAAAGCTGAATTAAACACCAGCATTCATCGTTATTTACTTCCTGACTGTGGACTCAATGTGACTAGCTAGCTTCCTTAAACTGTTGCCACATCTTTCACCATGGCAGACTCATCCCCATAATGGACCATAACTTTTGTAGAGAGAATTTCTTGTATATTGTATGGATGCATTGCCTATGGTCTATAAGAAAGGGTAGAATAGAAAGTGGACATCCGACAGGCAGAAAGGATTCTGGGATACAGCCATGTGCAGGAGAGTCAGCCTGGAAGGTGTGAGGACAGATGCAGCGTACGAGAGCAGAGGGATATAAGTTATAAGCTAGTCAGAGAAGAGCCTAGCTATATGGTCTAGATATTTGTAAGTATATTTTGAATCTCATGAGTTATTATTCCCAGAGCCTGGGGCCAGGATGAAAAACCTGCTCCTTACTTCAGATGGAGCACTGAATGTGGGGCTGGAATCTAAGTTTACAGCCCCGAGAAATCTCCAGTGAAAGGTGGTTTCCTAGCAGAAGGGGGCAGGTGGGGTGGGACTCAGAGCCGGACTGCCTTTAAGAGAAGCTTCCCGGCAAAGCTAGCAGAGGGAAGCCAGTGGGGGCCACGCTGAAGTCTCTCTCAAACCAGAGCCTCAGGCTCGCCCTGAAGGAAAAACACTGCTAGAACAGCTGAGTGAAATGAGCCGGGGAAAGAGGCTGGGAAGGAGGTTTTTCTAGCCAAAGAGCCAAAAAGGAGCAGGAAGCCACAGTGGAATGTGGCTTTTTTTTTTTTTTAAGAAGGTCCATGCTTTTAGGAAAGCTGCTGCTAGGGAGAAAGAAGGCCTGTGAACTGCAGGGGTGAACGGGAGTGCACACCAACCTGCTGTGGCCCCAACAGTCCCAGGGTGAAGGCCTGAGGCTGCACAGAAGCATGGCAAGTGGGCAGAAGGGCTGGGGTGGGGCTCAGGACAGCATGAGATGCAAACTGAGAAGCCCCAAGCATCTAAACTGAACAAGTACTGAGTTTGGAACCGCAAAAGAAAAGGGAAATAGCATAAAAAAATATCATAGGAAAAAATAAGTTGGTTTGAAAATAAGGAAATAAAGTCCTAGGGAGAGAGCTGGAAAAGTATTTCCTATGTTTAAAGAATGGAGGAAGACGATGACACAGTGCATCCGAATTCCATTTGAGTTTGTTTCTCTTAGTACAGAAATATTTTTTTCAGTGAAGATTGCGGTTTTGTACATCCTCTTTGGGAGAGATCAAAATGGGACAGGCTTGGAGAAGGAGGACACTGAGAACAGAGATTAGAAAAAGTAGTTCCAGATGAGGAAAGTCCACAAAGGCTTGAGGAAATTCCAGAACGGCAGCCCATCGAGTTGCTGGGTAGAAAGGCTCCAGGTAGAGCCAACACGGCCAGACTGGGTATGCATCACCAAGGGTCAATTACTGGAGGAAGGTCTGTATGCTAAATTAGAAATGCAGATCTTCTTTGGTGTTGCCTTGGAGCAAGGTCATACAATGGCTTATGGTTTTCATTTTACAGAGCTTAAAGGACTAAAATATATGCACCATCCCTTAGGTTCATATTGAGAACTCCAGTGGGCTTTTGCCTTGAATTCTGAGGAATATGATTCTTGAGATTGTTGGAAGTGATGACTATTTCAGAAATTCCTTTGCAGATGAACGCTAATGAAACTTTGACATATGTATTCAATAGAATAGAACTTTTTTCTTTTTAAAGATATTATGGCATGAAAGCTGTTACAGATACAACTTACTGTCTGACAGGTCAAACAGTTAGGGAGAAATCTAACAGGACTTTAAAGGGGTTCTCATAGAACAGAAGAGGGACGTAGTATCTCCAAGAAATAGGTTAAATAATGGTTTATTGACTTTAAATTTCTAAAATGTCAACAAGACAAGCAACACTGCTGCTGAAATACAGTGGCAGTTAGAAAGGACTGATGACATTTACATGTGATAACCTCAGAGTGGGAGGAAGGAGGTCTGTTGCGTTGGGGAGGAGATTTTGCATTTGTTCCAACAGGAAAAGGAAAGCTAGGTCTCCCATTCAGATTAGTAGACATCAGGTTTGACAGAGGGAGGCACCCTGAAGATCTTGGCTGAAGGCGGGAAGAGGGAGGGCATCAGGATCGTCGAGGCAGGTAAGGTATGCACTGATCCCTCTACAAGGGAACAGCTCTGAGAGTGGCTGAGACTTAAATGTCCTTAACCAGTAAATCCTGTTGGCTACAGAGTCCTCGTGACTTTTCAGTACATGCCGTCTTTTCATATGGCATGGATGGAGGTTTATATTACAGTTAGGTTAGACAGTCCAAACTAGCTTATAAAGACAGACAGATGATTTCTTTCATCTGCTCAAACAAAGACCCGAGCATCATCTTTAACTGATCTGTGCACATTGCACATTCCATACTGCATAACTACATAACTGTGTATTACTTGTGAGAGTTTATATGTTTACAGAACAAAAGGAGCGAACACCAATAGAATGGAGATGGCCTTGACAGGACTCATCCTTCAGGATGCTGAGATGCAAACACATGTTTATTGCAGCATGCTGTTTGATCCAACCTCAGACTGCCTATGTTTCATCGCAGCTTGTTTCCAAGACAGCTTCAAAGAAAGCTGCAAATCCCAATTGGTCCAGCCTTTCAGACTGTTCCAATTGAAACCTCACTGAAGCCTGCATTGTCACTACATTTAAAGGCTGGACAACCATTTACAGCTAGTTTTTTTTTTTAAAGACCTAATCATTTTTCTAATTTCTTTGGGCCCCCCAAAAGGGAAACTTCACCCCAAACAACAAAAAAACAATTTTAAGAGAACATGACACCCTCATTCTTGAGAGGTGGAGTGGGGGATTTCTGGCCGTGCAATGGGTGATGGATGCTCATAAATATTTGCTGTCATTAAAAGGGTATTGGTTGCAAATTGTTAGGATTTTTGTCAGGGAGAAAACATGGTATAGGAATTTAGGCTCTGATCTCTCCCTTTGCTTCCCCCCCCCCTTTTTTTTAAAAATCCTTCTTCCTTATATAGGAAGAGAAGGGCTTAAAAGAAAAAAGGGGGGAGGCTGAGATAAGAGAAATGATATAGGACTAATAGGGATAAAAGAGTAGATTATTGAATCAACTCTTCAATTATAAAGCTACTGTTATTCTCAAATACTTTTACATTGATATAGATTATTGCATAGTGACACAGGTTTAAGGTTTTCATTGGTTTAGATTATTGATACAATTTTAAATATATTGTGATACACATAATGTGTGTCTGTTTCAGCTCTTGTATAAGGTATAGGGCCTATGTAACTCATTTACAAAGCAATGTGAGGCTGGAGAGATGGCTCAGAGGTTACCAACAATGTCTGTTCTTCCAAAGGTCCTGAGTTCAAGTCTCAGCACCCAAACAGTGGCTCACAACTATCTATAAGGGTAGATGTCTTCTTCTGGCCTGCAGGCAGAATACTGTATAAACAAATAATGAATAGATAAATAAATAAATCTTAAAAAAATAAAAATGCAATGTGAAATTCTGGTCCTTTTAAAAGCTATGATTACAGGGCTGGAGAGATGGCTGAGTGGTTAAAAGTAGGGTGCCTGCTCTTCCAAAGGTCCTGAGTTTAGTTCCCAGCACCCACACAGTGGCTCAACAACCATCTATAACTGTCGTCCCATGAGATCCAATGCCATCTTCTGGTGTGCCAATGCAGGCAAAACACCCACACACATAAATAAACAAGTCCTGAAATTTTTTTAAAAGCTACTATTATAAACTGTTTAGGATAATTAAGTAGTGCAGATTAACAGTCAGATAATCACACTCATGGCATGTTAGATACTGGTTTAGTTTATTACAGAAATATTTTTTCAAGGTTGAACAGATAGTAAATAGCTAAAAACAAGCAATGTTTGTCTATTCAGTTATACTATAGATAATAGATGGTACTCAGTAACCTCAGAGATCCACAGAATATGGCATTTAGAGATTTTTTTTTATGGAGCTGGAGAGAAGGCTCAGTGGTTAAGAGCACTGTTTGCTCTTCCAGAGGACCTGAGTTCAATCCTCAGTAACCTCATGATGGCTCACAACCATCTACACTGAGATCTGATGCCCTTTTCTGGCATGCAGGTATACATGCAGATAGAGCCCTCATATACATAAAATAAATACAATCTTTTTTTAAAAATGTGTTTTGTTGTTTTAAGGATTTTCTGGAGACTTGTTAGCTCCCTGGCAGTACCCCATTCGACTAGAAAGAAGATGACGAGCACCGAGGAGTCTTCTTTAGGAGTTGGCATCAAAAGTGGCAAGGGGCCACTAGGCAAAGAAATTCCCCACTCCCTCTGCAGATTATATGGTGTCCAAAGTGGGCAAACTTGGATGCAGGCAAAGTCGACTGCCAAGCTCTGCCAAGACAGTAAGCAAGTCCTTCATAATTCCTACTTCACAAATATGCCATAAGGCTGAAAATTGATGCTCTAACATTACAGAGAAATTTTGGTGCCTGTCCAGGTAGCCAGCTGTCTGTCAATTCTCTATTTTGGAGGCTGTTTGCGTGCATTTCCTGCATACTCAGGTAACACTTACTTCTTAAGTCTCTGATGGGGTTGAAGACCAGATACAGTCTTACAATAAAGCTCAAGTTGTTTAGGATTTAAGAAAATGTTTTAAAAAGGAAATTTTAGGTCTAAGATTTTTTTTTAGGTTGATAAATGCAAGCTGTGATAGAAAACTATTTAAAAGCGTGATGTTGTGGCGCACACCTTTAATCCCAGCACTCAGGGAGGCAGGCAGGCAGATCCATGTGAGTTTGAGGCCAGCCTGGTCTACAAAGCAAGTTCTGGACAACCAAGGCTATACAGAGAGACCCTGTCTCAAAATAAAAACAAACAAACAAACTGACTTAAGTACAAAACTGAACTCACCAAGACAGGATAGATAGTACAGTACTTTCTCCAAAGTTGCCAAATACAAATGGACTGGACATTATGAATGTAATTCTTACCTGATAGATTTTATAGTTGTTTCATAGTTTTTTTTATTGTACATAGTTTATTATGTAAGTAAAAGAGGCATGTCCCATGAAAGTTTTCACTTACCAGGAAACTGGAACAGAGGGGAGGACATCCTATTGGGACTCTAGATGAGAGAAGCATGGGAGAATAGCAAAGTAGAAGGATCCAGAGGGTCCTAGAAACCTATAAGAAGAACATTATGATAGGCAGATTTGGGCCCAGGGGTCCTGCTCAAACTATGGCACCAGCCAAGGACAATACAGGCCATAAGCTTCAAACCCCTACCCAGATCTAGCCAATGGACAGGACATTCTCCACAGTAGAGTGGAGAGTGGGGTCTGACTTTCACACAAACTCTGGTGCCTCATATTTGACCATGTCCCCTGGATGGGGAGACCTGGTAGCATTCAGAGGAAGGATAGCAGGCTACCAAGAAGAGACTTGATACCCTATGAGCATAGACAGGGGGAGAACGTCCCCCTCAGTCACAGTCATAGGGGAGGGGAGTAAGGGGAGAATGGGAGGGAGGGAGGAATGGGAGGATACAAGGGATGGGATAACCATTGAGATGTAACAAGAATAAATTAATTAAAAAAAAAGAAAAAGAGCCTTTTATTGGATTAAAGGGAGGAAATGCAGAGAGGATATGTATATTGTATGGATGCATTACCTGTCAACTAAAAAACAAACAAACAAAAAACAAACAAAAAACCCATGGCCTATAGGAAAGAGTAGAACAGAAGGTGGGACGTCTAGCAAGCTGAAAGGATTCTGGGATAGAGCCAAGCACAGGAGAGTCGCCTGGGAACACGTGAGGACAGACCCATGGTGCCTGAGCAGAGGTAACCAGCCACGCAGAAGAACTTAGAGTGGAATAAATGGGATAAAAGTTATGAGCTAGTTAGAGAAGAGCCTAGCTATATGGCCTAGTTATTTGTAAATAGTATTTTGAGTCTCATGAGTTGTCATTCTGGGAGCGTGGGGCTAGGAGGAAAAACATGCTCCTTACTATAAACTTTGAACTGTGAGCCAAGATTAAGCCTTCTTTTTAAATAATTGCTTTGTCAGGCATCACCTTGACAAAACAAGTAGTGGAATGAAACTGAAGGAATAGAGAAACAATAGAACTTAGATTTTTTGTTTGTTTGTTTGCTATAAAATAATATCTTTTGTAGAAGAGGGCTTTTCTGTCTGTGGATTGACATCCAGGGCTATGGTTGTATTTAATGTTGTTACTGTAGGTCAGGTTATAACATTAAAGGAAGAAAAATGTTTATCAATATAAACGTGTTAGATATCCTTACCACAGGACTGTCAAAATAGTGTTATTACTAAACCAATATATCTAGTAAAATAGTCCTATAAATATTATTTTGAATCTCTTACAAATAAAGCACTTTTAGATTTTATTTATTCTTTAGAACTAGAGGTTTCAATGAGTACCTGTCCCAAAGACATTTTAAAAATTAAATATTTTCAAATAATGAAAAAATAAATAAAACAATGTTAATACCTCCCAATGTGATTTTGAAAGATAAGTTTATCACGTCTCTCTTCCATTTACATGTGTGTTAGTCAACGTTTTGTCACTATAGCACATATTTGACATATTCAGCTTGTAAAAAAAGAAAAAGATCATTTTGGCTCAAGGTTTCAAAGGTACCAAGTTTATGATTGGCTTCCCTACCGCTTTAGGCCTGTAGTGGGGCAACATATCACAGTGTGAACGTGTGTTCAGAACTGCTAACCTCATGATCATCAAGGAAAGGACGGAAGGGAATAGAGGAAGCATAACTAATGTCTGGACATAGTTTGAGCTTTCAAAACGGGGGAGAGGTGCTATTGCTATGTAGTGCAATGAGGCGGAGAATGCTGTTGGACACGCCATGCCCAGGACCTCCGCAGACAACAGGTATACCCGGTACAAAATGCCACGTGCTGAGAGTGGAAAACTGAGTACAATTCTGCTCCTTCACCAAGATTGCCCTTCTTATGATAAGAAGTTCCAAACCCAGTCAAAAGCCCTCGTTTTTAGTTCTCCTTAGTTTCTCCTTCCTTCTTTCCTTTCTTCCGCCCCCCCCCCCCCCCCCGCGAGACAGGGTTTCTCTGTGTAGCCATTGCTGTCCTAGACTCGCTTTGTAGACCAGGCTGGTCTCAAACTCACAGTAATCCGCCTGCCTCTGCCTCCCACCTTTCCTTCTTTCTAAGTAGGAAAATTACTTTACTGTGTGCTGGTTTCTTTTTCTCTGTGGCAGTCTTAAGGTACAGGCTGGGCTGGCCTTTAACTCTTGATTTGCCTTACCTCGGCTTCCCCAGGGGTGGGATTACAGGTGTGATTCCCAAGCCCAGCTTATTACTGAGTTTCTGTTCAGCTTTGACACTGTTTATCACCTCTTTCTGCATACATTTTTTTCTACATAATATTGGTTTCTCCTTACTGCAAACTTTGTACTGTGAGCCAAGATGAAAGCTTTTTTAATAGTTGCTTGGGCCAGGCCTCTTGGCTAGCTATCCTTAGTCTAGTGGCCACTCAGGGTTATTCAGGAATCCAACATGGACACTTACTTCTTCCCCCATACATGATATTCCGGGGTTATCTTATCCACACCTCAGATATCAATGGACTCTATTAGAGTTTTTAAATCTAAATCAGTATAGCAACTTACTCTGTTTTGGTGTCGTAAGAACATACAATGTAGCCGGACATGGTGGCACGCGTCTTTAATCTCAGCACTCGGGAGGCAGAGGCAGGTGGATCTCTGTGAGTTCGAGGCCAGCCTGGTCTACAAAGTCCAGGACAGCCAAGGTAACACAGAGAAACCTTGTCTCGAAAAACTAAAAAAACAAAAAACAAAACCCCAAAAACCCCACAATGTATTATCAATTGGCTGCCTTCGCTCTGTATATCATCAGATAACAAAATTTGAAGTTCAATATTAGGGGGGGGGAAACCTGTTCTATAGCAGCTCCCCCCCGCCCCCTCCCCCCGCTTTTTTACTGGTTCGTTTAATCTCATTGTTGTCCACCATGTCTCTCAGACTTGACCTTTGCCACTTTCAACGCCTCTGGTCATCTGGATTCTATACCTCTAAATAGCTCTTACATCCGTTCTATTTTCTTTCTTTTTTTAAAAAATATTTTTATTTTATGTGTATTGGTGTTTGCCTGCATGTATGTATGTGTGAGGGCATTAGATATTGGAGTTAGAAGTTGTAAGCTGCCGTGTGGGTGAACCCAGGCTCCTGGGAAGATCAGTCAGTGTTCTTAGCCGCTGAGCCATCTTTTTAGCTTCCCCCAGTTCTGTTTTCCTTCAGACCACGCCATAGGTTTTAACTAAACTGTTGAGAGTTTCTTTACTGGTCTCTTTCTCTGTAGCCTTATCTTTTCTCTGAATTACCCAAAAGCCAACCCACCAAACAAGTAGTAATCTTGTCAGTATCATAGGCTAGTTAGTTCTGTATCTGGCACAAAGAGATAATTAATGCCCAAGCATTGCTTTTCCTCATGAGCATCCTTCAGGCCTCTGCTGCTGAAATGCCTTTTCTTATTGTCTATACTGTGCTCACCTTGTATCTACATTTTTTATTCTTTGTAAAATTATATTTTAGTTATTTATGTCTTTATAATAAATATCTAGTGAGTTGTCTAGAGTTCTAGAGTAACCTTTGAGGAAAAACTGCCTTGTCCCTTCCATCTCAACCTCCTGAAATACTTCTGGGTAGTAGCTAGTTTTCTGAGAGTGTAACAAATACTAGAGATACATCAGGTTTTGTTTTTGCTTTGCTTTTTGAGACAGGGTTTCTCTTTATAGCTTTGGCTGTCCTGGAACTTGCTCTGTAGACCAGGCTGGCCTCGAACTCAGAGATCCACCTGCCTCTGCCTATAAATGCTGGGACTAAAAGTGTGCACCACCACCTCCTGGCTTACTAAATCAGTTTAAAAAGGCTTACTTTGGTTCACAATTTTGGAGGTTTTAGTCCATGTTTTGTTTTTTGTTTTTTTGTTTTGTTTTGTTTTGTTTTGTTTTGTTTTTTTTGGCCCTGTGGTGAAGTAGGACATAAGAGTAAGGGCATGTGGGAGAAGTACTCACCTCAGGGCAGCCAGGAAGCAGAGAGGCTGGGCTCCAAGCATCCCAGTCTGGGGCATGCACCCAGTGACCCTACCTTTTCCACTACGCCCCACACCTAAAGTACCACCAGTGTCTAGTAGTGCAAAAGGCTGGTGGCCAAACACATACCATGGGCCTTTGGGAAACATCTATTCAAAACAGCACCTTCTATCTTTCCAACCTGTGTGCACTCTCCTGTGTATAGAAGTTTGTAGACACAGTTTTATGTTGATTCTGACCTCAGTTAGGACAATTGGTTTCTTCTTTGGGAATTTGAAATTGAGAGAGATACTGATTCTATTTGATCATTGCCTCTATAACATATAAAGTCAGGAAGTGTGGGGCTGGAGAGATGGCACAGAGGTTAAGAGTGCTGCCTGCTTTTTCAGACGTCCTGAGTTCAATTCCCAGCAACCACATGGTGGCTCATAACCATCTATAATGAGATCTGCTGTCCTCTTCTGGTGGTCACACAGAACACTGTATACTAATAATAAATAGATCTTTTAAAAAATACCAAACTGAACCAAACAATAAAACAACTAGGAGATATAGGGCATGTTTACTATTATTGAGAGAAATCCTGAACTACAGGGAGGAAAATGAAAATGAAAGACGATCAAGACAAGGCAATGATATTTACTGTTGTCCAGAGTGCCCACATACAAAGGTAAACATTACTTCTAGGTATGCTAGCGAAGGTGTTTCCAAAAGAGGTTAGTATTTTAATTGGAAAGCAGATAGTTCTCCTCAGTGTATGAATGGACACCATTCAATCCACAGAGGGCCTGAACGGAGTGACAAGGCAAAGTAGGGTTGAGTTCGCTCTAAGCGGAAACACTGACGCTCTGCTCTTAGCTGTCCTGACTCCTAGAAGTCTCCCCGCCACCACCTTTCTGGCTCTCAGGTCTTTGAATTGTACCCAGCTTTCCTGCCTCTTCAACGTGGAGACCGTGGACTGAAGGACTTCTTGGCATCTATATCATATGAGCCCATCTCTTTCAGTGAATATAACATGTTTTCTCACTGTCTTTCCACGTATGAACCATACACATGTGCATGTGTATGTTTGTGTGCATGTATGTATATATAGACACATATATATAATATATACATACATATATTATATATATATATGCTTGTCTATGTACATGCACACACAGTTGTTGCTACACGTTCGTGGATTCTATGCTCACAGATTTTGAAGTCAGGAATTCAACCAGCCGTGGAACCAAAATGTTGTTAAGCACTGGCGAGATGGCTCAGCAGGTTAAGGCACTTGCTCCCATCCCCGATGACCTGAGATCGGTTCCCAGAACCCACATGGTGAAATAAGAGAAACAACCCCCAAATTTTTTCTTCTGATCTCTACACACGTGTGTGGCATGCTCACATACATGCACACACAAATAAAAAGTTAAAAAACGTGCTTAGGCGCCGATGGTGGCATTTGGGTTGGACATGTGCATACTTTTGTCTTGCTATTCCCTAAATAACAGAGTGTAACTGCTGTTCACCTCAAGTTAGGTGTTAGAAGTCATCTAGAGATGAGTTCAAGTGTTGGGGTTCTATGAGAAGCCTGGCGCGGTGGTACACACCTGTAATCTTGGCACCTGGGAGACGGAGGCAGGAACATCAGCAGTTCGTACATAGCTGGACCCTATCTCCAAAACAAATGCAACAGCAAAAACAAAACAAAACAAAACAACAACAACAAAAACAGGTGTAGGGTTGAAGGTGAATGGGTTATATGCAAATACCGTACCATTTTGTAACTGGGACTGAAGTGTTCACAGATTTTGTTGTTCTGGGGAACCTAAATACCCCACACATATATACACATATATATTCTGTATGTGCAATCTCATAGTGACTCGTGTATGTCGAATTTCCCTTTATTTTATTCTGCTGTTAAGTTACAAATCAACCTTTTAAAGGATCACTACACTTTACTTATTTATTTTGAGTGTGCACATGTATGCCACTATAGAAGAGATAAACATGTTTTTTAGTGTTGATCCCAAGTGTGGGATGGGGAACAGACTTGTGAAAGAGCAGGATGTTTATCCCCTTAGAAACTGAACCACTTCGTGGGGGAGCTTGGATGTTGCCAGCTGAGAACATCCTAGTGGAGACTCTGAGAGGAGATATATATAAGAGCCCAAAACAGGCGCCTTGGGAGAGAGGACTTGGGATTGTTTGGCTGTTGATTGCAACACTTCAAGAGGGCTCCTAGAGAGGACTGCTGCAGGCAAAGCTTCAAGGCTTTGGACTCCAGCTGAGGCTTCAGGTTCCAGCTGCTGCTCCAGGGTCCAGCAGCAGCTTTGATGGGATTGCTGGTTTGCTGAGGTCCTGCTGACTACCCTAGAAGAATGTTCCTTAGAACTAATATCTTTAAGGTTTCATTGTCGTGTTCTTTAATCTCCTTTTCCTATTGTTTGGCTTAGTCGAGTTGTATAAAAGGTAGGCTCGTTTAATAAGTTCATAATAAAATATAGTGGTTAAAAAAACTGAGCTACAAAGAATATGCAGGCTACCAAGATGAGACTTGATAGCCTATTACTATATAGTGAGGGAGGAGGTCCCCCTCGGTCATAGACCTAGGGAAGGGGAACAGGGTGAAAGCGGGAGGGAGGGAGGAATGGGAAGATGTAAGTGATGGGATAACAATTGAGTTGTAATCTGAATAAATTAATAAAAAAAATTGAGCTACATGCCACTGGTTTGGCAGTCATAAGAAAACCTGAGCAGGGTGTGGTGACATACACCTTTAATCCCAGCACTGGGGAGGTACAGGCAGGTGGATCTTTGTGAGTTCAAGGCCAGCCTGGTCTACAGGACAGCCAAGGCTACACAGTGAAACTTTGTCTCAAACAAAACAAAACAAAACAAACAAAAAAAGAAAACCTGGAGGAATATTCTCTCCCTTTTTAATGTGGGGTTGGGGAATCATATCCTGGCTATCAGATGTGGCAGGAAGTAAGCACCTATACCTGTTGAGCCGTCTGTCTGGCCCCATTAACATCTTTTTTTTTTTTTTTTAATCTCTGAGCTAGTGAGATAATCACTATATAAATAAGACAGTTTGTGTTTGATTTTTTCAAGACAGGGTTTTTCTGTGTAGCCTTGGCTATCTGGAACTCACTCTGTGGAGCAGGCTGGCTTCAAACTTAGAGGTCTGCCTGACTGCCTCACAAGTGCTGGGATTAAAGCACTACCACCACCAGCTAAGACACTTAGTTTTAAAGGCCTTTTTCACTCTAGTTTCTGTTCACCTTTGTTGATTAGTGATTTTTTTTTTTTTAACCACCCTGAGCCTTCTCCCTCCATGCTTTCCTTCCAAGAAAGGCCAATCTCTTTGGGTGATGTTTCATGGGACCGAAATGAAACATTGGAGTTCTCAATGGCAGGAGGACTTGTTGGTCAGTATTCATTGCTTTAAATGTCCTCTTCTGGATTCCTTCTGTACCCTCATCTCACCTCTAATCCTCATTCATTCTCTGCCCACAGCCAGTAGTTTATCTCAAATAACAATCTGACATTACTAGCTGGCACACAGACCTTTGATCCCAGCATTCGGGAGGCAGAGGCAGGTAGTTGAAGGCCAGCTTGGTCTACAGAGTTAATTCCAGGTCAGCTAGGACTACACGGAGCAACTCTGTCTCAAAAAAGCCCACCCAAACCAAAAATCCTGACATCGCATTACTGTGCTAATATGTCAGTGCCTCCTCCTCCTCATCTGTGAAAGTGCAGTTTTAAAAGCAGGGTGTGGAAGTGCTGCCTGCTGTTCTCTCTTGCGGCTTCTGACCTCGAGGCCATTCCCCTCCCCCCGTCCCCCAGCCATTGGTAGTTCCACCTCCAAGAGATGATTCTTCATCCATGATAAACTTCCAAGTTTTTGAATTGCCAAGTTTTTTTTTCCCTTTTAACTTTCTCCTTTTGACTTTTTCTCCTCTCTGCTGAAAGACTTTTTCCTACTCTTTGTCTATTGTTGCAGCCAAATTGTACTAACCCTTCTTGTCCCATTCATCCTGCCCTCTGTGGGCATCCCCTGTCACAGCACCTGCACTGAAGAGCCATTTGATGCACTCACCCTCTCTACTCACCTTCATGTCAGTGAAGATGCTTTATGAACTCTTCAGTCTCCAGCACTCACTGCAATGGCATGTTTGATGATTCTCTCCCCCTCCTCCTGCTCAACATAGAAATCTGACAGTTCTAGTAGTTGCCTCCTTTTAAAGCCGTAAGATTAGAAAGCTATTTGACAAATTTAGAAAAGATAAGAGATTAACGTGGAGTCTCTTCAATAGATATGCATGTTTTCCAGGGCGTTGTAATAATCTGGTTACCAAGGTAATTCTGGTCAGCTTCTGAGTTACAACATGAATATTCCATAAATGTGCATTATACTCATAGGTGAATGAGTGAACGGCTAGAATACCATTTGACAGCTCACCCTCTTCGTCCCCGCTGGCAGTGTGTCCCTCACGTTAATGAAAGGCGGTGTTTCCTGCACTGCTTCCCATCCTTTCTCAGCTGCTGTATTATTAAGTAGGCTGTACTCAGTGCGAGTCCGTCCTCCGTTAGAACCCTATTCCTTGAACATATCCATCTGCTTCTCCCTGGAATTGGAGCCTCGGAACTTCTGGGTCAGAGGAGGATAAGACAGACTCAGTAACCAAAACCAGAGAGCAAACAAGGGCTCCGTCATACACTGGCGGCCTTGACAGGTGGCATGCATCTATAGTACTGGCGAAGGAGACGTGCCCTGACTTGTGCAGCTGAATATAGCCCTCCGGAGGCCCAGGCGAACTCCCTGCACCCTAGGTTTAAAGAGAGGGGGAAATGTCTACATTTTAAAAACAACGATAGGTTTATTTTTGGAAAACTGTAGGTGCCTGGCAGGAGAGTCTCAATGGTGCTTACGAGAACATCCGCGCTGGGAAACGGGGAAGGGGAGGTTGCGGAGTGGGGTGGGGTAGACATTCAGTGGAGGCTGGAGATGGATGGTAATAGTTCTTGAACCTTGTTGCGCAGATAAAGGATTTTAAACGGGTTTTTCTGAAGTTATCGGCGTCTGGATTTCCTGGACCACTCGCGCTGCCTGCTTACTAAGGAGTGCGCCTCCGGGGGAGGTGTGCGCGCGCGCTGGAGGCGGAGAGGCGGCGGAGAGGGGCCTGGCTCCGAGAATAAACAGCGGGGGAGCGGCTAGACGGACATCTGCGCCTAAGGGTGCGGGGTGCAAGGGCTGTAGGCTGCTGGAGCGAGCCGAGGCATGGTAGCTAGAATCCTGGAAAGCCTTTGACGCCAGAAGAAGCCCCTGGCTGAAGACTCTGACAGCCCAGTCCTGCCCTTCCCGGAGTCTCAGGCTGTGGCTCAGACCTCAAGGTAAGGAGTCGCTCATTGCTGCCCAGGATCCGCAGGACCCGTCATGCCCGATACCTTCCTACCTCCTTGGGGCTGCCACCTCGTCACCTCCTTCCTCTGCTCTTCTCGAGGGGGTGGGGTGGGGGGTCCTCGGCGCCAAGCTGACGCCCTGTACTGGGCGACTGGCAAGGGCTCCCATGCTGCGCGTTCTGGGTTTCTGCTCTGCGGCCCGCGGGACCTTCGCCCCCTCTCCATCATCCACCCGTCACTTTTACCTCCTCCCCAGAACCGCTCACGGAACGCTGCACCTCCACCCCACCCCGACCCTGGGTACTGAGAGCGGGAGGGTGGTACGAGCTCGTCTATCCTCTCCAGGCGTGTGGTACACAGATGTACTAATTGGCCCTAAGGTCTGGAAGTAAGTTGGAATCTGAAATGCTGCAATTCCTCATCTTCCAGAGTATACCCACACCTTGTATGGCTGTCCTAACTTTGTAATGAATATCAACTCTTGAATCAGGTCACTGCAGCGTGTACCACTCTGTCTATGTGTGGTCACTGAACGGTAGGTTGGGATACCCCAGCTTCTATCCTAAGCCCTGTCCCAGTTTAAACGCTAATAAGTTTACTATGTTTTCAAGGCGACAGCAACTGCTACAAGTTTATCCGACCTTGAAACACTATCTCTTACCCAGGAGCTAGGAAAAAAAGAAAGAAAGAAAAGAAAAAGAAAAAAACCAAAAAACCTCAGGGCCCACCCTTCATTCTTGATTCAGATCTGGAGGGAGAGGGCGAGAGGCTGTTGATGTGTATGTATGTGTGCTTTGTACATTAAAAAACAAAACAAAACGCCCGGAAGTGAGAGCCATCCTCCTCCTCCTCCTCCTCCTCCTCCTCCTCCTCCTCCTCCTCCTCCTCCTCCTCCTCCTCCTCCTCCTCAATTATCCTCTTGAAAGTATAAGATCCTTGTAGGAGAAAGACTGTTCTGCAAAGCTTCTGGCATGGCAGTTTGGGACAGAGAGAGTTAGAGCTATTTTGAAACTCAGATATGGGGCTAGAGGAAAGTGCCGTGCTTCTAAGAGACCAGATTTAAAATGTCACGTTTTTAAAATGTAAGAATTTCCTCACAAATACTCCTGCGACTGGAGAGGGTGGAGGCCTATTCTGCTGGGAATCTGGAAATCTTTCTCCTGACTGCCCCTTGATTTTTGTCAATGATGGAATGCAGGCTTTTGGCTGGTGTACTTTTTGCTTATTCAAAGGAAAAAGGCTCAAACAGATCAATCTCTAGGCAACAAAACAAGGAATCATCATGTAAGTTAATGCAAATCCTGTTTATGTTCCTAATTATGTGAGCACAGGTCACCTACTCTGACTGGCCTGTAAACTTTATCATTTCTACGTGAATGCTAACGTTGTCACTGTCTTGCTTGTTGTCACAGTTGTACATCTGCTATTTTTTTTTTTATGTACATCCTTATATGTATCTGAGCCATTCTAAGTATTGGTGAAGCCATCAGAGGGTAACAACCATGGACAACAGAGATTTATCTGTGTCTTCTGAAAAGTTGAGGAAAAGACTAACTTCTTAACATATTGTCACATAAGTACACTATTAAAGCGTCGCTTTCTTTTTATGGATTAAGATGTGTGTTAAGTTCCAGCGAGAGAAGTGGCTGAGGAACCTATTTAACATATCAAAGTGGACCCTGGCTCCAGGTTCTCCCAGGATCCTTCAGTCCCTCTACCTGTGTGTGTGTGTGTGTGTGTGTGTGTGTGTGTGTGTGTGTATGTGTGTGTGTGTGTGTGTGTGTCTGGCATACCCCACCCTCTACCCTGAGCTCTCCAGCCCAGGGGCTGGGCTGCCCTTCCCCCAGAGGCTCTTCCCTATATGATCTGGACATTTTGGCTACACATTGCCTCTTGGGCCTTTGGCCTCCTAGTTGCTGTACTTGGTTCCCCTCTCTCCCGTCCCCTCCTCCTCTTCCCACATGCTTCAGAGTCATGACCACTCTGGACTCCCCCAGATGTGCTGGCCTCTGGCTCTGCTCTCCCACAGATCTACGAGAAACCTTCCCCTCCCCCATACCCAGGAGCAGTCATATTCTTTCCTTTTTCTTTTTTAAATTTAGTATGAAATGGGGATGATACCTGGTACCTGCTTTCAAGAATACTAAGGACAAACTGGAGACTCTAAATCCTTTTGAACATTTGAGAAAAGACACTCTCTAGTTATTATTGAGCCAATATGATTGTTTTCCTGGCAAATTTTTCTCTGTTCTAAAATTAACTTTCCCCAAGGAAAAATAGTGCAGATGCACATGATTTGGCCCAGCCAAGTCCTGAAAATACTGTAAATTATAAAAGTGACCTTACTTTATTCCTGTAGACCCTTGTTTGAGATCTGATCACAGCACATGTAGAAAAGCCCATTGCTATTTGGTCTTTGCAAAATGCCCCTTTGATGGTGTGGTTATGCACAGAACACAGTATTGTGCTGATAAATTCTATTGGTGAGGCAAATGTTTTATTATTTCACAAAATTTTCATATATGCTATACACACTGTATCTGAGACTTCCATAATTATACATGTAACACATGTTTTTTAATAGGGACCAAAACTCACAATATTTTTCTTTGTGGTGGCACAGTTAAGCATTAGGTTTTGATGACTTTTTCATGGGAATTTTAATATGACAGAACTAAAGGCTTTAAGCAAATAATCTCATAAAGATCTATTTGGAACTAGAAGTCCTTAAAAGAAAAGAAAACAAAACAACAACAACAACAACAACAAAATAAAGAAAAAGATGCCTGAAGCCCCTGGTCTGTTGCGTGCATAGCCTGTGTACAAGTCTTTGGAGAGTAACAGTGGAGATCCAGTTCTGGCGGCCTTAGACTGTGGATGATTAGACCCTTCCATTCTTCAGCAGACCTTCAATTTAGTCTGTAACCTGATGCTTCACTGACCCCACACACTCTCTCTGCCTCTCCATCTCACAGAGGAATGGCTGGCCGGCACTTAGGGTTGAAATTTTTTCCCTCCCGTCAATTAGAACACACTGGTATAGGTTGCAGAATGCAGTTGCATTTTTAGCTCAGTACTCTAAGAAATTCCTTTGGCCACAAAGAGGGTGGCCCTAATGCTGGCTGCATCCCTTGCTGTTTTTAGCTGCACCCTGTTAATTTCTCAACGATTCAAGGGTGTAGAAACACAATAGCCATAGGCACTAAAATTGGAAGAGCGCTTCAGAATTCATCTAGATGTTAATCATTCTTTTCTACAAATGAATATTGAAGTGCTCATTGCCACAATCTAGTCTTTGATAATAGGCATTAGGTTTTACATTTTTTCCAGTTCTCAAAGTAATGAGGATTTTGTTCTCCTGAGATGAATTCAATAGGGTGGCAATGGCTGCCAAATAGGTTACAAATCTCACGTAGATTTCCAATGAAAATCAACGTAGTGTTAAAGAAATGTAGATTATTTACAGAGGCACCAAGTACTTGAAACTAACATCTCAGGGTTTTCATTGTATTTGTTATGAATGCTTGAACTGGCTAACAGAAGACAAAGGGTACCTCAAGGCAGATGAATGTAAGGTAGGGCGTAAAAAGAACAAGACTTAGTGACTCAGCAAGCCACTTGAATGAACAGCCTTTGGCTTTTTAAGTCCCTTTAAATACGGTGGTTGTCTTTTATCATTAATGACATTGGTGTCAAACAGTTGAGTTCCACATATTAAATGTATCTAAGCTGAAATATAAAAACACATGGATACTTTATAATGGCTTTCCAGAATATGCTATGTCTCAGACAGTCCCAAATATATACAATTTAATCATCTCTAGGTCACTCAGCACCTTGCACTCATAGGGGGAACGTAGTGTGTCATGTTAAAAGAGGTATGCATCCTTGATGACAACACTAACTTTTCTAGACACAGCTCTATCTGATTAAGCAAGTCTTTTTTTTTTTTTTTTTTTTTTTTTTTTTGGTTTTTCAAGACAGGGTTTCTCTGTGTAGCCTTGGCTGTCCTGGACTCCCTTTGTAGACGAGGCTGGCCTCGAACTCACAGTGATCCACCTGCCTCTGCTTCCCAAGTGCTGGGATTAAAGACGTGCACTACCACCACACCGGGCTTTTATTATTTTTCTTACTTGGCATTATAAGGATTGAATTCAAACTTGAAAGGCCATATAAAACTTCTTGCCACACCACAATTATCTATCATTGTTGAAGTTGTTTATATACATTAAGAAATATCTTTAGGTACTAGAGAACTGGCGGTAAGAGCACTGGCTGCTCTTCCAGAGGACCTGGGGTTGATTCCCAACATCCACATTGCAGCTCACAGTTGTCTGTAACTCCGGTTCCAGCGATATGGTGCCCTCTGCTGGCCTTTGTGAGTACCAGGCTTACATGTGGTGCACAGATATAATATTCAGGCAAAACATTTATTCACAAAATTAAAAAAAAAATCTACACACCCCTAGGAGGCAGCCATTACCCTCTTTAAATAGAGCTGCGCTCCAGAGAGCTTAGGATATCACTTTTAACATGTCACACTGCTTCCCTAAGAGGACAAGATGCTGCGAGGTCTACAGAGGATGACACTGTACACAGTTGGGGCTTCTGGGATATTTCCTAATTTTGTAAAGACTTTATAAGACCTTCATATGTTTGTGTACCTTAGATGCATTTAATGTGTGGAGCTCAACCACCTGGCATTGATTTAACACATAGAAACAATATCAACATTGAATGTGTTTCTAAGATAGAGTGGACCCCAATAATCAAGAGATTTAAAACAAAATTTCCCTTATAATTTTCAGAAATGTGAGGATTCATTAGATACCTATGGATGACATGCTCTTCACCTGAAGGGCAAGAAACTCTAGTGTGTAAGGTTTCCTTCAGGGCTAAGAAGTTCTTTTGGTATTGCTCTGACACAAATTAAAATGCACACAACGCCATGGTTCATGTTTATTGTTCCCCCCACCCCACCCCAAGACAGGGTCTCTCTGTGTAGCCTTGGCTGTCCTGGACTCACTCTGTAGACCAGGCTGGCCTGGAACTCACAGAGATCCACCTGCCTCTGCCTCCCGAGTGCTGGGATTAAAGGTGTGCGCCACCACGCCCTGCTCATCTTCCTTGTTAACCTGGCTGGGTTTGGAATCGCCCAGGAGACCTACCTCCTGGAGTGTCTGTGAAAGTGTTTGCGGGGAGGTTTGACTCAGGAGGGAAGAGCCACCATAAACATGGGTGACGCCATCCCTCGAGCCCAAGTCCTGGATTGAATGGAAAGAGAAAAGGAGAGGTCAACAGCGCATTAACATGTGTCCCTCTGTGTGACAATGTGTATACCTCATGCTCATGTCACCGTGTCTGCCCAGCTGGGGTGGGCTGCCTCGTCAACTTTGACTAAAAACAAACTAATGACTTCTTTAAGGCAGAGTGGACAGATAAGAGGTCTTAGATGTGCACAGACAGCACTAATCAAGCAGATTAAATGAAAATCCAAAACAGCAGATTGAAATGCATTAATTGACAAAATTAAAGATATTACTGGTGTGTTGTATTTCTCTCAGACTCAATGAGAAGCAATGACTTTTTTTTTTTTTTTGAGACAAGGTTTCTCTGTGTAGCTTTGGCTGTCCTGGACTCCCTTTGTAGACCAGGCTAGCCTCACACTGACAGCGATCCTCCTGCCTCTGCCTCCCTGAGTGCTGGGATTAAAGGTGTGCGCCACCAGACCCAGCTACAAAGCAATGACTGTAGTGAATATAAACGTTTTTGTTTCGATCCCAGGTGCAGGATAGGTAGTAGATGTAAATGTGTTTTTGTTTTGATCCCAGATGTGGAATAGGGAACAGACTTGTAAGAGAGCAGGTGATATTTATCCACTTAGAAGTTGAACCACCTCATGTGGGAGCTGGCAAGCCTTTGGCTTTGAGTTTTTTGGTCTTTTCCTCCTGGGCTGTAAGCTGAGCTAGTGAGCCTTTTGGGCCCTTTCCACTGGGACAAGAGCTGAGTAGGAAGGTCATCTGGGCGCTTCCTCTGCCTCTCTGAGCTAGCAGGTTTTCACCCCGGCATCTGGCTCCTGAGTCTTTATTGGTAAAATAGAACTATCTGGGATTTTCAATTAAAACTACAATCCCCAGTCCCCCCATTTTCTTTTTTTTCTAAAAGCATGTATGTATTATTTATTCTTCATTACAACTTGAAGAGGTGAATGCTAGAATCATGTCCATTTTTCAGATTAAGAAAGTGAGACTACAGTGATTCATTCAAAAATGTACACTAGAAAACAGATAATAGGTAACATAGCTGTGAGTTCTACTTATTTCTAACTGATAGCAATCATGAAGAGTGCAGGAAGACAATGGACATGGGCACAAGTCAGTGCATTTCACCATCTAGTCCTTTCTTTTTTTAATTAAAAAATTATTAACAGATAGTGATTGTACATATTAACTTTATGTAGTTTCACAATATATACATGATGAGCACTGATCAAGTGCTCAGAGTATCAGCATTTTTTATACTTTTATTTTGTTACACATGTATAAAACAAGCTACATACAGCAGGGAGAACCATGTGACAATCATGAGAATAATGAGTTCTATACATGTTACATTCATAGTGACTTGGCCATCTGCATTTGTCTTGTTTAAAGTGTTTTCCTGTCTTGTTGGGTCTAAATTTCTGAATGAGATTCAATATTTATCCTATCTCACATTTTCTTTATTGTATATACCTAGACTACATTGAAACAGAAATCTGTTTGTTAAAGTCAGCTTCTGTTATTGTGACAAAATACCAGGCAAAGAGTGCTTATGAAGAAGAAACATTTGTTTAGGGTAAAGAGTTCAAGTTTGTAGGGTGATGGTTTATGCCTTTAATTGCAGTGCTCAGGAGGCAGAGAAAGGTGGATCTTTGAGTTTGAGACCAGCCTGGTCTACAGAGCAAGTTCCAGGACAGCCAGGGCTACAGAGAAACCTTGTCTCAAAAAATTGGGGAATAAAATGATCTCAAGATTCAAGGGTATGGTGCTGGTGTGTATCACCCCATGGCAGACAGCTATGGCTCTCTCTCTCTGTGTGTGTGTGTGTGTGTGTGTGTGTGTGTGTGTGTGTGTGTGTGTGTGTGTTTATGTGTGTGTGTGTGTATGTGTGTGTGTGTTTATGTGTGTGTATTACTTTTGGAAAGAGGAAGGGAGAGAGAATAAAGGGGGATGGATGGGTGGAAGGATGAAGGTAAATACGAGTGAAGTAGAAAATAGTGAATACAAGACCCAGCTTGGCATATATACTAAAATCTGGTTTCAAAGATAAGTTAAGATTGCCATTAAACAACAGCCAAGGAAAAAATAGGCAGTAAACCTCGAACCCCTACCCAGACTAGCCGATGGACAGGACATTCTCCACTGGTGAGTGGAGAAGGAGATCTAACTTTCACACAAACTCTGGTGCCCCATATTTGAACATGCCCCTTGGATGGAGATGCCTGGTGGCACTCAGAGGAAAGATAATAGGTCACCAAGGAGAGACTTGATACCCTATGAGCATATACAGGGGGAGGAGGTCCCCCTCAGACACAGACATAGGGGAGGGGAGGGGAGTAGGGGGGAAGTGGGAGGAAGGGAGGAATGGGAGGATACATGGGATGGGCTAACAACTGAGATGTAATATGAATAAATTAATTAAAAAAAATAAAAATTAAAAAAAAAAAGATTGCCGTTAAAGCATCACCATCTAACACGAGCCTATTTCTGAGAAGATAGGGATTTTGATGCTAACTGCTTGGGTGAATTACCAGACAGGTATCTGGGTTGGCAAAGTTTTCCTTTTCCTTTAGAACTGATTCCTTTTCTCTAAGTGTCCATCTTCTAGCACCCTGCCTGGTGGCTGGCTGCCCGCTCTGTCTCCAACTGCACTCCTCTACTGATAGTTTCTGGTTGGCTTATGGGTACGCTCAATTCTCCTGTCTTAAAAAAAGCATGGGTTAAAATTAGCGAGGCAATGAATGAAAGCAAAAGGAGAGGGCATGGGAGAAGGGGCTAGCTGGAGAGATGTTGTATAAATAGCGTTAATAGCACTTAGTGACTGATTGGGCATGGCAGGTGACAGAGAGGAGGAATCCACGATAACTCTTCACATCTCTGTGTGTTGTCATAGAAGGGGTGGGGGTGGGGGCAGATCCTCGATGGGAGAATGAAAACAGGACTTTGGTGTAAGGGGCAGAGGGAAGGAATTCTAACTCTTATCTGAATTCTGGTCCTCTGCGATTCCAACTAGGCTAGTGACCCACCTCAGCACACCTAGCTGTTGGGCATGGCTCTTCTGAGTTGGCATATAAGCCTTTCCTGGGTTATAGGTGGAATATCCTTTCTCTGAGATGAGTAGGGCAAGAAATGTTTCAGATACTATTTAGAATACATGTAAAGACAGGGAAAAAAAAAAAAAAAAAAACCAAAACCAAACCCAAAACAACCAGCCAATATTGCAGGGATGGAACCCAAGTCTAAACATGAAAGTCACTTAGAGACATGCTTGAGTTACATTGTAGTTTGAAGGCATTTTTATAAGGCATTTAAGACACATCTGGGCTTTCACTGCATCCCTTCAGGTAAAGTAAGAAATGAAATTTTCCACTTGTGATGTCATGTTAGTACTCAGAGTTTGGGCTTTTTGAGCATTTGGGATTACGGATGCTTAAACTATTTGCGTATTGTTTCCAGGAATGTTTTAGCCAACAGGATACAATTTTTTTTAACTGAGAAAAGATAATGAACCAAAAGATGGCAGTATTATTACATGTGCAACTCAATATTAGAATGGAATCTTTTCAGTGTTCCTGTTGGCTGTAGTCCAAGACACATAGACCTCACAGTTCAAAGTGAGGTAAGGACACATTCTAGACCTGGCAAAGGCAGCACAAGGACATGAGGTAAACATCATTCAGAAATCAGTGAGCTCACTGCCCACTTCTAATTGATACAGCTTAGAGAGGCCACGGAAATAATAATTAGTAGGTTGTTTTTAGCAAGTTGGCGAACCAGAGCTTTCCCACCACACCCTGACCTTCCTCATGAGAAAGGGATGAGAGGCGCTTCCCTCTTTAGGTGTAAAGAGATTACACCAATTGCTTGGAGTGTTTACTGTGTATCCTCCCCACACTGAGAGGCGTAGTAGATCAATGGTCTATGCCTGAGGAGGTTGCCAAGAGCCTGTGTGTTGGTTCCTATGATGGCAAAGCATCTGTGGCCAGATAGAGCAGAGCATAAGGATTCTGTCAAAGGTACATCATGATGCAGAGTGGGCTGGCCTGGGGTCACCTCAAGTCATGGGCAAGGGGGCCAGCCACCCATACTGCAGCAGTGTAAACCGATGAAAGTGCCGAGTGTGAGTGTCTCTCCTTTGCATAAAAGGGGTTTGCTGATGACACACACTCGTAGTGAGATGATGGATGAGGTGGTAGGATGCATGCTCTGAGTAGTGAAGTCCTGGCTTTGACCCTTAACATCCACACATGCTCACAGATCACAATCCTTCCTTGGATCATTGTATTTGTGTTCTGATTATGCCCCCATCTTTATAGTCTCTCACTATGTTGTAGCCCTGGCTTGCCTGGAACTTACTATGTAAGGCATTCTGGCCACAGGCTCACATAGATGCTACCTGTCTCTGCCTTCCAAGGGCAAGTATCAAAGGCATGCAACACTGAGCCTGCCTCCTCTCTCTGTCTTATTCCCAGATGAGAGATTAGTATCAGAACCTGGGGACCTAAGTGAGCAGCAGTGTGGAGAGAGAAGGCTCTCTGTGCCCGCCTTTCCTGATGAAGGAAGCGGGGTCCGGCCGGCCGCGGCTGAAGCAGGTAGAAGCTACCTTTACATTACGCTGGAGGAGCAAGGGCTGCCCTAGATTGGGCACGCTGGCAACAACTCTGAGCAACATTTTGACTTGGAATGACCTGAAGAGTCTCTGGTGACCAGAAACGTCACAACAGTTGTCCTGAATCTAATCCAAAAACAAGTCAAGAACAAACACATTTCCTTGGAGCTTTTGCAAGAAACAGAAGCACTGGGAGACCCACGGTCCTATGGATGGAGACTGGATCACATAGTGATTGGTGCTGAGGAGGCCCCGACCTCTTGCAGCAAAGTGAAGGACCAGGCACGCCAACAGTGTAATTCAGTTGCTGCCTGGGCATCCAACACCCACCTGCTCTGGGGTCTCAGCTCCACGAGGAGAATCTGCAGCTGTTTGCCTGGTTCTTCTCTTGAAGCCGGAAGCAGCTTGGATGGCGCTCTGCTCTGGATGCTTTTTATTTACTGTACTAAATCACATGCTGATTATCTTCTAGAAATACCTTCACAGACACGTCCAGAATGTTCTACTGGAGACCTGGGTATCCTTTCATCCAGTCAAGTTGACACACAGAATCAACCATCGTGAAGCAGCAGTGGAGAAAACTGACAATTTTCTGATTATACCCACGAGGCCTGCTCATTTATTATACCAAGCACAGATGGCTTCCCAGTGACGTTTGAAAAGAGCGTAGAAAGGAAGGGCAGGAGTGACTGTCCTCTGAATTAGGCTTAGCCCTGGAAATGCCACAACGACTGTTTTTGTTTCTTTAAAATAATGCTAGGAGCATTTTAATTAATCAATTTAAATACACACTAGGTAATTTTAAAATGAGCTTTGCAGTCTGCGCCACAGCTGGGGAAATGATCTGACATATTGCCTCTGTGTAATAAGCACACAAGACATTTCACTTCTGCTTCTGGAGATTCAGAGAAACAATAAAAGGCTGAGATGAATGACTTGCCAGTTCTAGTCAGCCACTGATCAATTTTAGGAAAAAGCGTGCTCCTGTAAAACAACAGGGATAGTTCCCATAGCCAACAAACGACATTAACCGGGTTTTCTTTTTGGTGTCTGGGGATTTTAAAAATGGCTTTAAATTCTTAGCTTTGAGGTTACCTTCCAAGATTTTCAATGCTCTCCAATCCAAGTCTTTAAATGCTAAATGAGTAACAGGAGGACAATCCGAACAGCATTCTTATCCATGTGTTCCTACAAATTGAAAAACGTGTGTGTGCTGCACACGAAAGTAATCACAACCACAGCGAGCAAGCGCAACAGTTTCCTCCATGGGAGTAGAACTTTGGATCCAGTAGGAGGTTGGAGTCCTGTAAGGGTGGAAGAGAGGCAGTAGCACGGCATGGAGACCCTGACTCAGTGCCTTCTGGTTCTAGAGGAAGCCCTTGCTGTGCCCGTAGGATCCCAAGAGCAGTGCTGCTTGCTGTAGTGCTGTTTCAGATGCTTGGAGCCGCTCTGCTAGTGTAGGTGAGAGGCGTGCCGGAGGGGGCACTGGGAATAAGTACTTAAGCACCCAACATCTACTACTGCTGATTTTTGCCGGTGGCAAATGTTCCCTCTTGTGTGTATATGTGAGCGGGACATGTGTGCTTATTTGCATGTGTGTAGGCACATGTGTGAGGGTGTGCACGTGTATGTATGTATGTGCAGCTGTGTTTGGCGATCTGAGGTAGCTATTCAAAGTCTTCCTCCATTGCTCTCCACATTGAAGCATCTCTGAGTGAACCCTGAGTTGCAGTCTCAGCTATAGTAAGCAGCCAACTTGTTCTGGGGGATACCCTGTCTCCCCCAAGTGCTGGGATTACACATCCCGGTAGCAAGCACCTTTACCTGCTGATCTCTTTGGCCTTGGTTTTTGTTTTTCTTGAGACACAGGGTCTCACTGTGCAGCTCTGGCTAGCCTTGGCACTCTCTACATAGATCAGGCTGGCCTTGATCTCACAGAGATTGGCTTCCTTCTGCCTCCTAAGTGCTGGAATTAATGGCATGGGCCATTGTGTTGGCTGGTTTCATGTCAGCTTGAACCGAGCTAAAGTCATCAGAGAAGAGGGAGCCTCAGTTGAGAAAAAGGACTGCAGGGCCTTTTTCTTAGTGAATAATGTAGCAAGGCCCAGCCCACTGTGGGTGGTGCCATCCCCAGGCTGGTGGTCCTAGGTTCTATAGAAAGCAGGGTGAACAAGCCATGGTCAGCAAGCTAGTAAGCAGCACCTCTCCATGGCCTCTGCATCAATCCCTGCCGCCAGATCCCGCCCCTGTGTGACTTCCTGCCCTCACTGCTTTTGATGATGAATAACTATGAGTGAAATAAACCCTTCCCCAAGTTGCTCTTGGTCGTGGTATCTCATCACAGCAATAGTAACCGTAACTAAGACAGCCACCATGCTCAGCCTTTGTGGTGTTTTATGAGACAGAACCTTCCGGTATAGTCCAGGCTAACCTCAGACTTGTGCTCTTGCTCTTCCCCTGCCCCAGCGCAGGGATTATCAGCACACACTGCTCAGTTCTAACATTTGTTGGTGCCATAGCAAGTATTTTCAGGGGGTATAAATTCTCCCGTTGTCTTAACTGCTAATTCTCTTTTTCACCGGGAGCTCCTGTGTACTGTATTGGGGAGGGTGTATGGCTTCTTATGATACGATCTCACATTTTATTCTGTTTGTCAAGGCCTGTAGGTTTTCTTAGTTTTCAGCCTTAAATCTGAGAGTACATTTGAAGTCTTTCTTATACACTGAACAGCCTTAAATGCCTCACCTGTGGCTGGTTCTAGCTCAGTTTCTCCTAACACAGAAAGCAGGGTTTGTAGCCCCTGCCCCCCTCCTGATTTTATACATAGGACTTGATTCTAGGTCCATGAGGCAGATAAGCCCTACATCCTGAGTCAATATCTATTGTAGGCTCAATTTTTTTAACCAATATATTTGATTAACAACTTAGTGACCAAGCATACCTCCCTTATAACCCGACTAACCAAAACAATAGGAAGTGAGGATTAATGGACACAATAACAAAACCTTAAGGATGTCAGTTCCGAGGAAAGATTCTTCGAGTGTGAGCTGTAGGATTTCTTCTGCTGGAACCTAGAGTAACCAGAACCCAGAACCTCAGCAGGAGCCGGAGCCTCAAAGCCTTTCCTCGAGCGGTTTTCTCTAGGAGCGTCTTGAAGTGCAGTGATGAACAGCTAAATCTATCCCAAGTCTCAAAAACAACAACAACAACAACAAAACAAAACAAACAAACAAACAAAAAACCCACCACCAACAAAAAAAATCCCGCCTCCAGTTCTGGGCTCATTTATATATCTCCTCCCAGAGTCAGTTCACGGGATCTTTTCAGCTGGCAACAATTAAGCTCCTGCACGAGGTGGTTGCTCGTCTAGTGAATTAACCTCACCTGTTCTCTCAGGAGACCGTTCCGATCCCCCACTTGGGATCCTAAAAACCAGGTTTATCTCTCCTTCAGTCTATCCTTGTATATGCACTTGGGCTGAAGTTCCTAATCAGCTCTGGAGGTTTTGGATTCTTCTCTCCTTCTTAGCTTTTTGCCCTGCTTCTCAGGAAAAGCATCTACCTGTGTTCTATCCAGTGCTTACTCTATTAGTAGAGAGCAGTTTGGGGTGGATTCAGGGCAGCATGGCATACTTCCTAAACGTCTTTGAGTTGATTTTGTGACCAGTTGTTTTTATTCAAACAGTATTAAATCTAGACTAATTTTGGAGGATCTATTAGTTACTCTCCTGTTTGCTTTGCACGAATGCCTGACAAGGAGCAACTTAAGGGAGAAAAACGTTTTGTTTTGGCGGATGATTCAAAGGACAGCTCCTGTCCTTGGCAGTGGAAGGCTGCTTGCCACATCGAAGTGTTGGGCTTTGTCTACCTCTTTTTGCGTTTTATTGAGTTTCAGGATCCAAACTCATGTGATGATGTCACCCATATTCAGGGTAGCCTTTCCCTCTCCAGATCTTATCTGGAAACACCCTCACAGTCAAGTTGACAACTGAAATTAGTCATCACAGAGCAGGCGGACATATTTAAGTTACTGAGTCCTACTGGTGTGAATCTTATATATCTCACCATAAATACCTTTTAAAAATAGCCCACTGAAATTATGCAGCTAAAAGATATTACTTACACCTAAATTTAGTTCCAAGTTTTATTATGCCTTATTCCTACATGTTCCTGGCTTGTTAATTACCATAAGTAACTGCTCTAATCATTATAGTTTTAGCTCTGTTCAGGTTTTTTTTTTTTTTTTTTTGTACAGTATTCTGCCCGCATGTGTGCCTGCAGGCCAGAAGAGGACACCAGATCTCATTCTAGGTGGCTGTGAGCCACAATGTGGTTGCTGGGAATTGAACTCAGGACCTCTGGAAGAGCAGCCAGTGCTCTTAACCTCTGAGCCATCTCACCAGCCCCTCAGTTTTCTAATTAATTTGTTTAGTATAAAATAATAACCTTATTGTGTCATTCAGGTTAATATTTTCATTTTCAACCTCAATTTATAGTTTAGGAATTTAAAATATACACTTACCAAAATCACCACCTAAAATGTACATGCAGTAAAATTCTTGAGCCAAGTAGACACTGGAAAGACTAACAAATCAATAGAGTAGACCAGTGGTTCTCAACCTGTGGGTCAAGATCCCTTTGAGGTCACATACCAGACATCCTGCACACCTTATATTTACATTATAATTCGTAACAAAATTACAGTTGTGAAGTAGCAATGAAATAATTTTATGTTTGTGGGCGGGGTCACCACAACATGAGGAACTGTATTGAAGGCTCACAGCGTTAGGAAGGTTGAGAACCACTGAACTAGACTAATATATGTCTTTTTGCATGCTAGGGTCAACAACAGCTTATAGAGATGTTGGTTGAGAGAAAAACCTGGTGGAACCGTGAGCAGTCCTGTGCCTTTAGGCAACAGATGCTTATGTGAGCTGGCTGACCTTGACTGCCAGTAAGAGGTAACTCACACAAACAGAAATGTTCCCAGGAAAGCCTTGTAGCATCAGTGGAAACTGGCCAGAGCCCGTTCTCCTTCCTATATAGGACTATATATGAAATACAAGTCTATCAGTGGAGCTTTTCCCACAGCTGTATCCAAAGATGAAAACCACACGTGGCTGTTTCTTACCACAAGACCACCACTTAATCAATAAATTATTATTGCTTTCAAAGCTGTGTTTATTTAACGCTACAGATCTCATTCCTCATTGGGTCCGTCTATGAATGTGGACACTTAGAGGCTAAAAAAGATCTTACAGGCTTTGGATTCCCTCTGTGGAATACTTTCAAAATGCTTCCGAGCCTTCTGGTTTAGGAGATCTGCCCTGTGGATGGGTCTGTGTGCTTGGCAAAGTCCCTCGGGTAATCTGACATACTCTCTGGTTAGGACCCATTTCTCTAGGCTGACCCTTTAATTGTACGGCTGAGGCAATTTTCCTGGAAGGAAGAAAAATGCTTCTAATTTAAGGTTACCTTGGCTAACACAGGTAGTTACAAAATTTAAGCCTTAATGATGCCATTTCTCCAGTTCTCTCTGAGACCCTCTTTCACCACCATCAGGCTGTAATTTAGTTTCTGACTTAGTGACTTGGGGTTTTTAGGCAGACCTTTATTTTCAAAACAAGCCTCTGTTTTTCTAGAATGTTGATGAATGGACAATGCCCTGCACTGTGCTTTGGGTTTAGATCATGGAAGAGGCCTTTTCGGTTATAATGATTCAAGCTAGTGGCAAACAGCTGCAGTTGGGGAGCCCTCTGGATCCAGTGCTGGTTTGTCCAGTGTTCCTGGAAAATAGTTTCTAAAGACCCACTAAGTTACATTTGCAGTCTCTGAAATGATGAATAGTATATACAGTACATGTAACTTATGGCTTGGCATCCTCTTCTGCCCAGAATGTGTTTAATGACTTTTGAAATCAGATCTTTGCAACACAGTTGATAAACCTTAAAATGGACTCCGAGGACACGGAAAAGTGAAAGTGTCCTTATTTTAAGTGACAGGAAGAGGCAACCATCATTTGTGAAGGGAAAAGGGAATTTAGTTACCCAGTATGCATTCCGAATGTCTGCCTCAGTTGCCTACGAACCAACCAGGACTCCTGTTTTATTAATCTGGCCTCAAATTTAGGTTTCTTAGCAGCACAATCGGTGTGATCTAAATAAATGTTGTGAGCCTAAGTGACGTGCCACAAATTCTTCCTTTTATCAGAAGGTAAAGGAAAACTTTTATATTTATTTATTTATTATGTATACAGTGTTCTGCCTGCATGTACATCTGTACACAAGAAGAGGGCACCAGATCTCATTATACATGGTTGTAAGCCACCATGTGGTTGCTGGGAATTGAACTCAGGACCTTTAGAAGAGCAGCCAGTGCTCTTAATCTCTGAGCCATCTCTCCAGCCTAAAGGGAAACTTTAACATTTTTTATTTACTCACTTATTTTTTACTTTGTAGAGCAAGCGATCAAACTCAGAGCCTCCTCCATGCCAGACCAGCACTCTAACCACTGGGCTATATGCACAGCCTAGATGGAGTCCTCAAGGGAACCGTGTGTCAAGTTTCACAGTTTCCATTCTCAAAGAGGGAGATAAACTATTTTTCCCTTGTTAAATAAAACAGCCATACAAATGTTTCCTATTAAGCCTGAATGATTAGGAGTATTTGAATTGTCCTTTCCAAACTGATTAGAAAAAAATAACCTTATTCAGGGGAAGATGTTCTGTGTTTCTTCTTGTAAGAAAAAAGCATAATGTTACCTGGTCATGGTGGTGTGTGCCTTTAATCCCAGCACTTGGAGGTGGAGGCAGCCGGATTGCTGTGAGTTTGAGGCCAGCCTGGTCTACAAAGCAAGTCTAGGACAGTCAAGGCTACACAGAGAAACACTTTCTGGAACTACCCACCATAAAAAAAAAAAAAGAAAGAAAGAAAGAAAGAAAGAAAGAAAGAAAGAAAGAAAGAAAAAAGATAATGTCATGTTACTGCCTTGTAGACTTTAATGTTATCTGAAACCACAATAGAAGGGGCCAGTATAAGAAGAGAGAAGTAAATAGGAATTTGTGCATTTAAACATAGTGTGTTAGTTACTTTCCCCGTTGCTATGAGGAGATACCTGACAAGAACCATTTGAGAAAGGTTTATTTTGGCTCAGGTTGAGAGGATACAGTCCATTATGGAGGGGAGAACATGGCAGCAGGAATGTGAGGTAAGCTTGTCACACTGTATCCATGGACAGGAAGCAGAGAACAGCAAGGAAATGCAGGCCAGGCTATGACACCTCAAGGCCCACCTGTGGTGGCTCACTTCTTCCGGTGAGGCTCCACCTCCTAACTGTTCTACAACCTTCCAAAAACAGCACCACCATCTGGCCACCAAGTGTTCAAACACATCCGCCTATTGGAGACATTTCACATTCACACCTCAGCACTTAATAATGAATTGACATATCTGGAATGGAGAGAAATCTTTTGCAATGAGAGTTCATCTGTTGGTATAAGATTCTTGGATCAAGCCTTGGGCAAGCTGTACACTACAGTGCCTTGAACAAAGAGAGAGTTTCTACTCTAGTGACTCTTAAACACAATTCAAATAAAGCAAAACAAAAACTCTACAACCAAGAAGCACCCCTTTTGTAAAGTGTATTGAAATTAATACTTCTATATTTAAATGCTGCAAATATTACTGTTGTTTTATATTTTTAATAATTTATTTAATTTTGCTTTATGTGTATTGGTTGAGGCCATTAGATCCCTTGGAGCTGGAATTACAGATAGTCGTGAGCTGCCATGTGGGTGCTGGGAATTGAACCTGGATCCTTTGGAAGAGCAGCTAATGCTCTTAACCACTGAGCCATCTCTCTAGCCCCTGTTGTTCTATATTTTAAGGGGGGAAAAATCTCAATTTTAGTATTGCTAATGTAACCAGTGCAGAACCCTGTTATACTTGGTCCTAACTTCATATGTGAAGGCTATGGTGTGGTGGTTTAAATAAGAATGACCTCATAGGCTCATAGTCATTATGGAATGTGATATTACTTGAGAGGGATTAGTAGGTGTGGTCTTGTTGGAGTAGGTGTGGCCTTGTTGGAGGAAGTGTATCACCGGAGTGGGCGTTGGGGTTTCAAAAAGCTCAAGCCAGGCCCAGTGTCTTTCTCTTCCTGCTGCCTAAAGACCCATATGTAGAACTCTCAGCTCTTTCCCTGCCTGCGTGCCACTCTGCTTCCTGTCACTGAACTTGTAAACCAGCCCCAATGAAATGCTTTCCTTTGTAAGAGTTGTCACGGTCATGATGCCTCTTCACAGCAGTAAAACACTGACTAAGACAGAAGATGGTACCAGGGACTTGGGTATGGTTGCTGTGACAGGATAGGCCAAACTGCTTGTTGGCAGAATTTGAACTTTGAGACTTTGGATCAGGAAAGCAGCTGAATGCTCTTAAGTGGGGCTTAGTGGACCATGCTCTTAGCAGCAGAGAAGACAGTAGTACTGAGAGTAAGGTGGATTATGGCAGCCCAGCTCAAGAGGTTTCAGAGGAGAAGAATATTAGTAAGCAGCCTAGAGACCATTCTGGTGATATTTCAGCAAAGAATGTGGCTGCTTTTTGACTTTTGAAAAAAAAAAACTGCCTGAGGCTAAACTGAAGAGTGTTTGGATTAGTGGCATTGGCAGAGGAGATTTCAAGAGAGCCTAGTATTGATTCTGTCATATGGTTATTAGTGGTTACTCTTATGCAGATCTATAATGAGAAGGAGCAAGCTGAGCAAGCAAAGTGAGGAGAAAAGGAACACCAGGAAGTGTAATGGAGTCAAGCCTAGCACTCAAGAAGATAAAAAGTAGCCAGGTGTGGTGATGCACACCTTTAATCTCCAAGCACTTGGGGAGGAAGAGGCAGGCAGATGCCTGTGAGTTCAAGGCCAGCCTGGTCTGCAGAGTTAGTCCAAGACACCCAAAGCTACACAGAGAAGCCCTGTCTTGAAAAACCAAATGAAAGAAGGAAACAAGGAAGAAGAGTTTAAAGAAAAACTTGATGCTAAATGGAATGAAGGGAGTGGTGACTTTGAGGCAAGACCTCACCCAGCTAAGATTCCAGCCTGTGAAAAGGAATTAAAGAAAAAAAAAAACTTAAGCAGTGAAGACAACGGTAGAAAACAAAGCTGGTGAAAACATATTTGAAGAAGGAGCCATATTTCAGCCCCAGCAAGCAGAAGAACTTTGTGGCTTCACCCACATGGTTCCAGTGTTAGAATCAAGGATACAAGAAAGGAGTTGTGGAAATCACCCCCCACCCCCACCCCAAGCTAAGGAAAGCAGGTGAGGCTTCCCACTGAAGCTGTGAAGGTGAAAACAGCCCAAGAGAGAGAAGTGTGTTGCAGACAACAATGTGGAAAGGAGCTGGGGATCTGAAGAGCGCTTTGACGTCAGACATGGAGATGCAGAGTTTAGAGTTTGCCCTGCTGCTGGTGTTTTGGTCTCACTTTGGTCTGGTACTTCCTCATTAGGCTTCCTTTTCCCCCTTTGGGAACAATAATGCGTATTCTGTGCCACTTTATATTGGAAGAACGTGATCTGCTTTTTTATTTTGATTTTACAGTGGATTAGTTAAGACACTGCCACGAGTCTCAGAAGAGACTCTGGACTTGAGGCTTTTAACTAGTGTTAAGGCTGCGATAGACTATGGGGCCTTTAGAAATTGGACTGAATGCATTTTTGCATCGATAGGCTATAAGCCTATGGGGGTCAGGAAGTGGAATGGGGTGGTTTGAGTAGGAAGTGACCCCTTCTAGGCTTATGTGTTTGAATGCTTGGTCATTAAGGAATAGCACTACTTAAGAAGGATTAGGAAGGGTGTCACTCTCAATGGGCTTTAGGGTTTCAAAAAGCCCAATCCAGGCCCAGTGCCTCTCTCTTTCTGTTGCCTGCAGAGCCATATGTAGCACTCTCAGCCTCTTCTCTGTCTGCATGCCACCATGCCACCTGCCATGCCTATCCTGGACTGAGCCTGTGAAGCTGTAAGCCAGCCCCCAATCAAATGCTTTTCTTTATAAGAGTTGCCGTGATCATGGTGTCTCGTCACAGCAGTGGAACACTGACTAGGACTTATGGCTTGAATAAGATGAGAAGGAATCTCAGAAGTTGAGCGGGGTAAAGTTCAGTTTAGCAGAGAGCATGCCCTGCATGCACTGTGCCCTGGGCTTGGTTTTCAGCACATGGCATATAAGCTGGGCATAGTGGCACGTGCCTGTGATTCCAGCACTCAGGATGACTGTGGTTCAAGGTCATCCTCAAGTACACAGTTCTTCCACACCAGCTTAGGGATCATGAGAATTTGTCCGGGGGGGGGGGGGGAGGGGAAGAATCAGACGTTATCAGGGCTCATCCATTATTTTACAAATAAGACACTGTTTATAAATGAGGAAACTAATGGGAGGTGCTAAGGTCAGTGGTTGAACAAAACCTTTATTGAACCCCCACAAAAATTTATATATATATATCAGAAGAAGGCATCAGAGCTCCTGGAGCTAGAGTTACAGGTGGTCCTGGGCTACATGACATGGGTGCTGGGTACCAAACTCAGGTCTTCTGCAAGAGCAGCCAGTGCTCTTAAGTATTGAACCATCTCTCCAGCTTCTGCAACATTTTTTTTTTAAAATCTTTGTTCATTTTAGGATTAAAATGTAGGTACTTTATTACTTGTTGTATAGTCAATCAGGAAAAGAATACTTTTTATTTTATTTTATTTTTTTATTTTATTTACCATTTCTTGCCTTTACTTTCTGATGTTTCACTTGCTGATCTTGTGACCAGTTGGTCCAATTATTTGCAAGCAGAATTTTATGTCACTTCTGAGTACTGTTTCTTTTTCTAACAATGACAACGATGACAACAACAACAACAAAGCTTGTAGAGAAGGCTCAGCAGTTAGAACACTTGCTGCTCTTGCAATGGAGCCTGGGTTTGGTTCTTAGCACCCATACGGAGGCTTACAACCGTATCCAGTAACTCCAGGTCCAGGGGACCTGACACCCTCTTCTGCCATCTGCAGGCACACATTGTGTGTGTACATACACACTTACTACGCTCGCGCATACACACACACACACACACACACACACACACACACACCAAACAATCTTAAAAGCAGTTTAAGAGACGTCTCTATATGTGTGCACGGTATGCATTTCCTTTCTTCCCGTCCTCCATGTCCCTTTCTCTCCTTCCTCTCTTTGAATGAGGATGGGTCTCACCGTGTGTCCTTGCTGGCCACGAACTCTAGTGATGCTTCTACCTCAGTCAGGCCTGGGGTAACAGGACTGTGTGCGTAGGATGACATACATGGCTGGTCTTCGTCATCGTTATCATCTTCATGGCTTTGAGGCAGGGCCTCCCGAAGGCCAGACTGGCCTCAAACTCATCAGGGGCAGAGGATGAATTTGACCTCCTGACTCAGGTGCTGTGACTACAGGTGTGTGCAACTGTGACAGTCATCTAATGTCTTGACATGTGTACATTTCAGGATGGCTAGATCTGTACTAACGTGCCCTGAGTAGGAGTGTTTGCTCTGTGGTATGAGTATGTAACTATCTGGTGTCTGTCTCTAGGGGCTTGGGAGTAACCCCTGGTTACAAGTTTTCTTCAAAGAAAGAAACTGCTTTTAATTTAGGTTTTTAGTATAGAAGGGAAATGAGGACTCTAGATGACTCATTTGGCACTTTAGGGGAAAAAATGTGATTTTATATACATACACTCTAGCTATATGTGTAACTGTGATTGTTGCAGTTATGTTTTTGGAAGAAATTAAATTTCTATAGCATTATCTTGACTTGCTACTTTAAAATATCATCTATGATAGTAAACTAGCAAGGGATGATTTGTACCTCGTCAGAAATTGTTTTAATTATTGCTGTTTAAAGTTACAACCAGGATTCATAAAATATAGCTGAGAGTCATGGAATCTGCTCTGTTTTTTTTCCTTGTGTTACTTACTGTGTGACCTTCAATCTGTGTGGCTCTCAGGGCATTCATCTATAAATAGGCGCTGAAATAAATGGCTCATCCTGAATGTTTTTTGAGCTCTGTTGATCTGTCATTCTAGGAAACCAGAGTGGCATGCTGCTAGCTATTTTGAGATATGTATCCTCTCTCTCCCTCTTTCTCTGGTGCTGGGGTTTAGAATCAAGGTCCTTATTATATAAGCTCCTAGGTTTTTTAGGGGTTTTGTTGTTCTTATTGTTTTTGAGACAGGATCTCACCCTGTAGCCCAGGCTGGCCTTGAATTTGGAGATCCACCTGCCTATGCCTCTGAAGTGCTGGGATTAAAGGCTTCTGCCATAACTCTCTGTCTCTGAGATAGGTTTTAAACAAACTTTTAAATTAGGTGAGCTAGATCTAAGAACACCTTTGTGTGATGGATAGTTAATTCTGATTGACAACTTGATAGGATTAAAAATGCCTGGGCCATTAGTTAGATACACCAGGAGTATCTGAGGGCCATGCCAGAGATGATGCTAAAAGGTAGAAACCCGCCCACAATATGGTGAACTGCCCAACCAGCTGGGGTCCTGGACGGAATACAAAGGGAAGTCTAGGTGAGTTTTCTTTTTACTCACGAGCTTTTTCTTATTTAGCATTCCGACAAACAGTTTCCCAGGGCTGCACTGGGACTGTGCCTCTGTGCTTATTTTCTTAAATATCTTTCTCCTTCTCTTCTTCTTTACTGCCTTTTTCATAAGATTTGTTAGCTTTATCTAAATACGCCTTCTTCTGATTTCTAAGACCTTGAGTGAAAAGCAATATGCCCTGCATTAATCCCTTTTGTTGGAAGTGTGTGGCTTCACCAAAGATTCCACTGTCAAATGCTTTAGGAAGCTTTTTTTCTTTTTCCAGTCAGCTTGGTAGGAAGGTTCAAGTGGCAAAGCCATCAGACTCAAATGTGCCCTGTTAGTAGAAATGGTGTCACCGGTTCCTTGCTTTGACTTCTTGACTCCTGTCTTGTCAGAGTCAAAAGCAGGATATTCAGGGGCCTTGAAACTGTGTCCTACAACTGGTGACAACTTTCCTTTCTGCAGTTACAAATGCCACTCCAGGTTTTCATCCTGCCCCTTGATGGGAAGAAGCTTGGGGCTGACAGACAGGGAGAGGAGGGCAGCTCCCCTCAGCCCTCTCACAAGGCAAGCTTGCCTGGGGCCTCCCAAGCTGCTTCCTGCTGCCTTGCTAGGCTACAGGTCTTGATGATACTTGATGAGCTAGGGTGGGGTATGGGGGGTGTCCCCCTTTTCTGAGGAATAGGGGAGGTGGGAGGGATGAAGAGGGAAGGAGAGAGGGGGCTACAATCAGGATGTAAAGTGAATAAATAATAAATAAATAAAATAAAATAAATAAATAAACAAACCCAGCAGCCTCACTCAGAGCTGCAAGCAGTGGAGGCCATAAGCTCTAAAGTCTTGCTTGGTTTCCCCAAAGAATCTGTTGCTTTCTGTCTTCCTAAACACAGCTGCCTTCCGAAAACAGTTCATTCCTGTTGGAGCTGGCTACACTTGCCATGTTGTGTCACTGTTGGAATTGGAGGTTCTTAATTATTTTGGAAGCTGGGTTTTCCTACCTTCTCACTCAGAGACTACAGAAATTAGCCTTGCTCATTATACTGGCCCCTGGTACTTCGGACTGTCAGTGTGGTGTTAGTTCTCAGGGTTGGTTCTTTGGAACAAGCTCTAATGCTTTGCAAGAACGAACAACTAACTTAGACATGTGCTATCCGCATGATTGTATGACAAGTGGCCGATGGTGATCAAATAGCTCAGAAAAATTACTGACTTAGTGCTTCTTAACCCTTCAGGCTCAGAAAACCCTCTTGAGAATTAAGACTTAAACACAGGTAGTCTGGGAAACAGTGCATATTCTGTTTTACGTGTGCCTCCTGGGTCATGAGACTTCCATGTTAGCACAGTACACCCTAAGCACTGTTTACTGGCCAGCCCTGTACCTGCTAGTCCTTGGTCATCGCCTTTCTAGGACAGGAAAAGGCGTCTTGCTCAGGGAAGGTGGGAGGGGCACTTCTGCTGAGCTCTGCCTTTGAAGTCCAGAAGGTCTTCCTGCTTGAGTGTCTGCATTTCGAGGTAACTCCTAGTGATGAGGCTTTGGCCAGCGAGAGATTCCGCGCCAGGTGCTCCCTGGGAAGGACAAGCTTGAGATGCAGCTCTCTAGACAAGAGGAAATCCTGTAAAATGTAAAACCCTCCTCATCCATTAGTCATTTTGTGAACAAGTGAGCGTGGCTAAGTGGAGAACTGGATCCAGGCTGGTTCCCTCTACCTGAATAAAGAGCAATTGGAAGCCTGGTGTTGAAAAGCTCACCGCTTTAATCCTAGCACTTGGGAGGCAGAGACAGGATGACTTTTGAGAGTTCCAGACCAGCCTGAGTTCCAGGAGAGCTAGGACTACACAGTAAGACACCTTACTCCCCATTCAAAAACTGGTAGGATACCTCCAATGTTTCAAAATTTCTGCTGGGAGATACCCGTGTAATTCATATTAATCTCACTGCAGTCCTAATGGCTTAGCCGATGGATGGATCTGTCACTGTTTCCTTAATTTTTTACTTTAATTTTTTTTTGCGCCACACTCACGGGGAGACAGTTCTTTACCTTACAGGAACACCAGATGCTGGAGGGAGTTATTCATGCTGATCCTCTTTCCCTTAGGTTGTAAAAATATACTTTTACAGTGTGGGAAGCTGCTTGAAAATATAGATCTGCTCAGTCATATTGAGCTGCTGTGTCTTGTTCTAAGTTCAATGGGAAATAAAAGTAAACATAAGTTTGTTTGTTTTTGTTTTTCGGGACAGGGTTTTTCTGTGTAGCCCTGGCTGTCCTGGACTCCATTTGTGGACCAGGCTGGCCTTGAACTCACAGAGATGTGCCTCCCCGAGTGTCGGGATTCCACGCCCGGCTGTAAACATAAGTTTTAAGAAAGCAGAGGTGTGACATTTTGATTGGTATTACTCATGTACATTGCTAGGATAGTTTCTTTCTTTCTTTTCTTTTTCATTTTTATCTGATTCTGAATGGTAATGTTAGTTTCAGTGTACTTATCCCAAGAAATAAAAATTACCTACTATGAACATAAACAGTGCTCAGTCACAAGAATCCCTTTTGAGTTTAAAGCCCCACAGACTGAAGAGCTAGCTGAACAGTGCCTTGAGAAACTTGGGGGTGAGGGTTGCACTCACCATCACTTGGCCTCTAACTACCCATCCTTCCTGGCTGGAGGGTTCAGTCGACACAGTGCAGTAAGGTGCTGGAGACGAGATTCAGTCTCCAGATTTCTCTTGGCTCCGTGGAATGCATTAGCCCCCAGAGAACAGGCAGTGCACTGTGAGCCCTCTGTCTGCTTGTGAACCACAACCCCTGGGGTCCCCAGAGAGGT